>NC_091471.1:215741716-217070142 GCF_036971445.1 Narcine bancroftii
ATGTGACCTACACTAAAAAATGCCTGCCACACTTTATCTCCTAAAATCATAGCTATATACAATATAAAACACATATTTTGTCATAGTATTGAGATATAAAGGTAGTATAATACAAAGATCACATAAAGCATGTTATGTACCCTGTACCTGCTGGACCTTTAGAGCAGTAAATGTTATACAGTATAACTCCAATTATCCAGAATGGTTGGTTCTGGCCCTATGTCAGATAAATGGTTTTTTTTCAGATAACTGGTCATTTTTTAAAAACAACCCAGTAGCAACAGCAAATCATTTGTATCAATGTTCAAACAACAACAAACAAGTGAAGGCTTTTTAAACATTAAAATAATGTTTAATTCTTACCAAAAAAATTCCTGGCTCTAACTCCTACACCGATCACCAAGACATCCAAATCGCCACTGCCAATTCTCGACACATCTCCAACGCTGCCGCTGATCACCAAGACATCCCAACTACCACTGTTGATGATCCCCAGGGAGGCATCCCGGGTCAGTGGAACACTCACTGGCAAGTCAGGGGGCTCCTTCCTCCCTGGCCACTGGAGATCCCAATGCCTGAGTCCCGACTCCGAAACCTCCCCCAGGCCTACTGCACACGTACACCAGGTAGTCCAGTTTATGTGTGTGGTTGTAGGCCGAGGGGAGGGTTCAGAGTAGGCGTCAGAGCTCCAGTGTGCCCAGGAGGGAGAGAGGGAAGTGGAGAAGAGGGAAGGAAACTCCACTGAGCTAGAGGTCACACTCCTGCTCAGGAGGCCACTCTCCTTGATGATGCTGGGACAAGGAAAGGGATTCTTCTGACCGCTTGCAGCTGGGAGACAGTGGCATGCAGTTTGAGAGGAAGAGTTGAAGAGAAAAGTCAATAGGGGAAAGAAGAAATGCAAAGAGTGGAGGGAGTTACCTGAAACGAGGACAATCATCGTTCTAATTTCATGCTGATTGAATTTTTATTTCCGACCTGTGAGATCAGTTCAGCTCCAAAAATTTTTTGGATAAATGAGGATTTCTGATTTGTTTCAGATATCCTCGTTTATCTGAAATTTAAAACAAAATGGATAAAAGAGGATTTTGGAGTTGTGCTGTATAATAAACCACGTTAATATCTGATGCTAAATGTTAGTAAGAGAATGATTGCAATGATGTAAATGTGGTTAAAATGGAATAACTCTAATCAAAATACCACTGTAATCTTGGAGTTTAATATTTGTTCATTCAGCTTCAGTCTCGTGAGATATATAGTTCTATGGCAGAGAAATGAGCCCTTTGGCCCTTGAAAACCAGAGCCAACTATCAGATTTCAAGACTGAAGATTCAAGATATTGTCATGTAATAAAAAAAGTGTCATAATACATGAAATTGCTTTTGTCTGCTGCAAGGCAGACAGATTCACCATTGGCAGAAATTGCCTGAAGTGCCTCTTAGTCAGAGAAAGAAAAGCAAAGGTGAGATGCCCCCAGAGTCACTGAGTGACCGTGGATTTGCCTCAGCTCTCCCTCAGCCTCTGCAGCTGCACAGAGTCCAATCCTAACATCAACAACCCGAGCTCCAGATCCAAACCTCCGACATCATTAAGAACCCTTCAGTGCCCTCCGCTCCCTGATTCCAATACCTGGTTCCCCTTCAGCCAGTTTTGAAACACTCTGCAGTAGTCTGCTTCCTGGTGTGAGTCCCTTGACCACAGTCTTCAGCAGCCCACAGCCTCCATGAGTTCCTCTCCTTGAGTCACAAGCAGTCCTTCAGACACAGAACCTCCATGGTGGTCCACTGCCGTGGTCACCATCCCATGGGCCCTGTCCTCGGCTTCTCCTTAACATAACATATAACATAACATAACAATTACAGCACGGAAACAGGCCATTAGGCCCTTCTAGTCCACACCGAACCAAACACCCCTTTCTAGTCCCACCTCCCTGCACAATGCCCATAACCCTCCATCTTCTTCTCATCCATATACCTGTCCAACCTTTTCTTAAATAATACAATTGAGGTGAAGTTTTATAAGGGAATTTCTACTTCATTCGAGCATTGTGAACAATGTATAAATCACTTAGAATTCATAATACTGTATTGCATCATATAAAAGTTATGTAACTAATCTTCTTTGTCTTGGCTTCGCGGACGAAGATTTAAGGAGGGGGTAAAAGTCCACGTCAGCTGCAGGCTCATTTGTGGCTGACAAGTCCGATGCGGGACAGGCAGACACGGTTGCAGCGGCTGCAGGGGAAAATTGGTTGGTTGGGGTTGGGTGTTGGGTTTTTCCTCCTTTGCCTTTTGTCAGTAAGGTGGGCTCTGCGCTCTTCTTCAAAGGAGGTTGCTGCCCGCCAAACTGTGAGGCGCCAAGATACACGGTTTGAGGCGATATCAGCCCACTGGCAGTGGTCAATGTGGCAGGCACCAAGAGATTTCTTCAGGCAGTCCTTGAACCTTTTCTTTGGTGCACCTCTGTCACGGTGGCCAGTGGAGAGCTCGCCATATAACACGATCTTGGGAAGGCGATGGTCCTCCATTCTGGAGACGTGACCCATCCAGCGCAGCTGGATCTTCAGCAGCGTGGACTCGATGCTGTTGACCTCTGCCATCTCGAGTACTTCGACGTTAGGGATGAAAGCGCTCCAATGGATGTTGAGGATGGAGCGGAGACAACGCTGGTAGAAGCGTTCTAGGAGCCGTAGGTAATGCCAGTAGAGGACCCATGATTCGGAGCAGAACAGGAGTGTGGGTATGCCAACGGCTCTGTATATGCTTATCTTTGTGAGGTTTTTCAGTTGGTTGTTTTTCCAGACTCTTTTGTGTAGTCTTCCAAAGGCGCTATTTGCCTTGGCGAGTCTGTTGTCTATCTCATTGTCGATCCTTGCATCTGATGATGGAAATAAGCTAAATTTAATTATATTTTTAAAAAATTGAGAGATATAGAACGGAGATAGACCATGAGCACGTACCACTCAATTACAGTAATTTACTTATTAAACTACCTTCTTTTAAAATATTTTTATCGATTTTGTAGAGAGAAATATTACATGTTATATATTATCGACATATTAGTTTCATTGCTGAAGATCCAGCTGTGCTGGATGGGTCACGTCTCCAGAATGGAGGACCATCGCCTTCCCAAGATCGTGTTATATGGTGAGCTCTCCACTGGCCACCGTGACAGAGGTGCACCAAAGAAAAGATACAAGGACTGCCTAAAGAAATCTCTTGGTGCCTGCCACATTGACCACCGCCAGTGGGCTGATAACGCCTCAAACGGTGCATCTTGGCGCCTCACAGTTTGGCGGGCAGCAACCTCCTTTGAAGAAGACCGCAGAGCCCACCTCACTGACAAAAGGCAAAGGAGGAAAAACCCAACACCCAACCGCAACCAACCAATTTTCCCCTGCAACCGCTGCAACCCTGTCTGCCTGTCCCGAATCGGACTTGTCAGCCACAAACGAGCCTGCAGCTGACGTGGACTTTTTACCCCCTCCATAAATCTTCGTCCGCGAAGCCAAGACAAAGAAGATTAGTTACATAACTTTTATATGATGCAATACAGTATTATGAATTCTAAGTGATTTATACATTGTTCACAATGCTCGAATGAAGTAGAAATTCCCTTATAAAACTTCACCTCAATGTTCTAATATTACAGCATATTCATTGTTGGTTATCTAATTGGACTAATCTCTTCTACTTATAATGAAAAATTTTTAAAAAAGGGAAAAAAACATTTTAATCCTACCCCTCCCGCTAATCACTGATACCAGCAAATAATATAACATATAATATAACATATAACCACTTACAGCACAGAACAGGCCAGTTCGGCCCTATTAGTCCATGCCGTAACAAATCCCCACCCTCCTAGTCCCACTGACCAGCACCCGGTCCACACCCCTCCAGTCCTCTCCTATCCATGTAACTATCCAGTATTTCCTTAAATGTAATCAATGATCCCGCCTCGACCACGTTTGTCGGAAGCTCATTCCACATCCCTACCACCCTTTGCGTAAAGAAATTTCCCCTCATGTTCCCCTTATAATTTTTCCCCTTCAATCTTAAACCATGCCCTCTAGCTTGAATCTCCCCCACTCTTAATTGAAAAAGCCTATCCACGTTTACTCTGTCTGTCCCTTTTAAAATCTTAAACACCTCTATCAAGTCCCCTCTCAATCTTCTACGCTCCAGAGAAAAAAGCCCCAGTCTGCACAACCTTTCCCTGTAACTCAAACCTTGAAATCCTGTCAAAATTCTCGTGAACCTTCTCTGCACTCTCTCTATTTTGTTTATATCTTTCCTATAATTTGGTGACCAAAACTGTACACAGTACTTCAAATTTGGCCTCACCAATGCCTTGTACAATTGTACAATGTATTAGCTCCTGGATATTGGACAGGAAACCCCCAGACCATCCCAGCCTACATATGCAAATTATAATAACTGTCAATGAATGGGCCCCATATCTTGTCAAATTCAACCTTGATCTCTTTAATGTATTGTAGCGGCTACTACGGTAGATGCTACTAAATAAAGGCAAACACACACAAAGGTAGTCAACTCAAGACTGGTTTATTGCAGACATACACAGACCTTTTATTCCCTGTCTGTTAATGAGCTTGTTAGTGAACAGCTGCTGGTCCACATGACCAGCAGGTTAAAGCTATGAGCCATTAGCGCCCCACATCTTTAGGCAAGGGCATCATCTGATCCACTCGCTGTACTTTGGCGCCCAGCACTGCTAGCCTGCAATGTGTCAGGTAAGTCTGTGAACTGACAGTGGCGGTTTGCAATACCGCGCTGTGCGCCCACTACATCGTACCCCCCAGAATTGTCACCATAACTTAAGATGCCAAATACACTTGACCTAGGCGGACATCCACATCGCCTGGTTGAGGGCACTGAACTGGTGAAGTAGGGTCCGTATATGCGGGTTTATGTCTGTCAATGCTGAATAGCTGCAGATGCCTTCCACTGTCTAATTTATATACCATTCCATCTCTCTTGATCACACAAAATGGTCCTTCATATAGTTTTAGTAATGGTTCCCCTGGAACCTGTCTTCGTATGAATACAAATTCAGTGTTTAATAGTGATTGGGGCACTTGTTGCCTAGGTTTGCCATGCCAGTTGGTAGAGAATGGTTTGCTGTTAGCGGAGTTGTTGCAGAATGTCCATGTCTGAATTCCTTGTGAAGTGAATATCTCCTGGAACCATAAGGGCTCTACCAGACATCAATTCTGTAGACGATGGAGACAGATTTTTTTTGGAGCTGTTCGTACTCCTAGTAGAACCTAAGGTAGTTCATCGACCCAGTTGGGGCTGGTGAGTTGGGCCTTCAGTGAAGATTTAAGTTGTTGATGGAAACGTTCCACCAGGCTGTTGGACTGCAAATGGTATGCAGTAGTGTGGTACAACTGTGTACCACAAAAATGAGCCAAGGAAGCCCATAACACCGAAGTGAACTGTGGTCTGAAGTTATGTGTGTAAGCGCTCCAAATCTAGCAATCCAATTTAAGATGAATGCTCTAGAACATGGCTCAGTATCACTGACTGGTAATGGAATGGCCCTCTAGCCAGCGTGTGAAGTAGTCTCCTATCATGAGAATATACCTCATGTCCTGTGATTCTGGTAATGGTCCAACCAGATCAAATCTTCTGCGTATTGTCGGGAAAGGCTGCAGGGGTGCTTTGGTGTGGTGTTGAATTTTCACAGATTGGGAGGATAAATGATATACATATTCATGCCCATTGCGCTACATCTTTTTTCATCCCATGCCACATGTACTTGTTTGAGATTATTTTGACTGAAGTCCTGATAGATGGGTGTGATAGATTATGAATGTCATCAAAAAAACACCCTCTCCAAGATAATGGGACCAATGGTTGAGGATAGCCCAACGATACATCACAAAGGAGTTCTGGACTACCTTGTTGTGGCACCACCTGTTGAATGTAGAGTCCAGTAATAGGTGTACTATGCCTGTATATCCAGATCTGAGGATTGTGCTGCAGCCAGTTCAGCAATGTTGACTCCACCTTGAATATGGCCCACACTTGATCTAGAGAGCATATCTGTGACCAGATTGTCCTTTCCCGAAATATGACGCATGTCCTTAGTAAACTCTGAAATGTAAGACAAATGACGTTGTTGTCTTGCCGACCAAGAATCTGTGACTTTGCTAAAGGCAAAAATGAGTGGTTTATGGTCTGTGAATATGGTGAAATGTCGACCTCCAAGATATAACGAAAGTGCCTTATAGCCAGATAAAGTGCTAATAGTTCTCGATCAAAGGCACTATACTTCATTTCCGCTGGTCTTAGATGATGACTAAAGAAGGCAAGGGGCTGATAATGGCCATTGATGTATTGTTCCAGAACTGCACCCACAGCTGTTCCCGAGGCATCTGTGCTAAGCGTCAAAGCAGCTTCAGGATTTGGATGCGCAAGCATTGCTGCTTTGGTTAATGCCTGTTTGGCGGACATAAATGCGGCCTCTGCCTCTGGGGTCCAGGTAATGTTTTTGTTTGGAGCAGAGATTATGTCAAACAGGGGCGGTTTCAGGATGTCAGCAATCCCGGGAATAAATCTGTGATAAAAATTTATCATTCCCAAAATCTTCTGCAGCCCTTTGACGGTGACAGGTCTGGAGAATGTACAGATGTCGTCTACCTTGCCTAATAACGGAGATATGCCGTCTGCTGTAATTTTATGCCCTAAGAATTCTATGGTTAACTTGCCAAATTAACACTTGTCAAGGTTAATTGTCACACCAAATTCTTGGAGCCATTGGAAAAGGCGGCGCAAATGCAGACGGTGATCTTGCTCATTTTGACTTGCTACAAGGATGTCGTCGAAGTAAATATACGCAAAGTCTAAATCTCTGCCTAGAGCGTCCATATGCCGCTGAAAAGTTTGCGCGGCATTCTTTAAGCCAAATGGTATTCTGAGGAATTCAAAAAGACTGAACGGCGTAATAATTGCTGTCTTGGGAATAGCATTCTCATGAACTGGTATTTGATGATATCCCTTAACCAAATCAATATTTGAAAATATGCGGCAATGATGCAGATGGGTAGTGAACTTCTGTATGTGTGGAATTGGGTATCTGTCAGGTGTAGTGACATCCTTAAGCCTACGGTAGTTATCGCAGGGTCTCCATCCACCTGTCATCTTGGGTACCATATGCAAAGGTAAGGCCCAAGGGCTATTTGAGTGTCAGATGATATCCAATTCTTCCATTGCTTTAAATTCTGCATTTGCTTGCTGCAATTTATCAGGTGCCAGACGACAAGCCCTGGCATGGACTAGTGGGCCTGATGTGTCTATGTAATGAGACACAACATGGACTGTTCTGGAGGCATTGAATTTAGGGGTGAGAATATGGGGAAATTGGTTGAGTAGAGCAGTATATGCGTCCTTGTGTAATGTATCTACTCCGAGCTGTGAAACCCTCCCCTTGATGCACGTCAGTGGATATGTCTGAAAGATGGTGGCGTGAACTAATTTTCTGTGTTTTATGTCTACCAATAAGTCGTGGGAACGTAAAAAATCCGCACCAAAAATGGGTTGAGAGACAGAAGCGAGGACACGATTCCAATGGAATCTATTCCAATTGCGACTCCTCTAGTGCAGAAACTTGGAATGGCGGTTCCATTCGCCGCCCACAGGGTCAAGTGGATTTTTTTATGCATCCTTTCAAAATAGGTCAGCGGGAGCAAACTAAGTTCAGCACCTGTGTCTACAAGGAATTTGTGCTTACCAGTATCATCCTGAAGATACAATAGGTCTGTATGTATGCCAGTTGCCGAGGCCACGACTGGCAGCCGGCTCTCTCGTTTCCCGACTTCTTTATGTAGTAGGTACATGGGTGGACGCACTTATGGCCATTTTTCCCCCAGAGGCGATGGTAAAAACACCACTCTCGATGTACATCAGCACGTTCCTCTTCCTTGGATTGGACTGAGATACAGGAGGCTGGTAGGATGCGGGAGATGTTTCTGTTGCAAAAACTGGATGTATTCAGGCAAACTCTTGTGTAGGAAGACAATAGAGCCTGTCAACCTCTCGAGCCACGTCATGGGGATGGTGGAAATCCATGTTACCAATGGGTATGGCAACGTGAGCTGGATGTTTTGACAGAAATAAGGTTTCGAAAAGCAGACAATGGGAATGACCATCTGACAATGCAAGCATCTAATTCATCAGGTCTGATGGATTCTTGTCACCTAGGCCTTCCATGTTCAAAAGACGCATGCCATGCTTATGCCTAGTAAGTTCCAATGTGTCAAGAGGAAACTGGCGGAACCTGGTGTACTGGTCTTCTGCTGGAGGATGAGCAATAAATTTGCTTACTCGTGATGCAGTGGCCGCGTCCAGTGTACTTACGACATGCCAAAACTGTGTCTTTCGCTGTTATACCCTGAAGACGAAACTGGGTTTCAGCTTGAATAAACCAAATTTGAGGCTGAAAGGAGGCAAATGAAGCCCAAGTGCATTAACTGCCATGGCGGCAGCAGTTATTCCTGCTGTTGAAATTTCCTTCTTTTCCATAATGATTCAAATTCATTGAATCTAAACTTTGGGGTCACCAATTTGTAGCGGCTACTATGGTAGATGCTACTAAATAAAGGCAAACACACACAAAAGTAGTCAACTCAAGAATGGTTTATTGCAGACATACACAGACCTTTTATTTCCTGCCTGTTAATGAGCTCGTTAGTGAAAGGTTAAAGCTATGAGCCATTAGTGCCCCACACCTTTAGGCAGGGGCTTCATCTGATCCACTTGCTGTACTTTGGCGCCCAGCACTTCTAGCCCGCGATGTGTCAGGTAAGTCTGTGAACTGATGCTGGCGGTTCGCAATACTGTGCTGTGTGCCCATTACAGTATCTAATTTTCTCCAAACTCAAGGAAGACATAATGTCTTGAACCTGATGCATATGAGTTGGTGCCAAGTTTTCTTTCCATTACATCAAAATTGCTCATCTGGCTATCAATGAAGAAAAAACTTCAAGGAAATATTCTCTTCTAGAGAATAACCAAACAAGCCAATAAAAGGGCATGGTTCCAAGTTAATCCTGAGAATCTCTGATAAAGTTTGGAATTAGTTTTGGACATTCCAAAAACATACCAATCAGAGAGGCCTCAAGATTTTACATTTTTCACATAGTGGATCAACATCAGAATAAAAATGAGATAGTTTAACTTTAGACGTGCGTATTCAATGTACCGCTTTAAATTATAATAAACAATGTCGTGAACAGAATGAGGTATTATTGATCAGATCAAGCAAGGTACCCCAGTCTTTCTCTGGAATAGATGTATTTAAATCTCATTCCGATTCATTCTTGATTCTGTTAACCTAACAACCCCATCTGGCTTTGGAACATGGGAGGGAAGTGGAAAAGCAAGCCAGTAGGGCAGAATGTACAAAAACAGTGTTAGATTTGAACCCAGGTCTCTGGTGCTGCACCAACATTGCAATAACCTCTCCATTAACTAAAATGGGACAAGCTCAGGAAATGGTTAGAGGACAGCACAGTTAGCGCAATGCTGTTACAGCAACTGCAATTGGGACCGGGGTTCGAATCCTGTGCTGTCAGTGAGCAGTATGCAAATTCTCACCGTGTCTGCATCGGTTTTCCCCAGGAGCTCTAGTTTCTTCCCATACGTACCAAAGGTTGTGGGTGTAATTGGGCTGAAAGGGCCTGTTACTGGGCTGTATATCTAATTTTTTTTTAATTTAAAAAAAAACAACTTGGTTAGCATAGACAAGCTGGGCTGCAGGGCCTGTTTCTGCATGGTGAAACATTTTAATTTAAAATTGAGAGTGAATCTGGTAGAGGATTAGATTGTTGTGGAGAAGGCTTATATAGGCTGCCACAACATTGTGGGATGAAGGGCCTGTACTGTGCTGTAATGTTCTACGTTCCATTGGCTTGTTACTAGAATTGACCTTCCCACACTTCCACACTCATCTCACTGTCACTGGGCTTTTTCCACAGCTACAGCAGAGTGTAAAACAATTTCATGGAACATCTTCCACCAAGCCACACTTGCAGCCCTTAAGACTCAATTACAAATTCAAAAATGTCACATAGCCAGATACGCCTATTCATGGCATGACAGAAGAGTTCTGATTCAACTTCTGCCAAGATGTTTTTTCTAAATTATGTAAAACGTAGTTACAGTCATACACATTATGAGCATGCCAATTTGTACCTCCAGCTCATTCTGCCCTGATGTATGATCATGGCTAATCTGAGCATATTCCCACCTACCCCTAATAATAACTCAGCCCTTACCCACCTCTCCTCCATTTCCCACACATCTACCCTGGCTTCTCTGCCCCTAGACTCAAATAGGACAGGATTTCCCTTGACCTCACCTACCATTCCACCAGTCTCCACATCCAGTCTCTATAATTTCTGTTAACTACTCTGTGATCCCACCACCAGGTGCATCTTTCCCTTTCCTCCCATCACCGTCTTCTGCAGAGACCACTTCCTCTGTGACTCCCTTGTCCACCACTCCTTTCCCACCAATTTCCCCCTTGGTACCTACCCTTGTGACTGCAGGAAGTTCCACACTTGCACCCCGCCTCCTCCCTCACTACCATTTGAGGCCCGAAACAGTCCATCCAAGTGAAGCAACACTTCACTTGAATATCAGCAGGAATTATTTACTGTATCCGGTGCTCCTATTGTGGCCTTCTCTACAGCGAACGGGAACATCATGTTGCCCTTCATTGGTCTGAATGATGGCCCATCAGATGCTGTAAGTGGCTACATTGCCGTGTGCATTTCTTCTCGTATCAACAATTCAGAGGGAGGGAGGAAGTGGGGGGGGGGGAGGGAAACTTTGGCAGAAAGTCTTGTGCAGGTGGATTATTTTACAAGCACATTTCCCCCGTTCATTAAAAATAATTTGACCCAGGCAGGAGTCTTTTTGCTGCTTTATCGGAATACAGTTGAATGTGTCGACCTGATTACCGTTGCGAGCTACTGTTTAAGCCTCCAGTATTTGGCTGTCAGAGTTCTATATTCCGAGGCTAAAGGCAAGACATATAGAACCAAGGTGGACAGGTGGTTGAAATGAATGACGTTGCGTTCGGATGAAATGGTGCGGAAAATGGGAAAGGATTTGACACTAAATGTTGAAACGGAGAGTTTAGCCTTGCCTATCCCACACGAGTTGAACAAGAAAGTAGGAGAGCACAGCCTGGTTCCAGGCTTTTGTTGCCCTTGCGGGTTATTAACGGGAGCAGTCTGAGACTGGAATCTTTCCCGGCATTTTTCAAAGGGTCATTTAGTCACAGATCCTGAATCACTCTTTTCGGGATTTAATACTTGCATCCGTTCTCTCCATGGCCAGTCACTCCATAAATATCTTCAACTGCCTCCCCCCCACCCCACCCCACCCCCCCCCCCCCCGCCATTTTCTCCATTTCAATTGGCATTGGCCACTTATTTCTCTTTGGAGAAAAAATCAGTAACTGAAGGTTGTTGAATTAACAAAAAAGTTAGCTGGCTGGAATGATAGCGAAAACCCCCCCCCCCCCAAACTTAGCCCTGCCATGCGTTAGTCCAGTTGTTGTTGTTCAAAATCCTTTCTGGAAAACGAGAGGTTTCCCTGAGAAATTACAACCGAGTTCCAAATTTGGAAATAATTACTATGCTTTGGTATTGACATTTAAAATTGAATAAGAAGTATTAAATCATGTGTGTAGTAATGAATTTGCTGGCACTTTAATCAATAAACAAACAAATCCCACCTTTTCAGCGATTATAATAAATTTCATGCAAGAGCACGAATTTATTTCTTAACATTTTGCAGTACAGTTTCTACATAGAGATACTTGTTTGTAGTATCTAAGCTCTGTTACCTGAAGTGTGACTGGTGCATAACATGAAATAGCAGATGGAAAAGACTGAAAAAATCATCTATCCAACTTGCTGGTCTGTTTGCAACAGTGAAGAGTGGAAGGAATTACCACTGAATAAAAGTTATCAATGCATCTTCCATCCTGATTTCCTGTTGGGCACTGTATATGAAAACAGCAAGGAGTTGCAGACAAGATTCAGTTTTTTTTAAATGTTTTTTTTCAAAGAAAGTTGAATGTGCAGCTCCCAAAAAGGGATAATTAACCCTTGTTTAATTATCTTTTCAATTCAATAGAGTGAGAAGGATGCTAACTTCCACCAGCTTATTTTCCAGACTGATGCATCAAGTTGATGCAATTGTGATATTCATTCAGTGTGATTGACTGGGCTGAAGTATATCCAACTGCAAGATGGAATAATGCAGATTCTGGTTTCCTGTCATTGCACAGAAGGTAGAAATAAAGAGAGATGTTGTTTGTATCCAGACCAATGCTCAGATGGCAGGGGAGCAGGTATCTCATGAAGCTAACCCAAAGTGTAACCTTGAAATATGGATCATCAATCTTGGCATTTTCCAGAGATCTCTGCCTGTCTCTAGCCAAGTTAATTCACTCCATGTGATACTAAGACATGGTTGGAAATACCATTCTGTGCATGGGTTAAGGAGGGGGCATCCAGGTTGTTATTCACAAGAAAAACCAGAGCTGTCATTGCTGGAACCTTGGGCACACAAAGAGAAACTGGAAGGATTGAATAGGTCACGCAGTGTAAGAGAATAAAGAAAACCCCTCAACTCTACCTTAAATGGATCACATCTTTCTTGCTCTAGGTTTTCCCAGAAGAGAAAGCATACCCTCTACACCGATCATATCAGATTCCCTCAGGGTTATTTATGTTTCAATCAATTCCTTCCACCCCTTCTAAACATCACTGAATACAAGTCTAGCTGTCCCACATTTTCAACTCTGGCAAACCACCAATACCAGGTATAGTTTGAATAAACCTAATAATGAAGTGTCCAATGCTCAAACACCCTGATCATTGATGTAATTTTGTGCTAACTTTCACGAAGTACACCAGGCAATTTTGGGTTGGGTTCATTTACTGAGACTAAAGTGGCAAGGGGAAATGGCAGTCTTTAAAAAAAAAAGTGGGGCGAAGGAATGGGGCTATTTTAAAAGCCTCATCCTAGGAATTAGATATGTACCTACACTGGTTGCAATGCCAGAATCTGTTCAACAATGTGGAAAAGAGCTTGGGTGTATCCTGTTCACAAAAAGGACAAATTCATCTCATTACCATCCAATTAGTTTAAATTTCCAATTATCGGTGAAGTGAGAGAATGTGTCATTGTCAGTGGTGTGAGCTAACACATGCTAAGTTATGTTTTTCTCACTCCATTCCAGACTGCATTGAAAACTTGTTCTCAATGTGGACAAATGGGAGCAAATAACTTTGGTGAAACTAAGGTCAATGAGATTCACTGGGAAAATGCCCCACATGCTAGTCATGGTTTGGACAAAGGAAATGTTTGTGGTATAATCTTCTCAGCCCAAGAGCATCACCAATGCAAAATGAAGAGATCTCTCACCTAATCCACATTCCACCGTGTAGTCTGTAGATCTGTATCTCATAACTTGTGGAGGATAGGTGTTGATCCTCAATCTGGGTTCTGGGGTGAGGTCCAAATCAGCAGGTTACTCTCCTGAGGAATGAAGGACTCTGACGTTTCTTCAACCAATTCCCTTTATTCATTACACAGGCCTGTAGGAGGTCCATCACACCCGTGGGGGACCCAGGAGCTCTCCGAACATTGGTTTCTATACTCTGCCGCAATCTGACTTGACCAATCCAAAAAGAGTCTTTTCCCTTGTGACAAGCGTTACCCCATCAGTATTAAGCCACACACTGTTCATCAGTAAATTGCATCAAAATGTGAACCAATCAGGTTCCCCTTTCCTCAGCACCTGAATGGGGAATCTCTAGGCTGGTGGAAATGCTATTTGGGCTGGGGTTGTCCAGCAACAAACGTCAAACCATTATGTCATTGCTCAGATTACATTGTCAGGGTCTTGCTTCCACAAACTAAGTTTAATTCTTTTTTGGAAAGCTGAGGATTGATGAGAGCAGAGTGGTAGATGTTATCTATGTGGACATTCCTGAAGCCTTTGACAAAGTCCTGCATGGTACTCTAGATTTGAAGGTTAGGACACATGGGATCCTGGGTGAGTTCGCCAAATTTATGCAAAGTTGCCATGGTGGTAGTGAAGGGTTGCTTTTCAGATTAGAGCACACTGGTGTGCCACAGGAATTAGTGTTGGGTCCCTTACTTGTGATACATGATGTGCATCTGAATGTAGGTGGCATGATTAGTAAGTTTGCAGATGATGCATCTTTTTTGATTATAGTAGACTGAAGAATGGTATATTAATTAGCTGCAAAAATGACTGGAGGAATAGGACATGGAATTTAATCAATGATCTGGATATAATGTAGTAAATTGGATCAGCAAGTTTGCAGATGACACTAAGACTGGAGATGTGTGGACAGCGTAAAAGGTTTTCAAAGCTTGCAGATGGATCTGGAACATCTGGAAAAATGGGCTGAAAATATCAGATGGAATTTAATGCAGATAATTGTGAGGTGTTGCCTTTTGGAAGGACAAACCAAGAATGGACATACATGGTAAATGGTAGGGCACTGAGGAGTGGTGTAGAACAGAGGGATCTGGGAATACAGATACATAATTGCCTGAAAGTGGTGTCAAAGATTAATAAGGTTGACCTTCATAAATCAAATTATTGATAGAGTTGGGATGTTATGGTAAAGTTGTATAAGATATTGGTGAAGCCAAATTTGGAGTATTGCATACAGTTTTGGTCACCTAACTACAGGAAAGATATCAATAAGATGGAAAGATTTACTAGGATGTTGCTTGGACTTCAGGGACTGAGTTATAGGGAAAGGTTAAACAGGTTAGGACTTTATTCCCTGGAGCGTAGAAGAATGAGGGGAGATTTGATGGAGGTATTTAAAATTGAGGGGTATAGACAGAGTAAATGTCTATAGGCTTTTTCCACTGAGAGAAGGTGAGACAAACCAGAGGCCATGGGTTAAGAGTGAAAGGGAAAAATTTAGGGGGAACATGAGGAGGAACATTTTCACACAGAGCTTGGTGGGAGTGTGGAAGGAGCTGCCAACTGAAGTGGTGAATTCAGCCTCAATTTTAACATTTAAGAAGAATTTGGACAGGTACGTGGATAGAAAAAGTATGGAGGGCAATGAACTAGGTGTAAATCAGTGAGACTAGCAAAAAAAAATGGTTTGGCACAGACTACAAGGCCCAAAGAGGCATGCTTCTGTGTTGTGATGTCCTATAGTTCTAAGTGTAATGATGCATTTTGGGTATTTAAACCATAATGTGCATATGCAGTGAATGCTATTTATGGCAAATGATGTTGAATTGAGAAACTTGAGGGTACAAGTACATGGTTTCCTGAAACTTGCTCACAGGTAGATGGAGTGAAGAATGCATATGACTTCCTAGCTTTCAACGGATGAAGGTCTGACTACAGGAGTTGGATATCATTTTATAGTTACACTTAACATTAATTTGACCAATGCAGTGCTGGTTGCCACTATCGTGGAAGGATGTGAATGCTGAGAGGTAAAAATAAAGATGTTTATAAAACCACAAGGCACGAGGATGAGGGAGATGATCTTTATCCTAAGGTCATGGAATCTAATATGCAGGGATAGATTAAAGATTGGCATGATTTAAAGAGGACACAGTGGTGGGTATATGGAAAAAACTGCAAAGGAAGTGAAAGAGGTGGGTAAAATTGCAGAATTTAAAAGATATTTGGAAATGTATCCCAATAGGTAAGGCTTGGAGGGATATGGACCAAATTCAGGTAAATGAGTCTAGCTTGGATTGTTTCTTGGTTGGCATAGACAAGTTGGGCTGAAGGGCCTGTTTGTATCCTTGACAACCCTAATTAAATTCTTTGCTTTTTTCTCTTCTACCCTGGGAGAAAAACACTGACGTCGGTGTCCCTTATAGTTTTGTATGCTATAAGGTCACCCCTTCCCCCACCCCCCCCTCCGAGCTTCTAATGCTTCAGAGAGAACAATTCCACCTCTCCAAAAAACTCAAGCCCACCCAGCAGCATCTTTGTGAATCTTCCCTGCATCCTTTCCAATTTAATAATATTCCTCCTGTAACAGGAATATATACGATACTCCAAATGTGGTCTCAACCATGTTTTTTTAATAAAAGGTCATAACACGTCCTAAGTCATTGCCCTCACCGATGAAGGCAAGGGTGCTAAATTCTTTTTTCACCACCACTGTCTTGCCACTTTCGGGAATTATTTACTAGTACCCCTAGGTGTCTCTGTTCCACAATACTCTCCAGAGCCCGAGTGTTTGCTGAGTCCTCCCTGGTTCGACGAGCAAAAATTGATCATCTTAAGAAAAATAGAATATTACTCCACAATGCCAACCCTTCAAACCATGATGCTGTGCCGACCTCTTTAAACCTACTTCACTTCAATCTTACTTTTTAAATTTTTAAAATTTAGGCTTATTGCACCATAACTGGTCATGGTGGCCCACGAGCCCATGCGGCCCAATTTACACCCAATTAATCTACGTTTTGAATGGTGGGAGGAAACCGGAACCCCATGGAAAACCCAACAGACATGGTGAGAACGTAAAAACTCCTTACAGACAGCGCGGGATTCGAATTCCAATCTCTACTGCTGCAAAGGCATTGCAACAACCACCCATGGTTCCCAACAAATCTATTCCACCTCAATCTTATTGTTCCCAACCTCGCAGCCCATAACCCTTTATTTTTCTTGCATGCATGTTCCTATCCTAAGAGCCTTTTAAATGTCTCTCTTGCACCTGCCTCCACCACCACCCCCAGCAAAGCATTCCAGGCACTTTCATTCCATTCAGTACTTTCCTGCCAATTGTAAATTCTCTTGTTGCACCTCTCCCAATGTATTATCAGACTTTTTTTTCTTGATTAAATTTCTATTGCAACTTTTGTCCTCAATTGACTGATCTATCCAAATGAGTGGCATAAGAGGGGGGAGAGGTTGGAGGAATTGAGACCCTGCATGAATTTCACCTGAAACTTCTTCAGACCAGCACATGCTCTTGATTGAAGCAGGTCAGACATGGGGTTTCTTGCTATGAGTGATTCGCCTCCTGCTTTTCTGCAGGATACAAGTCAGGAGATCCCTCTGCTTCGATGGATGGCTGCAGCTACACTGAATTTGGGCAGACAGGCAAAGCAGCATTAACAAGAAAATCTGCAGCTACTGGGGTTGAGTGTAGTATGCAGAAGTGCTGGGGAAACTCAGCAGGTCACGGAGCATCCATAGGAAGGAAAAGGCAATTAATATTTTGGGTCTGAGCCCTTCTTCAGGAATCTAGAAAAACAGATAGATGCTCAAGTGATTTTTTAAAACGTGGGAGGAAGGGGACTAACAAGTTAGAGGTAATTAGTGGATGTAGATAGGACAGTAGAAGAGAAAGAAGATGAGGAGGAAGTTATTACATGTTAATGCCACCTCCCTCTCTCTCCCCACACCTTTTTATTCAGGCTTCAGGGTTCCTGAACTAGAGTTCCAGCCAGAGTTGTTGAATTGGAGATGGCAGGGTTCAAGAGACGTCAAGACGGCAGGGTTCAAGAGAGCAGTAAAAATGCATCGAAATGCTGGAGGAACTCGGCTGGTCTTTCAGCATCCATGGGAGACAAAGATGTATGGCTGACGTTTCCTTGCCTGAGCCCTTGTTCAAGGAATGAGCAGAATGAGCCAGAAGCAGGGTATTTCAGGAAGTCTCCGAATTCACATGGTGCTGACTGGGGGAGGAATCCAGACCAAACAAAGGTGTTAATTGGATATGATAAGGGGATGAAGTAGGACTTTATCATGTCCATGTAAAAGGAGGCAGGAAAAAGGGAGAGACAGAGCTAGGGGCAGGTGATAGGGGAAGAAGTGAGTGGGGGAAGTTTAAACGAAAGCCAGAGGTCCATATAAATGCCATCAGGGTGGAGGGTGCCCAGTTGGAAGATGAGGTGTTATTTCCTCCAATTTATGGGTGGCCTCAGTTTGGCAGTATGTGGGACCATGGACAGACATGTCAGCAAGGGGATGGGTTGGGGAATTGAAATGGATGGCCACTGGGAGTTCCACATGATTGTGGCAGACAGAGCAGAGGTGCTCAACAAAGTGATCTCCCAGTCTGTGTCCAGTCTCTCTGATGTAGAGGAGACCACACCGGGAGCACCAGTTCAAGAGAGCCACCATCATTCCAGTTCCCAAGAGAGTGTCAATAACAGGTCTCCATGATTTCCAGCCTGTGACACTAACCTCCACCATTATGAAATGCTTCAAGTGTCTGGTAGTGGAACACATCAAAGCACACCTCGCATTTTAATTAGCCTCTAGAATAAACCATTCTACAAACAATGATATAGCCTTATCCCTTCACTCCGTCCTGACTTATCTGGAGAATGAATCCTCATAAGTCAGGCTGCTGTTCAGTGACTTCAGCTTGGTGTTCAAGCCTGAAACATCAGTTATGTATTTTTATCTTTGCTATATAAATGACACTGTTTGACCTGCTGAATTTGTCCAGCATTGTGTTTTTACTCAACATCTCACTTGTCAGGAAGGTGCAACGGTGACTGCATTTCCTGAGAAGACTGAAGGGGGGCGAGGCTAACAGCCACTATTGTGTCAGCCTTCTATAGGAGCTCTATTAAGAGTGTCTTGGCTGGCTACATCACCAAGTGGTACAGTTGCTGCAGAGAAAAGGACCAGAGGTCAATCCACAGGACCAAAAGAGTGGCAGAGAGGATCAGTGGAATCTCCCTCCATGCCTATTGACATGATCTTCTGGGATCATTATCTGAAGAGGGCATGCAAAATCATTGAGGATCCCTTCCACCCAACACACAACATCTTCAGTTGGGGAAGAGAATACTGGAGTATCAGAGCCAGCACCACCAGGCTGAGGAACAGGTTCTTCCCACAGGTAGTGAGAATGCTGAACAGCTAAAAGAACTACTCTCCTATTCATGAAACATTATGTTTATTTATTTGTCCAGATAAATACTTGTCCTGAATATGTATTGTTCGTCTGTAAGTGTGTTCTTGTCTGGTTGTGTGTCGGCGTATTTTACAGAGGACCGGAGAACGCCATTTTGTTGGGCTGTACTTGTACAATCAGATGACAATAAACTCAATTGCCTTTTACATCCTATTGTGGCTGCGTGACCTGCTGAGATCCTCCAGTGCTTTTGTGCATTGCACTGCAGCCCACTTGATTGACACCATTATTTACTGCTGACATATCCTTAGCTCTCGGACCAAGCATCCTCAAAACACAGCAGTCAGTTGCAAGGGCTTCTCTGACAGCCCTTTTCAACTATACAAACTACACTACAAAGAAGAAAAAGAGCAGAAGGCAGGTGGGAGTATGACCACCTGCAGTTTCTGCTATCCTGACTAAAACTACATTGCTGTTCCTTTCTTGGTTTAGACCCCAAAGCCACTTTAGGTGAAATTAATCAATGGTGCAGGACAGGGATTGAATGCAGGGTTATCTTAATTTTGTGGCTTAAACCCACAGAAGATGCTCAGAAAAGGTCAGGACAAATGAAACAGAGAGGTTTTTTTTCTCCTAACACCAGTTTTAAGGCTAGGGAAGAAAGGCAAAATCAGTGGTGCTTTTTCTTAATAACTGCTGTTCTGGATGGTCCAAAAGTGAAATGTTTATATTCCCCCCTTTAATTATATTATGCCATTCAAGCCGTTCAGTTGTACACATTTTGTCGAGGCACAAATACCTTTGAATACGACAATAACTAAGATAATTATCACAATAATGTTGCCATAATGTAATATTGCTCTCTAGTAGTCTTCCAACATGTTAAAGGGCCACCAGCCGGAACTTCCCTTGCTTCTAACATTATGTATGCTCACCCCAGTCTTTTCAATTGTGATTATTTGTTCATTGATGTGTTGGGGGAGGTCGGTAATCTTGGAGGATTTATAAGGGATGTAGGTACAGTATTCTTTCCTGATGCAACTAGGATCAAGTCCAGAGCCATTTGATTCTGTAGAACACTGGCAGTCATATCAGTGGCGATAGATACTCTCTGGCTCTGGGTATGCGTTAAGGACAGCGAAGTGCTGTTTGCCCTTGCTCGAGGGCAACTGCTAAATTAATGATCTCACTTGAACTCCTGGTTGTCCCATAGGCAGGGAAGGCAATCATCCAGAATCTTGCGCCCTCAGAGATAGCTTGTCGCTGCCTGTACGAATGGGGATGGTCTAGCAACTGGGATAGGATCCTTAAGTGGGTAACTACATAAGCCAGAAAGCAATAGCCAGTCCATTGTTTACAGTCAGGTTGGTCATCGCTCTGATGGGCTGTTTCCCCAGGGAGCCAAGTGTAGGCTCGAGTACCACATATCTAACAGGTACCATTCACTGGCCTGGGTAACACGTTAATTGCTTGTTGTGTATCTGCTGTTCCTCAAAAAGAAGGTATCCTCCTTCTCTTGAAAGTTACAGGGAGAGAAGGAGTATACCATCTAGGTTTCCTCCACAGGTACTCCAAGCACCTGCATGTAGGGCCAGTGGGCACATTTGGCTTTATAGGGGGTATAATCTACAAAGAATCTTGGGTACCTTCTCTCAAAGCACTGACAGCGGGAATTGTCCCCTGTTTTCTGGCAGTTGGGGGCCTTACTCTCTGACTTAAGAAGATAACACCCATGCAGAAAATAACTCACTTATTAAGGGGAACTACTGAAATGGAGATCATGCCAAGTCCCTTGTGGTGGGACGTCGGCACATACCTAACACTGATCACTGATCTTAGCGTAGTGAAATCACGAGAGAAAGGCCAGGGTGATGGCTTCAGCGTTTGTTGTTCTGTGGGGGATGAGTCAGGAAAGCCGATGGGATATCAAAAATACATGCAATTCAAATGGCAAAAAAATGGAATTAAATATTTAGGAACTTATATAGATAGTAATTTTTAAAAAAATGTATGAATTAAATTATTTACTGTTACTTAAAAAAAGTTGGAGGATTTAAATAAATGGATGAATTTACCTGTAACATTAGTAATTGCATTAAGATTAATATTTTTCCAAGAATACGATATCTTTTTCAAGCTTTGCCAAGGTCATTACCTCAAAAATTTTTTAAGGGTCTAAATAAATATGTAAGGCAATTTCTCGAGAGAGAGTTGAAGAGTTTGTATTAAATGGCATCTAAAATTAATGGTTGATGAGAAAGAAACAGCATTGTTGAAACAATTAATGTTTGAAAGAAAATTAATTATTAAATTGGAATTAAAGGATGTGTGTTGCCTAAGACACCATTATTTCAAAATTATTTTATATCTTTTTCAATGAATAATCAGTTTTTAAATATTTGGTCCAATGAAAGGTCCAAGAATATTGAAGATTGTTACGAACAGGATCAATTGATGTGATTTCAACAATTAAGGGATACATTTGGGATATCAGGTAACACTCTTTTCTGTTATTTCCAATTGAGAGGATCTTTAAGAAAAAAATTAGGTTCAACTATGATATTACCTATTTGTAGTGAAGTGGAAAATCTCATTAGAAAGGGCAATGTTAAAAAAATCTCTATAATGTGTTTTTTTTTAATTACAGCCAGGAACTCAATAAGTTTATAAATCTAAACAAAGGTGGGAGACAAATTTGAATATTATAATTAATGAACAATGATATTCAGAGATATGCTGCGATTGTATGACAAATACTATTAATATAAGGTATAGATAAGTTCAGGATTTGTTTTTACATCAGTTATACCTTGTATCACAAAAATTGAATAGAATGAAATCAGATATATCAGTTCGATGTCTTCAGGTGGGGACTTTCCTGCATTCAACATGGTCATGTCCCAAAGTAAGGCAATTTTGGGTGGATTTAAGGAACTTTTTAAAGCAGGTTACAAATGTTGCATTTCTGCAAAATCCAGATTTATTTTTGTATTGGGGAATATACAAGGGGCGAGACCCAAATTCAAATGATCACTATTTCAAGTGGGATTTGTTAAAATTGTACTAGCAGTGGTTAGTAAATGCATTGCAATCAGATTCATATTTGGGTATGGAAAGATTGAATGTGAAACTTCAGAGTTGTATTCCTTTGGAAGAAAAATATGGTAAATTTTTGTAAATGTGGCACCCATATATGCATATATTCGGGATAAATATATAATAGTCTTCTCCCTTTCCTTTGAGCCCTGTAGAGATCCTCTTTAAAACATTGACTAACCAATCTTGTAGATAATATCTTATGTGTTTGATTGAGCATCTCAGAGCAATCCTTAAAGATTTTTTTCTTTTGTTAATACTGCTATATAATTATACTTTAAAATAATTTCTTCATGGGATGGGGTAATGGGGGGTTAGGGAAGGGGGGGGATTATAAATACATGTAGTGTCATTTTTGAACTTTGCTTTTGTATTAACTAAATGTTAAATACACATATGGGAAAATTTAACTAAAATATTTTTTAAAAAAAAAAGGAAAGCTGACCGGATGATTGTAGGTAGGGGTTTGACATGAGTGACATTTCATTACGGCTGAACCTTACTGGGTAAGGTGGCATGTTTGTTCCGATGTCAACACCGTAGCAAAAGAGTGTGGAGTGTAAACTCGCACTGGCTGATGGAGTGTGGTATTGGCAGCTGCTGTTACAATGGAATGTAAGGCTGGAAGTATCTGAGTACATGGAGAGCTACCGGGTCTAGTTTTACTGAAAAGAATGACACTGGTTTCTGGATGTTCCCGTGATGCTGTATCACTTTCCTCCTTTAAAATGACGTATAGTTGAAAAGGGCAATCATATAATGAGCGTCCTTCAGCCACTGCTGAAGTTGGGGCTGCCTTGAATGCCACAAAGGAAGCCTCTTGTTCTGCTGTGAAAATCAAATGGTTTGAGGCTTTGGCTGAGTCTAGGGAAAGTAAGTGTTTGGTGTGGAGTGCAATGTCAGGTATCCATTGTCAGCAGAAGTTTACAAACCCCCCCAAAAGGCCTACCTTTGTTTGGATCTGTGAGTGCTCAAACCTTGCAACGGGTTCCAGGTATCAGTCATCTCTCCGTGGCAGTCAGTGATTCCAAGGAATTTAACCTCCTGCTGTCCCCTGGTTACCTTTTATGGGATCACCTATCCACAGTTGTGCAGTGCGCTCAGCAGAGTGACTGTGTCCTCTCAGTTTTCCTCCTCTCCAGGACTAGCTACCAGTAGTGTGGATCCCCTGGGGAAAGATAATTCTCCCAGCTGTCATTGTAATATCTGGGAAAATAAGGTGGATGAGTGCACAAAACACTGAGGCAACCTCGTCCATGTATGCTGTTGTCCCTCATAGGAAAATGTAGAGGTATTGGCTGTACTGGTGCAGTGGGATTGTGAAGAAACCATGCTGTAAATCTCTCAGTGTAAAGATGACATTGTCGACCAGCACCTGACTTAATATAGTGGCAGGGGTTGGGAAAATCGAGTGTATAGGGGCCACAATGTCATTTATGGTATGCAAGTCTTGTAATAGATGCCCGTTGGTCCTCCCTGGCTTGGGAACAGGGAATATAGGCATATTGCATGGTAATTTGCAAGGGACTAAAATGCCCTGAGCCAACAGGGACTGAATTAGTGGACAAATTCCTTCCTTCACTTTTGGCTTAAGTGGGTACTGTGGCATAGATGGTAGCTTCACTGAAGGTTTTCAAGCCACTTCAACTAGGGTGCAATTTGTCTTTCTCACCTCATATGGAGAGGCAGACCATAATTGTTCTGTGATTTCAGCACTTGAGGGTACTTGATGTCATGTGACTGTTCCTCAGACTGTTGTCACCTGGGGCCACAATTCTCTTTCTTTTTAAAATTTTTTATTGAGTTTAATATATAAATTATACATACAAAGTCATCTAATAAAACAAATAGGATGTCATTAAGATATATATATATATATATATCACAAATTAGTATCAATGTAAATAAAAAAAACTAACTATATTTATTTTTTTAACAATATTTATTAAAAATAATTCTGGATAGAAACCAAGTAAACTACATTACATAATCCCTTGGTCTAAACAAAGGGTAAATTCTGTCTAGTTTAAGGATACGATTTATGACAACTGTTACGAGCCCAAAGGACCCCAAAACCCAGCAGTAATAGACATTCACCAAGACAAGTAGCTATTTAAACAAAAGTTGTTTTTAATTATCTTTAAACATGAAAACAGAATCAAACTTTAACTTATCACTATTAACTACCCAACTTAACCCCCTTCTAATTCTAAACGCATGTATATGCAATGTGTGTGTAAATTTAAGAAAAGTTCTTTGGGTCACAGTTCAATCTCAATTCTCATTCTTCCAAGTTCTTATACTCTGCACAGAATTTAACATGTATAAAGTTCACCAGGCTTTGATGCTTGAAAGATAAATGTTTACTGCTCAGGATGGTTCTTGTAGGGTTTGCAGAGAGAGATTTGTTGTTCCGGGATTTCCACAACTGAGGTACCACCATTAGTCACCTCAATGTCTTGCTGATGAAACTTCTCTAGATGATAATCTCTTTCTTTCAGGCAGCTGAGTTCCTTTCTGTTCCTTTTATTCCAAGAGAAACATCAGACAGATAATACTTCCAGCCATCCGCCACTCTTGAGTTTGTTTCAGTTACAACCAGCTTCTCCTGCTTGTTTCAGCTGTCTGTTCTCTCTCTCATCTGAGATACCAACTTCCAGAAAGCCCATGTGATTCTCTCACTTGCAAAACCACTGACCTTCTCCAGCAAACAATAGGAATTAGTCTTCTTGGTTAAGCTGTTGTCTTTAGGTAAACAAAAACCCAGGAGTGACCTTTCTGTCAAAACCCATGCAAAGAGCTTTTTACAGCCAGAGTTTCTCCTGTTTGTTGTTTTAATTATGTCATTTCAATTAGCAGCCACTTGTGAAATGTGCACAGCATTCTCCATACTTTCTGTAAAGTTACTGAATATGAATTCTTCAATATTTCAAATAAGATCTGTTTTAAAGTGTGTATGTATGTGACCTACTCTAATTTTACCAATTTATCTCCCAAATATTCCATTACACAACCATAATTAAATCCATATTAACAAGTTAATCTAAAGAAAAGAATAAAAAGAAAAAAATAAACAACAAACTTAAAACTGAATCTAATCTACCACCCTTCCCCCCAAAAAAATCAAGGTTATCTTGTCGAAAAGGATATAAAATGTGAATCAAATAGCGACCTTCAGAAACTAGAGAATCACCGGAGCATCCAAATTACTTAATTCTTCCAATCATAATAGTATTCTATAGATGGGCTCCACATCTTTACAAATTGAAACTTTCTATCTTAAATGTTGTATCTAATTTTCTCCAGGCTTAAATAGGACATCATGTAACTACTGTGTCTGAGTAGGTGAAGATTCATCTTTCCATTTCAATAAAATTGCTCATCAGGCTATCAACATGCTAAAAGCTAAAACTTACTCTTGAGTTGCAGATATATATATATATATGGTTCATGAGAAAAACCAAACAAGGCAGTTAAAGGATATGGTTCTATTTTGATCTTAAAAATCATTGATAAAGTTGGGAAAATGTTTTCCCAAAATCTTTTTAAATTAGGGTACTGAGCCACAATTCAATAGTCCCTTGTGTAGAGGTCTGGAGTTCATATGAAGTAAGATCAGCCTGTGACATCAAAGTCTGCGTGAGGAACCCCTGCTCCTTAGCCCTATGTCCCTATCTTGCTTTCAAGGGTAACAAGAGGGTGGACGAAGCTCGATTGTTGCCAGAGGTGGTCAGGTACCTCAATCATTAGTTGTTCTCCATGGAGGGGTTAAAGGGCCTTCTGGATGTAGACTTCAACCTGGGTTACCTCAGAACTTGCAAAGTGATCTTCCTCTTTTCTATCTATCCCCGATGGGTCATAGTATAGTGTTTCATGGGGGCTAGGGATATTGCAAAAGGTGGGTGATTGCGGGAAATCCACTGGCTACCATTAAGGGGTCATTGAGTGTAGTGCGATCATTCATTAACATAGATCCCTTTATCCATGCAGATGATTTCTACCCCCATTCCCATCAGTAGATCTCTCCTAGCCACGTTGCATCCCAGCCCGTGGGTGATTGAGAAGGATAGGCAGTGTATCGTGCTGCTGTTTTCTACGTTTAAGGGGTCTGTTGAGTGGTATTCTTGGGTTTATTCTTCAAGCCCAGAAAGGCAGATGGTTTTGTTGGACTCTGGGAATCTATATTGTTCCACCAGTTGCTGATGCACGGTTGAAAGTGTTGTAAGTGATGTAAAAATGCACTATCATTTCCACAACTGGCTCCGATCTCCCTTTACCACCATGGGGAACATTAGGCGAGGTGGGGTTTTGAGAGGTAAAGGGCGCCTGCCTGCCTTATGGAGCATCGGCATCTTTAGTGGGGAAATCCCTACACCTAGTGTCCTCTTCCCTCACAAATGAAACAGATATTGGAAGGTGGAATAGGAGTAGGCGCATTAGCCCTTCTCTTAGAGGGTCTCTCATTCCTGTTGTACATAGGTGTAGGGGGTTCTTTTCCCCATTTCTGTCTTCTCCGGACAGATGGTTGAGCCCTTTGGAATAGGATCTGAGTCCTGTCCACTCCGGCAATTTCCCTGTCCTCCCATGAGGCTGAGCAATCATGGACATATTCATAATATTTTTCCAGGAAATTTGTATTTAGGGTTTGGCTTAACTGTTGTTTCATGTTCCTTGCTGAAGGTCTCTCGAATTTTATTCCCAGTTCAGATTTGTCTTCATTTTGGAGGCAGTTTTATTGGGTGGACTCTGCATTAATAAAGCATTAAATTGTGCATTAAATTCCCTGTTATTGTAGGTTTGTTCTCCCGCATGTGTACAATATGTTGTTGTGAATCTTTGCCAAAATTTCTATGCTGTTTTCTTAGGGAGGGGATGGGGATGGCATTCGAGCACTTTACCCACATCAATCGGGCATTTTAGGCACTCAGTGAGTCTTTCAAGTATACAATGTGCTTGTTCTGCATTATGGGTGTGGACAAGTGTGGTAAAGTCTGTGATTGGTGTCCACCTTTACCCATAACCTGGTGCCATTTGTCATTTTCTTGTGAGTCCAGAATGGCAGGTATCAGGGAAAACTGATCTTATGGTCGGCCCTGCATTCGTTGTCACGGTTGAGCGTATATATTTTTCAAAGCTGACAGGGTCTTTATCTCTGTTAGGAGCGTTTGGGGATATAAGCAGCTTCCAGGGAGTGTATATTTCCATCGGGTTGTTCTGGTTTGCACATCCTGCCCTTGGGTTTGGGACAAATCTTTTTGGGCATAGTCTGTTTGCCTTTTTACTTCCTCGTTTAGAGTGCATTTTCACTGTCATCCCCATACCATTTCTCCCTCTCTCTCTTTTCGTCTTGTTCCTTTTCTATGTCTGAGAGGACTGTGGCTGTAGGAAGTGGGCGAGTCTCTGTATTGGATGGGAGGAGATTTGGGTGGGTGGATGGAGGGGGAGCCAATTGAGAATCCATAATTCCTCTTCCTCATGTATAAATCAGGTAGTTATGCTTGACAAGTGGTCCTCAGGTGTCCTATTCTTATGATGCTTTAATTTATTGATCATCTGGCGTTTTTGTCATTTCTCCCTGTCCTTCCTCTCCTACTGTTTATCATGCCATTCGCATCCTGACTCTAAAACCTGCCAGGATTTGTGTTCTCTATTCTGAGTGCATATCCATATCCCCCTGCAGCTCGCATTCTCTCTCCATCCCATATTTTTCTCATCTTCCCAATTCTTTTGCGCTTCCTCAATCCTCTTGTTCCATTTCTTAGCTGCATCTTTTTCTCCTCCCCCTCCCCCCACCACCACAAGATTAACTGTTCCGCCTCGTCTAAAGTGCTTGTATCCCACTTTCCTCCTGCTGGCCATGCTTCATCTCCCATTCTTTTGGTTAAAACTGCTGACAGGAGCTGGTATTGTTTACCATAGTTTTGGTGCAGAGAAAAACATTTGCTGTTCTGGGGTACACCCCCCCATCGCTTTTGACAATAGCTTGTCCCATTTCCTTAGCCTGATTGCCTAAATGTTTCTCAGATTGTTTTGTTTCCTTTTCCGATGTAACTTAAATTTCCCAGAATGAAATTTCCAGAACTACCAGACATAGCTGATTTCCAAATCAAGATATCTGAGTGTAACAGTTAAATTTCCCAGGCTAATCAAATTAGCTGATTTCCTAACTGAGACTTAGATGGTACACTGTTCTGTTAACCAGCCTCTTGATTTCAACTGTGAACAATATAATTTCCCAAGCTAATAGATGTAGCTTGATTTCCTAAACAATTCTTTCTTAAAAATTTCCCAGGTTAACAGAGGTTTCTGGAATTCATAATTGATTGTCATCGGGGGGGGTGGGGGGAGGGGGTTAAATTCCCAGGCTAACAAGCTATGGAACAATAAGCACAGTTCTATTCTTATCATTCTTACCTCGTCTAAATTCTCTGGTTCTTTTGTGGATCTCGGCAGGGAACCAGATTAACCTCGAATGAGGGACCACAGTGCCCCCAGGAGTCACTGGAGTTTGGGCTCAAGGGTCCCGAAGGTGCACTTCTATTCCTTCTGTGGTCTCTTCTTACGAAGTGATCGTCCCAGCGAGAAACTGCTGACTACGCCAATGTGATAGTCCACGCTGTCAAAAACTGAAAAATACACACAGAATCAGAGAGCATTCAAAACATAGTTATTTAAATCATGTTAGTGGGAATGATGGATATTGATGTTAGGGCGACAGGGTCACCCTTGTCAATACAGGTATTGAATCTCATTCAAAGAACACAGGGATACAATACCATATTTAAGATATTTTCTGGCAGCATATCTCTTACAAATTACTAAGCATATCTGTGAATTTGTTTGAGGTTCATTGTTACAAGTCTTGGTTTAACATGTGTCATTGTGTCCTTTCCTAAGGAACGGAAATGATTGACATCAAACAGAGATTTCATCTCTTACATATGAGTTAATGTCTAGGAGGTCCGATTCTACTATACTTTAACATCCACCTTCTGTCTACCTGAGATTTAGACTTTAATTATCTCATCCAAATTAACAAACTCGTAGTAAAATCAAACTCTTAACATTCACAAAGGGAAAGGAAGTTTCTAGGTTGTGGTAGAAACTGAACAGAACTCTGTTGGCACTTTAGCGTTGACGTGTGCACCCTAGTCAAGTCATTGTGCGGTTAACAGAGGTAAGGCTGCCTTTTGCCCGGGAATCTATTTATTAATGAAAACTGCTACCTTGACAGTTTTGGCCCAATTATCAAAGCCAATAGCGCATTTGTAAACTTCATCTAAGGAAATGGCTTTGAATAATTAGTTCAGTCAGTGATTTAGCTTGTCTGGAAGAAGCAGTAAAATGCTCAGTAAACAATCATGGGCAAATATGGCCCTACGAGTCTGCGCCCAATTTACATCCCATTAAACTACACCTAGATATATTTCTGAAGGATGGGAGGAAACTGGATCGCCCAGAGAAAACCCACGCATATCAGAGAGAATGTATAAACTGCTTACAGTCAGCATGGGATTCAAACCCAGGTCATGTCCTGATCGCTGGCACTGTAAAGGTGTTGTACTAACCGCTACAACAACCATGCCATCTTGGTCTCCTCTCATCCTTCTACGCTCCAAAGAGAAAAGTCTAGCTCTCCTAACCCTACCTCATAAGACATATATTTTCCAAATCTCCTCTGCACCCTCTCCTTAGCTTCTCTATCCTTCCAATCACAAGGGGACCAGAATGGGCTCCGGATCCTTCCCATAACAGGGAGGCCAGAACGGGTTCCGGATCCTTCCCATAATGAGGGGTCCAGAACAGGCTCCTGAACTTTCCCATAACGAGGGGGCCAGAACGGGCTCCAGATCCTTCCCATAATGAGGGGGCCAGAATGGGTTCCAGATCCTTCCCATAATGAGGGGCCAGAACGGATAGAATTGATTTTGTTTTTGTTGTAAAGCAATTATCAATGCAATTCCTGGCCGGGAGTGGCCAACCTTCCAGAAGAGTAAACCCCTGTTTTAATTGTACCCAATTGACTCGTTAGGTGAATGGTTTCATGACTCCAAAGGAAATGGGCCAATGACAATTTTTCTTAAGCAAAATATTTAGTAACAATTGGGTCTAGAGCAGTGATTCTTAACCTTCCCACTCACAGACCACCTTAAGCAATCCCTTACTAATCACAGCATTGATGGCATAGGGATTACTTAGTGGTATGTGAGTGGAAAGAGAAAGGTTGAGAAACACTGCCTTAAATTTTGAGTTCTAAAATTTGTCCATTGCTTGATTGGCCAGACCTTCCTACTTCAAATCAACACTAATGCTGTGACTGAACTATGCTTCCTTAGGCTTACTTCCAATGATGCCCAGTGCTTGTGTTGCACAGGTGGGCTCAATGCGGAGCCCAACAGGTTGGTGTGATGTCTTGAAAGCTTCCCGGTTTTTGGGTAGGGAATTCTGTTCATTATGCTTGTGCCATGAAACCTGACTCAAACTCGACCATTCCATTTAAAGGGAATAGAGGTTACCTTGTGTGAGAAAGGCAAGTGAAGCCTGTGACCCATTTCATTGAACAGGGGAGAAAGAAATTTAAGAATGAGGACTCTAAAAATTAAATTAAGTTGGTAAAATGAGGAAGGTATGAAAATTGGTTGAGGATAAGATGAAAAGTTGGTGGAGGAAAAGTGGAAATGAAATGGTGATAACATTATAATGTAGCAGTAGCTACACTACGACTGAAAGAACACACAACCGGACAGGTTGAGCTCAGTGAGCAGAACTGATTTATTGCAGGCTGCTGGGCTGGACTTATACTCCCAGCCTGGACCTGGCTGAGAACCATACTGGGGGGCACTGACGTCACCCAGGCATCACATGGTCCCACAACGTGGGCTTCTGAGCCCTGTGCTGAGATGGGGAAATCCCTGACAGTGCCATTTTGGCCGGCTGCTGCGCCGCGTGGATTACAAATGGGGCCAGTTCGCCTGCCTAGTGGTGTGCCGCCACACAGCCCCCACACCCCCAGAACTGACGCCAATGTCCTTTTTAGCTGGGCGGTCTCGCTTCTTGGGCTGGGCCACAATCACTGGTTCGGTGGGGTCGAGGTGTATTGGCTTCAGCCTGTCCACAGTAAACAGTTCATGCCTGCCACTGATGTCCAGCGTGAACATAGACCCTGAATGCTGGAAACCTTGTACGGCCCTTTATAATGTCTCAGCAGAGGTTCCTCGGGCGGGCCCAGCTGAATAAAAATGTACTCTGTGGAAAGCAGCTCGCTGGGGATGTGAGATGACCATGTGCCGTGTCTGGGTGGCGGTGGGAGTGCGAAGGAGTCTAAGTGGGCCCGGAGGTGGGGAAGCAGCTCATGCGGCAACTGTTTTGGGTTGTGAGGCGCGTTGATGAACTCACCAGGAAGTGCCAGTGGTGCGCCGTAGACCAGCTCAGCTGATGACGCCTGCAGATCCTCCTTGGGAGTGGAGCGGATGCCCAGGAGCACCCAATGAAGTTTGTCCAACCAGTCGGGACCAGCGAGGTGGGCCATAAGTGCCAACTTAAGGTGGCGGTGCAGATGCTCAACCAGCCCATTGGCCTGCAGGTGATAGGCTGTGGTGCAAAGTAGCTCGATCCCCAACCTGTTGGGGAGCTGTGCCCAGAGTGCAGAGGTGAACTGGGTGCCCCGATCGCTGGTGAGGTGATTCAGAATGTCAAACCGTGCGACCAAACCATGCAACAGCGCCCGGGAGCAGGAGTCTGTGGAAGTGTCCGGCATCGGGATTGCCTCGGGCCAATGAGTGGTGCAGTCCACCACAGTGGTCAGGTAATGGTTGCCCCGGGAAATGGGTAAGGGCCCGACAATGTACACATGAATGTGGCTGAACCATTCCCGGACTTGTTCGAACTCTTGCACGGGCGCCCTGGTGAGCCTGTGTACCTTGGATATCTGGCAATGGGTGCATGTTCTGGCCCAGCCTGTGATCTGCTTCCGCAGCCCGTACCAGACGAAACGCTCTGCCACCATCTAGACCATGGACATGTGCGAAAGGTCGTGGATGTGGTGGAAGACTTGCCTGCGCCACTGCTGGGGAACCACTGGACGCGGGGTGCCCATGGAGCCATCACACAGGATGGTGCTTCTGCCGCTTGGTGTCGGGAGGTCTCTGAACCACAGGCCCGAGATGGCAGTCCTGAAGGCTCACGTCTCCTCAATGGACTTCTGGTCCCGGGCGAACTGGTCGAAGTCAAGGCCAGGCATCAGCGTGCAGATGGCCGGTCATGAGATTGCATCGGCAACTATATTGTCCTTCTCTGACTTGTGCCAAATGTCGGTGGTAAACTCCGGAGAGGTGATGCTGCTGGCGGGCCAACCAGGGATCCTTTGCAATCGCGAGGGTCTGGTTTGAGGGGGTCTGTGGTTAGTGAAGATGGTAAAAGTCCTCCCCTCCGAGAAATAGTGGAAATGCTGCATCGCCAGGTACATGCCCAGTAACTCACGGTCAAAAGCGCTATTCTTACGCTCTGGTGGGCAGAGAAGCCAGCTGAAGAATGACAGCGGCTTCCATTGTCCATTCACCTGCTTCTCCAGGATGGCACCAATGGCTGTGGCAGAGGCATCAACGGAGAGCGCCATATGCAGGTCATTGTGCGGGTGGGCGAGCATGGTAGCCTTCATGAGGGTGTCCTTGGTGGCCTCAAATGCACTGCAGGCCTTTGGGATCCAGGTGAGTGTTTTGTGCTTGGCTGGGATTAGGGCGAATAGTGGCTGCATGATGCACGCAGCCTCCGGGATGAATCAGTTCTACAAGTTGACCATACCCAAAAACTCCTGCAGCCCCTTGAGATTGTCCGGACGTGGGAACTCCTTGGTAGAGGCGACCTTTGTAGCAGCAGGCGTTGCTCCCTCGGCCATGATGGTATGACCCAGGAACTGCATGGACTCTTTCCCAAACTGGCATTTGGCTGGGTTGATGGTGATGCCAAAGTCAGCCAGCTGGGAGAAGAGTGAGCACAGGTGGGCCTTGTGTTGCGCCCGATCCCTGCTGGCAATGAGGATGTCATCTAAGTAGATGAAGACGAAATCCAGTTCCCTGCCCACTAAGTCCATGAGGTCCTTGAAGGTCTGAGCTGCGTTCTTGAGCCCGAATGGCATGCAAAGGAATTTGAACATGCCGAAGGGGGAGATGATGGCCATCTTGGATATGTCCTCAGGGTGCACCGGTATTTGGTGATACTCGCACACCAGGTCAACCTTGGAGAAAACCTTCACACCATGCAGGTTGGCTGTAAAGTCTTGGATATGAGGGATGGAGTAATGATCAGGAACTGTCGCCTCGTTTAGTGCCTCTGCAGGGGTGCCAGCTGCCGGAGGTTTTCGGGACCAGGTGGAGCTGGGAGGCCCAAGGGCTGTTGGACCGCCGAATGATCCCCAGCTCCAACAGATGCAAAAACTCCTCCTTCGCCACCTGGAGCTTGTCAGGAGGAAGTCGACATGAATCGGTGGGCCCTGGGTGGGGATATGGTGGAACACACCGTGGCACGGCGAGGCAGCAGAGAACTGTGGTTTGAGGAGGGTCGGAAACTCATCCAGGATTTGCGGGATCTCATCTATGGACGTGCTGATCGTGGCCATCTGCAGCTGCTCTGTGCGGGAGCCATCGAGGCGAATGGCCTGGAAAGTACGGGCATCCACCAGGCACCTACCCTGAATGTCCACCAGAAGCCTGTGGGTGAGGAGGAAGTCGGCACTCAGGATGGCGGTCAGAAGTGACGAAATGGTGAACCTCCACGAGAACTTTCGTCAGCCGATCTGGAAGTGGACTGTCTTGTTTCCGTGTGTTGGCCGCACGGAGGGAGGTCCTCGAGGTCAGTTCCTGGACTCAGTGGCTGTGGCCAGGATGACATTGATCTGGACCCCAGTGTCAACGAGGAACCGCTGGCCGCTGACTGAGTCCCGCAGGAAGAGGAGGCTGTGTCCTTGGCCAGCAGCCACAGCCATTAACAGCGGCTGACCTGCTCATTTCCCTGGAATGAGCAGGGCTGACGACACTTCCGAGCCTTGGCTCCCCAGCGCTGATGGTAGAAGGAGAGGCCTGGAGCAGATGCTGTGCCCCTGATTATGCTCTTGGTGGCCCCTGCAGGGGCCGGATGCTCTACCACAGTGCTAGGGGAAGGCTTGACGTGGTAATGCCCATGCCTCATGACCTGCTGGACCACTGAGCCCTCTGGGATTCGCTTGAGCCATAGCTCTTGGGCCTTCTGAGTGACCTTTCTTGGGTCAGTAAAGCTCTCTTGGGCTAGTAACAGCCAGATGTCCTTAGGCAGATGGTCGAGCAAAATGCACTCGAAGAGTGGGCAGTTGGTGTGATCATCTATGAGTGTGAGCATCTCATCCATCAGCTCCAATGGAGTCCTGTCCCCCAAGGCGTCAAGGTGCAGCTTCCGCGTGGCACTCTGATGCCTGGATAGTCCGAGGGATCAGGTGAGCACTCGCTTGATGGTCTTATATTTGTCTTCAGCGGGTGGGTGCTGAACGAGGTGCAGCACACGTTTGGTGGTGGCCTGGTCCAGGGCGGCAACCACATGGTAGAATTTGGTCGTGTCGGATAAAATATGGCGGTGGAGAAACTGAGTCTCTGCGTGGCCGAACCAGGTCTACGGATCCTGAACACAGAAGTCAGGCAGCTTGACAGCTATAGTACTGATACCAGGTTCGCTCATGATGGGTTCAAAGACGTTTGAACCGGTCGGGGTCATCAATTGTAACGGCAGCTACACTACTACTGAAAGAACACACAAACAGACGGGTTAAGCTCAATGAGCAGAACTAATTTATTGCAGGCTGCTGGGCTGGACTTATACTCCCAGCCTGGACCTGGCTGAGAACCAAGCTGGGGGGTGCTGATGTCATCTGGGCGTCAAATAGTCCCCCAGCGCGGGCTTCTGAGCCCTGTGCTGAGATGAAGGGGAAACCCCCAACGACACAATTTTGACAGGCTGCCCTGCTGCATGGATTACAAGCTAGGCCGGTACACCTGCCAAATGGTGTGCTGCCACAATACAATAAAATCCGACAGTTCCTGTTATCTGGAATTCAAGCAACCGGCAAAAAAAAATTTGGAGAAATATGTATGTAAAAATACTAAAGTTTAAAAATGGTGTGCCTCGCTGTTAGTTTGCCAATCACGTACCATGCAATCTTAAGCAACCAGAAAATTCACTCGTCCGGAATCTACTAATCCCACAGATTCCTGATACCAGGGTTTTACTGCAGTTCTTTATAATTTCAAAGAGCAGCTTACGCGACGAGTAATTTGCAGAGCCTGAGCAGGGACAACCAGGGGTATAATAAGATCACATTTTACATGCTTCTTTTTGCAATCTGAAGGATGGTATTCAAAGCATGTTTTTTCCAAATGCTGATTGATCAATGACATTTGTGCAAGATGCCCCTTTTTATGTCTGAGTATTAAGCTAACCTTTAAATTGTCAAAAGCTCCATTTAATTCAATCTTTGCAAATATCCCAAAACTCTGTCTCTGTTCCTGCAGTGATTCACGTTGATTGTTAATCCACTCTCCACAGCAGTGAATCATGTCTAATGGTATTGAATTCAGTATTTGTCAGCCATGATGTTGCCAGATAGTTGTTCTGTTAATCAGCTGACCTAATTCAAGTGTTATGACCCCTGAGGACCCCAAAACCCAGCAGCAATAGATATTCACCAAGACAAGTGGTTACTGAAAAGTTACTTTTAAATATCTTTAAACATGAAAACAGCATAAAACTTTAACTTATTACTATTAACTTAACCCCCTTCTAATTCTAAGCTCACATGTGTGTAAGTTCAGAAAAGTTCTTTGATTCACAGTCCAATTTCTTATTCCTCCAAGTTTACTGGTTGCAGGCAATTATTATCCTGTGCACAGAATTTAACATTTATGAAGTTCACCAGGCTTTTGAGCTTGAAAGGTAAATGGTTAGCGCTCAGGAAGGTTCTTGTAGTTTTCAGAGAGAGCTTTGTGGTTCGCTGGACACCCACAACTGTTTCCTTGTAACCAGCCCCTTCAGTGTCTTGCCGAAGAAATTTGCCACATCACCTCCTTCTTTCAGGTCACAACAGAGTACCTTTTTGTTTCCCTTATTTCAAGTTAAACATTAGGCAGCCAGTCCTCTCCTCTTGTATGAACCGCAAGGGCTTTGACCAGGCTGAACTAAGCACTCACAACCCATCTTCAAAATGGGTTTTTACACAAGCTTGCCTGCTTGTCCTGTTCCAGTCCCAGATATTGTTGCTGACCGTAACACTGTAGAACTGAATTCTCTCTCTCTCTCACTCACAGGGAGAAAAAAACCTGTTTTTTTTCCTCTCTCTGCTTGCAAAACCACTCCAGGCAGCCTGCGAGTTCTTTCATCTGTTGACTTTTGGTAAACAACAATCCATTCGTGAAGTCTCTTGGGCACTCTCCAAAGCTTTTGCAAAGGCTCTTGGAGCTGGACTGTCTGGCATGAGCAGAGCTCCAGTATTTTAAATAACATCCGTTTTGAAGTGTTTTTATGTGACCTACACTTAAAAAAAAACTGCCCCGATAAATCTCCCGAAAACCTATCCATATACAATACAAAAACAATATCACCTGTCACACAAGACTGCTAATTGGCCTTTTATGCAGAGATTCATTATCAGTAACATTCCTTCCATCATCAGATGAACATTTGCAGTTGTATTTAAGCTCTTTAACATCATGATGACAAATTTACCTGAAGGGAGATATTTTTGAGGGGGGCGGGGAGGTTGGCTCGTGAAACTGCTCAAGGCTTACAGAGCAGTACAACTTGTCTTAATATTTACGAATCCAATAAAGAATACCATTCTATGAGTATATTTTCTATTATGTCAGATTATAAATACAAACTATACATTTGAAAGACTACATAAATACAAAATAAAAAATACAAGATAAACTGTCAATATTATCCCTTTGTTTTTTTTTAAAGTGGACTTTGATATCTGTTTAGCTATAGGCTAATAATTTGTAGGTATCTATTACTGTGCTCCATCTTGAAATTATGATAACACCAGAAAAAGAGCAGGCAATGACCAGAGAAATTCTAACTGCCTGTCCTTGTTCTTCAATGGCATTCCATGGCTAAGTCCTTCTCCGTAATGTGCCGCAATGGTGTTGCGTTCACTCCTGTACTAACCATGCCGCTCAATGTTTTTTTTTAAATGTATTCGATATTATAAAAGACATTTGTAGTATTGTGTGTAGTTTTGGTCACCCAAATACAGGAAAGCTATCTATAAGATAGGAAGAGTGCAGAGAATGCTTACTGGGATGTTGCCCAGACTTCAGGAACTGAGTTACAGTGAAAAGTTAAACAGGTTGCATAGAAGAATGAGGGAAGATTTGATAGAGGTATTTAAAATTATGAGGGGGATAGACAGAGTAAATGTGGGTAGGATTTTTTTTCCACTGAGGGTAGGTGAGATACATGGGTTAAGAGTGTAAAGGGAAAAACTTAGGGGGATTATGAGAGAAGTGGGAGTGTGGAATGAGCTACCAGCTGAAGTGGTGAATAAGGGCTCAGTTTTAACATTTAAGAAGAATTTGGGCAGGTACATGGATGGGAGAGGTACAGAAGGGTTTGGACTGGGTGCAGGTCAAAGGGACGAGGCAAACAAAAATGGTTCGGCACAAACTTGAAGGGCCCTGTTTCTGTTCTATAGTATTAATATGTATTTTCAATTATTTATGTAGTATTGTAAACTCAGATGTAGTGAAAAGTAAAAATACTAGCTGACTAACTTTGTGATCCCAGTCAGTTAACTGGGACATTCTAACAGTACCAACTGTGAGGCTTGGTATTCAGCCCAAAGGATGAGCAATTTTTGAAATGCCTCAGGCCTTAGGGTGTCTGCCTTCCAGTGTTTGTACTTCATTGCAGTGTGCAGGCCTTGTTGACTAGATCATACTGCTGTGTTCACTTGGAGCTTGCTACATAGAACATTAGAGCTCATGACAGGGCCTTCAGTCCACAATGGTGTGTGGACTTATGTACACCTACTCCTCAACAATGAAATCCATCCAAATCTCACCCCCAACCCCACTCTAATTTTTCTTGTGTCCATGTGCCATACAATTCCTTTGAATGTCCCTATTGTACCAGTATCCATCTTCATCCTTGGCAATGCTCATTTCAGGCATCCACCACTCTCTGCCTATATAAAGCTCACCTTTTACCCTTAAATCATCTTCCACTCACCTTAAATTGTATCTGAATAGTCAGGGTAGCAAAGGTATGGGGAAAAGGGGTGGGCTGAGTGGGTGAATGGATCAGCTCATGATAGAATGACAGAGTGAACTCGATGAGCCGAATGGCTTACATCTGCTCCTTTATCTTTAGATCTTAAACAGATGCTCTCTAGTCTTTATTATTGTTACCTGGGGGGGGGGGGGGTGGGGGCGGGGAAAGTATTGGCCGTACACCCTATCTAAGTATCTCATAATCATGTATCCCCCTGTTAAGTCATTTCTCAATCTTTGTTTGCTCCAAAGAGAAAATCTTTAGCTCTGTCACCGTGACTTCATTTGACAGGGAAACAGTGGTTCTCTGCAGTGCTATCAGCTGGTTATTAGCTTGATCCCGCTGACTTTGTCTTGGTAAATCGATTGGTGAATAAGGTGTCTGCAACAATGTAGTGGTCAATAATGAAATGAATACTGAAAAGAGGATCGAGAAATCTTAATGTGCAAAGCTGGATGAAATGAGAATGGCAAAAGAGGACCACAAAAATGAGTCAAAATGTTCATCACCAGAAAAAAATTCACTCTTGTTACTTTGTACTTGTCAAACAAAAATCAATCAAGGACAATTTTGTTTGGGGAATTGTGCTTTAAAGTTGACCATAGTAGTGGGAAGGGATTGATTAATTCATTGTAAGATAAATCATTGAAAAGCTTTTGATGGAAATGATGGCAATAAAATCAGGCCATCATGCTATTATTTGTTATTTTTATTTTTGTTATTATTTGTTTTTAAAGTTGGACGTACAGCACGGTAACAGGCCATTTTGGCCCACGAGTTCATGCGGCACAATTTATACAAAATTAACCTACATTATTGGTATGATTTTGAACGGTGAGAGAAAACCGTCAGCCTAGGAGAAAACCCACAATGGGAGACATTGTGGAGAACGTACAAACTCCTTATGGACAGCACAGGATTTGAATACTCGTCCTGATTGCTAATGCTATAACAGCATTGCACTGACCGTACTGCTTCATAAAGGATGTAGTGTCTGTCAAATTTATTGGAATTCTTTGAAGATATTGTATCAGAGTTAGTGTTGAAAGTAAAATAAAGTAAGGTCCATCTTGTAGTATTTGATAAAATATTTCTGAAGTAAAAGCTTAAAGGATCAAAATGGCAGTTTTCAATTGTATAGGCAACAGAGCAGATAATGGGAAATGGCTGAGTCTGCAGCCCATTCAGGAGAGCAGGGTTATGGTTGAGGCCAAACAGAAGAGGAATGCCAAGACCTACCCAATATCATTTCAATCTGGTGTTCTGCAAGCTCATCATGTTGTATTAAAATTTTCCTATCCTGTTTTGTGAGTCTGGTTTATACGTACATCTGCAATGGGCTGGTAATTGAAGTGCTGACTGGGGAATACTTAAATGATTCACTGATTAAGTTATTTAGAAATGTCATGGTGGAGCGGTAGCAGCCATAACTGAACCTGATGGCATAATTCTTGTAAAACCTATACCTTTTTTCTGATGGCAGCAGTGAGAACAGAACATGACCTGGGCGGCGTGGATCCTTGATGATTGCCTCTACTCTCCAACAGCAGCGTTCCCTGTTAATGCTCTTAATGGTGGGGAGAGTTTTGCCTGTGACATACTGGGCTGTGTCCACTACTTTGTGCAGACTTTCTACTTGGGTTTTGGTGCTCCCATATCAGGCCTTGATGCTGCCGTGATGCAGCCAGCCAGATGCCATTAAATTTGACCTCCAATTTTTGTTAAACCTCTCCCCCACCTTGCGCTCTTTCTTTCACTCGGTCCCTTCCTCTTGCTCCCGATCCCTTCCTTTCCCTCACCATTCAGGGAGCTACCCTCTCCTCCTATTTTAATTTTAATTCAGTTTGGACATACAGCACGAGTGTATGTCCCCTGCTGCTCAATTACACCCATTTGACCTACATCCCTGGTATGTTTTGAACAGTGGGAGGAAATCACAGCCCCCAGGGGAAACCCACGCAGACACGGGAAGAATGTTTAAAAAAAATCCTTACATGGGATTTGAAACTCTGCCTCAATTGCTGGTGCTGTAAAGGTGTTGCGCTAACCGCTATGTCAACCATGGCATAGTGGTTAGTGCACCTCATCCTTTTACCTCTCTTACCCTTTGACTTGTATGTAGCAACAAGGCATCTCTTGCCTGTTACCCTGTACTCCAGCCCCTTTCATCTCCCCGCCCTTTTATTCAGGCACCTGGCTGCTCTTTGCTCTTACCTTGACGAAGGGACCAGGCCCGAAACTTTGATTACCCTTCACTTCCTATGGATGCTGTTTCTGCAGCCCATTTTTTGCATTCCACTCGACCTTAGCATCTGGCAGACTTCCTTGTTTAAACAGTAGAAATGATGATTGTTACAAACCACAACTGCGCTGTTAACCAGAGGGCTTGGGTTTGAAAGTGTTAGTGATAGAAGGGTAAAAGAGGAGAGTCTATTTTAATTTGGTGAGTTGTAATCTGGAATGCACTCCCTGAAAGGCTGTTGGCAGAAGTATCAACATTTTAAAACGGATAAATGTTTGAAATGGGGGAAAAAAAAAGAAATTGTAGCTCGAAGGGGAAATTGGTATTGTTAAAGAGTTCTTTCAGAAATGTGATGACCTCCTTTGCTTTGTGATTCTTTGCCCAGTGGACTTGTGTCAATATCTGCAGCTGAAGACTATCATTCCAATGTCAAAGTGAAGCCCTCACTCAATTAAAATGATACTGTCACTCTTGGCATGTTCTGAGCATCTCTGAAGCATTCCCCTAGTAGTTTTATGATTAAGATATGTATTCCTTTCAGCTTATTGATTTGTAAGATGTTTGGTGCAGATTGTTCTTGTGAACTGTTAACCCCTGCTTGCTGTTGGCCACAGATAGTAACAAACAAAAGGTATTTGTTGCATTGATTTAGCTTCCCTGCAATCAATGAATAATTTACTTGCCTGTCAATTATTCATTTTTATTGAGGCCAAATTAAACTGAAAGGAAACCTTCAGTACCCAAATATCATCATATATTGCATTATGATCCCACAAGAGCTTAAATTTTAGCATTGTTATGAGATTCTCTATTGTCTCAAATGTATCTGTAAATCTGCTTTGCCTCTTGCTTAATTATCTGCAAAAATAAATGTGGCTTCTGTTTGTAAATGACCCTGAAGCTTTTGCTTGGCACCCTGGTGATAATCTTGGCAGAAAGAATTCCAAAATCCTTTCCACTCATTTGCCATCTGTCCTTTCCCCTTATATTTTACTGTTTACTTGGGAAACTAAACAGATTTAATAAACATCTTCAAAAACTTGCAACTGTTTTGAACCTATCCACAGCTCAGGTATATTCCTGAGTAGAGGAATGTGGCTTGAGCCATTGCTTCATATCAGTAGATTAGGTTAAAATATTTTGTGGTAATAATTTGATTATACGATGCTCTATTTGCGACTGAAAGCCAATTTCTTTTGATGTGATATGACAGAAGATTTGGCTTCAGCCGAGCGTGGCTTTCACATGGCTTGAATAAAGATGTACAAGAGAGTAGGTTCCGATTAAACCATATCCTTTGGAGTATAGAACAAGGGGGAAAAATGCCATTCATTTAATTTCAGGCATTTTGCAGTGAATTCAGGAATTTTCTTCACCAATAAGGCTTGCAGAAGAATGGCAGTGAAAGAAATGGTGATTTTTTTTCTTCATTTTGAGACTTGTTTTAAAATTTGGATTTTGTGGCCAACTTCAGAATTGTGGAAAATGTGATTTATTGATTTGCTGAGAGAAGGATTAACAGGATAGATGCTGGGAGGCCAATTTCTTTTGACTGGGGAGTTTAGAACTAAGGACCATAAGACATAGGAGCAGAAATAGGCTATTCAGACCATCAAGCCATTCACTCATGAGCTGATCCATTTTCACACTCGGCCCCTCCTCCCGGCCTTCTCCCTGTATCTTTTGATGCCCTGGTTAATCAAGAACCTATCAATCTCTGCCTTAAATACACCCAATGCCTCCACAACTGTCACTAGCAACAAATTCCATAGATTCACCACCCTCTAGTAAAGAAATTCATCTGCATCTATGTTCTAAGTGGACGCCCTTCAATCTTGACGTTGTGTCCACTTGTCCTAGACTCTCCCACCATGGGAAGCAACCTTTCTTCAGTGACCTGATTTCAGAATGAGGGTCCAGCCATTAAGGACAATTTTTTGCATGGAGTCGTAACTCTTTGGCACCCTTTGCTCATTTCCTCTACTCTCCTTTCAATGCTATGTGAATACTCAAAGTGGAGAATGGGATATTTGCAGGGCATTATATGAGAAAGTAGGGCAAGGCACATCAGTAACTGAAAGGTGGTGCAGGCTCTCGGAGTCATATAGCATTCATGTCTTTTTGTGTCACTCTTCATTGCCTTTTGAGTTGAAGGTTATGGGTTGAAACTGTTTTCCCAATCTTGAATTTACAAGGTGGATAGAGCCATCTGCAGAACAGTAAGGGAGTTCTGCACAGTTGCAGATACTACTCTATTCATCTGAAGGAGGTGTCTGCCTGTCCAGATGGTTCAAGATCTGTGAAACCAAGAATGCCATATATCAATCTCCAGGCTGATACTCTTCTCTTCTCTTAACCTTCCTCTAAACTTAATGTTTTTGATTTCATTTCACTTGTCTAGTTACACTAATTGCACTTCAGTGCTCCCTTATAAAGGACTCTCATAATGATGATCGCCATACACACAAGTACAATGTAATCTGTACTGCTGCAGCCAAATGGGAACTTTTAAAAAACTATCTTCTCCAATAATATACATTAGATTCCGGCAGGGAAAGAGATAATAAATATAAAATATTCCAAGAAAATAGTCAGTTTCAGTAAGTGACGGGAAAATAAAGTAACGTTCTAATAGTGCAGCATAACATGGAGGATCACCTTGCAGTCAGACTGAAGAACAGCTTGAAAGTCATTGCCCCCGTGTCAATGAACGTCAGGCCTGCCCACAGCCAATACCACCTGATGGTCGGTTATCTGAAGTCGCCTTGCAGTCTAGACACATGAAGCAGTACCTGGGTCACTCTCCAGGTGCCAGGCATAAAACCCGACCGTGTGGTCCAGCTGCTCTCGTTCTTTGTCCTCTTGCTGAGGTAAACTACCCGAGCTGCTCCAGTATTTATAAAAGCGAATCAACATTTTCATAGCTCACACTTCATAACGATGAGTAAAACAAGGGATATTGTAAATTATAACAATACTCAACTTCAAACAAATATAAATGAATTAAAATGATAATAAATGATTAATAATGAATATTAATGAGGATGAATAATAATGATAAATTCAAAGAAATGTTTCTCGAGAGCTCATGTCTCTTCCATGGTCATTCCAAGAAGAGAAGAGAACTCCCGTTCCGCTCGGATATTATGACATATGATGTCATAGTAACTATGGTAACTCTACAAAAACAATTAATCCTTAAAGAAAAAGTCAGAAAGCAACCATAAATCATAAACACAAGGTTTTAACCTCTAACTTCTGGCCTCTGATCATTATAATGGACATTAATGACTAATACATAATAGTTATAACATTTACTTTTGTATCTGTAATAATAAGTATCAAATTAAAAATCAAAACTTTCTGTTTCTTGTAAAAGACAGATTTTAGTAATAGGTTGATTTAAATCACCAGTCTTGGTTTTAATCTGCACTTGCCGAACAAAACCTTCTTTGTCCGGAACTGTTTCCACGATTCTTCCCAACAACCAAGAATTTCTTGGTGCAGAATCGTCCATGATAATTACAATGTCTCTATATACAAAATTGCATTTAGCTTTAGACCATTTTTAGCTTTCTTATAATAACGAAATATATTATTTAGCCCATCTTTTCCGAAATAAAACCACAATGAGGTGCTCTTATCTCCATCTGCATCTTACATAAATATCTTCTTTCTGAAATTGACCTGGAGACATTAACAGTTTAGATTTAAGAGGTAAAAGATGATTTGGTGTAAGTGTCTCGATGACATTAAAATCAATAGAAACGTTAGTTATTGGACAACTATTTAAAGTAACTTCAATCTCACACAATACTTTCTGAAGATTGTCATCATTCAGTATTTGGTGATTCAAAATAGAATTAAGAATTTTATTGATTGATCGAATCATTCTTTCCCACACATCACCATGATGTGATCCTGTAGGCAAGTTAAATATCCAATTAATTTGCTTTTGAAGTAATGAATCATCAATTTGATGTTGATTACAATTTTGAATTGCTTTTCGTAACTCTAGTTGAGCTCCTGTAAAATTAGATCCATTATCAGAATGTAATTCCTTCCCTTGACCATTTCTGGGCAATGTTGAAGAACGTTGATTAGAGTCTGTATCAAGTAATGACACTACTTCAATATGAATTGCTCTCATAGTCAAACAAAAATATCTTTGTCACTTTTCAACACTTCTTCCTCATTTTGCTTGGAAAGGACCAAAATAATCAATTCCTATAAATGTAAATCGGGGTTTACCAGGGGAAACACTGTCTTGTGGTAAATCTACCATTTCTTGTTATCCAGGTTTAGCATTTGCACATTGAGAAATAACACATTTTGATATTTTGATCAATGACCAAGCATCAAGTATCCAATATTTCTGGTGTAATTCTGATAATACACGATTACAACCACCATGACCTGTTTCCTCATGTATATCTTGAATAATAAATTCAGAAATATGAAATTCTTCATTTCTTCTGGCATTATTGCTTTTTCCAATCTTCCTCTTACTCTCAATACATCATTTACAAGAATAGGATTTAATCTGTAAACATGAATTGCCTTTGTAACATTCAGACTTTTCTTTAATTTTGATATCCCATTATCAAACGCTTTGGTCTGACAAAAATGAATTATCTCTAATTCAGCATTCTCTGATTCATCAACTGTCAGCTAACAACTCCTTTGGGATTTCAAATTTTCTTTCTTGATACAATGTAAAAACATAGCCTTTAATCAAAGGATCCAAGCTACTGCTTTTTTCAAATGAAACCATGAGGAATAATAGCAAATTAATTGAATAATCGGATCTTCCTCATTAGATATTTGAATTGTATTCACATTAGTATTTTGGTTTTCTGGATCCTCCATTGAAACTTTGAGGCCATTCTTCTTGAGATTACAAAATAAATTGAGGACCGAACACCTAGGTGTTGGCTCTTTTCAGAAATGATTGAACTTTAGATTCTTGTGAAACCATGTCAGCTGGATTATCCACTGTTTTAACATATCTCCATTGATTAACATGCAAAACCTTTACATTCTCATTAATTCTGTTAGTCACAAAGGTACAAAATCTCATGGTTTTGTTATTAATTTATTTAAGCACTGATGTTTTATCAGACCAAAACATAGAATCTGCTAACTCCATCTGTAATTCTCTTCTTAACACATTGTCCGTTTTGCTCGCCAAAGTAGTGGCAGTCAATTCCATACAAAGTATGATGACTGGCTTTAATGGGCCCACTCTGGCTTTTCCCATTACAAATCCACAATATATTCCTCTTGATTATTTTGCAGCAGCAAATAACTGACACTACCATAACCACCTTCACTTGTGTCAGCAAAATGGTGTAATTGAGCAAATGTGACAATTCCAAAGTCTGTTGGTTTAAAACATTTGTCGACTTCAAAATTTTCTAACATTTTAAGACTTTCAGTCCAATTTATCAAATCTTGTATCTTGTGTAGCTTAATCCCATTCAAATTTTCTTCTGCACAATTCTTGGAGAATTTTCTTGCCTATTAATACTACAGGTGCCAATATCCCCAAAGGATCATATATTGAGCTTATGATCGAAAGAAAACCTCTTCTTATTCCTTCAAAATAATTTTGAATTTGAAAACATCAGATTAAACATTGAATTACCAGAACTCTTTTGACAGTAGAATGTCACAATCCAAATCAAGATGTTTTAACTCCTTTGCTCTTTCTGTCTCAGGAATAACAGCCAACATATATCGACTGTTGCTAATCCATTTTGAAAGGAAGAAGCCTCCTTTATTATAGATCTCTGTTAACTTGTGATAAAGATCTATTGCTTCTTTTTCTGAAACCACTGACGTGAGATAATCATTAACATAGAAATTATCTCTGATGATGTTTATAATTTGTGAACTAAACTGCTCTTCAATATCTTCAGCACATTTCCTGAGATCAAAATTTTTCACAACTCGGTGATGAAGTTGCTCCAAATAGATGAACTGTCATTCTGTCTTCAATCATGTCTTTACTGAAATCACCGTTAGCCCACCATAACAATTGTAGAAAATCATTATCATCTGATGGTACTTTCATTTGATGAAATATTGCTTCAATATCTGCAGAAATCACAATAGTGTTATAAGCCCAGTGTACCCTAAAACCCAGCAGCAACAGAAATTCACCAAGACAAATAGTTACTTAAACCAAAGTTGTTTTTAATGATCTTTAAACATGAAAACAGGATCAAACTATAACTTATTACTATTAACTTAACTAACCTAACTTAACCCCCTTCTCATTCTAAGTGCACATGTATGTAAGTTCAGAAAAGTTATTTGGTTCACAGTCCACTCTCACTTCTCATTCCTCCAAGTTCACTGATTCCAGGAAATTCTTATACCGTGCACAGAATTTAACATTTATGAAGTTCACCAGGCTTGTGCTTGAAGGGTAAATGGTTACCACTCAGGAAGATTCTTGTTGGTTTTCAGAGAGAGGTTTGTTGTTCGCTGGACACAAACTGATTTCTTCTAACAGCCACGTCAGTGTCTTGTCGAAGAAACTTGCCTAATCAAGGTTTTCCAGACAATAACCTTTTTCTTTCATGTCACTACAGAGTTCCTTTTTTGTTTCTCTTATTGCAAGAGAAATATTAGGCAGCTAGTCCTCTTGTATGGACCACAGGGCTTTGACCAGGCTGAACTAAGCACTCACAACTCATCTTCAAAATGGGGGTTTTCCACAAGCTTGTCCTGTTCCAGTCCCAGCTGCTGCTGCTGAACTGTAGAACTGAATTCTCTGTCTCTGTCTCTGAGAAAAGCCTTTTTTTCCTCTCACCTTGCAAAACCACATGATTTTCTTAGAACAGCAAACTGCATTCATACAGCCTCCGGCTCTGGACCTAATCCTCCGAGTTGTTTCATCTGTTGCTTTCCAAAACAACAATCCATTAGTGAAGTCTCTTTTGGCACTCCACAAAGCTTTTGCAAAGGCTCTCGGAGCTGGAATGTCTGGCTTGAGCAGAGCTGCAGTATTTTAAATGAGATTTGTTTTGAAGTGTTTGAATGTGATCTATACTTAAAAAAAAATTGCCACATTTTATCTCCTTTAAAACATTTCTACATGCAATATAAAATGCCACATTATCTGTCACAATAGGCTCTTTACAAAATTTTATCAAAATACCTATTAAATGAAGTCTGGATATTCATTTGTGGATGCTCCACAATCAAACACTACATGTAGCTTCTCCTTTTGTGGATGTATATCTCCATGATGAGGTAAATACCATTTTCTACCATCTTTACATTTCAAAATATCTTCAGATACCTTTTCCCAATAACCCTTGGTTATCATATCTGACATGACATTGGTATATTCCAAATGAAAGGATGAATTTCTCTTGAATTTTTTTCTTCAACTTCAGCATACACTGTTTTGCAATTATTTTATTAGCTGGCATGCAAATTTATTTTTCCTTTAAGATAATGCTATACAGTAATGACCATCAACATGTTTCACAGAACTTGAAACTAAATCTAGAAAATGTTTATCCTCCTTCGAAGTTTCTTGAATATCTTTGTGACATTCAAGGAAATAAATTTTAAACTGTTGTTCCCATAGATCATTAACTTTGACAACTGAAATTCTGTTGACATTAATATTCGACAACTCCTGATCATTATTCATTTTTCGTCCTAATGGTCCATTAATTGTCCATCCGAGCAATGTTCTCACAACATCAGGTCTGTCATTTAGACTCCTTATTAGTTCTCGAGGTTCAAGAGCCTTTGGCACATCTAATCCAATTAACATCTCAATTTTAATATCAATTTTGGGTAAGCAATGTCTTTTAGATGATCCCACTGTTTGATATCATAGTCTTCTGAGTATATACACTTGGAAGATTGCAGAATTCATTGCTATCCAATTCAGCAATCTGTAAACTTGAAATTATATTAGTTTCAATGTTCCTTTTATCATTCATTGTCTTCAACAAGATTTGTGATCTTTGAACCTGAACCATAGAACATTACCATAGAACATTACAGCACAGAAACAGGCCCTTTTGGCCCTTCTAGTCTGTGCCAAATCATTTTTTTGCCTAGTCTCACTGACCTGCATCTAGTCCATAGCCCTCTAGACCTCTCCCATCAGTTTATTGATCAATTCAACAGTACAAAATGATACGGTACTTCCTGAATCAAGAAATGCACAGGTCTTAAGTATGAAGCTTCCTTTCTTAGCTTTAACCTGTACAGGAACTATTGAGAGAGCTTTGTCACCAGCTCCAGTATGACTGTTTGTCTGAACCGAAGCTGAAGGATCCTCTTTAACTATGTCTTTAATCTTGGATTCAGATTGTTTGACTTCCTTCTCAACTTTGCTTCGTTGAATATGCATCAACTTGGGATGCTTTAAACTATATATATCACAACTGAGTTGCTTGTTACAAGTTTTGCTGATGTGTCCTTTGCACAAGCAACCGAAACACATTCTATTCTTCTTTAAAAAGGTTAATTTGTCATCATACAATTTTTTTTCTCCAATTGTGAACATTTTTCTAAAGCATATTATTCTTTGCAATACAAACAGCTTTCCTGAATAGTTTGATTTTTTTTTGTGCTTGTATCTGACACAGCAGGAAAAAGGTACTTTCCTTTGGTTTCTGTTGAAACGATAATTTAGACTTTACATCTTAAGGAACTATTGAAGTATCCTCAATATTTCCAAATACTGGTAAGGTGTTAACATGCATGTACTATTCTAAAAATTGTACAACATCCTCAAAGGTAGCGCCCCTTCTGAAAAGCATCTTAAGCTCTGTGGCTTTGGCTCTCCATACGTCCTTTAATTTGTAAGGTAATTTATTGACAATAATCGTCAGATTAGCAAGCAAATTCATCTCTTGCAAATGTACATTACTTCCCATTGCATTACAACATCCTCTCAGAAAGAGTGCATATGCTTGTAAAGACTTTGCATCCTCTGATTTTATTGCTGTCCAAGAAAGAATCTTGTCTATGTGGGCCCTTGCTGTTTTATGTTCATTGCCATAATGATGATACAATAATTCTTTTGCCCTTTTAAAACCTTGGTCTGAATCCATATATTGGCAACTTTTGACTAACTCCTTCACCTGTCCTCCAGTATACTGCTCCAGGTAATACAGATGATCTTTGGTGTTTTTAGTATTACTTTCAATGTGATGTTCAAATGAATTCATGAACATCAGATATTGCAATGGATCACCATTAAAAACTGGAATTTCCTTCTTGGGTAAACCATATGATCTTTGTTGCTTGGCTAACATAGCAGAAATTTTATTCTGTTTTGTTTTGAGTGATAAAATATCATCTTGTCCACCATGGCTTGCGACTGGTTGTCTTGTTGTCAGTGGAGTTGGCTGAACTAGAACTGGTGCCATTCTTGTTGGACCTTGATACATCAGTGATGGCATTGGTGGAAATCCTTGACTTATCACTGGTTCTTCAGCAACACGTGGTTGAGGCATCAGTTGTTGAGTATGATGAACTCGCAAGGATGAAGCTGGCTGAAATGCTCTTTTTTAAGGAAGATTCATAAATTTTTCATTCAGATACGATACAATGTCGCTAGCTCTTTCCACAGGATTGCTTGTTGATATTTGAGCACTAGCAGGACCACCCATGGCTCATTGCTCAAGTAGACTTGTTTCTTGTGGCTGTGCTACCCATTGACCTGCTGGTGGCTCCTTGGGTACTTCGGGCTGAGTGATAGGTCTTGCAGAAGCCTGGCCTAATGTTTTTAATCTCATCATCTTCATCACATATTGTTCCTCAAGCTCTAGTCTTTTCTCTCTTCAATGATCTTTTTATTCTTCTTGCTGAATCCTCATTTCAGCTTCCATATCTTCTAAAGCATGTTTTTTTTTTCACAAACCACTCACATTGTGCACAGATAGTAGCCAAGTCTGCATGTGGCCTCAGCATGGATAGCCGATATGCTTGAAGCATGCAAAGTTGTACTTGTTCTAGGTACCTTGGAAGACTTTGAAGATCTTCCTACACTCATAACCTCTGAAATACTATCATCAGGATTCACATCTGAACATTCAGATACTGCTGATTGAGTCTCTATCTTCAGCATTTTGCTCCGTACAGCACCAGTGGGGCTTCGCAATGTGGCTTCAACGAACCTCAAAATCAGCCAATGAGGTCTGCAGTGCCTTAATGGAGCCGTCTTCCTGCTCGGTAGTTGAACCTGCTTCTTCTCTGGTCACTGACTCCAACCTTCCACCATGCCTTATCCATCAGCTTTGTTGGCTCAACTCACGATCAGACAGCTCTGTGAGATGAGCTGTTTGCTCAAGGTCTTTAGCCTGACAAGACAACTTCTTCTCAATCCTGAATTTTTCACACTGCAGCTTGTCTTTACCTGGCTTCTTTTTTGAACTGTAAACAAATTTATTTTGCATGGTCCCTTCAAGTATTCCTTAGTTCCATGTTCTGAAGTATCCATAAACTGGCTTTGATATCTATGTTTATAGAACACAGAATCTGGGCTTCCTGCCAGTTTGCCTGGCTGGTCGAGTGGATTCTTGTGTTTTTTCTCTTTCAAGGTTACAGGTGCCTGAAGTCAGACAGACATGCTCTAACTGTACAATCCCCGAGATGTTCTCATAGATGCTTCCAAAATTTTCTAACAGACTTTCTTTAAATCTTCTTTCTCTCAATCAAAATTTTATAAAAACAATTTCTTTGAATAATAATTTTAGGTGACACTTCCCGGCTTCTAATTTTTTGCAATCTCAAAACATGTCACCTTCCGAGAGAAGTAAGCCTCGATATTCCAAATTGTATCTTATTCATCCAAATAAATTAAACATTGTAATTGCAGCTGTAAATAGATTTAATTTTTCATTGATAAAAGCGAATAAACCTTTTCATAGCTCACACTTCATAATGATGTGTAAAACAAAACATATTTAAATGATAACGATACAAAACTCAAATATAAATGAATTAATAATAAATAATAATTAATAATGATGAATAATAATGATAAATTCAAAGAAATGTTTCTCGAGAGCTCATGTCTCTTCCATGGTCATTCCAATAATGAGCAGAGAACTTCAGGTCCGCTTGGATATTACGACATATGATGTCAATGGTAACTATGGTAACTCTACAAAGAACAATTAATCCTTAAAGGAAAAGTCATAATACAGCCATAAATCATAAAGTCAAGGTTTTGACCTCTACAGGTGGGGACCTGAAAAACCGTAACAGTGAGAGGTTTAAAGTGTCTGCAAAAATACCAGCCAGTTGGTTTGCTCAAGATTTAAAGGGTATGGCCAGGTCTGGGCTGGATGCTTTGGTTTGTGAGACTTAATTAAATAAAAATTTAAACATGCAATGCAGTAACAGGCCACTTCAGCCCACGAGTCCATGCCGCAATTTACACCATATTAACCTACATTGACATGCCTTTTGAACGGTGGGAGGAAATCAAAACCGACGGGGAAAACCCATGTGGACATGGGGACAGCTTGCAAACCCCTTACAGACAGCATGGGATTCGAACCCCAGTCCCGATCGCTGGTGTTGTAAAGGCTTTCCACTAACCGCTACACCAACTGAGGTGCCCATGCAATAAAGTGTGACATAAATGCAGGCTTACTCTTTCCCATCTTTTTAGTTTGGATGCTCTGTTATTCCATTGCAAGATATTGCCAAGACTGGAATCTGGAGTGAAAAACAGTCTGCTGGTAGAAGTGAGCGGGTTAAGAAATATCAGTAGGGGGAAAAAGTACTGAATTTCTCCAGCAGGTTGCCCCTCATTGCATTGAGTTCTTTGTTGCTAGGAATTGGTTTAGAGAGCAAATATTTACCTCTTACTGCTCCTCCCACCCCCCCCCCCCCCAATCACACTACTCCACCCCACCCAAATGTCAATCCAGAAGATGGCAAATGGAAAATGTTTCAGGGAATTGGGGAAAATGTTTGGAATCACATTGGAGGAGACTTTAACCTGCTAATTTCAGCAGGTATGCAGAGAAACTGCTGGAGGGAGTTGGATGCTGCTTTGATCGTTCTAAAGGAATCATGCTGTCATCTTCAAGGTCCACTGAAATTTTAGTCGGAGGCCTAAACGGGTGAGGTGTGGCGCTTTTCGTGTCAGACCAAAGCTAACTGTTCCTAGCTCCATGGGAGAATGCTGAAGTACCCTTAATCATGCTATGTCATCGGTTGTACCATCAGAGATCTTAAAAAGTTTGTAAATTTACAGCACAAACTTTAACTTACATCAGTTGGTCAGGCTGCTTGTCATGTATGAATACACTGTTGCACTGAGCATGCTCACCACTCAGTGTTGTGGCTCTTACAGTCTTTCACTGCTCATGCTCCAGCATAAAATAGTCCCAAGTTCCCACTGTGTATAACATCCCTCCTTCTTTAAAAAAAGTCTAAAAATTAAAAGATTTATTAAGATTTAAATTTCTGAAAAATAAATTGTTACTGCTTCTTTGCCTCATCCTTCCATTCCATTAATGGGATACAGATGGCATTTATGGTTCATTCTTAATTGTAGTCCCTTGTGCCATTTCAGAGGGCATAAAGGTACGAACTCTATTGGTGGGTCAAGTGTCCAATACCAACCAGGTAAAAATAGCAGATCTCATTCTTTGAAGAAGAATACTAGTCATCTGCAATTTAGGCTGTTGAAATAAAATTAATCTGTTTAATCAGATTTAATATTATCAACAGTAAAATATTAATTTATTTCCATAACCTTGTAATGTGTTGCTGGCCCTCATTTTTAACCACTCCCTCCCCCCACTCCCACCTCCAGAAAACACAAAACTTGAAGTATCACTTTAGTAAATTGATTTTTAAAAATATTACATAGAATAATAATTGGATATATCTGTAGATCTTGGTCTGAGGGCACTATGAACCACAAATTGCTGCCTGCTTTTTAAAAAAGAACTTTATTTAAAACAAAATAATGTAAAATCAATACCAACAACAACAAAAAAGTTATTATACAATATAATAATCCCCCCTTCTTCCCCACCCTCAGCCAGCCCCCTCAAGGGGAGCCAAAAAAGGAAAACATAAAACATATACAATATTTTAAGATATTTCCAAACCCATATATTCTAAATAAGATGACCACATTTTCACAAAAAAAGAGTAATTATCATGTCAATTATATGTTATTTTCTCCATATAAATACAAGATCTCAATTCATTATGCCAATGAACTATATTAATCTCTACATTATCTTTCCAAGTAATTGCTACACATTTCTGTGCCACTGATAATGCTAAATGAACAAAATCTATCTGAAACTTATCCAACCCCAAACCAAGCAAAAAATCTCTGGATTTAATGGTAATTTAATTTTTAATAATTTCTACAAAACCAACCTAACATTTTCCCAAAATGATTGTACCCTGTCGCAGGACCAAACTACATGCAAAAAAGTTCCAGTATTTAACCCACATCTAAAACAAAGATCTGAATTACTAAATCCATATTATTTCAATTTCTCAGGAGTCAAGTATAACTGATGAAAAAAATTATAATTCACCTAACCATATCTTACATTAGTCAATTTAGTTACCCCTTCATGACACATAACCTCCCAGTCCTCTTGAGGTATAACATAAGTTAAATCGCTTTCCCATTTATTTCTAGTTTTCTCCAAATACGGTTTTTCCATAGTTTCCTGTAACAATCGATACATATCTGAAATAAAACCTCTCTTTGGTATAAAGGAAATCAAAGATTCAAATTTCGTTAACTAAGGTAAACTCATCTCCTTACCATAATTATCCCTTATCAAAGCTCTAAGTTGGTAATACACAAATAAAGAATTTATTGGTATACCAAATTTCTCCCTCAATTGATTAAAAGAAAGAAACTGTCCCTCTTCAAAACAATCCTGAATCATGTTTTATACCCTGAGAATACCATAATCTTTAAATACCTATTAAACATTGAAAAAGTAATAAGCCGATTTTGATATAATGGAGTTTGGATTGATAATTTATCCTTTGTTCCTATAACATCATTTCTTTTAACTCATGTATTTAAGAAATGTTTTAATACTGGCATATCATATCCCTGCAATATATTCAAATTTCACTTATATATGAACTGATGAATAAATTCAGAAATACAGGCTAACTCCACCTTGGGCCAACTAGGAGGCTGATTAATATCCATCATTCTACTAACAAACTTCAACTGTGTAGCCTCATAATAATTTTGAAAATGAGGCAACTGGAATCCACCTAGTGCATATTTCCATGTCAATTTCTGTAAAGCTACTCGAGCTAATTTTCCCTTCCATAAAAATTTCCTCACCACCTTATTCAAATCCTGAAAAAAAACCCTTTGAAAGGATTTGTTACGGCATGGACTAGTAGGGCCGAACTGGCCTGTTCTGTGCTGTAAGTGGTTATATGGTTATATAAGTGAACATGGAATTGACTGAAATAAGTATTGAATACGATGAAAAATATTTATTTTAATACAATTTACTCGACCTATTATTAATGGAAGATCCTTCCATTTAATCAAATCTATTTTAATCTTTTTAAATAAAGGTACATATTTTACTTATATAAAGATTGATAATTTACATTCAGTTACCCCTAAATATTTAATTTTATCAGATCATCTTAATTTTATAATATTTTTACACTCTTTATAATCCCCTTCCAAAACTGGCAATATTTCACGCTTATCCCAATTCACCTTATACCCAGATAACTCCCCAAATTGTAAATATTCCCAAAATTGTAAATATTCTTGTAAATATTTCAAAGAATGTTCTGGATGAGTCAAATAAATCAATACATTATCAGCAAATAAATTAATCTTATATTCATCATCTGCAATTCTTATCCCTTTAACCTTGTCATTCTGTCGAATTGCCTGAGCTAATGGTTCAATGACCAATGCAAACAAGGCTGGTGACAATGGACAACCTTGATGAGTTGATCGCGATAATATAAATAGCAAAGAAGTTTTGCCATTCGTCACCACCCTAGCAATCAGATTTTTATAGAACACCTTAACCCTACCAGTAAAAAAAAGGGCTGAAATTAATGCTGTTAAAAAGATTTCAATAGTTACCTATAAACCTCAGGAAATCAATGACCAATTTTATTCATTTTATCAGAAATTGTATACTTCTGAGGGAAAACAGGATGATGGTTCTATTGAATCCTTCTTATCTAAGTTAAATTTACCGATTTTTGGGGAGGAAGAGGTAAAGGAATTGTAAGCTCCGTTTACAGATTTTGAGATTAAAGAAGCTATACAAGAGATGCCAAGTGGAAAGTCGCCAGGTGATGACCGATTTTCAGTGGAATTTTATAAAGTGTTTCATGAAGATTTATCTTCTATGTTTAGTGACGTGTTGCAACAAATAACTGAAGATCAGTCACTACTGGAATCTTGTTCAAGTGCAATAATTACAGTGATTCCAAAGAAAGATAGAGATCCATTAAACGACCAATTTCTTTATTAAATGTGGATTATAAAATAGTGGCTAAAGTATTGGCAAATAGACTTGCTAAATATTTACCACAGTTGGTACAAACAGATCAAACAGGTTTTTATTAAGAATAGATGTGCGGCTGATAATATTCTTAGATTGATAATGTTGATTAATGCATCGAGACAGCATCCCAACCAACCAATGGTGGTTGTGCTCGATGCGGAAAAAGCTTTTGATAGAGTTGAATGGAATTTTTTTTATTTAAGGTGCTGGAGAAGATTAATTTTGGCCCTTTTTTTACTGATTAAATTGAAGCATGTTTGCCATGATAATCTTTATTAAAATGTTAATTAGAATGTTCAGTTTTTAAAATTTAAGTTGAGATTTTATTTTTTCCAGTTTAAATGACATGTTTGAGGCGATTCAGTATGTCACCAGAGACTCTTGAAAATTCTACAGGTGTAGAGCATTCTGGGTGTTTGTAACACTGTCCAATACTGAGTTGCCAGTGCTCAGGACACTCCAGAACATTGTTAATTCGGCCTGTGTAAGGCAAAATCACCACTCCATTGAGGACATCTACAAGAGGTGGTGTCATAAGTAAGCAGCCTCTATCCTCAAGGACATGTCCTCTTCACTCTGCTACCATCAGGGAAAAAGGTACAGGAGCCTGAAGATGAGCATTTAGCAGCACAAGGACGGCTTCTTCCCCTCTGCCCTCAGATTCCTGAATGATCAATGAACCAAAGACACGGCCTTACTTTGACTTTTCATGCACTATATTAGTGCATTTTTTTTATTTATTCTTGGTTTATATGGATGCTTGTACTGTGATGCTGCCAATGAATTTGATGGCAAGTTCATGACAATACATTCTGATTCTGATGTTTTGCAAAGAGGCCATCTGTTGCAGTTGGTGCAAGTAATCTTTTATCCATACATGCATGTGACATGGAGTTGGGCAGCAATCTGTTGATGATCCATTTTTGCTCCTCTTATCATTGTTAAAGTTTGGTAGTTGTAAGCCTCCTTGTTTGTACTATTCTGTTAATTTATCTCGTGCTATCCTCGGTTTCCCCCCTTTCCATAAGAATTTCCTTATTATTTTCTTTCGCTCCTTGAAGAATTTCTGTTAGGTGAATTGGTAATGATTGAAATAGATATTGTATCCTTGGAAAGATGTTCATTTTCATACAGTTTATCCTTCCTATCAGTGTTAGTCTTTCCAGTGCTCTAAGTCGTCTTATAATTTTTTTCATTAATGGCTGATAATTTAGTTTGTATTATTTTGTTATTATTTAGTTGTGTACCTAGGTATCGAATTGCTTGTGTTTGCATCTAAATGGTGATTCTTTCTTAAACTTTGTTTCCTCGTTCTCCTATTCTTGCAATTTGATGTACATGTTTGTTATAAATTTTTAAATTATCATTGTGTCTGTAATCACATATTCAAAATTGTTTCCTTCTGGTAATCTCAGACTGTTTCCCAATTTGTCCTTCAAGTAGGTTTTCAGTTGGTGGTATGCAAACATTGTACCGTGAGTTATATTATATTTGTCCTTCATTTGTTCAAAAGATAATAATTTATTTCCTGAAAAACAATTTTCTATTCTTTTGATCCCTTTTCTCTCCCATTCTCTGAATGAAAGGTGATCTATTGTGAAAAGGATTAGTTGATTTTGTGTCAATATTAATTTTGGTAGTTGATAATTTATTTTATTTCTTTCTATGTGAATCTTCTTCCAAATGTTGAGCAGATGGTGCAATACTGGTGAATTCCTATGTTGCACCAATTTTTCGTCCCACTTATGTTCAGGTATCTTCTCCCCTATTTTATCTAGTTCTAATCTGGTCCAATCTAGTTTTTCCCTTGTTTGATAAAAATCTGATGGGTATCTTAATTGTGCTGCTCTATATTCATTCTTAAAGTTTGGTAGTTGTAAGCCTCCTTGTTTGTACCATTCTGTTCATTTATCTCGTGCTATCCTCGATTTCTTCCCTTTCCATAAGAAGTTCCTTATTATTTTCTTGAGCTCCTTGAAGAATTACTCTGTTAGGTGAATTGGTAATGATTGAAATAGGTATTGTATCCTTGGGAAGATGTTCATTTTCATACAGTTTATCCTTCCTATCGGTGTTAGTCTTTCCAGTGCTCTAAGTCGTCTTGTAATTTTTTCATTAATGGCTGATAATTTAGTTTGTATAGATGGCCGAGGTTATTATTTAGTTGTGTACCTAGGTATCGAATTGCTTGTGTTTGCATCTAAATGGTGATTCTTTCTTAAACTTTGTGAAATCTGCATTATTCATTGGCATTGCTTCACTTTTATTTGTGTTGATCTTGTACCCCGATACTTCTTCATATTCCTTCAATTTCTTATGTAATTCTTTTATTGATAATTCTGGTTCTGTTAAGTTTACTATGATGTCATCTGCAAATAGACTGATTTTATATTCCTTCTCTTTTATTTTTATCCTTCATTTTATTTTCTGTTCTTATCAGTTCTGCTAGTGGTTCTATAGCTAACGCGAACAGTGAGGGAGATAGTGGACATCCCTGCCTTGTTGATTGAGGCACTTTGTATTGTAGCGTATGCCCTTGTAGAGTGGGAGGGTTTGTGTGCAATCCATTGAGTAACAATAGAACAACAGTAAAACCACAAAAGAATGCAGTTTGAGAGAGAAATAATTAAGGATAGAACAAAGGCAACATTATTCTACTAGTGTGAGGTTCTTTCAAGGGTCTGAGAATGGTGGGAATGAGACTGTCCTTGCAGGTTCACACTTGTGAATCTTCCTTCCCCTGGGAAGAGGGAGAAGCGAATGTGTCTGGGGTGGGATGAGTCTTGCAGTGTGCTGGTTGTTTTTCTGAAGTAGTCTAGAGGGAGGGTAGGGAGTTTGTGTGGTGGTCTGAGATGCACTTACAACCATCTGTACTTTCTTGAGTTCTCGGGCAAAGACGTTTTGCAGCATGCAATGATGCATCCTGACATGATGCTTTGGATGGTGCATCTGCAGAAGTTGTTGAGCTATCCATACCGATCTTGCATTCCATTTGGTGAAATAGTTCTCTTCTTATTGCTTAATTTCTGATTATTAATTCATGTATTCCATACTTGAGCTACAAGAAGCAGTAAATTATTTAGTCACTTTATCTCATGATCGTAAAAATGTCAATTCACTTGCTTTAAGTTTTCATTTTTTTTTCCAAATCACCTTGGCTAATTATCCAAGAACATTATGGGTCAAATACTTGAAAGTTTAAAATCACTTGAAAGCAAAAGAATCATGTTTGCCGATGTTTGACCAAGAGGTTAAAGGTTGTTTGCTTCTCCTGGAGCAGAAGAATAAATTCATTGCCATGAAAGTTTACTTCTCATAATTGAGTAAATCATGCTCTCAGTATGGTTATTGCCTGGTATATGTATGAAGGTTGAAGATTTTCTTTGCATGCTTGTAAAAACACATGGTCCCAATGACCACCACCCGAAGGTGTTAACAAAAGAGGCTACAGATTTGGAGCAAAAACACAATGCTGGAGAAACTCATCTGGTCAAACTGTGTCCTTTATCGAGCAAACATAAAACTGTATTACCGACATTTTGGTCTTGAGCCCTTCATCAAGGTATGGAAAAGTGTCGGCAGGCAAAGAGTAGAGGCGAGGCATGGTCGCAAAGGCAGGAGATCATGGGTGGAGAAGGGAAGGAGGGGACAGCAGCAAGCAGCAAGAAGAGGGTTGGCTGGATGACGGGAGGGTGTAGAACTGGGAAGGGAAGGAGGGAGGGGGTACAGGTTGTCAGAAACCGGAAAAGTCGATGCTAATGCCATCTGGCTGGAGAGTGCCCAGATGGAAAATTAGGTGTTGTTCCTCAAAGTTGTAGGTGGTCTTGGTGGTTCAGTGCAGAAGGCCATGGACAGACATGAGAGAGTGGGAGAGTGACACAGATCTGAAATGGTTGGCTACTGGGAGGTCTCTGTCCCTGATGTGGACAGAGCAAAGATACTCAGCAAAGCGACCTCCCAATCTGTGCCTAGTCTCTCCGATGTAGAGAAGGCCACAAAGGGAGCACAGGATGAGGTAAATCAAACCTGCTGATACACAGTGAAGTGTTGCTTCTCCTTAAAAGCCTGTTTGATGCCCTGGACAGTGGTGAGGGAGGTGTGGGCTCTGGGAGGTGTGACACCTCCCAGTAGCCAACCATTTTAGTTCTGTGTCACACTCCCACACTCGCATGTCTGTCCATTTACTCAACTATGACAATGGCACATTGATTTTAGCTTCTCCCTCTCCAACTGCAGAGTGAATTCTATGTGTGATTACTCCCTCCTCATGGTTCCTTTACCTTGCTCTCTAATCAAATCTGGTTTATTGCACAGCACCAAATCCAGAATTGCTTTTTCCTGCTGATTTGCTCCCACATTTCTGTGATTTTTGTCTAATGAGCTCAACCTCAAGGTGCCTTAAAAAGCCATATTTTAGACATTTCACAAATTCTTTCTCTTGGGATCCATTCCTAACCTGGATTTCCCAGTTTGTTTGCAAATTCACCCCATAACATTGTCTTCTCTGTTATAATTTGGACCCAACATCCTGGATGCTCTATGGAGGCTTGTATGTGACTCCCATCAGGGTCCTTTTTATTGTGGCAGGTTATCAACTCTGCATCCTCTGATCTTATCTTTATTCTTGCTCAGGATTTGAGTTCACGTTGTACTAACAGAGCAACCTCAACCCCTTTGGCCTCCTGCATGTCCTTTTTATATGATGTGTATCTTTGCATGTTTATCTTCCAGTTGTGATAATCCTTCAGCTATGACTGCATTGTGCCCACAAGGTCATTCCTGCCAATTAAAAACTACACTGTGTGCATTTAATCTCCCCTTCCTCTCAAATTTGTCTCTGTGTTGCCTAGGGTTAGATATTCATTCTTTTCTAAACTTTCTGTCCTATTTTTATTCCAGAGACTGCAATTATCCTTCTCTTTCTCTTTACCTTTATCCATATGTTTGAACTCTGTTGAGCCCATTGCCCTACCATTCTAATCAGTCTCTAATTAGTTTTGGGGAGAATCGGAGTAGGGAGATTGCAACTTGGTGGACTGGGACCTCCGAACATCTGGACCTTAGGATCAGGAAGTTAAGATCATTTGAATCTTTGGAAAAATGTTCATTTTAATATCATTCACTCTGTCTATCAAAGTAATAGGCAAGTTATTCCATCTATTTAAATCATCTTTAATTTTATTAATAATGGAACATAATTTAACATACAGGTTATCTAATTTTTTATCAATTCTAATACCTAAATATTTCATAGGAGTATATGTTCACCTAAATTGAGCTACACGTTTACAACAATCATAATCTACTTCTACTAATGGCATAAATTCACTTTTATTCCAATTAATTTTATAACCAGATATTTCTCCATAATCTTGTAACTTTTTAGATAAAGAAACTAAAGAATTTTCAGTATCTGTTATGTAAATAAATACATAATCTACAAACAAACTGATTTTATACTCCTCCTTATTCACTTTAATTCCTTTAGTACTAACATCTTGCCTTATTGATTGTGCCAATCGTTCAATTCCTAAATCAAATAATGCAGGAGATAAGAGACAACCCTGTCTAGCCAATCGTGTTAATGAAAAGAAAGAAGAAAGTTGTCCATTAGTGACTACTTTAGCCAAAGTATTTCTATATCAAGCTTTAATCCAATTCATAAATTTTGACCCAAATTGAAATTTTTGTAAAACCTTCATTAAATAATTCCATTCTAATCCATCTGAATCTAATGATCTAATTTAACTAATGTTAAATCTGATTCTTCTGAGAACTATGTATTAAGCTAATTAATTTAGCTATATTATCAGCAGAATATATTTTAATAAATCCAGATTGATCTAAATGAACCAACTCAGGTAACTATTCATTTACTCTATTAGCCAGAACTTTAGCAACAATTTTATAATCAACATTTAATAAAGATATAGGTCTATAAGACTCAGGTTTTAATAAATCTTTATCTTTCTCAGGTATTACTGTTATTACAGCATTTGAAAGGGATTCTGGTAATGAGCAAGTTGCAGTCATTTGTTTTAATACTTCCATTAATAAAGGCATCAATAAATCTTTAATTTTTTTATAAAATTCAGATGTAAACCCATCTTCCACAGAAGATTTCCCATTTTTCATCGAATATAAATCCTTAATAACTTCTTTCAATGTAAATGGAAAATCTAAATCTTTCCAAGCTTGGCAATTCAAAGATGGAAGTTAAAAAATCATTAATTTCTTCATTATTCAGTGATTGAGGTGAATATAACTTAATGTAGTACTCTCTAAAAGAATTGCTTGTATCCTGTGATTTATGTAATTTTTGAATTCTTCTTGACAGCATTAATTAACCTTGATGCTTGCTCCGTTTTCAATTGCCAAGCTAAAACCTTGTGCTCATTCTCCAAATTAATAATATTTTTGTTTAATTCTGTCAATTAATTTTTCAATCCTATAAGTCTGAATTGAATTATAATATATTTTTATTCATCAATTTTAACCTTTTCTGATTTTTTTTGTAAATTATTTTAAAAATTACAATTTCCTTCTCTACGTTATCTACTTAAGATAATTTTTCTTAATTTTAGAAAAATTACATATTATTTAGCCTCTTAAATAAGCTTTTAATGCATCCCATAAAACAAATTTATTGTCAACTGAATTAATATTTTATCTAAATACATCAGTATTTGACTTCTTATAAAATCACAAAATTCTACATTTCTTAATAAGGATGAATTAAATCTCCATCTATAAATTGATTCAATTCTATCAGAATTCAAACATGACATCAATAATAGTCAATGGTCTGATACAGTTCTAGGTTTATATCATACATATTCAGTCCTTCCTTGTAAATGAACCGAAATTAAGAAAACATTTATTCTAGAATAAGAATCAAACTGACACGAATAAAATGAATAATCTCTCTCTCTTTAGGATTCAATTTTCTCCAAATATCTACCAAATTTAAATCTTCCATTTATGTCAATATTGTTTTAGCTGTTTTTGTTTTAAAGTTTTTGTAGTTTTATCTAAAATTGGGTCCAAACAACAATTGAAGTCTCCACCGATTATTATATTTCCATTTACTTGTGCCAAAGTGAGAAAAGCATTTTGAATAAATTTTTCATCATCTACATTAGGAGCATACACATTCATAAAAATCCAAGATTCTGAATAAATTTGACAATTTACCAAGAGGATCAATGTTTGTTGATTGTAATTTAAATGGAATATTTTTATTAATTAAAATAGCTACTCCTCGCGCTTTAGAGTTAAAAGACGAAGCTATAACTTGATCAACCCATTCCCTCTTTAACTTTTGATGTTCTTTCTCAGTTAGATGAGTTTCTTGTAAAAAAGCAATACCTACTTTCAACTTAATAAGAGCTAAAACTCTTTTCCTTTCAATTTTACTATTGAACCCATTCACATTAAACTTTACATAATTCAAACAATTTGTTGCCATAATATAAATTAGAAAATACTCAATTCTACTCTCCACCACAGGTCGTCCCAACTCCACAGCCAACTTTCAAAACATGTCATCTCCAAAGATAGAGAGTAAGAAACCCCAAAAGTAATAAATAAATAAATAGAAGCCCCAAAAGTGCTCATTCCCTTAATAGCAAGAAGTGGCCCTCACCACTAATGGCACGAGTCCTCAGAAGAGGAAAGCGGAAAAAAGAGAATCCACCGCCCCTAGACAGAATATCACAATTTAATTTCAGTCAGTCAAGTATGAAAAGCTTCCTCAAGGTTTCTATTAACTTGATCGTCATCGATTTCAACTTGAATCTCAATTGGCTGTCTTCCAGGTGAAATCCCACCTTTCGATTTTTCTTGATCCCCTTCCATTTGTTGAGATGAATAAGATTGTCTTCCATTCTGCTTAATATCAGGTAGCGGATTGGCAAATTTCAAATGTCAGACTCATTAGCAAAAAATTGAGCTTGAAATTGTTCTTAAAAAAACTTTTAAGAACTGCTGAGTATCAAAAAGCAAATCTATATCCCTTCTTCCACAAAACTGACTTTGCTGTGTTTAATTCTTTTCTTCTTTTGACAATTTCATTACTCAAATCCGCATAAAAAATACTCTATTATTCTGGATCATTAAAGGGTTTTGTTGTTTCCTGGCTTTTTGAACTGCCATTTTCAAAATAATTTCCCTATCTTGGTTAAATAGATATTTAATCAAAATAGAGCATGGCGGTTGTCCTGGATATGCTTTTAGCCTTAGTGCTCTATCAAATTCCAAACCATTTGGAAAATTCTCTGATCCCAGAATTGCAGGCAGCCAATTTTGAAAAAGTTGTACTGGATTATTGCCCTCAAAGCCCTCAGGCAGGCCAACACTTTAAATATTTCATCTACTCTGATTTTCCAACATAGCAACATTTTGCAATAAATCTTTCTTCTGAATTTCCCACGCCGTAAAATAAAAATCTTCTTTCTTGTTAACTGTATCTTTATATTCTTCTACCTCCATATGACATTCCTGGAAATCTTCAAATTTTTGAACTTTAGTTTTGATTTTATCAACAATTTTATTACACTTTGCATAAATAATTTCTTTTCTAATAGCTCCCAATTGAGTGGTAAAATCAGCTTTCTCCAGCAAAATTTGCATCAATTTTTTGACTAATTGAATACATCTTTTCAAAAATGTTATCAAAATTCTGTGGGTCAAGAGGTTTTGGGGTAACATGAAATGCATCCATTTTACCTTGAATATATTGGCCTCCACCTTCTTCTGATTCCTCTCCCTGTGATTGTGGCAGTAGGCTTTCCTCTTCCACTCCTGGCTCCTCTTCTTCCTCCTCTGTTGAAGTTGCCAAGGGCTGAAACTGCAGGCGGTCTTTTTGCTTAGCCCTTGTTTGACCTGCAATCACAGAAGGAGTCTGGTCCGCAGACTCTGACTCAATCGCTTCCGTAGTGCGCATGCGCATTGTTTCTACAATCATCTCTGTAGTTTTTTTCCATGCTCCAGCATCATCTTCAGCTCCCTGAGAAGGTAGCGCTGGAGTCTGACTCCTTACCCATGGAGCATTCGATTAGGGCTGGAGAGGAACCAGAATCGGAGGCTGAGTCTTCAAGGTAGGGCCAGTTTCTTCCATCAAAGTAACTTCAGTTACATCTGATTTTTTTTTTCCAGTTAGTGTTCTAGATTTTTTTTGCAGCTATCTTTTGAAACCTGTAGAAAATTTTTAGTTATTTAATACATATTTTTTTAATAAAAAGTCAGGTATTAATTAATTCTGCCAGGAGAGGTGTTTTCACGTCTTCTCCCTGCGTCATCACGCCACACCACGCCCCCCCACCCCCACCAAAATCATTGCAACTTTTGCCTCCACCAGCGCTAGTTGTCCCTGTCCATCGATATAACCTAGGTACATGATAGTCATGTGCCCAAATTCACTTTTGCTCAAATTAACAGAGTTTTCTTCTGACAGATGATTAAATAATTCTTTCAATTCCATGATACTTTCCAGGTGTGAGTTCTTATAACCAAATCTTCCAGGTAAACATCCGTGTACTTCAATCCCTGAATCATTTTCTGAAAATTTCCTGGAGCATTTTTCATCCTGAAGGGCATCACATTATACTCGTACAGCCCAGATAGGGTTACAAACACCGAATCCTCTCTTCCTCTTTCTGTAAATGGCACACATTAATATCCCTTTAACAAATCTATCTTAGTAATGAATTTAGCTCCTCCCACTTTGTCAATACTGTCATCTATTCTAGGAATCAGATAGGCATCTGTTTTTGTCACAGTGTTAATTTTTCTATAAGTATGTACACATTCTAACTGTGCCATCTGCCTTGGGTACCAACACACATAGTGAACTCTAATCTGAAGTTGACTTTTGGATGATTCCATTCTTTAACATATAATCAAGTCCCTGATTTATTAATCTACTCCTTTCCACCTATGTCCACATCATGGCACGCTATGGAAGTTCATTGGGGTACATCCGGACATGTTCTTAAATTTTAGAAGTAATTGTTTCATTTCTTCCCTTTCTAAAATTTCAGGATGAGCCAATTTTGTTTCCAGGTTCCTTAAAACTATAGAATTCTACAATCGCAGACTTACCATTTTCTATGTCCCAACACCTTCTTCGAAACTAGGTCTATCTGTTCCTTTCTGGTTAATCCCCATCATCTCTGGCGAAGGTTTCATCTCATTTGGAAGCATCTACTCGAAATAAGGCTTGATCATATTTACATGGCAGACTTGACTCTCCCGTCTGCAATCCGGTGTTTTAATTAGATATGTAACCTCACTAATTTTAGAATGAAACTCATATGGTTCAGAAAATCTGACCATAAGGGGATTCAATTGGGTAGGGAGCAGTGCAAAAACTCTGTCATCAGGCTTGAAACTCCTTATTTTTGCCTTGCAATTGAACCAGACTTTCATTCTCTGCTGAGTGGCTTTCTGATTTTCCTTTGCCATTTCACAGGTTTCTCTAATTGTTCCTTACATTTAGAGACATAATCCAATAAATTCAAATGTATATCCTGATTAATCCATTGTTCCTTCAGCAACATTAGAGTACCTCTCACCTCATGTCCGAAAACTAGCTCAAATGGAATAAAACCAAGTGATTCTTGATCTGATTCTCTTAAGGAAAATAAAAGTAAATGAACTCCTTCCTCCCAATCTTTATCATGTTCAGAACAGTAAGTTTCCATTGTCCCCTGATTCTCTGGGTGGTAAGCAGAAGGCACAACCTGTTTAATCCTCAACTCATAAAACACTTGTTGGAATAGGCCTGATATTAACTTGCTCCCCCGATCTGATTGTATTTCCTTGAAAAGGCCAATTTAGGTGGAAAAACCTTAACCTATCATCTTGGCTTTAATATTCTTCAGATGAATGGCCTCTGAAAACCTTGTAGTGGCACATATTATTGTCAGTAAATACTGATTTCCAGTCTTTATTTTAGGCAATGGGCCCACACAGTCCACAATCACCTCGGAAAATGGTTCACTAAAAGCAAGGATTGGCTGTAACAGTGCCACTGGGGGACTCTGGTTGGATTTACCAACCATCTGACAGACCTGACAAAAATGTGCAACATCCTTACAGATGGCCAATAAAATTGTTTGGTGAACTTATTTAGTTTTATTCACCCCAAGGTGACTTCCAAAAGGGGTGCTATGAGCCAAAGTCATAATTTCATTTCTGTGGGCTCTTGGCACCTCATCCTGCTGCACCATTGCCCAGTCTTCACTGGCAGGACTAGCAGGTTATCTCCATTTTCTGATCAGTGCTCCATCCCTAACATAATATCCTACCAGCATATTCTTTAGTTCTTCCTCGGAGAGGAAGATGATCAATTCTTGTCTAGACGTTGACAGCTTGGGTCCCTTCAATCTACTATCAGGACTGGGATTGGCTAACAATAATTTCTCAGTTTGAACCAGATCAGTTTTGTGCGAAACTTGTTCTAAACCACTACCAATTGCATTTTGGATCACATTCTTTTCCATAGCTTTATCTAGGCTCACCATCTTTTTAGTCATCAGCCCGGATATTGCACAGGCAGGGTAAATATCCAAGTCCTTCTCTGGCACCTCACTGACTGGCTTAGCTACAGGAACAACCTTTCCTTCCACCAAATCATTACCACTTACAGTTAAACTCCATCACTGGCAGGTTTGCCCTAACTACTATGATAACTGGTCCGATGACTAAGCTGATCTTAGCCCTATTCGGTTCAATATCACTCCCGATATGTTGAACTAAGTTTATCTCACCTGCGTCAGTTTCCTCACCAAAATATAAAACGCTATCCAACACGGGTGATTGAGCTGCCACCGTATCTCTCAAGAATTTTACTGGCACTGGCCTCGTCTCTTCTCTGACTGACACTGAACCTTCTGTCACAAAAGGTTTAAAATTTTCCTTAACCCCATCAATAAGTTTGGATCCTTCCTGGTTGTTGGATCTCCTTTCACTCTGAATGTAAGTATTTGGGGCTATCTTCCTTTCCCTTCAACACAGGGTACCTGGAGATCACATGATTAGTCTTTTTGCAGTAGTAATGAAGAGGACCCAAAGGCTTTTCTCGTGATGCCTTCTCTCCACGTTTGGGCCTATTACTACTCTCAAGTTTACATGCTTCCATACTCAGACTATCCCTCTGACCTTTGTGGAAAGTTTTACTTGACGTTCATCTGAACTTGTAGGTTAAGCCATATTCATCTACTCTCTTAGCAGATTCATGCCAAGTTGTTGTCTCTTTCTCATTCAAATAAGCTTTGATGTCATCGGGGACACATCTCTCAATTTCTTCTATTATTTCTAATTCCATCAACCAATCATGATCATTATTTATGTTCCTGGAAGTACCTCCGGTCAAAGAACACAACCATCCCATGTGCACAATCAGGGTATGAATTGGGTTGGGGACTTCCTTAAGTTCGTGCACTTTTGTCGGTAGGCCTCTGGGACTAGTTCATGGAACTTAAGGATGGTCTCTTTCACCAAGTCATAATTCACAGCTTGTGCAATTGTCAGGGCAGAATAAGCCTGTTGAGCTTTTCCCCTAATCACACACTGCAGCATGAGGGACCACTGACATTTTGGCCAGTTCAAATTCACTGCTACCTTTTTAAAATGCTAGAAATACTTGTCTATTCCAGCTTAATCAAATGGTGAAACTAGCCTAATTTCTCTGCTAGCTATAAACCCTCCACCAAGGCCTGGAGGTGCATCTTCTGGCATTACCTCTCTTTCTTCATTCTAGGCTTTTCTAACTCGTATAGCCTAGTTCTCTCCTCTGCTTCCATTTCTAACCTCTTTTGTCTCTCAGTTACTCCTGCTTCTATTTCTAATTCTTAAGTTTCATTTCTGTATCCAATCTCTTCAGTTCAACTGTATTTGCCCAGAAATTTGACTCTTGGGGTAAATGTTTTAACACGTCTTCTTTAAACAGTTCTTATGCTAAGTAATACTTTCCAATCTTTCACCCAATCTCGAGCTTTTTCATTGGTGGTTTTACTGAAACAATTTCTAATTTTTGGGTAATAGCCACTAATTTGTGCTTTCCAGCCCTCCACAACTTTTCCAGAGAGGGTGACTCTATAAATTTCTTCACATCCATTGCTGCTAATCCCCCCACCCCCCCACACGTGTGCCTCTTAATGAGCTTGTTAGAGGAATTTATTCAATCAATCAAAATTAATTGATTGCTGAGCTCCAAATTCTGTGCAATTCCCATAGCACATACACAAATAAGCTTCCCAAATATTGTTAACTATCCACCCCCGCCCCCCCCCCCCCCCAGACATGAGCCCCCAATTTATGTTACACCTCACCAGCAGCAATTGAGAGATGCATAACCAGATGGGTTAATTTAACTCAAAATGTTTTAACAATAATAGAATTACCTCAATAAACTTAACACCTGAACATGACTTTATTGAAACTTTACATTAACAATAGATATTTATAAGGTTTATTTGGGGGGAGAACCCAGACCATTACAGTCCATGCTCAAAATGCCCCAAGAGAGAACTCCCAGAATAAAACCTCAAGTCAGTCACAGCAAGTCCATCAGTCTAAAAGGGATAGCCCACAGAATCTGGTCCCCAAACTTGGGATTCTTTGTTTTGATTGCACGCTGGTCTTTGAGTTAGTCATGGAGACAGATGGCTGTGATCACTGTAGACATGTGATTTTCCTGAGTTTCGAATGTGGCAACAAGCACCTTTGATTTCTTCACACGGGAATTTTCGCCCAATGACCTCCTAATCACTACATGAGGTTAATGCCTCTGAAGCCCACTTTCGGGTAAACAAGTGACCTTCCGTCTCACATCACAGTCTCTGAACATAGCCTTGGGTCATTAAGTGACTCCTGTCTCATGAAGTCCACCTCTTGAAAGGGAACTGGGGAAGTCCAGATTGGTCACACACACACTGGGTATCACAGTGGTGTGAACTGCTGTCAAGACAAGTGCTAGGACCCGTAGACAAAGTGGCTCAGTCTTTCTCCCACTGAAGATACTGGGTGAGCACACTAACAGTCTGACTGACTGCCCTCCAACCAACTGAATTACCTATTCAAAACTCAGTGCACTGAGCTCTTCCCCAGCATGTGCCTTCAACTCCCCCTACTGATGGAGAGAGGTTGACAGCAGTGCGTGTGCTCTCTGGTGGCCCAATGGCTTCCAGCGCATGGCTCTCATGCCTTTGATAGCTGTCAGCTTTCCCAGTGCTGTTTCCACGCTTCACACACACCTGTAAGATTTTCCCAGTGCTATTTCAGTGCTTCAGAGCAGTACACGATCTTTTATTTCCACCGTAGGTTCAGTCCAGTCCCTGGGCCTAAAGTAACTTTGTCCCGGGTCCATAACAACATATGCATGCATGAGCTCACACACACAGGCAAGTTTTTTTAAATATATCATATTTTGTTCCTCTAGCCATAAACAATGGGAATGGCAGCCAAGGCAAAATGTGCATGGTCAGGGAAGCCAGCAGTATCCCTGAACCTTCATCTGTGAGATGTGCATCCAGCTGCAGCTCCTGACAAGTTGAATTAAGGAATTGGAGTTGGAGGTGGATGAACTCCACATTATTTGGGAGGCAGAGGGCGTGATATCGACAGGCGTTATAGAGATACATTCCGACTGAAGAGGCATGAGAAGGATTGATGTGTGACGGTCAGGAGAAGGAAAGGCAGTGCAGGGCACCCCTGTGGCCATTCCCCTCCATTTTGTATACTGTTGCGGGGAGGTGGTCTAATGACCTACCATGCACAAGCTCCGGCGATCAAGTCTCTGGCTGGGTGTCTGGTCTGGTGGCTAAGATGGGAAGGGGGGAGAAGAAGGGGTGAGCTGTAGTGAGGATACCATGACAGTGGATTTTATAAAAAAGAGATGATGTCAGCATACAGGAGGGAGATTGAAAAGTTGGCTGAATTTTGCACCAACAGCAACCTCACAATGTCACCCTTCAGGAAGGAAAAGCCAGAGGTACATGATCCAGTGATCAGAGATGGAGAGGGTGAGCAAATTTAAGTTCTTGGGGATTCTTTCCTGGATCCAATAAACAAACGGCATCATGAAGAAAGCAGGTCAGTGCCTCTACTTCCTCAGGAGTTTTGCAGAGGTTTGGTATGACACCAGAATCCCTTGCAAATTTCTAGAGGTGTGATCGAAAGTGTGCTGACCAGCTGCATCATAGTCTGGTATGAGAACACCAGTACCTCTGAGCATAAAGTCCTGCAAAAGGCAGTGGATGCAGAACAGGACATCACAGGCAAAACCCTCCCCACTATCAAGGACATCTACAGGGAACGCTGCCGTAAGAGATCAGCAACAATCCTGGATTTGGAAACAAGTCTTAACAGAGCTGGCTTTTCTCTTTGGAGTGCAGCAGGATGAAAATATACTAGTTAGAGGTCTACAAGATTATGAGAGGCATAGATAGGGTGGACACCCAGCATCTGTTTCCCAGGGCAGGATCAGTAAACACCAGAGGACATGTGTACAAAGTGAAGGGAGGGAAGTTTAGGGGAGACATCGGGGTGTTTTTTTTTTACACAGAGAGTTGTGGGTGCCTGGAATGCCTTGCCAGGGATGGTGGTGGAGGCTGAAATATTGGGAGCATTTAAGAGACTCTAAGACAGACACATAGATGAAAGAAAAATGGAGGGTTATGGGATAGAAAGGGTTTAGTACTTTTTTTTAGGAAGGAATATATGGGTCGGCACAACATTGAGGGCCAAAGGGTCTGTACTGTGTTGCATTGCTGCATGTTCTAGGATCCACACCACCCTGCACATGCTCTATTCTCACTACTACCCTTGGGAAAGAGGTATTGGTGCCACAAGACTCATACCACCAGGTTCACAGCTGCTACCCCTACCCCATCAGACTCCTCAATCATGGACTTGTTTAAGGATTCTTATTTTTGCACCTAATTGATTTCTCTGTATTGCACAGTTTATTTACATTTTTTGTTGACATGTGTACATTGGGTCAGTTTTTTTTTGTCCTGCCAATAAAGTAGTAATTCTGCGCCACCTGGAATCTCAGGGTTGGATGTGATTGTCATGTATGTACTCTGACAATAAATCAGAAATTTGGCCAAAAAGCCATTCATTTCATAATCCAAATCATTAATACACACATTAAAAGAAGTGTGGAACACCACTAGCAACCAGCAGCCAACCAGAATAGAATGCCGGTGTTCCAACTCTCTGAAAGATTACTATTTAAGCGTCAGTGCAAAACAGATTTATTTAATATTAGAAGGCTGTATCAGCAAGATCATTAGGGGGGATGTAATGGGAAAGTAGATGCATTTCCGAAGATGTGGAATCTAAAAGCTCTGGCAAAGAAAGAGGCTGAGGTTCTGGGACAGATTTGTTTCAATAAAAAAACTGACTCAGCCTATGCATGTATATAAATAAAAATTGTAAACTAACTGTGCCATGAAGAGAGAAAGAAATATCAATAAAGTGCGCAATTAATAACCTTTAAACAAGTTTGGTGTTGAGGAGTCTGATGGTGGAGGGGTAGCAGCTGTTCCTAAACCTGGTAGGGTAGGTGAGAGTGGCCAAGTGGTTTCCTCCTGTTCTTATTTTCCTGCATTGTAATGTGGTACATGACCTGAAACAGCTGATCAAGTTTTTGAGTGGCATAATTTGACCCTGATATCAAGGGTCACTACCTCAGAGTGTGAAAGTGTTCCTGTAAAGATAATAACAATTTCCATAAATATAGCATTTTGGTGTGATAGCAAGGCCCGATGGTTGATATCTAAATATTCCAAGATATTTCATCTCTGGAGAATAATTCTAATCAAGGATTATACAACAGTTGTGAAGCAGGAAAGTCTTGGCTTGGGAGAACAGATCTTGGAATCAGAATTAGGTGGAGATTAAAGATAACTGGAATCAAAATCCTTGGTCGCTGTTGTGCTTTGCTGTCTCTCATTCACTGCACTGTTGGGAAGAGAGCAAATGCAATAAAACTGAGACTGTAGGAAGGGTAATAAAATAATCATGGTGGACATTAATCTTCATAAATACTGAGCAAATCAAATTAACAAAGTCATTTGAAGGATAAATTCATAAAATTAGCCACCATTTCACAGAACAAAACATCATGAAACAAATCAGGGCACAGGTCATTGTAGATTGTATCTTGCACTTGCATAATGTGATGCTTAATAGCTACTTCATCAGAAGCGATTTGTATTGAGAAGTTTTTGCTATGATAGAATTTTATATTGTATGAGGGTGATGTATCTTAATTGGAAATTGTAGTCTCAAGACTAAATTGATTTACATAGAAATAAGGACCAAAATTCTGAACGCCAGTATTGGAATTAAATTAAAATTAAACAATGGCAAACAAAGATTTTGAAATGATCAAAGATAGACACTGGAATACAAAACAAACACAATGGGTGGGTGGGGGTGGGGGGTAGAGGGAAGGGTTAAAAGTCCTCAAAGTCTGAAGATGTTGGGTTCAGATTTAATGTCAGTGTACATAAATGATTCTTTTTCCTGTGGGCGAGGCAGAATTACTACTTATGTGTCTTTCTTTGGCTTGGCTTCGCGGACGAAGATTTATGGAGGGGGTAAAAAGTCCACGTCAGCTGCAGGCTCGTTTGTGGCTGACCAGTCCGATGCGGGACAGGCAGACACGATTGCAGCGGTTGCAAGGGAAAATTGGTTGGTTGGGGTTGGGTGTTGGGTTTTTCCTCCTTTGCCTTTTGTCAGTGAGGTAGGCTCTGCGGTCTTCTTCAAAGGAGGCTGCTGCCCGCCAAACTGTGAGGCGCCAAGATGCACGGTTTGAGGCGTTATCAGCCCACTGGCGGTGGTCAATGTGGCAGGCACCAAGAGATTTCTTTAGGCAGTCCTTGTACCTTTTCTTTGGTGCACCTCTGTCACGGTGGCCAGTGGAGAGCTCGCCATATAATACGATCTTGGGAAGGCGATGGTCCTCCATTCTGGAGACGTGACCCATCCAGCGCAGCTGGATCTTCAGCAGCGTGGACTCGATGCTGTCGACCTCTGCCATCTCGAGTACCTCGACGTTAGGGGTGTGAGCGCTCCAATGGATGTTGAGGATGGAGCGGAGTCAACGCTGGTGGAAGCGTTCTAGGAGCCGTAGGTGGTGCCGGTAGAGGACCCATGATTCGGAGCCAAACAGGAGTGTGGGTATGACAACGGCTCTGTATACGCTTATCTTTGTGAGGTTTTTCAGTTGGTTGTTTTTCCAGACTCTTTTGTGTAGTCTTCCAAAGGCGCTATTTGCCTTGGCGAGTCTGTTGTCTATCTCATTGTCGATCCTTGCATCTGATGAAATGGTGCAGCCGAGATAGGTAAACTGGTTGACCGTTTTGAGTTTTGTGTGCCCGATGGAGATGTGGGGGGGCTGGTAGTCATGGTGGGGAGCTGGCTGATGGAGGACCTCAGTTTTCTTCAGGCTGACTTCCAGGCCAAACATTTTGGCAGTTTCCGCAAAGCAGGACGTCAAGCGCTGAAGAGCTGGCTCTGAATGGGCAACTAAAGCGGCATCATCTGCAAAGAGTAGTTCACGGACAAGTTTCTCTTGTGTCTTGGTGTGAGCTTGCAGGCGCCTCAGATTGAAGAGACTGCCATCCGTGCGGTACCGGATGTAAACAGCGTCTTCATTGTTGGGGTCTTTCATGGCTTGGTTCAGCATCATGCTGAAGAAGATTGAAAAGAGGGTTGGTGCGAGAACACAGCCTTGCTTCACGCCATTGTTAATGGAGAAGGGTTCAGAGAGCTCATTGCTGTATCTGACCCGACCTTGTTGGTTTTCGTGCAGTTGGATAATCATGTTGAGGAACTTTGAGGGACATCCGATGCGCTCTAGTATTTGCCAAAGCCCTTTCCTGCTCACGGTGTCGAAGGCTTTGGTGAGGTCAACAAAGGTGATGTAGAGTCCTTTGTTTTGTTCTCTGCACTTTTCTTGGAGCTGTCTGAGGGCAAAGACCATGTCAGTGGTTCCTCTGTTTGCGCGAAAGCCGCACTGTGATTCTGGGAGAAAAGTGGCAAAGCAGCAGGTACTTATGTGTAACACAAATAAAAACTGCTTAGCGTATACATGTAAATAAATAAAGAAATGTTACAAAAACTGTAATTCAGAGGGGAAAAAAACAATAAAGTGCAAAAGTACGAGTCCTTAAATGAGTCCCTGATTGAGTTTGTGGTTGAGGAGTCTGATGGTGGAGGGGTAGCAGATGTTCCTGAACCTGGTGATGTGAGTCTTGTGGCACCTACACCTCTTTCATGATGGCAGCAGCAAGAACAGAGATTGTGCTGTCTCTTGTGGATTCTTGATGATTGCTGCTGCACTCCGACACCAGCATTCACTGTAGATGTTCTTGATAGTGGGGAGGGTTTTGCCTGTGATGTCCTGGGCTGCATCCACTACCTTTTGCAAGGCTTTATGCTCAAGGGTAATGGCGTCATCAGATCAGACCGTGATGCAGCTAGTCAGCACACTTGCCACCACACATCTATAGAAATTTACCAGGGTTTACGATATTGTAAGAAACATCCATAAATTCTTAACGAAGTAGAGGCGCTGACTTGCTTTCTTCGCGATGCCATTAGTGTGTGTCTCCAGGAAAGATCCTCTGAGGTAGTGACTCCCAAGAACTTAAATTTGCTCCCTTTCTCCACCTCTAATTCCTCCAATAATCACTGGATCTTTCACATCTGGTTTTCCTTTCCTCAAATCAACAATCAGTTTTATGTGTTGCACTTGGGGAAAAGTGTACTTTGCGGTGGAAGATAGTATTGATTAAAAGAAAAATTTGTCATGTTGGTTCATGATCCGTACCACAGGGCTGGGAGCATTATAGAAACAAACCAGCAAGGCGTTAAGAAATAAATTCTCAAGTAAAAGATGAAATGGGAGCAACTTTAAACCAGCCATTCTCATCGGGGGCCACAGAAATGTTAAAGTTGGGGTGGGTGGGGGGAGGGCATGGACTCAAATAATATTTTTTTTAAAAAATGTAGTTAGGTTGGAGAGATGAAACCAAATAAACTTGACTGCTTCACACGGAAGAGGGCCCATAAACTATGAGCAGAGTCCTCGGGGCGCCATAGCCAAAGGAAAAATGTTGAGAATGGCTGGTTTGGAGGAAGTATTTTGCAGGTGATTCTATAACAATGTTCAAAGGAAAGGAACAGCAAAAATAAAAGTGGATACTTTCAAAATGAGGGCTGAAGGAATTACAATAAAGAAACAGGGAATGGCTTATTTGAATACAAAATCTGCTCATTCACGTGGAACCGAATAGAGATTGTAGTGAATCAGTTTCTCATGAGATGGAGGAATGTAATCAATATTAATTAAAGCTCTAGAGAACTGAAGCGGTCTATAGACTATCAAATCCCAGGGCACAATGTTCCATGTCCTATTTTGTTTTTCATGGCTCCAGGGATGATGAAAAGGTTTCTCAAATTTCCTAGAATCCTAGATACAGCTCTTCAAAAATGGAAGGAAAGTGAAATCGGGCCATGAATTTCAGATTGGAGTTGGCCATGAATTGGAATCAGCCTTGATGATGGGTTCCAAATGGAAATGTTGACCATTGTTTTTCTCAGATACACAACCCAGTGTGTTCCTCCAAGGCCTTCTTTTTCTCCTGCTCCCAAACCCAGCATCTGTAGTGTCTTGTGCCTGAAAGAAGGCAATGATCGAATGAATAGTCTTTTTTTTTATCAGTCATCGGGGAACATAAGAGAGAAAAGCACTTTAGAAAATCAATAGGCAGATTTAGCCTGGAAGATTTCAGTGAGGTTCATCTATTTAGTTTACCCAGTTTTACCCATTTGTCTACAGTATGACCATAAGACATAGAAGTAGAAATAGGCTGTTCAGTCCATCAAGTCTGCCCTGTAACATCAGTTAATAGGGCAAATCTGAGTTTTAAATCTAAACTTCCCAACAGTTCATACTGAAATGATGTGGTTTCTGCAAATAATTTTAAAATTATCCAGCAAAGCAAAAGTGCATGAAATTAACATAATTACAGCTTATCAGAAATTGGAGATGTGTGCCTTTAATATTACAAATCACAGGATACGTAAAAGTCTTTATCATACTTCTTAACTGCATGTTAAACTCTGGAGTCAAATGGAAATTACTATTGAATCATTCCTTTATGTTCATCATTTTGAATCTTGTTGGCTATGAAGATGTGTGATGGCAGCAGGAGTCAGTCTGCTCCATGCAGTTGATGCATGATATTATTCAAAATGAAAGAACTTGCTGCTTTCCAGTGTTGACATATTTATCCAGTGATGTGAAGAACTAACAGACTAGATATACAGTGCCTGCCATAATGTTTGGGACAAGACACTTTTTGTCCCTTTATTTGCCCCTGTGCTCCGCAGTTTTAAATTTGTAATCAAATAATTCACATGATTAAAGAACGCATTCTAGATTTTATTCAAGGTTATTTGAATACATTTTGGTTTGACCATGTAGAATTTACAGCACTTTTTATACATAGTTCCCTCATTTCAAGGTGCCACAATATTAGTATCTTGAGGGGACACCAAAATGTTATATACATGAAAGTAGTCATGCTTAGTACTGAGTATGTGTAAAAGGCAGGTGGGCACTTGAATTAGAAGGCTGGGGAGGGAAAAATGGGCAGGGGGTGGAGTACAGACCAAAAGACAAAAGGTGTTAATTGGATATGGTTGGGTCTCAGGAGAGAGGAAAGGTGAGAATTGACCGTTGGGTTGGGGTGGGTGGGGGCGGGGGGAAGAGTTGTTTGGGTCTCTGTGGAAGCAGAGTTGGAGGGAGGGGAGAGAGTGAGGGAAAGGAGGTAGAGGGAAAGATTGGGGAGGTGGGGGGGGGGGTACTAATGGAAACCAGGAAGTCAATGTTAATGCCAACCGGTTGGATGATGCTCAGATGAATGTGAGTCAGGCAAAAATCTTGGCTGCTTCAAAGAATGGGCCCAGTTGCCATTGGAATTGAATAAGGACTTTAGTTCAATGATATATATATATATATATTTTTATATATAAATATATATATATATATATATATATATATATATTTTAAACTGCTTTCTTCCCCTGCAACAATCTTGCTAGCTGAGATTTGTGCAGGCAAGGTTTATCATGGAAATCCATATCCATGACTCAGCCACCTCCTGTTTTGCAGCTTTCTCCAACGATCAAGGAAAATCTCACGTGAATTTTGTATCTGCACTGTAAAACCATGCAAATTTTCTGCTTAGTTACCAGTCTGTGAGTTTTGAAATGGTATAGTAAGATTTTAATTAATGCTATGCTACTATCTACCCCTAAAATAATTAATCCTCAAATATTATTTAAAAAAATAATTGGAAAGTGTGCCGTTTTGAATCTGGGCAAGATGCCAGTGAGCATTGTTTAATTTGAGGATCCTGTCGAACTCGTGCACGACAGTGGGAGGCACTGGGAAAGGGGACCTTGCGTTTGCGACTGTCAAATCTTTGTGGGATACTGTTGTTTTGCTACTGTTGCTCATCCTCCGCTAACTGTTATTTTTATCTATAATATGAACTCTTTCTGAAAGAATCAGTTTGATTTCACTTCCTGCCTTCTGCAAATCTTGTTGAGGTTAAAAATGGAGAAAACTTAATTCAGATATTTCACACCAGAACAGACTGTTGATTTAAAAAATAATAAAACAGGCATGTAACATGATTTGTACATCATCAAAGTACAGAAACAGGCCCTTTGGCCCATCAAATTTTTTTGCTGTATGAACTGGACCATAGCCCTTCATGCCCCTTCCATCCATGTACCTATCCAATTTTTTTCTTCATTGTTAAAATGTGACCTACTATTTTCCCAAAGTGTCAGCTTACAATTGTTTATCTGCCTAACGCAGAAGGATGCATTGGCTAGTACAAATTAGTTCCAGTGTTGCCTTGGACGTGTTGAATTGAAGGGGTGTTGTGGTGCCGCATGGCTCGATGACCCTATGAAGAAGACTCTCGCACCATAAACCTTGCCATTTCCTATTGGGAACCATGGACTCTTCCGGCTTATTTGCTTTCCCTGGTACATTCGCTGTCCTCTGAAGGAAAGCAATTGACTTGCAGGCTGGAAAGTTGGTAAAATTCATCCCTAAGTAGATGTGAAAACAGAAATGCTGGATTAACTCGGCAGGTCTTGCACCCTCCTTAGGAGTTAAAAATATGCACAGTATATACTTGTGTAATTGTTGATACCGTGTAATAGTCAACCCCCTCCCTTATTTGACCCAAAAATCGGGCATTTTTTTACGACAAAGTCAATCCCCTATTCTTGGCCCCCGCTACCCACCAATCAGAGCTCTCAACACCTAGGCAGCCCACCTGTCCGTGTTCCCGACCACAGATCATCCCCTGTCCGCCTGCCCATCTGAGCTGCTGCCGCAGCCATCCGCACTCCCGATGCCTGCACCTGCAGACTTACCACCTGGACATTGGAGCTCCCGATTCCTTGAACAATACTTAGGTCAAAAGTTTGAACCCATGTAAATATCGACCCACCTGTCTGAAAAAATGGTCCAAAGAATTTACAATTATACGAGTATATACAGTATCTGACTTTTCAGGCCTGAGTCCTTCAGGATATGAATAAAATGCAGACAAGTGTCTGAATTAAAAGGTTTGGGGAGAAGGGAAGAAAGGGCAGGGGGAGGAGAACAGGCCAAAGGTGATCATTGGACATGGTTGGGGGCCAGGAGGGGAAAGGTGAGAATTGATTGGGGGAGCGGCTGGCTCTGTCAATACAGAGGTGGAGGAAAGTAGATAGGGGAAAGGGGAAGAGAAAGAGGCAGAGCTAAATGAAAGGAGAAATAGGAATGGGGGCTCTTAAGCACTTGTGTTTTCACTACAATTACAGCATCTGCAGACTTTTGTAGTTTAATCTCATCTCTAATCAGGTGATCACATCTGACTTTTGAACTGTAAAATGATTCAAACCTGCCACACTGGGATTTTAATCCAAGTTGGACTGGATTCCATAATACATTGTAGCTCCTACATGACACCAAACATAAAACAGTTCCTTTACAATTTTTCACGAATTAGGGAAAAAAAATTCCAAATTCAAATGGGTTACACTGCACGTGTACTGCCAAATGGTTGATAGTGAGAAGAGAAATCGTAGACACTTCTAATTTCTCATCCAAATGTGATAGGTGCAAGACTGAAGAAGGTACATTATTTCATATGTTTTGGTCATGTTCCTCACTTTCCAGTTACTGGGAAAGTATCTTCTATACCTTGTTTTCAGCTTTTAATGTTAATTTGGCTCCTAATCCTTTTCTTGCCCTATTTGGAGTAAGTAAGTCAGCTGATTTCAATTTGTCTGGGCCGTGATCCCACGGAGTTGCCTTTGCTCTTCTTTTTGACAGAAGAGCTGTCATTGTGAGATGGAAGGATGCAGTCCCTCCGACACACACTCAATGGTGATCTGATGTGATGGCTCTGGAAGAAATTAGATGCTCTACTAATGTAATGGCCCTTAATTTTCTAAATTTATGGGGTCCTTTCTTTATTTTCAGATTTTATAAGATTATTGGATCCCATTTTCCAGTTTGTTTGTCCTTTCTTTCATATATTAATGGAATATGTATATTCAATCATAACTTCGCAAAGGAGGGGTTAGACTATTAGAATAATTTGTTTTATATACATTTTGGTTTTTTTTTGTCTCTTTCGTAGGTTGTTTACAACTATTTGTTAACATACATCTGCTTTGGATATATATTCATGTTATTATTTATGTATGAGTATATGCGTGTGTTATATAAAATGTATTTTGTGTGTGTATGTATAAACAATAAAATATATTGGAAAAAGAAATCATAGACATGAAAAAATGTAAGGAGAGAGTTCACTTAGTTCAATAGCTACACTGATTATTGCTTCCGATGGGATTTATTATCCAAGATGTATTGATGCATTTGCAATAACAAACCTACAATTTGATCAATACAAAGGCTTTAAAGAACACGAAGACCAGTGTCCTTCTACCCTTCATCCTACCATCCTGATTGAAACAGTTCAGAACTCTCGCTCCCAAATAGTCTGCAGCAGCTCTGAACATCCGACCTGGAGCCTTCATGTCAATGCAATCACAAAGAAGGCTCACCAGCAGCTATACTCTGTGAGGAGTTTGAGGAGATTCAGTACGTCACCAAAGAAACTTGAAAATTTCTGCAGGTGTACTGCGGAGAGCATTCTGGCTGGTTGCATCACTCTCTGGTGTGCAGGTGCCAACACTCAGGACAGGAAAAAAAGCTCCAGAAGGTTGTTAACTCAATATGCAACATCACGGGCACCAGTCTCCACTCCATCGAGGATCTCGACAAGAGGTGGTGTCTTAAGAATGTACCCTCTTTCCTCAAGGACTCTGTCTCCTCTTCACTCTGCTACCATCGGGGAGCTTGAAGGTGAACACACACAAGGAGAGCTCTTCCCCTGTGCCATCAGATTTCTGAATGAATAATGAACCATAGACAAAGCCTTACCTTGTCTTTTTCTTGCACAATTTTTATTTTTAAATGTACTTTATAGAAATGTTTGGAGTCTGATACTGCAGCAAAACAACAAATTTCGTACCATGATCATGACAATACATTGATTCAAGATTCATCTTGGGCTAATATGATGTCAGGTTAGGAGAAAAGCATAGTTCCAAAATTGGTGCTTCCATCCACACACATTACACAGATCTTAAATTTTAATTTAATTTCAATGTCCAGCCCATTTATAGGCCCTTTTGACTCATGAGCCCGTGCTCCCCAATACCCACATTAGCCTACAACTTCTCATATGTTTTTGAAGAGTGGGAGTAAAGTGGAGCCCCTGGGGGAAAACCCACACAGACATGGGGAGACTTACAAAACCAATGGGGACCGGGGTTTAAATTCTGTGCTGTCTATAAGGAGTTTGTAAGTTCTCTCAGAGTCAGCGTAGGATTTCCCCGGGGGCTCAGTTTTCCAATGTACCAGGGGTGTAGGATAATTAGGTGGCATGGACTATTGGCCTGAAATGGCCTGTTACCATTCTGTATGTCTAAATTAAAAAATCTGTTAACACTACTGCCTCCTATTCTTCACTCCACATTCCTCTTGCTGCTCACCCCATCTGTAGGCATCCACTGATAGACCTTGTCGTCCACTCTGCTTTCACAGGGACCATGAAGTCATCATTCCTCATCACTACCTTTTTGGGTTTTATCTCTTGGCATTGACTTCGTATCAAGTAAAGCTGGCCCACTCCAGTCCACGGCAGTGATTGAGTTTAGGCTGGGCCTTGAGCTCTCTCACCAGTGAATAGTTAGATCCAAAGAGCACACAGAATAAATATATTGAATAATTTTCCATAACACACTCAGCCTACTTCAAAGATTTAAGAAATGCATAAACTCCTGAATCAATATTGCAGTAAAATAGCTCTTCTCACAATTTTATGATTTATCAGTCCTATGAACATTATGTTTACTTCAAAACATTAAATTATTAAAAAACAGTTATGACAATGTTCAAAATGCTATATCATTTGCATTCTGCTTATAATACTACATGACTTTTTAATTTACCATTTGGCCTTTACGCAGTTTGCCGAACATTTTCTACGAAAATCCCTGTTTGGCCGTCAGTGGATGGGTCAATCACATGGGAGAGATTATAGAGATGAACACACTGTAATTGATGTATCATAAGACCATAAGATATAGAAGAAGAAGTAGGCCATTGAGTCTGCTCCACTGTTCCACCATGACCTGATCAGTTTTCTCACTCAGCCCTACTCCCCAGCCTTATAAACTTTGATACCCTGATTATTCCGATACCTATCAAACTGCCTTAAATGCACCTAACGACTTGACCTCCAAGAGCACCCGTGGTAGCAGATTCCAGAGGTTCACTACTCTCTGGCTAAAGAAATTCCTCTGCATCTCAGTTTTAAATGGACACCCTTTGATCCTTGACCATGGCAATAGCATTTCCACATCTACTCTTCTCCAGGCCCAACATTCAAAATATTTATTTGTAGTTCCCCTCTCATTCTTCTGAACTCCAAGGCGTACAATGCAAGAGCCAACAAACGTTCATCCACATCCTTCAGCTCAATAGGTTAATGTCGTCCTACTTCAGATGGGTTCAATTTATTGAGGGAGTGCAGCGTAGATTCACAAGGTAAGTTCCCAAAATGGCAGGATTGACGTACGCTGAAAGGTTGGATAAACTGGGGTTGTATATGTTGGAATTTAGAAGGATGAGGGTAAATATGATTGAGATATATAAGATTATTAAGGGATTGGACATGATAAAAACTGATTACATGTTCCCAATGTTGGGGGAGACCAGGACTAGAGGCTGTAGTTTGAATACAGGGAAGGCCCTTTAGGACAGAGATGAGAGTTTGTTTTTTAACCCAGAAAGTTGTTGGTCTGTGGAATGCTTTGCTGCAGAGGGTGGGAGAGGCGGGTTCTCTGGATAACTTCAAGAAGGAGTTAGATAAGATTCTTGTGAACAGGGGAATTAAGGCTTATGGGGAGAAGGCAGGGACAGGCTGCTGATAGTAGAAGATCAGCCATGATCAAAATGAATGGTGATGCTGACTCAATGGGCTGAATGGCCTACTCCAGCATCTATTGTCTATCATAAGATGTGAAATTTCATCTCATGATGTCTCTCTCAGCTATGGTGGAGATTGTCAGTGATTCAGGGAATACTATTTGCTGGTGGAAAACAAAATGAGAACAACTGATGGTAGAGATTTGCTGAGCAATTGTGCAGATCTGTGCTAATGGATACTTTCTGCGCAAAGTGTGTTCAAATAACGTGGAGCTGTCAGTGAAAACTGCACAAAAATCCATTGATCTTTTAAGTGAAATAATACACAAATGGTCACAATTTAATTAAATGTTAGTTTTTACAATGCAACTATGTTCAGTAAAAGCTAGCATTAAAGAACTATTCTGAAAGAGCGAGGGAGGTAAATTCATAAAACAGATTACAGGATTGATTCGGCTGCAGAAGATCTTTTAAACTCACTTTATTACATTGGCCTGGTCTGGTGTTTGATGATATCAGCTTGATGTTTTATCACCACAAGATGGCCACTAATTTATTGCTTGAAAACTAGATAACTCTTGACCAGTTTTTGAATGATCACCCAACTTGATTGGCAAATAAAATCTTGCATTGTATTTGCATAATTCAGTATCACCCTGCAATGTTAGACATGGGAAACAACATGTGGATGAATGCCACTGTTCTGTGAGTATAATCCGTACACATGCCATTTTCAATTCAAAAGTGATTCACCTCCGACATTAGTTAATATTTTGCTTTTATTATCAGCTAATTGTACTGAGTACACTCACTCATTCTGAGATCAATGAATACTTCATCAAATTCAAAAGGTCAGAAAATTCTAAATGCAGGTTAAACAATTTAAACCAGTGGTTCTCAACCTTTTTCTTTCCATTCACATACCACTTTAAGTAACCCCTTTGCCATAGATGCTCTGTGATTAGGTCACACCATTTCACAAGATTTTTGTCCTCTTCTTAGTCTGCTAGAATAACAGACTTGGGGAATCAATAGTTGGGGAAACATGTAGGAGATGCATTTATGAGTGCATTTAAAAAAGGAGTGGAGTGGGGACTCAGGACATAGTCATTTCTGGACTGTTGCTGGAAGAGGAGGAGCAAAGGACTTGGGAGAACTATGAGTGTTGGGAACCAGCTTGAGGTGAGTGCATTTATAAAAAGAGTGGAGTGGAGATTTGTGTCATAGTCCTCTCTGGACCTTTGCTGGTAGAGGAGGAGCGAGGGACTCAGGAGAGCTGTGTGTGTCAAGAATCAGCTGGAGGTGAGTGCCTTCCAAAAGAGAGCAGAGGGCAAGTTAAGGGTTGAATGATAATTGGTGGGAGGAGTGCTAAAGATGAGGGGAATTAACAGATAAAAAGAGAGGAAGCTCAAGTGGAGCATCAATGTGTGTTGTTCAAGGTAGGAGTGGGACTTGGATGGTTTGGTGAGCTGAGGATGAGCTTGTTTCCAGCAAGGCAAGACCAGATAAGATATTTGTATTTAAATTAGAAAGAGTTCATGAAGACAGCAGCTCGAGCAGTGGTGTGGGAAATCTGGCACAGCACAATTGTCCCTGGCGACTACACCCACAAGAGGTGCATCCAGCTTCAGCTCCTGACAAACTGAGTTAGAGAGCTGGAGCTGGATAAACTCCGGATCATTCGGGAGGTAGAGGCAGTGATAGAAAGGAGTTTCAGGAAGAAAGTCACCCCAAGAGTCAAGAGGAAGGCTGACTGTTAGGAGAGGGAAGGGGAATAGGCTGACAGAGCAGAGGACACCTGTGGCCATCCCCCTCAACAATAAGCATACTGTTTCGGATACTGTTTGGGGAGTGGGGTGAAATCTACCTGGGACAAGTTGTGGTGGTCACATCTCTGGCACTGAGGCTAGCCTCTCAGCTCAAAATGGACGGGGTGGGGAGAAGAAGAGAGCTATAGTGATTGGGGACATTTGTTAGGAAAGTAAGTAAGAGGTTCAGTGAACGAGATCGAAGATCCTGGATGGTATGTTGTCTCCCAGGTGCCTGGGTCAGGGACATGTCTGATCGAGTTCATAGCATTTTGGAAGGGAAGGGTAAGCAGCCAGATGCTGTGGTCCATGTGGGGATCAATGACATAGATAGGAGTAGGGATGAGGCCTTGAAAAGGAAATATAGGGAGTTAGGAAAGAAGTTAAAAAGCAGGACCTAAAGGGTGGTAATCTCAGGATTGCTACCTGTACTACGTGCCAGAGAGAGAAGGAACAGGAAGTTGTGACAGATGAATGTGTGGGTGAAGAGTTGGTGCAGGGGGCAGGGTTCCAGATTTGTGGGTCATTGGGATCTCTTCTGGGGAAGGTCTGACCTGTACATAAAGGACGGGCTGCACCTGAACTGGAAAGTGACCAATATCCTGGCGAGTAGGTTTGATAGAGCTACTGGGAAGGGTTTAAATTAGTTTGGCAGGGGTGTGGGAATCAAAATATGAGTGCAGAGAACAGGATTGAATGTAAAAAGCATGATGCTATGCGTTCTGAGTTTGTGAGGAAGGACGTGTATAAATGTAACCAGTTAGAAGGATTGAAATGTGTGTCTATTTCAATGCTGGGAGTATTAGAAATAAAGGAGATGAACTTCCCCTGAGTTTGGATCAGAGCGTGGAACAACGATGCTGTGGCTGTTACTGAAATTTGGCTGGAGGAAGGGGAGAATTGGCTGATGCACGTACTGGGGTTTAGATGTTTTAAAAGGAATTAGGGTGGAAGGCAAAAGGGGAGGGGTAGTAGCATTACTGGTCAGGGATGGTATCACAGCAATAGAAAGGGAGGAGCTGTAGAGGGAGATGTGGGTAGAAGTCACAAATAGGAAGGGAACAATCACTGTATCAGGAGTCGTCTACAGGCCCCAAATAACCCTCAGGACATTGAAGAGCAGGTATGCAGGCAGATTTGGAATGGTGCGGGAAATACAGGGATGTAGTTATGGGAGACTTCAACTTGCCTGATATTGAGTGGGACTCCCTGACTACAAGTGGGATAGATGGAGCCAAATTTGTTGGGTGTGTTCAAGAAGGATTCCTGACACATTACGTGGACCGGCTGACAAGAGAAGAGGCCATAATAGATCTAGTTCTGGGCAATGAACCTGGTCAGGTGGCGGACCTCTCGGTGGGGGACCATTTTGGTGAGAGTGACCATAATTCCCTTAGCTTCAGCATAGCTATGGAAAAGTATAAAAGCAGACAAAAGGGGAAAGTGAGGAAGGGCTAATTATGAAGGGATTAGACAGAAACTAGTGAGAGTAAATTGGAAACTGATGCTTAAGGTTGAAAGCATAGACGCCATGTAGAGGATGTTTAGGGACCACTTTTCCTGGGTTCAGATAGGTTTGTCCCATTGGGTCAGGGAAATGATGGTAGGAAAAGGGAACTGTGGTTGACGAAACATGGAGGCAGCTGGTCAAGAGGAAGGAGGGAGCATATATTAGATACAGGAAACAGAAAGGGATCATGAGAAATATATGGGAGCCAGGCAGAAGCTTAAGAAAGGACTTGGGAGTGCTCAAAGGGGGCATGGGAAGACCTTGGCATGTAAGATTAAGGAGAACTCCAAAGTGTTCTATGCGTATGTGAAGAAGGATGATGAGAATGAAGGTGGGGCTGGTAAAGAATAAAGGAAGCAATGTGCCTGGAGGCAGAGGAGGTCCTAAATTAATACTTTGCTTCAGTCTTCACAAGAGAAAAGGACTTGATCAGGATGAGGTCAGAATAGAACAAGCCTGTGTGCTGTATAATGTGGAGATTAAGAAAGAGGAAGTGTTGGATCTTCTTAAAAACATCAAGATTGTTAAGTCCCCAGGGCCAGATGTGATATACCCCAGGTTTCTGTGGGAAGTGAGAGAAGAGATAGCTGAGGCAGTAGCTATGATCTTTGAGTCCCCTTTGGCCACGGGAGGTGCTGCAGGATTGTAAATGGTGAATGTACCTTACTTAAAAAAAGGTAATAGTGAAAATCCTTGGAATTGTAGACCAATGAGTTGTACGTCAGTGGTATGCAAACTATTGGAGATGATTCTTAAGGATAGGAGCAATGAACATTTGAAGAAGTATAGTTTACTCAAAGATAGGATCACTTTATGAAGGGAAGGCCATTTCTCATGAGCCTAATTATTTTTTTTGAGGTAACAGCAAAAGAAATTGATGAGTTTTGGGATTTGATGTGACTACATAGATTTTAGTAAGGTATTTAACAAGGTTGCCTTATCCAGAAAGTCATGAGGCACGGGATCCATGGAGCCTTGGCTGTGTGGATAAAAAATTGGCTTGCAGGTAAAAAGCAGAGAATAGTAGTGGAAGGAAAGTTTTCAGCCTGGAGATCAGTGACTAGTGGAGTGCCACAAGGATCTGTTCTGGGACCCCTGCTCTTTATGATTTAAAAAAAAATAACCTGGATGAAGAGGCAGAAGGATGGGTCAGTAAGTTTGAAGATGATAGAAAGGTTGGAGTTGTTTTTGGACCTGAAGGTTGTTGAAGGCTACAAGAAGATCTAAACAGGGTGCAGATTTAGGTGGAGAAGTGGCAGATGGAGTTCATTCTGAATAAGTGTGAGATGATGCATTTTGGAAAGACAAACCAGAAGGCTGAATACAGTGTTAATGGTCGGTTATTTAGGAATGTCAATGAACAGAAGGACCTTGGGTTCAAATCCATGCATCCTTCAGTTTCGCTGTGCAGGTTGATAGGATAGTTAAGTAGACATTTGAAATCCTGGGCTTCATTAATCAGGGGATTGAGCTCAAGAATAGAGAGGTCATGTTGCAACTCTGCAGATCTCTGGTGAGACCACACTTGGAATATTGTGTTCAGTTCTGGTCACCTCATTATAGGAAGGATGTGAAAGCTATGGAGAGCGTGATTTACCAGGATGAGATTTACCAGGATGTTGCCTGTATTGGAAAATAAGTCCTAAGAGGCAAGGTTAGCAGATCTGGGACTTTTCTCTTTGGCGCATAGAAGGATGAGACAAGACTTAATTAAAGTCTACAAGAATATCAGAGACATATATAGGGTAGCAACCAGTGTCTGAATATCAAACACCAGAGGATGTGTTCAAAGTGAGGGGCGGTGGGGGGTGTAAATTTAGGGAAGAAATCAGGGGCAATTTTTTTTATGCAGAGAGTTTTCGGTTCCTGGAATGCCTTGCCAGGGATGGTGAAGGAGGCTGAAACGTTAGGGGGATTTAAGAGATTCTTGGACAAGCACATGAATGGAAAAAAAAATAGAAGGTTACAGGAAGGGAGGGTTTAGTACTTTAAAGAATATGTCAGAAAATATTGAGGGATGAATGGCCTATACTGTTCCATAGTGTGCTATATTCTAGATTCTGCAGTCACAAAAGAAACTTCAGGATACTGTGTTGCTTCCTGGGTGCTTGGGTCCAGGATGTCTCTGAGCGGGTGCAGAATATTTTTCAAGGGGGAGTGTAAGGGTCAGAGGTCATGTTGCATATTTGTACTGATAACATAGGCAGGAATGGAGTAGAAGCCCTGCAAAAAAGATGTTTAGTTCATTAGGAAAGGGGCTGAAGAGCAGGATCTCCGAGGTGGCAATCTCTGGATTACTCCCTGTGCCACAAGCTGGGGAATGTCAGAACAGGAAGACAGTGCAGACAAATTAGTGATAAAAGATGGTGCAGGGGGCAGGGTTTCAAATCTTGAATCATTGGAACCTGTTCTGGTGAAGCGGAGACCTGTACAAGTGGGGCAGGTTGCATCTGAACTGGAGGGGAACCATTATTCTTTCATGGAGGTTTGCTAATACTTTGCCATTGAGGAGCTGGTATGGGTCTGTTGATAAGTAAGACATAAAATCTCAAGAAAGAAGTGACAGAAGATCAGAAAATATATAATTGTGGGTTGAGTTTAGAAATGGCAAGGGTAAAAAGGGTATATACAGACCTCCAAACAGTAGCTGGGATGTAGACAACAAATTGCAACTGCAAATAAAATAGGCCGATGGGCAATGTTATGGTAGTCATGGGGGATTTTAACATGCAAGTTGATTGGGAAAGCCAGGTTGGGGCTGGATCGCAAGAGAGAGTATTTGTAGAATGCCCATGAAATGGCTTTTTAGTGCAGCTTGTTGATGAGCCCACTAGGGGATTGGCAATACGAAGTTGGGTGTTGTGCGATGCACCAGAGGTAATGAGAGAGCTTAGAGTAAAGGAACCAGTAGGTGATGGTGATCACAGTATTATTATGTTCAATTTGAGATTTAACAAGGAGAAAATCAAGTCAGATGTGTCAGTATTTCTGTGGAGTAAAGGGAATTAGAGTGGCGTGAGAGATGAACTAGCCTATGTAGATTAGAAGGAGACACTAGCAGGGAAGATGACAGAGCAGCAATGGATGGAGTTTCTGCAACAAATGGGGAAGGTGCAGGATAAATATATAACAAAAAAAAGGAAATATTTGAATGGGAAAATCCTCTCAACTGTGGTTGAAAAGGGAAGTCAAGGTCAACATAAAAGCGAAAGAGAGAGCATACAAGGAAGCAAAAATTAGTGGGAAGATGGAGGGCTGGGAAACTTTGAATTTGCAGAACTTAACAAAAAATGCAAGGAGGGAAAAGATGAAGTATTTTGAAAGTAGGGTTGCAAATAATATCAAAGAGGATACAGAAAACTTCTCTTTATATACTTAACGTATATAAAGAGAAAATGAGAGGTGAGAGTAGATATATAGGACCACTAGAAAATGATGTTGGAGAAATAATAATGGGTGACAAGGAGATGGCAAAGAAAGTAAATGAGTATTTTGCATCAGTCTTCCCTGTGGAAAATATGAGCAAAGAGTACCAGGGAAGAGAAGTGAGTGCAGTTACTATTTCATGGAGGTTACAGAAAGCCATATAGTTTAAGGGTGGACAAGTCTCTTGGATCTAATGGTTTGCAGAGCAGGATAATATGTCAGGCTGGGTGTCCTCCATTTCCAGATTTAGAAGAACAATAGGGAAGTGCGTAAGATCCAAGCAAAACTAGACAGGTTAGATACAGCAAGACAACATCTGATAGTTGTTTTGAAGAGGTGACCAAGAGGATTGATGAAGGCAAGGTGATGGATGTTATTTATGTGAAATTTAGCAAAGCTATTGACAAGGACCTGTCAAGATAGATTGATCCAGAAGGTGAAATCACTTGATCCAGGGTGTATTCGTTAATTGGCCTCGTGCAAAGACCAGGGGTGGTTAAGTGGTGTGGTATTTCAAACCAGAGGCCTGTGACTGGTGGTGTGCTGCAAGCATTGAGCTTGGTCTCCTGTTGATGAGGATGTAGTGTATCAAATACCAGATGACATCTGTACACGTGAGGGAGGAAAATTTATAAATTTAGATATACAGCACGGTAACAGGCCATTCAGCCCACGAGTCCATGCCACCCAATTACATCTGATTAACCTACACTCCTGGTACGTTTCAAATGGTAGGTGAAAACTGGAATCCCTGGGGATAACCTATACAGGCACAAGAGAACAAAGCAACTCCTTACAGACGGTGCGCACTTCGAATCCCAATCGCTGTCACTTTAAAGGCGTAGCACTCACCGGTACACCAAATGTGCCGACCCTTATGATCAACAAGTTTTTAGATGATGTTGTAAATTATAGTACAGTGGAGAATGAAGATTACAACAATTGGGAACCTCAGCAAAGGAATAGCAGATGAAATTCATCTCCGACAAATGTGAAGTGATGCATTGTAGTCAGATTGATATTTATGTTGGTGGAGGGGTTCTGGTTGGGCTCTACCCAAGAGAGAAGGAGAGGATCCTGATCCACAGAGGTCTGTGCCATCATAAAGAGAAACATCACTTTGTCCTATCGAGTGCACACTGACCATCACTTAATTTTAAACTAATCTTCTATTAATCCCGTTTTTTAAAAATTCTCTCCTGATTCCTCTTGATTCCATCCAGACCCTACTATTGGGAATGTGGCATCAGACAACAGGAAAGTTACTGATATTCTTGGTGTTGAGCGGGTGCAGTGAAGTTTCACCAGACTAATTCCTGGGATAGCAGGACTGAGAAAGGCCGTATAGATTAGGGTGATAGTCATTGAGATTGAGATGAACGGCAGGGCATCTCGGAGAAATGCATAAGATCCTAGCAGAACTAGACAGGTATGGAGAGAAAGCAGGGATAGGGTACAGATATATGATCAGCCATGGTTAAAAGGAATGATGGAGCAACCTCCAGCACCAATGTTTCTATGATTGGGAGGTGACTGCTTTGAAAATTTCATACTTGTTTCAGTGTTTTTCTGTGGGCTTATTGGTTCCTCTGCCTGTAAGCTTCTCAATTCTGAGGGTTATCTGGGTAAAGAAAATTGGTGACGCTGCTGGAGCCTCTGTAGCTGAAGGCTTCCTGATTGTATCGGAAGTTTGGATCTGGAGCTCGGGTGGCCAATGTATTGAACAGCTGCAGAGGTTGTGGGAGCACTGGAGGTGAATCCATGGACACTCAGTGACTCTGAATAGACTCTCTTTTGCACCTTTTTTTTTAAAAATGGTGGCGGGCAACACTCATGGCAACTCTTTGCCTTGCAGCAGAAGGCAGACAAAAGGCAATTTTGTCTGATATTACATAATCTGTACAATTGCATGACAATAAAGGAATCTTGAATCTGAGCTGTCTTGATTCTTCAAATTTTACCCTCTTGACTGTCTCTTGGTAACATTAGCTATCAGTATCTCGACCACTGGAAAATTGCAGATGGAAAAAAAACATTCGGAAACTATTTGTTTTTTCACATCCATGTGGTCTCCTCTGCATCAGAGAGACTGGATGCAGACTGAGAGATCTCTTTATTGAACACCTTGGCTCTGTCTGCAACAATTGCATGGATCACCCAGTGACCAATCATTTCAATTACCTATCTCATTCCCTTGCTGGCGTGTCTGTCCATGGTCTCATACACTACCAGATTGAGACCACCTGAAAATCGGAGGAACAACACATCATCTTCCATCTGGGCACCCTCAACCTGTATGGTCTTAATAATGACTTCTCCAACTTTCATTCAAACAGCCCCCCCCCACACTTTCTCCCCGTCACCTTCCCCAGCTCTATCCCTCCCTTTGCCCTGACTCGTTTTGCACAGACATGATAAATTCTCACCTCTCCCCTTATTATATCCAATTATCTCAAATATCCAAGTCAAGATTTTGGTCATCCATGCACATATTTCCTCATTTATATCAAGGTCATGTTGGTATGCTGTTGTGAAGGAACTGTCATGTTAAAGGTGGTCTAAAAATTGGATTTGTTCTTGTAGTTGAGTGAGAGCCTCTGAGAGACAGCCACTTGGATCAGGTTGAGGCAGTGGGTAATGATTGAATGCCCGGATTTCTGCAGCTGTTGTTATTCTGAATGCAGAAAACCTCACACCCAAGCACCCATGCATTTTGTATGGCCTCATTGCAAAGGAAGCTCCATGTTTGTTTGAATTTGCAAATAAATCTGGATGAACATCTTTGGGTCTCCTCCTGGGAGCTTCTTAATTTGTGACCAGCGGTGCTCTGTGGGGTTCTGAGCGCACAAATGTTGATGACATGCAGGGTGATGGGTGTAGTGATAGAATGCTAGGGACACTCCTGACCACTTGAGGGAGTCGGAGACTAGCTTGATGGAGCTCAGCTGGATTCCAGATGGATGCCTCCACACGGACATGTGTAGCTCTAAGGAAAGTTGTTTTAAATGCAGTAAGAAAAAACTCACAGCAGGTAAGGAAGGCACCAGATCCAAGGACCAGCTGATCATGTCCTGTCAAGTTACTCATTGCAGTTGTCTTCTGCCACCTGCTGTGACTTCCCGAGACACTGGTATTCCGAAATGGGGGCCAAAAAAAAACCAATTGAAGCACGCTGTGCAGCTAAACATAATATTCTTGCAGAAATTGAGAGCTGGTCAACAGGCAGAAAGTATAACATGGTACATTCTGGCACAGTTATAGACCCTTCAGTCCACAATGTTGTGCTGACCTATGTAAACTGATATTTTATGTTTGACGGGTACTGTGGAAATGGGTGCTTCAAGATTTCTTTATTGTCATGTAATAATGGAGAACATGTAATATTACACAAGATTGCCTTCTGCCTGCCATATGGCATTCAAAGTGTTACCATTGGTAATTTTTTAATAATTTAGAGGCTTTTCCTTTACTGTGCTTTATGTCTAAATTATTAAAAAAATTATACTGGCAACTTCAGCCACAGTTCTTCCCATCGCTACCCCCAGTACATTTTGAATGGTGGGAGGATACTGGAGACCCCCTTGGGGAAAACCCACGCAGACATGGGGAGAATATACCAACTCTTTACAGACAGTGCAGAATTCGAATCCTGATCCCAGTCGCTCGTGCTGTAACAGTGTTGTGCTAAAGCATTATGCCAACAATACTGCCCAAAATTTCCGTATTTCAAAATTTTTTATTCTCATCAACTCGCTCCAGATTCTACAAACCACCCTAAACACTATGGACAATTTACAGTGACAAATTAATTTATTAATCTGAAATTAAAAATAGAGCAAGACATAACAAAGCAACTGATCAGGTCCCTCAGCGTCTGTGGAAAGAGGAAGTCCGTAATCTTCTCATTTTAAAAAAAAAGTGATGTTACTGGAGCTGGTGTAATGGCAATGCTGTCGCTGGTGCGGACCGGAAAGAGCGGGGAGTGGAGACACAGTACTAGTCCAAATATCGGCAGCTCTCTACAGGCATTAAAGGAGCTGATGGTGTTTGGAAGTAAAATCTTCCAACTGCAGGGTCTGGGCCAATTTATTGGACCTGCAAAAATATAGTACTCAAGAGAAGAGAGAAATGTAAACAAATTGGTGCAATATGGCAAGAGAAGATATATACCCAGAAGAAAGAAATGTAAACAAATCGGTGCAATATGGAAAATAAATCTTCAGTAATAAAATATGTTCCATTTAGATCTTCCTGATGGTCGGAAGGGGTTTACCTATGAAAAACTGGCTTGCGTCCACTACATTTTGGAGGGCTTTATGCTCAGGTGCATTGGTGTCGCCGTACCAGACCGGTCAGCTCACTTTCCACCACACCTCTGTAGAAGTTTCCCAGGGTTTCTGGTGTCATACCAAGCCTCCGCAATCTCTCGAGGAAGCAGAGGGGCTGACGGGTTGCCTTTACAATGACCTTTGTACGTTAGGTCCAGGAAAGATCCCCCGAGAGGATGACTTCCAGGTATTTGAATGTGCTCACACTCTCCACATCTGATTTTCCCTCCAGTGACCACTGGATCATGCACCTCGGCTATTTCCTTCCTGCTTGACGTTGATTGGTGACTTTTGACTGTGACGTCATTGCTGGCATCATCAGCAAATTAGTGGATGGGGTTGTTGTCGATTTCAATAACGTTGAGACTGCTGAATGGGGAAATCCTATCTCTGTATAAGGTCAATTATACCATCCATTTAATAAAATGGTTGGCAGTTTGGTTTTGCTGACTGTTGATGTCTTAGCAGTTACTGACAGCTAAAAGGTCTCCAGGGGGTTGATCCACACTCAAGGGTGCACTGTGATAGCTCTGCGCTATGCACGTTGCATCCTATCGTCATTGGCTCTACCTGTTTGTAAATGTGACTGAAATCACTGCATTCTGTCTTTGATTTCTGAGCACCTTCGTGCACCAGCAAGTTGGCCTGAATAAGTAAACTTAAAAGTAGAAATGTAGTAGGAGATTGATTTTTGGCCGTGTTGGAGATCGTTTGGTAATTGCTGCAGTGTCACTGTCTGCAAATTAACTTGACTCATTATCAGGCAAATTTCCTGACAATTGTCAAACGATTAGACAAGTGATTAGCAACATCAATTAGGAAGGATAAAGTATTAGTGTAATTGAACGCCTGAGGTGTCTAATGGCATTGCTGCACTATTGTTAGTGGATTACATTATGCATCTGAATGTCCAGAGAATGACAAAAAGCAATATATTTTGGATCACTTTAAAGTCTTTATCTGAATTTTATCTTCACCTAGCTGCCACATATAATTTTTTATTTGCCGAGGGGAAAATGTGCATCCAAAAACATAGTTTTGGATAGTATAGTTTGATTTAATGTTCAGCCTGAGAGATATAAGAGAGAGAGGAGCAGTCCATCTGGCCCTGTAAGCCTGTTCTGGTATTCAACACCATCGGACCTTGGACTCAACTGCATTTCGTGCCTGTTCTTCATAACCAGTAATTTTCTTAATTAAAAAAAATGCGTCTTAAATACATTTAATGAGCTAATCTCTATTTTCCTAATAAAAAAAATGCCTGTCTTAAATACATTTAACGAGGTAATCTCTCATTTCTCGTATCAACTGAGTGAACCTCCTCTGCACTGCCTCCAAAGTTGGTCGATCATTCCTCAGGTAAGGAGACCACAGTACTCCAGGTACAGCCAACCTTCCAGTTCTTCAATTCAATCCATCCAGCAATGAAGGCCAACATCCCACTTACCCACTGATGACCCCTTCTTGCACCTCTGGCCTTTGAGTATTTTATCCTCCAGTTTTAATTGTTATCATGATATAAACCCCCCTCGATGTCTCCACTCTCTTCCTCCTTTCTAACCTCCAACTTCGGAGCATTCCAATCACTGCACATGAACCAAACCCGCAGACAGGGGGATATAATTGTGGTTTGCCGAACTGCCTCTGCCACATCTGCTGTTAAAATGAATCCTTTTATTATAGGTAATTTGAAGTGACCTTTTTTCAGGAACATGGCTTCTACTTCACTGTGGTCAATAGAGCCATTTCCTGTATTTCCTCAGTCTTTCGGAGTTCCACTCTACCCCCTCCCTCTGAACAGAACAGGGATAGGTTGTCTTTCATCCTCACCTCTCACTCCACCAACCTCTCCATTCAGTGCATAATTTCCACGAGATGCAACTAGACTTCATCACCAGCCTCCTCCAGCCCGTCCCACCCCTTTCTGCCTTGTGCATGGATTAATCCCTCCATGACATCCTTGTCTGCTCATCCCTCTCCCCCATCCATCTGTAACACCTTGGTAGTTTTCCTGCAATTATAGGAGGTGCCACACTTGTTCACACCTCATCCCTCATCAAGGGAAATAAGCAGTTCTTCCAGGTGAAGCAAAGGTCCATGTGCACTTCATCAAGCCTCATCTACTGCGTAGAGTGCCTCCTCTACATCGCTGAGACCAAGTGAAGAGTTGGGGTTCATTTTCCAGAGCATCTACAGTCGGCCTGCAATGGTCGTCCTGAACTCTGGGTTGCATATTTCATTTCTCCTTCTCATCCCCACACCTGTTCTCTACCAGAGTGAGGCACAACACAAACTAGATAAACAACACATCAGCACTCTGCAGTGAGATGGTATGAAATGTTCCTATTTCAGATAACATATCCTCTCTCTTTTCTGAGACACTTCTGCTTCTTTTAAACCACCCCTCATCCCCTCTCGTTTATGACCCCTCTCACACAGACCTCTCACCGCTCCACCCATTCTCATCACCCTCCCTTCTGGATTCATCTTCTTCCACCCACACTTACCCTTCACGATTCTGTTCCCCACCCCCTTCCACTTTGCTCCTTCTGGTCTGATTTTCTTTTTTCTTTGTGTATCCACAAATACCTTCTATTTATTACCACTTCTGGTTATCCAAAAATAACAGTGGTGGCGCTGTCAGGCTGCTGCAACGGCAGCACAGCTGCTGGGGTCAACCCAGGAGAGTGGAGACAGCACTGCTCCAAAGGCCGTACTGCCTCATTGTGAAGGCAACGGCTCCGAACAGGCTGTTAAAGGAGCCAAATGTGTTTGTTTATAGCATCTGCAGTCACGCAGCCTGCACCCAAGATGGTGGTCCCTGAGCGGGTAGCGTACCAAGAAAAGTTGCAGGCTCTGGGGGAAGCAGTGGATTGGCACAGGGCACCAGAAATGGGTAGAACACACCCCCCCCCCCCCCACAACCCTGATGAGAAGGAGAAGCAGAGGAGTCGATCCGACAGAACCATGGCAGAGGAGTACTGAGGGGCTCACTGGCTGAAGGACCCGTATAGGCTTGAGGGCTGTTGGGGATTTGCGGTTAGGAGACCCACACGGTCTGTGGGCTGCTGGAGACTGGATCATGGGAACCAGGTATCAGAATCCAGATTTGAGAGGGTGCTGAGGGCGACAAGGACTCCTGAAAGGCCCTGGGTGCTGAAGAGTTCCTATTTGTATCGGAGGTTTTGATCTGGAGCTCGAGTTGCCGATGGTTTGCACTGGAATCTATATGGCTGCAGAGTCTGAAAATGTTGGAGGCGAATCCACGGACACTCAGTGTCTCTGGAGGAGCCCTCTTTCGTCTCTTATTATTAGGGTTGCTTTGCAATGCCAATGGTCACTGTTTGACTTTACGGCAGGCAGAAGTTTATGGACATTATATTTTTGTTATTTCATGCGAATGAAAGGAAGCTGGACCTTCATCAGATTCAAACACTGGTACCCTTCCAACCCTCCAGCTCCATCCTGTGTCATTCCTCCTCCTCCTGACCCCACCTTCTTGCCAATCACTTACCACTTTTTTTAAAACTTTATTTTAAAATTTTTAACTATACAGCATGGAAGAAGCCTACTCAGGCCCTTGAAATCCATGCCGTCCAATGACATCCAAATAGCCCATCAACACCATACGTTTTGGAGGGAGGGAGGAAACCGGAGAAAACCTACCTAGACGTGGGGAGAGCATACGCACTCCTTCCAGGCAGATTTGAACCCATGTCACTGGCATGGAATATGGGTGCGCTAACCACTACGCTAACTGTTCTGACCTTTACCTTCACGTGAATCCTCTGTCACTGCCTCCTTCTCTGTCAGTCATCTTTTACTCCTCTCTGGTTCACCAATCCCCGAATGAGCCTGTGCTCATTGTACTGGCTATCTCCCCTCTGCACCATAGGTCTTAATATTTAAATTTAGATATATAGCACAGTAACAGACCCTTCTGGCCCACAAGCCTGTGCAGGCAACTTACACCCAACTAACCTACAATCCCCATACTCTTTGAAGGGCACTTGGCAGAAACCAACACAGAATGTACATACTCTTTACAGACAGCACCGGATTCGAACCTGGGTTACTGGTGCTGTTATACCATTGCACTAGGGGATGCAGTAGAACAGTGGTTCACAACCTTTCTCTTTCCACTCACATTCCACTTTAAGTCTTCCCTAGGCCATCAGTGCTCTGTGATTAGTAAGGGATTGTTTAAGGTGTGAGTAGGAAGGGAAGATTGAGAACCGTTGCTCTAGACCCAATTAACTGAAATATTTTGCTTGATAAAAATTGTCATTGGCCCATTTCCTTTGGAGTTATGAAACCATGCACATAACGAGTCAATTAGGTACGATTAAAATAGTGGCTTTCAAACCATCCACATCCCTCCTTAAGCGATCCCTTACTAATCACCGAGCACCTATGGCCTAGGGAATACTTAAAGTGGTACATGAGTGGAAAGAAAAAGGTTGCGAACCACTGGATTAACCACTGAGCTGATTGTGCTGCCCATTTCTCGCTCTTGTTAATCATCTGTTTCTGTTAGAGGGTTTAGACTTGAAGCATCACACACTCTTTCTCCCACAGAAACCGTTGGATCTGCTTAATCCTTCCTGCAGATTGGTTTCTGCCCCATTTATCCCATTGCTCTGTGAATCCTCGATCCATGTTAATACAAACTAATACAATTGAATATTTAATTTTAGTTTCATATTCCCTTGTGTTTCTTTTTACACAACTATGATCCTTGAAGATTTTGATTAAGCAATGTACCGGTAAATAACATACCACAACTTAATTCTACATGTTCTTTAATTTTGTATTTTTGTTCAACAAGCTACATTGCAGTATCTATCTTGTGGGATTGAGCAACATGTAAATACGTAATTTTATCTGAATCTGAAAAGTAGCAGATGGAGTTCAATCTGGATAAGTGTGAGGTGATGCATTTTGGAAGGACAAACCAGAAGGCTGAGTGCAGGGTTAATGGTCAACTACTTAAAAGTGTGGATGATCAGAGGGTCCTTGGAGTCCAAATCCATGCATCTCTCAAGGTCATGACGTAGGTTGATTGGACAGTTAAGAAGGACAAAGGCAGGTTGGGCTTCATTAATATGGGGATTAAGTTCAAGAGTAGAGAGGCCATAACTCTACAAACCTCTGGTGAGACCACACTTAGGGTAATGTGTTCAGTTCTGGTCACCACATTACAAGAAGGATGTGGAGGCTATGGAGAGGGTGCAGAGGAGATTTACCAGGATGTTGCTTGAAGTGGTAAACAAGTCTGAGGCAAGCTCGGAAGAGTTGGGATTTTTCTCTTTGGAGCATAGAAGGATGAGAGGACACTTGATAGAGGTCTACAAGATTATGAGAGGCATAGATAGGGTGGACATTCAGCACCTTTTTTTTTTATCCCACAGGGCATGAATAGTAAACACCAGAGGACATACAGTTCTGTACAGAGTAAATGGAGCAAAGTTTAGGGGAGACATCAGGGGTAAGTTTTTCTTTACACAGAGAATTGTGGGTGCCTGAAATGCCTTGCCAGGGATGGTGAAACTTTGGGGGCATTTAAGAGACTCTTGGACAGGTGCATGGATGAAAGAAAAATAGAGGGTTAAAGGGTAGGTAGGGTTGAGTAAACAAATATATGGATTGGGACAACATTGAGGGCCCAAGGGCCTGTAGTGTTCTAACTTCTTCAGGGTAACATCCCTCGAAGAGACTTGGCAGTGGGCCACCTGCATGGAGTGAAACATATGGAAAATCCACAAAGTCTTATGGTAAAGGTTCCATTATTGTCACGTAATACTACATTTACAATGTAACATACATGAAATTCTTTAACTTTTGTCCACCATAAGCCAGACAGAGTCACCACTTTGTCTCGCACCCCCTACAGAAACCTACAGTAGGTATAGGCAACATGGAGCAAATTAGATACTTGAGAATAAAAAAAAATGCAAGAAAAATCTCAAGAACGAAATCAGTAAGAGGAAAAGACAGCATGAGGTTGCTTTGGCAGATGATGTGAAGGAAAATCCAAAGGGTTTTTACATGTATATTAAGAGCAAAAGGATAGTAAGGGACAAAATTGCCCCCCTTGAATATCAGAGTGGTCCGCTTTGTATGGAGACAAAAGAGATGGAGGATATCAAGGAGTAAGTGCTTGGTGTCTTTAAAGCAAATAAGGGTGGCTAAATCCCCAGGTCTTTACAAGATATTTCCTCAGATCTTGAGTGAGGCTAATGTAGAAATAACTGAGGCTCTGACAGAAATATTTAAAATGTCCTTAACCATGGGTGAGGTGCTGGAGGATTGGAGGGTAGCTTATGTTGTTCCATTGTTTTAAAAAAAAGGCTCCAAAAGTAACCTTGGAAATTATAGACCAGTGAGCCCAAGATCAGTAGTAGGTAAATTATTGGAAGGTGTTCTAAGAGATCAGATATAGAATTATTTGGAGAGCCAGACACTGATTAGGAATAGTCAATGTGAATGTATGTGTGCTAGATCATATTTAACCAGTCTTTGAGTTTTTTGAGGAGGTGACCAGGAAAGTTGATGAAGGAAAGGCTGTGGATATTGTCTACGTGGATTTTAGTAAGGCCTTTGACAAGGTCCCGCATGGGAAGTTAGTCAGGAAGGTTCAGACACTAGGTATTCATGATGAAGTAGTGAACTGGATTCAACAATGGCTGGATGAGAGAAGCCGTTGGTAGTGGTGGATGATTGCTTCTCAAATTGGAGGCCTGTGACTTGTGCTGCACCTCAGGGATCGGTGCTGGGATCATTGTTGTTTGTCATTGTCCTGGGTAAACTTGTACCACTCACTTTGTTCGTTTTAGATTGGTCACAGTGTTTGAGTTATCAACGCCTGGACTGTTCCCAACTGATGAGGCGAGGCAACGACTGCACACTTGTAGTAGGTTGTCAGGGCGCCGGTAGCAGCTTCTCCACCTCCCCCGACCGGGATGTTTGCTGGACTCTAGAGGTTCTTCTTCTTGCTGAGATATGTTGCTACCTCTCGGAGAGTCTCAAACTTCAGCAGCGGGACCATGGTTTATATTACCCAAAAATTGCTTACTTACTTAATCACTTTGAATAAATGGTTTATTCTGCGTCAAGGCTAGGCCTCTGATAGTCTGTGACCAAAACATTGCATCAAGGCTAGGCCTCTGACAGTCTGTGACCAAAACAGGCAGGAAGATTAAATGTTCTTGGTACACAGCTGCATCTCTGTCCTCTCGGTGGAATTTAGCTTATGTCTGCTGATTCTAAAAACAAACAGATTCTCAGCCTTGTAGAAGCAAAGGCTGCAAAAGTTTAAAAAAAAACATGGTTTAAAGCTGAAGCAAAAAGCATGGTTTAAATCCTCCAATACAGTCATCTATATCAATGATCTGGATGATAATGTGATAAATTGGATTAGTAAATTTGCAGATGACATTAAGATTGGAGTTATTATGGACAGCAAAGAAAGTTTTCAAAGCTTGCAGAAGGATCTGGACCAGCTGGTAAAGTGAGTTAAAAAATGGTAAATGGAATGTAATGCGGACAAGCATGGATTGTTGCATTTTGGGTGGACAAACCAAGAAAGGACATACATGGCAAATGGTGAGGCAGTAGAACAGAGGGATTTGGAAATAATTCTCTGAAAGTAGTGCCAAATCTGGATAAGGTTGTAAAGAAAGCTTTTGGCATATTGGCCTTCATAAATCAAAGTATTGAGTACAGGAGATCATATGTTAGAGCACACAAGAATGAGGGGAGATTTGATAGAGGCGTGTAAAATTATGAGGGGGATAGACAGAGTGAATTTAGATAGACTTTTTTCCGTTGAGGGTGGGTGAGATTCACCATAGGTTAAGGGTAAAAGGGGAAAAGTTCAAGGGGAACCTATTCACTCAGAGAGTGCTGCGATCGTGGGACGAGCTTCTCGTCAAAGTGGGAGGTGCAGCTCCATTTTAGCACTTAAGGGAAATTTGCACAGGTATGTGGATGGGAGAGATATGGAGGGCTCTGGACTGAGTGCAGGTCAGTGAGATGGAAGCAAGAAAAAGTGGTTCAGCACAGACTAAGGGGGCTGAAGTGGCCTGTTTCTGTGCTGTAATTGTTCTTTGGTTCTAAGGTGATATTTTGAATGACTACTTGTTCTGCACTTCTAACTTTTCAATGTGACGATAAAACACTCCTGACAAAAGAAAACTTAGCAAGTTTTGTCTAACTTTTAGTAGGCACATTTTTTTTTTTCCTGACACCTGCTTGTTTGTATATTCCATGCCTTCGTTATGATAAAATTTGCCAAGGTTTTTCAGAGTACTGGAGCAGGAAGTACTCTTGGGGAAGAGGGTGGAGGTGTTGCTGAGGGGGTGGAATTTGTCACTGCATCAGAAATAACAGGTGTTGCAGAATGAAGCGGTTTAAAGTGTAACTCTTATTGGATGGGAATAAGTTGGGGAAAGGCTTACGTCTCGATGGTGGATAGCAGATGGGGAAATAGTAGATCAAGGGTGCGATGATATGAATTGCATTTACCTGTTGCTTTCCTCATCCTAGTCAATTATTTTTATCATGTAGTCATTATTTAAACATATGAAATGCAACATTCTGTGTGAATTGAGTCAGCTGCTATAAACAGCAGCCTCATAAGACAATCTGTTTTATTGATGCCTTCGCTCTGATGGTTGAGAGAGGGCCATTGGCTACAGCCCAGGGCCTGGGTCTGTTCATAAAATGGCAGTAAGCAAAGCAAGGCTGCTACTTGCAGGAGGAAGACAGTTTTTGAGCAGCCATGCACGGAACCCTCCAGCTCCTCCTGAACCGCAGTGTGTTCAAAGCTTTCTAAAATCGACTAGGTCCACTGGTGTAAAAATGTAAACTCAAAAATGACAGAAAAACACAGCAGGTCAGGCAGTGTGTGGAGGGAGAAAGATCTGAAGATTCATGTCAGTGACCTTTCCCATCCAGGGAGCAAGCTCAGAGGACATGCAGCTCTCCAATGAATGCACAGTACGAGACAGATCTAGGATGCATTTTACATTTATCAAGCTCCATCTTGGATGTATAATATGAATAATATTGAGACCCACATAGTTTGTTTTTATTTCTCTCTTAATCTCACTCACACTTCACTTCTTTTTCTTTCTACCCCTGCCACCCTCCCCCTCCCCCACCACCTTTTCTCATCCCGGTTCTCTCCCACAATCATGCTGTATGGCTTCAATTCTGTGCTGCCTCGCATGTCTGCACAAACAATTTTCGTCATGCTCATTGCCCACAGTGCTGCCACGTCTCCTGTGAGCTGATTTGTTACCCACAGTTGAATAAATGGTGTTTATCCATTTTCTGCTCTCATCTTAACTGAGGTATTCACTCTTGTCTCACTGAGGAATTTAAAAAAAAAAATGAAATAATAGTTTTATATCATGGATAGGCAGGTATGAGGGATAAAAGCTGGATTAGATTAACTTGGAGCCAGGAGAAGCAAACCATTAAGAAGTAGAGTTTTCTCCTTCAATCTACCACAGACATGCCATGTAAATGTTCCATTATTGTCATATAATACTATATTTAGAATGTAATAGGCATGAAATTCTTTAACTTTTGTCTACCTTAAGGCAAACAGAGTCGCCACTTTGTCCAGAGTTCTTCAAAAACCTACAACACCTGGTGTTCCCAGGTGGTCTCCCCTCCAAGTACTGAGCAGTCTTGTACCTGCTTAGCTACTGAGATCAGACAATCCCAGGTGTATTCAAGCTGTTAGGTGAGGTCTCTATCCTTCTCTTCCTTGTCTTCTTCAGTGTCTGATAAATGGCTCTTTAGTGTTCTGAATGTATCTGACTCCACCTCCTCCGATAACATGTTCCAGAGCGGGCCACAAGGGATATTAAATAAATAAGGAACCCACATCACTGCAAACATTTTGAACCTGGAAATTAGTTCCAGCTTCTTGAGCCTGATATTACTGGACAATAAATATTTTGCTTCCTAAACACTTTTGGGTGTGTTTTATGTAGTTTAGACTGCTGATCACAAAAATCACCTTAAAACGATCCTATCACATTTTTAATTATAACCTTTTATTTTGAGATTTATTTTCATATTTTAAGACTACTTCAAACATACAACATCATGAAGTGCAATGTATCATAAAAAATTCATTTTCTGCATTTGCACTGGGACTTCTTCCCTGCTAATCTTGGCGCAGTCAGTAACAAACATGGTGAAAGGTTTTGGCAGGAATAGCGGTATCAAGGCAACTGAAATCCATCAATGCTGGCCAACTATTGTTGGACACTGAGGCATCAGATGCTGAGTACAAATGAAAATCAGCGGAAAAACTTTTTTTAGGTTAGTTGAACTAATGCAATGTGTCAGCAAAATGTTTGCAATTAAACATGTTAAATTCAATAAAAGTTAATTTAATGTTTCTCCAAATTCCTATGTGATGAGGCAAATCTGAAATTATCTTTGGGTTCAGCCTGAAGTTGTCTATAATTCCAATTTTTTTCAGGCCGCAAATCTTTTGAAATTAAATTGTTGTCCAATGTAAAAAATGCACGGACACTGTCCCTTACAGCCTTGCTTTAAATCGGTCGTTTTCAATCTTTGGCTCTGGACCTCTTGGGTCTTTGCTCAAAGATTATGGGTCCCCTTCCCTGCAAAGCGATCAAATTTAGTTGTTTTTTTTTTTCTGTGCTTCTCTCCTATCACCTAATTTAAAAAAAAACTATTTTATGATATTAGAAAAAGCCCCTCCCCTTAAATGTGCTGCGACCTCCCAACCCCCCACCCCCACCCCAGCAGAGGGTGGGGGACAGCCCCTGATGAGAATGGTTGGTTTACATAGACCATTCTCAATAGAGCCTCCTGAAGACCACAGCACATTTAAGAAAAAAACCCTGCTTTCTTTATGTCATCTAACATTAATATGTTTATGTTTTTTATGTTCATAAATCAAAGTATTGAGTGCAGGAGTTGGAATGTTATGGTAAAATTGTATAAGACATTGGTGAGGCCAAATTAGGAGTATCATGTGCAATTTTGGTCACCTAACTACAGGAAAGATATCAATAAGAGAGAAAGAGGCAGATAAGATTTACTAGGCTGTTGCCTGGACTTAAATTAGTTGGGACTTTATTCCCTGGAGCATCGAAAAATGAAGGGAGATTTGATAGAAGTATTTAAAAGTATGAGCGAGATAGATAGACAGAGTAAATGTAGATAAGCATTTTTCTTGAGGGTAGATCAGATATAAACCAGAGGAAATAGGTTAAGAATGAAAGGGGAAAAGTTTCGGGGGAATATGAGGGGGGATTTCTTTACATAAAAATTGGTGGGAGTGTGGAATGAGCTGAAGTTGTGAATGCGGGCTCAATTTTAACTTTTAAGGGGAACTTGGACAGGTACATGTATGGGAGAGATACGAAGGGCTATGGACTGGGTGCAGATCGGTGAACAAAGCAAAAAAAAAAGGTTCAGCACAGACAAGAAGGGCTGAAGGGTCTGTTTCTGTGCTGTAATGTTCTCTAGTCCTATGTTGTTGGTAGAAGAGAATTATGGAAGAAATCAAAACTAGACTGCTATAATTTCTGGAGCGTTCTCATCAGTTACACTTACACCAAGTTTAAATGCCTTTCATGATGAATAATCTTTTTTGCAGGTCACTAATCAAGGAAATAGCTTCACAGGACCTAGAATATATGTAGTTAAATAAGGATGGCACAGTTGGCAATGCAACACTGTTACAGCACCAGCGATTGGGACCAGGGTTTAAATCCCGGGCTGTCTGTAAGGAGTTTGTACGTTCTCCATGTGTCTACATGGGTTTTCTCCGGGGGCTCCAGTTACTTCCCACCATTCAAAACATACTGGAGGTTGATTAGTCGTAATTGGGCGATTTGGGCTTGTGGACTGAAAGGGTCTGTTACTATGCTGTATGTCTAAATTAAAAAAAAATTAAATGATAGATCTCAGCATTCCAATGAATTACACAAGCAATTACATTTCATCAGGAGATCTTGTGACTCACCCCCACAATAAGATGACAGGTCCATCTCATTTACTGCCAACTAGAGGGAGATATAATTCATCCTCTAATTCAGCTCATTTCAATGGGAACAATATGACCCTCTTCTTCTGCCCCCTGGGGACCACAGCACATGTACATAAGGGTCTTGTTTTCTTAGCACGTCTCGTAACATTTTTTGTTTTTATGTAGTTGGAGGAGAGAAGTTCGGAAGAAACTAAAACTTAACTGATTCACAGTGCAGGTGACCCATAAACTTTGAGCAGAGACCTGGGGGGCAGGGAACGGTCCATATCCGATAAAGTGTTGAGAACAGCCAGTTTAAATGGTTGTTAGCCCCAATATTGTGCTGGGTTATTGTTTAGTAATTTAATATTGTATTTAACCAGATCCAAGTGAGTAAACTATATTTTAACTCTAGGTGGTAAACACAAAATCTGCAGGTGTGTAACTTTAGCATTCCTCTTACACCACAATCCAGCAGCCTATCATTACCAGAGTTAAATGGAGACCAAATATATCGCCAGCCCTCATCGCTGATGAAAATAATTTTATTCTGTGTTTTTAGATTGGTTTGTTAATTTCTCCCCAGGTTTGCTATAATGTTTCATTGATCCAATGTCAATTCACTTAAAAATATTCAATTATATTGCTGCTTTTTCTTTTGAGCAAACACATTGTTGAGTGTGCGCCAACTTAAAAGTCATTGTGTTGAAATCAGTTTAATGATCAGATTCTCAGCATCTTCCAAGGGAGAGATGTCAAACTGACCTCTGCTGTTCAGACCTGTTGACCTTCAAATTAGATTGACACAACTGCACGTTCCAATTCTGTGACTGCTTCAACAATGAATGATGAGCTTAACACTCCAGCAGAGTTGTGCACTTATCGAATGGATTTGCTTGGTTCCATGAATCTCTTGCAGCAAGTGATGAGAAGGCAGTTGCTGACCTTCATCCTTATGCAATCCTGATTTGACCCTCAACAAAATGTATTCAATATGTCCTAAATAAACTGTGCCAGAAGAAGACCTCTCCCATCACACTGCACCACCCTTGCTGACTGTGCTATTTGAAGAGATCTTTCATTATTTGATTTCTTGGAATTTGTATTGGAGGAATTAATTCAAAAATTGAGTTGTGTCGCAAACATTATTTCAAAGCACATTGGAAACTGATGTGCAGATTTTCTCCCAAACCAGCACATTGTAGTGTGCACGCTACAGTAAGTGTGCAAAGAAGACACTCGCGAGGAGTCGAGGTCGAAGACTGATTTATTGCACTGGCAGCTCTGCGTATATGGGCCCCTGGCGCTGACATCAGGGTCCCGCGTCATTGGAGCGCCAGCCTCAGTTTGGCCAATGTTTGTGCCAGAGTTCCCCGTCTTCTCACTGTGAGGAGGTCACCTGGGACGACAGTTGGTATCACTCACAGGTCTGTACGGTCACTACATTCGTCAGCCATTTTGCAGGCTGGTCCATGTCTACATGCGCGGGCCGCTACAACCTAGCTGGGAGAGGATAGTATGCTCCTCATACTGAGTGTCCACTCAGATCTGCCTCCTTGTGCAGAGGAGAGTTTCACCCACAGACTATGACTGCCCACTCTTGAAATAGTGACAATGTCAAGGGGAGAGACCTGTCACAATCCAGATGCTACCCCTCCATCTTCAGACTCCTGAACAAGAAACTCAATCAGGGATTCCTTTAAAGACTCTTACTTTCCACATTATTTATTATTGAATATTTATTTTCTTTCTTTACATTTCTCTTTTTGGTATGCCTATCTTTAGTGGGTCATTTTTCATGTCTGATAAGTAGAACTGCCTCGCCTGCAAGAAAAAGAATCTCAGGGTTCTTTGAACTTTTTTTTGAACATTGCATTCAGTCACAGCTGCAGTTGACACTGAAGGAAACTGCCTAATCACTGGGAGAGGGAATTCACTTCTGCCTCCTTGGATAGGTAGAAGCGAGTACCCTGGCTGTATGGGTTTGCTCCAAAGCCACTTAACTGTCATTGAATAGGTTCGTTTCTGTCCTCATGTGGTGGTATGGATTTTAAGGAAGAACCCCAACCCATTAGTGAGCAGAAAGGACCTGTGAATGAGTGCTTGTGTTGCCAACTGAAAATTTTGATCATTTATACTCAAGGAAATAACGACTCGTACATGTTAGGCAGTTGACTTATCTGCTAGATTTCACGTCATAAAATGACTCTTCTGGATACAAGGTCTAATTTTAACAATATAGGATGGTACAGTGACTACCTGGCACCTGAAAGAGTGCTGCCCAATTACATGTAACAAACCGACATGTTTTGGGAAGTTGGGAGGAAACTGAAGCACCCAGAAAAAATGTTTGCAGGTAATAGGGAGAATATACAGACTCCTTACGGAAAGCGTCAGATTCGTACGAAGTTTGCAGGCGCTATAATAGAGTTGCACATCCCCACAGATTCCAAAACTTTCTGCCAATTGTACCATGTCTAGAGGTATGGACAAATAGTGTGGTCCTGAAGACCAGATTTCAGATTTATTGTCAGAGTCCATACATCACCTGAGATTCTTTCTCCTGCTGGCAAGGTAGAATTACCAGTTATTGGTAGTGCAAAAAAAACTATACACAATATATACATGTAAACATTTTTTTTTAAATTAAACAACTGTGCAATACAGCGAAAGAAAAAAAAAGTGCACCAAGTAAGAGTCCTTAACAAAGTCTCTGAATGAATTTGTCATTGAGGATTCTAATAGTGGAGGGGTAGCAGCTGTTCCTGCACTTGGTGGTGTTAGCCTTGTGACACCTAAACCTCTTTGCTGATGGCAGAAGTGAGAACAAAGGTTGTGCTGGTTGGTGTGGATCCTTGATTATTGCTGCTGCTCTCCAACAGCAGCGTTCCCTAAAGATGTTCTTGATGATTGGACAAAGTTTTGCCTGTGATGTCCTGGGCTGTGTACACCATTTTTTGGAGGGCTTTACGCTAAGGGGTGTTCTGTGATACTGCTGGTCAGCACACTTTCCATCAAACATCTGTAGAAATTTGCCAAGGTTTCCAATAAAATACCAAACTTCTGCAAACTTGCTGACTTCCTTTCTTCACGATACCAATAGTGTGTTGGGTCCAGGAAAGATAGTGACGCCCAAGAACATAAATTTGCTCACCCCCTCCACCTGATTCCCCAATGATCACTGGGTCATACATAACTGTTTTCCTGTCCTGAAGTCAACAATCAGCTCCTTGATTTTCGTGACATTGAGTACGAGGTTATTGTTGGTGGACCATTTAACCAAGTTTTCAATCTCCATCCTGTTTGCTGATTCATTGCCTCTTCTTATACAACCCACTACCTAGCTACCATCAGTGAATTAGTAAATGGTGTTGTTGTCATACTGATCCACGCAGACATGGGTGTAAAGCGAGCAGTGCAAAGAGTTAAGAAAGCAGCCCTGTGGTGTTCCGGTACTGATGGAGATTGTGGAGGAGATGTTCTTACCAAACCTCACTGATTGTGGTCTGGAGGTGAGGAAATCAAGGATCCCATCACACCGTTGGGTGTTGAGTCCCAGGTCTTAGAATTTGCTGATCAGTTTTGAGGGGATGAAGGGGTTAAAAGACACTTCAGATGTCAAGAACGGCCGTGCTCCAGTGCAGCCAATTGCTGATTGTGTTGCTTGCCATTAGTAACTGTCATTAGGCCTGTTTGATGGACAGCAGCAAAATCCCAATGAAGTGACAGCCTTCACGGAGCTGTATGATGTTTCAGATTTATTATCCGAGTACATACATGACATCACAAACAACACAGAGATTATTTTTTTCTGTCAGTGAGGCAAAACAGAACTGTACCCAGTGTATACTTGTCAACAAACAAAGTTCTCTAAACAGAAATGAATGCAAACAAACTCTGCAATACCGAGAGATTAAAGCAAATCAATAACGTGCACAAGTAAGAGTTCTAAAATGAGCCCCTGATTAAGTTTGTCATTGAGAAGTCTGTTGGTGGAGGGGTAGCAGCTGTTCCTGAACCTGGTGGTGCGAGTCTTGTGGCACCTGTACCTCTTTCCTGATGGAAGCAGCGAGAACAGAGCGTGGGCCAAATGGTGAGGGTCTTCGATGATTGCTGCTGCTCTCCATCGGCAGTGTTCCCTGGAGATGTACTATAGAGGGGAGGGTTTTGCTTGTGATGTCCTGGGCTGTGACCACTACCTTTTGCAGGGGTTTATTTTTGGGGGTATTGGTGTCCCCACATACTAGACCATGATTTAGCCGCTCAGCATACTATTCACCACACATCTGTAGAAGTTTGCCAGGTTTCTGGTGCCATACCAATATCAAGCATCCTCAAACTCCTGAGGCAGTAGATGTCATCGGTGTGTTGGGTCCAGGAAAGATCCTTCGAGATAATGACTCCCAAGAACTTAAATCTGGAATCCGTGATATGTAATGTCCTGAAGTTGTGCAACTTCCTCCAAGTTGCTTTGAATCTGGCAGCAAGAACAATGATTCCAACAGCTTGAATTTGCTTGAAGGAAGTTTCCACAGTAACAAAGGGCGCAAAAATATTCCAACTCCACAATACACTCTGAAGTTTCTACCAACTGGATGCAAAGCAGCAGAAATGGGGAGAAGACCCTGTGGGTGATGACCCTACAGGATGGTGACAATGGTGGCAGACTAGCGAGGGACTCAGTGGCTGAGGGACCCATGCAGAATGCGGGAATCTTGTGGTCGAAGGACCCACATAGCCTGCAGGCTGATGGAGACAAGTTCATTGGAACTAGGTGTCAGAACCAGGATTCAAGAGGGTGGTGAGGGCAAGAAAGTCCACCGGAGGGCCTCAGGCACTGAAAACTTCATGGAGGTTTGGATCTGGAGCTCCGGTTACCGATGGATTGAACAGGAGTCTGTGTGACTGCAGAGCCTGCGGGAGTGCTGGAGGTGAATACATGGCTGCTCAACGACTCTCTTTTGCTTCTCTTGGTCCTATTGTTGGGGGGCATCAGACAATGTTCCTGACATTTCTTTGCCTTATCGCAGTCACATGTTGAAGTATATCATGTATATAATTTATTATCGTGTGACAATAATAAGATCCTTCGAAATGGAAGCAAAGAGATGTGGTTCACACACTGCACTGTAATGACATCCACAAATTCAATACTGGCTATACTTCTCCATACATTCCTCGTTCATCTGATTAATGGTGTCCATCATCCTTCAGTAGCAGACTCCCGATGGCATGTGGTGCATTTCCCTTTGGCGAGCTGGTATTGTGTTTTATTTCATCAAACCTGGTTATGGATTGCTCATCTCATAAAACCTGCTGGATGCAAAAACCCTCATACAAGTACAGTAAAAAATCCCAGTATCCAGCACCCAAGGGTATTTTCTGGTTGCTTAAGATGGCATGTTGCGTGATTGGTGAACTGACTCCTGGGCGAGGGGGGAGGGTGCCAATTTTTAACCTCTACATATTTTACCTATTTATTTTCCATGATTGTTTTTGCTGGGTAATGGAGATTTTACAGAACTTGTCCTGAGTGGAGTAGAGTGATTGGAGCTGATTGAAGCAAAGTATTTTCTTTGATTTCTTCTTACTCAGCAACCCCCCCACTTTACTTCTGAGGCTCTTTGGATATCCGGAAGCATGAGGATTTGGTCATAAAGAGGGAGGGAACCATCAGTGGTGAAGTTTAAACATCAGAATATTGTAAGCATGAAAAAGATTGTGGCATGTGGAGGATATTTAATCTGAGGAGGAGGATTTGTAGTATCATTGGAACTGAAGCAACTGGTTTAATAGAAACAATTTATTTAAATATATTATTCAAGATACCTTTATTGCCATGTAAGTGTGCAGAACATGTGATACAGTAAAATCCCTAGTATCCAACACCTATGGAAACTGGTGGATGCTGGATAAGTTAATTTTACGGTTGATTAAGATTGCAAGTTGTGTGATTGAAAATCTAATGGCGTGGCCCGTCAATTTTAAACTTCCGTATTTTTTTTACCTATTTATTTTCTGCTTTTGTTTGCCAGTTACTTGAAGCTGTGGGTTGCTTGAATTCGGATATCAGGGGTTTTACTGTATTACACAAAATTGCCTTCTGCCTGTCGATATTAGTGCATGATTTTGCAAATCAATTGTCTAAAAATTACTTTCTGGTCAGTAGTGTTTAATATGTTATATTGTAGCATTGACATCATATTGCACTCCGACTCTGGTTTGATGACGGACTTTTAAGCACATACTTCCTGTCTATTATTATCACAAAATGTGTTCGAGCAGCTTATGTGAAATTTGAATCCCAACCAGTGTTCTCTGTTGAATTCATTTCTATATACTGTATCATCAGTTAGGGTATAAATTGATTCTCTGGCCTGACTGCCCCACAAGCCCAATATTCCAGGTCATTATTGAATTAAACATTACAGTGAGTTTCTTCAATGGAGCTCCTGCAGCTGCCATCAAAATTTTTTTTGGATGCTCAATCGGAATCAGGTTTATTGTCATGAAGGGGTGTCATTAATTGTACTGTTTTGCAGCAGTAGAATTATGCATTACAGGTGCAAATATTACTATAAATTACATTTCTGTAAATACACTATTTAAAAATAAATGATTAGTGCAAAAAAAAAAACAATGAGGTAGTGTCTGTGGTTCATGATCCATTCAGAAATCTGATGGCGGAGGGGAAGAAGCTGTTTGTGTACTGTTGGATGTTCATCTTCAGGCTCCTATACTTCCTTCCCGATGGTGGCGGTGAGAAGAGGGCATGGCCTGAGTGGTGAGGACTCTCGATGATTAATTCTGCTTTGTTGAGACATCGCCTCATTTAGTGAAGACTGATGCCCATGATGGTGCCGGCTGTGTTTGCATCCCTCTGTGGTTTCTTCCTGTTCTGTGCATTTGCACCTCCAGACCAGACTGTGATGCAGCCGGTCAGAATGCTCTCCCCGGTACACCTGTAGTAAAAGCCTATGATGGCGTACCAAATCTCCTCAAACTCCTAACGAAATATAGCTGCTGGTGTGTTTTTTTCATGATTGCATCAGCACGAAAGCCTGAGGAGAGGATGAGTTGACACCCAAGAATTTGAGATTATCTACCCTCTCCAATGCTGAGCCGTTGAAGAGGACTGGTTTATATTCTCCTGATTTCCCCTTCCACAATCAGTTCCTTAGTTTTGTGAATGCTGAGTGTAAGGTTGTTGTTGCATCATTCAACTAGCTGATCTATCTCCCTCCTGTACCCTTCTTCATTGTCGTCTGTGATTCTGCTGACAAACCTGGTGTCATCTGCAAATTTGTAGATGCCATTTGAATTGCACCTAGCCACGCAGTGTTGGGTGTAGAGAGACTAGAGCAATGGGCTAAGCTTGCATCCCAGAGATGTGCCTGCGTTTATTGTCAGTGAGGAGGAGACAATGTTACTGTGATCTTCTGCCAAGTAAATCAAGGATCCAGTTTCAGAGGGAGGTGCAGAGGCCCAAATTTTGAAGCTTGCTGACCAGTACTGAGGATATGATGGTGTTGAAAGCTGAGCTGTAGTCGATGGAAAAAGAGCCTGTGGTCCAGGTGATCCAGAGCTGTGTGAAGAGCCAGTAAGATTGCATCCACTGTGCAGTGCTTATGGCAGTAGGCAAATTGCACCGAGTCCAGGTCTTTAATTGAGTAGGAGTTATTTCTGGCCATGACCAACATCTCAAACCATTTCATCACAGCAGGTGAGTGCTACAGGGCAACAGTCATTGAGGAAACTCACCCTGCTCTTCCTGGGCACTGGGATGATCGATGCCCACAAGACAAACTCTTTAGCGTATTGGCAGCCAGTTCTCTGCATTGCTTTCACTCCATTTGCAGTAGTAAAATCAGAATGTTCCCAGGAAATTCATGACTACTGCAGGATAATTTTTATCCAAATCATCCATAATTTCTGGAAGCATCAGATATGAAAATATATAGTTGTAAAACATTTTCTTTTGGATCATTAACCACTTGAATATTATTGAAGTGATTCAGGATGGTATCAGTTTTTCCTGTTTCTGATCATGACATTGTCTGTGTTTAACCTGGTGGTGCAGGTTTGGGGCAGAAATACTTCCTTGGTTGACCAAGCAAAGGTGAGCTCACTTTAAAAGAAATAGTGGGTGCTGCCGGAGCTGCTGCAACAGCAGCGCTGCCGCTGGTGTGGTCCTGGGGAGAGCGAGGAGGAGAGACACAGCCCTGTTCCGCTGGGTTCTACCATCCAGTCCAACTACCGCTGGTTCTGTGCAGTCTTTCAATGGCTTGTTAAAGAGCCAACAGTGTTTTATTTTAAAATCCCATGACCGTGGAGTTTGGGCCCAATATGTTGGCAGTGGCCTCAAGGGGTTGCAGATTCCCAGGAAGTAGAGGACAGATGCAGGGCACCAGAAAAATTGGGCAATCCCCCGCCCCCATCCTGCTTGAGATGGAGTAGCAGAGGGGACACTGACCATGGTGACGGACCAGTGAGGGGCTCTGGTGCCGAAGAACCTACAGGCAGCAGGCTCTTGGAGACTCGAGGTGTAGAACCCAGGCGGGCTGCCGATGACTTGCGATGAAAGGATTCATGCCGGACTGCAGACTGATGGAGACAGGCTTGAGGCTGTCTGAAGGGGTGCCAGGTATTGGAACCGGGACTCAAAAGTGTGCCAAAGATGGGAGGCACTCCCGATGGGCCACAGGTGCTGAAGGCTTACTGATCATATCAGAGGTTTGGATCTGGAGCTCGGGTTGCTGATGGTTTGGACTGGTCAGTGTGGCTTCAGAGGATGCGGGTGCACTGGAGGCAAATCCATGGACGCTCAGTGACCTGGGGAGGGGGGTGGGGGGGATCACTCCCTTTTCCTTCTCTTTCTCTGACTGTAAGGGACACCCGACAATTTCTGCTCATTTCTTTTCCTACCTTAGGGCAGATTAAATGGATTTTTTTTTTTGCAATATTACATCTGTTTTGTTACACAACAATAAAAGAACCTTGAATAATTGTGGTACATATAGTTGTACATGCTCCCCAACATTTGATTCCGCCAATGGGACCAAGAACCTGGCAGACAATGATCTTGCTCTTGTTTAGGGCTAGTAATCAAGGACACATTTCACTTTCTTTTGTTGTTTCAGTAAATCATGTATTTCAACACTTTGAATTGTGGGTGGGGAATGCTGCAAAGAAACGCTCCATCTTGTCTCTTGAATGCAATTTATTTGTTGGTGTTTTTCATGATTGGGAGAACAGATCCATTCAAGCAGAAGATCTGAAGCACTCTGATCTTCCAGGAGAGATAATGGGAAATAACAGAGCATCAAGGGAAGGTCAGCACAGACAGGTCAGCTGCATAGTCATTCATTGCTGTTTGTACCTGACAAAATAAGTCATGCCCTTCCCTTTTCCTTGAAAACTTGATAAATGCTTCACTTTCTCCACCGCTGAAACATGTCACGACAGAAAGCAGGCCAATTTTTCCAAGATGCTCATCCCTTCACCAAGGTTTCAACAGGAAGTTGCATTTTAAGGATCAAGTTTTCTTAATTGTCATGCACACAAACTGACAACATTTGCATCCTCTTGTGTCCAGTGCCCTTACCAAAAAGAAATGCAGTACATCAAAGAGCCGGAGAAACCCACCAGGTCACCCACACTCCATAGAACGTAAAGTGTAGTCAACATTTCAGACCTGAGCCTCTCTTATGGAAGTCAGGGTCTGCTTAGTTTTGACTGATGATCAATGTTAATTAATGTCTGTGCCTGCCTTATACTTTGGGAAAGAATAGTGAGATGGCTGCAGATACCCTAGGGAAGTGAGGTGTTCTCGACGTGTGTTGACTGGCAATTTCCACAAGCCTGGAGTTCCTCAGATAATGTGACTCACAAGAACTATGCTTGAGGAAAGGGAGGGGGCCATGTCTCTGTGATTGGATACAATGAAGATCAGTAGTGTGTGCTGTAATGCTGACAGGATTATGCTTGTCACGAGGAGGAGATTGCTTTGTGTTTGGTTGATGTCACATTTTGGCGGGAATACAAACCCATGCATTTCATGCTCGAAGAGTTCTTTCATCCTCCATGGGGTAACAGACCTCCCACTAAGCTTGAGTGTAAATAAAGGAGTAGCAGAAAATGGAGTCCTCCAATCCTTATGGTTCATATAATGAACGAAGAACACTACCCTGGACCTGGTCGAAGGGGGCCAAAAAATAACCTTCCACCCTCCTCAGAAAATGTTTGCTTTCTATGGGTGTTGCTGTAGAGAATTAGTTCGGAGGTCAACCCACAGGATCATAAGAGTGGCAGAGAGGATCACTGGCATCCCCTCCATCAATATGATCTATTGGGGCTATTGTCTGATGAGGGAGTGCAAAATCATTGAGGACGCCTTCCACCCTGCATGAAGCATCTTTCAACTTCTCCCATTGGGGAAGAGATACAGGAGGATCAGAGCCAGCACCACCAGGCTGAGGAACTGCTTCTTCCCACTGGCATTGAGAATGCTGAACGAGCAAAGGAATTGCTCACCCAAACCATCCAATACACTATATTTACTGAAGAATATTTATTTATTATGTATATTTGTCCTGGATATGCATTGTTCTTCTGTATGTGTGCTATGTCTAGTTGTGTGTCTGCATGTTTTGGACAAGAGAACACAGATTTGTCGGGTTATACTGAACAATCTGATGATAATGAACCTGAACTTAAACTGCAAGAGATGAGGGGTCCGTGGATCCCATCACCTCCCTGTGCTCCTATAACCTCCATAGCTGCATGGCCTCTTGTTTGTTCCAGTGGTAAACACCAGCTTTATGTATCCACTCTCCTCAGCTTCTGGTTCTGAACTCCTGATATCATTGGAAATCCTGTCAGCAACTGAACACCTTCGGACATTCTGTTCACCATCAATGCCCTCACAAGTCCCAGTCGCAATACATGGTTCCCATAATAGTCTCCACCAACCCCTGGCCTGGTGTAAGGCATTTGGCTGCCAAAAGAATGCTACTGTGATTCCCTAATCTGAGGGTCTTCTCCCACCCTTCTCTTTTTTGGAAGAGGGATGTTCTCCAATCTTGGTGCTCTGCATCAATTTTCGGCTCCATTGGTGCCTGCAAACCTTTTGCCCTGGTGGCAAGCATGGGTTCTGCCATTTTAGGCACAGATCTAAATGGGTTCTCTGATGTTACAAATGCTGATGGCCCTGTTCTACAGGCAGTTTAAAAATGAACAGTCAGGTGTGGCATCCTAGTAGTAGAACCCCTCCTGCATCTGTATCAGGGGTATTATCTGTCTTTCTCCCACTCAGCTCTACTCCATTGCCTTCTCCCCAAAATCTTTGATTCCCTGACTATTCCAATGCCTATAAATCTCTGCCTTAAATAGACCCAATCACTTTGCTTTCACAGCCACCTGTGGTAGCAAATTCCAGAGGTTCACCACACTCTAGCTAAAAAAATTCCTCTGTTTTAAATGGGCACTCATCATTTCTGAGGTTCAGCCCTCCTGACCTAGACTCCCCTACCATGGAAAACAACATTGCCACATACTGTATACTCTGTACAGGTCTTTCAACATTAGATATGCTTTTGTGGGACCTCCCCCCCTCCTAATTTTGAACTCCAAGGAGCACAGTGCAAGAACCACGAAGCATTTCTCATATGCTAATCCCTTCATTCCAGAAAAACCCACCAGTAAGCGAGCAAATTGGTCTCCATCTTTCCAGGTACTACTAAATTGATTCTGCCAAGTAATACAAACTAATGTGGCTCCGATTATACAACGCATCGGCGTTTCATAAGACCTGGATATTTGATTTGTACAAATCTATACGCTGCTTCCAGTTAAAATCACATTGGGTGCCATTTTTATGGGAAATGGTTGGGCAGGGCTGAGATTCTCAATAGGGACCACATCACATTTAAGGGAAGGGGATGGACTGAAATCATAAAATATTTTTATATCTTTTTATGTAGTTGTTAGGAGAGAAGTACAGGAAGAAATCAAGCAAACTTGACAGCTTCACGGGGAAGGGGGCCCATAAACTTTGAGCAGAATCCTAAAGGGGCCATTACTGAGAAAAGGTTGAGAATGGCTGGGGTACATTTGAAGTCTCCATTTTTAACCCTCTCCACACCCCGTGCAGTTTTCAGTTAAACCTTCAATGCAGTTAGCAATGTTCTCCATGACAAAATGCAGACTCTACATCATTTTTATTTGCCTAAATAAACCACAGTTTATTTGTGTTGCCTGACTCTTATTGAAGCACAAGCTTTAATGTTGAATGTAAAGATGTATAGCTCCAGAGGAAAAATAATAGTACTTTAAAGCTTTTATTTCAACTCATCACTGCTGGGAAATTTGCAGCTAACCAGCAATTGCCAAGATTTCAAAGACAACGCATCTCATTAAATAGCTAAAATAACCCTTCTGTAAGGGCAGAGAAGCATTAAAAATATTTATTGGTCTTCAGCTGGGTACACAGAAAAAGATGATGTCAAGGTTATTTGTACTTGAAAGCTAATGATGCCTTTGAGAAATGTTTCAGATTCTCCAAGCAGGCTGCAAATGCCGCGGGAAATATCCTGCTGAGAAAACCTATCTTGCTTTGGGTCAGGAGAGTCAGATAGATTCAGCCACTGCAGGCCTAAAAGTGAAAGTCGGAGAAAAGTGAAGTAGCAACCATAGAGGAAACTAACGGTCGCTTCGATTAAATTCTCTCTCTTGAAGAAAATAAGAAAAGACTGATATGCTGACAAATTAACATGAATTGTTTCGATTTTATCCAGTTTTTGATCTCATTTTTTCTGAAATGGAATACACAATGAGGGTTTGCATGCAAAATTTGAACACCAACTTGGCTTCAACTAAGTGGAAGTGAAGCTACCAATGAAAAGTTTCAGTATATCAGTATCCGCTTTTAATGTTTATGAATGAGCATCCTGGATGTTCATGTAATTATAACTGGGAATATTAAACAACTCTGCTGTTAAAATTGCAGGAACATGAGTTCATTGTCATCTGATTGTATAAGTACATCCCGGCTAAACAGTGTTCTCCGGTCCTCGGTGCAAAATAGGCAGACACACAACCAGACATTCAGACAAATATACATATGCAGGACAAGTATTTTATCTATATAAATCAATAAATATTGTTTTGCGCAGATGAGAGTCTGGGATGGTTCATGTGAGTAGTTCCTTTAATTGTTCAGCGTTCTCACTGCCTGTGAGAAGAAGCTGTTCCTCAGCCTGGTGGTGCTGGCTCTGATCCTCCTGTATCTCTTCCCTGATGAGAGCAGCCAAAAGATGCTGTGTGAACATATGAAGTAGTAATAACTAAGTATAATAAAACCCCTGGTATCTGGCACCTCTGGGGATTAGTAGATGCCGGATAAGGGTATTTTCCAGTTGTTTTAGAGTGTTACGTGATTGACAAACTAGTGGCGAGGCAGGCCAATTTAAAACTTTCGTACAGTTTTTTTTTACCCATTTATTTTCTGCAATATTTTTTGCCAGTTGCATGTGACTGTTGGTTGCTTGAATTCCAAATAGAGGTTTTACTTGCATATATGTAATATAAAAACACTGAGAAGAGGTTCAAATCCTGAAATTACTGCAAGGACAGAATGTATATGTCATGAATTTGCATATTGAGTTTCAATACTAATTCTCAGGTCCAATTCACTTGTCCCTCCAGCATTTCTGTATTTTTTACTACAATCACAGTTTCTGCAGACTTTTGTGTTTCACCACAATTCACTTTGTGCTGAATGTTAAGTAAATATAGATGATTGCTTCGTATGCCAAAGTTTTTGGCGAATGACTCATAACCAATGTAGATGATCTCAATGTGCCTTGTGAGTGAAATTGGGATTTATTGATCCATGATGTTGCTTTTGTCCGAGTAAAATCTGCATCATTAATTGAAAGATATTGGCTGAGGTAAGTTTCTTTTCCAAGTCCACTTTGGACCATCTGCCAGTCCATAATTTTGTTTTGTTCACAATAAAGCTATTCTGTGAAATTTGCATGGCTGTCAGGGAGTCAAAAAAGACCCCAGAGTGAAACTGACAAAGGACCCAAGCCTGAAACGTTGATTACTATTTCATCTTGTATTTGTATGTGTGAGTTCTTAAGACAATACATGGATGAAGGAAAAGGTTATTTACCTCAAAGTTGATGTACACAGCACCATGAGGCTGTAAGTCTCTATTACAGATCTGTATACTGTGGGTTAGCCTCCTGCTGGCAGCCAAGTCTAATCAAGACTTAGCTTGTTGCCATGCAAACATGATTTCTACCATTCCATCTCCCTTTCTTATAATAAAAGTAACTTACTTTTAACTAACATGTTTTCTTTGGATAACTCTGCATTTTTAACTTTAACACCAGGAACTTACATTTTCATTTTTATCAACATTGTTAACATTTTTTTAAACTTGTTTTGTGAGTTCACATTTACAAACACTAAAACTTGAAGACCGAATAAGATAGCACTACTTCATCCTAGAACAGGAGTCTTTAAATTTGCTCATTGAGTCTCTTAGGAGGATTCGCGTGTCTGATGATCTCCTGATTGTCCTTGAATCTGAGTTGTTGCCTCAGACGATGTCTTCTCAGCTGTGTATCCAGGTTGTTCAACAGTATCCGTCTTTCCATCTATAGTGGCTGGTCCCATTTGAAGATCTCAGTGATTTATTCGCAGAACGGCACCTTCATATGTCTGAATGGTGCATGATCTTGGGTGGACTTCACTAATGACAGTTCCCTTCTAAGTCCATCCGCTTGTTTTGTCTTTTAGCCTTACTTGGTCACCATTGTAGAGTTCTGGTAGGTTTTTTTGTTCCTCTGTCAAAGTAATACTTTTGCTTTTCTTTCTGTTGTTCTTTGAACTTTTTCACTTTCTCCCTCTCTTTTGTTTTTAGGAGGTTCTCCTGAATGGGTAGATTTGATTTTAGCCTATGTGCTGGTGACATACCACACTTGAGCAGCGTTGTGCGGTATACTAGCATGCTCTGGTAGAAATCTGTTCCACTGTCTTTTGCCTTGTACATCAGATTTTTCACTGTCTGTACTGATTTTTCCACTAGACCATTGGACTGTGGGAAATGAGGACTTGACGTGGTGTGTACAAAGTCCCACTTTTTGGGAAGATGTTGTAACTTTAAATTGCAAAATTGGGTCCATTGTCTGTGAAGACCTCGCTTGCCATGCCATGTCTGGAGAATATGGCTTCATATCTGTTATTACATCATCTGCAGTGGTGGTGTTCAGTCTACATACCTCTGGATATAGGGAGTAATAGTCTGTGACTACAAGATAGTCCTTCCCTTGACCTTCGAATAGATCAGTGCCTACCTTCTGGTAAGATCTGTCTGGTGCTGGGTGTGGCTTTAGTGGTTCTGCAGGATTGCTTGCTTGATATTTCAGACATATCGTACAGTTTGACACTTTATTTGTTATATCATTGTTGACTCTTGGCCAGTTCATCACCTCTCATGCTCTTTTCTTACACTTTTTGATTCCGAGATGTCTTCCATGGATCCTTTTTAGCATCTTTTTTCTCAAACTTTTTGGGATAAGGATTTTTCTTCCTTTGTAGGTGATATCTTCAACCACTGATAGTTCCACCCTGCTGTTCCAGTACTCTGAAACATCAGGTGAGCAGACCTGTTTCATGTTGGGCCATCCATCCAAGATGTTTTTTTCTCAGTTGTCTCAATGTTTCATCTTTGTTTGTCTCTGACTTTATGAGCTCCATTTCTGCATCTGATATGGGGAGTGCACTTGTGATCATGTCCATGAAGGCATTCATGTCTTTATCCATTTTGGTATTTGCGGGCTCTCTCATGCCAACAGCTCTAGACAACATCTCTGCTGTGTACTTTAGCTTACCCAGAGTGTACGCCACATTCAGTGTATAGCGTTGCAACCTAATCATCATTCTTTGTATTCTCAGTGGATGTTCATTTAATGTCTTTTGGAACAATGCAATCAAGGGTTTATGGCCAGTCTCTGCACTAATTGCTTGTCCTGACACAAACTGAAGAAATCTTTCAAAGGCGAATGTGATGCTGAGCAGCTCCTTTTCAATTTGAGCACATCGTGTCTCCACGTCTGTCATTGAGCTTGATGCATACGCAATGGGTTGCCAGTCATCATATTTTTGCAGAAGAACTGCACCGTCCACTATGTGATGCTCTGCTGGTATCTTGATGGGTCTCGCTGGGTCATGAAACCTCAGAACTGGTTCCTCTGTGAGTAGTTTCTTTAGTTCACTCCTTGACTTTTCATGTTCATGATTCGATGTTCTTTTCTGTTAGTCTTCTCAATCATGCCATCTTTACTGAGAGGTTGGATATGAATTTACCCATTGAGCTGACCATTCCATTAAACCTCTGTATGTCCTTTTTGCATTGTGGCCTTGGCATGTTCCCAATGGTGGACACCTTTCTGGGATCTGGTCTGATGTCCTCAATATCTCCTACAAATGTTAGAGCTGTCACTCCAAGCTGACATTTCTCTCTATTCAGTTTCAGGTTTGCTTTCCTTGTTGCTTCCAGCACTTTCCTTAGTCTCTCATCATGCTCCATTCTTGTGGTTCCCCATACTCCAGGTGCTCATAGACCATATGCATAGTTTTGTGATACACTTCAGGAGATGAAGCGATTCCAAATGGTCACCGTAGGAATCTGTATCGGTCAAATGGACTATTGAATATGAACAGTCTTGAACTTGCTTCATCCAATTTCAACTGCCAAAATCCTGATGATTCATCTAACTTGCTGAAAACCGTTGCATTTGCAAACTGTGACATGATTTCTTCATGCGTTGGAAGCTTAAAGTGATCTCTCTTTATTGCTCTGTTTAGATCTCTTGGATCCAGGCAAATTCTAAGCTTTCCATTCTTTTTGTCCACAATGACTAGTGAACTCATCCACTCTATTGGCTCATTTATCTTCTGAATCACATTCACGCTTTCCATCCTGTCCAACTCTGCTTTTAGTTGCTTTTGAAGTGCAAATTGAACTTTTCTGCATGGATGTATAATCAGTGACACACATTTATTCATTCTGATCGTGTGTTCTTTATTTCCTGTGCTGCGTGACCTGATGAGCTTATCCAGCACATTTGTGTATTGTTCTCGACCCCAGCATCTGCAGACTTTCTTGCTTATTTCCTTGATCCCACCGCAGGTTTTCTGAGTGCAGTTGGCCTTGCAATTGTGTGTATAACATTGTCCTATTAAATACCTTTTAATTAGCCATGAGGTCCCACTTGTGCAGCAGGATGGTTTATCTATTTCTAACAGATCTTGTGAAGGAGCATGTTAATAGCTGCACCCACATGATCTGGCCTGCCTTTCGCATGTGACCTTCACATTTTTGTTTCCCATGGCTTCATTAACCTTTTGCAGCCCATAATACTCCAGAATCAAGCTTCCCTTGCTATGTTTTTGTAATATCAGTGGAGATGTGCTAATGGTTAAGATTGTGTTTGTTTTTCAGAATTTCTCTGGGTTTTCTCTCTTTTTGTAGAGGAATACCCAAATCAGCAGAAAATGTGCAAGGCGTTGCCTTTTCTTTGAAATGGGCAAACATAAGCATGGTTAGAAACTGGATTCCTTCTCCAGGAATTCCAACGTTGAAATTGCAAACTGAATAAGAGTTCAAGAAAGAATGAGAAGCAAATGTCTTCAGTCATTCAAATCTGAGGGCTTTGAATAACGATTGTCTCTGTTTTGGTTTCAATTTTGCTGCAATGAAATGCACATGGAACTGGAGTGAAGGCATTTGATCCACTAGTTTCTAGTGAAATCTCTTTCTTGAGAGCACATAGGAGCACATAACAGGCATGCATCCTTTTGCTTATCATGGGTTCACCAAAGCACAATTTGACAGTATTACGTGCTCCAGTTAATTTTCATTTGAGTGGGACTGTCACTATAAGAGAACAAATCAAGTTTCAAGTTTTGGAGTTTGACTGTGAGCTGATAGACAGGCTGAGGACAGCATGTTCCTAAATTGGATACATCTAAAGAGAGAGGAAGTTCCCCTGGAAAACCCAGGTGCAGAGACCATGTGACCATTTTAAGGAGATAGCACTTGGAGAAGCATTCTTTGAAGGGATACCGTGCTGAATGTGGCCTTGTGTGGTGATAGACAATTTGTCTGATTTCTTTGTGTTATAGGGGAATGAGAATATCACTCTTTGACCAATAAAGGAAAGGTCACTTTGAAAACCCCACCACAGCTAAAAGAAAAAGACATTTCTCTTAACACTCAACAATGATTTCATAAGTTAATAGACAGACTATCACCCTGGTCTCTCCCACCTAGTCCGTGAACTTCTCTGCATTCAGAGCCTGAGTGTTGCATCCAATTTAAAACCTACATGTCAACGTTAGATTTCACACACACACACACACACACACACACACACACACACACACACACACACACACACACACACACACACACACACACTATTAAAATTAAAAAAAAAACTTTTATATATAACACCATCTGGCCTAATTTCTATTGTTGTTTGGTATGTAAAAAGAGGTAGAACTTTGTTGGCAAAAGGGACCCAATAGGTTCTTCAGAACATTGTTTGTGACTTTCATAATTCCTGCCAATGAGATTGCATCTCACCACAGAGATTTGTTTCTTACTGGTTTGTACCTTACAATTATATCGCTTTGGTGCATTTTATTTTTCCTACGAGGCTCTGTTTCTCATTTTATGAATGATAATATCTATAATTTCTTCAAATTAGTCATTTAATGGTTTCCAGTCCCTCGATCGTTTTTAGAACTTCATGAATTTGATGTTCTTTGCAATTCTCAGTCTACCTCCAGCTTGTCTGGTAAGTGAACTCCCAGGCATGCTCTTAATCAAGTTGAATGAAGTTTTGTCCCTGGATTTAGTGGCCTGTAATTTCATTGATTGAATCTTTGCTAATTGAACAGAGATTGAGTGTTATAGCTGATATCATGCATTTACACCCAAGGCAAGTTTTTTTCACTAAAACAATAACAAGGTCTAGACCAGCCATTCTCAACCTATGTTTTGGCCATGTCCCCCTTAGACTCTGCTCAAAGTTTATGGCCCCCTTCCCAGTGAAGCCATCTGGTTTGGCATGTTTGTCCTCTACTCTCTCCTTCTGACTACATAGAAAATTATGATTTAAGTCCGTGGTCCACCTTAATGAACTGTGGCCTCCAGAGGGAAGGGAGGGTTGTATAACCCCTATTAAGAGTGGCTGGTCAAGATGATACCATTGTGAATATTAATAGCAGCCCATCCTTTCATGGAAAATTGGAGTTGATCACACTGGACAACAAAGATTTTGCTTCCTGAACACTTTTGGGTGGATTTTGGGAGCTGATCACAAAAATCACCTAAAAATATTCCTATCATTTTATTTAGATGCAAGCTATTTTTGTGAGTTTTAACAGCTTTCAAACATACATGTCGTTCAAAAATAATTTTCTGCCTTTCTACTTGGACTCTTTTCCTGGTGATCTTGGTGCAGTCAGTGACGAACATGATGAAAGGTTTCACCGGGACATTGCAACCATGGAAAAGTGGTATCAGGGCAACTGGACTCCATCAATGCTGGCCGACTATTGTTGGATACTGACACAAGGCATTGGATGCCAAGTACAAATGAAAATAAGTGGCCAAATATTATTAGGTCAATTGAACTAACACAATGTGCTGGCATCATTATGCAATTAAGCATGCTAAATTCAATACATGTTAATTTAATGTTTCTTCAACTTTCTTCATGATACAGCAAATCTGAAATTATCCTTGTGTTCATCTTGAAGTTGTCTATCATAATCCCTATTTTTTTCCACAAAACATGTCTCTTGAAAAAGATATGTCCAGTGTTATTAGTCATTGCCAGTTAGGCTATCCGCCTCCAAGCTTCCATTGGCAAAAACACGACATGAGTTTGTTCATTTTCTTTTTGCTGTCAGGTCCTCCCAGAATACTGGTAACCTTCCTCAGCCATGTATCCAAGATGGCCAGGTGAAAACAACTGGCCATCTGTTGGTGTTTGGCCAGAACCGTGGTGCCAAAAGTAAAACACTAAAGTCTGCAGACACTGTGCTTGAAGTAAAAACTCAGCAGGTCAAGCAGTGTCCTTTATATTAGCAAAGATAAAAATACATAACTGACGTTTTGTGCTTGAGCCCTTCATCAAGGTATGGAAAAATGTCAGCAAGCATCTGAATAAAAGAGTAAAGGGGGAGGTGTGAGGGGAGGAGCATGGTCACAAAGGCAGGAGGTGAAAGGAGAAGGAAGGGAGGGGACAGCAGCAAGCAAGGGGAGGAAGGATGGCTGGGAGCGAAGGAGGAGGAGAGCTGACGGGGGAAGGGGAGGGAGGGGTGGGGAAGGGATAGTGCGCAGTTTAGACCTGGAGAGCAGCATGGATTACAGATGGGGAGCAGTGAGAGAGAATCCCACAGGCTCCCTTCAGAGAGCAAAGGAGAACTTCTTTAGGGTAGGGAACCCTTGAAGAGACTTCAGAGTTTTACAGTAATCAGGAAAGCCTGCAGACACTGTGGTTGAGGTAAAAGCACAATGCTCTTTTTAAATTGTGGTGCCACCTCTAGTAGTGTGTTTTTAACCTTTCCTATCAATTAACATTAACACAATGGGAGCATCAATTCATTACGATGAATCGGTTGCTGTAGAACATTGGATGGGAGGCCAAACCACAGGACCACAAGAGCAACAGAGAAGGTCACTGGTGTCTCCTTTCTCCCATCCCCCCATCGACGTGATCTACCGGGATCACTGTCTGAAGAGGGATCACAAAATCATTGAGGACCCCTTCCATCCTGCTCACAGCATCTTTCAGATGCTTTGTTGGGAATGAGATGCAGGAGTATCAGGGCCAGCAGAACTCCAAGGGGAGCAAGAATGCTGAACAACTGAATAAACTGCTTGTGTTAAGCCTTTGAGACTATTATTTACTAAGCAACATTTAATTAATTTGGAGTTCTTGGATGCCAGCTCTGTGATTTTGATAAGAGGCAGAAGGAATGGTCAATAAGTTTTCAGTTGATGCAAAGGTTGGAGGAATTGTGGATGGAGTTGAAGATTGTCGAAAGATACAAAAGGATAGAGACAGGATGCAGAGTTGGGTGGAAAAATGACAGATGGACTTTAATCCTGATAAGTTTGCGGTGATGTATTTTGGAAGGTCAAACCTGAAAGCTGAGTTAACAATGAAGAGGAACGGAGGGACCTAGGATTCCCAATCTCTCAAGGTTACCATGCAGGCTGATAAGATAATTAAGAAGGCCTATTGGATGTTGCGCTTCATTAGTTGGGGGATTGAGTTCAGGAATTGAGAGGTCATGTTGCAAATCTAGAAATCTCTGAGTATTGTGTTCAGTTCTGGTCACCTCATTATAGAAAGGATGGGGAAGCTATGGAAAGGGTGCACAGAAGATTTTCCAGGACGTGGCCTAGATTGGAAAATAAGTCTTATGAGGGAAAGTTAGCAGAGCTGCGACTTTTCTCTGGAGTGAAGAAGGATTAGGGGTGACTTAATAGAGGTCTTCAGGATTTTGAGAGGCCTAGATAAGGTAGACAGCCAGTGCTATTTTTCTCAGGGCAGGTGTAGCAAACACCAGAGGACCATCTTTACAAAAGGAAGGAAGGAAAGTTTAGGGGAGACATCAGGGATAATTTTTGTGGGTTTCTGGTATGTCATGGCAGGGTCGGTGGTCAAGACTGAAACTTTAGGGTCATTTAAGAGACTTAGGCACATGAATGAAAGTAAAATAGAGGGTCATGAGGTAGGAAGGGTTTAATTTTTTTGTAGAAAAATGTAGGTCGGCACAATATCGAGGACCAAAGGTCCTGTTGCATGCTGTAATGTTCTATGTTTTATATGTACTGCAAATGTATTGCTTCTCCAGTATGTGTGTGTGTGTGTGTGTGTGTGTGTGTGTGTGTGTGTGTGTGTGTGTGTGTGTGTGTGTGTGTGTGTGTGTGTGTTATGTCTGGCTATGTGTTTGCATGCTTTTGCACCAAGGACCGGTGACACTGTTTCGTCCTTCTACAATCAGCCAATAATAAACATGAACGTGAACTTGAAGATATCAAATGTTAGGTAAATAGGCAGAATGTCCAATACACATTGGATGAGACCCTCAGAGAAAATTTGCAGTTGTCATTGTGATCGACTTGCCAGCTTGAAAACAATTGGTAGTTGGGTCACAGCATTTCTTTCCACCACAGGCCTGCCTTTGAAGGCTCAGAAAATATGGAACATTGGGATTTCTGTGCATGACTGCATGTGCATGCCAAATTTAAAATGGCATTGAAAGCTCCTTGATTCTGTTGGTGGCTTTGTTCTGGAGCTCTGGCTGCCAGTGGTTTGAACTGGAGTCTGTGCGGCTGCAGAGGATATAGGACCGCTGGTAGCTAATCCACAGACACTCAGTGACTCTGAAGGGGCTCTCTCTTTCTCACTTATGTAAGGGGCACTGGTGACGATTCTTCGTTTTCCTTATGGCAGACAAAGTTGACATATATCATTTATATTACCTTTTTAATGCATTATTATGTAACAATAAAAGGGAACTTTAACATTTATGGTACAGAACTGGAAGTCTGGGTATTTCTGGATGGATGAATGAATGGCATTTCTCATCTATGACTAGTGTGAATCCTCTAAATCAAAATTTCCTCTGTTTGCAAAACAAATTGCAAATAGAGTGGTAGATAAACATAAGTATTTCAGATGCTTTTTAAACATTTTAGTTAAGATTATTAATATTGTTTAACGTATTGGCTATGAAAATGGACCTTGTGCATCGATATACTGGATATTTATTTCCTTTCTTGAATTCTTTCCAAGGCATTCATGAATCTTACGTTAAATGATCTTGGGTAAAATGATCAACATTGTATTGACATCACAGAAGTAAAAGACACATTGTCAAGTTTTTTTTTACATTTGGGTGTTGGGAGCTCGATTGAGCGGCTGGGAGCTTGGAGAGGGTCTGTGGCTGGAGGCATCGGAATCTCAGAAGGGTGGGTGGTCGGGGCGTCAGGAGCTCAGAAGGCCAGGCAGTTGGGGACAAAAAAGTGGGGGGGGGATCAATCTTTACATGGGTCATATGAAAACACAATATTTGTCCCTAAAAAAAGAGGGGGATGACTATTACACCGTATTGGTGATCACAAGAGTATGTACAGTACGGATATACATATTTAAAATAAATAACTTTTGCAAAATAAATAGTAGTCTCGGAGGGTTAGTGTGAGCAGTTCCTTTGGTCATTCAGCATTCTCACTGCCCGTGAAAAGAAGCTGTTCCTCAGCTTCTGATCCTCCTGTGTCTCTTTCCATGGGAATAGCTGGAAGATGCTGTGGGCAAGGTGATAAGTGTCCTCAATGATTTTGAGAGCTCTCTTTGAACAACAAATAATAATAACAAGATGTCCAGTCTATTATGATCTCTCTCTGCAGGTCGATGAAGGAGATTCATTGTGTATGTTGCTGAGCTGGATGCTTGGTCAATGTCTTGCCTGCCCCTCCCTTCACCTCTCCTCTCCCCCCACCCCCCAAATCCCCCCTGGACTTATTTTGTTACTCTGGTTTGTTGGGCTACTGAATGGTTGTCTTTTAATTGTTCCCTCTGAGTGAGCTCTGCTGCAAACAACGTAAAAGATAAACTGAGCCGTCATTGAAAAGGCTGAGCTGGCACTTGACCAACTTGGAGGAAGCCCACAATTATGTGGCTAAATGCTGCCCTCAGTTTGAACTTTCTTGTTTGATCTCGAGCAGAGAGAGGACATTTGTCTTCACTTTAAGGAAATGGATGCCAAGAAGCGAAGGTAGCAATTATGAAAAAAAATGTGAAACACAAAAGCAAAACAAGGTTACAATACACCGTAGCTCTCATCTCTCCACTGCATTCTACCGGTGTTCACTACACCAGTGTTGTTTGGCAGAATATATAGCTTTGTTGGGAGGGGGGGGGGGTGTATACCATTCTGTAATGCACCTCAGAGAGATTGTTTTGTCTGAAAGGCAAAATGTAGTGCTGTTCTTTGCTAAATGTTGTATTAAAAAGATGTTATTGAATTTCTAAATTACTTATCTAGTGTGCAGTTTTGGTCATAATTGCACCTCCATATAATGGTGATCATTAGTGTGCACTCAACTCTATTGAGTGAAACTTGGTGGTACATTGAAGCCTGATTTTGGGATCAAGACAGAGGGCATGGTGCATTGGAATTCCTAGCAAAGGACATTTGTACAAGGACAGGGAAGTTGTGCCTTTAAAAAGGCAGAAGGACGTGCACTCGCTTTCCAATCCTTCCAGTGGCTCTGCCATGCAGCAGATGGAAACTTTCCTCATCTAATCAAACCAAGGCAAAACACCCGAAATGGTAACCCCTGTCAAACATTCCCTTCCTCTTGGTTACTCTGTTAAGTTGAGGTAGGCCTGTCAACTATTCACCCTCTAAATGAAAACCAGAAGTTGACCAGAAATAATGTTGATTGACACCCATCCATTTCAATCTCTCCCAGTGACCACCCATTTCAATTCTCCATCCCGTTCCCATGCCGATATGTCTGTCCATGGTCTCATGCAATGCCAGTCTGAGACCACCTGTAAATGGGAGGAGCAACACCTCATCTTCCGACTGGGCACCGATCAACGAGACAGCATTAATATTGACTTCACTGGCTTTCGCTACCCTTCCCCACCATCTCTCCAGTCCCTTTCTCCTTTCTCACTGAAATGATAAATTCTTTCCTCCTCCCTTATCACTTTTGTTAGTCTGGATTCTTCCCCCATTGATTGAATTCTGATTCATTCTGAGATTTCCTGTTTCTGGCTTATTCTGCTTATTTCTTGAAGAAAGACTCAGGCCCAAAATGTTAAGAACATATTTTTTGTCTCCTATGGATGCTGAAAAGACCGGCTGAGGCCTCCAGCATTTCAGTGTGTTTTTACTCCAATCACAGTCTTGGCAGACTTTCACGTTTTACAGAGAGTGACGCCCAATGTGTTCACAGAGGGTGACACCTGGTGTGTTAACAGAGAGTAACACCTGGTGTGTTCAAAGGGATTCTTTGCAATAATTACTGTAAAATTGTGACTAGCCTTTAAGTATGGCTTTAAGTAGCATAAAGAGTGAATTTACATGAATGCCTATTTTATTTTGAAATAACTGGTCTCTGTTAGGAAAAGATATTTGTTAAAGTACTAACCACCAAATTATCTTCTTGATGAGGGCTAGCAGACACTTCAAGATTCAATTTATTGTCATTGTAATAAAACTGTCATATTACACAAAATTGCTTTTGCCTTCTGTAAGGCAGACAGATGCACCATTGGCAAAAATTGCCTGATGTGCCTCTTATATTCAGAGAAAGAGAAACAAAAAAGAGTTGCCCCCCCCCCCACCCCTGAGCCACCTCATGTCCACAGATTCGCCTCCAGCCCCGATTCCTCTGCAACCACAGAGAGTTGAGTCCAAATCTTTGTCAACCTGAGCTCCAGATCCGAACTGCTGACACGATCAGGAACCCTTCAGCGCATTCGGCACCCACTTGCATCCCGGTTCCGATACCTGGTATCACTTCAGCCAATTTTGAGCCTGTCTCTAGCAGTCCGCAGCCCAGCGTTCAGCCACACTTTGAGTGGAAACCTTCCAGATATTCATTCCTGATGCTGCTTCCAATGTGTGTCTCAGCAGAACAATTGGCGCGACATGTTAGCTAAACTTCACCATCTTCCTATCATTTAGTGCTCTAAAAAAGTCACCGGTGGATGGGGGGAGGGGGAAATACTCTCAGGGTTTAGCAAACCCGCTCCCTTTTAATTTTACATCTGCTTTAATGATGGAAAATAAGAAGTAGCTTCATTGAATTCCTGATTAAGTGCCTACAGCCAGAACTTCCTCCAAGAGATGAAGTTATCAAAATAATCAATTTCAGATTTGTTTTCTTTAATTTCCAAAAATATATCCCTGAAACATTATTCCCAATGCTTCCAAGCATCTGCTCACAAGTAACAACAGATTAACTTCATTATCTTTGCTTCCCTATCTTTGCTTCATTTCACCATCTAACCTTTCTTAAGGCTTTGCCTTCTTGACCTATAGTTATTACTGATTTAAACAATGCTCAGGACATTTCAAAAATCAGTTTATGTGGTGACCCCTAAAAGGCAATAGGGTAGAGTATATCTGAAAAGCAAATCTTTAAATTCTGGCACGTTAAAATATATTGATTTCCATTGTTAAAAGAACGTGCCCAATTCTTGTGTTACCGGGTAACAGTCTGACTACAATTTAGTGAAATCAATTTAGTGACATTGTATAGCCATTGGGATGTGTGAAGTGTTACAGTTGGACAATGTTCCAGAGTCCAGAAACAAGAGAGCATTGTGGGAAGAGTCATTGGCCATTATTTTCTGCTGGACCTGCCAGGGCAAAAATTGTGTTTTGTGCGCACATAGAGCTATTTTCCTGTCGCTCCTGCTGACTTACTTTTTTTTTTAATAATTTTTTTTTATTTTTCACACTATGAACCATATTAATCAAAATACACACAAACATTTCCCTCTTGAATATACACAGTGTCATTTTCTCCCTTTTCCCCCTCCCCTTCCTTCCTTCCCTCCCAGCCCCCTCCAAACCCATTAAACGTTCAACATATACAATATGTCATCACACAATGAAAATAAACAAGAAAATTGTGTCATCTACTTTTACACACTGGGTCAGTTCATTTCGTCTTCTTCTCATTCTATCATTTTAGGGGGTGGAGGTCTGCGGTAGGCCCTCTCTGTTGTGTTCCATGTACGGTTCACAAATTTGTTCAAATGATCTGATTTCATTTTTAAAATTATGTTTTTTTCCCAATGGAATACATTATTCATTTCCATGTACCATTGCTGTACTCTCAGGCTCTCTTCTGGTTTCCAAGTTGACATTATACATTGTTTTGCTACAGCTAAGGCTATCATAATAAATCTTTTTTGCGCTTCATCCAGTTTGAGGCCTAGTTCTTTACTTCTTATATTACTTAGAAGAAAGATCTCTGGATTTTTTGGTATGTTGCTTTTTGTGATTTTATTTAATACCTGATTTAGATCTTCCCAAAATTATATCACTTTCTCACATGCCCAAATTCCATGTACTGTTGTTCCTGTTTCTTTCTTACAACGAAAACATCTGTCTGATACTGTTGGGTCCCATTTATTTAACTTTTGGGACGTGATATATAGCCTGTGTAAGAAATTATATTGTATCATGTGTAACCTCATATTTATTATATTTCTCATAGTTCCGGATCATAACTTTTCCCATATTTCATTTTTTATCTTTATGATTAGATCTTTTTCCCACTTTTGTTTGGGTTTATAGCTTATTTCATCATTTTCTTTCTCTTGCAGCTTGATGTACATGTTTGTTATAAATCTTTTAATTATCATTGTGTCTGTAATCACATATTCAAAGCTGCTTCCTTCAGGTAATCTCATTCTGCTCCCCAATTTGTCCTTTCAGTAGGTTTTCAGTTGATGGTATGCAAACATTGTATGATGAGTTATTCCATATTTGTACTTCATTTGTTCAAATGTTAATAAATTATTTCCCAAAAAACAATTTTCTATTCTTTTAATTCCTTTTCTCTCCCATTCTCTAAAGGAAAGGTTATCTATTGTGAAAGGGATTAGTTGATTTTGCGACAATAATATTTTTGGTAGTTGGTAATTTGTTTTTTTTTCCTTTCTACATGAATCTTCTTCCAAATGTTGAGCAGATGGTGCAGTACTGGTGAACTTCTATATTGCACCAGTTTTTCATCCCACTTATAAAGTATATGTTCTGGTACCTTCTCCCCTATTTTATCTAGCTCTATCTTGATCCAATCTGTTTTTCCCTTGTTTGATAAAAATCTGATAGATATCTTAATTGTGCTGCTCCATAATAATTTTTAAATATTGGTAGCTGCAAACCTCCTTGTTTGTACCATTCTGTGAATTTATCTAGCGCTATCATCAGTTTCCCTCCTTTCCATAAGAATTTCCTTATTATTCTCTTTAGTTCATTGAAGAATTTCTCTGTTAAGGGAATTGGTCACAATTGAAATAGGTATTGCCTAAGGAAGGCTTTCATTGCATCCCATAATATAAATTTGTCTTTCACTGATTCCGTATTTATTTCAAAGTACATTTCCTTGGGAAGATATTCATTTTAATGCAATTTACCCTTCCTATCTGTGTTAGTGATAAACCTTTCCAATGTTCTAAGTCATCTTGTAATTTCTTCATTAATGGCTGATAATTTAATTTGTATAGATAGCCTAGATTATTATCTAATCTAATATCTAGGTATCAGATTGCTTGTGTTTGCTATTTAAATGGTGAATCTTTTCTAAGCTCTTTGTAATCCGCATTATTCATTGGCATCGGTTCACTTTTATTTGCGTTGATCTTGTACCCTGATATTTCTCCATATTCCTTCAATTTCTTATGTAATTCCTTTATTGATAATTCTGGTTCTGTTAAATATACTATGATGTCATCTGCAAATAAACTTATTTTATATTCTTTCTCTTTTATTTTTATCCCTTTTATTTTATTTTCTGTTCTTATCGGTTCTGCCAATGGTTCTATTGCTAAGGCGAACTGTAAGGGAGATAGTGGACATCCCTGCCTAGTTGACCTGCTTAATTTAAATTGGTTTGATATATATCCATTTACTGTCACCTTCACCTTTGGTCCCTTATATAATGCTTTAATCCAATAAATATATTTCTCTGGTAGGTTGAACCTCTGTAATTCTTTGAATAAATAATTCCATTCTACCATGTCAAAGGCTTTCTCTGCATCTAAAGCAACAGCCACTGTTGGTGTCTTATTTCCTTGTACTGCATGGATTAAGTTAATGAACTTACAGACATTGTCCGTTGTTCGTCTTTTCTTAATAAATCCAGTTTGATCTAGTTTTACTATTTTTGGTACACAGTCGGCCAATCTGTTTGCTAATAGTTTTGCTATTATCTTATAATCTGAGTTAAGTAGAGATATTGGTCTATACAATGCTGGTGTTAGTGGATCTTTCCCCATCTTTGGTATGACTGTAATTATTGCTGTTTTACATGAATCTGGCAAGTTTTGTGTTTCTTCTATCTGGTTCATTACTTCTAGGAGAGGAGGAATTAATAACTCTTTAAATATTTTATAGAATTCTATTGGGAGTCCGTCCTCTCCAGGCGTTTTATTGTTCGGTAGCTTTTTTAATATATCCTGTATTTCCTCTATTTCAAATGGTTTTATCAATTTGTTTTGCTCTTCTTCTTGCTATTTTGGTAGTTCAATTTTAGCTAAAAACTCATCTATTTTGTCTTCTTTCCCTTCATTCTCAGTTCGGTATAATTGCTTGTAGAATTCCTTAAAGTTTTCATTGATCTCTGTTGGGTTATATGTAATTTGTTTCTCCTTTTTCCTTGATGCCAATACTGTTCTTTTAGTTTGTTCTGTTTTAAGCTGCCAAGCTAGTATTTTGTGCGTTTTTTCTCCTAGCTCATAATACTTCTGCTTTATTTTCATTATGTTCTTCTCCACCTTATACGTTTGTAGTGTTTCGTATTTTATTTTCTTGTCCGCCAATTCTCTTCTTTTTGTTGTATCTTGACTTGTTGCTAATTCTTTTTCTGCACTTACTATTTCCCTTTCCAGCTGTTCTATTTCCCGATTGTAGTCCTTCTTCATCTTAGTTACATAACTTATTATCTGCCCTCTGATGAAAGCTTTCATTGCATTCCATAATATAAATTTGTCTTTCACTGATTCCGTATTTATTTCAAAGTACATTTTAATTTGGCGCTCAATAAATTCTCTAAATTCCTGTCTTTTAAGTACCATGGAGTTTAATTTCCATCTATATGTTCTTGGTGGGATGTCCTCCAGTTCTATTGCTAATAACAGGGGTGAATGATCAGATAACAATCTAGTTTTCCTAACTCTCCCTTGGATATGGGCTGACAACAGGAACAGGTCATCCTTGAGTATGTTTTATGTCTACTCGAATAATATGAGTATTCCTTCTCCTTTGGGTGTGGTTCTCTCTATATATTCAAAAGTTGCATTTCCTGCATTGATTTAACCATAAATTTGTCTACTTTGTTCTTTTTGCTAGTCTTTTGTCCAGTTTTATCCATCTTTGAATCCAAATTAAGGTTAAAGACCCCTCCTATCAATATATTCCCCTGCGTATCTACAATCTTCAAAAATATATCTTGCATAAACTTTTGATCCTCTTCATTAGGTGCAAATATATTGACCAAATTCTAGAGTTCTGAATATATCTGACACTTTATCATTACATATCTCCCTGCTGAATCTATTATTTACTCCTCTATTTTGATTCATATATTTTTATTGATTAATATAGCTACACCTCTGGCTTTTGAATTATAAGATGTTGCCGTTATGTGCCCTACCCAGTCTCTCCTTAATTTATTGTGTTCCACTTCAGTTAGATGCGTTTCCTGCACGAATGCTATATCTATTTTTTCTTTTTTCAGTAAATTTAATAGCCTCTTCCTTTTGATTTGGTTATGTATTCCGTTGGCCATCTCATACTCTGTTTACAATTCATTTCCGCTTTCTCTTGGGTTTGTGTCTTCTACTTCTCTTCCTTGTATCTGTGTCTCTTCTGACTTTCTTGTTGAGCTGCTTGCCTCAGTTTGTTGGGTAGTTTTTTTTTCATGGCTTCCTGATGTTGGTCCTCTTCTTCTGGGCTGATTATCTGTTGGGTATCCTGCTTCTGTTTTTCTTTCTCATCCCTCCCTTTCCCATTGCTTTCCTTTTCTTCCAGCTGGGAGCCCTGCTGTCGGGCATCTCTCACCTTTTCGTGCTGTGTAGGTTCACTCCACAGCTGGTCCCCCCTCCAGTCCATGTTCTCCTTGTCCTTGTTGTGTGCATTGCGCACCTCTGTTTGGCTCAGTGAGCCATTTTTGCAGTCCCGCGGTCAGGAGGTCGCGACCCTGCGGGATCGCCATTAACCTTGGGGAGCAGGCTCCTCTTTCCACGGCGGGTCTCTGCTTTTTCATGCAGGTAACGCCTTCTCCTTTCTCTTCTGGCATCTTTCCTTTTTTTCCCGTTAATTTTGGGTTTTCTTTCTTAGGTGCCATTTTCTTTCTTTTCTCCACACTTTTATCTTTTATTTGTTGTGTTTTGTGTATCTGAGGCTTTGCTTTTCCTTCACTTTTTTTCTTCTTTTCTGGAGAGAGCTGGTATTCTCCTACTGGCCACTACTCCATCACGTGGCTCCTCCCCACTCCTGATGAATTACTGAGGCCAGCTGTCAGATCATTAACAGACCAAGGCTGACTGGCTCACGATCTGCCCAGCAAGAATCTCCTCACTCCTAAAAGCTCAGTGGCAGGCATTGCAGAGTTTCAAGAGTGCAGAGACCAGGGTTGATACAAAATCTCAGGAGTACAGAGCAGCATTGGTGCCAAATTCCAAATGAATGCAGAACAGCATTGATGGAATTCCAGATGTGTATTGTCACCTAACTACAGGAAGGATATCAATAAGAGAGAGAGAGAGAGAGAGAGAGTTCAGAAAAAAATATTACTAGGATGTTGCCCGGACTTCAGGGACTGAATTACAGGGAAAGGTTAAACAGGTTAGGACTTTAGAATGAGGAGTGATATGATTGAGGTATTTAAAATTATGAAGGGGATAGAGTAAATGTAGAAAGGCTTTTTCCATTGATGGTAGGTGAGATTCAAACAAGAGGACGAGTTAAGGGTGAAATGGGAAAAGTTTAGGGGGAACATCTTCATTCAGAGAATGGAGGGAATATGGAATGAGCTTCCAGTTGAAATGGTAGATGCGGGCTTGATTTTTAACATTTAAGGGTAATTTCACCAGGTATATGGATGGGAAAGGTATGGAGGAATATGGACTGAGTTCAGGTCAGTGGGTCTAGATGAGAAAAAATGGTTTGGCAGAGACGAGAGGGGCGGAAGTGGCCTGTTTCTGTGCTGTAATTGTTCTATGATTCTATTGGTGGGAAGATCCATAAATGTGGAGAGTGGTGCAGGAACAGTGAAAGGAAATGTTAGTTCTGCACCAAAGGGAAAGAAAGGCATCGCAGATGAGGTAAAGCTGTCAGGATGCACTCAAGTGTAATTTAGTCATTATTTTCCTATTTCTTTCCAACAAAATCATTAAAAAAGGGAAGAGTTGGGATCTAAGCAGAGTTATTATTCTGCCATTTTCACTCGCCATCGATTTTGCCTCTAATCATGGTGTCCACTTGATTAAAGTGAGGTTGCCTGTCTTCTGTTGGGTTGCTATGGTACCACAAATTAGACACCACTGCGAAACAAGAGAGAAAAGGAGTATAATTGGCCATGCTGCCTTTCGTGATTCAATCTCTGGCAACATGTGCGAGCTGTGAGAAGTGCATGATGTTTACACTGGTGCTTGATGTTTGAATTAAAAGAGAGCTAATTGTGTTTAATCCTTGCTGAAGAGAGGTGGTTGAAGGGATAAGTGTCGAGTGCGTTGTGAATGTTTGAGGCAAACTTGCGGGAAACAGCAATCGAGCTGCCTCTGTGCTCCTTCACCACGAGCCTGAGAATATTCCACTAGGTTTCATGTTCAGTGCCTTGCAACAACTGCTGCAAGAGTTTTTCAGGACAGCTTACCATTGCTGGCACCTTTCCCAAAACCTCCAAAGTGATGCTGCCAATTCTCAAGGAATCTCAGTACAGATGAACTTCCAAAAAAAAAATTCCTCTGAAACTTGCAGTCACAATGCACCTTACTTTAAGAGATTAAATAAAAATGTTGTGACTGCTGTAACAGCAGCACTGCCTCTGGTACAAACCCAGGAGAGCAGAATCACAGCGCTGCTCATAAAGTTTTAAATTTAAATTTACACCTGCAGCCCAGCAATAGGCCATTCCAGCCTACAAGCCCATGCTGACCATTTACAGCCAATTAACCTCCAACCCCCCAGTACGTTTCGAAGATTGACAAAGCAAGGAATGCTTGAACCAGGGGCTTGGTATTGAAGGGCATCTAAGGAAATACTAAAGGAAGGGTCGGCAAGGGCGAGGATTGAAATATACCTGGAGAATATACAAAGGATGTTATTGAAATGGTTCTGCCAGGGAAGGAAAAGGGGAGGATGAAGTATAAAAGAGAGTAGGAATCGACCGCACTGATCAGGCTTGGATGTCACAAGTCAGGGAAGAAGGTAATTTTATATTGCAGGATGCTTTTTGGTATGATAGCTTTGGATTGAAGATTCTTTACAGCAATCTTTGAGTAGTAATTTATTTTAAATTTAAAAAAGATTAGAAATACAGAACAGTAACAGGCCATTTCGGCCCATGAGTTGGTGCCACCCAATTTACATCCGATTACCCTACGCCCCCAGTACATTTTGAATGGTGGGAGGAAACCTGGGGAAAGCACACGCAGACACGGGGAGAATGTATAAACTCTTTACGGACAGCGCAGGATCCCAATTGCCAGTGCTGTAAAGGCATTGGACTAACTGCTACGCCAATCAGATTTGTTGACTGAGTACATGCATTATATCATATACAAACTTGAGATTATTTTTCCTGCGGTCCAGGCAAAAGTTCTACGTATCAGTAGTGCAAACAAAACCTGTACCCAGGAAAGATGCATATACAAGAGAGAGGAATGTAAACATAGAAGTTAGTACAAACAAACTGACTGTGCAAAACAGAAAATAAAAATTTAATGATAAATAATGTGCAAATTAAGAGTCCTTAAATGAGTCCCTGATTGAGTTTTTTGTTGAGGAATCTGGTGGTGGAGGGGTAGCAGCTGTTCCTGAATGTAGTGGTACAAGTCTTGTGGCACCTGTGCCTCTTTCCTGAAGGTAGCAACGAGAACAGAGCATGTCCTGGGTGCAGGGACATATCTAGGATATGGCAGGCATGGCATGTGCCTGGAGCACTAGTTGAAGGGGAACATGAATTGAAAAAGGGTGCAGCTTAGAAGACTTGAGCATCTCAAAGGGGCAGGCACGACTCAAAGGGGCAGGGGCAGTGCTCTGCTGAGCACCACCACCGCCACCCCGGACATGCAAGGAATGCATACTTGGAACATTCATCCTCCTTCCTCGTTCCAGTGTTCGCTCTCAATTATACAATGCCAAATACAACACGATGAACACCAAGGCAAGCTGTCATGAGACCTCCTTGTGGGCCTTTAGTTTGATGCATTGGCCACTCCTGCCATAGGCACTTATTTGTGTAGATATGCCCCTGCCTGGGTTGCGTGGATCCTTGATGATTGCTGCTACTCTCCGATGGCAGCATTCCCTGTAGCTGTTCTCGACAGTGTGGAGTTTTGTCTGTGGTGTCCAGGATAGTGACTGCTACCTGTTGCAGGGCTTTCCACTCAGAAATATTGGTTCACCCAGATCAGGCCTTGATGCAGCTGGTCAACACATTTTCCAGTACACATCTGTCGAAGTTTGCCGAAGTTTTCAATATCACGCTGAATCTCCGCAATCTCCTGAGAAAGTAGAGATGTGAACATGCTGGGTCCAGCAAAGGTCCTCTGAGATAGTGATTCCCAGGAACTTTCTGACTTGACCTTCAGTTAACTATCCCCCTTCCATTTGACCACATGAGGGCTTATTTCTAACTAATGTAAGGTGAGATTCACTTCCAGTTAATTATTCACCATTTCCTGTTTGAGTCTTCCTGGCTTCAGCTCATCTCATCATTCACTTTATAAGTGTGTGCTCTTTCTTTCTCTCAAGCATATTATTTTTCGAAGCTGTCACAATGGTGCAATGGTGCATGAGTCAGTGTTACTGCCTATCTTGCTTGCACTCCTTTGACATAATTTGGGAAGAAGATAAGAAATTCATACTGCCATCCAAATATCTCCCATTTATTGATGGTCAACAACCAAGTTAACTCGTTGATAAGAAGATTAACTGCTGGAAAGGCTCAGGTACTGTCTGTATTTGTGAAAAGGGAATAAGAGTTCAGGTTAAAAAAAAACTAGAAATGCTGGAGGACTTAGCAGGCCTTGCAACACCCATAGATGTTTCACCCTGAGACCTTCTTCAAGATATGGGTGAATAGCAGCCTGAATAAAGAGGCTGGTGAGAAGGAAAGGAGGAGCAGAGGCCGGAGCACAGACCAAAGGTGATAATTGGACTTATCTAGGAGGATGGGAGTGGAAAGGTGAGAATTAATCAGGATAGGGGATGGCTCTGTCAATGCAGAGCTGGAGCAAAGGAGGGAGGGAGAGGGGGAGAGAGAGAGAGAGAGAGAGAGAGAGAGAGAAAGAGAGAGAGAGCTGGAGGAAAGGAGAAACAGGTGGGGGTAGGGAGCTAATGAAAATGAAAATCGCAGATTGATGTTAATGCCCTCTGGTTGGAGAATGCCCAGATGGAATGTGAAATGTCATTCCTCCAATCTAATATAATGTGCAAGAAAATCCTAAGGGCGTCTACAGGTACATTTAGAGCAAAAGGATAGTAGGGGACAACATTAGTCCTCATTAATATTAGAGTAGTCGGCAATGCATGGCACAGGAGATGGGAGAGATCTTAAGTGGGTATTTTTGCATCTGTATTTACTCTGGACACTGACAAAGCATCTATCAAAGTAAAGCAAACAAGCAGTGAGGTCATGGAATCTATACAGAATAAAGCGGAGGAGATTCTCGCTGATTTTAGGCAAATAAGAGCAGAAAAATCCCCAGAGTCTGACAAGTTATTCCCTCAGACCTCAAGAGAAGTGAGTGTAGGATTTGCAGGTGCCCTGCTTGAAATATTTAATATTTTCTGACCAAGGGTGAGGTATTAGACAATTAGGAGGGTAGCTCATGGAGTTGCACTGTTTAAAAAATGCTCTAAAAATAATCAGGAAAATTATAGGCCAGTGTGCCTGATGTTCATCAGAGGTAAGTTATTGGAAGGAGCTCTAAGAGATCAGATATGCAAGTATTTGGATAGACAGGGACTGATTAAGAATTGTGTGTGATTAGTCATATTTAAGCTATCGTAGACTTTTTTGAGGAGGTTACCAGGAATGTTGTTGAATGAAAGTCCATGGATGTTGTCTATTTGGACTTTAGTAAGGCCTTTAACAAGATCCCACATGAGAGGTTAGTCAGTCGATTGATGTTCATAGTGAGATAGTAAACTTGATTCAACATTGGCTTTTTGGGGGATATCAGCAAGTGGTAGTGAATGCTTCCCTTTCTCAGTGGAGGCCTATGACTACTGGTGTGCCTCAAGCATCGGTGCTAGGTCCATAGATTTTTTTGTCATCGAGATCAATGACCTGGATGATAATGTGATAAATTGGATCAGCAAGTTTTCAGATGACACAAAGATTGGAAGTCTAGTGGACAGTGAGGAAGGCTTTCAAAGGTTGCAGAGGGAATTTGATCAACTAGACAAATGGGCTGCATAAAGGGAGACAGTGGAATTTAATGCAGACAAATGTGAGGTACAGCACTTTGGAAGGACAAACCAAGGTAGGACATATATAGTAAATAGTAGAACAGAGGAATCTGGGAATACATAGAAACATAGAAGATAGGAGCAGGAGTAGGTCATTCGGCCCTTTGAGCCTGCTCTGCCATTCAATGAGATCATGGCTGATCTTAAAGTTCAGTACCCCGTCCTCGCCTTCTCTCCGTAACCCCTAATTCCCTTATACTGAAGAAATATATCTAATTCCCTCTTAAATATATTCAATGAACCTACCTCTACTGCTCTCGGTGGCAATGAATTCCACAGATTCACCACCCTCTGGGTAAAGAAATTCCTCCTCATCTCGGTTCTAAATGGTTTGTCTATTATCTTCGAACCATGGCCCCGGGTTCTGGACTCCCCCACCATTGGAAACATCCCTTCCGCATCCGTTCTGTCCAGTCCTGCCAGAATTTTATATGTCTCTATGAGATCCCCTCTCTCAATCTTCTAAACTCCTGCGAGTACAATCCCCAATTGCGCAATCTTTCCTCATAAGTTATTCCTGCCATTCCAGGTATCAGCCTGGTGAATCCCCTTTGCACTCCCTCCATTGCAAGAACATCCTTCCTCAGATAAGGCGACCAAAACTACATAATTCCTTGAAGGTGAGTGGTGTGACAGGTATAAACAGAGCTTTTGACAGATTGACCTTCATAATTCAAATGACTGAGTATAGGAGTTGGGATATTATGGTGAAGTTGTATAAGACCTTGATGAGGTCAAATTTGATGCTTGGTGATTTAACTGTGGGAAGGATAACAATAAGATTGAAAGAGTGCAAAGAAGACTTACAAGGATCTTGTCCATACTTGAAGAACTGGGAAAGGTTAAATAGGTGAGAACTTTATTCCCAGGAGCATAGAAGAATGAGGGGAGATTTAATAGAGGTATATAAAATTATGAGGGGTAGAGATAAAGTAAATACAAGCAGGGTCCTTCCACTGAGGTTAGGTAAGATAAAAACTACAGAATATGGGTTAAAGGTGAAAGGGTAAAAGTTTAATGGGAGTAATGGGGGAACCGCTATTATGAGTGGTGGGAGAGTGGAATGAGCTGCCAGCTAAATTGGTGAAAGCAGGCTCAGTTTAGACTAGTGGTTCTTAACCTATTTTCTTTCCACTCACATCCAGGTGCCTGTCCAAATTTTCCTTAAAAGTTTAAACCAGTGGCTCTCAACCTTTTTCTTTCCACTCACATACCACTTTAAGTATCACCTATGCCATAGGTGTTCTGTGATTAGTAAGGGATTGCTTAAGGTGGTCTTTGGCTGGAATGAAAAAGTTTGAAACCACTGTTTTAATCGTATCTAATTGACTCGTTATGTGTACAGTTTCATAACTCGAAAGGAAATTTTTCTCATGCAAAATATTTCAGTAACAATTGGGTCTAGAGCAGTGATTCTCAACATTCCCTTCCCACTCACATACCACTTTAAGTAAACCCTGTGCCATCGGTGCTCTGTGATTAGTAAGGGATTGCTTAAGGTGGTATGTGAGTGGGAAGACAAGGTTGAGAATCACTGCTCTAGACCCAATTTAACTGAAATATTTTGCTTGAGAAAAATTGTCATTGGCCCATTTCCTTTGGAGTTATGAAACTGTGCACGTAACGAGTCAATTAGGTACGATTAAAACAGTGGTTTCAAACTTTTTCTTTCCACCCACATAGCACCTTAAGCAATCCCTTTCCTAATCATAGAGCACCTATGGCATAGGGAATGCTTAAAGTGGTATATGAGTGGAAAGGAAAGGTTGAGAACCACTGGTTTGAACTTTTTTTGTAACTTTTTATTTATTGCACTATGAACCGTATCAACAATATGTACAAGTGTTCTTCATTAAATATACTCAGTAATATTTTTCCTTTTTTTCTTCCCCTACCTTACCTCCTCTCCCTTCCCACCCCCCTCTAAAACCAATAAATATTAAACATACAAAACACAAGAAAACAAGTCAGCATTTTCTGTCATATTTCATATATGGTTCCTAAATTTGTTTGAACAATGTATATTTGTCTTTTAAATTATACATATTTTTTTCTAATGGAATACACTTACTTATTTCCAGATACCATTGTTGTATTTTTAGTTTCTCTTCCATTTTCCAGGTTATCATTATGGGTTTTTTTGCTACTGCTTGGACTATCATAATGAATCTTTTTTGGCCTCTATCCAATTTGAGACCTAGCCTTTTATATTATTTAAAATTAAAAAAAAATATTTTTTTGGTATGTTATTCTTTGTGATTTTGCTTAATATCTGACTTAATTCTTCCCAGAAAGTATTCACTTTTGTGCATGTTCCAATTTCTTGTTTACAGCGAAAGCATCTATCCGACATTGTTGGGTCCCACTCTTTTAATTTCTGAGGGGTGATATTAGCCTATGTAACCAATTATATTGTATCATGTGTCGTCTTGTGTTTATTGTGTTCTTCGTAGTTCCTCGAGATAGCTCTTCCCATGATTCATTATTTACGTTTAAATCTTTTTCCCAGCTTTGCTAAGGTTTATACCTTGTTTCATCATCTTTTTTACATTGCAGTTTAATGTACATGTTTGTTATAAATTTTTTAAATTATCATTGTATCCATAATTTTATATTCATAGCTGCTTCCTTCTGGTAGATTCAATCTGCTTCCCAATTTGTCCTTTAAACAAGCTTTCAACTGATGGTATGCAAACATTGTACCACGTGTTATTCCGTATTTGTCCTTCAATTGTTCAAATGTTAATAAATTATTTCCCAAAAGGCAATTTTCTATTCTCTTGATTTCTTTTCTCTCCCATTCTCTAAAAAATATGTCATCTATTGTAAAAGAGATTAGTGGGTTTTGTGTCAATAGCATTTTTGGTATTTGGTCATTTATCTTTTTTCTTTCTACGTGTATCCTCTTTCATATTTTAAGTATGTGATGTAGTACTGGTGAATTGTCATATTGCACCCGATTTTTGTCCCATTTATAAGGTATATGCTCCGATACCTTTTTTCATATTTTATCTAGTTCTATCCTAGTCCAACCCAATTTTATCCTGTTTGGTAGAAATCTGATAAATGCCTTAGTTGTGCAGCTCTGTAGTAGTTTTTGAAGTTTGGTAACTGTATCCCCTCTTGTTTGTACCTCTCTGTTAATTTGTCCAGCGCTACTCTTGATCTTTTCCCCTTCCATAAGATCTTCCTTATTGTTCTCCATAGTCCTACAAAAAATTCTCTGTCAAGGGAATTGGTAACATTTGAAATAAGTATTGTGTCCATGGGAATACGTTCATTTTAATGCAGTTCACCCTCCCTATCAACGTTAGCGGCAATTCTTTCCAATTTTCCAAGTCTTCCTGTTTTTTCCTTATTAATGATTGATAATTTAGTTTGTACAAATGATTTAGGTTATTGTCTATCCTGATACTAAGATATCGTATCACTTGTGATTGCCATTTAAATGGAGATTGTTTTTTGAGTTCTGTCTTATCCATATTATTCATTGGAATCATTTCACTTTTATTTGTGTTAACGTTGTACCAAGATATTTCTCCATACTCCTTCAATTTCTTGTATAACTTTTATTGATCTCTCTGGTTCTGTTAAATATACTATGATATCATCTGTGAATAGGCTAATTTCATATTAATTTTCCTTTATTTTTATCCCTTTTATTTTCCTTTCTTATCAACTTCGCCAATGGTCCTATTGCCAAGGTGAACAATTTGAAATGGTTTGATACATATCCATTTACCACTAATTTTGCCAAAGACCCGTTATATAATGCCCTGATCCAACTAATATACTTTTCCGGTGGTTTAAATTTCTGCATCACTTTGAACAAGTAGTTCCACTCCACCACGTCAAAAGCTTTTTCTGCGTCTAATGTCACCACAACCATTCTCCTTTTATTCCTTTGAGCTGCTTGTTTATTGATATTATCTACTACTCTTTTCGTGACAAATCCAGTTTGGTCTTGTTTTACTAATTTTGGTACACAGTCAGTCAACCTGTTTGCTAATAATTTTGCTATTATCTTATAATCTGCATTTAGTAAGGATATCGGTCTGTATGACGCTGGTGTTAATGGGTCCTTCCCCTTTTTTTGGTATTATTGTAATTATTGCTGTCTTACATGATTCTGGTAAATTTTGTTTTTCTTCCACATGTTTCATTACTTCCAGGAGGGGTGGGATTAATAACTCTTTTAAATATTTTATAAAATTCTATTGGAAATCCATCCTCCCCTGGTGTTTTATTGTTTGGTAGTTCTCTTAATATATCCTGTACTTCCTCCATTTCAAAAGGTTTTGTCAGTTTGTTTTGGTCCTTTACCTGTAGTTGCGATAATTCGATTTTAGCTAAAAAAAATCATCTATTTTATTGTTTTTTTTTCCCTGTGTTCTCATTTGGTATAGTTGTTTGTAGAATTCCTTAAATTTTCATTGATCTCTATTGGGTTGTATGTGATCTGCTTATCATTTTCCCTTGTTGCAAAACAGTTCTTTTAGCTTGCTCTGTTTTAAGTTGCCAGGCCAATATTTTATGAGTTTTTTCTCCCAATTTGTAATACCTTGGTCTTGTTTTCATTTTGTCCTTCTCCACTTTGTATATTTGTAATATTTTGTATTTTATTTTTTTGCTTGCCAATGTTCTCTTTTCCTCTATATCGTCCCTTTTCACTAATTCCTTTTTTGTAATTGATATCTCGCTTTCCAGCTGCTTTACTTCTCAGTTGTATTCCTTTTCCATCTTGGTTACTTAGCTTATTGTCTGTCTTCTAATGAAGGCTTTCATTGCATCCCATAGTATGAACTTGTCTTTTACGGACTCTGTGTTTATCTCAAAATATGTTTTGATTTGGCGTTCACAGCATGGGGTTTAAACACCATCTATATGTTCCTGGTGGGATGTCCTCTAGTTCTATTGCTAATAGCCAGGGTGAATGATCGGAAAGTAATCTACCTTTGTACTTAGTTTTTCTGACTCTCCCTTGGATCTGGGTCAAGAACAAGAACAGGTCTATCCTTGAGTATGTCCTGTGCCTACTCAAGAAATATGAATATTCTCTCTCTTTTGGATGCTGCTTCCTCCATATAGCAATTGGTTTCATTTCTTGGATCGATTTAAGCATGAATTTGGCTACTTTATTCTTTTTGTTTATTATCTTTCTGGTTTTATCCAACACTGGATCCAAGTTAAAGTCAAACACTTCCCCCCCCCCCCCCATCAGAATGTTTCCCTGCATTTCTGCTATCCTCAGGAAAATGTCATGTATAAAGTCTTGATCTTCTTCATTAGGTGCATAAATATTAAGCAAACTCCAAGAATCTGAGTATATCTGACACTTTATCATTACATACCTGCCCGTTGGGTCTGCTATTTCTTCCTTTATCTTGATTGGTAAATTTTTATTGACTAGTATGGCTATGCCCCTAGCTTTTGAACAGTATGATGCTGCCACTACATGTCCTACCAAGACTCTCTTCAATGTTCTGCCTTGGTTACCTGGACAAATGCTATGTCTATTCTGTCCTTTTTGAGTAGTGTTCCTTTTAATTTAGTTATGTATTCCATTAATGTTTATGGTCCTATAATTCAACGTAGTCATCTTATACCTTTGTTTTCACTTCTTTCTCATCTCCTCGGCTCCCCCATCTCCTTTCTTCCATTATTATTCTTTAAGTTTTCCATGCTTTTCTCAGTGCATGACAACACACTTAGAACACAAAAAAACCCTAAAATCCCCGCAACAAATAACACAAAATTTACTTTTAACCAAAATAGCATTAACCCCCCCACCATTTTGGGTTGGCCCCAATCCCTTGCTGGACAACCATAACTCCCCTTTCCATTTGGTTTGCGATAATACTTGCAAGCGTCACCAATTTCGCAATGATGGTTTTCCCCCCCTACCCAGCCCCCCCAGAGAAACACTATTCATTTTCTAGACATACAACAAAGCTCTCTCTGTTTTTCTGCCCTTTCCCTTCTCTTTTTCAACTTTAAACCTCTGTATTTACAATGTCTCTTTTTTATTTTAACACATTTTTGTACATTTTCTTTTTTCTTGTTACTCCTCCTCATCACGTTTCCTGTCCTGCAAATGTTCTGCAAATCCTTGGGCCCACTTTGGGTCCGAGAACCGACTATTCTGCTCCCCAGGGATGAATACCTTAAGTACTGCTGGGTGTCGCAGGACAAAGTTGTAGCCTTTCTTCCACCAGGTTGTTTTTGCTGTATTGAACTCCTTCCACTTCTTTAAAAGTTCAAAACTAATGTCAAAATATTTTTTGTTCCTTAATTTCCAATGGCTGTGTATTTTCTTTCACTTTGTTCTTTGCCTGCTCCAGTGTGTTCTCTCTTGTTGTGTATCTTAATAGTTTTATTAAAATGGATCTTGGATTTTGATGATGTGGCTTCGGTACCAGTGCTCGATGTGCTCTTTCTATTCCTTCTTTTAGATCTGTCGCTCCTAACACCTTCGGGATCCATCTTTTTATAAATTCCTTCATGCCTGTCCCTTCTTCGCCTTCTCTCATGCCCACTATGTTTATATTATTGTGTCTACTGTAGTTTTCCAAAATATCAGTTTTCTGGGATAACAAATCTTGTGTCTCCTTGATTTTTCAGTCTCTTTCTTCCAGTTTTCCTCTTAGTTCATTTATTTCCATTTCTACAGCTATCTCTTGTTCTACCACATTTTCTGCTCTTTTTCCTATTTCTGCAATGGCCAACTCTACACTTTGCATTTTAGCTTCTGCTTTTCTATTTTCTTTTAATTGTATTAAATTAAAGTATTAACATCTCTTTTAATAACCTCATGTGGTCTTCAAAAAAGTCTTTGTCTATAGTCTGTTTATCTCCTTTACCTTCTTCTTTCCTGTGTAGATCTTGGTCTTCTTCCTTTTCTTTTTCTGTCTTCTCCCTCTCTTCTCTGTGTCTCTTCTTTCCTCACTGTTTCCTCTTCAGCTCTTTCAGATGAGCCACTCCTGTCCCGTTGTTGGGCCTCCTGTTGCAGCACGTCCCATTGCTGGGCGTCCTGTCGCTGGTCACCCCTTTCCTGCTCCTCTTGTTGCTGAGTGTCCCTCAGCTGGGTGCCCAATTGCTAACTGTCCTGACCCTGGGGCCCCCTCCCATTGGTGTTCTCTATTGTAGGCTCACTGTGCATCTTTGTCAGGCTCCGAGAGCCATTTTTGTAGTCTGCCGCTCAGGAGGTCGCCACTCTTCCAGGCTCCTACCAGCTTTGGGGGTTAGACAATCCTCTTCACGGGAACTCTCTGCTTCGATGTACAGTTAAGGCCGTCTTCTTTCTTTCCTGGCATTTTTCTTTCTTCTTTGTTATCTGTCGTTCTGGCTTTCTCTTTTTTCGGCACCATTTCCTGGTTCTTCTTTGTTACTTCATCCTCTTTTTTCTTTTTCTTTTTATTTGTTGAATTTTGCTTTTTTTTCCTGTCTTTTATTCTTTTCTCTAGAGAGGGCTGGTTCTTCCTGACCAGCCACTACTCTATCACATGACTCCTCCTCCTCGTTTAAACTTTTAAAGAAAATTTGGACGGTACCTGGATGGGAGGGGAATGAAGGGATATGATCCAGGTGCAGGTCAGTGGGACGAGGTAGAATAATATTTCAGCAAGATCTAGAAAGGCTGAAGAGGCTGTTTCTGTGGTGTAGTGTCCTATCATTCGTTGGTTGGAAGCTTCAAATCCAATGCACCAAATAAGGGCACAAAACATTGTTGGAATACATTGAATCCAATACCTGATGAGTTTCTACTGTATGAATTCTGCATGTGGATTTCATAGACAACACTGATAGACTTGCGTAAAACATCTATCTTTCGCTTTATTAATATTGTCCAGAAGGAAAGACCTCCAAAACCATACGCTTTTTCTTGCTTTTTTTTTCACTTTTCATTTTTTTTCCCCTGTTTCTGAGGATGAGAAAAGGGATGTATGGCCTGTCCTGTTATGGTAAGTGGAGTGATAACATTGTACAGCATGAAAACCGGCCCATGGCCCAACCTGTCCATGGTTGTCAAGTTGTTTCCTTTAGCTTGTTCCTTGTGCCTGTGTTTGCCCATGTCACTCTAAAGATTCCATATCCATTCTCCTATCTATGTGTCCTTGAAACATCAAAATTGTACCTGCCTCATCTTTCAGCTCATTCCACCTCCCTAAGATAAATGTGGCCCTCAGATTCCTTTTAAATCTTGTCCCTCTCACCTTAGATCTATTCCCTCCAGTTTTATACCCATTTTACATAGCAATTTTACTTAATTGGTGTGTGAACAACCTGTCTTCAAAACCAGTGCGCCTTCTGGACAGGAGCTGATGCGAAACGCATTGGCTCTGATACTACCTACCTTGCTGGGTAATACATGGGATGAAAATGACCTCCCATCTTGCGTTCGTTGCGTTTACACAGGTAAATGAAGCAGTTAAAAAGGCAGTTAGTTCCCATCTTTTAACAGTTGTGTAAAAGAGATTTGAGATTCCCCACCCCGAGGGAACAAAAGACCCTGACTATTTACTTTATCTTTGTCCATCTTGATTTTATAAACCTCTATAAAAACCATCCTTAGCCTGCTATGCTCCATGGAGATGAGGCCCAGCCTCTCCTTATAATTCAATCCTTCCAGACCAGATAACATTCTTTTGAATGTTTTTAATTTAATTTCAATCTTTAAAAATTTCAATGTACTTTAATTTAATTTTTAATTTTGATTTTGATTTAGACATAATTTAAATTTAATTTAGACATGCAGCACACTAACAGGTCCTTCTAGCCCAGTAGTCCAGGCTGCCATATGCCCTAATTTGCTGACAACCCTTGTACATTTTAAAGGGTGGCAGGAAACTAGGGCACACAGAGGAAACCAATGCAGACGCAGATAGAAGGTACAAACTCCTTACAGAGAGCGCCAGATTTGAACCCTGGTCGTTGGCACTGTGCTGGCCAGGGTCTTATCCCAATAAAACCTAATACATCATGATTTCACTGTCATCTTCTTCACCTTCTATCATTGTGACACTATTTGCTTGTAGGAATGTATCCAGAATTTGTATGTAAGCTGAGGAAGAAACATGGGGGAAGAGTCTTGGACAAAAGAGCACAAATTCAGGATTGAAGAGCGTCCATTTAGAATAGAGAAGCAGAGCAATGTCTGTAGCCAGAGGATGGAGAATCTGTGGAATTTCTTCTGCCTATGCAGGCCAAGTGTATTTAAAGGAAAGATTGATAGGCTCTTGATTAGCCAGGACATCAAAGGCTTTGGGGAGTAGGCCAGTCAGTGGGGCTGAGTGGGAAAATAGATCAGCTCATCAATAGCGGAGCAGACTCAATGGGTTGAATGGCCTAATTTGCTCCAATGTCTTATGGTCTAACAGCCTGCATTTACTGTGTATCATATTTTTGAAACCATGCAATGTGACTCGTTGTGTTTTACAGTTTCCATACTACTTTGAAGTGTAGTCACTGGTAAAGCAAAATAATAGCAACCATATTTTCTGCCAGTCTATTCCATTCTCCAGCAAGAAAGTATTTTCTGATAACTGACATGACTCTGCTTTCATTATTTGTCTTGATATTTTTTTCTTCAATTTAGAGATACAGCACAGTAACAGGTCCTTCCTGCGGTGACCAAATATACTCAGTTGACCAATTAATCTAACAACCCTGTATATGTTTGAAAGGTGGGAGCTGTATATGTTTGAAAGGTGGGAGGACACTCGAGCACCCAGAGGAAACCATACAGACATGGGAAGAAGAATGAACAAACTCCATACAATGCAGTGCCGGATTCAAACACGTCACTGGCGCTGTAATAGTGTTGCCGCTGTCTTAAGTCCTAATGTTGTTCCTACATTACCTTTCTCCTGAGCACCTGAACAGAATGTACTGTTTTAATCATTTTATGAAAGAAGTCTCACCCTCTGAAAATCCATGGGACATTGGTTAAATAAAAGACCTTGTATCCCTAAGCCTTATCCAGAAGTGGTACCCATTCTGACAATATATGTTTGGCATGTAGATTGGTTTCCTTCACAATCTAATGAAGTTTCAATGGAAATGTGAAGGAAATCTTTGTGGTCTATACTCTATTAGTCTGGTTCTGCCAGATGAAGCTACTTTGAAATTTCTTCCCCACCTTTTGAAGAAGCCATATCATGATCTGCCATTGACTCGATTTTGGAATGGCTTCATAACCGCAATAAACAACTGGACCCTTAATGAACAAAAATCTGACGATGCTTCTCTTTCCATACATGCTGCCTGACTTGTTGAGTCCTTCCAGCTCTTCCTAATTTTATTTCTGATACATGTGAGCTGAGGAAGAAGTTACCAGGGCATTCAACAATAAGAGTCACCAAATTCATCTCTTCAGCAGACACTATTGGTGCATATTTCTCCATGAATATAATTAGGAATTATTCAAGACTTCAATTTATCTTTTCTTAGCCCAACAATAATTAGGGGAGGGGAAGTTAAACATACTCACATACATAGACGGAGAGATGGCCACAGCATTAAAACAGGCCCTTTGGCCCAACTCATCCATGTTGGCCAAGTTGTCCATCTGTGCTGGTTCCATTTGCCTGTGCTTAATTCAAATACCTTAAATTGTTGAGTTCAGGTAATTCAGCACAGTCTAAAATTGCAAAGGGAAGCATCGCTTTCCTGGGTAGACCAGCAAACTTACACTCAGCCATGATGTGACAACGGGACATTCCAATAGGAAATCTATTGCGAAGCTGCTCAACTGCTTAGTTTCAGCATGTTGGACAGTTAAGGAATTGATTAATTTGAATATATCACAAGCTCATTTACATTTTTTATTTAACCCATTGGTCCTTTTTCAAAAATGATCATTGCAGTTAGCTTAAATGAATTTCTTGATGCATTTTAAAATTTTAACATTCTTTCAATTATAAACTGTTAAGGGTTTGAATATTGGCACAATCTGCCCATTTTTCCAATACCCAAGTTGAAACAAATGAAGGAATGTGGTTCAGTGGTAATCTGGTGGAAGATTGCTAGCCTCTCACAGTCAAGTTCAAGTTTATTATCATCTGATTGTACAAGTACAACCCAACGAAACAGCGTTCTCTGGTCCTCAGTGCAAAAGACGCAAAGACACAACCAGACATAACACACATACAGACAAACGATACATGTGCAGGACGTATGTACCTATGTAAACTTAAAATAAGATTGTTGAATCAATAGGAGAGTCATGAAAGGTTTGTATGAGCTGTTTAGCAGTCCTTCATTCTTCTGTTGTGGAAAGTTGATCTTCCTTGTATTATTGATGTGAGTAGAATAAATATTGTGTGGTTGCACAATGTGAGAGATCTCCTCCATTGATGATCATCTAAATCTGCCCAAAATTTGTCAAAGAGATTAGATTCTGAATCTTTCATCTGCATGCCATGAAACAGTTTAATTATGGTGTTGAAATTCAATGCAAGAGCATAATTAGAAGCTCCAAAGCTTTCCTCTGTGGTGCGGCATTAGAAAATAATGCTTTCTGAGTATTGTATCTATTATTAGAGGATATTAATGCATCAGGTATTCTATTCACTGGGTTACAACTGAGGACATTGAATGGCAATTGTGCATGGGTATTGTTAGACAAGTCGTGTCTGCAAAGTAAGTTTCATTTATCATTTAACTTCTTGAGATTTTGTGATGCAGTCAGCATAAAATGTATTCTGAGGTTTCTTTTGTAATTTCAGTTGGTAAAGGAGATTAAATAGATTAGCTAATCTGTTATTAATGCTACCACTCTGCTGCATGCAATAACTGAACCATCTTGCTCTTTGAGGCTTCATCTATTAATAGAACAGCTCTTGTTACTGTCTGCCTCTCTGAAGAATACTGTCTACATTGCCAAAGCATTTTACAAGGATGATATTGATCTTTTACCACAACTTCATACAAGAATTACACCGTTGTTAATTGCTATGAAAACAACCACTAAACTCTTCTTACTACTCAAGTCACAGTTTGTAATGACGTCACGCAAACAGCACCAGGGGTCAAGAGTGAACCATGGTCTCTGGCTCTTAAAGGAAGCAGGTTAACTGGCTTTACCTCTATTTGTGGGCCAGGAGGAGTCGTAGGGCTGTTGCCCAGAGTTGCTATGGTTCCTGGGAATGGACTTCACCCACCCCCCTCCCCCACTGGAAGTGGGCTATCAGGGGATCATATTTGCATGCACCCCATCTATTTTTCCCCAAAGGTCCCTCGAGCACCAGCCAGGTGTTTTAACGTATTCATGAGATACTGTGGTGTTCTCCTCGCCAGACAGACAGACAAGATAGGCAGCCAAGTCAGGTAGATCTCTGAGCAAAAAAGTCAAGTAAAAAAAAAAGGAAGGTGTTATGAAGTAAAATTTTCAAAGTACGCAAGGAAATGTGGTCTTGCTTTTCTGGCTGAAATGTAGCCTGATTGTCATTCCCTAGTGCAAAGCAGCAGTTCTGTTACTGTCAGAGGCTTGAACGTTCTGTCCAATATTTGTGCATTTAAGCATGAAACTGGTGTCAGTGCTGTTTGTATGCAGAAACGTCAGTTTGTGAGCTGTACCAAACCAATGCAGACTTGAGGGAAGCTCATCACCCAGGTTGTCTGACTGATTCTCATGTAAGAAAAACTCAGTGATGCTAACAGATCAAAAAGATTGAACTCAGAATCCATTTATAAATTACTTGGGTTAAAGAGGGCTGAATTTTCTTTATGTGGTCAGCATGCCTTTTTTCGTTTTCTCAGAAAACTTTCTAGATTATAATGGTGCTGGTCAAAAATCTGAATTGCAAACTCAATCTGCAGCAAGAACTCAGCTGGTCATGCAGCATTGGTGAGAGAAAACAGATGATCGACATTGCCAGCCAAAGGCCTTCATCAGGACTGAGGGAAGTAAGCAGGGGCAGTGTAAAGAGGACAGAGTGGGAGGCATGAAGCAGGAGCCCCACACTTCTCTATTTATCAGATTGCACCATGGACAACCTCTGTTTTTGCCCCTCCTCCCGTCCCCTTTGTTGTTCTTGCCTCTGGCATCTGTCACCCTTCTGTCCATCTTGATCCACCTCTGCCTGGTTGGCCAATCCCGTGCAGGGCCCCTGCCTCTTCGTTCCCACCCTGACCTCTTTACATTGCTCCCATCCACTCTCGTTTGTCCCGATGAAGAGTTTTGGTTCGAAATCTCTCTGATACTGCTCGACCCGCTGAGTGCCTCCAGCAGATGGTGTTTGGGTTCAGATTTTAGATGTGTACTCTCCTGCATACCTCTAAATTGTGTGGGGGAGGGGGGGGGGAGGGTGTGGGGGTGGGTTTAATGGCACTATCAACTGTGAGAAATTAGTTTTGGTGGTGGTCTTTTAATTTAAATTTAGATTTTAAATTTAAATTTAAAATTTAGACATGCAGCACAGAACAGGCCATTTTGGCCCACGAGCCCAGGCCGTCCTATAACAGCCCAGTAACCTACACCTCCGGTACCTTTTGAATGGTGGGAGGAATCAAGAGCCCTCAGGGAAAACCCACACAGACATTGGGAGAATGTACAAACTCCTTACAGACAGCGGGGATTTGAGCCCCGGTCCCGATTGCTGGCGCTGTAAAGGCATTGCGCTGATGAGACTATTTAGGCAGCAGTATGGAGATAAAAAAAGGAAGATCAGGTTCCAGGGCTTGGTACAGTAAAACCCCTTTTACATGGCACTTATTGGATAAGTGTATTTTCCAATTGCTTGAGATTTACCAGTATTCTTACAATGCCTAACTAATACACCTGCTTTATGAATAAACAGTTTAAAAGACAAAAATACTATGCTATACTGCAGCACAAACTTCACTTGCTTGAATATATAAACCTTAAAGCATTTTAATTTATTTTCAGTCATATTCTTTTAAAATATTTAACCGTTGCTGCATCTGCAGGTTCTTCCCCCTCCATGAATCCACCCAAAAGATGAACAATAACATTATAGATAACATTAACCCACCCCTCTCCCAAGTCTACAGATAAAGCCTAACTAATATACTTAATAACATACATACTAATGAAGATAAAGACTCATACTAAGCAGGGTTAATGGATCACTTTAAGAGAGTCACCCCAACGGTGAGTGGCATCGAGCAGCTCTTCATCCTGGGCAACGCCATTGCTGTTTCACTCAACTTTATTCAAACAGCTGTTACAAGCAAAAGTACGACCAAGGCCCTCCTCCGATGGCTGGATAATTGCTCGCATTTTAACCAAAGGTTATGTGTTACTTCACAGAACATTTACGATTTAAAACTTTTATTCAAGTTTAAATTCTTTCTAATTGATTTTGATTTATTTATTTATTTCCTTGTTTTTTGGTTTTTTTTGCTGGCCAGTTTCTTGTATTCTGGATACCACAATTTTATTGTACTTCATCACAGCAAGGGGCTTTGCATCTGAATGTTGAAGCACAGGAGGGAGCATGAGTGACAGAGGGCAACCCGGCAAGCTCAAGCTCACTCATAATTTAATAGTTAAAAAAATGTAGATGTCCAGGCCATTTTGGCCTGCAAACCCGTGCCGTACAATTGATCATTTTGAACGGTGGGAGGAAACCAGAGCCTCCGGGGAAAACCCACACAGACACGGGAAGAATGAACAAATTTCTTACAGACAGAGCGGGATTCGAATCCCAATCCCGATCACTGGCGCTGTAACAGCGTGGCACTTACCGTGCCGCCTTGAGTAAAAACTCTGAGCAGTACAGAAACGAAGCAGTTTACACAGCGTCCATCAGAGGTGAAGTGTAGCCGACATTTCAGAACTGAGCCTTTAGTCAGGAATGGAGTAGTGATCCTGTCAACTTTGGCAGCACAGTTGGTGTAGCCATTAGCACAGCGCCTTTACAGTGCCAGCCATCGAGACCTGGGTTCGAATCCTGCGCTGTCTGTAAGGAGTTTGTACATTCTCCCTGTGTCTGCGTGGGTTTTCCCCGGGGGTTCTGGTTTCCTCCCACCATTTAAAATGTACGGGGGGGGGGGGGTGTAGGTTAATTGGGTGTAAATTGTGAAGCATGGACTCATGGGCCAAAATGGCCTGTTACCGTGCTGTATGTTTAAATTCGATTGTGTGGTGTAATACCTGGCCATGTGCCAGGTATTGGATAGAGGTGAAGCGACAGAGGATGCTGAGATTGGATTAAACAATAGCACTTGATCCTTCAGGAATGGCATGCAACTGGCACCATTATAGTACAGAGAGAGATCATTCAGCCTATTAGGCTAATGCCAGCTTTCAGCAGAGCGATGAGCAGAAGCTGACTTGCACCCAACCTGTTCGGGGTTTGCTCACTCACCACCTCAACTCCAAATTCCCATCTACATGGTATAACCTTTCACACCTTGTTTAATCTATCCTCTCCATTCAAGACTAGGCTTCCACTGTCCTTCGGTGAGAGTTCCATATGGCCAAAGTAATCCGTGAGTGCCCTCTCCCAGCCCCTCACCTTACGTAAATTCGGGGGGAGGGGGTGGGGGGTGGGGGGGAAACATTTGCAAAACTAAAATAGGACTGTCCCAAATTTAAGGATCACTCAAAAAGAGGGTCCATGTTGCTGGGGCCTTCCAACTGGTAAACTTTATGTACAACCTAATCCCACTCTAAAAATTGGCTAAGCTACAACCTTATTGATATGAAATGTAATATTCCCTATTTTATCAATTTATAAAATTAGTAGCCTTAGTTTAGAGCAGACATTCTCAACAGGGGCCATGCAACCCTGCTGAGGGCCACAGCAAATTAAGAGGGATGGGGATATGGAATGAAATCATAACATTTTTTTGAATGTAGTCTGCCAGAGAAAAGTATGGAAGAAACAACGCAGGCAACCCAGTTACATAGCATTTAGCGCGTCCCTATTACACCACCAGTGAGCCAGGTTCAAATCTGGTGGTGTCCATGAGGAGTTTATACATTCTCCCTGTATCTGCGTGGGTCACCTCTGGGTGCTCTGGTTTCCTCCCACCTTTCAAAATACCCACGGGGTTAATCGGGTGTAACTGGACAGCACAGGCTCGTGGGGCAGATACCGTGCCAGATGACAAAACTTAAAAAAAAATTAAACCAACTAAAGTGCTTCACGCAGAAGGGCGGGGGTTGTAAACCAAGTCCTCGAGGATGAGGGTGGGAGGCATAGCCAAAAAAAGGTTGAGAATGGCTTGTTTAGAAGGTGATTCAAATGTGTGCCAGTCAGACAGAATTTAGATTTTTAAACAATGGGATAGAAAATTGGATCATGTTACACATTCTGAATAAGAGAGTGGAATGGATGAATATTACTCATTTTAGGGACCAGGATCCCCATCATATCCACTCAAAGGAGCACTGAAAGACATCGACACACAGTGATGCTGGAGTAACTCAACAGGTCTCGCTGCATCCATAGGAGGGAAAGATATTTAACTGGATGTTTCAGGCCTGAGCCCTTCCTCAAGATAGAAGCAAAAAAAAACCAGGAAGGTGTCTAGATAAAGACTGGAGAGGGAAAGATGGGAAAGAAGGGCTCCGACTCCTATGGACGCTGCGAGACCAGCTGAGTTTCTCCAGCATTTCTGTGGGTGTTTTACTACAATCACAGTGTCAGAAGACTTGTGTCTTTCACTGAAAGACGTTGGTTGCCCAAGATACCCATCATAAGTGATTGACAAAAACTAAAACCATCTCCCTTATAGGTCAAAAGCATGTTTAAGATCTCTGCTTGGCCTGAATAATCCGAGTTAAAAGGGAGGTAGCTGAGGTATTCTAGGCCTGCACTTTTCTGCAAGCAATTTCAATGATCAAAATTTGTTTCAGTGGGGTGAGCAGGGTTCTTCCCCATGATCCCATAGCTGATCACCATCTACAATGTTGACGCTCCTGGATGCTCTTTTGCACTGCTATTCACAAACAGAAACGCGGCAAGAGGTGGGGAATGTAATTGGGTGGAGCTGCTTGTTGTAGTAACTTCATCGGAGAATGGAGGAGCAGCAGGTTGGCATTTCTGTGGTGCCAGCCGCCTGCGTTCATTCCCGGCCTCCAGTGCTGTCTGCAGGATGTCTCCTCATTCCCCCAGGTGCTGGGAGGTTGATTGGTTCATGTAAATAACCATTTAATATAGTTTAATTGCACAAGAACCACAGGGAATTTTATGAGCAGGTGTAACAGAGAATAAATTGCAGCAGGATTATGAGACCAATCGCATCGCTCTGCTGAAAGCTGGCATTAGCCTAATAGGCTGAATGATCTCTCTCTGTACTATAATGGTGCCAGTTGCATGCCATTCCTGAAGGATCAAGTGCTATTGTTTAATCCAATCTCAGCATCCTCTGTCGCTTCACCTCTATCCAAATTTAAGGCAGAAGAGAGAATAGATTTACTTTTTCAATATGTTATTGTAAAGCTAGCAAGAGAAATAATTTAAATGCAATTTTAAAAAAATATATAGATTGCGTAAACTTTCAGAGAAATGAAAGCAGAGCATAATTTCAATTAGAGATGAAAAGATAAACTTTTGCATTTCGTAACCTCAGCATAATTATCAAATAAGAAAGAAATAATGTGGAGTTGAAAACCTTGTAAAAATTATTATTTTGAAGGCAAGTCATCATCATTTTGAAACGATATTCTCAGCTTGGCAAGCAGTCATTGCAAATACTCCTTCATTTTGTAAAGGTTCAGAAAATCTAACAGTGAAGATTAGAAATTTAAAATACCGGGTATACATGTCTTATAATTTGCAGCTTCAATCTGAAGTATCAGACTGCTGATGTGTTAAAAATTTTAATGGAAATTATATAACCTTTTGGCTTTTAATTTGTGACCCTTAAATACTGAATTATTTAATGCAGAAGGATGACATTACTTTCAATTTCTTGAGAGTTTAGTGTAAGTAAGTGAATGTAATCAGCTAAAGTAAAGCTAGATTAATTTTTGAGTATTAAATGATTCTGTGCCAAGGTACTCAGTGATAACAATAATTAGAGATCTTTTTCTTGCCAGGAATAATTGTCTACATTTCCTTATCTTAATTTTGAATAGCTAAGCTACTTTTATAAAACCCTTATGCGACCTCTCTAAATATTTAATGATCTCAGTAACTCAGTTCAACTTTTATTCATATTTTCAAGTCAAATTTTGAATTTCTTGGACTTGAACATAGGGAACAATTTCTTCCCATCCAGCTTTGCCTTTTCTAGAATTTTCTTTCTCCACAGAATTTCCTTCATCTTTTTATGCTGCATTTATGCCCTGTTCTGAAGACACTGACTCTACTCCATACACTTTGCTACTTTGTACTCATGGATATTTTCTATTTACTAAAAGTATCTTAAAAAAAAATCTTTATTTAAATATGAAAATATTACATTAAAAATTACACTAAGCAAATCAACAAACAACCATCCCTGCCCCCCCCCCACCCCACCCCCCACTCAGCCAACCCCTGCAAGGGGAGCCAAAAAAAAACCATATACAACACTTTAAGATATTTCCAAACCCATATATTCCAAATAAGGTGACCACTTTTTAACAAAAAAAAGAATAATTTTCAAGTAAATTATATGTTATTTTCTCCATATAAATACAAGATTGCAATTCATTATGCCAATGAACTATATTAATCTCTATATTATCTTTCAAAGTAATTGGTACACATTTCTGTGCCACCGATAATGCTAAATGAACAAAAGCTATCTGAAACTTATCCAGCCCCAAACCATCAAATAAACCATATAACCCAGCAAGAAAATCTCTGGGTCTAGTGGTAATTTAATGTTAAATAATTTCTCCAGAATTACCCTAATCTTTTCCCAAAATGGTTGTACCCTATCACAAGACCAAACTACATGAAAAAAAGTTCCAGTATTTCTTTCTTTTCTTTGGCTTGGCTTCGCGGATGAAGATTTATGGAGGTAATGACCACATCAGCTGCAGGCTCGTTTGTGGCTGACAAGTCCGATGCGGGACAGGCAGACACGGTTGCATCGATTGCAAGGGAAAATTGGTTGGTTGGGGTTGGGTGTTGGGTTTTTCCTCCTTTGTCTTTTGTCAGTGAGGTGGGCTCTGAGGTCTTCTTCAAAGGAGGTTGCTGCCTGCCGAACTGTGAGGCGCCAAGATGCATGGTTTGAGGCGATATCAGGCCACTGGCGGTGGTCAATGTGGCAGGCACCAAGAGATTTCTTTAGGTAGTCCTTGTACCTCTTCTTTGGTGCACCTCTGTCTTGGTGGCCAGTGGAGAGCTCGCCATATAACACGATCTTGGGAAGGCGATGGTCCTCCATTCTGGAGACGTGACCTACCCAACGCAGTTTGATCTTCAGCAGCGTGGATTCGATGCTGTTGGCCTCTGCCATCTCGAGTACTTAACCCACATCTAAAACACAAATCCGAATTACTAAATCCATATTTTTTCATTCGTTAGGAGTTAAGTATAACTGATGCAAAAAATTATAATTAACCAAACCGTACCTTACATTAGTCAATTTAGTTATCCATTCAGGACACATAATCCCCCAATCCTCCTGAGGTATATCATAAGTTAAATCACTTTCGCATTTATTTCTGGATTTCTTCAAATTCGGTTTATCCATGGTCTCTTGTAACAACTGATACATATCTGAAATAAAGCCCCTTCTTGGTATAGAGGAAATCAAAGATTCAAACTTTGTTGACTCAGCTAATCTCATATCCTTTCCATAACTGTCCCTTATCAAAGCTCTAAGTTGATAATACACAAACAAAGAATTTACTGGTATTCCAAATTTTTCCCTCAATCAATTCAAAGAAAGGAACTGTCCATCTTCAAAACAAACCTGAATCACTTCTACACCATCAGAATGCCATACCTTTAAATACCTATTAAACATTGAAAAATAAATAAGCTGATTTTGATATAACAGAGTTTGAATTGATAATTTACCCTTTGTACCTATAACAACATTTCTATTAATCCATATTTTTAACACCAGCATATCATATCCCTGCAATAAACACAAATTCCATTTGTGTTTAAACTGATGAACATCAAATTCAGAAATACAGGCTAATTCCACCTTGGCCTAACTAGGAGGCTGCTTAGTATCCATCATTCTACTAACAAACTTTAACTGTACAACCTCATAATAATTTTGAAAATGAGGCAGCTGAAGTCCACCTAACGCATACTTCCACATCAAATTCTGTAAAGATACTTGAGCTAATTTTCCCTTTCATAAAAATTTCCTCACCTCCCTGTTCAAATCTTGAAAAAAGCCCTTTGGAAGTAAACATGGAATTGACTAAAATAAATACTGGATACAGGGAAAAATATTCATATTGATACAATTTACTCGACCTATTAATGTTAATGGAAGATACTTACATTTAATCAAATCCATTTTAATCTTTCTCAATAAAGGTACATAATTTAATTTATATAAAGACTGGTAATTCGCATTCACAATCACTCCGAAATATTTAATTTTATTAGACCATCTTAATTTTATGATATGTTTCCATGCTTCATAGTTCCCCTCCAAAATTGGCAATATTTCACTCTTATCCCAATTCACCTTATACCCAGATAGCACCCCAAATTGAACTCAACATTCATGTAAATATTTCAAAGATTGTTCTGGATATGTCAAATAAATCAATACATCATCAACAAATAGATTAATCTTATATTCATCATTTGCAATTCTTATCCCTTTAATATTATCATTCTGTTGAATTGCCTGAGCTAATGGTTCAATGACCAACGCAAACAAGGCTGGTGATGATGGACAACCTTGACATGTTGATTACGTTAATTTAAATGGCAAAAAAGTTTGGCCTTTCATCACCACCCGAGCAATCGATTTTTATACAATGCTTTATCCTAACCAGTAAAAAGAGGGCTGAAATTAAACTTCTCCAACACCTTAAATAAAAAATTCCACTCAACCCAATCAAATGCTTTTTCCGCATCAAGCACAACCACCATTAGTTGGTTGGGATGCTGTCTCGATGCATTGATCAACGTCATCACTGTAAGAATATTATCAGACGCACATCTATTCTTAATAAAACCTGCTTAATCTGTATGCACTAACTGAGGTAAATATTTAGTAAGTCTGTTTGCCAATACCTTAGCTATTATTTTAAAATGCACATTTAATAAAGAAATTGGTCAATACGAGGCTACATTCAATGGATCTCTATAAAAGTATCTACACAAAACCATGAAGACACCCGATTTGCAAACTGCTTTAGAATCAGAATTTATTGTCATAAACATGCCACAAATTTGTTGTTTTGTGGCAGCATGACAGTGCAATATTGCTATAAAATTAATTTTAAAATAAAAAAGTAGTGAAAAATAAGAAAAAAAAAAGAGTCCGGGTTCATTGTCCATTCACAAATCTGATGGCAAAGGGAAAGAACCTGTCCTTGGGTGTTAATCTTCAGGCTCCTATACCTCCTTCCTGATGGTAGCAGTGTGAAGAGGGCATTGGTTGGGTGATGAGGGTCTTTGAGGATAGAGGCAACTTTCTTAGGACACCGCATCTTGTAGATGTCCTCGATGTAATGGAGACTGAGTCAGTGATAGCGCTGGCCAAGTTCACAACTTCCTATAGTTTTATTTCCCTTGTCCTGTCCATTGACACCTCGATACTAGTCAGTGATGCGACCCTTCAGAATGCTCTCCATGGCACACCTGTTAATACTTGAAATTTCTTTGTTTAGGAGTTTCTCAAACTCCGAACAAAATATAGCCCCTAAGGTCTTCAAAGATGTTGACACCCAGAAATTTGAAGTTCTTTCCCCTTTCCACTGCTGAGCCCTCAAAGAGGACTGGTTTGTATTCTCCTGGTTTCCCCTTCCTGAGGTCCACAATCAATTCTTAAGTTCTGTGAACAATGAGTGCAAGGTTGCTGTTGCGGCAACCCTCAACGAGCCGATCTATCTTACTCCTGTACACTTTTTCATTCACATCTTTGATTCTGCTAACAACCATTGTGTCATCGGCAAATTTGTAGATGGATTTGAATTGTGCCTGGCCACACAGTTATGAGTGTAGAGTGGAGCTGTGGGCTAAGCATAAACCTATGTTGATTGTCAGTAAGGAGGAGATGTTGTAAATGATCCGCGCTGACTGGTCTTCTGATGAGGTGTGACAGAATATAGGTATGTTTTTTGGGAGATACATTGGGGCAGGTTTTAGTGTAGGTCACATACAAACACTTTAAAATAGATCTTATTTAAAATACTGGAGCTCTGCCCCATGCTCGACATGTTGGGGCCAACAGCCTTTGCAGAAGCTTTGGAGAGTGCCCAAGAAACTTCACTAATGGATTGTTGTTTACAAAAAGGCAACAGATTAAAGAGCTTCTTGGAGCCACAGATTGTCTGCAGTGGAACTTGCTGTTCTAAGAGGGTCATGTGGTTTTGCAAGCAGAGAGAGTAAAACTGGCTTTCTGTGTGTGTGTGTGTGTGTGTGTGTGTGTGTGTGTGTGTGTGTGTGTGTGTGTGTGTGTGTGCGCGTGTGTGAGAGAGAGGTGAGAGAGAGGGAGAGAGAAAGAGAGAGATAATTTCTATAGTTTTACAGTAGGACGCAGCAACTGGAACTGGAACAGGACAAGCTGGCAAGCTTGTGAAAAACCCCATTTGGAAGGCGGGTTCTGAGTGCTTAGTTCAGCCCAGTCAAAGCCCTGGTGATTCATGCAAGAGGAGAAGACTGGCTGTCTAATATTTCACTTGGAATTAGAGAAACGAAAAGGCACTCTGTGGTGACCTGAAAGAAAGGGGTTATCATCTGGAGAATCCTGAGGGGGAAAATTTTGTCAACAAGACACTGAAGTGGCTAATTAAAAAGGAACCAGTTGTGGGTGTCCTGGAACAACAAATCTCTCTCTGAAAACTGACGAGAACCTTCCTGAGTGGTAACCATTTACCTTTCAAGCACCAAAGGCTGGTGAGCTTCATAAATGTTAAATTCTGTGCACAGTATAAGAATTGCCTGCAACCAGTGAACTTGAAGGAGTGAGACTGTGAATCCAATAACTTTTCTGAACTTGCACACGCATTACATACATGTGCACTTAGAATTAGAAGGGGGTTAAGTTGGGTTAGTTAAGTCAATAGTGATAAGTTAAAGTGTGATTCTGTTTTCATGTTTAAAGATAATTAAAAGCAACTTTTGTTGAAATAACCCTTTGTCTTGGTGAATATCTATTGCTGCTGAGTTTTGGGATCCTCAAGGCTCGTAACAGAGGAAGTCCAGGATCCAGTTGCAGAGGGAGGTGCAGAGGCCCAGGTTTTGAAGCTTGCTGAACAGTACTGAGGGGATGATGATGTTGAGAGTTGATCTGTAATCAATGAAAAGCAGCCTATTGTACATATTGCTGTTGTCCAAGTGATCCAGGGCTGAGTGGAGAGCCAGTGAGATTGCATCTGGTGTGCAACGCCTGTAGCTTTAGGCAAATTTCAATGAGTCCTGATTTTTACATAGGTATGAGTTAATTTTAGCTATGACCAACCTGTCTAAGCATTTCAACACAGTAGATATTAGTGCTACTGGTCAATAGTCATTGAGGTAGCCCACCCTGCTCTTCGAGGGCACCAGAATGATCGATGCCCCTTTGAAGCAGGTGGGAACTGCCGACTGCAGTAATGAGAGATAGTAAATGAGCATCTTCAGAAAATAGTGAATTAACACTGTACACAATTATTGCACATGTGGTCTCATCAGTGACCCAGTTAACTGAAGTATACCCATTATATTCAACGCCACTTGGAATCACAATAGAGTTGTTAGCTTTCCTAATTCCTTGCCGTGGCCGCATACTACCCTGTTGCCACTCAGGCACGGCCACACTCAGATTGCTCTGTGCTTGCGAACTCTGCAGTCTCTCTCCATTTCAATAAGACGGTTTTTGACAGAGCTTTCCTTGCCAATACAGTCAATTTCCTGTATTATACTCCATTTTTCAGATCCTTTGCCATTGTCCCCACCAAACAAATGTCGCCAGGTAATGTCCTTTTCACAACTTGCTCTCCTGCTTGCCTTTGTGTCATTATTGTGATAGTACAGATCTATCACCAATGTATATAGTGTATATAGTTACAGTATCTAGACTGTGCTTACAGCAATTGGCTGAGAGCTAAGCCACGCCTACTGTCTGGGCCTTAAAGGGTTGTGTCCCTAGCCAGGTCGGATCATTTCGGACTGGTCGGCCACCTGTGAAGAGCTCCTGTCTTTTGCTAATAAAAGCCTTGGTTTGGATCAACAAGTCTTTGGTTCTTTCGACGAGCTCTACAATTATTAAAAGTAACAACTCTGCTTTCAGTATATTCACTTGTCAGTGACAGAAACTGTGGCATGTTGAGGCTCCAGTACCACCCCCAAGGCCTTGCCACTCGTTGTACATCCTGCCATGCAGTTAAAAAAAACAGACCCATTTCCATCAACCCTCCATTGGATCGCTGTCCCAACCCCCACAGCTTAACACTTCCTGTGCTTTCCACTGCAGAGAAATCAGTGACCACCCCTTCACCTTCCTGATGCCGAAGAACGATGCAAGGAGCAGGAAACTAGCTGAGCATTTCCTGCTTTGGCTGTAGGGGCTGTGAAGTGTTGGGTGGTTCGCCCTGCTGATACAGTGGCAAACCTGTGCGGGAGAACAGAATCCAAAGCTGAGCTTTAACTCTTCTAAAGCCCTCTTGCTTCCTGTTAGAAATTGCTCAACACAGAGAAAGCCTTAAAAAATAGTCTTTGAAAAATATTTGCAGACATTTCTTTGGCTAAGCAGAAGAAAGGAATATTATCATAACAAAGAAATGTGCAGGTATCTGGAATTGTTTTTTATGGAACTAGAGGAGGGATTTAAGTCCATGACCTGGATTGGCTTGGTAGCACAACCATTGACTGATGTTAAACAAGAAAATCTGCAGATGCAGTGGTCAAGTGCAATACACATGCACTGGAGCAACTCAGCAGGACGTGCAGCATCTATAGGAAGAAAAAGTCATTAATTGCAGTCTCAGGCTTGAAGCTTCACCAGGAATCTGGCAAAACAGATAAAAATGTGGGAGCCTTCCTCTCCTCCCTTCCCCACACTGTTTTATTCAGGGGACTCTGCTTTTTCCAGATTCCCGACGACGTGCCTAAGCCCAAGATATATATTGTTTTTTCATTTCCTATGAATGGTGTGTCACCTGCTGAGTTTCTCCAACACTTGCATGTATTCCACCACTGACTGAGCTGGTGGATTGGGCCTGTGGCAGGTGGGATGGGAACCAACAAAGGGGGAAAAAAACACCAGCCTGACCTCAACCTCACCATCTGTTCATGACAGCTTAAGCAGGAGTGACCACACAGTCCGAGACTTCTCTTCGTCATGAAAATATGTCTTCATTGTGTCGGTGGGGCGCACCACCGCACTGGGTGGGCAAAGTGAAAACAAGTTTTATCCAGGAGACACTGCGAGCCATCAGCAGCAGAATTGTACTCAACCACGATCTGTATCCTCATGGCCTGTCACCCTCCCCCCTCCCCACCCGCACTACCCTTACCCTCAAACCACGGGATCAGCTCGAGTTCACTGCAGGAGGTCCTGCCAGATGCAGCACCAGGCATGCATCAGAATGAGGGATCAGTCTGGTAGAGCCACAAGGCAGCACATTGTACTCCATCTTCAACCAGATGGCATTAACATCAATTTCCAGCAACCTTCCCTTATCTTTCTGGCCCGGTTCCTCTTCCTCTTTTCCTTCTCTTCCCCGTCCTCTGCCCTCTCGATGTGCCTGGCCTCCACACCTTCTTTCCTTTAGCTTTCCATCTCTTCTCCCATGATCGACATTCCATGTCCTCCTATCCTCTCCTAATTTCTTTGATCCCATTTCTTCGCTGTCATTCATCTTTCTCCTGCCAGCTCATGCTCCTCTCTCTCCTCCCACCCATTTACTCAGGCTTCTGCCATTTTATGCTACTACTGCTACACTGGACAAGGAGGATTTTGATTCTTGAACACTGCTGGGTATATTTTATGGATTTTGGGGTGCTCATCAAAAATATCACCTTTAAGATTTTCCTATCATTACCTTTTTTTTAAGATACAACCTACTTTTGTGATTTCCTGTCATATTTTAAGTCTACCAGTACATTGCCCACAAAGCAAGCTATTTTGGTCAGCCCAAGCATGCCTGGGTATGCACTCAAGCGTTATGCAAATACTGTCTTAGGCTTGGGCATGCTTAGTCAGGAAAGAGGCAGGCAGGCTATAAAAGCAGCTCACAGATACTAATGCTGTTCATTACATTGATTTTTAGATTTAAAGCATGTTGATGTACATGTTCCTCTGGCCATAGCATCGTCAGTCCACTCAACAACAGCATTTATTACCTTCAGGAAGTCTCCATGCAGCAGGGGTTGGCGTAACGGTTAGCGCAATGCCTTTACAGTGCCAGCAATTAGGACTGGGGTTTGAATCCCACAGTATCTGTAAGCATTTTGTATGTTCTCCCCATGTCGGCATGGGTTTTCCCTGGTTTCCTCCCACCGTTTGAAACGCACCGGGGTGTAGGTGAATTGGGCTCAAATTGGGTTGCACGAACTCGTGGGCCGAAATGGCCTGTAACTGTGCTGTATGTCTAAATTTTTTTTTAATTTTAAAAAGATGTTGCAACAGCTGCGATACAATCTGCTACATTTGTGGCAAGTATACGGTTAAGGCCCAACTGTCTGCACTTATTAAGAAAGCCTTTGAGCTCTATTTTGGTTGTTAAATTGGTGACCAAGACAAACTCTGGGCCCCTCACAATGGTTGTGCAATGTGACTTGAGAGCTTGGCTCAGGTAAATTATGTGATTAAACATGTTAAATTCAATAAAAATTAATTTAATGTTTTTCCAACTTCCGACATGATACAGCAAATCTGAAATGATCTTTATATTCAGCTTGAAGTTGTCGATCATAATCCGCATTATTTTTTGGGAAGGAAACTTTTTGAAAATATATTGTTGTCCAATGTTACCATCCATGGATGCTGCCTGACCCAGTAAGTTCCTCCAGCATTTTGGTTCAGTTTTCCAACATTTGTAGTTTTCCTTCTTTAACTCTGTTAAGCTACGAGGCAGGTCCACTTCCGTAAGATGCACAAGAGACTGCAGATGTTGGTATCTGGAGCAACACACCACTGATGGGAGAACTCAACAGATCAAGCATTATCAGTGAGAGAAAATAAATAGTTAAATTTCAGGCTGAACTCCTTTAACAGGACTGAGAGTGTAGAGGAAAGATAGCTGGTATAATGAGGATAGGGTGGGAGTACTTTGGTAGGGGCCAGAGGAGGGACTGGTGCACCGGGGAGAGGTGAAGTCTGATGGACAGAGGTGGTTGGCAGATACCAGACAAGAGGAGAAAGAATCAAAAGGGTCAGGTGAAAGAAAAACACAGAAATGCTGGAGGAATTCAGTAGGTTTTGCAGCGTTCATAGGATGTAAAGATATATAACCCATGTTTTGGGCCTGAGCCCTTCTACAAGGTATGAGTAAAAAACAGGCAGGCATATGAATTAAAAGGCTGGGGGAGAAGGGAAGAAAGGGCAGGGGGAGGAGCACAGACTGATAGACAAAAGGTGTTAATTGGATATTGTTTGTTGATGCAGCGAATAACCAGACAACACAAGGTGTCAAGCTCCGACAAATACTTTACTGTTAAATTCAATAATACACTGTATAATGGGAGCCCCCGGAAATGGTGTCTGCCACCAGCCAAGCTCCGTCTCTTTTTTTTAACTTGCGCACTTTGCGGGGACTCATGCGAGCGCAATAGCATCGTGGTGAGTACAGTGGCTGCAGCGGGTGCAGACATCCAATAGAAGTGGCTGTCCACAGATATGGATAGGAGGTCAGGAGAGGAAAGGGGAGAATTGATCGGGAGAGGGGGTGGCTCTGAACGCAGAGATGGAGGAAAGGAGACAGAGGGAAAAGGGGAGAGACAGACTTAGAGGAAAGGAGACCAGGATAGATCAAGAGGAGGGGCTAACGGAAGCCGGAGATTGATGAAGGCCAATATGCTAAAAGCTCTCTTTACAACCATGTCCACGTGTGACACCACTTTCATGGAGATATGTATCTGTATTCCCAGATCTCTCTGTTCTACCCCACTCATCAGGACCCTACCATTTACCATGTAGTCCTTTCTTGTCTTGTCCTTCCAAAATGTAACACCTCACACTTGTCTTCATTAAATTATATCTGTCATTTTTCAGCCCATTTTTCCATCTGGTTCAGATCCCTTTGCAAGTTTTGAAAACCTGCTTCGCTGTCCACATCACCAGTACAAACTAGCTGATCCAATTTACCACTTTATAATCCAGATCATCGACATAGATGACAAACAACAATGGTATCAGCACCAATCCCTGAGGCACACCACTAGTCACAGGCCTCCAGTCTGAGAAGCAATCATCCACCACTACTCTCTGTCTTCTCCCGTCCAGCCATTGTCGAATCCAATTCATTACTTCACCATGAATACCGAGTGTCTGAGCCTTCCTAACTAAATTCCCATGCAGGACCTTGTCAAAGGCCTAACTAAAGACCAGGTAGACAACATCCACAGCCTTTTCTTCATCAACTTTCTTGGTAACCTCCTTATAAACTCTATAAGATTAGTTAAACACGATCTACACACACAAAACCATGTTGAAAATCCCTGATCAATCCCTGGCTATCCAAATAATTGTATATCCGATCTCTGAGAACAGCTTCTAATAATTTACCTACTACTAACGTCAAGCTCACCAGTCTATCATTTCCAGAGGAACTTACAGAGCCTTTTTTAAACAACGAAACAACGTGAGCTACCCTCCAATCCTCTGGCACCACTCCCATGGTGATAGACTTTTAAAATATTTCAGCCAGACCCCTTGCAATTTCTACTCTAGCCTTGCAGAGGTCCAAGGCAATATCTTGTTAAGGCCTTGGAGATTTATCCATCCTTATTTGCTTTAAGACAGCAAGCACTTACTCCTGTTTAATCTGTATAGGTTCCATGACCTATACAGGTTCTGAGGCCATGTGCAGCAAAGCATGGGAGCCTCTTACAGTTCTTGTTCCTTCACCATCGGTGGGTTATAATCCTGGAACCCAACTTTACATCCACATTTCAAGGGTCGCAGCAGTTCAAGGAGGCTGCTCCCCTCCAACTTCTCACAGGCCATTCATGATGGGCAGTTAAATTAAAATTTTATATTTAGACAAACAGCACGGTCACAAGGCCATTCAGCCCATGAGTCCAGGCTGCCCAATTACACCCAATTGACTTGCCACGCTGGTACATTGTTGAACTGTGGGTGGAAACTGGTGCACTGGAGGAATCCCACGCAGATATGGGGAGAATGTACAAACTTCTGACCAACAGCACTGGATTTGAATTCCGGTCACTGGTGATGTAGCAACAGTCCGCTAACCAAAGTGCTGGTTCGTTCTGTGAACTCAACGTTCCTTGAATAAATAGGAAAAAAAAGCATCGTCTTTGCCTCTGGTTTCAGTGAATGCTTTTAGAGCTACTACTCTGCAGACACATGGTGAGGGAAGAAGGAAAATAACTCAAGAAATGTATTTCTATTTTTGAACTACATGGGTGACTAAATAGTGTCTTGCATTCGTTTTTACTGCTCGGATAAAGAAAACTCTGAAACAAATTAAAGTGATACCGTGGTTTACAGTCTCCCTCAAATTTCAACATATAGGTCACTCACAGAAGAAACTGCATCAGTCTTGCATTTAATATTGTTCATGAAGCTGCTGAACAGCTTTGTGGCATTGTGCATTTGTCCCACAATAATGATCAGACAACCTGAGAATGAATACTAGTCTGTGAACACTCAACGGTTCACAAACAGCTTCTTTCCCCTCCGCCATCGGATTTCTGAATAGACAATGAACCACAGACACCAGCTCACGTTCTCCTCTTCTTTTGCACCAATTGTTTATTTTTAAACAGGGTATTTAAGGAAATGTAATTTAGAGCTAATTTTTCACCTGTAATGCAGAATACTGTTGCTGCAGAACAACAAGTTTCGTGACCAATGTTCATGACAATAAACCTGAATTTGATTCTGGCTTGAATTGGGGCCCGGCAAAGAGTTCTGGCACAGATCCTTCCCCGTTGGGAGAAACCATGAGGCAAGGAGGAAAATGTTGAAGAATTTAAAGCACCTCTTAGGTTAATGTGATGCATCAAGCCCAAGTAGCCACCTTATGTGGTGCGTAAAGTTGCAGGAACAACACACAAATTGCTGTAGTAACTTAACAGGTCAGGCAGCATCTATGGAAGGCAATAGACAGTCAAGCCTATCAGGCAGAAACCTGAATAAAATGGCGGTGGGAGGGGGAAGGAGGACGCGCTGGCAGGTGATTAGTGAATATAAATGGGAGGAGGAAGAATTTAAATATTAATTAAATTAGATGCACAGCATTGTAATAGGCCCTTCCGACCCACGATTCTGTGCCACTCAAACACACCAATTGATCCTCAACCCTGCACGTTTTGAAGGGTGGGGGGAAACCAGAACAGCTGGAGGAAACCCACACAGACACAGGGAGAATGTACAAACTCCTTACAGGCAGTGCCAGATTCAGACCTGGGTCACTGGCGCTGTAGTAGTGTGGCGCTAAATGCTACACTAATCTTGCTGCCCAAATGAGAGAAAGTAAGAAGCTAGGAGGTGAGAGGAGAGAGTGGGAGCAGGCTGAGGAAGATGCACTCTGATAAGAGGATAGTAGGCTAAGTAATGAAGGGAAGGACATAAGCAGCTGAAGGTAGGTCATCGGGAGGAGAAGGAGAAGGAAAAGTGAAAGAGGAATGGGGCCAGAGAGACAACTTTTAAATTTAGACATACATCACGGTAACAGCCCCATCTGGCCCATGAGCGCATGCCACCCAAATACCCTAATTAACCTACAATCACCATAAATTTTGGAGAATGGGAGGGAACTGGAGGAAACCCATGAAGATATGGGGAGAATGTACAGAGAGCATCAGATTGGGTCACTGGTGTTGTAATAGCACTGCACTAACTGCAACTGTCACTGCCACCCACAGTTAGCATAGCTCAACCAAAGCTGAAGGGGTGGACGGTGTTTGAGAAAACAAGATGGGAGGTTACTGGAGAGTGGAGAAGTCGATCTTGATGCCATCTGTTGAAGATGAAATATAAAATGCTGTTCCTCCAAATTACATGTAGCCTTAATCTGGCAGTACAGTAGGCTATGGACAAGCATGTTGGAAATGGAAAGTGGGATTAAAGTGGCTGGGCACTTGGAGTTACAGGTCCACCTACATGAATAAGCAGTAAAACATGAAAATCTACAGACACCATGGTTGAAATAAACACACAAAGCTGGAGAAAGCTCCACCCTCACCACCATCCCAGGCCCCAAACAGGCCTTTCAGGTGAAGCAACTCTTCACTTGTGTATCCACAGGACAGATTTACTGCATCTGGTGCTCCCTTTGTGGCCATCCTTACATTGGAGAGAGTGGCCACACATCGGGGAGGTCGCTTCACTGAGCACCTTTGTTCCATCCACACCAGTGATAGGGACCTCCCAGTAGCTAACCATTTCAGTCCTGTGTCACATCTCACACTCACATGTCTGTCCATTTAACTCACGATATAGACTAATGCAGTATAACTTTCTTCACCAGCTGTACCTCACACCGCAGAAATTGATCAATGTTTCAGGTGCGGCATAGAGACAGGAACCTTAGTGCACTCAACCAGGTCATGCTCCAAGGTGAGGCCTTTTTGGGTAGAGCTAGGCCAAGCCCTAGAGAAAAATCATAGGTAAAGAGTTTCCACAGGACACAAAGTTATTCCTGTTGGGAAATATCATGGACACAAGACATACTATGAAGCTGTTCAAATTTCAAAGCCAATTTGTATTGATCACTTTGGTGGTGGCCAGGAAGTCTATAATGGTTACCTGGAAGACGGACTCGCATTGGGGCCTTGCGCGTTGGAATATGGAAATGCAGAGCTGTGTTTCCTTGGAGAAAATTACTTATAATCTAAAGAAAAAATATGAAACTTTTCTTAAATTCTGGTAACCCTACGTGTGTTACATAGGCAGAATGATATAGTGCGGTCCCCTGCGTTTCACGGACTGCACCCCCCCCCCACCCCCGCCACCGTCCTTCCTCTCCTGTGGGGTGGACGAGGGGATCCATTCCAATCAGGCAAAGTCAAGATGAATGTAAGAGACCTGGAAGATGTTGAGATCCTGCAGACCCTGGGATTAATGTGTTTTTCTGTCCTTTTTCTTCTTTTAATTTGTTATTTGTCCTCCGTCACGGTGCCTTATTTTTATGTTAAATAAGCATTTTTACCCTTTCATGTAAGTTAAGTTTCTTCATTTAAATGCTTAATATGTTCTTTTTTGTTATTTTGTGTTGTGCTAGGAATTGGGGGAGGGGGGGAATAAAACCAGATTCTTTAGAAGAAATGTAAATATACTTGATGAACACGGTTGTTGTACTGTGAATTATTGAAACTCTGAGTCAGGAAAAATCATAAATAAAATATTTTTAAAAAGGTGTCCCTAATGTCCCTTTTAAATCTTTCTCGCTCATCTTAAAGCTGTGCCATCTAGTTTTAGATTCTCTTACCCTGTGGGGACAAGGCAATGACTATTTTCCTTATCTATGTCCCTCATTATATTTTAAACCTCTTTAAGGTTCCCCCTTAGCCTCCTGAAAAGCCCCAACCTATCATTATAATTCAAACACTCACCCCCAGTCTCAGCAAGATTCTCGTTCATTTTTTTTCTGCACCTTTCTCAATTTAATAGTACCTTTCTATAGCTGGGTGACCAAAACTATGCTCAATACTCCTAAGTACCGACTCACCAATCCCCGCACTGGTGATGGCAAACAGGCCATATACTTTCCTCAGTATCCTGTTTTACTGCATTATATGGAACTATCTATCAGTACCCACAAGTCTCTGTTCCACAACACACCCCAATGTCTGACTATTCACCACGCAAGTCTTATCCTTGTGAAATTGCTAATGTACAACACCTCACACTTGTCCGAGTTAAATTCTACCTGCCATTCCCTAGGCCACTCTTCCAGTTCTTCAATAAGTTGGTATATTGAAAACAATTAGGTAAGTTAAAAGTCATTTTTATTACAAGCACCAAAGAATTATTATTGGTGATAGATTGTAGTTAAGCTTGTTGTTTCTGCATTTCATGGTTGAACACAGAAAAATAATTTTGAAATACTAAGAATGAGCAAAAATAGAACAATTAGTAATTGTAAAGAAATAAATTTTCAAGAATGAAAGCTCAACATATCCACTGGACCTAGTCTCTCATCGGGCATGACCACAGGGATGATGGACGACTTAGCTCCAGTTTTTGAGTTCCTTTAATTTTGGGACAATCCCCATAGTTAAAAAAAAAACCCAGGAAATGCAATATTTCTGCTCCAAATGGAAAAGTCCCAGCTCTGCCGTAAGATTTACTTCCCAATCCAGGCCACATCCTGATAAATCTCCTCTGCACCCTCTCCATTGCTTCCACATCCTTCCTATAATGAGGTGACCAAAACTGAACAAAAAGCTCAAGTGTGGTCTCACCAGAGATTTGTCCAGCTGCAACATGACCTCTCCACTCCTGAACTCAAACTCCCTTTTAAGGAAGCTCAACCTCCCAAAGGCCTTCTTAACTATCCTATCAGTCGGCATGGTGACTTTGAGGGATGTATGGATTTGGACCCCAAGGTCCCTCTGGGCCCAGATGGTGGCAGCAGCCTTGAGGGGTTGCAGACTCTGGGAAGTATTTATGGCAAAGTAGGTTTATATAGGTCAGCACTATATCGTGGGCTGAAGGGCCTGTACTATGTTGTGTTCTACTTTCTATATGTGCAGTTCTAGTCACCACATTAAAGGAAATATGTGAAAGCTTTGTGGAGGGTACAGAAGTTGAAATTTAGAGATACAGCACAGTAACAGGCCCTTCCAGTCCACCAGTATGCACCACTTAAATGCACCCATGCGACCATTTAACCAACTGGGCCTGCTCATCTTGGATTGCAATTCTGAAGTAAAGGTTTGAAAGCAGAGGGGTGATCTGACACAAGTACATAAGACATGGATGGGTTAAATGGTCAGATTGGTTCTCTTGTAGAAATATCAAATACTAGAGGGCATAAATTTAAGGTGACAGAATAAAATTTAAAGGAGGTTTGTGAAGCAAGTTTTGTTTTCGCAGAGTTAGGTGCCTGCTATCGGGCTGTGGAAGAAACAGATGTGAAGGCAATATTGAAGAGGCATTGAGGGAGACTGATGAATAGGGGTGGAATTGCTGGATATGGACCATGTGTAGGCATTTGGGATCAGTAAAATTGTAACGGCAGCACTGACCCCCATGGAGAGTGGAGTCACACCGTTCCCGTAGGGTCCAACTGCCCAGTCTGACTGTCGTTAGTGCCGTACAGGCTTTGACCGGCCTGTTAAAGAAGAGACAGTAGTTTTATATAAAATCCTGTGACCACGGGGTCCACGTCCATGATGGCGACACTGATGATCAGCAACAGCTATGAGGGGTTGCAGACTCTGGGGAAATGGAGAACTGACGCAGGGCATCAGAGAAGAGAAAAACCCTCTCACATTTGAGAAGGAGAGAAGATGACCCATGGGACGGTGACCAAGGCAGCGGACCCGTGAGAGGCTCTGCAGCTGAAGAATACACAGGCAAGAGGCGAGGAACCCACGCAGGCTGTGGGCCGCTGGCAACTGTAGTGCAAGGATTTGCACCAGACTGCAGACTGGCTGAAGGGTTACCAGATACTGGAATTGGGATGTGAGAGAGGGCTGAGAACAATGAAGGCTTCCTGATTGTGTCAGATGCTCAGATCAGGAGGCCAGGTTGCCGATAGTTTGCACTGAAGTCTGTGTGACTGCGGAGGGTGCAAGATCGCCAGAGGTGAATCTATGGACACTCAGTGACTCTGGGCCAGCACTGTTGGCATAGCGGTTAGCACAATGCCTTTACAGCGCCAGTGATCGGGACTGGGGTTTGAATCCTATTGCTGAATGTAAGGAGTTTGTATGTTCTCCCTATGTCTGTGTGGGTTTTCTCTGAGGGCTCCAGTTTCCTCCCACCATTCAAAATGTACTGTGGGTGTAGGTTAATAGGGTGTAAATTGGGTGGAACAGACACATGGCCAGAATCATCTGTTACTGTGCTGTATGTTTAAATTTAAATCTTTTCGGCTTCGCATTCTCTGATTGTGGGAGGCATCCATCTGGCATTTTCTATTGATGGTTCATCTGTCTCCTTACAGCAGACCAAAGCAAGTTTTGTGTAATTTTACAACTGTTTTATTACACGCCGATAAAGGAATCTGAATCCAATTATATTCAACAAGGAAATTTTGGATATTAGAAGAGTAGTAGAAAGCGGGTTTGACCACTGTTGAGGCTGTCAAGAGTATCTTCAAGAGCATCAAGTTCCTTGATGGAGAATCTCTCCTGGTCCCTTATCACCAGCTCCATAGCCAAGAAATCCCAGCAGCGCTGCTAATTCCTGCGAAGGCTGAGGAAAGTCCATCTCCCACCCTCCATCCTCACTACATTCTATAGAGGCTATACTGAGACCATCCTGTGCAACTGGTTTGGAAGCTGTACCACCTCAGACTGCAGGACCCTGCAGTGGGTAGTGAAGTCAGCAGGAAAGATCAATCCTACCATGAAGGACATCGACAACATTTGATGCAGGTGAAAGGCAATAAACATTGTGAAGGGCTTCACACACCCCTCACGTAAACTGTTCTCCTTTCTGCCATCTGGTAGGAGGTATTGTAGAACTAGGGTCCCTGCGTACAGATTGGGCAACAGCTTTTCCCCCCAAGCCATCAGACTCCTGAACTCCCTGAGCATATGTGGATTGTGTCCCGTGGACTTTTAAGAGTTAGACTCTTAATATTTTAATGTGTTTAACTTTTATTCTAACATATTTATGTAAATATGCTCCATGGTCCTGGAGAATCTCATCTTTACCGTGCGAGCACAGTATGAATGATAAATAAAGGTGACTTGACTTGATTTGAGATCAACCATGATCTTATTGAATGGCAGAGAAGGCCCCAAGAGTCTCAATGTCCTGTCTCATCTTTTGATGATTTTAAGTTCTTAAAACAAACAAAGTAAACTCAAAGAAACTCTAATATGGTTCATTGCTTGGGAAGGTAAATGGCAGAAGTGGCACAATCTGGATTAATGTAAGGTTATTTGCTGTGTCAGGTAAATAGTTATTTTAAAGTATTTTACTTCATTATTATAAAGTGGGAATCATGCCTTTGTCCATAACTGGTGCGCTGACTGGCAAAACAACCAAACTGGAATATTTCTTCATCTCTGCAACAATGGTACAAAATATTCTGGTTAAAGATGACTGATAAACTAAACTCACTTGTGCTGTCTGTAAATTTGGCCAATGCCCAGGAGAAGGTGGATCAACATACTGAGTGCTGGAAGTACTCAGTGGGTCTGACAGCATTTGTGGAGACACAAGGTGGGTTGAGACCCTGCGTTGGAACTGAGAGGGAACAGGAAAGATTGCTGGTATCAAACATCATGAAAAAAAAAGGTGGGATGGAGGCTGGAAGGTGACGTGGAACAGGTGGGAAGGGAATAATGGGCAGATGGAACCAGTTAGGGGGATGGGATGGGGAAGCTGAGCATAGGGAAAGAAGACTAGATAGACAGGTGAGTGAGGTGGAGAACTTTGGGGGTGTGGGGCGTTAGCAAGGAGAACATTCAAAGTTCAACATTGATTGCAAAGTCCTCAGATAGACTTGGGCCTGATGCAAGATCTTGACCTGAAACATTGACTTGCACCTTTTGCCTCCACAGATATTGCTTAAACAATTGTGTTAGGGGATTGTAGAGCAGAGAAACAGGCTGTTCAAACCACTGCACTCAGATCAACTATCATGCTTATCTACACTAAACCCATCAGTTCCATATCCCATTAGGCCCTAATTATTCCAGTACATATCAAGATTCCTTGTAAATATTGTTCCCGTTCCATTCTTGCTTCACTGATGCTTTGGGCAGATCCTTCCAAATCCCAGCTACTCTGTAGAAAAAATAAACAATATGAATTTTAAAAAAAACTTTTTTCCAGCATCTGTTGGTCAAGATCAGCTGTTCTCAACCTATTCTTTGGCTATGCCCCCCACTTAGAAGATTGAGGGGGATCTTACAGAAACATAAAATTCTTAAGGGATTAGACAGACTAGATGCAGAAAGGTTGTTTCCAATGCTGGGGAAAAACCAGAGCCAGGGGTCACAGTTCAAGAATAAGGGACAAGGTTTTTAGGACTGAGAGGAGAAAACATTTCTTCTCTCAGAGGATCGTAGATCTGTGGAATTCTTTGGCATAGGAAGTAGTTGAGGCCGAATCCTTGTCAATATTTAAGTATAGGTTAGATTTGGCTCTTGTATGGGGAGAAGGAAGGGATCGGGTACTAATCAGCCATGATCATATTGAATGGCGGTGTAGGCTTGAAGGGCCAAATGGCCTACTCCTGCACCTATTTTTCTGTTTTTCTCAAAATTAGTAGACCCCTTCCCTGTGAATCAGTCGCATTTTTTCCATGCCTTTCCTACCAACTATATAAAAAAAATTTATGATTTCATTCCGTGGACTCCCCTAAATGAGCTGTGACCCCCCCCCCCCCATTGAAAATGGCAGATTTAGAGTCCAGCATCTGTATATGAGAGTATCTCAGATCCTGTCATTTTCCAAACAGTATCGCTGAAGTGATCTCCGCCTGAGAGCTGATAACCTGCCTGATTACTGCTAATAATTTCCTATCAACCATTTGAACATTGGTTCTCGTCTGTATTAACCCCTGATTAAATATTAACCCCTGATTAAATATGCTTAACCATCCCGATCACCTGAGTGAGCCATTTAACTAGCTGTTTGACTGAGGTTGAGACTGTGTCACCATTAAATTTGGAATTTGTATGGCACCACTAAGTAATCGTCATCAGTACCCATTACTATTTAAAAATTACATAGTTAAATAGAATTATCATGACTTCTTTACTTTTATGAGTGATGAGAATTTCTGATGTTAATAACAAAGAGGTCAGGAGGTGATAGAGTAGCGTCTGTAACTGCTGGAGAGGTTACGTTCAAAGAAGAGACACACACTACGGGAGTTGATTCAACACTGGTTCATTGTGCTGGCAGCTTTGTTTCTAAAGGGCTTAGACGCCCATCTCTGACATCATCTTGTCTGCTGATTGGTGGCATTATGATCCTCCTCCCGGGATTGGTCATTTAGTACAACGCGGGGAGCAGCCAATCAGTGAACCCCTCTCATCCCCATGTGTGGCTGTATAGCTAGCTCCCCGCAATTGACTGCCACCAGCAGTGTGGGCATGGAGGTCTGACACTGTGTACAATTCCTGGCCCACTAGCTGATCTTTTTATGGAGGGCATGCCAAATAGATCAGCAACCATTTTAATGGTCATTTTGATGGCGGGGTATGCCAGGTTGTGTATAGCCTCAAAAATGTGCCTCCTCAGGAGGGGTCATGTGATGGAGTAGTGGCCGGTCGGGAAAACCTGCCCTCTCCAGGAAAACAGGAAAGAAGTTAAAAAAAAGACAAAGCACAACAAAAATAAAATATAAGAAATAGAAGATAAAGTTACAGAGAAGAGAAAGAGGATGGCATCCAAGAAGGAGAAAATAAAAACAAATGGAATAAAAGAAGTAGAAAAATCCCTGAAGAAGAAAGAAGAAGGCCTCACCTGAATGAAGGAACAGGACACTGTGGTGGTGAAGAATGCCCAACCCCTGCGGAGTCGAGACTCACCTGCCGGTGGACTTCAAAAGTGCGCAACCAATGGAAATAAGGGATAAAAAGGACACCGGTGGGAGGAGCACAGCAGAGGACCGGGCAGCCACAGCGCCAACATCTGAGGGATGCCCAACACCAGGGCACTCAGCTGGAGGACAAGAAAGGCAGCAAAGAAGGGAGCGATGTGGGAGAGAGACAGAAAGACGACCGGCAAGAAGAGCAATGGCACAACAGAGGAGTAACCCAAGAGGGGAGGACCAGCAACAAGAGGCCCAGCAAGAAGAGGCCCGATAAAATGATAAAAGCAACCAATCAGGAGAATCAGAGGAGACACAGACACAAAGAAGAGAAGAAGAAGACACAAACACAGGTACAGGCACAGAAGAAGAGGAAGAAGAAGACCAAGATCTTCACAGAGAAATAGAAGGTAAAACTGATGGACAAAGAGAAACAGAAGGAAAAACTGATGGACAGAATATAGATAAAGTTTTTTTTTTAAGAAACAAATGAGGTCATTAAAAGAATGGTTATCATTAGAATTTAATGCAATTAAAAGGAAAATCAAAAGAACAGAAGATAAAATGCAAAGGTTAGAACTGGTAATGACAGAAATAGGGAAAAGAGTAGAGAATGTGGAAGACCTGCAAACGGCTGTAGAAATGGAAGTAAATGACTTAAGAGAAAAATTGGAATAAAGTGACAAAAAATTAAAGAGACGCAAGAGTTGTTATCTCAGAAAATTGATATGTTAGAAAATTATAGTAGGTGGAACAACCTAAAAATAGTGGGCCTGAAGGAGGGTGAAGAAAGCACAGACATGAAGAAATTTATAAAAGGATGGACCCCAAAGCTCCAAGGAACAACAAAATGCAGGAAGAAATGGAAATAGAAAGGGTACACAGAGCACTAGCTCCAAAACCACACATACATCAAAAACCAAGATCCATCTTAGTAAAATTTTTGAGCTATACGACAAGAGAAAACATACTGAAACGGGCAAGGAATAAAGTTAGAGAAGATAATAAACAAGGGTCAAAAATATTTTTTAACCAGACATTAAGTTTTGAACTCTTAAAGAGGAGGAAGGAGTTTAATACAGCAAAAACGATTTTATGGGAAAAAGGTTACAAATTCATGTCAAGATATGTGCTTAAAATATTTATACCCGGGAAGCAAAACAGACTGTTCTCAGATCCAGAGGAAGTGCTAGAATTAGCAAAACATTTGCAGGACAGAAGAAGAGATAAAGAGGTGTAATAAGAATGAAGAACGGCAATAAAGTATATATAAAGATGTAAAAACAATGTATATGTAAAGAACTAAAGATGGAAAATAGAAAGGAAGGAAGGAAATAAGGGTGGAAAAAAGAGAGAGAGAGCTTTGTTATATGTGTTTAAAAAATGTGTTTTCTGGCGAGTGCTGGGGGGGGGGGGAAGGGAAGAACCGCCACTGAAAAATCAGTTGATGCTGTGAGTAAGATCGCAATCCAAATGAAAAGGGGAGTTGTGGTTGCCCGGCAAGGGATAAGGGGCAACTCAGAGAGGGAGGGAACTTTTGGGGTTAAGGTATTAGTGGGTGTGGGAACCGCAGGGGTACTTTATGTCTTAAATGTGTTGTCGTACATTAAGTTTAATAAGAGAAAACTAAGAGATGAAAATGGAGAAAAGGGGCATGGAGGTGGTGAAGAGGTGGAAAAGAAATATAAGCAAGATTTAAGATGGCCATATTGAACTATATGACTATAAACTTTAATGGAATACATAACCAAATCAAAAGGAAGAGGCTACTAAATTTATTGAAGAAGGAAAAAATAGATATAGCATTTGTGCAGGAAACACATCTAACTGAAGCGGAACATAACAAATTAAAGAGAGACTGGGTAGGACACATAGAAGCAGCATCTTAAAATTCAAAAGCTAGAGGTGTAGCCATACTATTTAACCAAAATGTACCAATTAAAATAAAGGAGGAAATATTAGATCTGGCAGGGAGGTATGTAATGAAAACATGTCAGATATACTCAGAATTTTGGAATTTGCTCAATATATATGCACCTAACGAGGAGGATCAAAAGTTTATGCAGGATATTTTTTTTGAAGATTGCAGACACACAAGGAAATATATTGATACGAGGAGATTTTAACCTTAATTTGAACCAATGTTGGATAAAATTGGACAAAAGACAAGTAATAAGAATAAAGTAGCCAAATTTATGGTTAAATTAATGCAGGAAATGAAACTTATGGATATATGTTGGAGGCAACACCCAAGAGAGAAGGAATATTCATATTATTTGAGTAGGTACAAAACATACTCAAGGATTGATATGTTTTTATTGTCAGCCCATAAGCAAGGGAGAGTTAGGAAAACTGAGTATAAAGCTAGACTACTATCAGATCATTCACCCTTATTATTAGCAATAAAACTGGAGGACATCCCACCAAGAACATATAGATGGAGGTTAAACTCCATGCCACTTAAAAGGCAGGAATTTAGGTAGTTTATTGAATGCCATAATAAAAAATATTTTGTAATAAACACAGGATCAGTGAAAGATAAATTTATATTATGGGATGCAATGAAAGCCTTCATTAGAGGGCAGATAATAAGTTATGTGACTAAGATGAAAAAGGATTACAATTGGGAAACAGAGTTTGAAAGGGAGATAGTAAGTATAGAAAAGGAATTAGTAAAAAGGAATGATATAATGAAGAGGAGAGAATTGGCGGACAAAAGATAAAATACGAAACATTACAAATGTATAAGGTGGAGAAGAACATAATGAAAACAAAGCAAAAGTATTACGAACTGGGAGAAAAAACACATATAAGTATTAGCCTGGCAACTTAAAACTGAACAAGCTAAAAGAACGGTATTGGCATCAAGGAAAAAGGGACGAACAAATTTCATATAACTCAACAGAGATTAATGAAAATTTTAAGGAATTTTATGAACAATTATACCAAACTGAGAATGAAGGGATAGATGATAAAACTGAGGATTTTTTAGCTAAAATTGAACTGCACAAATTGCAAGAGGAACAAAACAAACTAATAAAACCATTTGAAATAGAGGAAGTACAAGATATATTATAGTTGCCGAACAATAAAACACCAGGAGAGGATGGATTTCCAATAGAATTTTATAAAATATTTAAAGAGTTATTAATTTCTCCTCTCCTGGAAGTAATGAACCAGGTAGAAGAAACACAAAACTTGCCAGATTCATGTAAGACAGCAATAATTACAATAACACTAAAGATGGGGAAGGATCCATTAACACCAGCATCATGTATACCAATATCTCTACTTAACTTAGATTATAAGATAATTGCGAAATTATTAGCAAACAGATTGGCTGATTGTGTACCAAAAAAAGTAAAACAAAATCAAACTGGATTTATTAAGAAAAGATGAACAGTGGACAATGTCTGTAAATTTATTAATCTAATTCATGCAGTTCAAGGAAATAAGAAACCAACAGGTGCTATTGCTTTTGACACAGAAAAAGCTTTTGACAGAGTAGAGTGGAACTACTTATTTTAAGTATTACAGAAGTTCAGTCTACCAGAAAAATATATAAATTGGATTAAAGCATTGTATCATGGACCATTGGCGAAAGTAGCAGTAAATGGATACGTATCGAATCAATTTAAATTAAGTAGGTCAACTAGACAGGGATGTCCACTATTGCCCTCATTGTTCGCCTCAGCAATAGAACCTTTGGCAGAACTGATAAGAATAGAAAATAAAATAAAAGGGATAAAAATAAAGGAGAAGGAGTATAAAACTAGCTTGTTTGCAGATGACATCATAGTATACTTAACAGAACCAGAGATATCAATAAAAGAATTACATAAGAAATTGAAGGAATATGGAGAAATATCGGGGTACAAGATCAACACAAATAAAAGTGAAGTGATGCCAATGAGTAACGCAGATTATACAGAATTTAAAAAAGAATCACCATTTTAATGGCAAACACAAGTAATCTGATACCTAGAGATCAGGTTAGATAATAACTTAAGCCACTTGTACAAACTAAATTATCAGCCACTAATAAAGAAATTGCAGGAAGACTTAGAACATTGGAAAGAACTGCCGTTAATGTTGATAGGGAGGGTGAACTGCATTAAAATGAGCGTGTTCCCAAGATACAATACTTATTTCAAACCTTACTAATTCCCTTAACAGAATTTTTTTTACTGAACTAAAGAGAACAATAAGGAAATTCTTTAGGAAAGGAAAGAAACCAAGGGTAGCGTTAGATAAATTAGCAGAGAGGTATAATCAAGATGGTTTGCAGTTACCAAATTTTAGAAATTATTATAGAGCTGCCCAATTCAGGCATTTATCAGATTTTTACCAGACAAGGGAAAAACTAGACTGGACAAAGATAGAACAAGATAAAATAGGCGAAAAGGTACCGGAACATATACTTTATAAGTGGGATGACAAACTGGTGCAATATTAAAAACTCACCAGTATTGCATCATTTACTTAATACATGGAAGAAGATCCACTTAGAAAGAAAAAAAATGAATTACCAAATACCAAAGTTATTTATTGATGCAAAATCCATTAATTCCTTTTACAATAGATAACCTTTCCTTTAGAGAATAGGAGAGAAAAGAAATCAAAAGAATAGAAAATTGTCTTTTGGGAAATAATTTATTAACGTTTGAACAGTTGAACTACAAATATGGAATAACTCATGGTACAATGTTTGCATATCATCAATTGAAAGCTTACTTAAAGGATAAATTGGGAAACAACTTGAGATTATCTGAAGGAAGCAACTTTGAATATGTGATTACAGACACAATGATAATTAAAAGATTTATAACGAACATGTACATTAAGCTGCAAGATAAGGAGAATGATGAAATAAACTATAAACCTAGCTGAAGTGGGAAAAGGATTTAAACATAAAGATAAAAAAATGAAGTATGGGAAAAGTTATGTTCTGGAACTATGAAGAATACAATAAACACAAGGTTACACGTGATACAGTATAATTGGTTACACAGGGTATATATTACTCCTCAAAAAAAAAATCGGACAACATTATCAGATAGATGTTTGTCGCTGTGGGAAGGAAATGGGAACAACATTACATGCAACTTGGACATGTGCGAAGGTGAATACGTTTTGGGAAGAACTAAACCAGATATTAAATAAAATTATAAAAAATAGCATACCAAAAAAAACAGAGATATTTCTTATAAATAACATAAGAAGTAAAGAATTAGACCTTAAATTGGACAAAGCACAAAATAAAATTCATTATGATAGCCTTAGCAGTAGCAAAAAGATGTATAATGTCAACTTGGAAAATGGAAGAGAGCATGAGTATACACCAATGGTACATGGAAATGAATAAATGTATTCCATTGGAAAAAATAACAGATAATTTAAAAAATAAAGTCACAATGTTTGAACAAATTTGGGAACCATACATGGAACATATCAGAGAGAGCTTGCCTAGGACCTCCATCCCTAAAATGAAAATGATAAGAAGAAAAAACGACTAGATTCAGTGTGTAATAAATAGATGACGCATTTTTCTTGTTTATTTTCCTTTGTGTGAAGATATTGTTTTATGATTTTATTGTATTGTATATGTTGAATACTAATGGGTTTTGTAGGGGGTGAGTAGAGGGGAGGGATGGAAAGGGTGAAAAAAGGGAGAAAAGGTCACTGTGTAAATTTAATGAGAAACGTTTGTACATATTTTGGTTGACCTGATTCACAGTGTGAAAAATTTTAAAAACATTTTTAAAAGAAAATGTGTCTCCTCTAGGTAGTGGAAGTGATGGGATGAAGCTTACCCGTAGACGTGTCACACAGGACGGTCTGCTCCCCAGGGCCAAGCTGTAAGTCCTCCAACTGGAGGCTGGTAATCACAGTGCAATTTATACGTCAATGTCCTTGTCCACTGTCTGCTTCAGCCAGAGTCTGTGATGGATGTTGAGGTGTGTACTGCCTGTAATGTGGGACATGACAGGGCATTGGCTACCACATTGGATTTTCCCACAATATGCTGAAACTTCCTGCCCTCAAGGAAGTATCTAAAATGTCTGATTGCCAGGTACAATACCAGGAGTTCTCTATCAAAAGCACTATATTTCAGTTCAGGCACCTGCAAATGTCTTTTGCCAGTGTCCACTGTTCCAAGACTCCCACTACTGCTGTATTAGAAGTGTCCACTGTGAGAGCATCAGCTTTAGGCTGTATCTCGAGTGCGGCATTAACTAGGGTGTCTTTTGTTGCCTGCAATGCTTCGGATACCTCTTGGTTCCACGAAATCACCTTCTTTGTACCAGTCATAAAGGAGAATAAAGGTTTCATGATGCGAGCTGCCCCTGGCAGGAATCTGCAGTAAAAATTCACCATGCCGGTGAACTCTTGTAGTCCTGATACTGTTGCAGGCCTGGGGAATGCCCGAATGGCTTCTGTCTTGTCAGGTAGTGGTTTGGTCCCATGGTAGTCGATCCTGTGACCTAAAAAGTCAATTGAGTCTTTGCCGAACTGGCGTTTTGCTGGATTAATTGTCAGGCCAAACTCACTCAACCTGTGGCACAAATGTCTGATGTGAGCAGCATGTTCGGCACGGTCACGGCTTGCAATCAGAATGTCATCGAGGTAGATGAACACAAACTTCAAATCCATGCCCACAGCATCCATAAGCCTTTGAATGGTCTGTAAGGTGTTTTTAGGCAGAAAGGCACTCTGAGGAATTTGAACAGCCCAAATTGTGTAATAATGGCAGTCTTTGTTAAATCTTCAGGGTGGACGGGGATCTGATGATAGCCAAGGAGTAGGTTGATTTTGGAAAATATCCGTGCCCGCTGCAGGTTTGTGGAAAAGACATGGAGGACGGGGTATCTATCCGGGTATGGGGTATCTATCCGTTGTGGTCCCCGCATGGTCTCCAACCCCCTGTGGAGGGGGGAGGCCCAGGGGCTGTTGGAGTGGCACAAAATCCCGAGTTCCTCCATTTAAAAAAAACTCCTCTTTGACAGGGTTGAGCTTACCTGGCGGGAGGCAGCATGCTCTGGCGTGATGGAGGGCCTTTAGTGAGGGTGTGAGGCCTTACCTCGTGTTCAGGCTCAGTGGAGTAAAAGTGCAGCATCGTGATGGAGGGGAACTCGGCTAGAATCTTGCCGAACTCTTTGCTTGGACTTGCCACTGAGTGTATGTGGGGAGGTGTCAGTTTGGTGTCTTCCAGTGCAAAGGTCTGAAAGGTCTTTGCGTATACTAGCCAGCGGCCCTTGATGTCGACTAAGAGGGAGTTGACCCTCAGGAAGTCCTCCCCAAGGAGAGGCTGGTGGACATCTGCTGACAAATTGCCAAGTGAAGTGGTGGTTGCCGAAATGGAGATGGGATATACAGGTACTATAAGTCCATATTGAATAGTTATTGGTAGCCCGTAAACCCACGCACTGCCTTCCTGTGGCAAGCATCGGAGGTGGAGAGGGGGAGGATGCTGACCTTAGCCATGGTGTTGACCAGGAAGCATCGGTCTGACACTGTATCCCTGATGTGGAGAAGCCTGTGTGTAGGCCAGCCACTGTAGCCACTAATGACGGCCGGTTGTTGGTGTTTCCCGGGAACCCATAGGGTGATGGGCCTCAGCACCCCATCGCTGATGGTAGAAGCAATATGACTCACCGGGTCTTTGCAGGCTTGGAAGAAGACTTACTGGGCGGTCTGTTGAGCAGCCTCTTGGTAGATCAACATTGACGAGAAAAGGCCACTTGATCTAACGAAACACAGGCATCCCCTTTTGCCACCCAAAGCAGGTCGGCTCTGGTGGCTACCTTTCTGGGATCTGTGGAGTCCTCTTCGGCTACGAGTAGCCTGATGTCTTCGGGTAACCTCTCCAGGAACATTTGCTCAAATAGGCCATCATTCAAGGTGAGCACGTTGCTCATGAGGGCAGATGGGACCCCATCCCCCAAACCATCCATGCGTAGCAGATGGACAGCGCGCTCACGCTGTGCAAGCTGTTGTTCCGGAGGTTTCTGGAGGAAGTTGGTAATGTGAGTTGCAGTGTCCTGCTCGAGGGCACTGACCACAGAGTAGAAGCAGGTATCATTGACTGTGATGTCCAGAAGCTGGGCAGTTTCAATGAGACTGTGTTGATTACAGGCTGGTTGCTCATTCTTCAGTCCCCGATGCTGGTTGGACCTGTCAGTGGTCACCACTGTAGTGGCTGCTACTGCTGGAGAGGTTAGGCTCAAAGAAGAGACACACACTACAGGAATGAATTCAACACTGATTTATTGTGTTGGCAGCTCTGCTTATTAAGGACTCAGAAGCCCATCTCTGGCGTCATCATTCCACCCGATTGTGGCAATACGATCCGCTTCCTGGGATTGGTCATTTAGTGCTACCCGGGGAGCGGCCTATCAGTGAGCCCCTCTTATCTCCAGGTGTGGCTGTTTCCCTAGCTCCACCCGATTGGCTGCCCGCTGACCAGCCCATCGGAATGGGGCGCTGCAGCCGCATGCTGCTGTGGTAGGCACTGACTTCGAAGCACATAGCCCGTCTTGGCTGGCTGTGTAGGCTGCAGGCTCCCGGTGTCGGGTTGCCGCTTCAGGCATGGCGCGTTTGGCGCACGACCACAATAGTTTGGTAAAATCACTCAGTGTTATAAATGAATCACTATTTCTCTTTGGGTCTTCCATGTCGTGATGACAGTGAACTAAGTCACTCTTTCATGCCATTCATTCCAAATGCTTCAATGTGATCCATGTACTTCTTTTAAATGGTAGATAGATGAAAATGAAAATACAATTTTTATAAATACAATTAAACCCCCAGTATCTGGCACCTCTGGGCATTGGGAGATGCTGGATAAGTGAATTTGCCAGTTGCTTGAAATTGCACATTGCACGATTGGCGAACTAACCACTCGGGCTGCCATTTTAAAACTTTTGTATTTTTTATCAATTTATTTTCCCCGATTTTTTTTTTTTGCAAGTTGCTTGAACTCTGGTTAACGAGGAATTTACCAGACCAGGTTTTAAACAAGTCACGGTCCTTGCCAAGTTGATGGAGGAATTAAATAGCTTAAAATAAACCTAATAACTGCATTTAATAAAGTCTGGCAGCAATGTTTAGAAGTGTGGCTTCCGATGTACACATTATTTCAGTTCCTTGACTGCTAAACAAAATCCATCAAAGAAGCCAATATATATATAAACTACAGTGCTTTCATGATTCAATATTCTTTTATTGTCATGTAATAAAACAGAAAATGTAATATTACAGAAAATTTCATTTAATCTTCCATAAGGCGGACAAAGAGTTACTCTTACTACTGTCTGACGCCCATCAAGAACTACTTCAACAATAAAATATCTAAAGACAATACAGGGATTGAAAAATGGAAGTATTTAACTGAATTGCGAAAGGTTTTACATTAATGAAACTTAAAATCAAAAATGTGCTATCAATTACTTTGTAAAGTTGAATCACCTCATCTGAGGCTGCGGCGAATCAGTAACCAGGTCACCATTTTTCATGCAAAGCTTTTGAGGTGTATTAAGTAATATTTATCTTTCTTAGGTTCATTTGTTGTGACTGACAAGACAAGGAGAAGATAGCTCTTGCATTGGTCAACAGAAGCCTCTTTTTTTCCATGACGAAGATAATATCTTAGTGGTAAGTTAAGTTACTCTCTGCATTGTAAGTCATTAAACTGTTAAATTCACTTATTTCTTGTGCCTTGATGATCAAAACATCTCTTATGACCAGAGAAGATATTGTACAGAGTATTTTTGTCTGGGCTGTGGTGCAAAATGAGCAGTATCATGAAAAACAAAACAAATCGAAAGAGGTGTCAAAAGGCAGCCACACTGATGTGTGTATCGGCAGACTTGTTCTGAACTTGGTGTGTGACACCTGTTCCACTTCAAGTGAACCATCGTGACTCTTTCGCCATCATTGTTCTTTGCAATTTCCCTTCCTAGTCACTCAGTCTCTGCAGGAACGCTTGCTAACTTTCTCATGAATTTAGATGGTCCACACCTGCAAGCATTTTGATCACGTGAAACATGACATCCAAGGTGAATTCAATTGGCAGAGACGTTTCCCAGAAGGAAGAACCGATCATTACCAGGAATTTTGGCTTATCTATCACCTTCTAATCTGCTAGGGTTTTTTTGTCTCTGCAGGAATCTAACAAAAGTATACCTTCTGTTTCCTTATTATAAATAGCTCCATGGCAACAGCTGAGATAAATCCCGAGGCAGATTACTGAGGGCGAGATTTCACTTCAATGAACTTGATAATGCTATTGCTGGAGATGAATTCAGTTAAAGATACAATCTCTGATGTAAAGCACCAGGATACTTGCTCATTGTCCAATTGATATCACCCAATCCATTATATTATTTACAGAAATATCTGGTCTATCATCTCCCAAATCAAGGTATTCATTTTAGATTTTATCGGTGATCCAAGGTGGTTGGTCAAACTTTGCAGAGAACTAGTGGTATGAGATTTCCATGAAAGGTTGACAGTTCAAAGCACCTGCAAAACCTCCACACCTCACAATCTTTGGACTACTGACAGGCATGAGGGCAATTCTGAAACTGGGAGAGCACATCGCTAAATGAGAGAAGGTGAAACTAGAGGTGAATGACCCAGTGATCATTGGGGGATCGAAGGTGGAGTGGGTAAGCAAATTTAAATTCTTGGGAGTCTCTATCTCATAGGACATATGCTGGACCAAACACACAAATGTTATAGAGAAGAAAGCACATCGGCACCTCCCCGTCCTCAGGGGTTTGCGTAGGATCGGAAACCTGGGTGAACCTCTACAAGTGTGCTAACTGGCTGAATCACAGCCTGGCATGGGGCCACCAATACCTCTGAGCGGAAAGCCCTACAAAGTGGACATAGCCCATTAAATCACAGGCAAAGCTCTCCCCACTATTGAGAAGATCAACATGGAACTCAGCCATCAGAGAGCAGCAGCAATCATCAAGGATCCACACCACCCTGGATACATTCTGTTCTCACTGCTGCCATTAGGAAAGAGGTAGCCATGCCATAAGACTCAAACCATTAGAGTCAGGAATAGGGGCTTCCCCTCCATCATCAGACTCCTCAACAACAGACTCAATCAGAGACTCATTTAAGGACTCTTATTTTGCACATTATTTATTTCTGAATGTTTTTTCTCTGTATTGCACAGTTAGTTTCTTTTTTGCATTTCTTTGTTTACGTTCCTCCCTTTTGTATAAATACCTTTTGTTACTGACAAGTAGAAATCCTGCCTGGCCTGCAGGAAGAAGAATCTCAGGGTTATATGTGATTTCATGTATATACTCTGACAATAAATTTGAACTGTGAATGGATTGCCACTTGATTCCTACGTGGCTCATCAAAATGATGTTTTAATTAGCTGATGCAATGTTTGCTTCTCACAGTAGTCCAGTTGAGGAAGGCCAACATAGATGCAGATAACCCTGGAGTGTAGTCTCTCACACCAAGCTTGCACATAATGCTTTATATTGAGTTTTGTCCAATAGAAGTTTGTTTATTATCTACGTGATAAATATACACTCTCAGGCTTTTGAAAGGAATTCTGATGAGTTATTTTATGCTTTCAGCAACCAGACATGGTAATGTGTACTTGGCTTAATTGTTGGTAACGGGGTGGGGGGGGGGGGTGAATGTTGGTCTCAGAGTAACAGGTCACTGTAGTTTTCAGACTTTGTCTCCTATTGCCCTTTGTGTTCACCAACTTTGCAGAGAGGAGAAATCAAAGATGGCATCTGCTCATGTAGTGAACTTGGTTGAGCACGTGTTATAATATTATTCATCAGATTCTGAAATGCCATCTTCTGATGGTGAGCATTTCCAGTATTTTCGGTTTTTATTATCTGTTACAGCAGATTCAGTTTCATTGGATTCAAACAACTTACAGTAAGTTTGCAAACACCAGTTGCACACAAGACAAGAGGCATGCAGTGCGCCAAAACAACTTCTTCTTCTAAGTTTTTTGATATATGCTGGCCGCATTATTGAGTTAAGTTTCCATCCTGTCTGTTGAAGGATTTCTTTCTAAAGGGTTAATGATGGATTGAATTCCATAACAATAGTCCAGATTAAAAATTATTTTGCTATAATCTGGAAAGTGTTTAAAATTAAAACATAAACAGGAAGATTAATCCTGAAGGATTATGTTTTATGATGTGCTATGGATTCCCCATTGTTTATGGCTATGTGGAACAAGAACCTATTTTATTCTTCCTGGATTAATGTCTCCCTGGTACCTCACTCACCAAACACTGAAGCCTCACTGAAAGTTCATGCCATCAAAATTGCAGGCTGTGATTCAGCATCAATTTACCAAAGATCTGATTGGAGATAACAAATGACATGCAGCAGCCTTGTATCTTGTCTTAGGTCTATCCATTTCAATGCAGGACTCATTCTGGGTGGCCAGTTTGCTGTGGCAGGAAACATTTCTAGGCCACAATCTTCTCTCGCTCGGCAAGAAAGTCATAACTGCTCCGACTAAAGCATCACAAATGTTGCTGTGAAATGACAGGTCAGGCCAGGAAATGAAATGTTTCCTGGTTCGAATCAAAGATGCAAACTGTTTTGACCTAGATTTGATTCCCAGATTGGAGTAGCAACCATGCTGCTGATGAGACATCTCACTGACTGCTTAGGCAAAGCCGTGGGTGCAAACCGAGACCTGATATGATCCTTTGAATATTACACAGCCATGCTCCAGCCTGAAATTCAACCAATGAGATCATTTACTGAGTTAGTTAAGGGTGTTTCTACTTTCTCCTTTGCTGAAGCAGCTGGCTACTGTACTGTAACTGAATTACTTAGCCCGTTCACCTCTGTGACAGCTCAAACTGTCTTGTCATAATTGGTGCCAAATGAATACCTTTAATCACATAATTAAAACAAGCCATGCCATATGTATTCAGCTGTTGGTGTTTCTGCTGGAAACACTCTAGGGCAGCGGTTCTCAACCTTTCTTTTTCCACTCACATACCACTTTAAGTATTCCCTAGGCCATCAGTGCTCTGAGATTCGTAAGGGATTGATTAAGGTGGTCTGTGGGTGGGAGGAAAAAGTTTGAAAACCACTGTTTTAATTGTACCTCATTGACTCGTTATGTGCAGGGTTTCATAACTCCAAAGGAAATGGGCCAGTGACAATTTTTCTCAAGCCAAATATTTCAGTAACAATTGGGTCCCGAGCAGTGATTTTCAACCTTCCCTTCCCACTCACACACCACCTTAAGCAATCCTTACTTATCACAGAGCACCGAAGGCACAGGGATTACTTAAAGTGGTCTGTGTGTGGAAAGGAAAAGGTTGAGAACCACTGCTCTATTTATTCAAGTCTCTGTAGATGCGTCCATCACAGTACTCTCAGAGGAACTGGTGGTAACTTTTTTGGAAGACAAGGTCAAGTGACATACTTCCTTGCTCCGGTGATTGTTAAAGATTTCATGGCATTAAGTGAAGCAAAGCAATGATTATCTCATGCTGTGGTCTTTTCGTGACCAGCAGATACTTCGTAAATATTTAATTGATTAATATGAGAGGTGAAGCTAAAGTTCTGTAAGTACCAGAATCTAGATCAGCCACCCTTAAAGGGTGAACCAATACATTTAACGGGGTGGGGGGGTGGTGGCTATGGACTGAACTCATAAATTGTTTTTATGTAATCGGTAGGTGTGCGGAAAAAACTTGCCTGCTTCACAGGGAAGTGGACCCATAAATTTTGATCAGAGTCCAAAATGCGCCATAGCCAAAAAAAAGATTGAAAATAGCTAGTCTAGATATTCTATCAGATTGTATGTTTTTTGATTGCTGTGTGAAAGAATTTATTCGTTGTGGATTTGAAATTTAAAGTCTCAGTAACAGAGTTATACTGCACAGAAAAAAACCCCCTTTGGCTCCTTCATGTCGTAGAATGTCATTGCTCCCCCTTCTCTGAAATCTCTAATACAAAGTTCTTCCTGTTGAATGCATTTTATTTAGACATGCAACACTGTAACAGTCCATTTCAGCCCATGAGGCGAGATGCCAAATTACACCCAATTAACAAGCACCCCTGGTATATTTTGAACAGTGGGAGGAAACTGGAGCTCCTGGGGGGAAACCCACACAGACACAAGGTGAACTTACAAACTCCTTACAGAGACAGTGCAGGATTTGAACCGCAGTCCAATCACTGGCACTGTAACAGCATTGGGCTAACTCCAACGCCAACTGGGCTGTCCTACCTACCTCCCTCCAGTTCACTTCATTGCCGCCTGTGATCGTGCGACGACCGTGGTATCTTTGGGTGGTTTGTAGATGGCAGTTGTATTGTGCATAGCCACACAATCATGGGTGTGGAATGAACAGGGCAGTGGGCAAGAGCAAATCTTTGAGGTGCGCCTGTGTTGATTGTCTGTGAGGAGGAGAGGTTGATTCCAATTCATACCAATTTCAAACAGCGTCCCTGATTTCCTGAATTTTCAATCTTTAAAGGCAAACATTAACTCTGACCCCTCATGATTTAACTTTTGAATGATTCCCATTTGTGGCCATTCTTGCAAGGAGCTGATTCCAGTCAACATCTACCCGGGTCTGTCATATAATCTTGAAATCTTCCTTCCCCTATTCAAAACATTAATTTCCAGATTGCCATTATCCTTTTCCATGAACACATTGAAACTTAACATTTAAGGTCACTGTACTGACGTACAGTGAGAGAGTTTGTTTTGTGAGTAATCCTGCTAGCCAACCCCTACATAGTACAGCAAATAAAAGCTTCAGCATAGAATACAGAGCGACAGAGGGAGTTCAGTTAAAGCAGGCAAAGGCAACATTATTTTACCTGTGTGAAGTTCATTCACGAGTGTGAAAACATTAGGAAAAAAGCTGTCCTTGAATCTACTGGTTCGTGATCTCCCATTCATGAATCTTCTTCCAGTCAGGAGGAAGGCAATGAGACGGGCAGGATGAGTCTCAGAATTAGAACCTATTGGTGTGAACACTTCACGAATTATTTTGCGGTAGCATTACAGTGCAAATATTTTGATGGACCACATTTTCAAATAAAGAAAATTGTGCAAGAAAGAGAAAAAGACAAAGTAAGGCAGTGTCTTTGGACATTCCAAAGAATTGATCATTCAGGAATCTGATGGCAGTGGCGAAGAAGCTGACCTTGTGCTGCTGACTGTTCATCTTCAGGCTCCTCTACCTTTTTCCCCGATGGTGTAAAGGGCATGGCCTGGGTGGGGGAGGGATCTTCCAAAAAGGCGACACAGATAACTCCAGCTGCTGGTGTCTGGATCAAGAAACAATTTGTCAGCAAGTCGAGCTGTGTCAGTGGGAGAAAAAGAATGGTCGATGTCCCAGGTCAGAACCCTTCATCAACAATGAATGTGCAGAGGAGTCTTTTAATATGTGAGCTGATTTTCTGAGGCAGCGGGATGTGTAGCTGGAGTTGACGGAAGGAAGGGAGGGGAGTTTGTGATTATCTCACAACTCTCAGTCATGGTTATGGTTTCTACCTTCAAAATGCTCTTCCACAAACTTCTCAGGCACTTGGAAGCTACATTATTTTGTTTTTTTATAATTTTAAATTTAGACATGCAGCAAGGAAATAGGCCCTTTTAGCCCAAGAATCCTGTGCTGCCCCAATTACACCCAGTTAACCTATAAACCCCGTACATTTTGAACAGTGATTGGAAACCAGACCACCCGGAGGAAACCTGCGCAGACACGGAGAGTATGTACAAATTCCTTACAGACAGCGCCAGATTCAAACCCCAGCCCCGGTCGCTGCCGCTGTAACTGCCTCATTGCGCTAACTGCAACACTAAGCACGGCACCCCTTATAATTAGGTCTGGTAATACCCTTCCTTTAATGGGACCATCCGCATACTGCCGAAAAAGATTTCCTGGGCATGCTTTAAAAATTCCACACCCTCTACTCCTTGCAAACTTCAGAGATCACTGATAATGTTAGGAAAGTTTGGTTTAAGTTTATTGTCACGGTATACCAGACACAGTGAGAAGGGTTCTTGCATGAGCATTCTTATAGGCTGACTCTAACAGCCGTGTGAAGTAGAACAGGAGTACAATTACTTAGTCGTGAATTACAATGAAACAAAAGTTGAAACTCTCGACTACAATAATCCTATTGCCTCTCTGTGATTTGTTTCCAGATTTTCTCCATCTCCTGCCAATTGCTGACTGACCTTACTCTTTTACTCCCACTCTTTCACTCACTAATTGAGTTGGCTTTTATTCCTGTGCTATTCCTGCACCTCTTTGGAACTTGGTCATAATATTTTCGTAGCCCGAAGATTAATAGTTAATACGCAACGTGGATAGGAGGGAGGCAACTTTAAAGAAACACTTACCACTAAATTGTGCACATAGCCATGGAAGCAGAGAGCACTACAGCACAGAAACAGACCCTTCTGCCTATATAGTCTGTGCCAAACTATTATACTATCTAGTCCCACTGACCTGCACCTAGTCCATATGCCTCCGTACTTCTCCTATTAATGTACTGATCCAAATTTTCCTTCACCGTCAAAATGGATCCTGCGTCTGTCAATTAAGCTGGCAGCTTGATCAGGTTGATCCACATTCACACCATGCTTTATGTGAAGACATTCCTCCTAATGTTCCCCTTAAATGTTCCCTCTTTCATTGTTAACCCATGTCCTTGAGCTCTCGATTACCTAACCTCAGTGGAAAAAGCCTACTTGCATTTACTCTGTCTATCCCCCTCATAATTTTAAATACCTCTATCAAATGTCCCCTCATTCTTCTATGGACCAAGGAATAAAGTCCTAACCTGTTTAACCCTTCCCTGTAACTCAGTTGCTGTTGTCCAGGCAACATCCTGGTGAATCTTCTCTGCACTCTTTTCGTCTTACCTGGAGTGAGGTGACGAAAACTGCACATCAGTGTCTGATACAACTTTACCATAACATACTCAATACTTCACAATACATTACAATTAGGAACTACTGCTCTTTGTCGGTAGCAAGGTCCCTGACTTGTGCACTTGCTCTGTGCCTTAGATTCATGAAGCAATTCTGGAGGTTAGACTGTCATTAGATTCTGTGGCTGAGCTCCACATGGAGTTGTATAGCACAGCTGGAGTATCACATGACATAATGGAACCAGGCTGATTTTATTGGGGAACTTAGGAAGTGGAGAAGGCAAGATTTCTTTAAAATGCTGGAAGAACTCTGGAGATCACACAACGCTGTGGAGAGTTGTTTTCCGAGTCAATATTTCAGGTCTAAGACCTTTCATCCGAATGCTGCTTCATTTCTCTCTAACCAGCCGAGTGTTTAAAGCATTTTTTTTTTCTCTAAAACTTGCACTTTATAATGTAAATGGTTTTTTGCTTTGGACAGCTTTAATTATATTTTGATGCCTCTGTTTTAATTTTTACAGCACATTTATTATTTTCAGTTAGATCAGCCTAAATCATTGTTATATTGGAGGCATTTTAAAATTATTAATGACAAGAGATGAGTCCCCATTTGCCAGCTATGCCTCTCTCACTACCAATACTGAGGACGGAGCTTCTTGCCTGCTGTACTCAAATTCGGGCAGATGGATGATAGGGATAGGTAATATGCAGAGGTAAAACTGAGTGTAAACTAATAATTGTCAGGACTGAAAGGCAAGACATCAGGCGTTTTACACCAGGTTATATTGGAAACCATCGCACACAGGAGCCCTTCATTTTTGGTATTGCAGTGATGGCTGGACATTTTCCTATTGGCCACATATCAAAAGATACAGACTAGTATGCCATCCCCTCAAATTATAACACCACGTCTACCAGTGGCCTATTCATCTATTTTGGCATTTCCATAATCTGATACTATTTCTTTGAACGGTTGTAAGTTAATATTAAGTTGAGAGAATAAATAGTAATGGTTGCAAATAAGATGGTTGAACATAAAACAAAGAACTGTACAGCACAGTCTGTGCCCTTTGGCTCATGATGCTGGGCTGACTCCTGTGCCACAATCAATCTAACCCTTCCCTCCCTCACAGCACTACCTTTTTCATGCATCCATGTCCCTATCTGAGAGTCTTTTAAGTTTCCCTATTGTGCCAGCCTTCACCAACACCTCTGGCCTTGTGTTCCAGACATCTACAACTTTCTGTGTTTAAAAAAAAACTACCTCTGACATCTCTCCTGAACTTTCCTCCACTCACCTTAAACATATGTCGTCTGGTACTGTCCATTGCTGCCCTGGAAAAATGGTGCGGGCCATCCATCCTCCTATATAACTCAATTAAGTCAGTACCTCCCATATTCTCAATGACTCTCATCCTTTGTTGCTCCAAAGTGAAAAGCCTGAGCTCGCTCAACCTCAGACTATCTTCAATCCAGGTCACGTCCTGGTAAATCCCTTATGCAACCTCTTCAGAGCTTCCACTTCCTTCCTATAATGAGGCAATTAGAAATGAACACAAAAACCAGAGTTTTATAAAACTGCAACACTACCTCATGGCTCAAAATCAATCCCCTGTCTAATGAAGGCCAGTACATTATATATCTTCTTAATCACCCTATCAGTTAGAACAGCAAACTTGAGAGATCAACGGGCTTGGACCCCAAGATCTCTCTGTTCCTCCACACTGGTCAGAATCCTGGGCAAGTTCTAGCTTCCAAAGAGTATCATTTGGCACTTTTCCAGGTTTAACTCTCTGCTAATTCTCTACCCAACTCTGCATCCTGTCTATATCCCTTTACAGCCTTTTACACTATCTACAGCACCTCCAGCCTTTGTGTCATCTCCAAACTTACTGACTCACCCCTCAAATTCTTTGTCCACTTATGAAACTCACAAAGAGTAGAGGTCCCAGAACAAATCCTTGCGGAACAACACCTCATACCGCCTTCCAGGTTGAATACTCTGCATCTGCTGCCGCCAACCTCCGTCTTTGAGCAAGCCAATTACAAGTCTATGTGGCCAAATTTCCATGGATCCCATGTCGCATGAGCTTCTGGATGAGTCTCCCATAGGGAACCTTGTCAAATGCCTTACTAAAATGCATATCCATCACCGTCAATCTGCTTTGTCACCTCGTTAAAAAAAATTCAATTAAGCTCATGAGGCATGACCTGCCCCTCACAAGGCCATGCTGAATATCCCTAATAAGTCTATACTTCTCCAAAATGCATAAATTATGTCACAAAAAGTCCTCACCAATTGTTCTCCCACCATTGGCTTAAGACTCCCTGGTCTATAGTTAAGATCTGCCATTCTCAAACACAGATCTCAGTTAATGATTCAATGTTTAGATTATTTTAGTTTGAAACAAAATTGCAAAATACTGTGGAAAAATAAAGTTGTACTTCTCTCAACCACTGAGTTTCAGATGGAAACGCAGAAAGTTCAGTTGCCATGGAAAAGGAACCATTCTATCACAGTAAAACCTTGGAGGAAGGAATTCAAGTCAGCCTCGCAGTGTCCATAGGAAATAAAGATAAATTACTAATGATTCAGCCCTGAGCCCTTCTTCAAGGTATAACCAAAAATCAGGCAGGCATCTTAAAGACGAGAGAGAAAGGGGGAGGGGGTGGAGTTCAGACCAACAAACAAAAGGTGTTAACTGGAAATTATAAGAGGAAGAGAGAACTGATTTTAGCTCTGAGAAAGGAGATAAAGAGAAAAGTGGGGGGAGGGGGGTGGAAACGAGCTGGGGAAGGTTTTTGTAATGGAAACCAGAGAAGTTTATATTCATGCCATCCGGTTGGAGTGTGCCCAGATGGAAGATGAGGCATTGTTTCCCAAATTTGTGGGTGGTCTTAGTCTGGCAGTGCATGACTGGAGGTCTGAATCTGCAGCAACCTGTTTCATCAGGCAATTTCAAAGTCACAGATAATTGACCTTTGTGCAGCTTTTCTTATGCAAAGCATGTTTCATGACTTGAGCAATACTCCTTATCAAATATGCTGCCAGGAGCAACGTCCATACCTATTTTGGGCCCTCCTAATCCCAAAGTGCTGATTTGACATCATTTTGAAGTGCACGACTTCTTGACCCAGGTCTTTCTTTTTATTCACATTGCCCGAGCATTAGCCATATTTATCCATGTTCAATAGCTTTTAGTTTTTAAAAGCTTGTCAAGTTAAATTTTAAATTTAAATTTAGATATACAGCATGGTAACAGACCATTTTGGATCACGATTAACCTTGGTACGTTTAGAAAGGTGGGAGGTTTTACGGGGTCCAGAGGACCCCAAAAACTAGCAGCGAAAGATATGCACTACAACACAGGGTTACTTAAACAAAAGTAGTTTTTAATTATAATTGAACAAGAAAACAGAATTAAACTTTAACTTATTATTTAACCTACTTAATTCCCCCCTCTAATACTAAGCGCAGGTGTGTATAATGTATATTTAAGATTAGAAAAGTTCTTTGGATCACAGTCCAATCTCACTGGTTGCAGGCAATTCTTGTACTGTGCACAGAAGTTAGCATTAACAAAGTTCACCAGTCTTTGGTGCTTACAGGCAAATAGTTACCACTCATGAGGGTTCCTGCTGGTTTTCAGAGAGAGATTCCTTTTCCATGACATTCGCAACTGATTCCTTTCCAATCAGCCATGCTGATGAAACTTGCCCCCTTCAGGGTTCTCCAGATGATCCTCTTTCTTTCAGGTCACCTTTCAGACCTCCAGCCTTCTCCTTTGACCAGACAGTCTTCCAAAGGTTTGCCAGCTTTGTCCTTCTGGAATTGATTTCTGTCTCCTCTCTCTCTCTGAGAGTAAAACTGTTATTATCCACTTGCCTGCAAAAATCACATGCTCACCCAGACAAGCTGTATGCTGATACTTTGTTGCTCATTTGCAAAAAGCATTCTGCAAAAATTCTGTGTTTTAAAATGTGTGTGTGCAAGCTGCTCTACAATTCCTCCCAAGCCACCTCTAAATACTCTGTCACAGGAGGAAATCGGAGTCCTCAGGAAAACCCACATAGATATGGGGAGAATGTATAAACTCCTTACGGACAGTGTGGGATTTGAATCCTGATCGCTGGTGCAGCAAAGGTGCTGTGCTGACCACTAGGCCAACCGTGCTGTTCCTAAATTATTAAATAACCTAAATGTTTAAAATCCAGCTTTAAAGATGGATAAAGAAAGTTAAGCAAACTGACAATTTCTCTTTTCCCTGACATTTATTTGTTAACGTATGTGCAATCAAGTAAAATATAATCTGGGCACTAGCTCCAGCAAGAATAGTGAAACTGAGATTACAATCACATCCCCACAAATAAACAATTCATTGACATTGCACAGCACAATTGGCTTTATTCTTCATTGCAAATGCATCTGCAGCTGGTGAGCTTCATTTCAAACTGGCAAGGTGGGAATAACAGCTAAACTAACCCCAACTGCAGAGCGCGACCTGAAATTTCCCACAGTTATAATGAATGCTAAGCATCGCTGAAAAGTTTCCACTTGACAGCTGAATTGAAGTATGTCATAGGGAGAATCAAATCTACTTCCTTGAAGATAAGAGTTTATATTCAAAATTAAAGTGGAGACATCCAGCATGGTCCACCAGCCCGTCCCACCAAAAGACCCCAATTAGCCAATGACCCCTGCACATTTTGAAGGTTGGGAGGAAACCGGAGCACCCACAGGACATGGGGAGGACGTACGTCTACCTGAATGACAGCACCGGATTTGAACCCAGGTCACTGGCGCTGCAATAGCATTACGCTTATTCTGGGGGCAATTAAAATCTGGCAACCTCACTTTTGAAAAGTACAATCCAGTTGCGTAAAACTGTGCCTGATACCAGTAGGCAATCAAATTACTTTTACATGAATCTCTGCTCCATCAAAAGGCTGAAGTGCTATGCTTTTGAATATTTCAACTTTTGCATTCATTTTACCCAGAGCAGTTCTTAGAACGAAAATGTTAATTCAAGAGCAATGACGTGCTCAAGGGCCAGTCTAGCAGATTTAAAATAGATTTCTGGTCAGCCCTGAAATAATTTAAACCAGTGATGATAGGGATAGGAAGCAGCATCAGTCCAGAATATTAACCATCCTGTGATCCCATCCAATGATACTTCCTGCAATGCTATATAAACTGTATGGCATTTTATTGCCGGAATATAGTTCTATCAACATTTCCAGTGATGCTGGGTACAGCCAGTGGCTCTGTTACAATCTGACATGACATGGCAGAGACTTTTTGAACATTCTACCCTGCTAGAATTCCAACATATCCCGCCTCAACGTTCCACAAGAATTAGCATAAAGGAGCCTTAGCAGGTTCAGAACCAGAATAAAAATTATTGTTCATTAACAGTGTTTTGCGGCAGCATGGTGAGCGTGGAAGTTAGTGCAACCCTGTTGCAGTGCCAGTGATTGGAACTGGGATTAGAATCCCATGCTGTCTGTAAGGAGTTTGCACGTTCTCCCTGTGTCTGCATGGGTTTTCTCCATGGGCTTCGGTTTCCTTCCATCATTCAAAACTTATTGGGGCTTGTAGGATGATTGGGCGTAATTGAGTAGCAGAGGCTTGTGGGCCAAAAAAAAAAACCCTTACCGTGCTGTATGTCTAAATTTAAAAAAAAATTAAAAGTGCAAAATTTGCTATAAGTAACATTTTTAAAATTAGTGTCAAAGAGGGAAAAAGTGAGGTAATGTCTACGGTTCATTGTCTGTCCAGAAGTCTGATGGCGCAGGGGAAGAAGCTCTGTTCACCTTCACCTACCTCTTTCCTGATCTGAGAAGAGGGCATAGCCTGGGTGGTGAGGGTCCTTGATCATGGAGGCTGCTTTCTTGAGATAGTGCCTCTTGTAGCTGTCAGTATTGGAGTGAAGACATTATTGGCACTGGCCGAGTTTACAGGTCTCTGTAGCCTTTTCCTGTCCTGTACATTGGCACCTCCATCCCTGTGATGCATCCAGGAGAATACTCGCCATGGTACACCTGTAGAAATTTGCAAAAGTCTTCGGTGACATACCAAACCACTGCCAACGCCTAATGAATTATAGCCAACTGATGAGCCTTGACTTCAGTGATATTGACACCAAGGGTTCAAAACTGGTCACAAAGCTTGAAACTGTACTTTCAGAAAAAAATCCATCGATCCTTGGAAGAAAAGGTTGTTTTCATTGTATTCAACTGATTCCAGCTAGCCATCCTGGCTGGGCAGAAAGCCTACAGGACATTACCAGTTTGTTGACATTATATCCCTTCTTCAATGCAAGATGGAACATTAATGCAGGAACAGGCCATTTGACCCACAATGCCTGCGCCAAATATAATTCCCAAATTAAACTAAAATTCTGCAGGTTGCACATAATGAATGTTCGTCTGTTCCCTGCATATCTGTGCATCTATCGAGAAGTTTCTTGAAGGCTACAATTGAATCTGGTCCACCTCCACCCCTGGCAGATGAATCCCTCCACCATTTCTTTGACCAAAAGGAATTTCCTAAAGGAATGTCATGGTGCAGCATATAAATGGGATTCAAATCGTCTCCCAGGGTCATGCTGATGAGAAGCCAGGGATGGAACTTTGGATTGGGATCTGAATCAGAATTTATTGCATGGAGCAAGTCACAAAATTCATTGTTTTGCCGCAGCTTTGCAAACATTCATATAAATCACCTTACAACCATAAATAAAAATTGTGGATGAAAAGTCACAGTGTCTTTAGTACATTGATCATTGAGGAATCTGATGGCAGTTGGGAAGAAGCTGCCCTTGTGCTGCTGAGGGCTTGTCTTTAGGCTCCTGTATCTGTTTCTTGATGGTATCAGGGCGTGGCTTGGGAGGTGTGGGTCCTTGAGGATAGAGGCTGCTTTCTTAAACACTGGTGAGTCTTATTCATGATTCCATCAACATAGAGGCTCCAGGACAGGTCCTCAGGAATTTGAATTTCTTGATCTTCTCCACTGCTTGATGAGGACTGGCTTGTGTTCTCTTGAAGTCCACAGTTATCTCCTTGGTTTTGCTAACGTTGAGTGCACGTTTGTTGTTGTGACACTACTCAACTCGCTGATCTATCTGTATGCTTCCTGATTGCTATCTTTGATTCTGCCAACAACCGCAGTGTCATCGGCAAATTTGCAGATGGCATTGGAAAATGCGCCTGGCCGTGCACATGGCTGTATATTGAGTAGAGCACTGGGCTAAGCACGCATCCTTGAGGAGCACCTGTTTTAATCATCAGTTGTTTCTGATTCACACTCACTGTGCTCTTCCAATGACTAAGTCAAGGATCCAGTTGCAGGAGCATGTGCAGAGGCCCAGGGTTTGGAGCTTGTTGACTAACACTGAGTGAATAATGGTATTGAAGGCTGAGTTGTAATCAATGAAGAGCAGCCAGATGTAATGAGTCTCTGTTGTCGAGGTGATCCAGAGCTGAGTGTAGAGCCAGTGATATTGTGTCTGCTGTGGAGCGATTGTGACGATACGTCCAGTCCTTTGCTTAGGAACATGTTAATTCTGGCAATGACCAACCGCGCGGAATCATTTCATCACAGTAGAAGTCAGTGCCACTAGGTGATAGACATTGAGGCAGCTCACTCTACTCTTCTAGGGCACCAGGATGATTGATGCCCTTTGGAAGCAGATGGGAACCTTTGACTGCAGCAGTGAGAGACTGAAAATGTCTCTGAACACTCCGGGTTGGTACAGATTTTCCTGCTGATATATCAACTTCTATCAACTCCCCAGGCAGACTTGTTCAGAAATTCATACTTTTTCATAAATTTCTCATAAATTGCCTTTTAAATCTTCTTTGAGCATTTCCCCTTTCACATTAAAAGTATGCCATCTTGCAGTTAACATTTCCACACCAGTTGGGGGGGGGGGGGGGTGGCGTGAAAGACTCCAACTCTCTAATGTATCTATGCCTCTCAGAACTTTATCTGCTCAGAACTGGTTACCCCTTACCCTCCTGCACTCCAAAAAAAAAACAATCCAAGTTTGTCCTACTTCTTAAAGCTAATGTTTTCCAATCCTGGCAAAATCCAGATGAAGATCCTCTGCACCCATTCCAGAATATCTCAATTTTAGCTCAGTCAAAATTTCATGCAACATGATTTCCAACATTTATATTCAATGATTAATGCAAGGGATCCTGTGTGCCTTCTTTACCATCCTATCCACTTGCGCTGCAACTTAAAGGGAGCTGTGAATTTATTTACTTCAGTCAGTGCTCCTGAGGGACCCACCATTTACTGCAGAATATTCTCCTCCATTTGACCTCCTGTAATGTCTCAATTAAACTGTATCTGCCATTTCTCCACCAAGATGTCTAACTAATCAATATTCTTCTCTATCCTTTGACCACCTTCCTCACTTTCCACAACTCCACCAAGTTTCAAGGATCTGCAAACTTAATAATCAGACCAGCTACACTTTCAAGCAAATCGATAATATAAATTACAAACAACAGAGGACTACTAGCACAGTCGTCAGCATGGGTTTCGGTGGGCAGGTCATGCTTCACAAACCGAATTGAGATTGTTGAGGAGGTTACAAAAGAAATGGATGAAGGTAAGGTGGATGTGGTGTCTTATGAATTTTAGTAAGGAATTTGACAAGGTCCCCATTGTAGGCTCATTCAGAAAGTCATGAGGCATGGGATCCAAGGAACCTTGGCTACTCGGATTCAGAATTGGCTTGCCTGCACAAAGCTGAGTATGGTAGTAGATGGAACATAATCAGCCTGGAGGGTCTTCAGGGTTCTGTTCTGGAATCACAGTGTTTGTGATTTTTATAATAACTTGATGAAGAAGTAGAGGGCTGAATCAGTAAGTTTGCAGATGATACAAAGATTGGAGGCATTGTGGATAGTGTAGAAGGTGGTCCTAGTTTACAACAGGATATAGACAGGATACAGAGTTCAATGGAAAAGTGTCAATGCCTTTCTTCAATCTGGGGAATTGTGATGTGATACATTTTGGAAAAAAGTGCTTCTTGAAACAAGTAGAAATGGGGCCAGACTATATATTGGGAAATAAGCCTGACCAGATGCTTGAAGATTCAGTGGGGGAGCAGTTTGGGGGCAGTAACCAAAATCCTGTAAATTTGAGGTAGGTATCAATTAGGATTGATGAAATTTGGGGAAGGTTAATTACAGCAGTATCCGGGATGAATTGGAGAAAGTAAATTAAGGACAGCTGTTTGAGTGTTCGTATCTGTCACATGGGAGTCCTGCGAACGCCAGTTGATTAGAGTTTGGAACAATCATGTTATTGAGAGGTTGATCAGTGAGGATGATGAGCCTCAGGAATCTTGGATAACAAGAAACATTGTATGCTTAGTCAAAAATAAGAAGGAAATATACATAAGCTTCAGGAATGTTGGAAGGCATGAACAGAGTAGATGTGGAAAGGTGGTTTCCCATGGTTGGAGAATCTAGGACAAGAGACCACATCAGAATTGGAGGGCATCCACTTAGAACAGAGATGTAGAGAAGTTTCTTCAGCCAGAAGGTGATAAATCTGTGGAATTTATGGCTACAGGGGGTTGTGGAGGCCAGGTCATTAGGCATATTTAAGACAGATAAGTTCTTTATTAGCCAGGGCATCAAAGGTTATGGGGAGAAGGCTAAATGGGAAAATGGAACAGTTCATGATTGAATGGCAGATTCAAGAGCTGAATAGCCTATTCCTGCTCTTTTGACTTCTGGTCTTGTTGAAGATGTGATTTGTGAAGTTGTGCACTTTGAAGGTTGAGCTTGAATCTGACAGTTCTTGGGGTCCAGGCCTACAATTTCCCAGTTTTAGAATGCAGTGGGCAATCCATTCCAAAACTGCTGATAGCAGCCACTGGGAAATTCTAATTAAATAGTTGGTGAAAGCCAACATTTTCCATTTCCCCATGAAACCAAAACTTTTCCCTACCTTCCCTTCATAGGAATTAATTTGAGTGAATCTTTGTTGCACTTAGAGGAAAAAAAAGTTAGGAGATCAATTCAAGGCTTCTTCCTCACACTCCTTCATTCATGCTCCACTGACTCTGTCTTTCTAGTTAGCATTTTTTCTTAAATTCTATTTTATTTTTTTCTCTCCAAGGTACATGTGGACATAAAGATTAAATGCTTTCCAAAACTTCAAAGTAAGCAACTCAGAAACTCAATGTTTTTTTTCTTATCAGAAAAGTTCACACAAAACAGCCAGAAGTTAAAATTTGAAAAGTTCCTTCAATGCAGCTTCTCATTGTTGGGCAATCTTATGAATTAAATGTGACAGTTATAAGCTATTTTTGTTCATTAAAAAAAAAATTAGACATAGAGCACAGTAATAGGCCATTTCGGCCCTCAAGCCCATGCCACCCAATTTACACCCAATTAACCTACGCCCCCGGTGCTTTTCAAATGGCGGGAGGAAACTGGAGCCCCTGGGAAAAACCCACGCAGACATAGGAAGATCGTATAAACTCCTTACAAAGTCCAAATCACTGGCGCTGTAAATGTGTTGCGCTCTCCGCTACACCAAAAGTACAGGCCTCAAATTCAATCCCTATTTCCTACCTGGTCGTGACCAAGCCTCACCCCCACAGGTTTATTTTCTTGTCAAGTCTGGCCTGTTTAAATAGCTTCTCGTGTTATTTGTTGGCAATGCTGATTCACTCAGAGCCAACAAAATGGTATTATCCTGGAAATCTTCTTCAAAGTCTGCATGGCTAGCTTGAACAGATTAAATGCACCAAAAGATCTTCCTCTTTTGGAGGAAGATTCATTGCTTTGGAAGTGTGTGGGAATTGTAATATGTTGACAAAGTTAATCACACCTCTGCCTCCACAATAATATGCAGGATTACTGGTTCTGCTCCTCACCTTAAACTCGATTTAAATGGAGTATGTGTTTACATTGGCTTCCTCACAACTGAACCTTGTCCCGAAGATATTGAGCCAACTGCTTTAGCTCTCTTGGCCAACTCCATCCAGGCAGCCGCATTAACATTGCAATGACAACCATTATCACATCAATATACACTGATATTGTGTGTTAAGTGCTGAAACAAACCATTCAAGTTGGACCAGAGGTGTAGTCAAAGCACACTGCAGAGCTTAACCAGTAGCTCTGAGGAATGACCAAAAACATTATCCACAATCAGCTTTCCCTATTGATTATATGTGCATTTGTCTATATTGAGAATTACCTTTTACTGTTGATCCATGTCTCCTGATGGGTGACCTTATGGTGATCCATCAATTACATAGCTTATTGTGAACACTGATTTAGATCCTGGCTGATTTCAAAGGTACTCTGGTGAAGCTCCACCAGAATGCACATCACTCCCGCACGTGCAACCCTCGTGAATCCCTGTCATTTATGTGTATACCAGGTAGAAATCGGGAGATTGGTCGTGCTTTAAATGCTGGTAACAAGCTGTGCAGATGCCTTTCTATGGCGATGGTCAGGTTAAAGCAAAGAAAGGGAAACCCCCAATTTGGCGTCAGAATCAGATTCAGGTTTATTACCAGCAATGTCTCACGAAATTTGTTTGGTGGCATTACCAGTGCAAAATTCCTATAAATTACAGTTCCGTAAATAGAGTACTTAAAAATAAGTCACTAGTGAGGTTGTGTCTGTGATTCATTGTCCATTCAGAAATCTCATGGCAGAGGGGAAGAAGCTGTTTTTGTAACATTGACTGTGTGTCTTCAGGTTCCTGGTGGTATCAGTGAGAAAAGGACATGTCCTGGGTGTTGAAGGTCCTTGATGATAGAAGCTGCCTCTTGTAGCTGTCCTTAATGGAATGAAGACTAATGCCCATGTTGGCACTGGCCGAGTTTACCATCTGTAGCCTTTTCCTGTTCTGTGCACTGACACCTCCATACCAGACAGTGATGCAACCAATCAGAATCACAGGAGAGGGTTTAAGAATTTTGTTAGTTGACAGCCGGCAAATCCTGCCTAGGAACTCCTTGAAAAACAGAGATTAAGAATTACTGCAGTTACTTTTCCACTGATGTGTGGTACAGATGGGCAGAGTCTGCACAGTTTTCTCTGAATTAATATGTGAAAGTTGGAATTGGGGTTCCACTGCCCTAGTCTGCCACCACTTATGGGTTATCCAAGTAAGTACTCCACAATGAGGCATGATCTGATTTTTTAAAAATGTATCAAGCCATGATCTAGTTTGCTTTTTTGGCTATTTCCCCATCATTAGCTTTGAACTCCAATAAAACCCTGCATAAGGTCAGTTTAAGGTTAAAGTTCTAAAGAACGGGAATTTAACACTGCTTTAATTGTTTAAAAGTTTACAAAAAAAAATCATATTAACATCTTTGAATTTGTAAAAGATCTTTTCATGAGTGGACATTACTTATAGAGTGTACGTACCAACTTGGATACATGTACTGCTTATGGAAATATCCAATGCAAATGCAGGTGGTGGGAGTGCTGGACCCCTTGCAGTCAGGTCCAGCAAAAAGTATTAGAGGCCGTTGGAACATCCTCTCCCATTGCAGTTTCTATCAATCTGCCTCTGATTGGCATTAATTTTGAACTATTGGACAAATTCTGTGTAAAATGTGGTTGAAGCTCAAGTTCTAAAGAGCAGACATATAACGTGGTAATGATGAGACATTTCATCAACGTCCTTGAACTTGTAAGATATTTTTGCATGAGTGAATATTTCATCATGTCCCTTCCACTGCACAACTAAGTCCACAGTGCGCACATCAAAGCATCTATCTGTAATCGGTATTTCAACCAGCCATGGATTTGCACTTTTACAGCAATTCAATTGAATGAAGAGCATTGAGCTCACAAATATGGCATTCTTTTCAAGAAACAAATACTACTTTTCTCCAAGCTGTCTGCCACAAAAGTCTTATCTTGAAACCGCACGAGTTGTTGATGGTGTTGGAGCAATTTTTGTGGGTTTGTTTCATAGCACTTCAATCGCAAGCCTCCGTTCACCTCTTTGAGCTGTTGCAATTGTACAGATATGGTTGTGTGTCAGACCTAGACAGTGGTGATAGGAAATGAGGGAGCTGGTTACTGCATATGCTTGCTGCTGCCTAGCACCCATCTGTCCTCCCACACTGATGTTCGATGCATGTGTACCCAACCTCCATGTATACCCAACCTCCCACTCACCCACACTTCCTTACCTTTTACACTTGCCCACACCAGACTTCAAATGCTCCAGTTTCTTTTGATAATACATCATTTCAATGACATTCTCATGAGATATATTTTGTGATTTACTGGATTCAAAGTGGTAAACAGCTGAAAGATACAGGTTGTGAAGAAGTAAAGCTCCATGTGACATCGCAAGAGAAGATATTATAAAATGTGAGCTTTTTAACTGATTTAATATGCTTTTTGTTGAGCTGTAATTGAAGTATTTAACATTGAAGCTCTGTTTCATGTAGAAACCTTGTTCCTTGGCATTCAGAGTGGTAGCGAGAAGCCTATGTTATTGTGGTCTGAGGTACATTTCAGAAGTTGCATTGCCCTGATCCTACAGGTACTAGACTCGCCTTTCCCAAATTTTATCAACCATGCTGACACAAAGTATCTACATTCTTGGAAGGCTGGGGAAGTTTGGTATGTCCCCGTTGCTCCTCAACAACTACATGCACATCATCAAAAGCATCCTATCTGGATACATCACAACCTTGCACAGGAATTGCTCTGCCCGAGATTGGAAGAAGCCATAGAAGGTGCTGAGCAAGCTGGGAAAATTGTACAAAACTCTCTCCACTCCATCAATTCCATCGGCACATCCCACTGCCTGGGGAAAGGCAGCCAACAAACTGAGGGACACATCCCACCCTCTTCTACATCCTCCTGCTTGTGAGAGGGCTCAAGAGGGCGAATTTGTGCATGAACAAATTTTAAGATGTCTTTGCCATGGGTCTAGGACATTTTGGTGCTGGCCATTTTAGTGGCCACAGTTTGGAGCTGGACATTTTGGTGCCAGACATCTTAGCGCCCACAGTTTGGAGCTGGACAATTTGGTGCCGGACATCTTAGTGCCCAGAGTTTGGAGCTGGGCATTTTGGTGCCAGACATTTTAGTGCCCACAGTTTGGAGCTGGGAATTTTGATGCTGGACATTTTGACCCACCACCCCATTCATAATCTGCTGGCTGACTCCGTCCCACTGCACTACCTGATACCCAGGCATTGCAAAATTGCCAGAACACCCAGCATTGCAGAAACTCCCTTCCTGCAGGAAACTCATCCCCTGGCAAACAAGGTAACTAACCTTTTGTGTGCACTTTAATTCCCTTTGTGCACTGGTTGCAAGATGTGAGTCCGTGCACATGCACGCACAGCTTTGAGGAACAATCCTGGCCAGCCTATGTGCCTTTTTAAATCCTGATGGCGAAGGTAGGGCTGGAACAAGGCTTCTTCTACACAATCGTGGCTGGACATCAGAGGTCACCTTTCTTCCTTTCTTTGATGTGCTTGAACTGGTACCCTGAGCCATGCGAGGGCCCGATCAAACAATTGTGGAAATGGCAACAAACATTTAGAAAATAAAATGAAAGGAACAGAAATAGAGCAGAAAATGCGACAAACACAGCAGGCCAGCCAGCATGATTATAAAGAGAAACAGTTAACATTCCAGGCTTAAGTCTGACCTTCTGGGTGCTTCCAGCATTTTCTGCTTTTATAATGAAACAGGGTCATTTCTTCCAGAATTATGCACAGACATTTTGCTTGTACAATTTATGAGCTCACAGTTATTACGTGCCTGCCATGTGGACCTCTGGAAAGCAAATCCATTCTCAGACACCACAGCAGTGCAGTGGGATAAAATGCTGCCAAGGAGCAAGAGGAAAGGAGATGGTTTTTAGTGCCTCTGGCAGACCCCAAGCAATGCTCTGGGCCCATGGGCATACCATAAGGCTGGTTGCATTCCCCCTCCCATGACATAAGCTGTCTTAGCTACTAGGTCTACACTCATCATGAAGCCGGTGAACACAGCATCTATCACTGAAGTCATAGTCAGATTCACATGTGCACCAGGCAACCAACTTTGTCTGCCTTTGTGTAATGTCTCCGTGTTACTTGGGAGGCTTCTTAAATAACTTAGAGATGTAAGATTCAAATAACAGAAGAGAGTTTACTTAGTAATGACTACCTGTTGAGTATTTGCATATATATTTTGTTTTTGTATATCATATTAACGCACTTCTGATGTTGGTCAAACATGAAACATACCTTGCTTGGTGAATGCAAATTGATCTGGGAATAACTGTGATTTAATATGGACAAAACAACTTCTATGAAGCTGAAAAGAAATTAGTTTCCAGGCATTGGGTGGTTTTGTAGGACTTTGAAAGAGAAAGAACAGCAAATTGATATAGGCAGGATGCAGAGTTGGGCAGTAAAGCAGCAGATGGAGTTCGATCCAGATTAATGCGAGGTGATACATTTTATAAGGACAAACGAGAAGGTTGAGTACAAGATTAAAGGTCGGTTACTTAGGAATGTGAATGAACAGAGGGACCTTGTAGTCCAAATCCATACGTCCTTCAAGGTTGCCGCACAGGTTGATAGGATAGTTAAGAAAAGCTATGAGATGTTGGGCTTCATTAATATGGGGATTGATTTCAGGAGTCAAGAGGTCATGTTGCAACTGTACAAATCTCTGGTGAAACCACACTTGGAGTATTGTGTTCAGTTCTGGTCATCTTGTTGAAGGAGGGATGTGGAAGCTATGGAGAGAGTGCAGAGGAGATTTACCAGGATGTTGCCTGGATTGGGAAATAAGTCTTATGAGGCAGGATAAGTGTGGTGTGCTGTCGGTCAGAAAACCTAAAGACTGTACAACATGCTTTATTTGACATAAACATAAGCTGCGAGGAGATCTGTTTTAAACTCTGAGAGTGTCTTTGAAGGGCCGGCTCAGGCTTATTTCCCGGAGGGTGATTGACACCCGACTGGGTGGGGTTTTGTCTATTCAGGTTGGTTGATTGACAGCCGACCAGGTGTTGTCTTGTCCCCATGCTCTTCTGCAGGTATAGAGGGGTTGCCCCCTGCAGTAGGCCAGTGGTGTACCACCACATTCACCCCTTTCTTTAAAATTGACCCGGGGTGGGGAGGGGGGTGGGGGAAGGTTGCAGTAAAGAGCCCCAAGACATATATACACAGTATTTACAGATTGAGATGGTTCGGCTGCTGTCAGAGTCTCTGCGACCATCACAGGACTGGATCCTGGTCACTGGTCGGTAGGGTGTGCGAGGCTGGGGGCAGGGGCCAGAGCAGCTGGCATGGTACAGCGCTGAAGAGTGGCCGGGGAGACCGGGGTTGAGGTGTGAGTGTGTCGCATTGGATGGGCAGGAGGGGTACGGGTTCGTTCCCCACGGTTGTAGTAAGTCCTTGTTGCGCAAAGAGGTCTTGAGTGCCCCATAGCTGTCCGGGGTCGGGAGTGTGTGTCAGGCCGGCTGTGCTGTGGTGGGTGTTCCCACTGGTGCCACGTCCCTGGTTGAGACAGTGTCCTCCCTGCCGCTGCTGAACCTAACGTAGGTGTAGTTGTGGTTCGCATGTAGGAGGAACACCTGCTCGACCAGGGATTTGGCCTTGTGTTCCCACACATGTCTACGCAGGAGCATATGTCCTGAGGATGCAAGCCATGCTGGGAGAGACGTTCTCATCGCCGATCTCCTGGGGAATGAAAACAGGCATTCGTGAGGGGTCTCATTGGGAGCCATGCACAGGAGTGACCTAATGGCATGGAGCACCTCGGGAAAAGCGTGCTGCCAGTATTCTACGGACCACCCCTTTGACTTAAGGGCCAGGAGAACTGCCTTCCAGATCTGTTCTCGCATTCCACTTGCCCATTACCCCTTGCATTGTAACCAGTTGTGCGTTCAGTCATGATGCCCCTTGCTGTCAGGTACTGGCATAGTTCCTCAGTCATGAAGCTAGACTCCCGGTCGCTGTGGATAAATGCAGGGTAGCCAAACATGGTGAAGATCGGTGTCGGAGTCCTGATGACGCTGGCCGTGAAGGTGTCTGGGCAAGGGATAGTGAAAGGAAAGCGGGAGTACTCATCTATGACTGTGAGAAAATAGATGTTCTGATTTGTGGAAGGCAAGGGCCCCTTGAAGTCCATGCTGAGGTGCTCGAAGGGCCAAGTGGCCTTCACGACATGAGCCTGGGTTGGGCGGAAAAAGCAAGCTTTGCATTCTGTGCAGACCCGGGGACCAACATTGTGACGGTGTATGGGAGGTTCTGGGACTTGGTATAAGCAAGTGGCGACCAGGTGGCAGAGGGACTCGTGCATTGCCTGCAGCTGGTGGTCATAGAGTGATGCGCAGGACCAGTAGAGAGCATCGGGGGAGTTGTTAAGCTTCCCCGGGTGATACTGGATGTCGTTGCTCTATGTCGCCAGTTTGACTCTCCAGCACAAGATCTTGTCGTTCTTGATCTTGCCTCTGTGGGTGGTGTTGAACATGAATGCCACTGCCCACTAGTCGGTAAGGAGGGTAAACCTCCTGCCAGCCAGGTAATGCCACCAGTGGCGGACTGCTTCCATGACTACCTGATTTGCAAAACACCTACAAAACAGACAGAGAGATGAAGAGATATAACAAGAACAAAAATGACAACAAACTATATATAAAGAAGAATAAAGTATAAGTAAGAACTAAGAAGAGAAAGAAAGGGAAGAAAGAAAGTAAGGAGGGAATTCAGAGAGTGAGCTTTGTTATATGTGAAGATTAAAATCTTTTCTGGGGGACTGGGTGGGGAAGAATAACAGTCACTGCGAATTCAGTTGACGCTTGCGAGCGGGTTCGCAAATCCAAATGAAGAGGGGAGATGTGGTTGCCCGACAAGGGACAAAGGGGAACTCAGAGAGGGGAGGGACTATTGGGGTTAAAGGAATTTTAGATATGGGAATAGTGGAAATATTTTATGTTTTAGAAATGTTGTCTTACAATGTGTTCAAAAAAAAACAGAAATGGATAAGAAGGGAAGGTGGTGATGAGGAAACGGAAAGGAAAGATAAACAAAGTATGAAATGGCCATGTTGAGCTATATGACTATAAATATTAATGGAATACATAACCAAATCAAAAGGAAGAAGCTGTTAAATTTACTGAAGAAAGAAAAAAATGATATAGCATTCGTGCAAGAAACACATCTAACTGAAGTGGAACACAAGAAATTAAAGAGAGATTGGATAGGACATGTAACACCAGCATCATATAATTCAAAAGCCAGAGGAGTAGCTATATTAATCAATAAAAATGTACCAATCACAGTAGAAGAGGAAATAATAGATCCAGCAGGGAGGTATGTAATGATAAAATGTCAGATATATTCAGAATTTTGGAATTTACTCAATATATACACACCTAATGAAGAAGATCAAAAATGTATGCAAGATATCTTTTTGAAGATCGCAGATATGCAAGGGAATATACTAATAGGAGGGGATTTTAACCTTAATTTGGACTCAAACATGGATAAAACTGGAAAAAAGACTAACAGAAAGAACAAAGTAACCAAATTTATAATTAAATCAATGCAGGAAATGCAACTTTTGGATATATGGAGGAAACAACACCCAAAGGAAAAGGAATATTCATATTATTTGGGTAGATATAAAACATACTCAAGGATAGACCTATTCCTGTTATCAGACCACATTCAAGGAAGAGTTAAGAAAACAGAGTATAAAGCTAGATTGTTATCGGATCACTCACCCCTGTTATTGGAAATAGAGCTAGAGGACAACCCACCAAGAATGTATAAATGGAGATTAAACTCCATGCTACATAAAAGACAGGATTTTAGAGAATTCATTGAGCGACAAATTAAAATGTACTTTGAAATAAATACGGAATCAGTGAAAAATAAATTTATACTATGGGATGCAATGAAAGCATTCATAAGAGGACAGATAATAAGTTATGTAATTAAGATGAAGAAGGACTACAATCGAGAAATAGAACAGTTGGAAAGGGAAATAATGAATACAGAAAAAGAATTAGCAATAAAGGAAGATACAACTAAAAGAAGAGAATTGACAGAACAAACTAAAATAACGGTATTGGCATCAAGGAAAAAGGACAAACAAATTACATATAACCCAACGGAGATCAATGAAAACTTCAGGGAATTCTTTGAACAACTATATCAAACTGAAAATTAAGGGAAAGAAGACAAAATAGATGAATTTATAACTAAAATTGAACTACCGAAATTACAAACAGAGGAACAAAATAAATTAATAAAGCCATTTGAAATAGAAGAAATACAGGAGATATTAAAAAAACTACCGAAAAATAAAACACCGGGAGAGGATGGACTTGCAATAGAATTCCAAAAAAAAACATTTAAAGACTTATTAATTCCTCCTCTCCTGGAAGTAATGAACCAGATTGAAAAAATACAAAACATACCAGATTCATGCAAAACAGCAATAATTACAGTAATACCAAAGACGGGGAAAGATCCACTAAAACCAGTATCATATGGACCAATATCTCTACTTAACACAGATTATAAGATAATAGCTAAACTATTAGCAAACAGATTGGCCGACTGTGTACCAAAAATAGTAAAGCTAGACCAAACTGGATTTAATAAAAAAAGACGAACAACGAACAATATCTGTAAATTCATTAACTTAATTCATGCAGTACAAGGAAACAAAACTCCAACAGTAGCAGTTGCTTTAGACGCAGAGAAAGCCTTTGACAGATAAGAATGGAATTATTTATTAAAAGTACTACAAAAATTCAACCTACCAGAGAAATATATTAATTGGATTAAAGCATTATATCAGGCACCATTGGCGAAAATGACAGTAAATGGATATATATCAAACCAATTTAAATTAAGCAGATCAACAAGGCAGGGATGTCCACTATCTCCCTCACTGTTCGCGTTAGCTATAGAACCACTAGCAGAACTGATAAGATCAGAAAATAAAATACGAGGGATAAAAATAAAAGAGAAGGAATATTAAATCAGTCTATTTGCAGATGACGTTATAATATACTTAACAGAACCAGAAATATCAATAAAAGAATTACATAAGAAATTGAAGGAATATGGAGAAGTATCGGGGTACAAGATCAACGCAAATGAAAGTGTAGCAATGCCAATGAATAATGCGGAATTCACAAAGTTTAAGAAAGAATCACCATTTAGATGGCAAACACAAGCAATTCGATACCTAGGTATACAACTAAATAATAATCTCAGCCATCTATATAAACTAAATTATCAGCCATTAATAAAAAAATTACAAGACGACTTAGAGCACTGGAAAGACTTACCACTAACACTGATAGGAAGGATAAACTGTATTAAAATGAACATCTTCCCAAGGATACAATACCTATTTCAATCATAACCAATTCACCTAACAGAGAAATTTTTCAAGGAGCTAAAGAAAATAATAAGGAAATTCTTATGGAAAGGGGGGAAACCAAGAATAGCACTAGATAAATTAACAGAATAGTACAAATAAGGAGGCTTACAACTACCAAACTTTAAGAATTATTATAGAGCAGCACAGTTAAGATACCTATCAGATTTTTATCAAACAAGGGAAAAACCAGATTGGACCAGATTAGAGCTAGATAAAATAGGGGAGAATATACCTGAACATATACTATATAAGTGGGATAAAAAATTGGTGCAACGTAGGAATTCACCAGTATTGCACCATCTGCTCAACATTTGGAAGAAGATTCACGTACAAAGGAATAAAATAAATTATCAACTACCAAAATTAATATTGACACAAAATCAACTAATCCCTTTCACAATAAATAACCTTTCCTTTAGAGAATGGGAGAGAAAAGGGATCAAAAGAATAGAAAATTGTTTTTCGGGAAATAAATTATTATCTTTTGAACAAATGAAGGATAAATATAATATAACTCACGATACAATGTTTGCATACCACCAACTGAAAACCTACTTGAAGGACAAATTGGGAAACAGTCTGAGGTTACCAGAAGGAAGCAATTTTGAATATGTGATTACAGACACAATGATAATTAAAAAAATTATAACAAACATGTACATCAAACTGCAAGAAAAGGAGAACGAGGACACAAACTGTAAACCTAAACAAAAATGGGAACAAGATCTAAACATAAAGATAAAGAATGAAACATGGGAAAAGCTATGCTCCAGAACTATCAGAAATACAATAAACATGAGGTTATGCCTGATACAATATAAATGGTTACACAGGCTATACATCACACCCCAAAAGTTAAATAAATGGGACCCAACAGTATCAGACAGATGTTTTCGCTGTAAAAAGGAAACGGGAACAACAATTCATGCAATTTGGACATGTGAGAGAGTGAAAAAATTTTGGAAAGATCTAAACCAGATATTAAATAAAATCACAAAATGCAACATACCAAAAAACCCAGAGATCTTCCTTCTAAGTAATATTAGAAATAAAGAATTTGGACTTGATTTGGATGGAGCACAAAAAATATTTATTATGATAGCCCTAGCTGTAGCAAAAAAATGTATTATGTCAACCTGGAAATTAAAAGACAACTTGAGAATACAACAATGGTACATAGAAATAAATAAATGTATTCCATTATAAAAAATAACATATAATTTACGAAATAACATTACAATATTCGAACAAATATGGGAACCATACATGAGATACAATAGAGAAATCCTACCACGGACCTCCACCATCTAAAATGACAGAAGGAGAAGACAACGAAATGAACTGACTCAGTATATAAAAGTAAAAGTCAAAAATTTCTTGTTTATTTTTATTAAGTGATGACATTGCTTAACGGGTTTAATGTATCTTGTAGATTGAACTTTGAATAACTGGGAAGGGGGGAGAGGGAGGGAGGGAAGGGAGGGGGAAAAATGGGAGAAAATGACACTATATATTCAAGAGAAAAATGTCTGTATGTATTTTGGTCAGTATGGTTTATAGTGTGAAAAATAAAAAAAATTTAAAAAAGAATTTATGTCGAATAAGTTGTGGTGCGCTGTTGGTCAGAAGCAAACATGTAAAACCTAAAGACTGTACAACAGGCACTATTCAACATAAACTTCCACAGAGCCAGCGGTGAGGAGAACTGCTGTCAACTCTGAGAGTTTCTTTGAAGGGCCGGCTCTGGCTTATATCCCGGATGGTGATTGACACCCGACTGAGTTGGGCTTGGTCCATTCAGGTCGGCTGATTGACAGCCAGCCAGGTTTTGTCTTGACCACATGCTCTTCTGCAGGTACAGAGGTTGCCCTCAGCAGTAGGTCAGTGGTGTACCACCACAGTAAGCAGATCTGGGTCTTTTCTCTTTGGAACGTAGAAGGATGAGAGGAGACTTAATAGAGGTCTACAAGATTATAAGAGGCATAGATAGGGTGGACAACGAGCAACTCTTTCTCAGGGCTGGAATAATAAACACCAGAGGATATATGTACGAAGTGAAGGGAGGGAAGTTTTGGGGTAATTTATTTGCACAGAAAGTTGTGGGTGCATGGAATGCTTTGCTGGGGATGTTGGTGGAGGCTGAAACATTGCATGTTTCAAGCACATGGACGGAAGAAAAATAGAGGGTTACAGGGCAGAGAGGCTTTATTATTTTTTAAAGGAATATATCGATCAACACAACATCGAGGCCTGAAGAGTCTGAACTATGTTCTAAAAAACCCAGTCCATACGTTGATGTAAAGGAAAAATGAAAATTTATAAAGTGAAGCATTCAGTGATGAGTTGACAGTAAATATTGCTTCAAATCATCAGGTAATATTTATCTTTAATCATGCACATTGGGATTACCTATTCTTCCACCAGTCTCCATTTAGGAATCTTTGAGGGGTTTAATGTCTGTCTTCTTTCCATTATGACACCTTTTTAATACTGTAAAACCCCTGGTATCCTACACCTATGGGGATTGGTAGATGCTGGATGTGAATTTTCCTGTTGTGTGATTGGCAAACTAACGACAAGGCACACCAATTTTAAACTTTGTATTTTTTTACCTACTTCTTTTCAGTGATTTTTCTTTTGCCGGTTGTTTGAGGCTCCTAGATGCCTGAATTCCAGATAACAGGGGTTTTACTGTATATAGATTATGATCCAGTGATCAAGTGTTGAAAAAACTTCTGTGGGACAAAATAATGGAGAATGCACCCTAAAGCAAATGCCAGACAAATTCTACCTACTAATCTTGCAGGGGCGGTGAAGACAGTAGAATTCCTTCCAGTTTCTTAAAATTAATCTGTCCCAATGAATTGACCCAATATTCTGTTCATTTCTGGTTGTCTCATTACAGGAAGGATGTCAAAGGCATGGAAAAGGTGTAGAGGAGATTTACCAGGATGTTGCCTGGATTGGTAAAGGTGGCTTATAAGGCAAGGATAGCAGAGGTTGAGCGAAGAAGGTTGAAAGGTAATTTAATAGAGGTTTACAAGATTATGAGAGGCATAGTTAGGATGGACAGCCAGCACATTCTATCCGGAATGGGTGTAGCGAACACCAGATGATATCTGTGCAAAGTGAGAAGAGTTAAGTTTAGGGGAGAGGTCAGGGTGGAGGGTGCCTGTAATGCATTGCCAGGTGGTGGAGACTGGTACAATAGGGACATTAATAAGACTGTTAGGTTTGTGGATGAATGGAAAATATAGTTATAAGATAGGGAAGGTTTAGTTTTTTTTCAGTATGTTTTTTAGGTTGGCACAACATAGTGGGCTGAAGGCCCTGTCCTGTGCTTTAATATTTTCTGTATGTTCAATCACTCATTGGCTTTAAATTCCACTCAGAGATTTCATAACATAATTTAAGACTGCTTTTCTCGCTCATCCCTCATGCATCCCCAACATTATGTTCCCCTCACAGTGTTCCACCTCTTGGGAAATAAAATGGCCAGATAAACCGCAAGAGAGCCGCAAGAAATGAAAAAAATTATTGCATCCATGTTTTTACTTCTGCATGCATAATTAATCACAACAATTGTATATAAATATTAAGAAATACATGGACATAATAATATTTATTCATGTATGTAGTTTATAAACTCCTCATTTGTATTAGTTTTAATAATTAAAAAAATACAGATATGCATACCGAATATTTTCAAAATCTTAACTGATTATTGCGTGCCTCCATCTTAGCTGGGAATCATTGTTAAGGCTGTACGAATTAGCTCTGACAGGTGTCAATTTATTAGAATTGTACAATGATTTGACTTCACAAACTTCTTTACAAGGTACTGTGTGAGGGTAGCCAGGGTGTCGGGAGCTCCATGATGTTCTGGGTTATATTTAATCAGGCCCCTGTGATTTATCTGTCTTTAATGCATCTTAAAGCTTTCAGCACCTCCTCTAAATCATTGGTTCTCTGGGAGATACCAAAGAGTGGTTGTGGATGATTTCCTCACTAACTGTGACTACCGGTGTGCCTCGAAGATCCCCATTGGCACCATTGTTGCATGCCATCTACATCAGTGATCCAGATGATAATGTGGTACATTTGATCAGCAGGGTTACAAATGAAGCAAAGGGTGCAGAGAAGATTTTCCAGGATGTTGCCAGGATTGGACAATAAGTCTCATGAGCAGACTTTTCTCTTTGAATTGTAGAAGGACGAGAGGAGATTTAATAGAGGTCTACAAGATACTGAGAGGCATATATAAGGTGAACACCCAGTGTTTTATCCCAGGGCAGGAATAGCAAACACAAGAGGACATCTCTACAAACTAAAGGGAGGGAAGTTTAAGGGAGACATCACGGGTAGGCTTTTTACACAGTTATGGGTGTCTGGAATGCCTTGCCAGGGATGATGCTAGAGGCTGAAGCATTAGGGGCCTTTAAGGACACTCTTAGACAGGCACATGGATGAAAGAAAAATAGAGGGTTACGGAGTAGGGATGGTTTAGTAGGTTTTTTTTAAAGAATATATGTGCAGCTCAACGTCGTGGATTGAAGTGCCTGCAATGCGCTGTAGTGTTCTGTGTTTAATGTTCTATGACACAAACATTGGAGGTGTGATGGACAGTGAGGAAGGCTTTCAAGGTTTGCAGCTGGAAAAGTGAGCTGCAAAATGGCTGATGGAATTTAATGCAGACAAGTGTGAGGTGCTGCATTGTGGAAGGACAAACTGAGGTAGAGCATACACGGTAAATGGTAGGGCACTGAAGAGTGTGGTAGAACAGACGGATCTGGGAATACAGATACATAATTCCTTGAAAATGGCGTCTCAAGTAGATAGATTCATAAAGCAACTTTTTGGCATATTGGCCTTTATGAATTAAAGTTGGGATGTTATGACAAAGTTATATCAGACATTGCTGAGGCTAGATTTGGAGTATTCTGTGCTGTTTTGGTCATCAAACTACAGGAAAGATATCAATAAGATTGAAAGAGTTCAGAGAAGATTTACTATGAAGTTGCCCGGACTTGAAGTACTGAGATGTAGGGAAAGGATAAACAGGTTTGGACTTTATTCCCTGGAGTGTAGAAGAATGAAAGGAGACTTGATAGAGATATACAAAGTTAAGATGGGTTTGGATAGTGTAAATCCAAGTAGGCTTTTTCCACTGAGGATATGTGAGATATAAACTAAAGTACAGAGAGAAAGATGTTCTACACATATAGGATGGTGAAGGGATGAATGAGGACTCAAGTTTAACATTTGGGAACAATTTGGACATGCACATAGATGGGAGGGATATGGACTGAGTGCAGGTCAGTGGGACTGGGCAGAATATTATTTTTTGCATAGACTGGAAGGGCCAAAGGGCCTGTTTTCTGTGCTGTAATGTTCTGTGGGTCTCTGGTTCTATGATGTGGATTTTCTTCCAAGACTGCACTTTACTCCCCAGAGTTCCCGAGAGTCCATGTCTCTCTCAAAGTTAAATACAGATGAGAAATAATCATGAAGGACCTCACCATCACCTATGCTTTGACACATGGATAAAGATGTTGATCATCAAGATGACATATTTTACCCCTAGTTACACTTTTGCCTTTAATATATGTGGAATCTCTTAGGATTCTCCTTAACCTTAACTGGCAGAGCCATCTCCTTCCCCTTCCTTATTTCCTTCAAGTGAATTCCTACATCCTCTATACAACTCAAAGGTGTGATGATGTAATGGGGGAGGGGGGTGGGGGTGTATTATACTGACCGCTTGCTATTGGCTATGGCTGTAGATATACTCCACTCTACTGGTATAACAGATGGAGATGGTTACCCACTGGCCAGTTTAGTGGTGGTTCTCTTTGGCTTGGCTTCGCGGATGAAGATTTACGGAGGGGGTAAAAGTCCACGTCAGCTGCAGGCTCGTTTGTGGCTGACAAGTCCGATGCGGGACAGGCAGACACGGTTGCAGCGGCTGCAGGGGAAAATTGGTTGGTTGGGGTAGGGTGTTGGGTTTTTCCTCCTTTGCCTTTTGTCAGTGAGGTGGGCTCTGCGCTCTTCTTCAAAGGAGGTTGCTGCCCGCCAAACTGTGAGGCGTCAAGATGCACGGTTTGAGGCGATATCAGCCCACTGGCGGTTGTCAATGTGGCAGGCACCAAGAGATTTCTTTAGGCAGTCCTTGTACCTTTTCTTTGGTGCACCTCTGTCACGGTGGCCAGTGGAGAGTTCGCCATATAACACGATCTTGGGAAGGCGATGGTCCTCCATTCTGGAGACGTGACCCACCCTGCGCAGCTGGATCTTCAGCAGCATGGACTCGATGCTGTCGACCTCTGCCATCTCGAGTACTTCGACGTTAGGGATGAAAGCGCTCCAATGGATGTTGAGGATGGAGCGGAGACAACGCTGGTGGAAGCGTTCTTGGAGCCGTAGGTGATGCCGGTAGAGGACCCATGATTCGGAGCCGAACAGGAGTGTGGGTATGACAACAGCTCTGTATACGCTTATCTTTGTGAGGTTTTTCAGTTGGTTGTTTTTCCAGACTCTTTTGTGTAGTCTTCCAAAGGCGCTATTTGCCTTGGCGAGTCTGTTGTCTATTTCATTGTCGATCCTTGCATCTGATGAAATGGTGCAGCCGAGATAGGTAAACTGGTTGACCGTTTTGAGTTTTGTGTGCCCGATGGAGATGTGGGGGGGCTGGTAGTCATGGTGGGGATCTGGCTGATGGAGGACCTCAGTTTTCTTCAGGCTGACTTCCAGGCCAAACACTTTGGCAGTTTCCGCAAAGCAGGACGTCAAGCGCTGAAGAGCTGGCTCTGAATGGGCAACTAAAGCGGCATCGTCTGCAAAGAGTAGTTCACGGACAAGTTTCTCTTGTGTCTTGGTGTGAGCTTGCAGGCGCCTCAGATTGAAGAGACTGCCATCGTGCGGTACCGGATGTAAACAGCGTCTTCATTGTTGGGGTCTTTCATGGCTTGGTTCTAGTCTGTTAATAAAAGCTCTGTATTGGTATAATACTTGACTGGTCCATGTCTATGCCATATCAAAAGTATTCTCTTGATTTCAACTGACTAAAATTAACATATATTTCCTTTTTTTCTCTTCAATATACTTTTAGCCCATCGGTGAATATCAAATTTGTATCTTAAGCATTTCATCAATACATATTTTAAGGTTTTTAATTGTCCTTCATGCAGCCATCTGTGATATTAATAAACAAATGTTCAAACAAAATGAAGCAAACAAGTAATTACTTTCAAGTCTTGTCATTTCTCTCTAATATTTCCTGGGAGATTAATGCCAATTGCTAGAGACTTGTGGGCACTCCTGCAGGGTTGGACACCCAAAACAAATAGAATACCAGTTTTACGTAATGAAGAAAAAATATGGCAAAGGTTCAATTAAGTCTTACCTTAAGTGGGTCTGCATTCATGTTGTAATAGGGGCAGTACATTTGCACATAAATCTCTCTTGAGATAGCTATGTCAGCAGGAGCGGCACGGTTGACATAGCGGTTAGCGCAACACCTTTACCATTGGGACTGGGGTTCGAATTGTTCGCTGTCTGTAAGGAGATGGCACATTCTCCCTGTGTTTGCGCTGGTTTTCTCCGGGGACCTCCAGTATCCTCGCACCGTTCGAAACATACCGGGGTGGGTGGGGGGGTGGGTATAGGTTTATTGGTGTAAATAGGGCACCACAAACTCATGGGCTGAAATGGTCTGGTGCCGTGCTGTATGTTTGAAATTATAACATTTGGTGGGCCAAAGTTTTTCCCCAAATCCAATGAAACAACTTTTGCCACAGTTGAATCACATACTTAACGGATGGATTAATCTGAAGTTGACACGACCAGTAAATGCAAGTGTAAAAGGATTTGATACACCAGCAGGTTGTAAATCAGGCTGCACTTAGAGGAGTAAATCACTAAATTCAGTAGCCACCTCTGGTGAAGTAAAAACACAATGCTGAATAAGTGCTGCAGGTCAAACGGTTCAGGCTTGAGCTCTTCATTAGGGTATGAGAGAATATTCGGCGGGCACCAGAACAAAAGATAGGGGGAGGTGGGGTGGTAAAGGCAGGAGATGATAAGTGAAGAAGGGAGAGAGGAGACAGCAGGAATCGGGGGGAGAAGGGATGGCTGGAAATGGGGAGGGGAAAGGAAAGACGAGCAGGTTTAGCAGTAAGCAGAGAAGTCCAATGTGTAAAGTGACTAAATACACTTCGAGATAAGTGAGGAGGACAAACACACTTTTAATAGCTTTACAATCAATGGCCGGTAGACACATAGTCCTCGGGTGAATGTGAGGTAAGGCAGGAAAACCAGGATTTATATTGGGGTAGGTGAGGGTTGAGCCAGCCATCAGAATAATACATAAACAGTGAATTCCAGTTCATTGCATTCACCCCTTCCTTCAGAATAGAGCCTGTGGGTGAAAAACAGAGACCAGTCATTCAAAAATAAACTAATAGTTTACAAATACTTACAAGTTAAGTCTGCCAGGGGCTTTGGCAATTCTGGTTGAGCGCCGCAGTACTGGAGGACTTTGGGCTTCCCTAACTACCTGGGCCCCCTGTGGTATAGGGTCAGTGGGTCTCAAGCACTCCGGCTCAGATCATGGGATGGATTGGTTCACTTCCCAAGCAGTATCCTCCTGGTACTTGGTGGTTCCTGGCTTGATGAGGCATCGGATCCTCAATTCCGGCAATTGCCAGGTCTCTGAACAAGATGGTGTCCTCACTGCCGTCAGGGTATGCTACGTAGACATATGTTGGGTTGGTGAGCAGCAGGTGCACCCCCTCGATTAGAGGGTCTGTCTTGCTCCTCCTCACATGCTTTCTCAGTAGGACTGGCCTTGGTGCCATTAGCCAAGCCAGGAGAATAGTCCCAGATGCGGATTTCCTCTGGAACGTAAGCATAAGCTCATGAGGAGTTGTGTTGGTTGCCATGCGGTGGAGCGACCTTTTGGAGTGGTGAGCCATGGGTAGGACTTCTTGCCAGCGTGAGTCTGGAAAGCCTTTGAACTTGAGAGCTAATTCCATGGCCTTCCATACAGTCACGCACGTTCTCTTTTTCAACTTGTCGGTTTCCCCCGAGGTAATGCCCCTTACAAATAGGGACTGGCATATCTCTTTGCTCATGAACGACTATGGTCGCTATGGGTATAGCTGGGATACCCAAACAGGGTGATAATAGAGTGTAAGGCCCAGAAAACTGTTGTGGTGGTCATGTCTGGGCAAGGAATGGCGAACAGAAAACATGAATATTCATCAATGATGTTGAGAAAGTACACGTTTCAGTTGGTGGAGGGGAGGGGACCCTTGAAATCAACACTGAGTTATTCAAAGGGGCAGGATGCCTTTATCAGGTGCACTTTGTGGCGGCGATTTCCCTCCGCAAAGACCTGGTAGGACCTGGTCATTTCCCTGATGCCCTCAACTGAGAAGAGCAGGTTGCGTGCGTTGACGAAATAAGCCACGTGGGTAATGTCTGGGTGCAGGGTAACTGGAGGTTCATTGAGAGTACCTGGCCTGTATGCTATGTCATAATTATAAGGGGAGAGTTCGATCCTCCACCTGGGCGATCTTATCATTCTTTATTTTGATTCTTTTTGCATTATTAAACATAAATGTCACTGATCGCTGGTTGGTGAGCAGTGTAAATTTTCTGCTGGCCAGGTAATGTCCAGTGCCTGATGGCCTCTACAATGGCTTGAGCCTCTTTCTCAACAGATGGGTTCCAAATCTCATGGCTTTGTAGGGTGCGGGAGAAAAAGGCAATCGGCCTGCCCAATTAGTTAAGTGTCATGGCCAGAGCTACGTCAAAGGCATCACTTTCTATTGGGAAGGGTGCGTTCCCATCCACTGCATGCAGGGTGGCCTTTGTAATGTAGCTCCGAACGTAGTCGAAAGCCATCTGGGCTTCGGCTCTTCGTGGCTATTAGTTTTCAATCAGGAATCAGGTTTGGAAACAGTTGGGGGATCAATATTTAGGGTGGAGAGACTGCATGTAGAGTCCGGCTTTTGGGACCCTCTGTTCCACACTGTGATTGGAAGAAGTGGACTCCATATTTATGCTTTTAAGGTGACACAGGAAGTCCAGGCCCATCAACACAGGAGCACACATATCCTGCAGTACATATAATTGGAACTTACAAAACTCCCCTCTTTTACAGTTAGATGGATCATCGCAGAGTGCAAGTTTGAAACTAGGAAAGTAAGGATAGTCCATTGGGTACCACATTTAAGTTGTATCACAGAGCTGTCACAGAGTTTATAAAGCTCTCAGTGGAACCAGTATCTACTAAACAATTAGTCAAATGTCTGTTCACCCTCATCTTCATTGTCGAGTTATTTAATTGGTGAGGTATTGCCTGATCCAGGACGAGTGATGCCAGGACTCTGGAAACCCTGTTGCTCCCCATGCTGCTGATGTTTGATTTCTTCTCTTTGCCCATGGACAGACAAGATGGCGTCGACCATGAGGCAAGATGGTTGCCATGGCTTCCCGCAATACTTCACTTCTGGTAGCGGGTCTTGCCAGGAGGCATAGCAAGACGCTGGCAGTGAGCAGCACAGAGAGGCTGAGGCTGGCACTTTGGGACTCGGGCACGGGTTGAGTGATCATTTAGGGGTTGCACATGTGGTCACCCTCTTTGGGTTCCCTTTAGCCCAGCAGACCTTCACCCACTGCCCTTGCTTACCACATCCTGAGCACACAGAGTCCTTTGTGGGGCTTCGGGTACGGAGGAGCAGTGCCTGTCGGCAGGAGCAGTCGGCTGTGGGGGGGGGGGGGGTGGCGGGGCACAGGTGCCCCAATGACCTGGTCCACTGAAAAGACGCTGCTCTCACCCATGAGATCATCAGCCCCTAGTTGGGCCTATTCGAGTGCTTTTGCCAGCTGCAGGGTGCTGGCCAAGTCTTTCTTCCCCAACTCTAGGGGCCGACTCGAGAGAGAAGTGCAGATCTCCAGAGACTATCGGAGTTGAAGACACCTTGTGTGGCCGTCAGGTAGAACTTGATGCACTCCAACCAGTAAGCGAATTCCTCTGGTGCCTCAGGGGACAGAAGTTTGACCTGGAGCATGCCTGGCTTCAACAGGGCTTCCATCCTGCTTCAAAGTTAAGCTCTTAAAATTGTAACGTGACTGATTGCACTGAGACAAAAGAGGAGTACAAACACGCTTTTAATAGCTTACAATCAGTGGCTGATGGATACAATAGTCCTCAGGTGGATCTGAGGAAAGACAGGAAAACCATGGTTTATATTGGGGTAGGTGAGGGTGGAGCCAGGGGAGGAGCCAGCCGTCAGAATAATACATAGACAGTGAATTGCAGTTCACTGCACAATTTTCATTCCATCTGGCTGGAGAGTGCCCAGATGGAAAATCAGGTGGGGTACCTCCAATGTGTGGGTGGTCTAGTTCGGTGAGTCACACTCCCAGACACGCATGTCTGTCCATTACCTTGTTTACTGTCTCACCCTGACCACCCGCAGATTGGAGGAACAACAACTTATTTTCCATCTGGGCACTAGATGACATTAACATTGACTTTTCTGCTTAACGTGCTTGCTTTTTCTTTCCTCTCCCCCTTTCCTGTCTTTCCAGTTCTCCCCTCCCTTCCCCCTTACCCACCCAGCCATCCCTCCTTCCCCTGATCACTGCTGTCCCCTCCCTCCCTTCTCCACCTATCATCTCCTGCTTTTACCAACCCCTCCCCTACCCCCCCCCCCCCCCCCCATCTTTTGTGCAGACGCCTGCCCACATTCTCTCATACTTTGAAAGGTTCAAACCTGAAATATTTATTATGTATCTTTCCCTTTGCTACATGAAGGAGACTGCTTGACCTGCTGAGCTTCTCCAGCATTTGGTGTTTTTATAGGTTTCACCTTGGGTTACATGGAGAAAATATTCCACAGAATAACCATCAAGAAATATAGGGGACATAAAATATTAATGGATCAATCATACGTACCTTAATCTGCATCTTAGCTAGCAAACCAAAATGACAAAGACAGTCTTGAGGGCATTTCACAGAAGAATTTGGGATTGTTCAGTGAAGTTCAGTGCATCTAAGCAGTGTACATGAGTATATGACAATAATGTCTCTTATTATATAGTGCCTCAGAATGACACGAAGTGGATCTAACTAGGTAACAGGTTATTTTAGATGCAATACACAAAAGTACTGCAGAAATTCAACAGGTCCTATGGATTTTCTCCAGCTTTTTCTTTGTGGACTACACTCGATTCCACCATCTGCAGGTTTTCTTGTTTAATTTCATTTTAGATCTGATCATATGAATGCATTGGTATTAATGAAGAATCCCCCGGAGAAGACCAATCAGAACATGAAAGTTTATTAATGTTTAATTTAGTTGCAAAGTTTGAATCTTCAAGTTAAAGGAAAGTAATTAGGCATGAGTGGAGAGTTGGCCAAAGCAGATTGAGAAAGGAGCTAAAATTTGAATTACAAAGGCAGCTATTCGAAGACATACTTCATGATTCTCAGCAAAGCATTTCTTTGAGAAGCAATAGTTTCACAAAAGCAATAATCCATTTAAGGATCAGTTCAGGAATGTAAAACCACAAAAAATGTTGGAGGAGCTTAGCAGGTCTCACAGCATCTATAGGAGGTGAAGATATATAACCAACATTTCAGGCCTGAGCCCTTCCTCAAGGAATGAGTGGGCAGGCACCTGAATTAAAAGGCAGGGGAGAAGGAAAGACAAGGCAAGAGGAGGAGTGCAGACAGAGGGTTTTAATGGGATATGGAGAGGGGGGGGGGGCAGGATAGAGGAAAGATCAGAATTTAAGTTAACAAATGTTTTAGAATGAATGGAAAGGCTTCTGGCATTAGCGTGGAAATTGGGAGAGTTGCAGAAACAAATACTGATATGCTGACATGCAAATTAAAAAAAAATTGTAATAGTTGTTTATTAAAGGAAAGAAATATCAAATATGAAAATGTTAAGGGCTGAGAAAGGGGAATTGATAAAGAGAGAAAAGGAAATGACAGGACACCAAACAAGTATTTTGCATGTCTTTATGCTGGAGGACTCTGAAGAAATGTCAAGCATGGTTTGTAATTGGGATTTAAAAAAGAGGAATTTAAAGCAAAGCATTCAACAAACCAATGGGACTGAGTATTAACAGATCCCCTGGACCTGATGCCATACATTCAACAGTTTTAAAAGAGGCATAATGATTATGATCTTGTAAAATTATCTCAATTTTGTGTAGATTCCAGCAGAATGGAAAATGCCAATTATAACTGTAATATTCAGTAGAGGAGAGAGAATATAAGTTAGTCCTACATTAGTCTCTGAGAAAATGTTGTTTAGTTGGCAGTAGTAACATAATAATGCCACTGGTCAGCAATAAAAGGGAAACAATAGCTTACAAATTCACTTTGCTTCAGTATTCACCAGAGAAAAGGACCTTGATCGGGCTGAGGTCAGAATAGAACTGGCTTGTGTGCTGAATGGTGTTGAGATTAAGAAAGAGGAAGTGTTGGTTCTCCTTAAAAACATTAAGATTGATAAGCCTTTAGACTCGATATATCCCAGGTTGCTGTGGGAAGGGAGGGAAGACGTAGCTGGGGATTTGGCCATGAACTCTGTGTCCTCCATGAAGGATGGAGGAGTCGTACATGGTGCTGAAGGCTGTCATAGGTTACAGAAGGATATAGAGGGGATGCAGATTTGAATGGAAAAGTGGCAGATGCAGATTCGATAAAGGAGAACCTGTGGGTGAAGCATATATTGATTTCAAAATGGCATTTTAATGGAGTTAAATTAAAGATTGCTGTTCAGAGGTTCATCATGCCAAAGGTAATTTATAACTCTAAAAACATAATAGGTTAACTGATTGAGAATGCAGAGTAGAGATTCTGTAAATTGATCATTTTTTAGAAAGCAAGTGGATTGCCTGCATAATGATGTGGGACATCAGTTGTTTTCTTGCACTCAGACAATAAGGGTGGCATGGTTTGTGTGGCAGTAAGTGCATGCTTTTATAATGCCAGCAACCCAGGGTCAAATCCAGCACTGTCTGTAAGGAGTTTGTACATTCTCCCCGTGTCTGCGTGGGCTTCCTGCAAGCTCTCCTGTTTCCTCCCACCTTTCATAATGGTACGTGGTCAGTAGGTTAATTGGGGTATGTAGGTGGGTGACATAGCTCATGGGTGAGAAGGACCTGTTACTGCACTGTATGCCTAATTAAAAAGTACCAAATGTAATACGCTAGATTATATTGGATCTGGCCCATATTTTTCAGCTGCTCCATGTTCTAGACCAAGGTAGCACATGCCCATTGTAGGTGCACTGCTCCCAATGCATGGCTGACATTGCTTTTGTAATCATTCTGTGAAGTGGAATTGTTCACAGTTAATGGGCTGCAGGCAACAGAAACTAAGGCGCTACCAATGGGCCAACTTAAAAACGATTTATCTGACATAAATTAATTTTAAAAATAAAGTCATTAAACTTGTGAAAAGCAAATAATGTGCTTCTAGTAAAAGCACAGAAATGCTGAAGGAATTCAACAGGTATAAAAGCGTCCAGAGGAGGTAAAGATATATAACTGATGTTTCGGGCCTGAGCCCTTCCCTGCAACCTCAGTTTTATATATTTACCTCCTATGGGTGCTGCGAGACTTGCTAAGTTCCTCCAGAATTTTTTTGTTTTGACTACATTTGAGACTTTCATGTTTTACTCTGTGTGCCTCTAGTTACCTTTGTAAAGAAGACTGGTGATGCCATACAAATTTAGAATTTTAATTTAGACATGCAGTATGGTAACAGGCCTCTCTGGCCCATGAGCCTGTGCCGCCAAATACACCAATAACCTACTGCCCGTACATTTTTTGGAGGGTGAGAGTAAACTGGGGAAAACCCACGTGGGTCACGAGGAGATCATACAAACTCCTTATAGACAGCACTGGATCCGAACCCAATAGCGTCCCGCTAACTGCCTCGTTAACGGTGCTGTCCCGTGTGATATTCAGATGGTTAAAGCTGAGAGGCCAGCTGTGAGGTGCATCTCACCCCTTGTGTTCAGGGGCGAGGTACGCCTCACAGAACCTGTTACAGAACACCCCTAGACTTAGTCTTAGGATCTGAGTGAGAATTTGGTTGCACCCTCATCTGACTGCAGATGTATTCTGTCCTCCTGTGATGCAGTACATAACCACAAAAGCCTGCAGCTCATTGATGTACAGGACCTAGCACTCTGTAGAAGGGGCATCTGTCCATGTGTGCGATCTAGCCCTATGTTTCCAAGTAAGCTGATGATAGAAATAGAGGTGTGAAAGTTAGTTCCAAGGAAGACATAAAGAGTCAAGGAAGGTTATGTGTTTGGGAAAGAATGTCACTGGTGGGCATGAATATGGGCCAAGGATAATGGAATCCTAGAGCATTATGCAGCAAAGAAATCAGCCCTTCACCCCACCTTTTCCATGCTGACCCAGGTGCCCATCTAATCCGGTCCTGTTTGACTCTGTTTGGCTCACATCCTCCTAACATACTCCTGTCAAAATGCCATTTAAACATTGTAATTGTCCCAGTCTCCACCTCTTGCATATGCCCACCACCCTTTGTATGAAAAAAGTTACGCCTCAAATCCCCTTTCGATCTTTCCCCTCTCCTCGTAGATCTATTTCCTGCAGTTTTAGATTCTCAAACCCTGGGATAGTCTATGATGACTTACTTATCTCGGACCCTCATGATTTTATAAATGTCTCAGAACACCCCAGCCTACCTAATCTCTCCTGATAACTCAAGCCTTCCAGTCCAGACAATATCCTTGTGATATTTTCTTCACTCACTGCCGCTTAATCACAAAACTCCAAAGCGTAGTCTAACCAATTGTAATTATAATCTGCTGTTCCATCTATTGTGCTCAATACGCTGATTGATGAGGAATGGATTGCTATATGGTTTTATCTCCACTATCTAGCTGTGTCAACACTTTCGGGGAACTCAATGACTTCCTCTGGAATCTTATTCCACATCCACCAACACCCATGTGAAAAAGCTACCTCTCAGATCCCCTTTCAATCTTTATCCTCTCTCCTTAAACCTATGACCTCCAGTTTTAGACTTCTCTTACCTTGGGCAAAAGACTGACCATCCTTTGAATTCATCCCCCTCATTACTTAACATACCTCTCAGTTACCTTCAATCCAGGGAGTGCAGACACTGCCAATCCAGCATCTTCTCAAGCCCTCCAATCCCTGCAATATGCTTTTGAATCTTTCATGCTTTTTTTAAAATTTAGAGATACAGCACAGTAACAGATCCACGTGCCCACGCAGCCCAAATGCACCCGAAGGAAACCCATGCAGATACAAGGACAGAACCAGTGCCAGACTATTTTGGGCCCTAGGCTAGGCTGAGCATTGTGGGAGGGGGAGAGGTGGTTGCTAAGCGGGCTGAGCATCTGATGTGACATTCAGCGTGCGCCATGCCACTTCCTCCTTCCGGTTACGTGCTTCTAGTGTGTTTGACAGAACCACATCATTCATGACACAGAGGGGCTGGAGCTGTTGGAATCTTTCTTCCACAGTGTGCCTCTGAGGTCTGTGCTCTAGGCAGTGGCCTAGTTGGCCTAATGGTAGCACCAGCCCTGCTTGGAAATAACATATAGTATCCGTACTGGCAGCAAGGGATTCGAACCCAGGTCACGTGTGTTGCAATAGTGTGGTGCTGATGGTAACTCTAACCACGCCCAATCTAGCATATTGTGACCTGAAGTGAACAAAATATTCCAAGTGTGGTCTCACCAACATGTGCTACAGCTGTATAATGGTATCCAATCTCTTGTATTTAATGGCCCATTTGATGAAGGCAGCCACACTATACCCCCTATTTATTTGTTTTTATTTACAGCACGGTAAAAGCTGATTCCGGACTTTTAAATCCTTGCCACCCAATCACTCCCAAATTTACCTGTGGTTTTGGGTGTTGGGAGGAAACCGGAGCATCTGGAGGAAACCCACACATGTACAGTCTCCTTACAGACCATGCTGGATTCAAACCCATGACACTGGAACTATAAAAGCATTGCACTAACTGCTACGCCATCTGTGCTGCCCCTTTTCCAACTGTGAAGATAAAAAGTGTTTTGGAACTTTGGCTGATGTTTCTAGGAACCTTGCCAGAGAAGGGTTAAAAGCAGTGAATCCATGGCTGTGTTGGTGAGAAAATGCTCCATTTTGGAGGCAAGCATAATTGCTCTTGAAGTCCTTTTCCGATTCAGCCATAATTTTTGAAGGGCTTGCTGATCTTGCACTTTGCTTTGTGGCCTGAACTGACTTGTCAGCACTCTGCTTCATAGAATGATAGAAGAGCTTGCTGCTAACAGAGTGTTTCAGGATCTCTCGAGCTGGTTACAAGCATCTCTTTAAAACTAGTTGCATAATTCCACTTATTAATCATGTACAATCTGAATTAATTGAATGTCACATTTGGACATTAGTTTGTGAAGGAAATGTTGGTGGTGTTATGGGCCCAGAGGACCCCAAAACCCAGCAGGAATAGAAATTCACCAAAACAAATGGTTACTTAAACAACAATTGCTTTTAATTATTTTTAAAGATCAAAACAGGATCAAACTCTAATTTATTACTATTAACTTAACCTAATTTAACCCCCTTCTAATTCTAAGAGCACGTATGTGTAATGTGTGTATAAGTTCAGAAAAGTTCTTTGATTCACAGTCCAATCTCATTCCTCCAAGTTCACTGGTATCAGGCAATTCTTATACTGTGCACAGAATTTAACATTTATGAATGCTCACTTTAACATTCACCAGGCTTTGGTGCTTGAAAGGTAAATGGCTACTGCTCAGGAAGGATCTTGTTGGTTTTCAAAGAGAGATTTGTTGCTCGTTGGACACAAACTGATTGCTTTCGATCAGCCACTTCAGTGTCTTGCCGAAGAAACGTGCCCCATCAGGATTTTTCAGATGATAGGCTCTTTCTTTCAGGTCACCACAGAGTTCCTTTTTTCAAGTGAAACACCATACAGTCAGCCCTCTCCTCTTTTGTGGACCTCAACGGCTTTGACCAGCTTGAACTAAGAACTCACAACCCGTCTTGAAAATGGTATTTTTCCACAAGTTTGCCAGCTTGTCCTGTTCCAGTCCCAGCTGCTGCTGCTGAACTGTAGAACCAAATTCTTTCTCTCATTCAGAGAAAACCACATGAACCTCTTAGAATAGCCAACTGCACTCAGACACACTGTGGCTCCGGACCTAATCTTCCGAGTTCCTTCGGCTGTTGCTTTCCAAAACAATAATCTATTACTCCACAGCATGTCCAATTAACACCTTCTGGTGAAGTCCTTATAGGCACTCTTCAAAAAGTTTTTGCAAAGGCTCCCAGAGCCTGGACTGTTTGGCTTGAGCAGAGCTCTGGCATTTTAAATGAGATCTGTTTTGAAGTGTTTGCATGTGACCTACACTTTAAAAAATTGTCACAATTTATCTCTTTTAAAACATATCTATATACAATATAAAATATAACATAATCTGTCACAGTGGAAACTGCTATAGTGTTGGATAAACCAGCACACTTATCTTCTTTGGGAGAGAACCTCACTGCAGACATTGTGAACTGGAACATTAATGGCCACGCCCCATCAACCTTTCAATCCATATTACAGTGGGCAAAAGGCCTTGCCTACTCAAGTTGATCAATACAAACTGATGCTTTCAAGCCAGTCTAAACTCAAAATTACAATTCATATCAGGGCTACCATTCACCATCTCACTTTGTGGCAGATGTGGATGTGATTAGAAATGTTCATGGTTTCAAATCAGCTCAGTAAAAAGCACCAAAATGCTGGAGGAACTCAGCTGGTCTATTCAGCCTCTACAGGAGACAAAGATACATTGCCGACGTTTCGGGCCTGAGCCCTTCTTTTGCTACAATCACAGCATCTGCAGCCTTTCGTGTTTCTCTCCAATCAACTCAGGTTGTGTGTTCCGACATTGTGCTAGTACAGCCTTTTAAAACTAAAGTAAAATTTAATTTTCCTGTTAATATAAGAAGCTTTTGTTGTTCTTGTCTTTTTTTACTAACCCAAAATTGTAAGCAGACCTAGATTCAGATGAGAAAAATTCTATTTATGGATTTAATCTCACATCCCCTGTCTCCTTTACTCTGCTTTCATCTCATTACTTACATCTGATTGTGTCTGGTTTGAATTTAAATTTGTTTTTACACAGTAATTGTGGATATCCACATGGTGGTAACTTTACGGCAACTGATGTATTAGTCTATTCAGAGCACTGCTGGAAATCTCCATTTTCATGTTTTTTTTAGTATTGATATATGAATATGAAATGATATTAGTGTGCCTAGAAGTTCAGTTGTATAATGTCATACAACTGAAAATTATTGCTCTTCGGAGTGAATTGAGGCAATAACTATTTTCTGGTGGTGTAGCTGCCTCACATCTCCTGTAACCCAGATTCAGTTCTGACCTCTGGTGCTCCTTGTGCAGAGTTTACTTGCCCTCACTCTGATCTGGGTTTCCTCGGGGTGATCAGTTGACTCCCTCATCCCAAAGGTGTGCTGGTTGTTCGGTTAATTTGGATTTGTTGGCCTGAGCTAATTGACATTGGCGGATAATGGGGTGGGGGGAGGGGTTGTGGTGAGAGTCTATATTGCAGGTAGATATGTGTGGTAAAGCAATTGATGGGATTCCGCCAGTGGCAATTTCCATCAGAGCATAATATATAGAAACAGTGGTATGTCATTTGACCCATCAAGTCCGCCCCGCCATTCCATGATGAGCCGGTCCATTCTCTCACCCTGCCCCACTCCCCTGCCTTCTCTCTTTGGAAACAGTCAGCTGAAACATACTTTAAAGTTGCATTCTCAGCTTCCAGGTACCAGAATGCCAGCTGATTTAGGTCACAAGTCTTTGGAAGTGTCCAGATGCAGCAATATAGTGTACACAGCAGACCTATCTGTCCACTCAACAATGTGCAGTAAGGAGTTTTCAATAAAAGTAGAGAAATGTTCACTTCTTTAATAGTTGAACTGCAAATGTGAGCCTAATGGCAAATCGCTGTTCTGGTGAATTAAGGGTTTTAAGCAATCAGTGGGAGTGGATCAGGTTTGCATCAGTTAGCCATATTGAGAATGCTATTAGGCAATAGAAGAAGGCAGTAACTGGCTTGCAAGATCTAGGGGGTCTCATTGTTATCAGGCAGCTTGAAGGTTGATCACCATCAGCAAGGATAGTCTGATTCACATAGTCTCCTAATTCAGGGCACTAAAATGTTTGGGACATTTGGCTTTACAGGTGTTTGTGAGTACTCAGGTATGTTTAATTGCTTCATTGGTCAGGTAAAACAGAGCTAGGTTTGCTTCTAAGCTTTTGATCACCTTTGGAGACTGTAGTTACCATTTTTCAGCATGAGGTCCAGAGTTGCGCCAATGAAAGTCAAATAAGCCCTTATGAGACTGAGAAACAAGAATAAAACAGCAAGAGACATCGTCCAAACCTTAGGAAGACCAAATTCAATGGTTTGGCTCATCATTAAGAAGATAGAGCACACTGGTGAGCTCAGTAATCACAAAGGGACTGGTAGGCCAAAGAAGACCTCCACTGTTCATGACAGAAGAATTCTCATCATAGTGAATAACAATCCCCAAATGTATGTCTGATGGATCAGAACGACTCTTCAGAAGGCAGCTGTGGATGTGTCAATGACCACTGTCTGCAGAAGACTTCATGAACAGAAATAGAGGACACATTTCAAGATCCAAACTATTAATTAGCCACAGAAAAGATGGCCAGATTACAGTTTGCCAAGTAGTGTTTAAATAAGCCTGAAGAATTATAGAAAACGGTCTTTTGGACAGATGAGTCCAAGATTGACATGTATCAGATTGTGAGCAAGAGCAAAGTGTGGAGGTGTAAAAAGAACTGCCCAAGATCCAAAACACACCATCTTTTCCATGATTTGCATCTTGCAGTGTAGCCTCTGTATATCTGTTCATGAAGTCTTTTGCCAGGGTTTCCAATGTCATACCAAGCCTCCCAATAAACTCCTGAGGAAGTAGAGGTGCTGACGTGCTTTCTTCATGATGCTATTAGTCTGTTGGGTCCAGGAATGATCCTCTGAGGTAGTAACTGCTAAGAAATTAAAATTGCCTATGCGCTCTACCTCTGATCCCCCAATGATCACTGGATCGTATATCTCTGTTTTTCTTTTCCTGAAGTCAGCAATCAACTCCTTGGTTTGGGTGCAAGATTGTTGTTGATGCATCATTTGGCCAAGTTTTCAATCTCCCTCCTGTAGGCTGACTCCTCATCCCATTTTATGCAGCCCACTACCGTGGTATCGTTGGAAAATTTGGAGATCGTGTTATCGTCATACTGAGCCACACAGGTATGGATGTGAAGTGAGTAGAGCAGAGGACTAAGAACATGGCCTTGTGATGCTCCAGTACTAATGGAGATTGTGTAGGAGATGTTCTGACCAATCTTCACTGATTGTGATCTGTAGGTGAGGAAATCCAAGATCCAGTTACTCAGTGGGTGTTGAATGCCAGGCCTCGAAGTTTTCTGGCCAGTTTTGAGGAGATGATGGTGTTAAATGTTGAACTATTGTCAATAAAGAACATCCAGATGTATGCGCCTTTGCTGTCCATGTGTTCCATGTCTTTGTGTAGAGCCAATGAGATGGCATCTACCTTAGACCTGCTGCTACGATAGGCAAATTGGAACGGATCCGTATCACCACTCAGACAGGAGTTGATATAGTTCAGCACCAACCTTTTATAACACTTTATTTCTGTTGATGTGAGTGCCACTGGTTGATGGTCATTTAGGCAGGTTACCACACGCTTCTTGGGCACCTGTACGATTGATGCCTGTTTGAAACAGGTGGCCCTGCCAGAGGTAGATGTTGAAGGTATCTGTGAAGTTAGTCAGCACAGGTTTTTAAAACTCTTTATCTCCTGTGGACGCTGCAAGACCTGCTGAGTTCTTCCAGCGTTTCCATGTATTTACTTGATGGAAGATGGACCCATAATTTCCATTCTTGCTGATTTTCATCCACTCTGAGTCCCATTCCAACTCTAATTCTTAATCCTTTCATGAAATAAATGAACGATGTGTAGTCCAATCCCAAAAGTGCACAAAACTGTTTTTTTAAATCCATCTGTTTGTGTTACTGGCATTTCAATCAAAGGAAAAGACCCTCCGAATAGCTACTCATAATCATTGTTTTATAGCATCTCCTCAGATGATATTCTCAGTTCTGCCGATGGTGTAAAAGAGCACAACGTCGGTCAGAATTAACTTCAAAGTTAAAGCTCCATCACTTTATGAAAAAGTACAATTCAAATAATGAGCATTTGGTTAAAAAATTATTCAGCATTATGCAAATATGTGGGTGTATCAAAAGGATTAAAATTTCCATTTATTTGCCACTGTTACTTCTGTCCAGAAACATCACTGTGTTTGAAATAAGAATCTGCTTTGTTGATATTGCATGCTAATGGTACAATTTTCCAGCAATTCTCTATGTTACCATACATTTATGTGTTTAATTCATTTTATAACTTGTGTGTCACATCTGCTTGGGACCCATGCTCAGCTTTCCACATCCCATATTACAATGGATTAATAACTACAAATCAAACAACCTAAAATATTGCACAATTATATTTTAAACTGAATCAGACATTTGTACGATGTCTGTTCAAAGCCAAATACTGTATACGACTGGTGTTTTGGGCCTGCGCCTTCATAAAGGGCACTGCACAGCCTGCTGAGTTCCTCCAACATTCTTGGGTTTTCACTACAATCACAGCGTCTACAGACTTGCGTGTTTCATCAAACTGAGCTCCGTAATATCAATGCGCACAGTTAATCTTTTAATATACTTCCAGCTCTCACTATTTATTAGGAAAATCAACAAAATAAAAACCTGCCAAAAGGAAAAATGGAAGCTCAATTGAGAACAGGGATTATTTACAACCAAAGGCAGAAGATGGTCCTGCACAACTGGCTGAGGTGATTTAGGGGGAGCAATGGGTGCATGTTCCAATTGGGACTTCTGCTGGTGATTGTTTTTGAAGGTGCAAAGTGAGCAGCTGCCTTTCATGACAAGTGCCACGGCAGATACTGATTCCTCACGGACACCATCAAGAAGAAAAATTCTCTATATGGGCTCTCTGTTGAAAATATTCCCATCCTTGCTATACTCTTTTCAGGAAACAACATTTTTCACAGAACAAATAAATTTTAATTTCCTAAGTTTAAGACCAATATAAATAGCACCCAGAACCACACAATAGAACAAAGTTAAACAGGATTTGATCACTCATCTGTAAATGTGTGGGCCGGAGCAGCCTGCTCGTAGCAAGTGCACAAATCTTGATCTTATTCTGGAGAGCGTCAGCCACAAATCAATTTTGAGATTCATGTTGCTTCTACGGCCACTGAGAATTTTTCCAGGCAACAAAAACTGTTATTGAATTTTATAATAATTTGACCTTCGGGTGGGCATGATCAGGTTATCTTTCATACTCCCAAAATGAAGAAGAGAATGAGCAAGCTGAACACATTGCAATTTAAAAGAAATGCAAGGGCCAGTTCTCCATACAGGAATAATTTAACCTGGCTTGATATGTTGCCTTCCTTGACCTCACAGCTTTCCCAATGATCTGTCTCTAATTATAAACCTTAAGGGTGGCATGGTTGGCATCAGTGACACATCCAATTAAAATAGTGTCTTTGGCAAGCACTGAAATTGCCCCCTGCTGTTTTTAATAAGGTAAAGACCCCCCTTTCTGCTCCCACTTCCTCTCACTTCTCCTTCCTCTTGCTCCTCTCCTTCTCTCACTCCCCCTCCCCTCGCTACCACACTCTCCTCTCTTCTCACTCCTCCCTCCTCCTGCTACGCCCACCTCTCACTCCCCCCTCCTCTCGCTCCCCCCCAGCTCCTCCCCCTCACTAACAGAACCCTCGATTGCAAACCAAACCACACCACAATGAGGTTTATTATTCCCAATCGCCAAGACATAGAATGTTCCAGGCTCCACCCCACGTTGAAACAACCCAGGTTTTGTGTTTATTACCTGCCATTCCCGGCTGAAATTTGCAGCCTCCGCAGGCTAAATGGCCGTTTTCCTTTCCCATAATTCCCGATGTAGCTAGAACCACTCTGCGTTTCCCTGGCGCTGGCAGAGTGGATCCAGGTGCGTGAGGATTATAGGTAACAAAGACGACTATTGCTCATTTACCCGCTGTGATAGTACAGACCTATCACCAATGTATATATTGTATATAGTTACAGTATCTAGACTGTGCTTACAGCGATTTGCTGAGAGCTAAGCCACACCTACTGTCTGGGCCTCAAAGGGTTGTGTCCCTAGCCAGGTCGGATCATTCCGGACTGGTCGGCCGCCTGTGAAGAGCTCCTGTCTTTTGCTAATAAAAGCCTTGGTTTGGATCGACGTCTTTGATTCTTTCGACGAGCTCTACACCCGTGCCAAGGGGTATCTGAATATTTCAATTCAAAAATTAAAAATCGCAGACAGAATCCTTTTAGTTTGAATGTACAACTTTTTTTTTGTCTTTTCAATTCGATATTCTTGTCTCCAATGCAGATTTTGATTAGGAATGCATTTTAACAATTTGTTCATTCACAAGATGACTGTACCTGTGTGTGCGATACTTAACCATGTGAAAATAAATTTTAAAAAATTGCTTTGCGCAAATATAGATTACTGCTTGCTGTTATAAAAAGCCTTTGCAACGATACTTTGATGAAGGGCTCAAGCCCAAAACGTGGGTTCTGTATCTTTCCCTTTGCTACATAAAGGACACTGACCTACTGAGCTTCTCCAGCATTTTGTGTTTTTAATTCAACCACAATGTCTACAGATTTTCATGATTTACTTCTTATTACAGAGAAGGCGACTCCTCAATGTTCAATATACAGGTTCTCACAACCAGGAAAGGTCACAATAAAGGGATATTCAGTTCTTTCTTTTTCTTATCCATTTATAGGATTGAGGAAATGATAATCATGGAATACTAATTCCAAAGTGCCTTTAATAACGTGCTGATTAACTGGTAGAATCTGCAAAGTAAAGATGCCCTCATGCTATTGTTGGTTAGAGAGCTCAGACCTGTGTTGGAGAAACGGTGATATTTCAAATTTTTTAATTTTTAATTTAAAATTTAGACATGGTAACAGGCCATTTCAGCCCATGAGTCCTACAACCCCCACTATGTTTTAAACGGCGGGAGGAAGCCAGTGACCCCGGGAAAAACCTATCCAGGCACAGGGATAATGTACAAACTCCTTCCAGAGGACACAGGATTTGAACCCTGGTCCCGATCGCTGGCGCAGTAAATGCATTGCGCTAACCGCTAGACCAACCGTGCCACCCAGGTCAGATTGATGTGTGGAATGGAAAACTTGGAGTTGCTGATATTATTTCTACTGCTTCTCAGTGGTTGTACCCATTAGTTTGAACGTGCCGTATAAGAAATCTCTCTGAACATTTCGTAGATGGTATGTACTGCAAGCATATTGTAGCATTGATGAAGGTTCAAGTTTTGATGTGGAGCACCGATCAACTGTACTTTGTCTGCTGGAGAATTGAATGTTGTTGAAGATATGCTGGTCTAAGTAATTGGGGAGTATTCCATCACATTTCTGGCTTGTGACTTGAAGATGATGAAAATGATTGGGGGTGAGAATATGAGTCATTGGATCTGAACTATGGTGTGATGGTCAAGTATATTCCTGACTTGCTGCACAATATTCTGGAGGTGGGAGATTGTACAGCTTGAAGAGAAAACGGGATAAGGTCCAACAGGCTGATTATAAAGAGTTGGAAAGGACCTCAGGTCGAAGTAATAATCTTTGGATTTTTCCAAATGTCATGTGTCATTGACCATGGAGCAAGGGGACAGGACAGATGTATATACAACTAGAGGAGATGGAGCAGCACAGACAACCATACACTCTTGAACTATTGGAATCATCATGGAGGAGAAACCAGAGAGGTTTCCCCTGAACAAGACAGGGATAAAGATAATTGCTGCTATCTTCTTAAAATAAAAGTCACCTTTTTGAAGCTATTGATGCCCTGTGTTTTGTTGCCCTCAATGCTTTTTATAACAAATGATGTTCAATGTGGAGGAATACAAACTCATTGGCTGAGAGAAGGTGGAGGGTGATAGCAGGAGGTTTCTTTGTGTCATCATGGGTCTACACCATGAATCTTACCCTGGGGTGGCACGGTTAACATAGCGGTTCGCGCAACGTTGTTACAGTGCTAACAATCACGACCGGGGTTCGAATTCCACACCGTCTGTAAGGAGTTCGTACGTTCTCCCCGTGTCTGCTTGGGTTTTCCTGTGGGGATGTGGCCAGAAATGCCTGTTACCGAGTTGTATATCTAAACGTCAAAATTTAAACTAAGTTGTTGTCCATGCCGGGTATGTATCAACAGGAAGACACCACAGGGATCACCATGGAAGATGCTGGGATATTGGCCAAAGATATGAAGATATTGGGCTGTTCCAATCATTGGTGCAATCACTTTCCTGAATCTCAGTTACATCTGATTTGGTGGATGGGTTTGTTTATGCAGTGGTGCAGATTTTCTCAGACATCTCAGAAGGCCATTAAGGGTAATGTTGCTCCGGACCTTGGGTGAGATGTACACCAGACTTGCAAGGAGAGAATAAGTTTTAAAATAAAACACTGCAGATGTTGGAAATCTAAAATAAAAGCGGAAAGATGAGAGGTGACTCAATAGAGGTATCTAAGATTATGAGTGGGCAGCCAACACTTATTCCCTGGGTAACAATTGCCAGAGGACACATGGTTGAGGTGCAATGCCAGAGGTAAAGCTGTTTACTCAAAATGGTGTGTGCCTGGATTGCATTGTCGGGGGTGGAGGGTGGCACAATCGGGAAATTCATAAGACTTAGATAGGCACATGGATGTAAAGTAAATAGAGGCTGATGCAGTGCCAGGTTCAGGTACTGCCTGGCCTGTAGCGTGTATTTTAAAGGGGCCCTCTATAGTGCTGGCTACTGCATGTGCGGTGAAGGGGAAGTGTGACGGCAGCGCAAAGACCAGGTTGAAGGAACCACTTTTGGGCCATTACTATTATTTTGTACTGTAAAATTAAGCTGGAGATGAGAATCCTTTAATGTAACATCATTTCTGGCATACAACATGTTTAGATATTCACCAGCAGGTAAATTATCCTTACATGGAATACTTTTTATTTTAAAAATTGATATTGTCATTACTTGTAGCAACTCTCTCTCTCTCTCTCTCTCTCTCTCTCTATGTTACGCTTCATCTGTGTAAATAAACAGCAAATGCAAGAGTTTAAATAATTAGTTATCTATGCGCTTCTGTAGACACGCCACTAAAAGTCAGGACTGGATGGAAAGATTTCTTGAGATTAACTAAAGATTGCATCACATTTTGAAACCAGCTAACTTGCTGTCTGCCTTGCAGCACCTTTATGGAGTTGCTCTGTTTCATTGCTACTGACTGACTCTCTTGGCATTTTTGTGGCACCACATTGATTAAGTGATCTGGATTCCAGATTAGCTCGTTGGTCAAAGTTGCAATGGACTCCTCAGCAGATCAATATGACCTTATTGACTAAGGGGTGCAGTGTTAATTTTTTAGGTGCCAGAGCTCACCAAAAGCAGCAACAAGGAGGTGCCAGAGCTGCCCCGTGAGGTGCTCAGAGTGTCCAATGAGGTGCCGGATCTGCTCCTGAGGTCCTGGAGCGGGCTCCGGTGATTTCCAGCAGCACTGCACTCCTGTATTGATTCCAATAGGAAAAAATAAATAAAGGCTCTCACATGCCCAAGCAAATTATTGCAGCTAATAATTAAGTAACCATAATGAACATCCTGGAATAACCAGCCCACAAACTTGCCTCCGACTGCAATGAGCCTGTGTCTTTTGTTTTGCAAAGTATTCGGAGGTGTCATGTTATTGATTTTCTGTCTTCTTATGCTCCATATTATTCCGTTCGATGCAAACAACTGTTCACCACTGAATCTTCCTAGAAACCAGAAACCAGTGAGACAATATGGCAATGAGACAAAACTGGAACATCCGTCGCCATTTAGAATCTCCCACATTAAAGCAAGACTTACTTACGGCGGATGGCTCAATGCAGCATCAATGGCCATCTTTGTTACCCATAATTCCCCTCACAGCTGGAACAGCTCTGTATTTCCTTGGCAGAGTGGTTCCACCTGCGTGGGGGTTTAGGAGTAGCGAAGACGACCATTGCTTCTGCATTGAATCGTGTCCGTGAGCTGCTGGTGCGGCCCCAAAGTGGCCTGATCAGATGCCAGACTCCTGCAGCTCTGCACCTCTGCTACCTCATCGGTAGTTAGATGGGGATGGGTGGGGGTAGGTGATGGACCCCTGTGAGATTCAACACACCCATAGTCTGTGTTAATCGAGGTTATTAACACAGAGTATCAGTGCGTTATCTCATAGCTGCAACACAAAGATGAAAATGTTTAAGTTCATAATTCATAGTACTGTCATAAATGGCTGGGGCCCTTTAAAAGGCAGGGCCCGTAGCATATGCTACTTTTGCTACTATGTTGATCCAGCCCTGGGCTGGTGGGTGTGAGATAGGGAAAGATTAGATTGTTGTGGAGTAAGTTTACAAAGGTTGGCACAACATCCAGGGCTGAAGGGCCTGAACGTTGCTGTAATGTTTGCTGTTCTATGTTCTAAAATGCTGGCTCTGTCATTTCTGTCAGAAGGAAAACAGAGTTAATATTTCAGATCAAAGACGAAGGATATTTCCAATGATAGGTCTTTAGCCTGAAACCTTAACCCTGGTCCTCTTCCTACAGTTGCTGTCTGACCTGCTGAGTAGTTCCAACGTTTTCTATTACTGCATCAGGTAAGGATAGGAAATGGCAGAAGGACCAGTGGGTGAGGGAAGGATTCAGAAGATTATTCAGTGGGTCATCAAAAGGTCACCTTGGATGCAGTCCAACTCTCAGATGGAACACATTGCAGTACCAGACAGCATTCAAGGGTGACATTCTTTTTCTAGTATATATAAGTTCAAGTTCAACATGAACTAACGTCATTACAGAAAAAAAATCATCCTTTAAATATACCAATTTGTTTTTTTGTAAAATTCCTGATGAATCAATTACTATTAACAGTACAAATGATTTAACCCCACTCCCTCAGAATTAGTCAATTAATTCACTGAAATTAAATTCCCTTGCCGCCATGTGGAAATTTCTGGAAGATGTTTGCGTATTCTCCACGTGACCTGCATGGGCTTTCTCCGGGTGCTCTGATTTCCTCCTACAATCCAAAATGTATGGGGTGTACTGACAATAACCACTCCAGCAGTGTGAGAATAAGACAGCTGCTGGTGTGGTTATTGTCAGTACAATTTAATAAATTAATATGTACACTAAGAGGTCTTGTCTCTCCCCAAGATGAACCTGGAAGACTAGACTGCAGCTCTGGACTACTTTATATACAAGATGACCCCCTGGTGACCTAGCGGTGTACTTACCTATCACCACATGGGGGTTAATTCGGTGTAATTATAGGTGTCTGAATAGTCAGCATATAAAAGGTTATGGAGAGAGGGCCGGGGAGTTGGGGCTATGTCGGAGAATGGATCAGCACATGATGGAATGGCAGAGCAGACTCAATGGGCCACATGGCCTACTGCATCTCATGGCAATTGGATGGCATAGGTTTCACGTGGCAAGGACCTTCTTTTGTGTGGTATTGTTAAACTGGAGCACTCATTTGTATGAGGGTCGGGATTGTTCCAAAAGTAATAGACTGCAGCTTTCATGCAGCATCATCAATTCAACACTTTATTTCTTCATTAAACACCCTTCCTCAACATAAATTATTTTCCACCACATTAATAATATTCCACTGATTTGTTCACTGCGGAGCAGTGATTGATATTAGAAGACTGAGTTGCAGCAACAAAATTATATATAGGATTATCTGGGCGGGTGGAGTTGAGTCTGTCAATAGCCGGTAAATCAGAAATACCAATCAGACGAATGTCCTACTGAACATGATTAAAATTCTTCATCTGCAATTCCTGTCAGGCAGCTGGGAGGGGAGTGGGAGAAGGACCTGCTGCTGATTCGAGCAAAGGACAACTGAGAAAATGTTTTTGCAGATCAGAAGTTCATCTTGGCGAAGGGGCAGGATTTGTTTACAAGCACACAAGAGGCTGTGGAAGCTGGAATCTGGAGGGAAAAATCAATCTTATTCACAAAAGGTTCTGACCCAAACGTTGACCATCATTTCTCTCCCACTGATGCTGCTCGACCCGTAGATTGTTTCTTTATTGCTGTGTTTGTTTTCTGAGGAAGTTGGGAATGAAGGCTGAGCAGTAATTTTAAGAAAATTTAATTTAGACATACAGCCCTTTCAGCCCAAGACTCCGTGCTGCCCAATCACACCCAATTAACTTTCAACCCTGTATGTTCTGAAGTGTGGGGTGAAGCCTGAGCAGCTGGGGAAAACCCATGTAGACATGGGGAGAACGTATAAACTCCTTACTGACAGCATTGGATTCCAACACCGCTCCCGCTTGCTGGCGCTGCAGTAGGTTCACGCTAACCATGGTGCCCTTGATATCCATGCCACCCTCAATGAAGGGAAGGAGGTGGGGAGCTGGCGTGAGGAAGTTGGGAGGGGAAGAGGAAAAAAGAGAAGGAGGAATGGGAATAGAGAGATTAGGGCAAGTGGGGTAACAGGCCATTTCAGCCCACAAGTCGGTGCCGCCCAATTTACTCACAATTAAGCTACACCCCCGGTACGTTTCGAACGGTGGAAGGAAACCGGAGCCCCCGGGGAAAACCCACTCCGATGCGGGAAGAACGTACAAACACCTTATAGACAGAGCAGGATTCGAACCCCATGCCCGATCGCTGGTGCTGTGACAGCGATGTGCCAACCACTGCACTAACCTTGCCGTCCCTGGGCAAACGTGTGCCAATGCTATATAAATAGGTTGATCAATGCCAAGAATTTGCCTGGTGGTCTGGACAGAAGTCCACGAGCTGTGCTGGTAAAGCCCTAGGAAATCAGGCCCAGATCTATGAAATTAGATGTACATAACTTTGTCATCCTATTGGCTAGAAAAAAATAGCAGCTCTGCCAGGGTTACTGTAACAGCAGCATTACCGCTGGTGCAGACCCAGGAGAACAGAAGCGGAGATACAGCACTTATCCACAGGGTCCTACCTCCTGGCCCAAATAGCAGCTCTGCCAGGGTTACTGTAACAGCAGCATTACCGCTGGTGCAGACCCAGGAGAACAGAAGCGGAGATATAGCGCTTATCCACAGGGTCCTACCTCCTCGCCCAAATGCTGTTGATTCCGTACAAGTTTTAAGGCCTATTAAAGGAGCCAAAGATGCTTTTTTAAAAACCATGCAACCACGGGGTCTGTGCCCAAGATGGTGGCACCTGTAATATAGTAGATTTCAATGAGGGGTTGCAGACTCTGGGGAAATAGTAGACCAGTGCAGGGCACTGGAAATGGGGAGAAGACCCCCTAACCCCCTCCCCCATTGAGAAAGAGAAGTTGGATCTGGAGCTCGGGCTGCTAATGGTTTAAACAGGACTCTGTGCAGCTGCAGAGGCTGTGGGAGGGCTTGAGGCAAATTTACGAACACAGACTCTGAAGAGACTCTCTTCTGCTTCACTTTCTCCTATTATTAGGGTACTATCCAATGCTAAAGGCCTTATTGCAGACAAAAGTTGAAGTATATCATGCACAGTATATTATGTGATGATAAAAGGAGCCTTTGAATCTTCAAATCACTGTGCCAGCTTGCAAGACTTTCCTACAATAACTTGTGTTGTATTTGGGCTCCATATTTTCATCCACTCTTCACCCCCTACCACCACTGAGTTGCAATCTGTGGCTCAGTGATTGCTATGGGAAATCCCAGCCATGGTAGAGGGCCTGATTAGGCATCTCCACAGTCAGCTCCACTCCAACCCACCGCACAGTTTTTCATCCTGCCTTATTGTATCCCCGCACGTCTGGGACGAGTGTGTGTTAATAACAGTGACCCTCTGCCCAGCAGGAAGCATACCGGTGAGACAAGCTGCGCATGTGGTTGCCATCCATGAGAGCACCAGGTCCCACCAATTGTAAATGGAGGCAGTATCTTAAAGCAAGGAATCCCAATTTTAACCATTTATGATGATCACCAGCTTCGTATTAAAGGCAAAATTCAGTGACTTAATAACGTTTCGAGGCAGAAATGTATGCTGGTCTTAATTTCATTCATCTCTCCAGAAATAATTGTGGGTTGAGGACTCTTTATATTTCATTAAACTTGGTACCAGATTATTTTCCATGAAGTGGATCCTGGCTGGTCTGCCAGCTGTCAATTGGAAAATTCCACCACCTGAAATCAGCTTATCTTTGTGAGGCTTGTATTCTGAAGCTGTTGTTGATTTGATAGGCTTCACCTCTGGTGCCTTATCCTTCCATGTCTCCACTCAACATTCCCTTCTCACTGTCCTTTTCTGACTGCAGAAGTCTGCACCTGCAATTCCATAGTGCAATGCTGCCAACAGGTTTTCCACCAGCTCTGCATTTGCTAAAATGTACCCAAGTTTACTTTGTCCTGTTAAAACAGGAGATATGATATATTGGTGCAGTGTAATTATGAGAGGCAACTTATAATACATAGTACAACTTTTTATTTTTTTTAGACATACAGCACAGTAACAGGCCCTTCCAGCCACGAGCCAGTGCCATCTAATTACACCCAATTAACCTACAACCCATGTACATTTAGAAGGGTGGAAGGAATATCCAGAGCCTCTGAAGGAACCCCATGCAGACTCAGGGAGATGGTACAAACTCCTTGCAGGCAGCGCCGGATTTGCACTCAGGTCACTGGCGCTGTAACAGCTTTGCACTAACCACTAACTAACTGTGCCTACCCTAACCCTATGTTGTTGCACCCATACACAGCAGTTCAGCTTAGAATTACTCAATTTAATAAATTTGATTGTGCAAGAGGCAACACAAATGACTTGGAGGAAGAAGTAAAGGGATGGGTCAGAAAGTTTGCAGATGACATGAAGTATGGAGGTTTTGAGGATAGTGTTAAAGGTTTGTCTTAGGTTATAACAGGATATAGACAGGATGCAGAGTTAGGAGGAAAGGTTTCATAAGGTAACTTTAAGGCAGAGTACAAGGTCAATGGCAGGATTCTTAACAGTGTGGAAGAACAGAGGGTCCTTGGGATCTAAATCCACAGATCTCTTAAAGTTGCTGCACAGGTGGATAGGGTAGTTTAGAAGGCTTATGTTATGCTGGCCTTGATTAGTTGGGGGATTGAGTTCAAGAATCATGAGGTAACGTTGTAGCTCTATAAAACTCTTTTTAGACACAGTTTGATATTGTGTTCTGTTCTGGTTGCCTCATTATAGGAAGCTTTGGAGAGGGTGCAGAGGAGATTTACCAGAATGTGGCCTGGATTGGAAAACGTGTCTTACTAGGAAAGGTTAGCCAAACTAGGGCTTTTCTTGTTGGAGTGAAGAAACATGAGAGGTGACTTTATAGAGTCACAAGATTATTAAAGCCATAGATAGGATAGACAGCAAGTATCTTTCTCCTTCCCCCGAGATGAAAGTAGCAAATATCAGAGGACATTTGTAGAAGGTGAAGGGAGGAAAGTTAACGGGAAATCTGGGGTATGTTTTGTTTTATTACACAGAGAATTGTGGTACCTAGGATGCATTGTCAGGCGTGCTGGTAGAGGCTGGTATAATAGGAACATTTAAAAGCCTCTTAGACAGACCAATGAATGCAAATAAAATAGAGGGTCATGGGTGTGAGGTAGCAAGATTTAAGCCGCTTTCATGTGCTCGGACGCAGATAATACGCCTGTAGATACGGCTGGGGGAGTACAGCTGGGACGTTCAGGTGGCCACAGAGAAGATGCCTTTTTTTGTCACCTGAATGTGCCAGCTGAAGGAGAGCTGCGTCCGAACAAATGCCAGCGCCTGTGGACTGTGGCTGTATGTAGTCCCATTGCTGCTTTCAGGTGCAACAGGGGATTCTCCAAGCCGGAGAATATACCAAGGAGGGTTAGTTAAGTGCTCCTCCTGGCCGGTTTTTCCACTTTCAGGTTGCTACCCAACAGCTTCATTGGGGTAGAATAGGCGGCTTTACAGTCGAGAATTCTGGCCACCTGAAACCGGCTTTAGTTATCTGAGTATTTATATAGGTCAGCACAACATGGTGAGCCAAAGTGCCTGTGCTATGCCGTAAAGTTCAATGTTCAAAGGAACCTGTAGACATTATGAAAATATGACAAAGGATTAGGTTTTGCCACAAAACATTGACCTTTCTTTCTCTCCCACTGATGCTGCTCGACTGACTAACTTCATCCAACAGATTTTTTAAATGATGAAAATAGTGCTCTCATTGTGCAAGCAATACTGTATTTACGGTCTATTTAAATTGGACTATAAATTATTTAAATTAGAAAAGCCTGTAGGAACATGTAATTGTTCTGCAGAACCCATACTTCACACATATGTATGAACATTGGATATTAATGCAGGGATCTATCTCAAGGTCATTTGGCCTCACTTCTGCATTTTGGTCCATTGTCCCGTTAGTGAATCTTTTTCTGCCTTATGGTAGACTAAAGGAAATTTCATGGAATATCAGATTTTCTTTTTCATTACATGATAATAAAATAATCTTGAATTTTGAACTGCCCTTCAAGTTCACAGACAGGCAACTGTGATTTCTCCCAATCTATTGGAAAGCATTTGGGAATCCCTTTGGATGGCAACATTTTCTACATCTCCCCTGTGTTCCTTCTACCAACTCCCTTAGGTCTCTAGGCCCTCATTCTTAAGCTCTCTGTCATTAGATCTAGGTGCTCATCTACTCTTTTTTTGTTTCTCAGTGATTTGATACACATCAATTTGTTCTTCCCTTCGTTGACTGTTACAATGAAAACAAGCTTAGCTAATTCAATCTTTCCTCATGTTATAATTTTCCAATCTTGCCAACCACACATCTGTTCTATATCCTGTCCAGTGCATCACAGCTGCCCCTTCATCCCACCTTTGAATGCAGCTATAGTTACCATGGGGCAGTGGCGCACATATGTCTCGACAAAGGGTCCTGACCAGAAACATTTACTGATGAATTCTATCCATAGAAACTCACTGGGTTTCTCCAGCTCACTTTGTTCACTCATGTATGTTAGTCAGGCCCAAATGGATACTCAGTTGCCCCAAACTGTTGTAAAATGTACCACCTGATTGGCTTCCAGAGGACAAGTGAAGTTCTGAGCAGGGAGAAGTAAGCTGATAATCTCCCTCACACTAAAAATGTCCCTCCCTTTACCACCCCCTCAATCATCCTCTGACAGACAGAGTTCAATGAGAAGGTTCAACATTCCTGCAGGTTTCCTCTTAAATTTGGACTAGGCCTTGTAGCAGAAAGGATACTATCTAACAATAGGACTTTTGGCAGGTTCACTACCACAATGAAATATCCAAGGTTTTCTTTAACACTAAAATGGTTAGAATAATTGGAAGGGCAACTTTTAGTCCTGCATTCTTCTTGTTCCTCATGATATATGTAAGTTTAACCAACATTATGTTTGTTTACAAAAAAAAGACATAGCTTGAAATGCTGCAATTTAAAGCCAGGTCTTATCATTTTCTACATTGCTGGCTAGAAGAATGGGAAGAGGACTTTCCACCCCCCATAGACAATGGTTCCTTGATATTATGTCCTTTCTAAGTATGGGAAAGAAATCAGACATAATGATGGGAAGATTAAGATTTCTTTTGATAAGATGTGGTCCATTTATAGCTTACTTTCATAATTGGTATGATCAAGGCATGGGGATGCAGTAAATGGGCATGTTTCATTGGACGCCGTTGCTCTATTTCAAGTCTACTTGCATACCAACTTCAAAGGGATGGGGTTAGATCTTTATAATCAACCTTTTTTATTATATGTTTAGATTGGAATATGAGTCCATGAGTTATTATTGCTATATGATATACTAATCCAAATGTATATTATATTTAATTTATATGGACTTTTAATATCAGCCATTGAAAGTGGGTGTGCAGGTGAAACAGGCGGTGAGGAAGGCGAATGTTATGTTGGCATTAGAGCAAGAGGCCAAAATGTTTGGCCTGGAAGTCAGCCTGAAGAAAACTGAGGTCCTCCATCAGCCAGCTCCCCACCATGACTACCAGCCCCCCCACATCTCCATCGGGCACACAAAACTCAAAACGGTCAACCAGTTTACCTATCTCGGCTGCACCATTTCATCAGATGCAAGGATCGACAATGAGATAGACAACAGACTCGCCAAGGCAAATAGCGCCTTTGGAAGACTACACAAAAGAGTCTGGAAAAACAACCAACTGAAAAACCTCACAAAGATAAGCGTATACAGAGCCGTTGTCATACCCACACTCCTGTTCGGCTCCGAATCATGGGTCCTCTACCAGCACCACCTACGGCTCCTAGAACGCTTCCACCAGCGTTGTCTCCGCTCCATCCTCAACATCCATTGGAGCGCTCACACCCCTAACGTCGAGGTACTCAAGATGGCAGAGGTCGACAGCATCGAGTCCACGCTGCTGAAGATCCAGCTGCGCTGGATGGGTCACGTCTCCAGAATGGAGGATCATCGCCTTCCCAAGATCGTATTATATGGCGAGCTCTCCACTGGCCACCGTGACAGAGGTGCACCAAAGAAAAGGTACAAGGACTGCCTAAAGAAATCTCTTGGTGCCTGCCACATTGACCACCGCCAGTGGGCTGATAACGCCTCAAACCGTGCATCTTGGCGCCTCACAGTTTGGCGGGCAGCAGCCTCCTTTGAAGAAGACCGCAGAGCCCACCTCACTGACAAAAGGCAAAGGAGGAAAAACCCAGCACCCAACCCCAACCAACCAATTTTCCCTTGCAACCGCTGCAATCGTGTCTGCCTGTCCCGCATCGGACTGGTCAGCCACAAACGAGCCTGCAGCTGACGTGGACTTTTTACCCCCTCCATAAATCTTCGTCCGCGAAGCCAAGCCAAAGAAAGAAGAGAGCAAGAGGATTTGAGTCCAGGAGTAGGGAGATCCTTCTGAAGCTGTACAGGGCCTCGGTGAGACCACATCTGGAGTACGGCGGGCAGTTTTGGTCTCCTTATCTGAGGAAGGACATCCTCGCCGTGAAGGGGGTGCAGAGAAGATTCACTAGACTGATACCAAGGATGGAAGGACTTGCATATGAAGAAAGGTTGGATAGACTAGGCTGGTATTCTCTGGAATTCAGAAGATTGAGGGGGGATCTTATAGAAGCATATTAAATTCTTAAGTGTTTAGACAGACTAGATGCAGGAAGGTTGTTTCCAATGCTGGGAAAACTAGAATCAGGGATCACAGTTTAAGGATAAGAGGGAAGTTATTTTAGGACTGAGATGAGGAAATATTTCTTTGCCACCTGAAGTCATTGAGGCCGGTTCCTTGTCAATATTGAAGAATAGGTTAGATTTGGCCCTTGTGACCAAGGGGATCAGGGGGTATGGGGAGAAGGCAGGAACCGGGTCCTGACCAGCCATGATCATACTGAATGGCAGTGTAGGTTTGAAGGGCCAAATGGCTACTCCTGTACCTATTTTTCTATGTTTCTATACAGTTGTATGGTAAAACTCAATAAAAATAATCTTGGAAGAAAAGAAATTTGTGCTTCAATGGAACAGCCGCACAAAATCTTACATCAGCTGGAACTGCAGAAGTACTGGTTAACAAAGTGTTCTTTCTGATGACAAGGCTATATTTTTTATTCTTTCATTTCTGCAATTACACGAGAGGACAGTTTAATGAGCAAAAAAAAACCTCAGATTTTGGTGGTGGTGGTGGGGGGAGGGGTGAAAATGAAAGTGTTGAGATATTGCATGCAAATGTTGTCTCGTTTAAATTGAGATTCAGAATACTGCTTATTTATCAAGCCAAGAAATGGTTGGTACTGAGAAGTGTTACAAAAAGCCCAGGAACTGAATCCATTCACATCTGCTTTTTATGAAAAAAATCCTCCATAAAAGCCATTCAGCGCTGTACGAAGGAGAGAGTGACCATTTCTGGTTAAAATTCTTCAAGTCAGCTCCATCTGCACGGATTTTACTCCATGACTCCATTACAGCTCCACTGTAATTTGCACACAATCTTATGAAAGTAAATTTTCTCAGTTTTGTTTTTTCTTCCCCAGAGGTCCCTGATTATGCATTTTACAAAAAGCCCGTGCAGCAGGCCAAACCATGGAGAAATTCAATTTATGGATTCCTATGTTGTTCACTCTGTAACTTACTCTCTTGTAAATCACCCTCAGGCATCGGGTTTTTTTTATAATTACAAACCACTTTCATTTTAAAGAGGAGCCGAAGTATCTTTGTTACTAGGCATTGCTGCTGACCGTGGAGGCGATGATCTTAAAGGTTTGGGCAGAGTGTATGGTAAGACAGCTTGGTGACTCATGTTTGATGATGGAAATTTGATCTTACATTTATTAATCAAGTTCATGGAGACCAGCTTCTCAAAAGCATTGACCGTATATACTTGTGTAAAAGTCAATCTCATGTAAAGGTCTACACATTATTTTTTGGCCGAAAAATCTGGAATTTTCCACATATCTCATGTAAAAGTCGAACCTAGTCTTGGTCCCAGCCTCCTGCCGGCCAGAGCTCCTAATGCCTCGGTCGCAGACTCACACCTCAGTTCCGCCTTCGCCGTGTACTTCCCATCTGATCATAGCCACTCACAGACCGAAGCAAAGACACTTTGGATGTGGATTTCCCTCCCAGTCCCAGCGCTCTCGAGGCCGTCGATGCTCACTTCCCACCTGGTCCCAGCCACTCACGCTTGAGCTCCTGATACCTTTTTTGCTGCAGATACTTACCACGGTCCTGACCACCCCCAGGGTAGGACGTGTGTTTTGACGCACAAATTCTGGATTATTACTTTAATTCACTGTGTTTTGTTCTTTATTTGTTTAGAGATCATTTGGACTTCTGCTACTGATGTGGCACTTTGGATTCTAGTGTGAATTTTAGCCTCTCAAAGTAATATTCATAAATTTAACATTGAAAAATGGAGGACAAGATTCAACTTTTACACAAGTATATATGCTAATTGCAATACGAAGACATAGTTTGAATGCATTTAGAGAATCTAGTCTGTAAGCATTCCTTCTAAACCAGTTATTTCCCAACCTTTTTCCAGATATGGCCCGCCCCTTAAGACTCTGCTCAAAGTTTATGGACCCCTTTCCCGTTGAAGCCATCAATTTTTGGTTTCTTCCAGGCTTCTCTCCTCCTGATGTCATTAAAAACATTTTTTTAAAATTTATATGACATGAGGTGATTAACAAAAAAAATAAGGCTTTTATTTAAATATGCTGTGGCTCCCAAGAAGGGTCATCGAGCCTCCATTGAGAATGGGTGTTCTAAACTATTATAAATGGCGTTTTTAATCTTAGTTTTTCTATTTCTTGAAATTGTTAATCTTCAATGTGTATTTTGTTAAATGCTAATTACTGTTGACATCTTATGGGAACCTGGCTTAAAAGAATTAATGAGTCTGACTTAGTGAAGGAATTACATTAACATCTGTGATTCCTCATGATGAGCTCGCATCTGTAACCATAGGTTAATAACTCTCTGTACTGAGGTTAATGTACCTTTCACAATTCTATTCTTCAATATTAAATGAAAACACAAGCCTTCGCCAATAATTGGAAAGAATATAAATACAAGTAATTATGCTTTTTTAAAAAAATGCACTAAATTTGACACTTGCTCTTGGAGGTGGTGTGTTTGCAAAGTAGCCAAGCTTTATGGAACAGCTTCAATTAGATTACTTGCAGGATGGTGTTCCTTTTGATACAAGCATAATTTGAAACAAGTTTTGATCTTGGCTTTGAAAAATAATGGCATCATTATTTACACCCATCAGTGAGGTCAGGTGACCATGAGGACAAGCTGTAATCATTAATAATGGCATCAGTGAGGGATAAAATGTCTGAGAAGAATTGACGTGTCTTAGCTTATGATCCAAAAAATTGACAAATAAGCTCCCACACCACCATTCAGGGCCATAAACAGTTCTTCCAAGTGATGCAACATTACATGTGTCAATGTGTAGGAATCATTTACTACATCCTGGTGTGGCCTCCTCTACACAATGGAGGTGCAGATGAGGGGATCACTTTGGTGAAAACCTTCACTCCATCCACTGCAATAGCCAGGATCTCCCATTCTCTTTAATTCCACCTCCCATTCCCATACTAACATGTCTGTCTATGGGGTCCTGTCATACCAAGTGAGGCCAAGTGAAAATGGGAGCAACAGCCTTTTATAATCTGTCGTGTCACTTTCCAACCAAATGGCATCAATGACTTCTCCAGTTGCTGGTAAACTCCCATCTTGTTTGCTCAAAGACTCCCCTGTCCCCTCTGGCCCCATTCTTCCTTGTCTTTTCCTCCTCTTCCCCTCCCAACTACCTACCTGTCATCCCCACCTTCCTTTCTCCAGCTCCACACCTCCTTCCCTTCATTCAGGGCGGCACAGATAGTAACGAATAGCTATTGCAGCACCAGCAATCAGGACCAGTGTTCGAATCCCGTGCTGTCTGTAAGGAGTTTGTATGTTCTCCCCATGTCCGCGTAGGTTTTCCCAGGGGGCTCTGGTTTCACCCCACCCTTCAAAACTGTAGGCTAATTGGGTGTGATTGGGCGGCACAGGCTCATGGGCCAAAAGGTCTGTTACCGTGCTGTATGTCTAAATTCCATGACTTACTATCCTCCTACCAGAGTGCATCTTCTTCAGTCTTCTGCCTCTTCAGCCTATCAAATCCCAGCATTTTTTTCTCATTTCTTCCCCGTCCCACCTGTATTTACCTATCAGCTGCCAGCTCATGCTCCCGCCCACCCTTTCATTTGGACTTCTGCCCATTTTTTTGCCCAACACGTTGACTGTCCATTGCATTCCATGGATGCTGCCTGATCTCTTGAGCTCCCCCAGCATTTTGTGTTTGGCTCCAGTTTTCCAGCATCTGCTGACTTCTGTTTCGCTGTGTCACTTTTTTGTTTGCTTCCAAAAAAAGTTAAGTTTGAGACATCTATCACTGTAACAAGCCAATTTGGCCCACGAGTCCATGCCTCCCAATTGTACCCAATTAATTTGTCGTGCTGCTCTCCAACCAAATGGCATCAACGACTTCCCCAGATGCCAGTAAACTCCCACCATGATTTCTCAGACACCCCATCCCCTTGGGCCCCATTCCTCCTTGTCTTTTCCTCCTCTTCCCCTCCCAACTACTTACCGGTCATCCATCCCAGGAAAAACCTACACAGAACATACCTACCCCTTATAGACAGCGTGGGATTCGAACCTTTTTTCCCAATTGCTGGCACTGTAACAGCGCTGCGCTAACCGGGCCGCCTAAGCCTACAGCCTTTTGGCAGGATAAAAAGTGGGTGGCACAAGAGACATGCTGGAATCTGGAGCAAAGCTGGTGTATTTAGGGTTAGACATGGGCATGCACCTATGATACTTGCTAAATGATTTTCTACTCTACTCACTTGAAGGAAAAGAGAAAGCATTGCTCATCCTCAATGAAATATGACAGAAGAGGCATAGTAACTAGATTATTTTGTGAAATTGGTTTAAAGAACTTGTTACAGTTGATTCCTGCTACAATGAAAGAAAATTCTGTGCTCAAGGAAATGAAATCTTTAGTGGAGCCTTGTCCCTGCTCATCAGGTATCAGACAGCCAATTTCAAATCTTCAGCTGCCTGCTCTCTGCTCTTCACATGAAGTTGTTTGTCAATTTCTAACAAAGCCTGTAGAGGACTGATTAATTCAATGGGACAGTAAGAAACATATCTTCCTTGAAATAAGAACAGAATTTGTGGAAGTATGCAACAAGTCAGACTGAACCTGTGGCAATAGAAACACAGTTAACCCGTCAGGTCAGCAAAGCTTCACAAGAGCTGGGAATGAGGCACAAACAAAAAACCTTGATAAACAGCAGCGGGGTGGGGGGGGGGGGAGAGGAATGGAGGTGCGTCTGATGAGGTCAGTCAGGGGACCATGAGCACAAGCTGTAATCAAGATTGGGGCAGCAAAGTTGGCATTAGCAGTTAGAGCAACGCTGTTACAGTAATGCTGTTTCAGCACCTGTGATCGGGACCTGGGTTGGAATCCCCTGTGATCTGTAAGGAGTTTGTACGTTCTCCCCGTGTCCGCATGGATTTTCCCCGGGGGCTTCAGTTTCCTCCCACTGTTCAAAACATAGTGGGATTGTAGGTTAATTGGATGTAAATTGGGCAGCACGGACTCGTGGGCTGAAATAGCCCGTTACCGTGCTGTATGTCAAAATATTAAAACAAATTTAAGATGATCTGGTCAATGAGTAAATGGAAGCAGTTAGAGAAATGGGAATGTAGTCAAAAGGATATGGAGGAAGTGCAGAAAATATGCTGGAATCTCGAGCAACAGCGAAATAGCTGAGGAACTCAATGGGTGAGGCAATATCTATGGGTCGAAATGGTCAATGTTGAAAAGGAGTCCCGACCCAAAACACTGACCTTCTACCTATGGATGCTGTGTGACTCACTCTGTTTCTCCAGCAGCTCACTGTTGGCATAGAGAAGTGACGCAGTGAATTGCTGAGTTGGATGACCTAAATGGGGGGGTTTGGGGGGGAGATAGGCTGGGCATGACTGCCATTCTCAGCATAATAAACGAAAAAAAAGGTTTGGTAAAAAAACAACAAACACACCGAGCCGATATCCCTGTAGGATGACTGAAACAGATAGAAATCAGATTGCCTGAAGTTGCAGAATTAAGTCCAGAAGCCCACATTGTGCCCAACTAGAAGATAAAGATGCCGTCTCTGAATCTTGGATTGGGTCTCATTGCAGCTGTACAGGAGGCCACAACTTGATCGAATAAAATGGGAGGGGAGAATTAAAATGGTAGGCAATCGGAAGCTCAGGTTTGCTCCTGCAGATTGAATGGATGTGCTGTTCAAAGCCATCACTCAATCTGTTTTTTTTTACAACACGGCAATATCACTGACTCTTCATTCATCTCTGGATCACCTCCAAACCAGTAGCTGATACATACGACCACTCTTCATCAAACACAGTTCAGCCTTCAATACCATTATTCCTTCATTGCTCATCAACTAGCTCCAAACCCAGGGCCTCTGCACCCACCTCAGGAACTGGAAGACTCTTCGGAAGACCACAACCAGTATGAATTGGAAACAACATCTCCTCCTCACTGACTATCAGCACAAGTTCACTTCAAGGATGCGTGCTCAATAATAGTCTACTCGTTATACATCCCTGACTGTGTGCCCAGGGACAACTCCAATGTGATCTACAAATTTGCGGATGATGCCACAGTTGTCGGCAGAATCACAAACAGCGGTGAGGAAGCATCCAGGAGGGAGATACTGTAGATCAGCTCGATGAATGGTGCCACACCCACAACCTTGCACTCAACATTAGCAAAACCAAGGAGATGATTGTGGACTTCAGGAGGAATTCAGGAGAAAAAGATCCAGTCATTATCGAGGGCTCAGTAGTGGAGATGGTCAAGAACTTCAAATTCCAAGGATCTGTCCTGGAGCCTCCATGTCGATGCAATCATGAACAAGGCTCACCCGTGACTGTACTTTGTGAGCTGTTTGAGAGATCTGGTATGTCACCGAGGACTCTTGAAAACCTCTACAGGTGGAGAGCATGCTGGAGGTGCCAACACTCAGGATATCACAGGCCCCAGACTTCACTCGATCGAGGACATCTACAAGAGGTGGTCTTAAGAAATCAGCCTCTATCCTCAAAGACCCCCACCACCCAAGCCATGCCCTCTTCACTCTGCTATTATCAGGAAAAAGTTACAGGAGCCTAAAGATGAGAACTCAGTGGCAAGGACAGATTCTTCCCCATTGCCATCAGATTCCTGACTGATCAATTAGCCTTATCTTGACTTTTCGTCCACTATTTTTAATTATTGTTGTCAAGTGGTCTATATGAATGTTTGCACTGTGATTCTGCCACAAAGCAACACATTTTGTGACATATTCATAACAATAAATTCTGATTCTGAAGCCGATCCCAACCATTTAAACCCATGCTGTCCAATTACCCTAAATAAGCCTACAACTCCCATGCGTTTTGGAGGGTGGGAGGAAACCTGAGCACCCCAGGGAAAACCCAAGCAGACATGGAAAGAGCGTACAAACTCCTTACAGACAGCGGTGGATTGGAATCTGGGCCGCTAGTGCTGTAATAGAGTTGCGCTAACCGCTATGCTAACCTTGCCAGCCTAATCTTTATTTGCTTTCTTCACTGTGGAGGAGGCCACTTTGTGAACACTGAATGCAGCACAAAACATGGCAAGAAGTCCAAGTGAACTGGCACTTCACCTGGAAGGACTGCTTAGGCCCCTGTATGGTGGGAATGGTGAAAGGACAAATGTTGCATTCATTGCCTGTGGTTACAAGGAGGGGGTTGTTTGAAGTATATGCTTATGGTTATCACGGGAGTTTTTTTTTTGTGTCAACCTCCAAGCAATGAAAATTAGCATCAAAATTGGATTCATGATTTTTGGGAAGCACACCAGGATAGCATCTTTTTAATATCTGTAAAAGGAGCCAAGATGAACTAGCAGCATGCAGTGGAGCTAGATTACAAAATAAAGACAGAAGATGCTGAAAATACTTAGCAGGTCAATCTGTCAGAGCGCGAGGCATTGACTGACGAGTGAAGTGTGGCCGTGAAAGCAAATTTGGGTCGCTAACCTACTGAAAGGAAACCATGAGCAACAAGATAAATTATGAAATCAATTGATGGGAAGCAGTGATTTTGTGGTAGTACGGATTTGAATGCATGAACAAATTTGTACCTTGACTTAATGGTGCACACTTAACATGACATTAAATGACATGAAAGACCCCTCATCCCTGCTATTTGAAGGATAGAAAAGTGTTGGCAGCTCAGGTTCTGGGTTCTTTCTGTCGACACTGACGTTAGAAGTTTTAGCAGCATTCTTCCACTTTATTAAAATTATACTGGTTGACTGGAGGGTTTCGGCAAATATGACCTTGCTATTTCATTAAGAGTTTGTCAATTTTAAATTTAAAATAACAGCGTGGTAACAGATTCTTTCGGCACACGATGCTGTGCCGCCTAATTTACACCCAATTAATCTACAACCCCAGTACGTTTCCAACAGTGGGAGGAAACCGATTCCCTCAGGGAAAACCCAGGCAGACATAGGAAGGAGAAGACTCCTCACAGACAGCGCGGGATTCGAAATCTGGTCCCGATCACTGGCGCTGTAACAGCGCTGCGCTAACTGCCACCCCAACCATGCTGCCCCTTGTACCAAAGCAAGTTTTATTGACTTAACCTGGGTTGCCTGCATTGCCTCCACATGGAGTTGAGCATGCCAAGAGGAATGAAGGGACTGCATCCGAAGCAGACAATCAACAGCTGTCAGGTTCTCGAAGCTCCCCCTGTTTCACTAATCAGGGATTGCCCTGGCACCACAAAAGGACTGTCTGTACCATTAATTTTTTTTTTGCCCTGAGATAACAGTGAATATTTATTATCTATTTCTTAGCAATCATATGGCCACAAAATATGGTGGCGCTGCCAGAACTGTGGCAACAGCACCGCTACTGGTGCAGACTCGGAAGAGATGGGAGCAGAGAACAGCACTACTCTGCAGGGTCCAACCGCCCAGTTATCATATTGACGGTTCCATACAGGCTTTAAACGGCTGGTAAAAGGAGCCAATGGCGTTTTCAATTAAAATCCTGTAACTGCAGGATCTGGACTCCAAGGCAGCGGAGCCTGTCCTCGGCAACGACCACGAGGGTTTGCAGAGTCCGGGGGGGCAGCGGACCAGTGCACGGCACCAGAAACAAAGAGAACCCTCACCTCGTTAAGAAAGAGAAGCATAGGAGATGACCCTAAAGGACAGTGACCACAACAGATGACCAGCAATGAGCTCAGCGGCTGAAGAACCCGCACACAGTAACTCTGTCTGCCTTAAGGCAGGCAAAGGAAAATTTCATGTAATAGTACATTTTCTGTTTAATTGCATGAGAATAAAGGAATTGTGAATTATCGTCTCTTATTTATTTAGTTAGTGCACTATTCTTGCAGCTTTTTTGTCAGTTTTGTGGTTGTTTAGTACAAGTTCAGCTGCAGCAAGTAAGATGATCAGTTCATATGTATGTTGTATAATTTAAATGACAATAAACTTATCATTATTAGAAAACAGAGGAGAGTAAGGAAAAGGTAATTGTTGATCTCTTATGACATGGCAAATGATTTTCGACTGGAAACAGTCGTGTTTGTACAGAATGTCTCCACTGACAGTCAGAAGAGCACTGCACAGCATTCCAATGCCATGTTAAATCAATGCCTCTACGAACCTAACTATTGGAGAATAGATTGATGGATTATTGTAATGCGCTGTAAATCCCTTTGAACACATCTCCCAAATCCATGGTGGCAGGGGTCTAAGCTACCAGTGCCTCATTCAGATGGTTCATCGACTGTGCTGGAAGCTGTGGCCAGTGATGAAAGGATGGCGACAAAGGTCTGCACAGAACCCTCCACCGACTTGGTGCTTGCTTCCTCCACATCCCTTGGCTCTGACCACAGGGTGTGTATCAAATATGCTAACACTTGCTGATATGCAGTGAGTCCATTTTCAACAAGAGCCTTCACTATCCCTGGAATTGAAATAGTCAATATGACAATTACTTAAGATATGACAATTGTCATATGACAATATGACTGTACGAGTACAACCTGGCAAAACAGTATTCTCACATTCAGACATTCAGACACAAATAATACACATGCAGTACAAGTATTTTATCTATAAAAATAAATCAATCAATATTGTTTTGCGACTATGAGAGTCTCGAATGGTTAGTATGAGCAGGTCCTTTGTTCGTTCCTTTGCCCGTGGGGAGAAGCTGGTGGTGCTGACTCTCATCCTCTTGTATCCCTTCCCCAAAGGAGAAAGCTGAAAGTTGATCCGTGGGCTTTGATTTTTCGTTGGAAACTTGTAAATGTGCTGAGTGAAATATTGAAAGGGTGAAATGGAGTAGATCTAGTGAAGATGTTTCCAGTAGTTGGATAATCTCGGACTAAAGGCCACAGCCTGAGAATAAAAGGATGCCCCATTAGAACAGAGGTGAGGAGAAATTTCTTTAGCCTGGGAGAGGGTGGGGGGGGGGGATGAATCTGTGGAATTCATTGCCACACACGGCTGTAGAAGCCAAGTTAGTGGGCATATTTGAAGCAGATATCAATAGGCTCTTGATTAGTAAGGGGGTCAAACATTCTAGGGAAAAGATTGAAAAATGGGGTTGAAAGGAAAAAAATACATCAGCCAACACATCAGAGTAATGGGCCGAACAGCCTAATTCTGCTTCTAAGTGATAGGCCCTAACAATAACTCCAAAGCCGTTGAGTGAGGAACTATAGGTTTTATTACACTTTAGACGTAGCTGGCCCGATTCCAAGTGCTCGACTGAGGACTGGGGGAGAGAGAGGTCGACCTTTATTCCAGGGTCGCAAGGGGAGGAGTTACCAGGGAACGAGTCACCAGTGGGGGATGGGCCAGCTACCCATCGGCAGTTACATATTCGTATCACCACACGAAGTTTCATGAGAATGAGGTGACTATTTGAAATAAGCATTGAGTCCTGATTGGTAAAGTTACAAATGAAAATACAGATGCAGATAATTGGCATTTAAATAAGGTGGGTAGTGAACAGGTTGCCTTAAATATAAACTGACTCGTTCTCAACTCACTTAGGATTGTTCACTATCTTCTAACAGTGTGCCTTTTCCTCCAAAGTAACTCTTTTGGCATTGTTCAACAACTGTTGTCTCTCAGTTCATCCTGAGTATCTGTATATCAGAACAGTTTGCTGGATTGGACATTGCTTTTTCTTTCCAAATTTTCTGCAAAAATTGTTCCAGGCTTTCATCCTGGTTCAGATATTGACGAATGCACTATTTTGAAATGCACTTCTTGCATCTATAATACTTCTCCTTCAAGATTTGCAGGAAATACATTTAAATAGCATTAGCTACTCATTTTATCAGGCACCAGCCAATGAATGCTGTCATTGAACACAAATCATTTTGACATCAGGGATGGGGAGGGTGAGCAAATTTAAATGGCTGGGAGTCATTATCTTGGAGGACCTTTCCTGGACCCAACACACAAATGTCATCATGAAGAAAGCACATTAGCGCCTCTACTTCCTCGGGGGTTTGCATAGGTTTGGAATCAGGCCAGCTAAATGTCTAAAGTATAATAAAACCTATCGTTCCTCACTCTACGGCTTTGGAGTTATTGATAGGGCCTATCACTTAGAAGCCGAATTAGGCTGTTTGGTCCATTACTCTGCTCCACCATTCAAATAATGGCTGATGCATTTTTACAAAACATCGAAAACCTTGGTAAACTTCCACAGTTGTGTTTTGGAAAGTGTACTGCCCAGCTGCATCATGGTCTGGCATGGGGAAACCAATACCTCCGAGTGGAAAGCCCTTCAAAAGGCAATGGACACACCCCAAAACGTCACAGGCAAAACTTTCCTCACTATCGAGAAAATTGACATGGAACTCTGCAGTCAGAGAGCAGCAGCAATCATTAAGGATCCACACCCCACCCCCAGCTCTCGCTGCTGCCATCAGGAAAGAGTGGTAGGTTTCACAAGACCCACACCACCAAGTTCAGCATCAGTTGCTACCCCTCCACCATCAGACCACTAAACAATCAATCAGAGACTCATTTAAGTACTCTTAATTTATTATTGAATATTCGTTTTCTGTATTGAACAGTTTTGTTTTCAGTTCTTTATTTACATTTTTCTCTTTCGTAAATGAATCTTTTCTTGAGCACAATTCTTTACATGACCAATAAGTAGAAATTCTGCCTGGCCTGCAGGAAAAAGGATCTCAGGGTTGTATGTGATGTCATGCATGTATGCCGACAATAAATCTAACCTTTGAAGTACGAGATGGCATTTCCTTCGAACAGTATTCATTGAATGCACTAATTGCAACAAAGTGCCTTCGCATATTGCCTTGCATGTGATGATTTGGGTGGAGAGTTCATTATTTGATGTGGAATTTATGCTGAAGAAAAATAACTTCTTTTCATGTGAAATTCTTTGTTGAGTCACTGCATGGAATTGAAAACGAATGGAGAAAGAAGCCTATTTGGTGCACATTGATTAATATTGCACGGGGCAACTTCAATGACAAGGTTTTCACAACACATTTATAAAAGAGGTATTGCTGCTGCTGTCGACGTCATGACTGCACCTGTATAGATCAAGCTCACTGACCTTGTGTTATGAGGCCATCATCTCATGAGCAGAGTCTTGCTCCGGAACTAATCTCTTAAGTAATGCAACATATGTATCATCAAGCAGTGAACACAGATTTGTGCAACCAACTCCCCACACGAAAAGCTCCTGTTTTGAATTATGCCACTATGGCTAAGAGCCAGCTAGGAGTCAGACATAACCCCCTCAGGGAGAACATTAATAATCGAACCTGAAGATTAGCAGTTCTTTTACATTGTGTTTTAATATTGCCCTTTCATTTGTCATACAAATGCTCAAATAATATTTCCTCCTGATCATAATCCCTTGCCTTCTGTTTCTGTGAAAGCAAGATAAATACAACAGTGAATGTTACCACAGTCAACATTTCTTGGCAAAGCGACAAATAGGACGCCACCGTTTCTGACGGCCACAGGTGTCGGGAAAATGGTTTGATCAAGGTTCCTTGCTCGATTCTGAATAATATCAACCAGAGATAAATGTTAAATGTAGACAAACATTTAGATATAGATGATGCAATATTTTTTAGCTGTATTTCTATATTTCTATAGCGGTCCTGTTGTAAATTACAGTGCAGTGCTTTCACCAGTAAGGTATACCGACATCAAATCTGTTGTTGATCAGTGATCCATCCAGGTGCACACTTAGTGTGCAACAACAACTGTGGATCATCACACAGAGTTTCCCTGAAGGTATGTTCCAGGGTTCCAAGGCAGGCTCGTGGATTTAAGGTAAACAGAGGATTATGGGTGTGAGGCAGGGGGAAAAATAATATTAGATTATTGTGGTGTAGGTTTACATAGGTCATTGTGGGCTGAAGGGCCTGTATTGTGCTGTAGTGCTCTTACCTATGGGCCCCACAGGCAAGATCAGCATTTCTTTGCCACCCCTGGTTGCCGACTGCATCGTTCTTACAATAACACCAGATGCCTATGGATAGATGGCACAATGACGATGAATAAAAGCACTTTACTGACTAGCCTTGGAAGAGATCTTGGAAATGATGATGTTTCCATGTGTCGGCTCCTTGCCATTTTAGTGGTGCAGGACCTCGGTATGGGAGGACCTTCCACTGTGTGCTCACTTCAATTCTCCTTAACATGCTTTTCAGTTCCAGGGAAGAAAAATGGGCAGTGAAGTAGCAACGTAACTTATTCTTTCCAAACTTAATCTATTCATCATGTTCTCTGCTTTTTCTTTACTTCAGCTGCTGCTGTTACTGAGCAGACCTGGATTAACCATGAAGCAAAATAAGCACGTGCTTAGGGCACCGAGGGAAGCGGGCACCACAGAGTTGTTTTGCAGTGCCAGATTTACCATGGTGCAGCTGAACTAGGGCCCAACAAAAAAGGGGCCCCCACATAAAAAGAAAAACATAAATATACAGGTTATATTTAATGTAGTTGTGGGGTCTGACCTGGAAAAAATGGAATTTTTAATCTATTATTTCACATTCAGCACTTATTGAGTCTTAATGCCTTGTTAGTCAGATAATGGAAAGGTCGAGGGGAAACCATTGTTGGGCTGTGCTTAGGGCATCAGTTGGCCTTAATCTGGCCCTGTATTGAGGTCGCACACCAAAATAGTTTGACTCTTTTTTTAATTTCAGGAAAGGCAAGTTTGCTGTATTGCTGTACAGCGCAGAAAAAAGCATGCAAACGCACAGTAAACAAGTCGATGATTTATGACTACAGGTTCAGCAGTCTCGCAGCTCATTCCGTATGCAGAGCCTCTGCATTTTCAGAAGATAAATTAGTGGCTTATGCAAAGAGGAAAAGGGTGCATCACAGAAAGAGTAATCAAACAGCAAAATTAAAATGTCAGATATGTCAAAATAATTGTGCACAGCAAAGAGAGTTTTCAGTAATTCTAAATAACATTGCTTATCCAGCATTTGTGCATGTGGTACATTTGTGTAGCCGGTAAAATGCTCAGCATGGGCTTTCCAGCTGGACATTTGCTGCAATGAGTTCTAATATTTTTCTTCTAATAAGTGCTGGAGACATTTAGGGATCTGAAGCAATCTGGAATCTTTTTTTCTCATAAACTGTGACCAACATTTGCCAGATTATGGAGGCTTTTGTCTGTGCACATTGCTAGAAATGTTGCATTTATCAAAGAACACAAGTAGGAGAAATATCCCAGTACTGAAGTAGTGTTCGTACATTTAAAGAGACGAATATGGATTAAATTCAAAGCTTTGTGTAAATAATATTTTTTATTTGGTCAATTTGTGGATGCATTGTTCTCGGAGGAGGATAGTATTGCACAGAACCTGTCGGCATAAATCTAGGCAATAAAATTGAAATAGGATGGTGTTCTATCATGTTTAATGTGTCTGTTTGGTTTGGTTGCATAAAGCTGGTGTCCTAATTTCAATTCCATTAGTGCAGATGCATTGTGGAGGTGCAGCATGGGGAATGGGGGATGGGACAGTGGGTGAGTGAGGGACCCACATGGACAAGTCAGCATATTACAAAGTTTTTTTTAATTCCTGAGCTTTGTATCAATTATGCAGATAAAACATGATCAAGGTTTGATAAAATGTCACCAGGTGTCCAAACAAAATGGTAGTGGTAGGGGGCAGGTTGAAGAGCACAGATCCAAAGGCAGGAGGTAATAGGATAAGAAGGGAGGGAGGGCACAGCAGCAAGCAGGGGGAGGAGAGATGGCTCTGTGAATAGGGAGGAAAGGGGTGGAGAGCTGAGGGAAAGAAGACCAGAGGAAGGGAGAATTGAGAGTAGGTTAGCAGAAACCAGAGAAATCAATGTTGATCCCATCCGGCTAGAGAATGTTGTTCCTTCAATTTACAGTGGTCTTGGTTCATGAGGCCATGGGCAGACCTGTGAGAATGGGAGTGGGATACAGAGTTGAAATGGTTGGCCACTGAAGTGGGCAGAGCAAAGGTGCACAGCGAAGCGATCTCCAAGTCTGCACCCAGTCTTTCCGATGTACAGAAGCTGACAAATGGAGCACCAGATGCAATAGATCACTCACGTGGATACACAGGTGAAGTGTTGCTTCACTTGCAAGGCCTGTTTGGGACCTGTAATGGAAGATTTAAACCGTTTTTTTTTTTACCTTTGCAGCCTTTGCTTCTGCAAGGCTGAGAACCTGCTTGTTTTTTAGAATCAGCAGACATAAGCTAAATTCCACTGAGGGGCCAGAGATGCAGTTATCTGAAGAAAGGACATCTGTGTACCAAGAACATTTAATCTTCCTGCTTATTTTGGTCACAGACTGTCAGAGGCCTAGCCTTGATGCAAAATAAACCATTGTATTCAAAGTGATAAGCTGAAAATTATGTTATTCGATAGAAGTCTAGCATGCTCGCTTGCTCGCTTATCTTTCTTGCTGTGCTGGGAATAGGTGCTTGGGTAAGCAGTTTTTGGGTAATATAAACCATGGTCCTGCTGCTGAAGTTTGAGACTCTCCGAGAGGTGGCAACATCTCTCAGCAAGAAGAAGAACTTCCAGAGTCCAGCCAACGTCCCGGTCGGGGGAGGTGGAAAAGCTGCTACCGGCACCCTGACAACCTACTACAAGTGTGCAGTCATTGCCTTGGTTCGGCAGTTGGGACCAGTCCAGGCGTTGATAAGTATAGTTGGGAAGGGCTTGCATATTGTAGTTTGAAATCAGGTTTTGAATTTGTAATAAACATTTGTATAAACTGAACTGCTCTCGGTGTGAGTGTCTATTTTCTTTCGGTAGCTCAAACACTGTGACCAATCTAAAACGAACAAAGTTAGAGGTACAAGTTTACTCAAGACAGGGCCCTGAATTGTGTTGTGGGTGTGAATGTTGTTCAGCAAGTGAAGGGTGTGGTGTTACCGCTATGTATATAGATGTATGTATGTGGTGTATGGGCTGGCTTGCCCCATAAACCTGTGACACCTCCCTCCCAGATATCCCCATAAAGGCTGTTGCGCCCTAACCCCTCCTTGGAACTGAGACAGCAACATTGAAGCTGTGCTGACACTTTAAGGCAGGGGTGTCAAACTCAAATTCACCGAGGGCCAAAATTAAAAACTTGGACTAATTCGAGGGCCGAACTAAATATTTATTGAAAATTTTCAACAACATCTGCATGTTTTCTCTCAACATATGTAATGTTAAACTTTTTCTTATTAAAATAAATGTTTAATAATAGTTTTGCTTAAACTCTTTCCATAAGAAGCATTAACAAATAAGAAATAAAATATTCAATAAATAATATTTCTCTCTAGCCTTTAAGCCAAGGATCGCACATTGCTGAGAAGCATGGCAGGGAGCGGAGGTCTGCAGGGAGCCCTCCCCAGCCCAGCCAGCAAACCCGAGCGGCATCCCCCCTGCCCCCTCTCCCTCCTCCGCCCCCGCCGCCGCCTGCCGCAACCGCTGCCAACAACCCAAGGAGTCCCCACTGGTCTCGCCATCTCACCGGGAATACCGTGAGAGTGGTGGAACTCGTCCGCGACCACCACCCCAGCGGAAAGTCCGATGCCCAGCAGCACCTGCCCACAGATGAAGCTCAAGGAGACGTTGGAGCTAGGCAGCAGGTCCGTTGTAGCTAGGCGGCGGGTCCGTTGTAGCTAGGCGGTGGATCCGTTGTAGCCAGGCGGCGGGTCCGTTGTAGCCAGGCGGCGGGTCCGTTGTAGCTAGGCGGCGGGTCCTTTGTATCGGCGGCGCTGTGAATATCTAATTAACGTTCCTGTTAACTATATCGGTGTACTGCTGTCCCTGCTGTGGAAGTGCTAAAAACTACGATGGTGGTGCTTGCTGCTGTGCATGCGCTATACTGGCGCGGCGGCCAGCGAGCCAACTCTCATATATATTTAATATGATCTTGCGGGCCAAATATAATTATATCGCGGGCCAGAGTTTGACATGTGTGCTTTAAGGTGATTAAAGTCTATTAATCACAGCTCTCTGTCTGATTGTGGTTGATTGGTAGTATGTACAATGTGTTGCTTCACTTGTTACATGCTTGCTTTGTGAGGTATTTGAGGAGATTCGGTATGTCACCGAAGACTCTTGAAAACTTCTGCAGGTGTACCATGGAGAGCATTCTGGCTGGTTGCATTACTGCCTGTTATGGAAGTGCCAACGCTCAGGATAAGAAAAAATTCCAGAGGGTTTTTAACTCTACCTGTGACCTCACGGGCACCAGACTTCACTCCATTAAGAACAGAATGTAACCTCTATTCTTAGGGATCCCGACCACCCAGGCCGTGCCCTCTTCACTCTGGTACCATCAAAAAAAGGTACACGCACCTTAAGGTGAACACTCAGCGGCACAAGGACAGCTTTTTCCCCGCTGCCATCAGATTCCTGAATGATCAATGAACCACAGACACTGCCTTAATTTTGACTTTTCGTGCACTGTTTTGTAAGGTGTTTATATCAATGTTCGCATTGTGATGTTGCCACAAAACAATGAATTTTGTGACTTGTTCCTGATAATAAATTCTGATTCTGTCAATATTATGTGAGATGGAAGGAGCCCTCTTTCTCCTTTTGATTAAAATGAAGACGTGTCGGAGGAAACCTGGGGCTTTGCACTGTTGTATATTTTCTGGTATTGAGTTCGGCTGAGGTTGGTTTTCCCTGGTGCAGTTAATACCTTGTGCCGATCTGAAAGTTTGCTTCGATTTCAATAACAGAGAGGCCAATAAAACTGGCTGTGGAGTACTTAGAAGACATTGGGCTGTCTATGGCGAGACCCCACACATCTTTTAAAACTCTGCAAGGAGGCATTTTGACTTTGTGTTCTCTCGCTGGGCTTGCAGTAGGAGTTAAAATGAGGAATTCTGTCTTTAAAATGTGTACATTAAGATGCAAAATGTACAGCGGTTTTAGGATGATTGGTTTATTTCGGCAGCATGGGCTTGTGGGCCGGAAGGGCCTGTAACCATGCTTTATAATTTTTTTTTTTAATTTAAATTTTAAAATAAAAATAAATGACTCTGAGGCATCTCTGAAAATACACACTGTTGAGAAGTTAAATAATCAGATTCCACAATGCAAGCATTTTTTTTTGGTGTGCGAACCACTTTTGACAACTAATTTAACAGTTATTTTCTTGCAGTTTTTCAACAGATAAATAGCAATTAGATTATCCCCTGCTGTTGTATTTTGTAACTGATAGAATTAATCAATGAAACATGAAAATGAATCAATAACCTTATTGACAGTGGACCGATGCTACAAAATCACTGCATGTAAGTAGGATAATTAAAGTGAGGAGCAAATCTTACATTTTTCAGAAAAAGATTACCAAATGTTATCCTGAAGGAAATACAAACACACCTTTTTAATGTGTATATGGAATAAAATGAAAGGCAGATTAAAACACAATCTGGACTGTGCAGCATAGAACTCTGGAACATTTCCCATAAAGGTAACACCTCAAAGGTGCACGTGGGAATGCAGGGGTTGTACGGTGCCTCCTGAAGGTTAACTTACAAAGTAAAAACAATTTTACACGGAGCCTTCACCTTGGGACCACCTCACTCAAGTTTTCTTCTACCTGCTTCAGATTGCTGAACCATGTGGTGTGTGTGCTTGTGTTGACGTGGAACTGTGTTTAGCCCAGTGTAAACTATTGTTGGCAACAATGATAGCTTTTGGACAATTTATTGGATTTTCACTGTAACGGGGATGCTACAGTGTGGTCTTTTCACCTGATTAAAAGGGCAGAGAGAAAATTAAAGTGGAATTGAAAATACAAAATTGGAAAATGTCAACATGGTTGCCAACACCTGTTCCCAGGCAGAAATTGTTGCTTATCACAACCACCTTGACTAGGTTCATTTTTAAAATTTAATTTAATTTAGACATACAGCTCTATAACAGACCCTTCTCACCTCTGAGCCCCTGCCGACCAAACACCTCAATTAGCCCACAACCCCTGTACATTTTGAAGGGTGGGAGAAAACCGAAGCATCCAGAGCTATATAAAACACAACCCCAATTGTGTACATTCATTTACTAAAAGAGATAATAAATTTGAAAGATATATAGAAAAGCAGTCACAGTTTATAAATTAAATAGTGCACTCTGGAAGAAGGGATCAGGCCTGTTGACTGCCGATTTCATTGGACCTCTTGAGTTCCTCCCACACTTTTTGTACTGCAAGGGATTCAAGTGGAAAAAAAAGAGGATCATGGAGCCTGGGACTGGAAGTTCAAGAACCTTGGCTGAGGATTGTGGTTGTGAAAGTATAAGAATGGGAGTCAAAGGTATAAAATACAAATAGGAAGTGAATGAAATGTTTCATGGGAAGGAGTGGTGAAGGGAGGAGTTAAGCTTCACGAAGCTAACGAGGTGATGTGGGGGACTTGATGATGAATTTGGAAGGTGCGCTCGCTGGACCAGGATAATTGGTGTGGAAATAAAGTAGGATCATTTTGTGCAATTAAATGTTTCAGTAGCCCCTTTCCCACTGGCACCTGGTCCTAGGAATTAGCGGGGAGTTAAGGGTGCAGTGGAAAAAGAAAACACGTCAGTGTCAAATCAAATCACGCCGGGAATTGACTGCCTCTACCCCTAAGACAACTTCCATATATTCCATTCCATTTGAAGGCAGAACACTAAACCCCAGGGATGAGTTGTGTTCAGTGGAAAATCAGTCATTGTCCTGGTTAAGGTGGCCCAGTGGAAACAGCACAAATGGCTTCCTATCCTGGGACACTGCACAGCCATTTAACTGGGATGCCAGTGGAAAAGGGGCTATTAGTACATCAGATCTGAAGCAAGATCAGAGACATTTTTTGTCCCATATTCACATTGCCAAGTAGGAATAATGACAATAACCAGGTTTGATCTGATGAGGAATAAGTGAGAGATGACCTTGAGATACTGGCGCTATGAATATGCACTGCATTTGTCCATCGATGAATTGTGCAAACTGAAATTCTTGATCTTTGCTTCATTCCATTTGATGGTTCGAGAGAGAATGTGGAGAACCTCAGAAGATTAAATAAAAAGGATAGAGTGTTTAATCCATCATACTTCACATTGCCGATGGAAGGAAGTATCTTGATTGACTGGAACAGCTGTTCCCATTTCAATAATTTTGTTCTGAAGAGCTGATAGGTATTAAGAGGTACAGACTTTGGAGCTCTGTCACTCCTCTCCAGTAAAGGTCGAGAGATATGCGGCTGTCGGCCTTCGGGTGGCTGGGCACTTCCTGTTGATTTTGGTTGTCATTTTCAAAGCTGTTGGCCCACTTATTCCAAAGAGAGCAAGAAAAGGATATGAAGTTAAATTAATATTAAGGTACTAACTACCCCTTCCCAAAAATTGGAACGAGAAGAACATAACCAAAATATATGATTCAGTGTACCTTCTTCAGTTATGCATTTATCACATTTAGATGAGAAATTGGAATATAATTTAGCCAATTGGACTGTGGAATAGTGGGCCCGGGGTATGGTCTTAAATTGTAAAAATGAGTGTCTGGCACAGAGAGAGGCTGAATTTACTCATTTCAGAACAGAGTCCCAAATAGTTTCAGAAAATCACTGTTGAAAGTCTTATTCCCATAGCTTTTTAATTCTGTTCAGGAAACTATTCCTAGATCTTAAAAGTAGTTCATAAAGGGCTGATAACATCAGTTTATGATCAGGTTTGAAATTATGAACCTTCCCTAGCAAATTAGGTTCAAGGTCCTGAGGGAGCCTCAATTTTAAAGAAGCTCCTAACCTGTAAATAACAAAAGAAGTGATGTTTAGATATTATAAATTTGACAGATAATTGTTCAAAAGAAGTAGGATTTTGGTCAATAAAGAAATCTGAAAAGGATTGGATACCTAAATGTGACCATTGATTGTAACCAATATCTTGAACCGAAGGTAAAACAAAAAAAAAATGACCTAAAATAGGACTAATTAATAAGAATCTACGGAACCCAAAATGTTTCCTGAATTGAAACCAGATTATCAAAGTATGTTTGTATCTTTGTTTCTTTATGGGATTCTTTTCTTAATTATTTTCAGAATTTGTAAGATTAATTATTTTCTTGTTTATATCCCCAATGGTAACCATTTAAAAAAAATTCTCAGTAGTGGTCTGCAGGGTGAGGTTTGATAAGTCAATTAGTAGTTTAGTGATTTTTTTTCTACTTTTTAATGTAACGGGTTGCAATGCCATCTGTATAATTATATAAGATTAGTTGGTATCTATTTTATTCTCATGTAGCTATGTAACATTTATATGGTGAAACTAATCAAAATATTGATCAGAGATTTTGGTTGTAATTTGGGTTTTTTTCTGTTAGAAAAAGGAGTTCAAGTGATTGGCAGATTTCCCTTGAATACAACAGTACGCAGACCTAGAACAAAAAGAGCATACGTCTTTGTCAATTGCTTTGGGACACCTTAAGGTCGCAACATGTAGAATAATGCCAATTTTTTCTTTATTATTGATCTTCGAAGGAAAACAAGCTGTTGTTTTGCTTTAGATTTTGATATTTTCTGACGGGAGCTGTAACAAATATTGTGGGAGCTGCCGCTCCACCCTCACCATTTGCAACATGATTTATTTTGAGAATGACAAGGGAAAATGGCTAGGTCACCTTAGCAGCTGTTGGAGCCATTCACCGAGATCTTTTGAGCTTATAGCACCTGTTTCCTCATCATTGAATAGGATTCCTATTGCCAATCCCCTTCCTTCACAATCAAACCATGCCACTTGCAGTGGAATTAAAAATTCTACAGCCAATCCAAACACCGCACAACATCATTTCTGGCTTCCACATTTGGTTTCATTGTCCCTCATGATGCTTGGGGGCACGACCTGCCCTCTTTAACACAGACAACTGACCTGCAGTTCAGAGTGTCTCTCTCATAGCCGGTAAGGCACAGCACATGCACTTGTTCATGAAGAGCGAGTCATTAAATGCTGGAAAGTCCATTGACATGAAAGCCTAAGGTTTCTGCTGAAATGCTTGCATTTAATGCAAGATTTGGTTGACAGTTCTAAACAGGTTCTATTAAAAACATCTGGCCTTCCTATGGAGATGATCCTAGTTGAGTACTACTGCAAAAACAGCCTTGCACTCAACGTGAGCAAAACCAAGGATCTGATTGTGGACTCAGGAAGGGGAAATCAAGAGAACATTAACAAGTCATCGACAAGGGAACAGCAGTGGAAAGGGTTAAATGCTTCAAATTCCTGGATGTTGATATCTCTGTGGATCTGTTCTGGGCCTCCATGTCAATGCAACCATGAAGGAGGCTTGTTAGTGGCTGTACTTGGTGAGGTGTTTAAGGAGATGTGGCATGTCACCGAAGGCTCTTGCAGATTTCTACCAGTGTACTGACTGGTTGCACCATATCTAGTCTTCTCCTTGGCTTGGCTTCGCGGACGAAGATTTATGGAGGGGTAATGTCCACGTCAGCTGCAGGCTCGTTTGTGGCTGACAAGTCCGATGCGGGACAGGCAGGCACGGTTGCAGCGGTTGCAAGGGAAAATTGGTTGGTTGGGGTTGGGTGTTGGGTTTTTCCTCCTTTGTCTTTTGTCAGTGAGGTGGGCTCTGCGGTCTTCTTCATATCATATCTAGTACGGAGATATCAAAGCACAAGATGGAAAAAAAACTACTGTTGTGACTTTGGAAAGCGCCATCACGGGCATATGTCTCCACTCCATCTACAAATGACTGAGTCTTAAGAAAGCAGCCTCTATCCTCAAGGACCCCCATCACCCAGGCCATGCCCTCTTCGCACTGCTGCCTTTGGGAAAAAAGTACAGATTAGCATCCAACGGCACAAGGACAGCTTCTTCCCCTCTGTCATCAGATTTCTGAATGGACAATGAATCACAGACACATTCTCCTATTTTTTGCACTCATTTATTTATTTTAAAATATAGTTTTATAGCAATATTTTCACTGTAATGCTGTCACAAATCAATGAATTTCATGACATAAAATCTGCTGCTGCCTACAGGAAATTAAGTGAGACTGGGTGAACAGCTGTTCAGGGGACTGACTGCATGGGGATAAAAAGTGTTGAGGAGAGGGTTCAGGGTCAAAGGAGTGAAAGGTTGACACAAGCTAGTAAGTAAAGCATTAGGGTCGAGGATGAGTTGAAAGGTATCAGCAGTCAAGCCCACAATCATGAGCCAGGCCAAGTGGAGGGTTTCAGTGTGTTGCATAGATGGGATGCAGTTAACTGCCAGGTCTCAGGGTGATGATCAGCAAACAGCACAAGGACAAGCAGAGGAGTTGGAGAGTCTTTGTTAGGCCTTGAAAGAAAGGGTTGCAACTTAGTCAGGGGGAGTGGTTGGCAAAGGCTGATGTTCATGTGGGAGTTCACAGATGGGGATTGAAAGCTGAAAGTTTTTTTTTATTTAGACAGACAGCACGTTAACATGATGAATACAGGCCATTTTGGCCCACGAGTCCGAGCCGCCCAATTTACACCCAATTAACTTACACCCACCCCCCACCCCGACGGTGGGAGGAAACCAGAGCCCCAGGGGAAACCCCACACAGATACAGGGAGAACGTACAAACTCCTTACAGACAGCATGGGATTTGAACCACAGTCCCAATCGCTGGTGCTGTTAACTGTGGAGCCATAAAGTTAAGACATGCCAGGTTTGGTTAGAACAACAGAATGACAGGTCACATCACCACTCACTGGAAGAAGTGGTAAGGGGGTGTAGCGTGTCGAATGATTCAAAGACTTGTTGACTCAAACCAAGGCTTTTATTAACAAAAGTCTGGAGCGTAGTACATCGAGATTGACCAGTCCACACCGATCTGGGTCTGGTTAGGAGCAGCCCTTTATGACCTGCCAGTAGGTGTCGCTACAGCTCTCAGTCAATCACTACTACTATATGTAAATATATACAATATATACATTGGTGATAATATCCTGTACTATCACAGGGGGAAAAGCCATCAGGGCAGGGGAGGGTTTGGGCAGTGACAGGTAAAAGTTAAATTCTCGGAAAGGGATGGGGAGGTAGATTGCACCGTTGCCACTACAGTGGTCCCTTATAGTTTCCTCAAATAATGATGGATTATGGAATGAATAAATGGTAAGCACACTGAAAATCTGAGGAACCCAGCTCATCCTTTCAGTATCATTAGGAAAGAAAGATATATTGCCAACATTTTGGGGCTGAGTCCTTCTTCAAGGAAAAATCAGAAAAGACCGAAGCAGGATATATCAGAAAGTCTCAGAATTCAAACAATGGGGGAGGAATCCAGACCAACAAAAATGGATAGGAAAAGGGACTAGGTAGAATTTATCATGTCTGTGCAAAAGGTGAAACGAAAATGGAGAGACAACGGGGAAAGTAGGGGTTGGGTTTTAATGAAAGTCACAGAAGTCGATAGTAATACCGTCCAGTTGGAGGGAGCCCAGTCAGAAGATGAGGTATTGTTCCTCCAATATACGAGTGGTCTCAGTCTGGCAGGACATGAGACCATGGACAGACATGTCGGCAAGGGAATGGGATGGAGAATTGAAATGGGCGGCCACTGGGAGATCCACGCCATTGTCAGCAATATATCTCTATCTCCTACAGCTGTATTTCCCTAGCATATTGGTGTGTTTACTACAATCACAGTATCTTCAGCCTATCCTGTATCACTATGGAATGAGTAGCTTCGTGACCAAGTTTGCAAATGATATGAAAGGAGATGGAGAAGCAGTTAGTGTAGAGGAAACAGGGAGGATGCAGAAGGACTTAGATTAGGAAAATGGACGGGGATGTGGTAAATGAAATATAATGTCGGAAAGTGTAAGGTCATACACTTTGGTAGAAAACATAAACAAACGGACTATATTTGGGGAGAAAATTGAAAACACCCAGATGCAAAGGGACCTGGAAATTCTCATGCAGGATATCCTGAAGGTAAACTTACAGGTGGAGAAGAAGGCAATTGCATTGCTGGCATTCAGTTCAAGAGGAATAGAATAAAAGGGCAGGGATGTGATGTTGAGGCTTTATAAGGCCTTGGTGAGACCTCACTTGGAAAATTGTGAGCAGTTTTGGGCTCCTCATTTAAGAAAGAATGTGCTGACATTGGAGAGGGTTCAAAGAAGGTTCACAGGTAGATCCCAGGAATGAAAGAGCCTTTGACAGCTCTTGGCCTGTACTTGTTGGAATTTAGGAGAATGAAAGGGGATCTCATTGAAACATCTTAAATGTTGAAAGGCCTGGACAGAGTAGATATAAAAAGGTTGTTTCCCATGGTGGGAGAGCCTATGACAAGAGGGCGCAACTTCAGGATTAAAGGGCGTCTTCTTGGAAAAGAGATGTGGAGGACCTTCTTTAGCCAGAGACTGGTAAATCTGTAGAATTTGTTGCCCCAGCCATTTGTGGAGGTGGGTCAATGGATGTATTATGTTCTCGATTAGCCAGGGATTCGAAAGTAATGGGGAGAAGGCCGGGCTGTGGGACTAAATGGGAAAATGAATCAGCTCACAATTGAACGGTGGGGCAGACGATGTGCATAACAGCCTATTTTGCTCCAATGTCTTATGGTCTTATTGAGTAACTGTGTCAGGTGCCTGTCTCAAAACTGGAAGTCTCTCAGACTGATCTGCATTCAGTTAAGGTGTTTCAGAAGGTCTAGGAGGGGAGCCCCAAATTCACATTGAACATCGCTATGCCTGCCCAGTGTCATCCTGAGTCACATCATCAGATATGTGAACACCGTTCAGAAAAAAAACTTACAGTTTTCCCCCAATTTTTATTCACATTGAAAAGAAAATATATTAAAATTATAACTAAGGAAAGGAAACCTAACCACTATTTCATAACATCCTGGCTGACCTGATTGACATGTTATTTCCTGTCCAACCCCTGGTAACTGGTAACCGCCCCTAAAAAAAGAAATCTCACCCCCCCACCCCCCCGACTTAAATGGATGATCTCTGATTTTTGAGTGAAATACGAAAGTCTGCAGAAAGTGTGATTGTAATAAAAACACAGCAAAATGCTGGAGAAACTCAGCTGGTCTTTCAGCACCCATAAAGAATTCTGCTTATTCCTTGAAGAAGGGCTCAGGCCTGAAATGTCAGCAATATATCTTTGTCTCCTGTGGGCGCTGAAAGACTGGCTGGGTTCCTCCAGCATTTCGGTGTGTGATCTCTTAATTTTACACACTGACTCCCAGTTCAAGGTTCCCCAACAAGAGGGTACATCCCCTCTGCATCCATCCTGTCAGCGTCGGTTAACGTTAAAATCTAATTCACTCTCTCTCTTTCAAGGATTCTTTTGACCAATTGCAATACAATTCAATCGAAAGCCGAGCACGGTGCACTCTGCTTTTTGGGCAAGTGCATTTCACTGAGGTTAACTCTCATTTTTCTAAATTCTTGTGAACTGAGGGCAATTCTTGACCTTTCATCATCAGACAATCTATAATTCCAGGAATCGATCTACTTTATCCATTTGGCATCATCCTCAACACAAGTATCTCCTTCCATCGGAATGGATTGGAGAAGTGAACACTTCCTGAATACCTGTGAAGAATCACTTGAAGTCAGATTTGAACTCCAAATGCCTGGCAATAAGGGCTAACTGTTAATTTGTTTCCCCAATTCATGACTACACTGATGCCGACTATGTGGACAAGAGTTATCAGTTATTTATTAAAAGAAATAATCTGTTTACTTTTCTTCCCATTGAAGTGACCTCCTCTAGGTTCTTGTTATTAAAAATTTTTTTTATTGTTACATAACAACACAAAATTGGAAGGCATATTTAGAGTAGTGGTTAGCGCAACGCTATTACAGTTCCAGCAATCCAGGTTCAAATCTGGTGCTGTCCATAAGGGATTTGTGCACTTCTCCCTGTATCTGTGTGAGTTTCCTCTGCTGCTTTGGTTTCCTCCCACCCTTTAAAACGTACAGGGGTTGTAGATTAATTGGGGTATTTGAGCGGCATGGGCTCTGTGGGCCAGAAGGGCCGGTTACCATGCTATATGTTTAAATTTTAACTTAAAAATAAAAATGTGTTTAAAGATATAATTCAACTTTAGCCCATCATCAGACAGGCCTGGTGCCCCTAACAATAGAAGGGAAGGAAAAGGAAGTCCCTTCACAGAGTCCCTGAATGTCTGTGGATTTGCCTCCAGCGCTCCCTCAGCCTCTGCAGCTGCACAGACCAGTCCAAACCATCAGCAACCCGAGCTCCAGATCCAAGTCGCGGTTGGCGAAGCGGTTAGCACAACGACTTTACGGTGCTAGCCATCGGGACCAGGGTTCGAATGCCCCGCAGTCTGTAAGGAGTTTGTACGTTCTCCCCACATCTGCATGGGTTTTTCCCCGGGGCTTCTGGTTTCCTCCCACTGTTTGAAACGTGCCGGGGGTGTAGGTTAATTGGGTGTAAATTAGATGGCATGGACTCATGGGCCAAAATGCCCTGCTACCGTGCTGTATGAATGTCGAGAGGGTGCTGAGGACAAGAATGGCTCCTGAAGGATCTCGGTGTTGAAGGCTTCCTGCCCTCAGCACTCTTGGAATCCCAGTTCCAATACCTGGTTCACATGCAACAGCCCTCAGCCCGGGTGGGTCATTCAGCTGTTCGCCCTCTCCTGCCAGAATGTCCTGCTGCCGATCCAAAACACGCCTGATCTTACACCTTAGAGGCTTCACACCAACCAGGAGCCACGTTTATGGCCACAGAAGCTCCTGTCTTTTCCCCTTACTGTGAAGTCACCGACTGCCATCAATCTACCACCCTGCCTGTTCAGCAGAGCCACCCACAACACCATGATCCTGGCTACTGCTGCCTTCCCCCAATGATCCATCTCCCCAAACAGATTTCAGATTTATTGTCAGAGTACATACATGACATCACATACTGAGATTCCTTTTTCTGCAGATGAGGCAGAATTATGACTTATTGGTAGTACAAAAAAAATACAATGCATATAGATGTAAACAAATAAAGAACTGTAAACAGATAATGAATGTAAGCAAACTGACTGTGCAAAACGGGGAGATTAAAATAAATCAATGAAGTGCACAAGTAGGAGCCCTTAAATGAGCCCCAGATTGAGTTTGTTGCGGAGGGGTCTGATGGTGGAGGGTAGGCAGCTGTTTCTGAACCTGGTGGTGCGAGTCTTGTGGCACCTAGACCTCTTTCCTGATGGCAGCAGCGAGAACAGAGCATGTATCGGGTGGTATGGATCGTTGATGATTGCTGCTGCTCTCTAACGGCAGTGTTCCCTGCAGATGTTCTTGATAGTGGGGAGGGTTTTGCCCGTGATGTTCTGGGCTGTCTCCACTACCTTTAGGAGGGTGTTACACTCAGGAGTATTGGTGTTCACATCCCAAACTGTGATGCAGCCGGTCACCACACATCCCTCCACACATCTATTGAAATTTGCCAGGGTTTCTCGTGTCATATAATCCCCAAAGAAGTTTATCTGTCATGGATTTCCTGAACGACCTTCCTGCCACTACTCTTTCTGTTAGCCACCTACTGTCCCTCTTTGCTCAGGCCAGCTAATGGTGGTGTGACCAACATACTCACCGTGTCATCCACAACATTCTCAACATGGAAAATGCTCCAAAATGAATCCATGGGCAGCTCCAGTGCCTTCACACAGTCTATCTATGAGAGTCCCTCTTGTGTCAGCTTCCATCACCACCCCTGGCAAAGCATTCCAGTCACCCATTACTTTATGTGTAAAAAAAAACCATACCCTTGAGGTCTCCTCTAAAGTTTCTTCCCCTCACTTTGTTCAGATGTCCCCTGGAATTTTCTACTCCCACCCTGTGAAAAAGCTACTGGCTCACCATCCTATCTGTGCCATCACAATCCTGTAGACCTCATATATGAATGTGAATTGCATGGAGCAATACCTACAGGTTAAAAGCAGCAAATTTTTGGTTTGATTTCAGTGCCATGCTCGCCCAGACACGTTGGAAGATGAAGGGCCTGTTTCCGCGCTGTGCACTGCTATGTTCTCATTTTTTTGTTAACCATGTTTCCCCATTCCACCTTTTCCGTTCTCTTCGTGTGGTAGATCATTATCAGTCTTCGAGAAGCAGGGGAGGAACTTTAACAAGCCACTGAAAGAAGTCCTTCTGTCGGTCTATCCAGTATTAACTCCAAACTAACAGTGATAAAGTCAAAGAACTTAGATTAGAAATATTTTGGCTTCACTGGCAGATTTTGCTCACTCTAAATATCAACAACAGAGGTTGGAAACACAACTCAGTTGAAATCAAATTAATTGCTTTAAAGTAGGTCATCATTTGCTTCCGAGAAAGTGAAAATCATATTCATCTGAAACAGCCAGTGGAGTGCCTTTTCACGGCTGTCAGAACTATACTGGAGGAAGCAGAGCAACTCGTCAGTGCACAGAACACAGCAGCCTGATTAAAAATGAGAGCATCCATCGAGTACAGGACATTGTCATTACACGAGAGCTATCCTTCAAAATATTATGATGGATTTGTTTCAAAATGAGGCAAGCACTATGTTTAACATCTCATGAAAAACTGTGATAACACTCCCTCAGACTCCCCTGGAATTTTACCCTCAATTATTTTCTCAAGTCTCCAAAGTGGAACTTGAACCGAGCACCTTATGCGTCAACATCTTATGAAAAGAGATGCACTTATAATAGTTATTGATTTAAAATCATTGTGACCACTGTGAATTCATCTGAAGGGACAGATGTACCTCTGTTTAAGCCTCGTTTCCACGAGGGGCGCTGAACAAAGTGGCGACTCTCTGTCTTCCTTACGGTAGACAAAGCTAAAGAATTTTGTGTATGTTCCACTCTTAAGTGTAGTATTACCTGACAATAATAGAACCTTTTACCTTTACCTTAAGCACTGCAAGGAGTCAAACAACGGTCACAGCTGTAGAATTTATAAAAGCTCATGAAAGTCAAGTTAAACTCAGTGTTGCCGTGCATCCACCTGCAATTTATGATATAACTTGTTGATTCATTCCACAAAAACTATTTGGTAACGCTGTCAATAACTATGTTGACAAATAGTCCTTGACATACTTGTAATAATTATCTAGTTCATTCGGTGCAGTCACTTCACGCCATATTACATCCACTTTCTCTGCTATTTATTTTTGCTATTCCTATATTTTATAAATTTTAGAAATTTTCTGTGTTATGTGAAGCTTGAAAACATTGAAAGTAAGTTATCATGGGCATGGAAATCACTAAAACGAATTTAACTGAAAAGTTTGTGGAATAATGGCCCTTATCCCAAATAGTTTGAATAAAAAGGACATCACTGAATAATGTAGCATTAATTGGATACCCTTTCAACTGCTACCAGTTCTCATCAATATATCTCAAGAAAAATATATTGACCCACGACATGTTTACAACCCATTTCAGCCCACAAGTCCGTGCCACCCAATTAACCTACATCCCCGGTACATTTTAAACAGGGGGAGGACACTGGAGCCTCTGGGGAAAACCCAGCCAAACATCGGGAGAACGTACAAACTCCTTCCAGACAGCGTGGGATTCGAACCCAAGTCCCAATCGCTGGTGCTGTAACAGCACTAACCGCTACGCTTTCTTCCTACAAAGGCGAATAATTTTGGGGGAGAATGATTGGGATAATTTTTTTTCAAAGCATGTGTAATTGAGGTCTGGGACCATCCCTCCCAAAATCAGGTCATTTAAAAATCTCAAAACTTACATTATGGACTTTTGAAGGGCAAGAGTTACAAAATCAGTTAAATAGGAACTGACAAATGATGTAATTAATTTCAAAGTATAAGCTAAATGCACGGTCCCTCTTTCTATTGCTTATTTTTTTAATAGAGAGGGTTTAGTTGGGCCTAAGTCATATTTCACCCCTATAACAGTGTTTGATTCGCCGAGGTCTTTCGAGCAGACATTACATAGCATTTTTTAAAAATCCTTTATATTTTAGAGCAAGTACAATATACTATTGTATTGCTCAGTTCATTTTTTTGTGGATGCTTGTCAAAATATTTTGTGCTCATTAAGATATTGGATGTCAAAGCTGAGGAATTAAATAGTTGTTCCAGCTGGCATCCACCCTCAGTGAAGATGAAGCCTAACCTAAATACTGGCATCAATTAAATATAGATTACTAGTACCAGCATGAGCATCAAACTTTAAAAAAATGTGTTGTTTCATATGAAAAAACAATTTACAAGTAATATTCCAGAGTTCATATTCCTCTGCAAGTAAGGTGAACCAGAAGAATCATACAGAAATTACTGGTACTCCCTAAATTAATTTCACATGGTAGCGAGAGTGTTTTACCCCTTCAATTTGTATGGCATTTCAGCTTAAGTACTGAAGCTGAAAGGACAATGTCCCATCATTTTTAATTTAATTTAGACAAACAAGAGGCCCCTCTGGTCTACGAGCCCTTGCTGCCCAAATACACCAATTAACCTACAACCCTGTAGGTTCTGAAGGGCAGGAGGAAAACCACGCCAACACGTGGAGAACGTACAAACTCCCGATTCGAACCTCAGCCCCTGGCGCCCTCATCCCATTGCATACTGAAGGCCGTTCACCTGACACAAATGACAAAGCATTAAGATGCATGAAAAATAAATGCTGAAATTTGAACCAATACTCATTATGCCGGGTATTAAGCTATGATAGAATTCCAAATCTGTGATAAGAAATTGAGGGGCATTTGCTAAAATAACATTTTCATAACACAAGGTAGTTTAGAAGGGCAGAGTAGCTCACTTTCAGTCGCAAAAGCGAATCACCACTTGTTGATCTGAACAAGAGACCAAGGCTTTCGGTTTATTCACTTAACAAAATATTTTGAGTAATCAAATTTTATTTATACTATGATATTTTACCATGATAGCCATAGGAGGTGTCCAGCACATGCATACTTCACAATATTGATCATTCAACTGTCTTGCAGCAAAGCAGAAATGTGATTTATATGTTGTATGCCTCAGGCAGATACTAGCTACACATCTTTTGATGTAAATTATTTCCATTACAAAAATAAAACCACTAAAACCAAAGAGTGTGACAATGGCAGAGGAATGTGCCGATGACTAAAGGGCAGTTTGCATGGCTACTCAACCAGATGTGGCTCATTTGTTGACCATCTGAGGTGCAATGGAACAAAGATGCTTATTGAATTCATTCTGCTAGTTGAATCGTGTTCCCCGGCCATTAAGCCTTCCCAGGTGGTTTCCCACCCAGACTTGGAACAGATCTAAGTCTGCTTCATTGAGTTTTCCGAGTGGCGATGATGAGAATACAAATCCACGGCTTTCTGGTTATTGCAGTTAATATCAATGAGGACAGAATGTTTCTAGATTAACAGAACAAGTGAGTTAAAATCTGGGTTTTGACTAAAAGACTTTAATAAAAAACAGGGCACATAAGTATATAATTTCAGTCGCACAGCAGATTAACTTTTACCTTTATCATATTCTCACCTATATTTCACTAGGTAAATCGTGGAAAATTGAAGATCTTACGAAAAGATAATTATATGGAGGTACGTTTTAAGACACTGACACATGCAGTTATTTGAATGATGGTGATAAACAGTTCCTTTCTTTTTGCTGACTTCTAAACTTCTCTGTCCATTAATAGCTTGTAACTTGCTTATTACATGCATAATGCAAAGAGGTCATGATGTTTCCCAGTAATCTGCAACCTAAGTCAGAGTGATTTATGGAATTGAGTAGCATTAGGCTAAGAATGGTATTGTCTGGAGCCAGCTATAATTTGAATATTGTTTAAACCACTTGGACCGTCCCAATCCAATTCCACTCCATGAAACTCAAAGAAATTTACTTTGTAAGGTCATTTGTTTTGGGCAATATAGGTTTTTGGACCACGTTATCTGCATGAAATACAATATCATTTGGTTAAGAGTGGGTAGCAATAATCCCATGGATAATTTGCTTCCAAAATTCCACATTACAAGTTTTGCCTTCTTTGTTCAAGACTAAGCTTAAATTAAACAAGAAAATAAATCTATCAGAACCACTTAATTATTTTCACCTGAAGCATCAACCAGCTATATATCTGTGGTTGAGGAAACTTCAAAGTGTAATTATGGCTCATCTGATGTTGTTTATGAATAAGACAATTGCCAACTAAGTCTGAAATCCACTCCATAAACAATATTGAATAATGTGAACTCATTCTAAACTGTCAAATATCTGATCTGTACCAATTATGAGCTCATTTGCATCATTGGTCAGAAATATCAACCCCAGATCGCCATCGCTGAGTGCCTTTGGCTTTTACTCTTCATTCAACTAGATTCCCTCATCTCAATTATTCAAACTTTCAGGAAAAATCGAAAATGCAAACAAAGCCTATGACCAATCATGTCGGTGAAATAAATTGATGATGCAGCCTTAAAAAGAGTCTCACTAGCCCCTTTTGTTGGTCTGGATTCCTCCCCCAGCCAGCATTTGTCTGAATTCTGAGACTTCTCGACACTTCCTGCTTCTCACTTCTTCCTTGAAGAAGGGCTCAGGCCCAAAATGTTAGCAGAGCATCCTCGTCTCCTGAAAAGGCCGGTTGAGTTCCTCCAGCATTTTGGTGTGTTTTTACTCTCCATAAAAGTATTTCATTTCTCATCAGGAATTCCACTGATGCATCTTCGATAGAGAAGCAAACAAAATTTGGTAATGAATTAAGCAGACGCATATAACAAAAATGGCAAAACAAAGAACTTCTCTGTGTAGGTAGAAGAATCATATATCCAACAGAGCAATGTTGATGGAGTGGAAAAAGCTTTGAGGAAACTACTAAATCTTAATTTTGGAGGCAAGGGAATGGCCAAGTAGCAAAATGGTAAAACAATAATGCAACTGATAGCAAATGTGTTATGACTTTGCAAATCATAAGAAACGCAAGAAAGTTGGAGCAGGAGTCGACAGATTTGTCCTCAGTCCTTCTTCTTTATGAGTTCTGTCGATCCCCAATGTTTTAAAACGGTGGACACCTGCACAGTAAGTACTTCAAATGATCTGGCGTCCACAACCCAATGAGGTAGTGAATTCCAGAGATTCAATATCATCAGTGGAATGTAAATCCTCCATTTTCAACAACGAGCCCTTTGTCCTTGCAGCTTTTCCCTCTTGTTCATGATTCTCTGATGAGCAAAAGTATGGAAAAGAATTCATCTAACTTTATTCTGGATTTGTATCTACTCGTGGTGAAGCAAAAACTCAATAGATTTGAAATATATGAAGTAATTCTGCTTTTGGGGGGATTAAAACATTTGAGGGACATAGCACACATTTTCCTTCAACTATTGGAATGTGAATGCACGAAATGAAGCTTACCTTGCCCATCCACCAATAAATAGAGAAAGAAAATCCGTGAAAGGATGGAGATTAAGGTCATCCCGATGCAGGTAATAGTGTTATATTAATGATCCTTTCAGAGATGTCTGAGTGTCTCTTCTTGATATACACATTAATTTTCATGACAACTCTTGCATTTGTATTATCAATTTAATTCCTATACTAAATAGCACAAAACTGAGGTGAGCTAATCAATGCACTCCGAGGCAGTTTAACACTGTTAAAGATTTCAGGTGAGACTTCAAAAAGAGGTCCTTCTGCCCTTTCTGTTGGTCATGAAAAATATGGCAGCACTATTCATAAAAGAGCAGGGGAATTCTCTCGGTGCCAGGCTTAATTTATTCCTCAATCAACAGATAAACCAGGCAAAATAATTTGTATTTGTTTGTTGGTTGTGGAATCTTGCTGAGTCTAAATTCGCTGCCAAGCTTCCCTCCTTCACACTAGTTCCTATAATGAAAACAAGCTCAATTTTGTTTTAAAAACATGTGTCTCAGGTTTCCTGTGATATAAGGGAAGGCTCCAAAATAATTTGTTCCTTCTCTTTCTTTCCTTTCTCATGCCTTCACTTGGTCAAGAAAAATGACAAAATGTTATGATCTTGAGTCCTACGACAGGAAAAGCCGGTTCATAGGTCCACCGAGTCTGAACTGACCTCCATTCATACAAATTCCATCAACGTCTACCCCCCATCTGCATACTGAAGGAAATTTAAAGTGATAACCGACCTGCTAACCTCCATGTCTTTAGAAGGAACCTGGAGTGTCCATGGGGAATACATGGACACAGGGATGATGTGCAAACTCACCATTGCAACACAGAGGTGGGGATTGATGGCAGGTCCTTGGAGTTTGAGGCAGCAAGTCCACGCCTGCACCACTCTACCTTAATTGTTCATTGGAGACTACATATAACATCTATCATCGCCCCACCATAGGTTTTCAAACCTAACATGTTTGAATATCTCTGTTAATTCTAAGCGTCGTCATCCCCATTTTCATCCCAATCAACTTTTATCTGGCCCCACCTTCATCAAGTTTCAGGTTTCAGGTTTCATTTTTCTGTGGGACATTTCTTCCATTCCAACTCACTTGTAAACAAAGCACAAGCCTGCTAATTCATTGCACATTCTTCCTTGCTATCTTAGACAAATATTTCTGACAAAGCTGGCTTTAATTAATAAAGTCAAGTTATCTTTCTTAGCCATCCGAGTATTGTCTCCAAAAAAAAAACAGATCTTCAAAATGCAATCTGGTCTGTGAAATTTCTTTGCAGTTTCCTGTTTATGTTGTTAGCAGCTCAGTCCCTTGTGGGTTGACATGCTACTCAATTGGCAGCGCACAGGCTCCTTACCTCCTATGTTCGTCGGCTCAGTCCCACTCCAGAGGCTTGAGTCTGAAATCTGAGTTAATCCACCAGTCCAGGTCAAGCCATTACTTGGTGTGCTTCTGGTTGGATGAGGTGGTGCAATTTTATTTTTGCAAGGAAGGTTGGAGTTGACATTCTGAATCACTCCTGGTTATCACATATAACCAAAAACCTAAAATTTCCAGAGAGAAAACAAAAATCTAATGTTTATGAGTAGACTTGATTCTGTTCAGATTGTCAATGAATAATGGCTTATTATTGATAATATAGGCAATTCCAACTGGTTATGTGACTTTGAGAGATAACTTTCTGAAGACCTTTCAATAATCCTAGTAAGTTCTGCAGGATCATTAATATTCTAGATACTCTTTTCCTGTTTGTAACATCAGAGAATTTAAAATTACCACATGATTGCCAAGAACTCTGGGAAAGTATGCTTAATAGGTTGGAATTTCCTCTCATTTGCCCAACATATTTGTCTCTTTATCTCCACTATGTGTTATATTGCGTACTCCAAAGTTCATTTACAAAGTTGAGATTTTTTGTCAGAGTACAGACATGTCATCACATGCAACTCTGAGATTCTTTTTCTCGTGGGCCAGGTCAAATCTCAGTAGTGCAAAAACTCTACGCAAGGAAAGATATGTATACAAAAGAGAGAAATGTAAACAGACTGTGGATTTCAATTGTTATGAGCCCAGAGGACCCCAAAACCAAGCAGCAATAGATATTCACCAAGACAAAAGTTGCTTTTAATTATCTTTAAACATGACAACAGAATCACACTTTAACTTATCATTATTGACTTAACTAACCTAACTTAACCTCCTTCTAATTCTAAGCGCACGTCTATGTAATGTGTGTGTAAGTTAGAAAAGTTCTTTGATTCACAGTCCATTCTCACTTCTCATTCCTTCAAGTTCACTGGTTGCAGGCAATTCTTACACTGTACACAGAATTTAACATTTATAAAGTTCACCAGGCTTTTGTGCTTGAAAGGTAAATGGTTACCACTCAGGAAGGTTCTTGTTGGTTTTCAGAGACTGATTCATTGTTCCAGGACATCCACAACTGATTCCTTTTTTTAAAATCATCCACTTCAGTGTCTTGCCGAAGAAACTTGTCCCCTCAGGGTTCTCCAGATGATAACCTCTTTCTTTCAGGTCATCACAGAGTGCATTTTCTGTTTCTCTTATTTCAAGTGAAAGATTAGACACCCAGTTGTCTCCTCTTGCATGAACCACAAGGGCTTTGACCAGGCTAAACTTAGCACTCACAACCCGTCTTCCAAATGGGGTTTTCCACAAGCTTGCCAGCTTGTCCTGTTCCAGTTCCAGTTGCGGCTGCTGACTGGAAAAGTGTAGAACTGATCTCTGACTATCTCTCTCTCTCTCTCTCTCTCTCTCTCTCTCTCTCTCTCTCTCGCAGAGAAAAAGCCTATTTAACTCTCTCTGCTTGCAAAACCACATGACCCACTTAGAACAGCAAGTTCCCCTCCAGACTGTCTCCGGCTCCAACAATCCATTAGTGAAGTCTCTTGGGCACTCTCCAAAGCATTTCCAAAGGTTCTGAAGTCCCGACATACCTAGCATTATCAGAGCTCTAGAATTTTAAATAAAATCTGTTTTAAAGTTTATGTGACCTAATTTATCTCCCCAAAACATATCTATATTATGTTGCACAATCAATTTCTTGATTTCTGGTGTGATTATTTTCCTTTCACAAAGTTCAGTTCCATTTGTTTGTAAATCGATGAGAGTGCTGGAGAAACTCAGTGTACCAAATATTCCAGAGCCTGGGCCCTTTGTCAAAGTACAAAACTTCTATTACAAATGAGAATCAGGATTTATTGCCATGAACAATTCATGAAATTACCAGGTAAGTGTTTTGTGGCAACATCATAGAGCAAACATACATATTATAACCATCTTACGACATTACTATAAAAGATAAAATAAAATAAAATGTTATGAGCCCAGAGGATCCCAAAACCCAGCAGTAATAGAAATTCACCAAGATAAATGGTTAATTTAACAAAAGTTTCTTTTTATTTTATTTAAGCATAAAAACAGGATCAAACTTTAACTTATTACTTTTAACTTAACCTATCTTAACCCCTTTCTAATTCTAACCACATGTGTATGTTCAGGAAAGTTCTTTGCTTTAATAGTCCAATCATTCACTTTTCACTTCTCCAAGTTCACTGGTATCAGGTAATTTTTATACTGTGCACAGAATTTAACATTTATGAATTTTCACCAGGCTCTGCTTCTTAAAGGTAAATGGTTGCTTCTCAGGAAGGTTCTTGTTAGTTTCAGAGAGATTTGTTGTTCATTGTACCCACACAAACTGAATTCCTCCAATCAGTCACTTCAGTGTATGGCGAAGAATCTTGCCTCATCCTGGGTTTTCCAATGATAACCTCTTCTTCCAGGTCACAATAGAATTCCTCTTGTTTCCCTTATTTCAGGAGAAGCACTCTAGCCAGCTATTTCTTCTTGTGAGGACTATAAGGGTTTTGAACAGGCTGAACTCAGAACTCACAACCTGACTTCAAAATGGGGTTTCCAACAAGCCAGCTTGTCATGTGGCAGCTTCCAAAACTACTGCAGAATTGACCTCTCTCTCTCTCTCTCTCTCTCTCTCTCTCTCTCTCTCTCTCTCTCTCTCTCTCTCTCTCTCTCTCTCTCTTTCTCTAAGAGAAGAATCCTGTTTCTTCTTTTCTCTCTCTCTGCTTGCAAAAACCAGAACCCCTCCAAAGGCTCCAAACCCAATCCTTGAAAGATCTTTATCAGCACTTGTGCCCGGACTTTGTTCCATTTACACCTGCTTTGGAAGTATCTTCCAAAGCAGTTCAATTGTCTTTGTGAAATAATGAATGTGTGGCTTCAGCAAAGCTCTTGCATTTTAAATGAGATGTGAAATGTTAGTATCTGTTTGTGAAGTGACCTACACTAAACCTCCACAATCTATCTCTTTTAAATACATACTTATATGTAATATAAAATATAATATAACCCATAACTAAAATATTAATAACAATACTAGTGCATAAAAAGTAAGGCAGTGTCTTTGGTTCATTGATTATTTTGGAATCTGATGGCAGTGGGGAGGAAGCTGACCTTGTGTTTGTTTTTAGGCTCCTGTACCTTTCCCCGATGGTAGCAGAGTGAAGATGGCATGGCCTGGCTGCTTTTTTAAGACTCCACCTCGTGTAGATGTCCTCAACGGAGTGAAGTCTTGTGCCTGTGATGTTGCAGGCCAAGTTATCTTCATGACATAAAGAAGATTGCATGACCTGCTGATTTTCTCCAGCACTTTTGTATATCAACCACAAGGTCTTCAGACCTTCTTGCGTACCTCACATTTGTATGTGACTATGTTTTTGGAAAAATCTGATCTCCAGCAGTTATCAGACTTTTTTCTAAAACAGCTAGATTTGTAAGTTAATGTAAATTTAGTCTAATGTAAAATGAGTCTCATTTTATTGTACTATTGAAGGTGTCGATCTAAAAGAGGTTCGAAAAGAAAAAAGTACATTTGCTCCCAAAAATCCCAAGCACAGTCAATCAACATTAATTTTTTTATTTGATTCTTTAAAATGTAATTTTAAAATCAAATTAGATATACAGCACGGTAACAGGTCATTCACACCCAAATAACCTATACCCCCGGTACATTTCAAGAGGTTGGTGGAAACCGGAGCCTCTGGGGAAAACCCACGCAGAAATGAGCACAAGATAAAGTGGGATTTGAACCCTGGTCCTGATTGCTGGTGCTGTATAGGCTTTGCACTAATTGATACACCAAACGTGCCACCCCGTTCATTTCTTCCATTCTTGGGAAGCGATTCTAAGCTGAACTTGCAGATCTTCTGTTTTCCAGATAATATCGTCCCTCAAACTTTTGCCTTTTCTTGTTACAGGCCGCTAACAACAACGGAAACAGCAAAGGCTGGATCCAATTTTTTTTTTAAAAATCAAAACATAGTTGTGCAGTCACTGCAAGCTGGGCAGCATCTATGGAGGAGAGAGGAAGTTGTAGAAAGTAGCAAATGCAGCTGAGAACATCAGGCAATCTTTCCTCCCTTCCATGGAATACAGTGGAGGGAGATGCATGACCATGAACTTTAGTGGAGGGAACTAAGACCTGGATTATCTTCTGAATGGGAAGAAAATTCATTCAATTGAAGTTCAAAGGGACTTACGAGTCCAAGTGCAGGATTGCCCAAAGTTTAATTTGTAGGTTGAGGTATTAGTAAGGAAGACAAATGAAACGTTAGCATTCATTTCAAGAGGACTAGAATGTAAATGGAAGGATGTAATGCTGAGGCTTTATAAGGCATTGTTCAGACCACATTTGTAGTGGGTTAGCAGTTTTTGGCCCCATATCTGAAGAAAGATTTTCCGGCATTGGAAAGGGTCCAGAGGAGATTTATGAGTACAGTCCTGGGGATGAGACGATTAATGTACGAGTAGCTCTTGATGGATCTGGGCCTGCACTAGTTTAAAGAATGAGGAGATATCTCATCGAAGCATAACAGATATTGAAAGGGCTGGATAGAGTGGATGCAGAAAAGATGTTTTGTGGAATGAGACCATCTAGGACCAGAGGCCTCAGCCTCAGAATAAAAAAATGTCCCTTTAGAACAGAGATGAGGAAACATTTTTTCATTCAGAGAGTGGTGAATCAGTGGAATTCGTTGCCATAGATGGCTATGGAGGCTTAGTCATTGGGTATAATTAAAGCAGAGGTTGATAGGTCCTTAATTAGTAAAGGTGTCAAAGGTTAAGGGGAAAAGGCAGGAGAACAAGAGTTGAAATGAAAAATACATCAGTCATCATTTGAATGGTAGAGCAGACATGATGGGCTGAATGGCCCAATTCTACTCCTAAGGCTTACGATCTTATGGACTACATTACATCTCCCATTGCTTTGGAAAGGCAGCCAATATGCTGAAGGACCCATCGTATCCTGGGCACAGTGCCTTCTCCCTCCTCCTATTTGGCAGAAGATTCAGTAGTATCACATGGTGCACCAACAGGCTCGTGAACAAACCGCACAAAAGTGCTGTCATCTTGCCCTTGCTTGGTACTAATTGATCATTTTTATTCATTGTAACTCTGTCATTCTGGCCTTGTTCTTCTACTTTATACAGCTGTATGAAAGTTAATGTGAACCTGTAAGAATGCTCACAAAAGCAACTTTCTCACTGAGACAAATAAACTAAAGTTACTTAAACAAACTATTTCTGGTGGAGGACCCATGCATGTAACGTGAGCATCTTGGACCACAAGTTGTTATTCTCCCTTCATGTGCTTTCTGGTGGTTTATGTTTTTAGTACACTTCTATTTTCGCTGTACTTGTCCAGTCGGTTTACATTGTGTCTAACATTGCCAAATGTACAAAAACCTGCCACTGCATATCCACTAACTGAAACAATACAGCTTACCACAATGGGACAGGAGCACTCATCAATACGACCACCTACCCCATATGGTGCTTGTGGCTGTGAGGATGGGCTAAGAAGAAATGTCCAGTGTGTCTGATGTCGCTCAGAGTCTGTTTGTTGTAAATCCTACACATTAATCCAAGGCCATGCATTCTCTCCCCTGTTGGGCATTCGAGGACATCATGGCACAGTTCTCAAAATTAACGATTTTGACCTCCAAGCCAAAAACATAACTGAAACAAATTATCTGTAGATTTCTCTCCATCCCCCATTCTTCACCCCCTCACCCATCGATGTAATTGTTTAAAAAGGACTCGAAAAATCTGTGAGGACCCCTACCATCAAGCACACAGCATAATCCAGGTACTCCTGTCGAGGAAGAGATACAGGAGTCTCAGAGCCAGCACCACCAGGCTGAGAAACAGCTTCTTCCCAAGGGCAGGGAGATGGTTGAACTCCTAAAACAACTCCCCGTCACTCACTAATTATTAATAATATTTATTTTGATATGCAGTATGTATATAGGTTTTATGTCTTAAGAAAAATGGCGGCACTACCAGAGCTGCTCTAATGGCAATGCTACCGCTATTATGTACCCGCAGAGAGCAGGGAGAGGAGACACAGTGCTCCTCTGCAGGGTACTACCACTCAGTCCAGCTACTGACAGCTCCATATAGGCTTTAACCGGCCTGGTAAAGCAGTTAATTTTAAAATCCTGCAACTTCAGAGTGTGGGCCCAAGATATGTTTGACAGCAGGCTCGAGGGGAGGCAGAGAACTGGCATAGGGCACCAGAAAAGGAGACTGTGGTGATATGTAATTACACCACTAGGTCACCAGGGGTCATTCCGGTGACCTTGTATATAAAGCTGTCCAGAGCTACAGTCTAGCCTTCCAGGTTTGTCTTACAGAGAGACAAGACCTCTTAGTGTACATATTAGTTTATTAAAGCTGTCTGATACTCGCACTGCTTGTGTGGTTATTGTCAGTACAGAGACCACCTCCCATTTGAAAAGGAGAATCAGAAGAGATGGCCCTATGGGACGGTGAACATGGAGGTGGGCCATTGAAGGGTTCTGTGGCTGTTGAACACGCAGGCGGGGTGCAACTTGAGACAAAGAACTTGTGCAAGCTACGGGCTGCTGGCGACTGCGGTCAAAGGACTCAGGCCAGGCTGGAGACTGGCTTGATACTGGCTGAAGGGATACCAGGTATCAGAACCAGGATGTGAGAGGATCCTGAAAGTGCCGAGGGGGTTCCTAATCGTGTCTAAGGTTTGGACCTGGAGCTCAGTTCTTGATGGTTTGGACTGAAAGTCTGTGCAGCTGTAGAGGCTGCAGGAGCGCTGGACACGGAATCCGAATGCACGGACACTCTGACTCTGGAGGGATTCTCTTTCTCTAACTGAAAGGAGCGCTGGGCAATTTCTGTTGATAGTGAAACTTTGTCAGTTTCGTTTACTATTACACCAGTTATTACGTAACAATAAAGTAATCTTGAATAGGTATCATTTTTTTTTCTGTACATGTTTTATGTCCGTTCATATGCTTCCACTGTTTTTTACCGTGACCAGAGAACGCTGTTTCATCGAGCTGCACTGGTACCATGAGATGATAAGTAAACTTGAGCCTGAACTACAAGTTGTTTCTTCATATTGATCATTGTTTAAAGAGAATGGGTCTCCCATTTGAGTCAGAAGTGAGGCAATTTTTCTACTTTTCTCAAGTTTTAAGTATTTGCATCTCACTTCCTCAAAGGGTAGTACATGTTTTTACCCAAGGCATATAGGAGGGTTTGCTGGGTTACAGATAGCCTTGCTTAATGGAAATCTGACTTTTCATAAATCTCTGTAAATTTGTAAAATATTTTTCAAGCTCGTAATTCTAAAATGTTTCATGGTGTCCATTAATGACTAGTTAAGTATAAACTATATTCCATTAGTTTACTTTATTGCTCATGAAACCATCAGATATAGGAGCAGATGCAGGATTCAATCCGTCGTGTCCGCTCCACAGTCCTTCATGAGTTTATCAAATTCTCCCACTCAGCCCCATGACCCTTAATACCCTGACTATTCATATATCTATCAATTTCTGCCTTAAATGCACCCAACGACCTAGCCTCTGAAGCTGCCCATGGCAACAAATTCCAGACAATCACCACTCACTGGCTCAAGGAATTCTGCCGCATCTCATCTCTGTTTTAAATGGGCACACATCAATCCTAAATCATCTTAGGGGTAATTATTCAATGAAATGAAAGGAACAATGCAGATGTATGGGTGGCACAGTTGGTGTAGTGGTTAGAGCAACACCTTTACAGCACAAGCGATTAGGACCAGGGTTCAAATCCCACACTGTCTGTAAGGAGTTTATATGTTCTCCAAATGATGCATGGGTTTTCTCCGGGGGTTCCAGTTTCTTCCCACTGTTAAATTTACCGGGGGTGTAGATTAATTGGGTGTAAATTGGGTGGCAAAAACTCATGGACCAAATAGCCTGCTACCGTGCTGTATGTCCAAAGTAAAGTGATATGGATTACTATTGAAAACGGATGTTTTCAGACTTATGGAGAAATCAACATTTCTCAAGAACAGAACTTGTATGCCACTAGGGTAAGCCTGTAAATATTTGATTATTAAGGGGGGAGAGGGTAATGTAACCACAGGTTAACATGAATGCAAAGTTGGATTTACTATTAGGTCTACTTCTTTTCTTCTTTGGCTTGGCTTCGCGGACGAAGATTTATGGAGGGGTAAATGTCCATGTCAGCTGCTGCAGGCTCGTTTGTGGCTGACAAATCCGATGCAGGACAGGCAGACACGGTTGCAGTGGTTGCAGGGGAAAATTGGTTGGTTGGGGTTGGGTGTTGGGTTTTTCCTCCTTTGTCTTTTGTCAGTGAGGTGGGCTCTGCGGTCTTCTTCAAAGGAGGTTGCTGCCCGCCGAACTGTGAGGCGCCAAGATCATATTAAATGATGGAGCATGATTGAAGAGTTGAGTGGCCTAACCCTACTTATGATTCATATGTTGCTTCTTGGGGATTTGCCGTTTCTTTTAGTATAGCAAGGATTACAACAATCCAGTGTTCATTGGGGATGGACAATCCCCAATTGGTGGAGAGGATGAGCAAATTTGAGTTCTTGGGAGTCACTCTTTCGGAGGATCTTTCCTGGACCCAACACATCAATGGCATCATGAAGAAAGCACGTCTGCGCCTCTACTTCCTCAGGAGGTTTGGTATGACACCACAAACCCTGGCAAATTTCGAGAAGGGTGAAGGAAAGAGTGCGGGCCGGCTGCATCACGGTCTGGTATGGGAACACCAGTATCCCTGAGCTTAAAGCCTCCAAAAAGTAATGGACACAGCCCAGAACATTACAGGCAAAGCCCTCCTCAACATCAAGAACATCTACAGGGTACACTGCCACCTGAGAGCAGCAGCAGCAACAATCATTAAAGACCCACACCATCCAACACTTATCTGTTCTCACTGCTGCCATCATGAAAGAGGTATGGATGCCACAGGATTTGCACCATTTGGTTCAGGAACAGCTGCTACCCCTCCACCATCAGAATCCTCAACAACAAACTTAATCAGAGATTCATTTAAGGACTCCTACTTGTCACTTCCTTCATTTTCTTTTTGTTCTCTTTGTATTGTACAGTCAGTTTGTTTACATTTGTTATGTTTACAGTTCTTTGTTTGATTACCTGTTTACATTGTGTACAGTTTATTTTTTGCACTGCCAATTAGTGTTAATTCTGCCTGGCCTGCAGGGAAAAGAATCTCAGGGTTGTATGTGATGTCATGTATGTACTCTATCTGAATCTGAAATCTGAACTCAGACATGCTTCATTGGTTATAAAATTCCCTGGTCATCCTAGGGTTATAAACAAGCTCAGTAGATCTGCTTCCCCTTATTTCTCTGTTTTTGCTGATTTGGTACGTCTCGTTGGTCAACAGTAAGAGAAAAAAAATTGATATATATATTTTTTTTAAGTGTGGATTCCAATAGATGTTAAATAAATGACCAGCATCAGAAGAAATACCACCAGCAGAGAGCCTGTCAGCAAGGTATCAGATTTTGATCAAATACTAACCAATATTACAGTTATCTGGGAAAGGTTTGTTTCTCTGCAGGGCTAAATCAAAATGGATCAAGGGTAACAGGCATATACCCTAACGGGAGTAGTCTCTGCAGGGTTATGCGTTCAGATGAACAACTACAAAATCTCACCAGTGGTGCAAATATGTTTGGACTTGAACTCTTAAAATAAAAATGGATCAAGGGTAGCAGGTATATACCCTAATGGGAGTAGTCCTGTGAAGGCTGCCTTCACGTGAAGCTATTCTAAGAATAAATCTCAGCGATGAATTATGGCAGCCTGTAAAGTCATGGTTGGCAGCTTTCAGAAATATCTTAGAAAGAAATGAGGAGAGAATTCCTGAGGGTGCTTTGATCATATTTCATGTCCATATATCATTTCAGTTTTTCATTTCTTTTTGAACAATATAATAATGGAAAAAAATATTTATTATGCAAGCAGAGTGGGAATTAAAACTGCTGTTTGGAAGCGGAAATAGCATATCAATTCTCTGCCAATTAAATTCCAAGTCAAAGATTGTTAGAAATTGGAAAAGGTGTACACATTTTTATAACCGATTTCCGGAATGAATGACCAAATTGAAATCACTTATATGTGGCATCTACATGTTTATTTGTGAATTTAAAAAAAAACCATTGTGTCTAATTGCCATAGAGGGGTTTGTCATCCAATCAGTATGACTTTTCTCAGGGTTGCAGAGTAGAATTAGTCTGGAGATACTGTGATTGTCCTTTAATACTGAAAGTTGTGGGAGAAAATCAACAAGTTGCGCAGTGTTCATTTTGGCAAAATACATAACCAAAGTTTTGGGATATAGAGAGAAGAAGAGAGGGAGGGATAGATAGAAATAGATAGATAGATAGATAGAGAAAGAGAGGGAGAGAGAGGGGACAGGGCTAATGGAAACTGGAGAAGTAGATGTTAATGCCATCTGGTCACTGGATGGAGAGTGAGAGATCGTTTCATTGAGCACCTTTGCTCTGTCCACTGCAATAGCAGGGACCTCCCAGTGGCCAACCATTTCAATTCTGTGTCCCAATCCCACACTGGCCTGGTGCACTGCTAAACCAAGGCCACCCACTAATTGGAGGAACAACAGCTAATATTCTGTTTGGGCCCCACCAACAGATGACATTAATATCAATTTCTCTAGTTACCATTAGGCTCTCTCTCTCTCTCTCTCTCTCTCTCTCTCTCTCTCTCTCTCTCTCTCTCTCTCTCTCTCTCTCCCTGTCTTCTTTCATCCAGTTCCCCATCCTCTTCCCTTTTCCATTCAGAGAGCCACCCCTCCCCATCACCTCAGCTCTTTTATTTCCTCTTCCCTCTCACCCATAGCCACGTATGTCCTCATGACTGTCAGCATGTGCTCCTCCCCCGGCTCTCTAACCACCATTTTAATCAGGCACCTGCCTGCTTTTTGTTCATTCCATGGTGAAGTGCTCAGGCCCGAAACGTTGGTTATGTATCTTTCCCATAAAAAACACTGCATGATCTGATGAGTTTCTCCTGCACTTTTGTGTATTAAGTTACAGGATGGAGTTGTGTTGGGAATTGTTTGAGTAGAAAACTCTGAAGATGAGTGGATCTGATGGTTTCTTTATGGCACCTAAGATCATTAGGAGTGCAATCCAATACTAGCTTTCCAGTGGCCTTTCCATTGTCCATTGAAGTAATTGAAGTTTACTCTGCACGGGAAAACATTTTGATCACATGAATTGACTTGCATAATCCTCTTTTTGTCATCTTCTTCACCCTCAAAGACATCCTCAAAACTCAGTATGTTCCATTGAACTTTGTCTTTTCCCCCTGAATGTTCTCTGGGGTTTTCTGGGGAGCGCTGAGGAACTTCTTGCCTCATAATGTGACAATTTCAAGTCATTGTTTTGTTCATTCATGGGATGTGGGCCTCACTGACAAGTTCAGCATTTACTATTGATTCCTCATTATCCTTGAGAAGAAGGTGGTGAACCACGGCCTTTTGCGGTTTAATTGTTTAATCTAAAAGGCAAATCAATGCTATTTCTTGGATATAAAGTGAATATTAAGTGCAGTAAAAGAAGAGGGATGTTATGCTGCAGTCAAATGAACTCTGTTGATAAACAAACCTGATTGGACCATGCCAACAACACAACACTACATTTTTGGCAGCATGGCTGAGAAGGTTTTGGTCATTGAAGGAGTGTAGTGTAAATATATCTGCACTATATTGGAGTTCAGAAATTCACTAATCAACTACCTTTATTTTTAATCAATGGCTGGAAAGACCTTGGGTATCTAAAGGTGAAACTAATATTATAGATTCTGAAACTGTAACATGGATAAAAGCTCTCACATAACTGGAGGGAGAACAAATGCTTTTATTAGCTTTCAACAATGGGTAAGGTTCACTAGTAGGCTTCAGAGGGGTTCTGGGTTTAGGTGGGAAACCAGGAATATATATGGGCAAATGGTTTGGAGCCAGGAGGTGGGGCCAGTTATCAATACAGCACACTCCCAATGAATCCCAGTTCACTGCATTCACCCCTTCCTGCAGATTTAAGGGTCTGTGGATGAAGAGAACATGGGATCAGAAGCTGGCAGAAGACAGAGAGAAAAAAAAAAACCACAGTACATACTGTATTTGTTATTTACAAATTTAGGCAGTACAGGGGTCTGGAGATCCTGGTGGAGTGCCTTAGCACCGTGGGTCCTTGGACTCCTGGGGTCTCCTGATCCCCCTGTCATTGGAGGAGTAGTAGGCTGGGGCTCCAGCTCGATGATGGAGGAGGGTCCACTCTCCTCCTGAACTAGATCCCCTGAGACCCTGAGTGGGAATGGAGAGAAAGAGCTCGGTATCTCGTGGGGCACCTGAGGCAAAGGATTCTCTGTTCTGGCAGGTGTCAAGTCCCTGATGAAAATGGTGTCCTCCCTGCCATCTGGATATTTCACCTAGGCATACATGGGATTGGCATGATTCAGTTTCATCCTCTCCCCAGGAGGTCAGTCTTGTTTCTCCTCATGTGATTCTTAAGAAGGACCGGACCAGTGAGCCAGGCTGGGAGTGTAGTTTCTGATGCCGACCTTCTGTCGAGCGTGAACAGTACCTCGTGAGGAGTATCATTGGTCACAGTACAGAGTAGAAACCGAATGGACTGGAGCACGATGGGGAGGACATCCTGTCAGCATGAGTCTGGAAGGCTTCTTTGCTTCAAGGCAAGTTTGACATCCTTCCAGATCATGGTGTTCACTTTTTCAACCTGCCCATGAGGTTGTAGCTGGTAGTCCTGCTGAATGCAATGCCCCTCACCATCATGTACTGATGCAGCTCGTTGCTCATGAAGGATGAGCCCCAGTCACTATGAATATAGCTGGGATACCCAAACAGAGTGAAAATGGAGCCTAGGGCCTTCATAATGGATGATGTGGATGTGTCTGAGCATGGGATGGCGAACGGAAAGCAGGAGTACTTATTGATGACCGAGAGAAAGAAGATGTTCCCATTTGTGGAGGGGAGAGGTCCCTTAAGATCGACGCTGAGCCATTCGAAGGGCCTGGATGATTTGATCAGGTGCTCTTTTGCGGGGCGATATAAGTGCAGCTTCCATTCCGCTCAGACTTAGCATGACCTGGTCATCTCCCTGACATCTTCTACTGAGTAGGGAAGATTGCATGCCTTGACAAAATGAGCCATGCGGGTGACCCCTGGATGACAGAGCTCATTATGTACGGTCTGCAGTTGGCCAGTGTGTGCAGAGCCACAGCATCCCCAGGACAAGGCACCTAGAGGGTCATTGAGGGTTCCTGGCCGATAAGCGATGTCAAAATTGTAGGTGGAGAGTTTGATCCTCCACCTAGCAGTTTTGTCATTCTTGATTTTTCCCCTCTTGACGTTGCTGAACATAAATGGGACAGAGCACTGGTCAGTGAGGAGCGTAAATCTTCTACCAGCCAGGTAGTGTCTCCAGTGCCTTACAGCTTCTACAATGGCCTAAGCTTTCTTTTCCACTGACGGTTTCCAGAGCTCGTGGCCTTGTAACGTCTGTGAAAAAAAGGCAACCGGCCTGCACACCCGTTTGAGGTAGCGGCCAGGGCGATGTACGAAGTGTCACTTTCCACTTGGAAAGATACAGTCCACCACATGCATGGCTGCTTTCTCAATGTGACTTTGGAGGTAATTACAAGCTGTCTGGACTTCAGCTGAGAGGGGTAAAGTAGTGGCCTTTGAAAGTGGGCAAACATTGTCAGTGTATTGAGGGAGCCACTGGGTGTAATATGAGAAAAACCCCAGGCATCTCCTTAAAGCCTTTGTGGTCCCAAGGAGGGAGAGCTCTAACAGGGGGAGCATCCTATCGGGGTCGGGGCCAATTATGCCATTCTCCACTACGTAGCCAAAGATAGCCAGTCCTATAGTCCTGAATACACATTTGTCAGAATTGTATGTGAGATTCAGTGTTCTCACCACATGGTAAAAGGTCTGGAGATTGGCATCATGATATTCCACGATGTGGCCATAGATTATGACATTGTCAAGGTAGGGGGAGGTAGCCTTCAACCCATACTCTTCCACCATCCTGTCCATTTGCCGCAGGAAGATAGACACCCCATTGGTAATGTCGAAAGGGACCCTCTGGAACTGATAGAGTCGACCCGATATTGCGCGATATCTGAAATGCGAGGGAGGGGGTATGCATCCAGGAGTGTGTATTGGCTAATGATTTGGCTGTAGTCAATTACAAGCCTGAAGTTGTTTTCCCCCTTTACCACCATCACTTGAACTCTCCACAGGCAGGTGCTGGGCTCGATGATCCCCTCCTCCAGCAGGCGCTGGGTCTCCGTCATTATAAACTCCCTATCTGCCACGCTGTACCTCCTGCTCTTGGTGGCAGCAGGTGGCAGCAGATGGGTTTGGGAATACAGGGGGAGAATCAATGTTCAGCATTCTGAACCATTACTGGGGGGAGGAGACCACAAAACTCCAAGGTCATGCTTTTAAGGTGACGCAGGAAGTCCAGACCCAACAGTACCTGAGCACACAATTCATATAAAATATACAGTTGAAAATTACAAAACTCCCCCCCCTTCGAACGATAAATGAACTATATAACGTTTTTGTACATGCACCGAATGAGTCACAAGGAGGATTCAATAATTCGAAGAATACATTTTTAAGTTATAGTTTCATACAGTCCATGAGTCTATAAAACTTTCCGTGGAGCCCATGTCGATTAGGCACTTGATAGAATGTCCGTTTATTTTCACCATTACCATAGATTTACTGAGCTGGTGAGGTCTGTTCTGGTCACGGACCAGCGATGCCAGTTCGCCGGAGATGCCTTGCTCCTCGCTCGAGTGGCCCTTTGCGACCTTGGTCGACCTGTGCAGGTGAGATGGCACCAACCTCATGGCGCAGCAAGATGGCCGCCCTCCTTCCATCTCTGATAATGATAGTGCCGAGTATGAATTCGTGCCGCAGCAAGATGACCGCCGAGCCTTTTTGCTCCATTTCTGAAAGCGGCGGGTTGTGTGGGAGGCGATCTCGGGCGAGTTCACGGCAGACAGTTTGGGGCTGTAATCGGATCCAGGAGCGGTGCAAGCCATGGACTTCGCACAGCAGACCCTTGACCAAAGTCCCTTCTTTCCCCAGCTGGAGCACGCCAGGTCTTTAGTTGGGCAATGAGCTCGGGGGGTGCTGACCTTTTCTGCAGAAAAAACACTCCCTGGTGTGGGATGTGGCAGCCATTAGAGCAGGGGCAGCTGCAGCAGGAGCAGCCGGTCCTTGGAGGCGCTGACCTGAATGCCTGAGTTTGCTGGCTTCAAGATCATCGTTTTTGATCCTGGCCTGTTCCAGTGTTTGGCCAGCTCAACATGACTAGTGAGGTCATTCTTTCCCAACTCGAGTAGTCTCTGCCTCACATACCTCAAGTGGACTGCTGTGGCCAGAGTGTCCCGGATTGGCTCGTCTTCTCAGACGCGGCCCGACATCGCTTCATACCTGCACTTCTTAGCAAGTGTCCACAGATACAGCAGGTAGTCGTCGATCAACACTCTGGGCCATTGGCGACATAGAGCGAGCCGGTGCCTCGCTAGAACCTTCATGTAGCAAGCCTTCAGCACCTCAAAGGTGGTTTTGAACATCTGGCTGTCTCTGACAACTGCGTACCCCTTCGTTCCTACCCTGGAGATGAACGCTGACCTCTGGGGTTCGTCTATGTGGAAGACATCTCTGGCTGCGTTCTGGTAGGCGTGGAAGCAGTCTACCCAATGTGCGAACTCCTCAGCTGTGGCAGGGGACTGGGGTCTATTAGCAGCATACTGGGCTTGAGTAACACCTCCATCCTTGTTTTAAAAGCTAATATAATTGTGGCGAAGATAAAAGCTCACACATGACTAGAGGGAGAGCAAATGCTTTTATTTAGCTTTCAACAAAGGGTAGGGATCACAAGTACGCTTCAGAGGGGTTCTGGATTTAGGCGGGAAACCAGGGTTATATATGTGCAAATGGGGGTGGAGCCAGGAGCCAGGGCTGGTCAACAATACAGCACTCTCCCAGTTAATCCCAGTTCACTGCAGAAACCAGAGTAAAAATCTTGAGTTTTGCAGATCTACTGACACTGGGAGAGGACAGACTGAAATTTCAAGTGCAGCCCTTCCAGAAAGATCACTTTTGATTAACTTATTTAATATTTTCTCTTTTGAATACATCACAACCTCTTTTAAATTTCTAGTATTTTGTCCACTTAGTTCTAAGCCGGACCTGCGTGGAGCTGCTGTAACAGCAGTGCTGCTAACAATGTGGATCCGCCGGGAGTGAAGAAGTGATGTATAAAATCTATGTGGTACCTGATCTATACTTCTTACAGTACATGGCATATGATGTGACTTTATTGTGTGCAGAAAGTGGAAATCATTCTGAACATTCAGACGTCATGCCAGGTGAAGTCTTCCTGATATTCCAGGAAACTGATGGATAAAAAGACAGAGGCTATTTCTTTTGACTGGGGAGACTCAAATGCCAACATAGTTGTAGGCAGGTGCCTCAGGTGATCCAAGCTCCAGATCCAAACCTCCGATACAATCATGAAGCCTTCAGTGCGCGAGGTCCTTCAGGAGCCCTTCTTGCCCTCAGCATCTTCTCAAATCCCAGCTCTGATACCTGGTTCCCATAAACCAATCTCCAGCAGCCCGCACCCTATTCAGGTCACCTGACCACAAGCCACGCGCTGACTGTGTGGGTCCCTCAGCTGCAGAGCCCCTCGCTGGTCCACAGCCACGGTCACCAACCTGTAGGATCGACTCCTCTGCCTCCCCTTCTCAATGGAGGGTATCTCCCCGTTTCTGGTTCCTTGCGCCTGTCCACTGCTCCATGGAGTCTGCAACCCCTGGTGGCCACTGCTGAGCACAGGCTCCAGCATCATGGGCACAGACCCCTGCAGTTGCAGACTTTTACTTACAGACACAGGCCAATTAAAGCCTGACCGGAGCTGCCAGCATTAGGACCTGACAGGTTCACCCTCTGGAGCAGCACTGTGTCTCCACTCTCCCGGATCCACACCATCGGCTCCAGCAGCACCATCATGCAAGCAGATAAGATACTGGAAAATCAAAAGAGGTTGTGATGTATTCAAAAGAGAAAATATTAAATAAATTATTCAGAAGTGATCCTACCAGCAGGGCTCCACCTGAAATTTCAGATTCCTTTCCCAGTTATTGTCTTTGTTGATCTGCAACCCTCTTAAGATTTTTACGTATTACTTTCAGAAGCTATAACATTTGTTTCGCTTTTTGAAATCCAAGGAGCGTCCAGCCATTGAGGTTTTCTTATTTCAATAGGTTATTATTTCCCCAAAGCTCTGTTCCCATAAATATCAGAAAGAGAAGTGATGCACAAAATTCCTCAGAAAGAACATGAAAAAGATGAAATTCATTTCAGAAGGATCCAATATCAAAGAGTTCCACTATTTGAAAAAAAAATCCAATGCTCTAAAAGTCGACCACCAATATGAAAGCAAAGTAGTAAAACCTAGAGAAGAATTATTGTGGGGAAAGATACCTGCTCCAACTGCTTTTATTGTTGAAGAAAACTATTTTTGAAAGTGAACATCAAGCACATTGTCAGCTTTCTAGATATGACATCTCAGAATTTGTATAATATCCTTGTTTAGGGAGATTAATGTTAAAGATCATGGCAATTTATCTAGAATTTAATCAGTTCAGGTGGATACGGAAGACAGCGTGACACTGGATGCAGAGGCCTCTCCAGGACACTGGTAGTTTTATTTTTGTTTTAGATATAGTTAAATTGTTACAAAGATGCATAATTTTCATACTTATGGTTACCCAACGATATAGCCTGAAGTGTTTTAAGTTATTTAGAATGTTTCTACTCATCTCCGAGGCAAGCTACTGTGGGGGCGGACTAGGCCCGAAGGCCTCAGGATCGCAGAGGAAAAGGAGGTGGTGCTTGAGGTGGAGGAAGAGTGGTAAGCAAGCAGGGGTCTGTGCGAGGCTGAAGGTGAACCCCTGCCACCCGGCTCTCCCATCCATCCTGCTCGCCAGTGTCTGCTCACTGGGGAACCAAATGGGTGACATGTGACTCTGGAGGTCTGCGCAGCGTGAATACAGCGATTGATGTGCTTTGGTCTTCACAGAAACATGGCTTAATGACAGGGTCCCGGACGCCGCCATTTAGCTGGATAGGCTCACCTTATTTTGAGGTGACAGGGATGCTGCTCTGCGTGCTAGCCCATGGTGATGTCCTATTCGGTCATTGCTCAATTCTGGTGGAATTTGTGACTGTCAGACATAGACCATTTTATCTACTGTGGGAATTCACCACGGTCCTCATAGTTGCAGTGTACATCCCACCCCAACACTTTCCACCACCCCCCCTTTACCAATGCTAAGGAGGCAATCTGAGAACTGTATGAGGCTATAAATGAACTTCAGACCACACACTCTGATGGACTGATCATTATTGTTGTGGATTTCAACCAGGCGAACCTCAAGTCAAGGCTACCTAAGTTCCAAATGCTGATCCCAGCATACAGTCTGTTCATCAGACACTCCAGACTAGTCCGTAAGCAAATTAAAACCTGACCACCGGGGGCCACTCATGCACCTCAAGCATGCTTTGGGCTCACTGACTGGAACATGTTCAAGGAAGCAGCAACCGGTGGTGGCTGCATCAATCTGGAGAAGTATATGGCATCTGCGACCAGCTACATCAGTATTAGTTTGGATGACACCACTGTGCCCAAGACCATCATAACTCAGTCCAATTAGAAGCCATGGATGACAGCAGAGATGTGCATGCCACTCAGGAACTGAGACATGATCTTCAAAATGGATGACAAGGTAGCCCAAGCTATTGCAAGAACCAACTAAAGCCATCAAGGAAGCAAAGCATGTGCAGGCCCAATGCATTCACAGTCACCTTTTGGACAGCAAGGACACACAACGAATGTGGAAAGGCATCCAAGACATCACCAACCACAGGACTATACCATCTTCCTGTGCTGGTGATGCCTCCCTCCCAGATGCACTGAATAACATCTATGCCTGCTTTGAGGTTAAAAAAAAATTTGCAGCAAAGAAGACCACCTCTCCTCCAAATGACCAGGTGTTGTGTCTTGCAGTGGCTGACATGAAGAGAAAGCTAGGCAAGGTCAACCCGCGGAATGCTGCTGGACCAGAGAATGTTCCCGACAGGGTGCTCAGGGGATGTGAGGCTCAGCTAACAGATGTTCTCACCGATATCTTTCACATCTCCATGAGCAACGTGCTTCAAAGTCACAACCATTGTCCCTGTGCCAAAGAAGTCGTCTGTGCCCTGCCTCAATTATTTACCCCCTCGCCCTATCGCACTCATGTCCATCGTCATGAAGTGTTTGAGAGGCTCCTCATGGGGCACATCAAGCTTCTGCTACCCCCATCATTGGACCCCCTGCAGATCGCATACAGATCCAACCGCTCTATGGTCGATGCCATTCTCACCGCCCTCCATCTAGCCCTCACCCACCTGGAAAACAAGGACTCATACCTTTGACTGCTGTTTATTGACATCAACTCAGCATTCAGCACAATGATATTACAGTACCTGATAAGGAAGTTGAGCCTGCTGGGTCTAAACACCTCCCTCTGCAACTGGATTCTCGACTTCCTGATGGGGAGACTTCATGCAGTCCGAATTGGTAACATCTCCAAGACCACACACTGACCCAGAACTGTGCAGCTCGAATCACATCATTAAGTTCGCTGATGACATGACCATGGTGGGTCTGATCAGAAAGAATGATGAGTCAGTGTACAGAGATAAGGTGCAGTCATTAATGGACTGGTGCAGATCCAACAACCTAAATCTGAACGTTAGAAAAAACCAAAAGAAATTGTCGACGTCAGGAGAGCCCAGGGAAACATGCTCCACTGACCTTTGACGGCTCCACCATTGAGAACGATAAGAGTATCAAGTTCCTTGGAGTGCACTTGGCAGAGAACTTCACATGATCCCTTATTACCAACTCCATATCCAAGAAAGCCCAGCAGTGCCTTTACTTTCTGCGAAGGCTGAGGCAATTCCATCTCTCACTACATTTAACAGAGGATGTATCGAGAGCATCCTGTGTAAATGCTTCGCCACCTGGTTTGGAAGCTGTGCCTCCTCGGACCGCAGAGGAGAGTGAAGTCACCAGGAAAGATCACTTGGGGCTCTCTTCCTTCCATGAAGGATATCTACAACACTCGGTGCAAGGGAAAGGCAATAAACATTGTGAAGGACTCCACACACCCCTCATCTAAACTGTTCTCCCTTCTGCCATCTGGTCGAAGGTACTATAGCACTTAACTCCATACATACAGAATGGGTAAAGACTTTTCCCCCCAAACCATCAGACTCCTGAACTCTCAGACCATTTGGGGTAGTGTACCGTGAACTGTTACTGTTTTAGTCTTAATATTTTAATGTGCTTAACTTCTATTCTCACATATTTATGTAAATATGCTTCATGGTTCTGGAGAAACAATATCTAGTCTTTACTGGGTGAGCAAGGTACGAACGATAAATAAACATGACTTGACTTGTTGCAGATCAGATTAATTTTAAGATTATGTTATTTAGCCTTGGAGACACAAAAACTCAAAAGTTATACTGCCAGCTTAATAGGACTCGGTTCAGATCAGATCAGATCCGATACTATTTATTGTCATGTAATAGAACAGAAATATATTACATGAAATTGCCAGTCATCTGCCACAAGTCAGGCAGAGAGTTGCCACTGGGGCAGTGCCTTTACAGCACCAAAGATTGGGACTGGGGTTTGAATCCTATGCTGTAATAAGTTTCCTGTTCCGAAATGGTACATTTCGTAATATGCAAACCACCTAGAAGCATCCATGACATCTGTCTGAATGAAAAATTTTCACACATCATTTGGCTTTCTTGCATTCTAAACTCCAGGAATAATTGCCTCGAGGCGACTGAACCATGATAATAACATGACTTTGATGATAAAGAGGAAGGTTTTGGCATATATGAAACTTGAATGGTTTGTCTTTACCCATAAAAGAAAGTGATGTTGAGGTGCATGAAACTCAAGAGTGAAGAGCATCTCATTAAAGAAATGCTGATGTATTTGGTTTAATTTTAATACCCACACACAGCATTAGGTTCTTTACCAACAATAATAGGGCAAATAATCAGTTAATCAATAACACAATTTGTTTCCAAAATATCTGGTTTCCTTTCATCTTTTCCCCAATCTGCGATGCACAGCCATTTCCCCCAACAGCTAAGCTGATCATACGTTTATATAAAAAAAAAGATAAGACATTTAATTATTTGTAAAATAGATGGAAATTTGCAAAAATCCAAAGTGGCAAAAAAATTGATAAACGACGATATTTGAAGAGGAATTAAAATGTATTTACATTTTTCCTCACAGATGAACCTTGAAGGGTTAAACTGTTGGTTTTAAGAAAGTAATCCATTGACAAGAAGTGCTCCAAATGTATATCGGAGCAGGGAATATGCTGTTTCCTCTGTACTTGTGCACATGATCGTGTGACAATCTTATTGGGTGGCAGTGCTGAGTGGCAACCCCGCTTTTCCAATAATTGCACAAACTTTCAGTTTTACAGCAATGGCTTAAGGATTCAACCCTTCAATTGTCTACATTCTTGTAAGTAAAAGTTAGCTCTTTTGCATCTAGCCAATATCATTTTTTTTTCAACATTTTATTTATAGTTTTACAGACTTGTGTTAGCCGGGTATTATAGGGGAACAATCCTCCCCTTTTACAGGTCATTGTTTGCTGAGTCCTTTCTTTTTCTTTCCTCTGCCCCCCTCCCAACCTTCCCCTCCCCCATCCTTCACCACCCCTTCCACTTCAACCCATAAAAGTCAATTATGAAAAATAACATTACAAATACATGAGAGAAAAGAAAGGGGCGGGAGCCAGCAGGACTTCCAAATTGTCTCCTCCTTCTCAGTATTTCAGGGCTTGTGCTGTCATATTATTCACTGTATTCCTGTTGAGAAAGGCCCTGGGAAGGCTAATCACGCCTATGTTTCGACGTGTTGCAAGTATGGCTGCCACACCTCAACGCATGTGTCATGTCTCCCTCTTCAGTTGTATGTAATTTTCTCCAGAAGAACACAGCTCTTCATCTCCATGTTCCATTTTACTGTGCTTAGCTGAGAGTCAGATTTCCAGGTAACCATTATGCATTTCCAGGCCACTGCCAAGGTGACCTTAACAAATTGAATTTGGTGTTTGGACAATCTTGGACTCACATCCATAATATCCTGTGGCTAGCCAAAATCTTTAGAATATATCCATTGTCTTTGTTAGCTAATCGCAACCACCAATTGAACAGGTTCTGCTTGTCTCAGTTAAAGTGATAGAGTTGTAAACTTGGCAACAGTTGTCTCCAACTCAGCAAGCTCAACACTACCTATCAGATAAAGCACGATGACCCACACCACAGCCATGAATGGAGAGGTGGATGTGTGTGTATTTTTTTTGTGGATGAAATAAATGAATGACTTTGCAGTGAAGGTCAAATTATTTTTCATGTATCTGACCATAAAAGATGGTCAGGACCATTTTGAACTCCTGTATGTATCTGAGCTGTTTTCGGTCAGGACTATTGGTTTCCAAGATTTTTCATGTATCTGACCATTAGAGTTAGGACCATTTTGAACTCCTGCATGTATATGAGCTGTTTTCGGACAGGACTATTGGTTTCCAAGATTTTTCATGTATCTGACCATTAGAGTCAGGACCATTTTGAACTCCTGCATGTATCTGAGCTGTTTTCAGTCAGGACTATTGGTTTCCAAGATTTTTCATGTATCTGACCATTAGAGTCAGGACCATTTTGAACTCCTGCATGTATCTGAGCTGTTTTCGGTCAGGACTATTGGTTTCCAAGACTTTTCTGATGATTGACTGCTTCTCCTAAGCACTTAGGCAGTAATTGCCTGATTGTATTTGTTCTGGGACAATCCTGGGCCATGCCTTACATGTTCAGGTAGATGCCAATATTGTACCTGTACTGGAACACCTAGAATAGAAGTGGAGGTCATTCTGTAGTATCCAGCTGGGATGCTTTCTGGTTCCATATCATTTGGTGTATCCAGCGAACACATAGGAATAATACATGGAGTTAATTAACTTGGATGGAAACTAGCTTCGAGAAATTTCAGGAAGAAACCAAGATAGATGATTTATTGAACACTCGTGCCCAAATATGGTTGTGAGAGGCACTTCAGGCAATGTGTTTATTTCAATGCAAGGAGTATAAGGAATAAGGGAGATGAACTTAAAGCAAGGATCAGTAGGTGGAATTACAATGTTGTGGCCGTGACAGAGACATGGCGGATGCAAGGACAGGAATGGCTGAGATATTTTAAAAGGAAAAGGATGGGAGTAGATTTACTAATCAGGGATAGGTTCAGAGCTTCAGAAAGGGAGGATGTTGTGACGGGACTACCTACTGAATCAGTGTGGTTGGAAGTTAGGAACAGGAAGGGATGGGCATTATAGGTCCCCAAATAGCCATTGAAACACTGAGGAGCTGGTAAATAGGCAGATTTTGGAATGGTGTAGAAATAACAGGGTTGTTGTTATGGGAGACTTCAACTTCCCAAATATTGATTGGCATCTCCTTACTGCAAGAGGGATAGATGGAACAGAATTTGTCAGGTGTATCCAAAAAAAGATTCTTGATACAGTATGTGGACTGGCCCACTCAAGGACTGGGTAATGAATCTAGACAGGTAACAGACTTCTCAGTGGGGAGCATTCTGGTGATAGTGATCACAAGTACCTGAGATCCAGCATAGCTATGGGCAAGGGTAAGAGCAGATAGAATGGTAAAGTATTTAATTAGGGAAGGGGTAATTTTGATAGGATGAGGCAGTCACTGGGGAGAGTAAACTGGGAACTGAAGTTCTTGGGGAAAAAGCACAGAAGAAAAAGTGAAGGATGTTTACAGACCATTTGTGTTGAGTTCTGGATAGGTTTGTCCCACCAAGAGAGGGAAAAGATAGTAAGATAAAAGAATCATGATTGACAAAACTGGTGAGGCAGCTAGTTAACAGGAAGAAGGAAGAAGACATAAGATTTAGGAAGCAAGTGACAGGAAGGGCTCATTATGGTTCCCAAGAAGGAACTTCAGAAAGCACTTAGGGGAAATAGAAATGGCACGAGAAGGCCTTGGCAAATAGGATTAAGGAAAACCCTAAAGTGAGGAACAGAAGGATGGCGAGAGTGAAGGTAGGGCTGCTTACGGATAAAGGGTGTGCCTGGAGGTGGAGAAGGCAGAAGAGGCCCTAAATGATCACTTTGCTTCATTGTTCACAAGAGAGATGGATCCTGGTCAGGTGAGGTCAGAAAAGAACAAGCATACGCGCTGGAGCACGTTGAGGTTATGAAAGAGGAAGTGTTGGATCTTCTTAAAAACGTTGGGATTAATAAGTCCCTAAGACCGAATGAGATACACCCCATGTTACTACAGGAAGTGAGAGAAGAGATTGCAAGGACTCAAGCAATGATCTTTGAGTACTCCCTGGCCACAGGGGAGGTACCAGAGGATTGGAGAATGGAAAATGTGGTCACCTTGTTTAAAAGGATCCAGGGAATTATGGACCAGTGAAGCTTGTGTCAATGGTGATCAAACTTCAGAAGAGGATTCTTCAGGACAGGATTGATGAGCATTTAGAGAAGTACAGTCTATTCAGGGATCGTCAGCACAGCTTCAGGTGGTTTAGGCCATGCCTCACAAGGTTAATTGAGTTTTTTGAGGAGGTATCAAAAGAAATAGATGAAGGTAGGGTGGTAGATGTTGTGCATATAGATCTTAGTAAGCCATTTGTCAGGGTCCCCATAGGAAAACCGTTCTAATAATCCTGCTGCATGAGATCCATAAAACCTTGGATGTGCGGATTCACAATTGGCCTTCCCTCAGAAAGCAGAGTGCAGTAGTGGATGGAACATAGTTCTGTAGGGATCTATTCAGAGAAAGCTACTCTTTGTAATTTTTTATCAATGCCCTGTTCAAAGAAGTAGGATGGGTCAGTATGTTTGCAGATGATACGGAGGATGGAGGTGTTGTAGATTGTTGTAGAAGGTTGTCGTAGGTGACAACAGGAAATCAACATGATGCAGATTTGGGTGGAAAACTGGCAGAGGGCATTTAATCTAGGTGTGTGAAGTGATACTTGAAGGTGGAGTACATGGTTAATGGCAGGATCAACGTGCAAGAACAGGGGGTCCTTGGGGTCCCAATCCATCGATCTCTCTAGGTCAATAGGGGAGTTAAGAAGGCTTATGGAATGCTGGCCTTCATTACACAGGAGATTAAGTGATGGAGAGGGTGCAGGGGAGATTTACCAGGATGTTGCATTGCAGAACATTTCTTGTGAGGCAAATTTAGCAGAACTAGGGTTTTTCTCTTTTGAGTGAGGAAGGTTGAAAGGTAACTTAATGGAGGATTACAAGATTATGAGAAGCAGAGATAGGATGGGCAGCCTGCACTGTTTTGCCGAGGTGATGGTAGCAAACATCTGTACAAAGTCCTGGAATACCTTGCCAGGAGTGGTGATAGAGCTGGTACATTTGGGATATTTAAGTCTTTATGACAGGCACATGAATGAAAGCGGGTAATGAGGTTATAAAGGTTGGCACAAAATGGTGGACGGAAGGGCCTGTACTCTTCTGTAATGTTCTATGCTCAAAGTCTGTGGGAACTGAGATCACTGCAAGTCTTTGTGGTCTGTGCAGATCAGCACCAAAAACCAGGATTGCATGAGCGAGTTTCTTTGCTGCCATCACCAAAGGGAATCTCATGCTCTTTGTGAACTCAAGTGAAGAACGTTTTAAGATTACTGAGATGCAAACCTTTCCAAGTTAATGCTGTGAAGAATTTAGATTTAGAATGAAGGTTTTTTGATTTATAGTTAGATTGGAAAGTGAATAAAGATCTGCTCGATGCTCAGCTTCATGTTGATGTTTGTGGTGAACCTAATTTTATGTAACATATTAGACTGGAAACTGCTGTGGGTGATGTTATCACAGAATTGCTTCACATATTTGTATAAGATTACTATCTCCACTACCTCAACAAAGTAAACAGGTTAATGTATCTGTCAAAGCGAAGAGAAGAATTATTTAAGATTGACTTAAGCCTTTGTGCAAGAACTTTCAAGATTCCTTTATTGTCCTTTAATAATATAGAACTTGTAATATTACACAAAATTCCCTTCTGCCTGCTGTATGACAGACACAAAGTCACCATTAATGCCTCCCAGTACCCCTTCGAGTAAGAGAGAAAGAGAAGCAAAAGAGAGTCCATTCAGAGTCACTTTGTGTCCATGGATTCACTTCCAGGCCTTCTGCAGCCACACAGACTTTTGTTCGATCCATCGGCAACCTGAGATCCAGAATCAAACCTCAGCACATTAATGGAGCCTTCAGTGCCTAAGGCCTTTCAGGAGCCCTTCTTGTCCTCAGCACTCTCTCAAATCCTGATTCCAATACCTTGTTCCCATGAGACAGTCTGTGTAGGTCCCTGATAGTAATTCACCTGGAGTCTGTGTGGCCCCATCAGCCATTGAGCTCTTTGCTGCTCCGCTGCCGATGTGACCAGCATCTCCGCTTTTACTTCTCATCAGAGAATGCTCTCCCTGTTTCTGGTGCCCTGCCCTAGTCTGCTGCTCCCCCAGAGTCTGCAACTCCTTGAGGCCGCTGCTGAGCATAGGCACCACCGTCTTGGGTAAAGACCTCAGTGATTGAGGGATTTTAATATAAAAACGCCATTGGCTCCTTTAACAAACCATTTAAAGTCTGAACGGAGCTGTTGGTATCAGAGCCAGGTGGTTGCTCAATGTACATTCCAAACTATATTTTGCAATAATTTGCATTGAAGCGTATGCATGTTTTATACAAAAGCGTGATCTGCCTTCATTTCCATTTTGACCGACCCAAGAAGCCAACATGGGCAAAAATCCACGATTCAAAATATCTGCTGCATCTGCCGAGTGACTGGCTGCCAATAATAGGCAGCTGTAGTTGGTACTTCTGCACTTATAAGCAAGTTTAATAACTAGCCTTCCAAAGCTCAGAAGCCTCCAATTTCAGACTGAGTGCCAGGAAATAATAACAGTCTGTATTTATAAAGTTAATGTTATGCAAAGCTAGTTATTAAAATCTTATTCGTACAGTTCCAAATAATGGACCAATGTTTGTAGAAAGTCTAAAATTTCCCAACATATATATATATATATAAAATAACTTATTCATCCATTGTTTTCAGGCTATATCCAATATGCTGGTTGATTTTACAAATAATTTGTTTTTTGAAAACTATAGTTCAGATAGCCAAAAAAGTAATATCACTTCAATTTGGTTTCATTTGACCTTAATCAGCAAGGTGCAGACTGGAGCAGTGACAGAAGGATTGAACTAAACAGATGATTGCTACTTACATTTGGTTTGACTTTTGGCTAAGAAATAATGTTCTGCCCCATGTAACTGCAGAACAAGACAAAAAGATGGTTTAATTTACTGAGAAATTAAATAAAGACATTGCTGAAGAAAATGATCTAAATTGATAATAAAATATCAGGGTACAATGCATAATTTAATTTTTTTTAAATATTTTATTTACAACATTGTAGAAGCTAATTCAGCCATTTAAACCCCTTGTGCCAAATTACACCCAAATTAGGCTACAAATTCCATACATTTTGGGGGGGTGGGAGGAAACCGAAGCGCTCGTAGAAAACACATAAAGAGAGCTTACAAACTCCTTATAGACTGTAGCAGACTCGAGCCCAGGTCACTGGCGCTGGTAATAGCATCATGCTAAGGAAGTTCTTTAATTTTTGTTGCCAGTTTAATCTCTGAACACTTTGACTCCAATGTTGTTAAATAGGCAATAATAATGGTACAAAACCTATGAGAAGATGACTTTCTCAAAGCTTTGCTATGTTTCTGTGTTTGACTTGGGTGAAATCCTACTATCAGTACCTTACAGATTTCTCTTATCTCTATTCTTACCCACATTCATTGGTTTGATTTGTTTATGGCAACCAAACTGAAAATAAAAATATGAAGGATTGAAATAAAACAAGGTAGACAAATTGTCTGAAGTAGAGAAATAACATCAGAAGTGGGGTATTTAGATTCTGTTGATTATTTTAGATCAGGGGTGGCCAAACAACAAACCCCGGGCCAACCGCGGCCCGTTGCCCATTTTTAAGTGGGTCAGGATGAATTTTTAAAAAAAAATGGAATAAGGCCCATTAGAACATAGACCCAACAATAAGTTGCCCTGTATTTATTGCACCTTAGTTTCAATATTGGATGTCGCTGCTGTTTTGAACAAACACTAGACCAACTTATGCAATGTTACTCATTGATTAAAACATTTACTTCAGTTTAAAAAGAAAGGATTTTACCTCAGTTGATTAAACATGGGTGAACCGAAAATATGGAACATAGCAAGAGGATGCCAAAAATTTCAGATACAGTGGGAAAATGAATACTTTTTCACTGAATTCAAGGAGAAGTGTGTTTGTTTATTGGCAAGGAATCTGTTAACTATAATAGTTTATCTTTAATAACCTATCTGCAGATTCACACATTTCATCATAATCTTTTAGGTGGACACTTGGGCCATGAACTGTATTCACTGAGAGTTGTGGAGGAATTTAGGATACAGCCTTGTTCCTCTCCATCTTTTCTCCTGTTCTTATTTTACACCCAGCTTTTCATTTTACAATTGTTTTTTGACTGAGAGTTTTAAAGTTTTATTGTATTCATTTAAATTCAAGAGCAGCAGCTACAGAAATGCCTACTGTAATATGTGAGCGTGTCGATAAACTACTGTCATGTCAACAGTTAAACTGCTCAATAGACTCGTATAGTTACTTTGATTGAAAAAGAATTTTCGATGCCACAGGTATTTTCATAAAACACCATTTTTCTTGCAGTGTTACTGGTTGAAAACTACCAGATTGAATATTGCTTGGCCCGTGACTCTTGGGTCCTTGTGTCCATCCAGATATGCCACATTGGCATAATGGGGGTTGGCATGGAGGGGGTGGACTCTTCTGACCAATGGGTCAGACTTATGGTTCCTCCCATGCCTCTAGAGCACGACGGGCCCTGGGGACATCAGCCATACCGGTAGTGTGGTCCCTGTTGCAGGTTTCCTAGGGAAGGAAAACATACGTTCATGCGGTATAATGTTAATGGCAGTGCTCAGCAGAGACCTGATAGAGTGGAGGGCCTCTGGAAGAACCTCCTGCCAGCGGGAGACTGGGAGGCCCTTGAACCGCAAACCTAGGAGGACTTCCTTCCAGACAGTAGCATTCTCCCTCTCCACTTGCTCGTCACCCCAGGAGTTGTAACTAGTGGTTCGGCTGGTGGCAATGCCTCTGGCCAACAGGTACTGGTGCAGCTCGTCACTCATAAAGGAAGGCCCCCGGTTACTGTGGATATAACTGGGAAAGCCAAAGAGAGTGAAGAAGCAATGCAGGGCCTGTGGCAGTGGTCATGTTGGAGCAAGGAATGGCAAATGAAAAGTAGGAGTATTTGTCGATGATGTTAAGCAAGTACATGTTATATTCAGTGGAGGGCAGGGGTCCTTTAAAGTCGACACTGAGTCGCTCATAGGGGCGAGTGGCTTTAATAGGTTGCGCCCTGTCTAGCTGGTAGAAATACTGCTTACACTCAGCACAGACCTGGCAGTTCTCTGTCATGGTCCTGATCTCATCAATGGAGTACGGCAGGTTGCGAGCTTTAACAAAGTGAAAATACCTGGTGACTTTGGGGTGACAGAGATCATTATGGCGGTTTTGCAGTCGGTTGATCTGGGCACTGGCACAAGTCCCACAGGACAGGGTGTCTAGTGGCTCATTAAATTCTCCACAACAGTACTTTATTGTTTTTGATTATACCCCACTGCTGATTGTTGAACATGGACATGGACGCGACAGCGCGTTGATCAGTCAGCAGTGTGAATTCATGCTGGCCAAGCAATAGCACCGGTGCCGCACATGCATGCGTGTGCATGCATGTGTGTGTGTGTGTGTGTGTGTGTGTGAGTGTGTGTGTGTGTGTGTGTGTGTGTGTGTGTGTGTGTGTGTGCGTGCGTGTGTGTGTACATGTGTGTGTGTGTGTGTGTGTGTGTGTGTGTGTGTGTGTGTGCGTGTGTGTGTAAAATATTAGTTCTTGTCCTGCATATGCATTTTTGCTCTATGTGATTTATGATGGTTGTGTGTCTGCATGTTTTGCAGCAAGGACCAGAGAACACTACCGGTATGTTTTGTCGGCTTTTGTTTGTACAATCAGACAAAAATAAAGCTGACTTGTCGAGAAAGTAGCCTGTATTTTACTAAAAATATATAACAGAATTTTCTTGGGGCAGGGAGAGATTTTCTGCTGAGATGAGAGGAGATTGCAGTTTACCCTGGAGACCCCTGCTTTTAACCTTTTAGCAAAAATGAAGGTCAAGATTCATTTAAAAATTCTTTATAATAATAGTATATTTTAATTGACTGGAGAGGTTTTTCTAATGCATGTTGATCTTCAGTGGCCCATTGATGTAAATGGGTGTTAAGGTTTGGCAGACAGAGAAGTCATATTTTCTATTTGGGTCTGATTAATTAAGTTTAGCTGCAGAACCATAACTGTTCCAAAAGTTACATTTTGACAGAAGTCTGTCTAAATCTCCCTTGAGGATTTTTTTCTCGTGATAATGATCAAAGGTAAGGTTAAGTCATTATTTCAATTCCAATTGCCCCTTAAATGGACTTAAACCTTCACGTGATTAGCACTTTCGGCCTTCTGGAGTTGTGCTTGCCAGCTTCTCTTCCACAGCTTGGTTCTGAGCTTAAATTAATGCTAATGGCATGAAGATGTTCCCACTCTGAGATATATGTGTGAACTAACATTTTTCCAAATGGTCAGCATTAATGACGGATTTGTCTGCCTGCTTACTGAGGACTCCAGATTTGAAATGAAGTTTTACAAATAGAGCTTAATAGGGTAAAAGCAAATTTACAATCCAATTTTTCTTTTAAATACAATGGGAGGGGGACGTGGCAGCTGATTACCGATGCAGTGCCTCATTGTACAAAAATGGCTTCCGCAAGTATACATGAGGGAAAATGTCTTTACAATAGATTGGTACAGTATTTAGAATTTGCATCTTATAATTTATGACGGGTGTATGATTGATTCTTCCTAAAACTGACAGTCAAGCTCATGGTAAGTTGAAGGTTTGTATTGAGAACACATTGAAAAAGGTGTGGTGTGGTTAGTTAGGGGCAGCACAGTTCGTGTAGCGCTTAGTGCGACACTCTTACAGTGTCATTGACACGGGATCGAATCTGGCACTGTCGGTAAGGAGCTTGCACGATTTCCCCGTTTTTGCCAGGTGCTCCAATTTCCTCGCACTGTTCGAAACGCACGGGGGTTGAAGGTTAATTGGTGTTCTTTGGGCAGCATGGGCTCTTTGTGCTGTGCGTCTGCAAAAAAAATAAACTGTGGTGTATAACAGGCTCACAATTATTCTGTCTGATCAATACTGTTGGTGCAGGTCAATTTCAAGCCCCATGGCATATAATTTTAGGCGAATAACACAGTAAACTGTTAAGGTGACATATTTGTCTTCAAAATATGTGCTTGATGCATTTTTTGGGGATTGTGGAGTGCAGCAACAACATAATCTCTTCAAATCATTGCTGCTAAAGGAAAAACCATAATTAAACCCCATCAGATTTATTACTGTGTGTATTAAAGAGACAAAGATGAAAGAACACATGAAATACTCCTTTAATAATATTTGTCTTTCTGTAAAATAAATCACCTCATACTTGTCATATTTTAGCACTAGGGAGCAGAGCCATTTTCTGTGCCTCACAAGGTTAATTATATTTTCAACTCACAAGAGTCCTTGCCTCTTCTGGGAGAAATTTGGTTCATGTTCTATGAGCTTTTGATTTCCTGGTCCTTTTTCAGTCACACCAACTGTGGTCACTTGAAATTGAAGCCAGAAATGCTGGAGATGCTTACATAGCACCTGCGATGTGTGAAAGTGAGTGAACATTTCAGGTTGACATCCTTTCAAAAGAAGTTCAAAAAGTTTTGTCACAAAAACAAAGGATCAGAAGTAGGGATTGTAGCCCCTTGAGCCTCTTCCATAATTCTGTCAGATGATGGCTTACCAGCGATCTAACTTCATATTTCCCCAAAACTTTATTTTCATTTCTCTTATGACAGATTTTTACCATGTTCATTAAAGTGCTCCCTCCTCGCTCTTTTTATGTATTGCGTGATGTGCCCATTGCTGTCGAGACTGGCATTTTTTTCCCCCATCACTGACTCTCAGTGAAAAGGGTGAAACAGCATTGATTTTTTGTGACGCAGCTCTGCCAACCCCCTGACCCTGGATATTGTGGAATTTGGGTGTTCCTTTGATAGCACAGATTTTTCCAATCAGCTCAGGTGTCCTCACATTTCTCAATGGATGCGCCGGTTGGCATGTTTAGTGGTCACAGTAAATCGTCCCATGTACGGGTGGGTGCCATTGAGAGGGAGGTGAAGAAGGCACAGTTGTTAAGAACATGAGAGAGAAAAGGGTGCAGGGAATTCAATGGGAGAAATCGGAGTGATGAGGTTCTTCTTTAGAGCCAACATAGATTTGGTTGGCCAAATGGTCCCCTTCTATGTTGTAAGAATATATAAATTATAAACCAGCTTTGGCAACAGCTACAATAAACGTAGTGAAGGTACACGAGAGAAGAGTAAGTTTGCTCCGCCATTCAATAAAATTAGATTGAACTGCAAGCTAATTTCATCTACACTCTTTTCCTCATTTCCCTCAATATCTTTAGTTAGGCAAACACTTCAAACAAAAATTGTTCAGACATCAATCATCATATACAATGCAAGATTCTAAATTCTTACCACTGTTTGGTACAAGATTTCTTAATTTCATTCCTAAAAGCAAAGACATTTCTTTTAGACCAAGTCAGCATCAGACTCTCTAATCAATGATAATCCCTCCATCCCTCCTTTCTCCTTCATTTATTTCTTTCTCTTTTCCGTTCTTTCATTTTTTTTCTCACGTCTTTGATATTAACAGAGGCACTAGGGAGGATGGAGGGAGGTCGAGAGGACATAATTACAAGGAGGATGTGAAAAGGAGGAGAAACTGGGAGGATTCTTTTGGCATGAAGCATGAAGGTCTGCAGATGCTGTGATTGTAGTAAAAATACAGATGTCCTGGAGGAACTCACCAGGTCTCACAACATATGTAGGAGATAAAGATATTTAGCCGACTTTTTGGGCCTGAGCCCTTCTTCAAGGTAATTCTATTGCCCTCCACCCCGACTTTGGTCATGGCCTTGATGTTAATAGTCATAGCAATAGCTGGTATTAATAATCTCGTTGAGCTGTTCTCTTCTGATTGCCTCTAATTGTATGTCATCTCGCTTTTGATCTTAAATGATAAAAATTGTTGGTAGATGGGTTGGATCATGAATTGTGCAGAGCCTACGGTGGGTGGTGCTTTGGAAAGATGGATATTTGAAGATGAATTCATTATCTATTCCTGCAGCCAATTGGCTGAATATCAGGTGGGCTCCCTGAATCTTTGGAATGTAGACATCTCTGCAACTTGATGCATTCTCAATGGATACATGGGGAGAATGTGTAAACTCCTTACAGACAGCGCCGGATGCAATCCCGGATGGCTGCCACTGTTAAGGCATTGTCATGGGAGCAGGGTCCTGAACCAGGCTATCAATCCGAAACAGCGGCACTCCCTCCAGGATGCTGCACCGGCCGGGATTCAAGAGGGTGCTGAGGGCAAGGAGGGCTCCCGAAAGGCCCAAAGGCCCTGAAGGCTTCCTGATCATGTCAGAGGTTTAAATCAGGAGCTCACGTTGACAATGGATGGAGCAGGAATCTATGCCACTGCGCAGGAGCACTGCAGGCAAATCCACGGACACTTCATGATTCTGAAGGGATTCTCTTTCGCTTCTCTTGCTCCCATTGTTAGGAGAGCTGGGAAGTGCTTCTGGCAACACAATTGCTTGCCTAACAGCAGGCAAAATTACGTGTATATCAAGTCTATAACATTTTTAACATATTATATCCTGACAATAAGAGGAGCCTCTGAATCTTTGATCCTCTACTCTGACAATTTGTTTATTTTTTAATGTTCTGGATCCCAGCATACGCAGTCTCTTATTTCTCAGCCAGTTTAGAATAATTAACACCCGGATTTTGCTTTTTTAACCATTCCATTCATTAATTGTTTCACATGTTACATTTACTCCTCCTCCATGATTTTGATTTTTTTAATTTACAGCATGGTAGAAGCCAATTCCAGCCATTTAAACCCATGCCTCCCAATTACACCCACTTTAACCGACAGCCCCTAAATATTTTTGGAGTGTGGGAGAAAACAGGAGCACCTGGAGACATGGGGAGAATGTGTAAACTCCTTACAGACAGCGCCGGATTTGATCCTGGGTGGCTGGCACTGTTATGGCATTGAGCTAACCGCTACGTTACGCCCGACACCTATTCCAGCCGTGATTCAGAACCACCCAAAGAAAATCATCAGTTTTCCCTGGCAAGCCGATTATCAGCTTCAGGCCCTCCATTGAGGTATCCAGCCAATATGCAGCCTGATTCACATTGGCCAGCTGCTGATGGATCTCGAATGAACCGATAACATGAGGTTGGCAAGCTGCCCAAATTATAAACAATGGTCTTAGGTAAAACCATTGGTTGGATTTCTGAGGTCTTATCAAGGCTTCAGGTTACAGCCTCCAGCTTTAACTTCATATTTGTCTCTGGGATATGGCAGACCCTGCCAGGGTTGTTTATCGTGATACTGAGATACTAAGAATAAAAGAGCTGTGTTGTTAGATTCCATTTCCTGATGGATATCTCTGAGCTAATTGTGTTTCAGACCACAATCTGCAAAATTAGAATTTGATTTGATTTAACTTACAGTTAATTATCTGAAAGCACTTGCTGGTGAGGTTACCCACACAGAATCATGAATACTCAAGGGCTTCTGTCATACAGAGAGCTGCATTTGGAATATTATGTTGTAGCCTATGGTGGTAGATTTGACAGCAGCTGTACACAATTCATTGCTTGATTCATAACTAAGAGTCAACCGGTCAAGTCTCTTGAATAGGTAGAGTTGGCAGCCTTCATTTCCTCAGCTAGTTAGATTTCCGTTCCTCAATTACCACATTTATTGAGATTGATTTCACAGTTAGTATAGTGGTCAGCGCAACGCTGTTACAGCGCCAGCAACCGGGACTAGGTTTCGAATCCCACACCAACTCTAAGTAGTTTGTACGCACACCCCATGTTTGCGTGGGTTTTCCCCAGGGACTCTGGTTTCTTCCTACCATTCAAAATGTACAAAGTTGTGGGTGTAATGTGGCGACATGGGATCATGGGCCAATAGGGCCTGTTACTGTGCTGTATGTCTAAATTTTAAAAAAAAGAATGATTTTAAAATATTCCACGGTGGGGTGTTAAACTTTTAACTTCTGAGATGCTCGTGCTTTAACTGTAGAGCTAAGTAACAGAGAATAGCTGAAACTAACTGCTCATGGCATCAATCAGCATATATACAAATGTAGGAACAAAAGTAACCCACTAAGCTCCTCAAGCCTGTACAACAGCCATTGGGGATGCTCCTTAGCATAGCATGGTTGGTATAGCAGTTAGCGCAATGCCTTTACAGTGCCAGCGATCGGGACCTGGGTTCAAATCCCACACTGCCTGTAAGGAGATCGGAAGTTCTCCCTGTGTCTGCGTGGGTTTTCTCTAGGTGCTCCAGTTTTCTCCTACTGCTCAAAAATGTGCCGGGTTGTAGATTAATGGGGTATAAATTGGGTGTACGGACTTGTGGGCCGAAAAGGCCTGTTAGAGTGCTGTATGTCTGTATGTATAAATTTAATACATGTTTTAACTGTATCCACCTGCCTTGCTTCAATAATTTATTGTCATGCAATAAAAAACAGAGTCATGTTACGCAAAATTGCCTTTTATCTGGGTGAGGCAGACAGATTTGCCATCGGCAGAAATTGCTGAAGCCCTCTTACAGTAAAAGAAAGAGAAGCAAAAGAAAACTCCCCACCCCAAGTCATTGAGCATCTGTGGATACACCTCCAGCATTCCACAGCCACACAGAGTCCAGTCCAAATTATTGCCAACCCGAGCTCCAGATCAGGTTAGGAACCCTTCATCACCCTCAGCATCTTCTCACATCACGGTTCCAATACCGGGTTACCCTTCATCTGCAGATGCCCTCTTTGGTCTGCTGCCATGGTCACATCCATAAAGAAAACACATCAGCCTCAGTTCAGACAATTTCACTGTGTGTGGTGGCTGTGGGGAGAGGGGTGTGCTGTGGAGTGGGGATCAATTTCAGGAATGGTATATTGAATATGAGGAGTTTCTGATTTCCATGACCTGATGTTTCACAGTGGATGGGTTTTAAAGAGAGCTCTTGGCATATTGGCCTTCATAAATCAAACCATGGAGTACAGGAGTTGGGATGTTATGGTAAAGTTGTATAAGACATAGGTGAGGTCAAATTTGGAGTACTGTGGCAAGATTTGGTCACCTAACTGCAGAAAATATATCAATAAGATAGAAAGAGTACAGAAAAGATTTACTAGGATGTTTCTTGGACTTCAGGAACTGAGATACAGGGAAAGGATAAACAGGTTATGACTTTATTCCCTGGAGTGCAGATGAATGAGGGAAGATTTGATTGAGTTATTTAAAATTATGAGGAGGGTAGACAGAGTAAATATAGGTAAGCTTTTTCCATTGACGGTAGGTGAGATACAAACCAGAGGACATGGGTTGAAGGTGAAAGTGGAAAAGTTTAGGGGGAACTTCTTCACACAAAGCATGGTGGAATTGAGGAAGGAGCTGCCAGCTGACGTGATGAATGTGGGCTCAATTTAGGAAGAATTTCGACAGTTACATAGATGGGAGGGTTATGGAGGGCTGTGGACTAGATACAGGTCAGTGAGACTAGGCAAAAAGAATGGTTTGGCACTGACTAGAAGGGCTGAAGGGGCCTGTTTCTGTGCTGTAATGTTCTACGTGAAGAAGGTTTACCTCACCTAATGCCTAAACAGCCTGTGCTCTTCTGAATTCCCCATTTGGATGAAAACATTCCTCTTAATGGTAACTCAGCAAATCACTTAATCATCATGAACCCCATTAAATCACCCTCGAGTCTTCTGCAATCATGGGAGAAGAAGCGGAGTCCCTAAAATTTGACCCCTGATTGATGCTTTTAGCTACAATATCATTCTGTTAATATATACAAGGTACCATGTCCTGAACTGGTTGTTATTTTCCAGCAGGTCTGTCCAGCCAGAGCTTCATATTGCTATAAATTACCACCTACTTTATATTGAAGCGAGCTAAAAAAAGAAACACTATTCCATTCAGCTTTTTAATGATGTTTTATTTGTATTTCTTGCCTTTTTATAATTCCTGTGCTTGGATCTTTGCTCCTTTACAGTTCCTTACTTCGACCCATTTAGAAAATTCTCTAATCTCTCTTTCTCAGGCTTTCTGGTTGATGACCTCAAATTTATTCACATTGAACTCCACTACCACTGTTACATCCTCGCACATAATTTATCAATGTCCCTTTCCTGCTTTCTGCCCTCATCCGTACCGTTCACTGGCTCCTTAACTAGTTGTAGTCAGCAAACATGGATATATGATTTTGTTCCTTCATTTTAGTCATTTATAAATAAAATGAAAAGCTCTACTTCAATACCAATCCCTGGAGCACCGCTATTTACATTCTGCCAATTCGAATACCTATCCGTTATTCTAACACACCACCTTCTACTGCTGAACCAATTCCCTATCCACATCAATAGGTTGCCTGCAATTTCACATCCTTGTATATTTGTAAGCACCCTTGTTTGTGGAAATTGATAAAGCGTTTCCTGGAAAACTATATTAATAACACCTTATACACTTTCTGATCTGCTCTGCCATTGTCTCTTGAAAATCATCGGCTAAACTCATTCTGCAAATGCATGGCACAACTTTTTAATTTTTTTTTCAAATTCTGCTTCTGTTTTGGAATTTAAAAAAAAAAATATATTTTATTCACAGAATGGTAGATGCCAATTCCAGCCATATAAGCCCGTGCTGTCTAATTAACCTACCATCCCCTAAAGTTTTTGGAGGGTGGGAGGAAACTGGAGCACCCGGGCAGACCCCACGTAATTGTGGGGAGAAAGTAAAAACTCCTGGCAGACAGTACCAGATTTGCACCTGGGTCACTGGCGCTGTAACGACAATGAGCTGGCTGCTACGTAGTACCTGAATACATGTACAACAGCAAAGTTTGAAGATCCACATGTCGTTTTTATGTTTTGATGAAATCTGGTAGTTTTGACAGGATCATTTTAATGAAGAAAAAAAAAATTGTATCATCATGCTTAGTGATTTTTCAGGAGACATATTTTGAACAAGAACAGACTTTAAAAAGTAATCCTGTAACGCTCCCCAAAGTAACAACATTATCGGTAAAGCATGTTATTTTCAGCTTCATACCAGTTGGATATATCTGTTTTCTATATTTCATCTTTTTGCCCACTGAGAAACTGATTTAAATTTTTTGATTTACTCTATTAGTCAATGAACAGCTTGTGGCAGGGCCTACATGACATTACCTGTTACAAACGCAAATCCAATGCAGATGAACTCAAGGACCACAAAGATAAGACAGAACCACCGATAAGCACCTCCCTCCCCCACATCCCATGATGCTCCCCTCCTGACCTTATCCATGGATGATGTACAGGCTGCCTTCAGGAGAACAAATCCAAAGAAACCACACCACCCAGCACACGCTCTGGAAAGGAGGTATAGGTATAGGTGCTACAAGACTCACATCTGCAGGTTCAGGAAACAGCTGCTACCCTTTCACCCTCAACAATAAACTCAATAAAAGGTTTATTTAAGGGCAATTTTTGCACGCAATTAATTTTTTTCTCTGTATTGCACAGTCAGTTTGTTTACATTTCTTTCTTTATTTACATGTGTACATTTGAGTACATATTTTTGGCACTCCTAATAAGTGGTAATTTTGCCTTGCCTGCAGGAAAAAGAATCTCAGGTTTGTATGTGTGTCACGCTGTCGTGCAGCAAGCAAACACAAAACATGAGAAGACTGTACAACAGGCTTTAATCAGCTCAAACTCTGTACACACCAGTCTTTATATCTTTCCTAGTTCTACATATGCCTGGCTGTCCTTTGTTGGCTCCACGTGTCCGACTGACCCCGGGAGGGGCTGGCTCAAGTCTACATATAGGCCACTGATTGACAGCCAGCCTCGTGAGGCCAGCCTCCCAGATTGCCTATCTGCAGGTACAGTGGTTGCAATAGGCCGGTAGGAATGTGGCCAATGTTGTGGTTGTATCACCACAATATGCAATGCCATGTATGTCCTCTGACAATAAATCTGAATGGTTGGCACAGTTGGTGTTAGTGATTAGTGATCACTCCAGTGGTCAGAACTGGAACTGCGTTGGAATCCTATGCTGTCTGAAAGGAGTTTGTACATTCTCCCTCTGTCTGCATGGGTTTTCTCTGGGGGCTCCAGTTTCCTCCCACCTTTCAAGTTAATGGGGTGTAAATGGGCAGCATGAGTGTTCTATATCTAACCTTAATTTAAAATCTGATGGACCCTAATGCTGAGGACATAATTTTAAACTTCACTATGAAGCTAACATCACTGCTAAATGGAATATTTAAAATGATTTCATTCTCTGAGGATGAGTAATTCTGGCAGGGTCACTGTGTGCTGCCCACCCTGAATTGCCTTCAGAGGATGAATGCGTATTTCCCTCAACTCTTTCTGGGCAATTTGATCCATCTGAGAGACCTGCTAAACCACATCCAAGGACGTGGGTTATAATAGCAATAAACTTCTTTGTCCAATGAACATTTGAGAACCAGATGGAGTTTACCAAAATCTGACTACTACGCAGAACTTCTAACAATACGAATAGATTTTGACCAAGTAAAAATTCTCAAACAGCTGAAATATGACTCGTTTTTTGAATTACAATTTTAAGCCTGTTTTCTGGGTATAGTGTACATGTATTGTGACTTCTTTATTTATATCAGCATACTGAGTAATGCAACCTTCCTTGCTGATCTAGGAGAGCAAGCTTTTGTCCTGCCATTAAATCTCCCTCATAATGCCATGGTCATAACATTCACCATTTCCAAGGGTCCCCATTAATTATGGTTAACTTAGTTATGAAATGCTTTCAAAAGAAATTTCTTCAAGGCCCTGAAGCAGTATATTTAAAAAGTACTTTTAGTTTATCAAAATAAGAATTCTATTCCTTTTTGCATGCTGTGAAATTCAAAATTTTATTAATAGCTTCTGAAGCCACTTGTTCATGACTAATATGATTGATTATTTGCTGTTTGGTTCCATCTTGTGAATTTAATAACCTATGCAATCGAATGCATAATTTTGACAAGAGTCAAACTAATACTTTTTGAGAGTGAAAATGCATTTAAGTTTCAATATTGTTTCATAATATTTTGTATGTGGTGTTTCTAAGATTTTCTTTCAGTGGACATGGCAATTGCAAAAACTATACTTCCAAAAATGTGTATAATTTGGTATGGGAATGACTGGAACTGGGTTTTTAATTTTTTTTTAAATTTAAATGTTGACATACAGCATGGTAACAGACCATTTCGGCCCACAAGCCCATGCTGCCTAAGTTACACTGAATGAACCTACATCCCCGGTATGTTTCAAATAGTGGGACGAAACTGGGGACCCCGGGAAAACCCATACAGACTCGGGAAAAACATACAAACTCTCGACAGACAGCACGAGTTCGAACCCCAGTCCCGATCACTGGCGCTGTAAAGGCATTGCGCTAACCGCTAGGCCAACCAGGGACCTGGCCCCAGCGTCCAATTCCATTTTGTGGAATTGGAGAAAATAGTTATTCGTGAACAAGAACAAGTTCTAACAAAGTATGTGGGCATTATTAGTTTTAACCTCACAGGTATCCTGAAAATTTATATGGAAAATCTGGGACTTAAAATTCAATTCAGCAGAGCATTTATTTGTAAAACACCATAGGACTAAGTTGTACCATAAAATCAATTGTATAGTGTGGGTGTCAATCTGAGCATATCCTTCCCATGATGACATATTCAATTGTGTGGGTCTGTTCTCAGGCCGCTGTACTTCCCTCCTGATGGTAAAAGAGTGGAGAGGGCGTGGCCTAGATGGTGACGGTCCTTGAGGATAGAGGCTGCTTTCTTGAGACACTACCTTTTAAAAATGTCGTTAAAGAACTCTTCCCTGCTCCCATCAGATTCCTGAATTATCAATGAACCATAGACCCAGTTACATTTTGTACACTTTTTTGGTAGTAATGGCATAAGATTGTTTAAAATGAATGTTTGCAGTATGATGCTGCAGCAAAACACTGAATTTCTGTGGTGCGCTATCGAGCAGAAAAGCAGACACAAAACATAAAGTCTGTTCAGCAGTCTTTATTCCACACAAACTTCCACAGAACTGGCTGTGAGAGTGGCTGTGCTGGCTCTGAGACTGACCTTGAGGGGCCGGATTTAGCTGATAGCCTGGAGAGTGATTGACAGCCGACCGGGTGGGACATGGTCCATTCAGGTCGGCTGATGGGCAGCCGGCCAGGTGTCGCCTAGTGGTCTTCCTGCAGAGACACATTCACTCCCTTCTTTAAAATTGTCCTGGGGTGGGGAGATTGCATACCATGTTCTACAAAGCCCCAAACAAATGTACATTATTTACATATGTCGCATGGTTGGCTCCTGGTCAAAGGTCGGCGTGGGTAAGCGGGGGCTGGAGTGGCTGGCGTGTTGCAGCATGGTGGGGTAGCCAGGGTGGCCAGAGTTGAAGTGTGTGTGAGGCGTTGGATGGGTGGGGGGAGGGGCGGGTTCGTTCCCCCATGGTTGGAGTGAGTCCGGGGTGCCCGGGGCGGGGAAGGCATGGCAGGCCAGCATGGTCTTGGGTGTCCCACAGCTGTCCGGGGTCAGGGGAGCGCATCGGGCTGGCGTAGTCCTGGGATGAAGGATGCTGTTGTCCTGTGGTGGGTACTCCCGCTGGTGCCAGGTCCCTGGTTGAGACAATGTACTCCTTGCCGCCTCTGAACCTAACGTAGGTGTAGTTATGGTTTGTATGTAGGAGGAACACCTGCTCAGCCAGGGGTTCGGCCTTGTGTGCCTGTGAGCCATGCTGGGAGTGATGTTCCTGTTGCTGATTTCCTGGGGAACGAAAACAGGCGTTCGTGAGGGGTCTCGTTGTTAGCCATGCACATGAGTGAGCTGATGGCATGGAGCGCCAAAGGGGAGGGCTTCACCCTTTAGTCTTAAGCGCCAGAAGGACTGCCTTTCAGATTACCCCGTTTTCGCGCTCCACCTGTCCATTACCTCTCGGGTTGTAACTAGTCGTGCAACTAGTTGCAATGCCCCCTGCTGTCAGGTACTGGCATCATGGTCCTGATGGTCATGGCCGCAGATGGTAACATTATCCAGGTACGTCACTCATGAAGCTAGACCCCAGGTCACTGTGGATGAACGTGGGGGAGCCAAACATGGTGAAGATCTGCATCAGCGCACTGATGACGGTGGCCGTGGAGGTGTCTGGGCAAGGGATGGCAAAAGGGAAGCGGGAGTACTCATCTATGACCATGAGGAAATAGACATTGTGATTCGTGGAAGGCAAGGGCCCCAGCTCGGAACCGTGGAGGGTTCTGGAGAAGAAGGTGCCCCTTCTTGTTCAAGGTAATGGTGAGGGCTACATCAGAGGCATCGCTCTCCACCTGGAAGGGGGAGTCCTCATCCACGGCCTGCATCGTGGCATCTGTGATATCCTGCTTGATGTGCATGAAGGCTGCCTGCACCTCGGGTGAGAGTGGGAAAGTTGTGGCCTGGGCCAGTGGGTGGACCTTGTCTGAGAAGCGAGGAACACACTGTGAATAATAGGAGAAAAGGCCAATGCACTTGTGGAGGGCATTGAACGTGTGGCGAAGGGGCAACTCCATTAATGGGTCCATTCGTTCTGGATGCGGGCTGATGACACCATGTGCCACGATGTACCCCATGATGGCGAGGTGGGTGGTGCTGAACACTTACTTCTTTTTATTGTAAGTGAGGTTCAGCTCATCGGCCATCTGGAGAAATTTCTCCAGATTTGCATCATGGTCCTGCTGGTCATGGCCGCAGATGGTAACATTATCCAGGTACGGGAAAGTCGCCCTTAACTTGTGCCAGTCTACCATGCAATCCATCTCCCGCTAGAAGATGAGACCCTGTTTGTGACCCCAAATGGAACTTGGTAGAACTGCTGGAGGCACCTGCTGCCTCAAAGGTGGTGTGGATGGGGAGTTGGTGATAGGCCGACCAGGTCAATTGTGGAGAAGACTCAGAAGCAGGCTATCTCGTTGACCATGTTGCCTCTCCTCGGTAAGGGGTAGGCGTCCAGCTGGGTGTACCGGTTGATGGTCTGGCTGTAATCCATGACCATCCTCGGCTTGCTTCCCCCTTTGACCACCAGGACATGGGCCCTCCGTGGGCAGTTGCTGGGCTCTATGACACCTTCCACCAGGAGCCGCTGCACCTCTGCCCTGATGAAGTTTCTGTCCATGGTGCAATAGTGCCTACTTCTGGTGGCTATCAACTTGTAGTCTGGCGTGTGGTCACAGGTTGGCTGGGGCTGGTTGGACGGAGCGCTGTGGAGAGTGAGTGGGGGTAGGGGCCCCCCTGAAGGTGAGGGTGACGCTCTGCAGGTGACATTGGAAGTTTAAGCCCAGGAGGACTGGGGCGCAGGGTTTGGGTGTGACTAGGAGCCTGAACTCAGTGTATGTCTCCCCCCCACACACAGTCAGATCGGCAGAACAATGCCCGAGGGTATTAATAGTTCAATCCTTGGCGGCAAAGGTGATAGAGAAGGTGGTGGGGTGGAATTTAATTTTTAGGGAGTGGGCCACACTCGGGTGAATAAAGCTCTTGGGGCTGCCACTCGATTAGGCACTTCGTTTCCTGCCCATTGATTTTGACGTACATCATGGAGTGCCTGAGGCAGTGAGGGATGACTCTCACCAGTGTGGTGGCCGCTAGGATCATCTTAGGGTCTGAGCCATTATTCCCCGATGGTGGAGGCAAGTTGCGATTTGTGGCATCTTCTGCAGGCATGGGGTGTGTCGCTAAGGGTGAGTGTTGGCCAGTGGCGTTCTCCGTAGGCGTGGGGTGCAGTGGATGGTGATCAGCAGCATCCAGAGGTGTGGGATGCGGTGGGTGGCTATCGGCAGCATCCGGAGGTGTGGGGTGCGTCAGTAGGGTGGCCTGGTCAGTGCCCGTGTTGACCATGTCATCATCATCCTTGGTGCTGTACTCGTTGTAGGTCTGGGAGGGCCCGGGTGGTTGTGGTACTTGTACCTGCCTAGCACAAGATGGTGGAGTCGCATGGGGGTGTGTGACGGCGGCAGAGCTGGCCTTCCTCCCTGGCTGCGCTGGTTGTGCCGGGAGAAGTGATGTTACGCTGTCTGCTGTTGGTGCTGGTGATGTCATTGCGGGTGGTGAAAGTGACCACTCCGTGGACTGGAAGTGACGTCATTGTAGTCTGCAGATGTGGCATCTTAGCATGGTGGCACTTGCGTGATGAAGGTGTGGTCTGGGCGCAGGCATGCATGTGGCGATCGTTGCTGGTGAGGCCAGAAGTAGGGCTGCCGAGGATGGGGAGGCTGGAAGTTGCTGCGGGGGCAATGGTGTTGCCCGGCAATCACACGTGGCCAGGACCGAGTGGGAGGGGGGGCTGGTCGTAGAGGGCCAATGAGCTGCCGGCAGGCTTTGAAAGGCATACTTTAGTGAAATGGCCTTTCTTGCCACATCTTGAGCAGTACTAACTTCTGGCTGGGCAGTTTTGGCGCGATCATCGATCTGACCCACACTGGGACCCACAGTACTTACAAGGGCGTGGGGCGCCTGCAGAAACGATATTCTCATCTACCATCTGGGTTTGGGCCACAGCTGCGGTCTGGCCTGGAGTTGAAGGCTTCAGTGTGCAGAACTGCTGCCTCCAGGGCTCAGACCACCTCCACTGTTTTGGCTAGGGAGTAAATATTGCCCTCCAGCAGCTTCTGCCTGATGGCTCTCGAGCATAGACCCCAGACAAGGAGTCCCTGATCAACCTTTTGACCTCCCTTTCGGGTCAGCCCGAGTTCTGCCAGGCATGGTCGGGCTAACTCACGTAGGGGTCCCAGGTAGGTCTCGGCCATCTCTCCGGGCTGCTGGGCACGAATATTCAGAAGGTACCTTGTGAAAACCATGTTTCTGGGAGGTTTGTGCATAGTTTCTAGGTTGTTCATTGTTTCAGAATACCCAGTACAGTCTTTGAGGGTCTGGAAGGCTTTGGGACCCAGCTTTGAGCAGAGGAAGACAAGCCTTTTCCTAGGATGTCGTCGGCATGTGCTTCGATGATCGCTTCAACCGTGTGCTTCCAGATTTCAAAGCTTGCCTGTGCTTCCGAATGACGTGAGTCGACTTTGAGACTCCTGGGGCTCAAATTTTGTGTGGAATAAATTGTGATGCGCTATCAAGCAGATAAGCAGGCTCAAAACATAAAGTCTGCTCAACAGGCTTTATTCACACAAAGTTCCACAGAGCTGGCTGTGAGAATAGCTGTGCTGGGTCTGAGACTGACCTCGACGGCCCGGATGTTTGTTATATCCCGAAGGGTGATTGGCTGGTAGCTGACCGGGTGGAGCTTGGTCCATTCAGGTTGGCTGATTGACAGCTGGCCAGGTGTTGCCTTGTCCTCCAGTGCTCTTCCTGCAGGTAGTGGTGTATCACCACAATTTCTTGACTTGTTCATGACAATAAATTCTATTTTGAATGGAGTGAACACTAATGAATGTAATGGCACTGGCTGAGTTGATAACCAAGTTTAGACTGTGAGCATTCACTTTATCCATCCACTACCATCATAATTTTTAAACCTTTATAAGGTTACGCCTCAACTTCCTATTCCTTGAGAATAACTCAAGCTCTCCAGTCTGGGGAACATTCTGATGAATCTACTTTGCACCCCTTCCAACTATTGATGGTTGGGTGACTAGAACTGTTCACAGTATTCCAAGTGTGGTCTCACCAACGGCTTGCACAGCTGGGTCAAGTGGTTCCCACTTTTGCACTCAACATCCCAACCAATGAAGGTGAGTGTGCCAAATGCCTTCTTCACCTCCCTGTTCAGCTCAGTCCCACTTTCATTGAAATATTCATCTGTATCCCTCAGGCTCTATTCTAAACACTACCCAGGTATCTGTGTAAGCCTAACGCTGGTTTACTTGACCAAGGTGCAGAACCTGACACTTGTCAGAGTTCAATTCCCATTTACCACTCCTTGACCCACCTTCTCAACTGATTGAGATCCTGTTGTAAACTTAGATACCCTTCTTCACAGTCTCTGCCAGCCACCCCTGCTCCTACAGCCCCCGCTGACCTTCCCTCCTCAGTAGGATGGGGGCTGTCAGATAGCGGGGTGGGGTGAGCTGTCTGGTAGTGGGATGGGGTGGGCTGTCAGATGGCAGGGCGGGAGGCTGTCAGGCAGTGGGGAGTTGGGTCACCGGCTGATGGAATCATCAGCCCACCCCCAGGCAGCCATGTGGGAAATTGGATCATCGTTATGGACAGCAAGGAAGGCTTTCAAAGTTTGCAGAGGCATCTGGACCAGCTGGAAAAATGGGCCAGAAAATGACAGATGCAATTTAAAGCAGTCAGTTGTGAGGTGTTGCACTTTGGGAGATCTAACCAAGGTAGGACATACATAGTGAATGCTAGGGCACTGAGAAATGTGGAAGAACAGAGGGATCTGAGAATACAGGTGCATAATTCCCTGAAAATAGTGTCATAGGTAAACAGGGTTTTAAAAAAAAAGCTTTTGGCATCTTGGCCTTCATAAATCAAAGTATTGAGTACAGGAGTTAGGATGTTATGGTGAATTTGTATAAGGCCTTGGTGAGGCCACATTTGGAGTATTGTGTGCAGTTCTAGTCACCAAACTAAGGGAAGGATATCAGTAAGATTGAAAGAGTGCAAAGAAGATTTACTAGGATGATGCTGGGTCTTCAGGAGTTGAGTTACAGGAAAAGATTAAACAGTAGGACTTCGTCCTTAGAGCGTAGAGAATAAGGGGAGATTTGGTAGAGGTTCTTTCCACTTAGATTAAGAGAGATAAATATGAGAGAACATAGCTTTAAGATGAAAGGAGAAAGATTTAGGTGGAAATTTTTCACTCAGAGAGTATGGAATGAGTTGCCATCTGACATGATAAATGCGAGCTCACTCTTAGGTTTTAAAAATAAAGTAGATAGATACATGGATTGGAGAGGTCTGGAGGGTTATAGGATGGGTGAGGGTCATTGGGAATAGCATTATGAAATTTTCAGCACAGAGTAAAAGGGCTGAATGGCCTGTTTTCTGTGCTGGAGTGTTCTATGGTTCTATCACGTGAGTTCTAACATTCCAGACTAGTCTGCCATTTGAGACCATATCAAAGGCCTTGCTAATTTTGCTAATTTCATATGTACAACATCTACCACTCTCCCCTTATAGTTATCTCTTCAAAAACTCTCATCTGATCCCCACATACAAAACCATCAGTCCCTACCTACCCAAAAAATGTCCCTTTTAACCCCCTCGAACAACCTTCCCACCGCTGATGTCAGCCTCACTGGCCTATAAGTCCCTTAGTGTATCAACCTGCCCATTTTACTGGCTTCTCAATGGTTTGGGAAGAGATTGATGCCACACAAGACTTCACATGTCAAATGAAGTTCCAAATCAAAGAGGCTGTCCGTCTTTGACTGTGCAGGTAGTGCCTGAATGCCATCAGTTCATCCTGAAAATCAGTGGTTTGCAGCTGGAAACCTCTCATCCATTCATTCAGATCCATTGCACAGTGCTCAATGATTCGGAGGCTATGTCAGGCATACGGCTGACTTTTTGAGGCAAAAGACGCGCCCTCACCTTGGCTCCTCCCTCCAATCTGCAGCCTTGATGTCGGTGCAGAACTCATTGACAGCCTTTACCATATCATGGAGACTGTTATCAGTGTCCTCACTTCAGTTTTCTGGGCTGCAACGGAGGACCGTCATGCTTTATATTACTTAAACGGGCTATCGTAAAGGCAAAGTCCTTGCCTACAGCAGGAGAACAAAGATCAGCACAAAAAGGAAGGCAGCAGAAACAGGTGGCACAAAAGTGATCCTTTCCATGTTCTGTGACGTCTTGTATCCTCGATGTTCTGATCAATCTATGCCAATAGCATAGACTTATATAGAGAGGGAATCTGTGCACGAATGCTTGAAATGATACTTTCACACCAAATGAAGGCCTATCTTATTGTCTTTTAAAAGCATTGCCATTGAATATTTTCCCATTAGCAACATCATGGAGATCATCCTTAAATGATATTGACCTAGATTACAAGTGGAGTCTTAATTTGCTCCACTTGCAGCTGATGCATGATCAACCATCTCCCCTCTCCTAGCTATGGTCTAGACAGGTCTGGAGGCTGAATATATTCTGTTGCTGCCTGTAAGATGACTTCTTCCCAACACAAGATGCCAGGATCTGAGCTGTTATATCAAATTATAAGATACTGTGATGTGATAGGAGGAGATTGGATGGTGTGAACTTTGAGAGGAAAGGCCACTATTGCACATTGAACTGGGGAATGAAGCTGGTCGTGTAACTGAGGGATCACATTAGAGGAACATTTTGGAACCAATGGCTATATTTCTGTTGGCTTCGATCAGAAAACACTGATCCTCGAATTAAATTCCTAAAATGAGGCAAGACCAATTTCATCATGGTCAGACAGGAATTAGCAATAGTTGATTGGATGTTAGAGATTAAAATCACGATAGCCTAATAGGAAAGTGACAAGGAAGGCCAAAGACAAATGTGTTCTGAATAGGGAAAAGAGCTGGAATGTCAATGTAAAGGAATCTTGATTAACAAGAGATAGAGGACCAAATCAGAAAGAAAAAAGAAATATATACCTTATACAGAGAGACAGGTTCAAAGGATTTCCCTGAGGAGTGTAAGAAATAAATAAGCTTTGTGAAGAATCAAAATCAGAATTCGTCAGGAACAAGGCACAAAATGTACTGTTTTGCAGAAGCGTCACAGTGCAAACATTCATCTAAACCACCTTACAACAACACATGTTTAAAAAGAAAGACAGAGCCTTTGGTTCATTGATTATTCAGGAATCTGATGGCAGCTGGGTGGGGGAAGCTGACCTTGTGCCCCTGAGGGCTTGTCTTTAGGCTCCTGTACATTTTTCCTGGATGGTAGCAGAGTGAAGAGGGCACGGGCTGGGTGATGGGAGGTCTTTCAGGGTAGAGGCTGCTTTTTTAAGTCTCCGTCTCATGTAGATGTCTTCGATGGAGTGAAATCTGGTGCCCGTGATCACAGGCTGTTAATAACCCTCTAGAGTTTATTCCTGCTCTGAGAGTCGACGCCTCCATACCAGAAAGTGATTCAAACAGTCAGAATGCTCTCCATGGTACACCTGTAGAAGTGTTTGAGAGTCTTTGGTGACACACCAAATCTCTTTTAGGCCTCATTAATTCCAGAGGGAATTAAGGAGGGCTAAACAAAATTTTGAGATGGATTTGGCAGACAGTGTAAGGGGAATCAAAAAATATTTTATAAGAAATTTAAGAACAGAGAGATCATGGGGGGAAGAGTAGGTCTCCTTCAGGATCAGGAGGTTCATTAATATGTGGAGTCACAGGAGATAGGGAATGTCTTAAACACATTACCAGTCATTACTTTAGGCATGTGTGGTTTTGGGGAACTGCTTTCATTTACAATTTGACTGAAAAGAAACAAGCAGGTGAGATCATTCTTTTTCTATGGAGAAATGTGAACGCCTCACCCCTTCAATATAGGAATAATGAATTCATTTTTAAAATTGTCTTGTGAACCAAGCCACAGCTTTTGTGAGCTTTGCAGGTAAGTCCTGCAGATGGTGGAATATCAAAATAAAAGTGCAGGGCATCGAGAAAGTACAGTTCAGCAGTGCGAGGGCATCATATTTTACCAATGGAAAGACCATTCAAAAGTTTGATAACAGCAGGGGAGAAACTGTCCTTGAATTTGGCCATCTGCGATTTTGAGCTCATGCAATTTTTGCCCAAGTGATCAAGAGGCAAAAGGTGTGATTGGATGTCTTAAGAGGACAAGGAAAGGAAGGGTGAGATCGACTGGGGGATGCGTTTAGTTTTTTGGCTTTTTGAAAAGTGCAGAAGGAAAAGGGAAGAGGGAGAGACAGATCTAGAGGAAGGGAGGTTTAGGGAAGGGGGTGGGGGCGGGGGCTAATGGAAACCGGAGAATTCAATGGTCATGCTATCTGGTTGGAAGGTGCATGAGATGGTGTTCCTCAGTCTGTCAGTGCATGAGACTATCAACAAACATGTCGGCAAGGGGAATGGGGAGATGAAATGAGTTGCCATTGGGAAATGCATGCTATTGCAGCGGACAGAGCCGAGGTGCTCAAAGTGATCTCCCAGTCTGCGTCCAGTCTCTTCGATGCAGAGGAGACCACAACAAGTAATTGACCCCCACAGATTCACAAGTGAAATGTTGCTTCACTTGGAAGGACTATTTGGGTTCCCCCAATGGTTGTGAGGGAGGAAGTGTGGGTGCAAGTGAGGCACCTCCTGCATTCTCAGGGTTAGGTGCCAATGAGACGATTGGTATGGAGGGAGAAATGGATGAGAGAGCCACAGAGGGAAAGGTCCTTTCCCAAGACAGAGAGAGGAGGAGGTGGGAAAATGTGTCTGGTGTTGGGATCATGTAGTTGGTGGCAAAAATGGCGGAAACAGAGAATGGAGGGATGGTAAGTGAAAAGAAGGAGAATTCTGTCCTTGATGAGGGTGGAGGAGGCCAGGACGGAGGTGCGGGTAGTAGATAGGCAGATGAAGGCTGAGTTGATGGGAGTAGAGGGGAAGCCGCATTGTTTGAAGAACATGGTGTACAAGTCCTAGTCCTGAGAACAAATGGGATAAAGATGGAGGAAATGTGAGATCAATCTCCATCTTCTTCCCCCGTCTCCTTTCCTCCAGCTCTGTATTGACAGAGCCAGTCCCTCCCCAGGCCAATTCTCACCTTCCCTCTCCTGTCCTCCTATCCACGTCCAATGATCACATTTAGTCTGTTGGTCTATTACTTCTCCACCTTCCATTCTTCATTTTTCAACAACTTATTAATATAGGCCTTCTTTTTAATCATACCTTCAGGAAGGGCTCAGACCTGAAATTTTGAAAAAAGTCTTTACCTCCTATGATGCAGGACCTGCAGAGTTCATCCAGCATTTCTGTGTTTTTAGATTCAGATTTCAGATTTATTGATCGAGTACATGCATGACATCACATAGAATCTGGAGATTCTTTTTGTCCTGCAGGCGATGCAGACTGTACACATGTAAACAAATAAAAAGAACACTCGGGTAGCAGCTGTTCCTGAACCTGGTGGGGCGAGTCTTGTGGCACCTATACCTCTTTCCTGATGGTAACATTGAGAAAAGTTCATGTGCAGGGTGGTGTGGATCCTTGATGATTGCTGTTGCCCTCCGACGGCAGCATTCCCTGCAGATGTTCTTGATGGTAGGGAGGGTTTTGCCTGTGATGTCCTGGGTTGTGTCCGCTACCTTTCGGAGGGCTTTACACTTACTGATATTGGTGTCCCCATACCAGATGGTGATGCAGCCGGTCAGCACACTTTCCACCACACCTCTGTAGAAATTTGCCAGGGTTTCTGGTGTCATACCAAATCTCCACAAACTCCCGAGGAAATACTACAGTCACAGCATCTGCAGACCTTCGCATTTTACTCCACAGTGGGCTAGCTCCGGAGTCAGCAGGATGTATTGTCAGAGTAGATAGAGGGGAGATGAGTTGGATTTTGTGATAGTCTGAACTACAGTTAAATTTAAATGTTAAATTTAGACATACAACATGGTAACAGAATTTAAGCATACAGCACAGTAACAGGCCCTTTCGGTCCATGAGCCCATGCTGCCCAATTACACCCAAATGAGTGTGCGTGTGTGCGTGTGTGTGCGCGTGTGTGCGTGTGTGTGCGCGTGTGTGTGTGCATGTGTGCGCGCGCGCGCGTGTGTGTGTGTGTGTGTGTGTGTGTGCTTCTGCAGCTTCATTGCTTTGATATTCACATGATAATTTCTTATAGCATGCTTTGATGTGCTGTATATTCAGGACAAAACATGGTAGCATGATGATATATCTACTGGCAATGTGGATTTATGAACCAGTCCTCCAAAACAAAAACTAACATATCATTTGCTTTTCTAAGTATACTCCACACGAATTGACCATTTACTGCTCTCATTTGCAAGAGCATAAATATTGCATATAATTATCCAATACAGAACCTAGAACTTGCTTTTGGGTTGGGAGCAACATTTCCAGTCCAAATTTCCCTCTGCATAATCGTAAGTTACATTTCTGTGTAATATGTCCTACCTGGCAGATGGCCGCAAGTCGAAAACTCATTGAATCCTGGCCACATGAGAACCACTTAACTGCCATTAACGAAGTAGCTCTTGGTAGATGGCCAAGAATGGACAATTTGGCCTGTACTAAATGCCAATCTAACTCAGAGGCTTCAGTGTCGGCCAAATTTCAAGCCTTGCTGAGGCGTGGAATGTTTTTATTTTCCTCTGCTGAGCATATTTTGATGCTAACCTCACAATAATTAAGCTAGTTTTCACCCAGACATTTTCACTGTTTCCGCCTTAATTTGCACCTCAGAATCAGAATTTATGGTAATGAACATGTCACAAATGTTGTTGATTTGCGGCAGCGTCCCAGGTGCATATATTGCTCTAAATTGATTTTGTTTTAAAATGAGAGCCAAAGAAGTGAAAGTGAAGTAGTGTCTGTGGTTCATTGTCCATTCGTGCATCTGATGGCAGAGGGTAAGAAGGTGATTTTGTACCATTGGGTATTCCTGATGTGCATAGGAGATGGCCTGGGTAGTGAGGGTCCTCGATAATAGAAGCTGCTTTCTTTAGATATCATCTATTGATATGGAGGCAGGTGCCCATGATGGTGCTGGCTGAGTTCTCAAATCTCTGTAGTCTTTTCCTGTCCTGTGCTTTGGCACCTCCATACCAGACAATGATGAAATCATCTGAATGCTCTCCATGTACAACTGTATAAATTTGCAAGAGTCTTGTACCAAATTTCAAATTCCTAACAATGTGTAGCCACTAGCCAGCCTTATAAACATAGAAACAGAAAACCTACAGCACTATACAGGTCGTTATGTTAAAGTTATGCTAAACACGTCCCTACCTTAGAAATTACTAGGCTTACCCATAACCCTCTATTTTTCTGAGCTCCATGTATTTAACCAAAAGTCTCTTAAAAGATCCTCTCATATCCACCTCCACCATCGTTGCCGGCAGCCCATTCCATGCACTCACCACTCTCCTCTGTACCTTCTCCCCAGCACCTTAAACCTGTGTCCTCTTGTGGCAACCATTTCAGCCCTGGGAGAAAGCCTCCATCTATCCACACGATCAATGCCTCTCATCATCTTAAACTCCTCTATCAGGGCACCTCTTATTCTCCATCACTCCAAGGAGAAAAGGCAGAGTTTACTCAACCTGTTTTCATAAGCATGCTCCCTAAATCAGGCAACATCCTTCCAGATTTCTGCAACTTTTCTATGGCTTCCGCATCTTTCCGGTAGTGAGGTGACCAGAACTGCACATAGTACTCCAAGTGGGGTCTGACCAGGGTTCTATGTCTCTTGGCTGAACATTACCTCTTGGCTCCTAAATTCAATTCTATGATTAATGAAGGCCAATACACCATATGCCTTCTGAATCACAGAATCAAACTGCGCATTTGCATTGAGTGTCCTATGGACTCAAACCCCAAGATCCCTCTGATTCTCCACACTACCAAGAGTCTTACCATTAATACCATATTCTGCCATCATATTTGACCTAAAAATATGAACCACTTCACACTTATCTGCGTTGAACTCCATCTGCCACTTCTCAGCCCAGTTTTGCATCAATATCAATATTCCGCTGTAACCTCTGACAGCTCACCACACTCTCCACAACACCCCCATCCTTTGTGTCATCAGCAAACTCACTAACCCATCCCTCCGCTTCTTCATCCAGGTCATTTATACAAATCACGAAGAATAAGGGTCCCAGAACAGATCCCTGAGGAACACCACTGTAACCGACCTCCATGCAGAATATGACCCATCAACATCCATTCTTTGTCTTCTGTGGGCAAGCCAGTTCCACATCCATAAAGCAATGTTCCCTTGGATCCCATACCTCCTTACTTTCTCAATAAACCTTATCAAATGCCTTGCTAAAATCCATATAAACTACATCCACTGCTTTTCCTTCATCAATGTGTTTAGTTACATACTCAAAAAATTCAACCAGGCTTATAAGGCACAGCCTGCCCTTGATAAAGCTATGTTAACTATTCCTACCTCTCCAAAAGGTCATAAATCCTACCTCGCAAGATTTTCTCCATCAACATACCAACCACTGAAATAAGACTGACTAGTCTACTATTTCCTGGGTTATCTCCACTCTCTTTCTTGAATAAAGGAACAACATCCACACACCTCCAACCCTCCAGAACCTCTCCTTCCCCATGGATGATTCAAAGATCATTGCCAGACTCTCAGCAATCTCCCTCTTCTCCTCCCACAGTAGCCTGGGTTACATCTCATCCGATCCTGGTGACTTATCCAACTTGATGCTTCCCAAAAACTCCAGCTCTCTCTTAATATCTACATGCTCAAACTTTTCATGGTTGCATCTTGGACACAAAGGCCCCAGGATGGTTGACACACAGGAACTTCAATTCTATGCTTCCAGCTATCCATTGGAACATAAAATAAAATCAGGCAAGTTTAAATAGAATTACAACCACATTGCCCTTTGTTAATAAAGGATATTTCCTATTGTTGGCTACTGAAGGCCAGAATGCACTAAGAGGAGTAAAGGATGAAAGTCTGCAGTTGCTGTGATTGCAGTTAAAAACACAGAAATCCTGGAATATCTCAGCCAGTCTTGCAGCGTTCCATGGCAGGTAAAGATATATAACCTATGTTTCAGGCTTGAGCTCTTTTTCAAGATATGAGTGAAAAGCAGGCAGGCACCTGAAAAAAAAAAGTTGGGAGAAGGAAAGAAAGGGCGGTGGGGGGGGGGGGGGGGGGGGTTGGGGAGGGGGAGCACAGGCCAACAGACAAAGGTGAGAATTGGACATGATTGGAGGGCAGGAGAGGGAAGGTGAGAATTGATCAGGGGAGGGGATGGCTCTGTGAATGCAGGGAGGGAGCAAAGGAGAGAGGGGAAAAGAGGAGAGGGATAGACAGGGTCAGAGAGACAGACCTAGAGGAAAGGAGAAATAAGACTAGGAAGGGGACAAAGTTGGTGGGGGGGGATGGGACAAGTGAAACCAGAGAAGTCGATCTTAATGCCAACCGGTTGGAGGGTGCCCGGAATAATTTTTTTCAGTCTATTTATTAAGTTTTATCTAATAATGGATACACAGAGGAAAAAAAGATTGATGCATAATACTGGTAGAGCTCTAACAACGTAAGCAAACTTGTTAACAGAATTTTATTTTCTTCATTCAGTATTATTGATTCAAGGATTATATTGAAAAGGAGAAGAAAAAATGAAAAGAGAGAGAAAAAAACATTAAAATATGGCTACATAATCCAAACCCAAAACCATTCCAACGTTTATGGCAATATAAAGAAAAAGTACACCACAAGTCAAAATAAACACAAATCTACGAGAACCACAAATTATTTAATTATCATTCCCATTAAAGGTTATGAAAGTAATTCAAAAAGGAGTCCCAAAGATTAGAAATATTTAAATTTAAAACACGTTGAACATCTAATTTTCTCCAAAATTAAATATGACAGCATTTTTTGTAACCATTGATTATGAGTGGGTGGGCCAGCACCTTCCCATCTGGTTAAAATAACACACGATAATCAGAATCAGAATTTCTTGTCATGAGCAAGTCATGATACTCTGTGTTTTGTGGCAGCGTCACAGTACAAACATTCATATTATAACCAGCTTACAACATTACTATAAATTAATAAAAAATAGTGGTGCACACAAAGTAAGGCAGTGTCTTTGGTTCATTGATTATTCAGGAATCTGACGGCAGCGGGGAAGAAGCTGTCCTTGTGCCATTGAGTGCTCGTCTTTAGGCTCCTGTATCTTTTTTCCAGTGGTAGTAGAATGAAGTGGCCATGACCTGGGTGGTGGGGGTCTTTGAGGATAGAGGCTGCTTTTTTAAGACACTGCCTTGATAGTGTGAAGTCTGGTGCCTGTGATGTGGCAGGCCGAGTTAACAACCCCCTGGAGCTTATTCTTATCCTGACACTTGGCACCTCCATTATCAGGCAGTGATCTAACTAGCTAGAATGCTCTCCACGGTACAGCTATAGAAGATTACGAGAGTTTTCAATGACATACCGAATCTCATCTGAAACCTTACAATGTATAGCTGCTGGCGAGCCTTCTTTGTGATTGCATTAACATGGAGGCTCCATGACAGATCTTCTGAGATGTTGACACCTAGGAATTTGAAGTTCTTGACCCTCTCCACTACTGAGCCTTTGATGAGGACTGGGTCGTATTCCCCTGACTTCCTTCTGAAGTCCACAAGCATCTCCTTGGTTTTGCTAACTTTGAGTGCAACGTTGTTGTCATTACACTATTCAATGAGCTGATCTCTCTCCCTCCTGTACACTTCCTCATTGCCGTGTGTGATTCTGCTGATAATTGTGAAATTAGAAACCTTGTAGATAGCATTGGAATTTTGCCTGGCCCCACAGTCATGGTTGTATAATGAGTAGAGCAGTTGGCTCAGTACACACCCTTGCATGCACCTGTGTTGATAATCAGTGAGAAAGATACTTTGTTTCCAATTCATACAGACTGTGGTTTTCCAGTGAGAAAGTCGAGCATCCAGTTGCAGAGGAGGGTACAGAGGCCTAGAGTTTGTAGCTTCTTGACCAGTACTGAGGGAATAATGGTAATGAAAGCCAAGCTGTAGTCTATGAAGAGCAGCCGACTGTTTTTGAGGTAATCCAGACCTAAGTGGAGAGTCAGCGATGTTGCATCTGCTGTGGAGTGGTTGTTACGATAGGCAAATTGCAGTAGGTCCAGATCTTTGCTTAGGTAAGTGTTAATTCTGGCCCTGACCAGCCTTTCAAAGCATTTCATCACAGTAGAAGTTAGTGCTACTGGGCGGTAGTCATTGAGCCAGCTCACACAACTCTTCTTGGGTTCCGGGATGGTTTGATAATCTTTATGAAGCAGGTGGGCACCTACGACTGCAGCAATGAGAGGTTGAAACTGTCTGTGAATCCTCCGGCTAGTTGGTTGGTGCAGATTATCAGTACCCTGCCAGGTACACCATCCGACCCTGACACCTAGCTGGGATTCACCCTCTTGAATGATGTTCTGACGTCACCCTCAGAGACAGATATCACAGAGTCCTCAGCCTTTTCAGGGATTCTAGTAGGCACTCTTGCAATAAGAGAGGCAAAGACCAGTACATGATATTGAGATCTCTACCTTCTGTTCAAACATCCCAAACAAGGCTATTAATGGATCTGGTGTTAAATTCACATTAATAATTATTGATAAAGTATGGAAAACCTCTTTCCAATATTTGCCTTGGGTTGGAAAATACCAGAACATTGAAATTAGTGAACCATCCTCATTCTTACATCTGTCACAAAGAGCTAATATTAGGATAAATACAAGCTAATGTAAACTTTTGATCTATAGGTTCTGTGCACAACTTTACTTGTTGTAATGAGTGACAGGCACATAGAGAAGATGTGTTAAGCAATTTAAAACTGGAATTCAAAGAATCTTCAGAAATTGAAATATGGAGGTCCTGCTCCCAAGTCTTTTTTTTCCAATGAGATTTGCCTTTATTTCAACAAAGCATCATATACACCAGATATTAACCTTTTCTGAGCTGGATGTAGATTATAAATTGTTCTATGAAATTCATAACAGGAGCCTTGGAAATGTCATATGGTAGAAAATGAAGAAAGACCTTAGTTTTCAATTATCTAAAAAAAATGAGAATTTGGTAAATTAATTTGGTAGGAAGTTACTCAAATGAAGAAAGATTATTTAAAAAAAAATACTTAATACCTAATCTAAGCCATTTTTGAAAAGCAAAGTAATACAAAGAAGGCTGAAAAAAGTAGTTTGATAGAAGAGAACTAACAAGAAACCCAAAGAGTCCAAAATATTCTCTAAGCTGGAACTAAATCCTAATCGTGTGTTTTACCACTAGATTATCAATCTTTTTACCAATAGAAAAAGGCAAGAATGTTCCAAGTAAAGAAACAATAGAAAATTTCTTAGACGAATTTAACTCCAAATGAACCCAGGTTTTTTTTTGAGATTTGGAGATAAATTTTATTTAAATGAGGACATTTATTTTTCCATTTATAGGATGATATAATATATTCAAGTGAGTCACAAAAAAACATTTAGAAACAAAAGTTGTAATAGCTTGTAAGATATATAGAAATTTGAATAGAATATTAATCTTAATAATATTATTGTAGTCAATTAGGAACATTGGAAGTGGAGAACAATGAGATAAATATTTCTTCAGCTGATTTAATAGAGAAAGAAAATTTTCCTTAAACAAATGTTTGTGATTCTTTTTACTTGTTACACCAAGGTATGTAAATTGACTTTTGGCAGTATTGAAAGGAAAAGCATTGTGTCTCGATCTAAAGTGTTCAAAAAATAGTTTGTTCTTTTGTAAATTTAATTTGTATCCAGAAAACTAAACAAATTAATGGAATAATGTTAATAAAATTAAGAATTGAAGAAGTAGGATCAGATACAAAAAGAATAAGGTAATCAGCGTAAAGAGAAGCTTTGTAGACTAATCCTTCCCTAATAATTCCAGAAATAGCCTGAGATTCTCTGAAGGTAATAGCCAAGGGTTCTAAAACTAAATTAAACAACAAGGGGCTAAGAGGGCAACCCTGTCTAGTCTCTCGATAAGGTTTAGGATGCAAAGTTTTGGTAAGAATAGAAGCAAAATGAGTTAAGTATAGCCACTAAATCCACAAAATAAATGTGGGACCAAAATTAAACCTTTCTAGTATTGCAAATAAATATTCCCATTCAACTCTATCAAAGGCCCTTTCAGGAGCTAAAGAAATAGCACATTCCAAGGAAGAGACAGAAGGGGAAGATATAATATTCAATACATGGCATATATTAAAATGTGAATAACATTTTTTAATAAAGCCAGTCTGGTCCTCTGAATTAATGAGGCAAAATATTTTCCAATCTACTGGGCAAGATTTTAGATAATTTTTTTACATCGGCACTTGGAAGAGCAATTGTACTGTAGGAGGCACAAACTGATAAATATTTATTATTTTTTGGGATAAGGGGAATCGTTGCATCATAAAAAGTGGTTGAATAGTTCCTAGATTCAAAAGAGTTAGAAAATACAGAGCATAAATAGCGCACCAGCAGATGGGAAAAAGTTATAAAATTCGACAGGAAAGCTGTGAGGGCCTGATGCTTTGCCAACTTGTAATGATTTAATAATCATTATTCACTCTTCCTGTGAAACGAGTTTGTGCTTCTAACGCAAGTGTGAAACAATACAGAAAATTTGTCATAGGAGTTTGATCAATGGGAAAATCAGATTTATAAAGATTACAATATTGTCTAAATGTATCATTAATTTCTATATGGTCAGTGGTAACACTACCATCTTCCTTCTGAATCTCCATAATAAGGTGTTTAACAGCTAAGCCCTTTAGCAGATTTGCCAAAAGTTTACCCAGTTTATCACTGTGAATATAAAATTAGCTCTTACTGTTCAAAAGTTGTGCTTTGATAGCATAAGTCAAAAGCAAATCATACTTAGTTTTAAGATCAACACGTTTTTTTTAAATATCTCAGACTTTGGAGTAAGGGCGTATTGTTGGTCTAAAAGCTTTTATTTGATTGGTAAGAGAAATCCTCTCAGCATTAGCCTCTTCTTTTCAATTTCGCCATATACAAAATAATTTGTCCTCTAATATGAGCCTTAAAAGAATCCCAGCCAATTAACCCTGAAACCTCTGCAAGAGAATTGTTCTCAAATGAAAATACTATCTGTTTCTTCATAAATTTTCAAAACCATGAATCGGAGAGAAAAATGTAATTAAAGTGCTAGTATCTAACAGATTGGGATAAATCAGGAAAGATCAGTGATAAAACTATCGGAGCATGGTCTAAAATTATAATAGACTCATATTTACATGAACTAATTAATGGAATTAGTTGTTTATCAGTAAAACAAGAATGCATATGATGAACACTAGGAAAAAAGGAGTATTCCTTATCATTAAGATGGAGAAAATGCCATACATCTAAAACACCACACTTTAGCAAAAAGAATGAATGAATAAGGCAGGATTATTTAATGTAGCTGTGTTAGAAGACGGATGATCTAAGACAGGGTCTACCCATCAGTTGAAGTCTCCACCCATTCCGAGAGAATATAAGTTTAAATCTGGTGAGGAAGAAATTAAACATTCAAAACCATCCGGATCATCAACATTAGGGCAATAAATGTTCACAAAAGCAATCCTTTTATTGTATAGTTTTTCATAAACAATAAGAAAATGACCATTTGTGTCAGAGACACCTTTATGATGAACAAATTGAATAAATTCATCAATTAAAATAAAATCTCCTCTGGCCTTTGCCATAAAAGATGCATGAAAGCACTGCTCCTTCCAACATTGAAAAATACGTGAAGCATCATTCAAACAGATTTTCATTTCTTGTAAAAATATACCAGCTTTAAACTTTTTAACATGCATAAATATTTTCTTTTGCTTTTAATAGGATGATTATGATTTAAACCATGGGTATTCCAACTCACAACATTAATAGCTTAATTTTACTCCAATTAACTAAAATATAAATGAGAATATTTGAAAAGAAAATTCATAAACCAATTAACTCTATTTGGAGATGAGATTGGAGAAGCTCGACACAAAAAAAATGTAAGCAACTGTGAATCAAAAAGGAATCCAAAAGCAAATCCTCCCTCCCCCTCCCCCTTAAAACTATCCCAAGAGATAGCCAGCTAAATCTCAAACCTTCTTCTTTGAAGGCACCACTCCTTATCTAAATGGAAATGTCATTAAATCTTCCAACTAAACTGAACTTGTTGTGACTAATGTCTAAATAGCAAGGTCAGATTTAGATAGCTCACTAGAAAATGGCCATTAGAAAAAATGACATGCTGAACTATGTACTGAATTATCAGTATACAACTGGTATGTTATGTAGGACTAGATGCTAATATCCCTTATTGCACTCCTGAGTCTTGCTGCCTAGACTCTGTAGGGTAGCCAAGTGAGTGGTGGCTTCTGGGTTATCAAGTGGGTACCCTCCTTGCTGTGTGTTGCTGATAGACCTATGACACCTCTGGAGGGTTAAGCAGTGAATCCCGGCATCCCCGGCTCACCCCCAAGATGCCATTCACTCATTTGGGTGCTCAGATAGAATCCTTTTTCCTCATCCAGATTCACTGACTCCCTTTCCAGCAACTCTGGAGAGATATTTAACTGCATGTCGGTGTATCTTTCCTCGCTCCCCCAACTCTCGGAGTAGCTTAGATGTAACAGACCAATTAAATTTAAATTATCTTAAGGTATTCCAGAAGAACAAGTCAAACTACTAAATAATAATACAAAATCAAACTCATATAAGAATATCAAACCTAATTCAAAGAGAGATATGAAAAAAAAACTTTATAACAAAAGCAATATATAAAGAAAACTGGAACATCCCTTATTACTCAATACACATATGTATAAGTGCAGTAACCTTAAGCAATCTGAATCTCATACATCTTGTGAGTTCAAAAGAAACACAGAAACTAAGAAAGCATTACTGATTCATAGAAGTAGAAGGGAATTCATCGAGAAATTTCTGAGCATCCGATGATGAACCCAGCCAATGTTCGGGAGTGTAATTCGAAGACGTGCCAGGAAACAAAGGGAGGGTTTGTAGCCTCCTTATACAACCTGGACATAACTTTGGCATGTTCTTTCATCTCTTCCATGGGATAATCTTCAATGATTATGATTTTATGTTCACAATATTTTAACATTCCTCCGGCGAGATTCCCGTATTAGTAAATCTTTTACTTGGAAATAATGTAAACGGAGAATCATTGAACAAAGTTTATTCCCAGGGGCAGGTTTAGCAGCAAGTGATCTATGAACTCTGTTTGGTCCAGGCAGCAACATTTCACTAAACACTTCCCCAAAAAATGTAGTAAGTTGGCCAGATTCTGTTTCCTCGTACCAAGAATTCTCAAGTTTTTTTTTGTCTGCTTCTTGCTTCTATATCAGCCACGTTCTTCAGTAGATAGTTATTTGATTTGCTTAATTGAATATTAATTACTTGTTTATCATCCAGCTGCAATTCTGTTTGTTCCACAGACTGTTCAAGAGATATAATCCATTCTTCATGGTCTTCAATTATCTTGCAAATTTCACCCAACTTCACGACTTTGATTAACAGTAGTTTTGATATCTTTAGCATCATTCTTCAGTTCCTTAATGTAATCCATCAAAGTGGTAATTGAATCTGCAAGCAAAGGATCTTCCCCTTCTTTCCTCCCAGCCTTTGGACTTGTTGTCATGGCCAGCAAGTAGCAATTGGAATGATTAGCAGAAAAATATCTGAAGAAGAGAAAAACCTTTCAAAGTCGGGATGTAGGGAGTGGAAGGTAATTAAAAAAATAGGATCAACTGCAGTACTCCATAGATTGCCTGCAGGATGTTTCCCAGATGTCATATGAGGTGCATTCCTTCAATTTCCAGGCGTTCCTCCAATTTACCTTGAAGAAGGGCTGAGGCCCAATAAGTCAGTAATGTATCTTTACCCACTATTGGATGTTACGAGACCTGCTAAGTTGCACCAGCATTTCTGTGTTTTTACTATATTTCAATATGGCAACTGGTAAAAAGAAGGAACAATAAAGTTAAATTTATTCGTGGATTGTAAGAGGAGAATGAAAGACTTGGCTGAAGGCGACCAAAGCCTTTATAACATCTAAACCCAATCTAGGATTGGTCAGGAATTTAAAAGAAAACAACCAAGTTAGCTCATGTTGATTACAAAGTTCCAACAGCCCACTGTTCAAAAGAGAGAAATCTAAACACAGAATGAAATGTAAACAAACTGTCCGTTCACCACAACAACAAAAAAATTCAGTAATAAATATTGTGCAAAGTAAGAGATTGTTGTTGAGGATGTGATGGTGGAGGGGTAGCAACTGTTCCTGATCCTGGTGGGGCGAGTCATGTGACACCTATACCTCTTTCCTGATGGCAGCAGCGAGAACAGAGCGTGTGCTGGGTGTTGTGAATCCTTGATGATTGCTGTTGCTCTCCAATTGCAATGTTCCATGTAGATTTTCTCAATGGTGGGTAGAGTTCGGCCTATGATGTACTAAGCTGTGTCCACCAGCTTTTGCAGGGCTTTCTGCTCAGAGGTGTTGGTGTCCACACACCAAGCTGTAATGCAGCCTATCAACACTCTTTCCAGTACACAGCTGTTGAAAATTTCCAAGGTTTTTGATGCATACCAAACCTCTGCAAATTCCTGAGCAAGTAGAGCTGCTGGCGTGTTTTCTTCACGACATTCAGGTTTTGGCTCCAGGAAAGATCCTCCAAGATCGTGATTCCCAGGAATTTAAATTTGCTCACTGCCTGTACCTCTGATCACCCAATAAGCTCTAGATTGAACACCTCTGGTTTTCCCTTTCCTGAAGTCCAGAATCAACCCCTCGGTTTTGGTGACATTGAGTGCAAGGTTGTTGAGGCTTCTCCGTTCAGCCAAGTTTTCAGTCTTCCTCCTGTATACTGACTCATCATCCTTTTTATACAACCCACTACTGTGGTATCATCAGAAAATTTGTAGATGGCGTTGTTGTATCGAGCCACACAGTCGTAGGTGTAAAGTGAGTAGAGCAGGGAGCTGAGAACACAGCCCTGTGGTGTGTCCTTACCAATCCATTCCTCACTGATTGGGGTCTGGAAGTGAGAAAAGCAAGGATCCACTTACAAAGCAGGTTGTTGACACCCAGGCCTTGGAATTTGCTGATCAGTTTTGAGGATTTAATGGTGTTCAATGTCAAACTGTAGTTGATAAAGAACCTCCTTATTGCTGACGTGCTCTCTTCGGATCCATGAAGCAAAGATAAGGATGAAGCTCTGTGAGGAAACCTTTTCAGACTGCAGGAGAATTAATCATGGCCCTCATGCTTCTGTCTCACTGGCAAGAAGGAACACGGGATATGACTATTTCACAGAACAACAAAAGATTTACTCCAGAAATAACTGGTACTGAAGGAAGATTTAAATTTAATTTTAAAAGGTTGCTTAAATTGTTAACATCTTCAGTTTAGCAAAATAAAACTTCATTTATGCTTTCACTAAACTTCAAAGGATGGTCAGATTATTTTAATAATTTGTTTTCTTTTTGTTTTGCCTTTCTCTTGGGCTCACCGAATTATGAATGTAGGTTTTGTAGCCATTATACATATTTACATCTGAGGCTCCAATAGCTCAGTGGTTAGAGCTCTGGTCTTGTAAACAAGGGGACGTGAGCTTGTTCCTTGCTGGAACCTCATTCCTGTGAGGGGCACTGGACAAAGTGATGACTCTCTGCCTTCCTTATGGTAGACAAAGTTAAAGAATTTCATGTCTATTACATTCTAAATGTAGTAATCTGTGGCAATGATGGAACCTTTACCTTTATCTCCCTTTTGGAAAATAATATGACAAAATATCCAGAATTGAGCAGAACAAACTTTCTTTAGCGATGTCTGGAATTCCAAATCTTTATCCTTTTATACATCTCGCTCCTGCAGTTACATTTGTTACCTTCCAATCAGCATTGACCATGCTGGAATCTCAGAAACTGTTGAAAATCAAACCTAAAGCATCTCTCTCGTCATCCTGCTTATGATCAATGGGTCCAAGTGGATTGTGAATTTTCCAGTACTATTTCTTTATTGATATGAATTGCTTCCCATGTAAGATCCTTAGTTCCCTGTAATTTCCTAGTTTATTCATGTGCAAACTATTTGGGGGACAGATATAGAATCTTGATTTGACAGTTCTCTATTTCACTAATACTTATGCCAATGGCCAAGAATTAAAATCTCTGAATACTGCATCAGTATGTCAGACCCCCATTTAAATGTCTTATTCATTTTGGTGCTCAGCCAATTTGCATGTATCTTAGACAATAGTTCTGATTATTACCATTGACATTCTGGCCTGTTCATTTGGACCCTGGCTCTCTAACATTTTTCATTCTGAATACAACGTCCGTCATTGGGTTTTACATGGATCATGTCAACGGGATCGTCCCCTTCCCATTCCAAATCCCTTTGCAAGTGTGAAGAAATGCCCTTTGTCCAGGCCCTAGGTGCTAACCGTTACTTTTGTGGCTGCAGATTATGAATGCAGAGAATTGTCTCTGTCCCAACTGATCTGCCCTGTCCATGTTACTACCACATTTTCCTCACATAATGCCACCATGACTTTGAACAACCATGCCCCCACCAGAAGTATAAACTGATAACAATTCTCTTATAACTTTTTGCATTGGCCTGAATGGAGACTCTTCCCCTATCATATAAGCCCATGCCTGCCTATTTTGCAACTTATCCAAGGAACATGTTTACCTTCCTCAAAGTTCGAAGTTCAGACTTATTGTCAGAGTACATACATGACATCACATATAGCCCTACGGGTGAGGCAGAGTTACCACTTATCAGTAGAGGAAATAAAAGCTGTACTCAAGAAAAGATATGTAGGCAAAAGCAAGAAATATAAGCAAGAAGGCAGTGCAAACAAACTGCAATGAAGCAAATAAATATTCAAATAATCAATAAAGTGCACAAGGACGAGTCCTTAAATGAGTCCCCAATTGAGTTTGTCTTTGAGGAGTCTGATGGTGGAGGGGTAGCAGCTGTTCCTGAACCTGGTGGTGCGAGTCTTGTGGCACCTACACCTCTTTCCTGATGGCAGCAGTGAGAACAGAGCATGTGCTGGGTGCTGTGGACCCTTGGTGATTGCTCCTGCTGTCTGAAAGCAGGGTTCCATGTAGAGTTTCTCAATGGTGGGAAAAATTTTGTCTGTGATGTCCTGGCGGTGTCCACTGCCTTTTGCAGGGTCTGATGCTCAGAGGTATTGATGCCCCCATTTAACTTAGTGCATTGTGTTCAGCTGTCAGGTTGTGGCCTCATAGGCCTGCCTGTACAAGGACTGGCAGTGCTAACAGTGCTCCTTGGTCTTACTGACACTGAGGGAAAGGTTTTGTCTTGGCACCAAGCTACGGGTCCCTCTATCTTCCTACTATATTCTGACTCATTGTTGTTAGATGTTCTGGCCACAACTGTGATGTCATCCATGAATGTATAGATGGAGTTGGAGCACTGTTTGGCCCTCAGTCATGAATGAACAAGTAATAGAATTGAAGTCTAGTGAGGTCCCAGTGTTGAGGATGATTGTGGAATAGGTACTATTCCCATTCCTCACTGATTTTGTCCTGCAACATAGGAAGTCCGGTCTGATGCCTCATGTAGGCATAGCAGGTAATGGTTTCTAAATATTTTCTCAAAGAGATGCCCAGTGTTGCAGGTAAGCTTCAGGCCTGCCAATGCATGCTCAGCAAATTGACTTTTAGCGACATAAAGTAATTAATAGCACTGTGCTAAATTGTCAGCATGAAATATGAATTTTTGAGAACTATGTTAAATATCATTATTTAGAAAATAATTAATTGTTACAATCAAGCATAAAATTTTATTCCCAACACAATTAAAACCTGAAACTTGTCCAACAAAAGTCAGAATATTTTACCTTTTTCCTGATTTTCTTTTAAATTATTTTCTTTTTATGTTTTAATTTTTTTAAACTTTAGTTTACAGCATGGTAGAAGCCGATTCTGAATATTTAAACTGTGCTGCCCATTTACACCCAAATTAACTTACAAGCTCGTGCTTTTTTTTGAAGGGTGGGAGGAAACTGGAGCAGCCGGAGGAAACCCACACAAACATGGGGAGAACGCACAAACTTCCTTGTAGTCAGCGCAGGATTCGAACCCCGTTTCCTGGTGCTATAACAGTGTCACCCTAACCGCCAACCATGCCACCCATTTTTCTCTTTCCATTCTTTCACGATGTTAGTGATTGTGTTTCAGATTAAAGTTTTCAGACATACTTCATTTATCCTCACATGTTATCAGTGTGAAATGATGATTACTGTAAATATTTGTGTATAATGCATTTCATGTATAATGCAACCCCCCCCCATTTTTGAGGGGAAAAGGAGAGAAAAATGTTACTCCCATTTATAATACGAACCCCCTCCCCACGCCCGCCCAACTGCACTGGCATCTCTCTCCCCCCTCGCCTGCACGATTCACGCTGCCGTCTCTCCCCTCTTGCCCACCCCAGTCATGCTGGCATCTCTCTCCCTCCTCACCCACCCGAGTCACGCTGCTGCCTTTCCCCCCTCGCCTGCCTGAGTCGCGCTGTTGTCTCTTCCCCCCCCCGCACCCGCTCAAGTCGTGCTGCCGTCTCTCCCCCCCCCGCCCAACCGAGTCGCGCTGTCGTCAATGTAGGCAGCTGCTGATAATCTTAATGACCATTAAACCTGGCAGAAAAAATTGTTAAAATAATAACCTCATGTATAATACAACCGCCCCTACTTTGAGCTCGAATTTTGGTACAAAAGTTTTCGCATTATACACGAATATTGATGGTATTTTCCACTTGTTCTTAAAATATGACAATCCCCTCAAGGTGAACAAAAAAATCTACAGATACCAGGGTCTAGTGCCATGCACAAAAAAAAAGCAGGTCATGCAACATCCATAGAAAGTAGAAGGCAGTTTATGTTTCTGGATTTAATGTAATTTCACTATAGATATATTGCATGGTAACAGGCCCATCCGGCCCATGAGCTTATGCCACCCATGTGACCAATCAACCTACTAACCCGGCACATCTTTAGAATGTGGGACGAAACCAGAACACCCGGAGGATACCCACTCAGACATGGCGAGAATGTACAAACCTCTTACACACAGCACCGATTCAAACCCAGGTAGCTGGCCCTGTAATAGCGTTGTGTTCACTGCTACACTAACCATGGCACTTTGCTCCTGTGGAGTTCCTCAGTTGCTGACGGGTGAAATACAATACATTTCCCCATATCTGAAATTTAGTTAACTGAGAAGTTCTCTTATCCAAACGTTTTTGGGCTGGGACATGACATTATAAGTTGAAAAAATGTTTTCACCTGATTTGCCCATGTGGGGCTATGATGCTCTATTGCCACCATTTTGAATCCAACAGAGCTCTTGTGCATGGTACAATGGGGAAAAAAAAGTCTGCAGGTAGCTCTGTCGATGTCAATGAAAAGAAAAGGAGGAAGCGTTTGTGTCTGTCAAGCTGCTGGTGAAGCTGGACAGTGGTGTCAGTGTGAAATGTCTAACTGAAGACTATGGTGTTAGAATGACCACAATCATTCTGAGGAAATGGAAGGATAAACTTTAGAAGTTCTATTCTGAAAGTGAGGAACAGAAGTTAATGAAAGATAGAAAAAAAACACTACATTAAGGTAAAAGTGAAGAACTCGATCGTGTTTTGATGGAGTGGACCCGAAAGTGTCGCCACTTAATGGTTTGCTGATCATGAAACAAGCAAAGCTCTCTCATGGTAATCAGAACATTGAAGGGAGCTCTGAATATTCAGCAGGCAGGTTGAGTAAATTTAAGAAAAGACGCAGCATTAAAATGTTAACAATTAGTGGAGAAAAAGCATCTGCCGATCATGAAGCATTGGAGAAATTCATTGACGTGATTCCCAAGACCATTGCAGTGAACAGAGGCTTGGGTATGACGGGATTCCAAAAGGACTTTACCATGGAGGATGTGATTACCTGATGCTGCCAGCGCTTGGAGCAAAGTGACTAAAGACACAGTTGTATGTGCCTGGCACACTCTCTGGCCTGCAACTATGTTCCTTGAAGGTGATGAAGAAGATGTTGATCTCGAAGGATTCCATGTGTCAGATGAGAAAAAATATGTCGTGCGACCTCCTTACACATGTAAAAAATATACCATTTTTTTTTTTTTTTTTTTTAATTTTTTTATTTTTCACACCATAAATCACATTAGCCATGATATACACTATTTCTTTTCACACATATACAGTGACTTTTTCTCCCCCCCCCCCTTTCCTCCCAAACCACCCCCCCACCCCCCCCTCTCATCCATTTTAGGTATACAATCTAGGTTGCATTAAGCCAGTCAGACAATGTTGTCATTCAACAAAATTACACCAGAAATTCTACTGAGTCCATTCTTTTCTTTCCTTCTCCTTCCATCAACTTAGGTAATGTTTGTCCCCGGTAGGTTTTCGCTATTGTATTTAATGTAAGGCTCCTATACTTGTTCGAATATTTCAATATTATTTCTTAACCAATATGTTATTTTTTCTAATGGAATACATTTATTCATTTAAATTTGGTAGTTTCTTCCTTTTAATTTGGTTATGTATTCCATTAATATTTAAAGACATATAGTTCAGCGTAGCCCTTTTATATTTTGTTTATCTTCTCTTTCCGTTTTTCCATCATTACCTTTCCTCCATTGAAGACGTTTTTAACGTCAATAATGATGCTCGCTCCAGTTGTTCATTCACTGACCGGTGGTGAAATAGCTGAAGTTGCTCTGGTGAACGCGATGGAGATGCCTTAGTTGAGACTGCAGAGAACGTGGTTATAGGCGGCATTGTGAAAATGTGTGATGGACTTATTGGTGCACTTAAGCAGCATGCATTCATAGCAGAACAATAAATCATGACAGTGTATAAAATCAACGAGAGACTTCTAAGACAAAGACCATTGTTAATGAGGCTGATCACACTGGATGAAACCTTTGAAAAAGCCGTCGAGGAGAATTTCTAGTGTTTGTTGCTGCACATGTCTTACTTTGTAGACAGAGATCACGTTTTTTTGGTAAGAATTAAACATTATTTCATGCTTGAAAAAGCTTCCTTTCTTTTTTGTTGATGTTTAATTTCTGATACCAGTTTTCTGCTGATGCTGCAGGACTCCTTACAGCCATTATTCAAAATATCTAATTAACCGAAAATCATCCGGTCCCAATCTTTTCAGATATGGTGAGACATACTGTGCTGGCTACATTTTCTTTTTATATTTACAAGACAAATGGGGAATAGTGGCCAAGGCCAACATCTTTACCCTTATGAGGCACATAATGATCATTAGATGCCGGTCCTCTTACCATTGACACTTGCACCTTGAACTGTTGCATCCTTTGTAATGGTATCGACGGGAAGTTCCAGGGTTTTGACCCAATAATAATGGAGAAATGTATCTAAATCAGGAGACAGTAGGACTAGGGATGGATTCCTCCCCCCCCCACCCCCCACCACTGAACCCCATCATTCTGCTGAGATGAGAAACACAAGAACTGCAGATTCTGGAACCTTGAGCGAGCATTGTGAAGCCAGGAGACTGGCAGCATCCGGGGAGATAAAATGTCAATGCTCGGGGTCGAGACCCTTTGTCAAGGCTAAAGTGGGAAGGGAGATAGAAGGCACAAGAGGGTGGGAGGAGCCAAGAGGTGACTGTATACCATCCAGTCTGGTTCCTGATGAACTGAAATGATGAATGCCCATTTCTCCCAATGAATGCTGCTTGACCTGCCATGTTCCTGTTGCTTCTCTGTGTTCAGTTTCCATTGAGAAGTTACCTCTAATTCACCCACAAAGGTCATGAGATCCATGGAAACCTATCTGCATAGATTTGGAATTGGATTGGACAGAGAAGGCAGAGGATGATAGTAAAATGGAGCATATTCTGTCTAGAGACCAGTGACTAATGGGGTTCTGCATGGATCCGCTCTGGAACTTCTGCTCCTTGTAATTTTTGTGTAAGACTTGGATGAAGATGTGGAGGCCTGGGTCAGTAGGTTTACAGATGTCACAAAGGTTGGAAGTATTGTGGATAGTGGAGAAGGTTGTTTTAGGTTACAGAATAACCTAGACAGGACGGTCGGGTGGAAAAGTGGCAGATAGAGTTCAATCTAGAATAGTGTGATGAGATGCACTTTGGAAGGTCAAACTTGAAGGCAGTGTACATGGTTAATAGCAGGATTCTTGGAGGAACTGAGTGATGTTTGGAACAAGGTCCATAGATCCATTAGGTTGCCGGACATGTTGATAGGGTGGTGAAAAAGGCATATGGAGTGCTGGCTTTCATTCATCAGGGGACTGAGTTCAAGAGCTGTGAGGCAAAGTTGCCTGTCAGAGATAGATGTTTAATCAAAGAGAGTCATTTGTGCATGGACTGCATTGCCAGGATTGGTGGTGGAAGCTGATATGATGGGGATATTTTTAAAAAACTCTTAGATAGGTACATGGATGTAAGAAAAATGGAGGGCTATGGGTGTGTGAAGGGAAGGGACAGATTGATCGAGGATTGATTGATGGGACACTGAAGGGACTTTCTTTTTCTTCTCTTTCTCCTATTGATAAGGGCACCGGGCAATGCTGATGGCAACCCTTTGCTTGTCTTATGGAAGCCAAAAGTTAAAGCATATCATGTATGTTACATTTTGAATGTATTTTTATGTGACAATAAAAGGAACCTTGAACTTTGAGTATGTGTATATAGGTTGGCACAACATTGTACATCTAAGAGCCTGTACTATGGTTATGAGATAGTTGAAAAAAAAACTGATTTCTCGTTGAATGTTATCATCATGGCTTCTGCCTTGAAGGTGGAAAATAAAAGATTTGAGAAGTCGAGCCACTTACGGCAGAGCATCAAAATTCTAATCTCCTTTTGTAGCCAACAATTTATGCAACTGATGTGGCTGAGTTTGTCTCCAATTGTGATATGCAGGCCTAGTTAGCGCAGTTAATGTAGTGGTGAGTGCAATGCTATTACAGCACCACTGACCCAGGTTCGAATCCAGCGCTACCCTTGGTAGTTTAATTTAGTTGCATTTGGGCAGCACGGCTTTAAATGGCCAGAGTCGACTTCAACCGTGCTATACATAAAAATTAAAATTTGGGTAAAATTTATTAATGCTGAGGTACTTATTGAGGTTACCTGCCAATGGCTGTCAAAGGAAGGTGGTTCGAGTGGGTCTTTGTGACACTTATTGCCTGACGCTCACATGTCATGAATGTCCGTAGTTGATTATCGGCCAATGCCTGAGCAGCCACTATTAGACAAAGAGAAGTAGTTTGAACTAAATATTATTAAACAACCCACTTCTGACATTATGATGGAAAAAATATAATTGATCGACAGATATTTATGACCAGATGTCAAGCAACATGCAAGATTCTGATGTTTGGCTGGAGTACCCCTATGCAATGAATATGTCCTCAGGCTGTAGAGATAATAGACTATAAGACCATAAGACATAGGAGCAGAAATAGATATTCAGCCTATCAAGTCTGCCCTGCCATTTAATCATGAACTGATCCATTTTCCTACAGCTCCACTGCCTGGCCTTCTTCCCATAACCTTTAATGCCTTGGCTAAACAAGAACATTAATTTCTGCCTTAAATACACCCAACAACATGGCCTCCACAACTTCCTGTGGCAACACACACCACAGATTCAGCACCCTCTGGCTAAAGAAGTTCCTCCGCATCTCTGTTCTTAGCGCTCGCCCTTCAATCCTGAAGCTGTGCCCTTTTGTCTTAGACCCTCCCACCATGAGAAGCAACCTTTCTACATCTATTCCATCCAGGCCTTTCACCGTACAGTATGTTTCATTGAGCACCCCCTTCATTCTTCTAAATTTCAACAAGTACAGGCAAAGAGATATCAAATGTTCCTCATATGATAACCCTTTCATTCCCAGAATAATCCTCTGAACTGTCTCCAAATCGGCACATCCTTTCTTACATCAGGACCCAAAACCTCCCCACAATACTCCAAGTGAGCTCTCATTTTATATCTGAATCCCTGCTGAAAGTCAGTCACTCTCTGGGCTATTTGCATTTTATGCCCCAATCTGAGGTCAGAGTGCGATGAGCTTTGCATTTGTGGAATGCAAGCAGACCTCAAATTAGACATCAGAAAATCAGTTTAGGTGAATAAGTGCCACTTGGTAGCATTGTCACTGACATCAGCAATCATTTTGGTGAAGTTTGAGGGAGTACTGATGGGCGAGTATTTGACTGCATTAAATCTTGTGGACAAACTTTGGGTAAACAGTGAAGTTTTGAACAGCTTGGTTGGAGGTGCATGGGTATGTTCTCATTCCCTTTCCGATTTTCTCTCTCCGTTGCTTTCGATAATGCATGGAATGGCTTGAATCGGCTAGAATCACTTTTCTGTGAATGCGGGAGCCTCAAGGGGAATCCATGACAGATTAGCCTCTCAAGGAATCCTTATCGTTCACGCTCAAAGGCTCATCCATACTCCTCATTCAAGATAGAAAGGGGAGATGAGGAATTGAACCTGTGTGGCTTTTCAATCACTGATGGTTCTGTCATTCTTCTTGGAGGAAATATAGTCTCACAAGACAGTATTGAGCCAAGTCAAAATAGAAGCCTCTAAAACCTTTTCTCTAAGCTTTGATTAAAGATAGAAAGGTTTGTTTTGAGAGATGCAGCAGAATTTTAGAATTAAAAGTCTCACTCAATACTAATGCACGTGTTGCAGGAAAGACCACGATTAATAAAAATTCTATCATAACAGTAAAGGAAAAATTTAAATTTATATTAAATTTAGACATACAGCATGGTAACAGACCACTTCGGCCCATGGGTCCATGCCATCCAATTTACACCCAATTTAATCTACACCTTCGATGTGTTTTGAATGGTGGGAGGAAACTGGAGCCTCTGGGGAAAACTCACGCAGACACGGGGAGAAGGTACAATCTCCTTACAGACAGTTATGGAGGATTCGAACCCCGATCCCGATCATTGGCGCTGTAAAGTCGTTGCACTAATCGCTACGCCAACCGTGCCACCCAGCTGACACAGCTGTTTTAAAGAGATGTCTTTGAAATTATGCACTCGTTAAAATTGGCATTCAGATTCGGTGTCTGTCATTAATGTGCTTTTGATAGAAAGGTTCAGTTCATCATGTTAGTTCATTACACTTACTTGGGGCATGACCATGAATATTTTAATGAATAGGTTTTTCCTGTTATGCATAATAAATCAGTAATTATTAAAAGGATTCTGACAACCACATGTGGACTTGCCTCCACTCCCTTTACAACAGTTTCACATTAAGTTGTAATTAGGGAGATGCATCTTGTTTATTAGTCTGCTATATCTAATGAAAACGCTCTGATGCTCAGAGGAACAGGTCTGCAACCATGATGAAGTTCCTCGTGCAATTTTAATCTGCAGGGGAAAGAAATTCCTTTGATTTAACATAATCTAACAGTGATAATGAGCTCCAGGCTGTTCAGTTTTACAATGTTACTGAGAATGAGGCTTCATTTCATTGCTTATGTTGGACACTCTCCCAAAGTAAGTATTAATAGTGCCCATCTTATTATTTCTTAATTTGGAGGCTGATTGTGAATATTCTTTGATCCTTAGGTTGAAATATCATTTCAAAGAGCTTGAAATAATTTAATGAGCTCCAAGATTAAGCAATTTTATTTTGTTTTTAAAAGCTTGCTCGATCCATATTTCATGCTTTGCTGTGAAATTGAATGTTATCTGTCTCAGGTGAAACAAACAGGAAACAAAACAAGGACAGTGACAGATTATACATTTTCTCTGTCTTTTCATACTGAAGGAGGTTCTTGTAATGATTTCAAATGAATTGAGTGATATGACAGTAAACACACTGTCCTTTTACAGGACTACATGGGCTTCAAACTATTATTGGGATTGAATGGATTAAATTGAGTTTGAATTTTTTTCGTCATTGAAATCCTGCTGATAATTGGTTCACATTGTAAAATTTCTCCTGAATTTATGCTAAACTGCAATGGCAACATGAACCATTCATTTGGAAAGAGGAAATGTTACCTCGTGCACAAGATGTTTTCTGAAGCAGTTTTGAAATCAGAAAAATGCATATTTTTCTCTCTGCCCTTTGCATTATAGATAATCCGTAAATGCTCAATTCCATACTAAAGTCGCTTGAAAATATTAACTTGCATAATATTGCCTCTCAACCTTCCAACCCCAAATACTGATGTACTGCTAAAAACATTCCAAATTCTGCCACAGGGCGATCGGGACATGGGTTGAAATCCCGCATTGTCCATAAGGAGTGTATACTTTCTCCCTGAATCTGCAAGGATTTCTTCTGAGTGCTCCAGTTTCCTCCCACCCTTCAAAAATGTACTGGAGGATGTAGATTAATTGGGTGTAATTGGGCGGCACGGGCTAGTGGGCTGAAAGGACCTGTATGTCTAAATTTTAAAAGAGATTTTAAAAAGGAAGTGTGGCAAAGTCCGGATGTTTCCCTGAAGGGGAACAATTCTCTTCCCCAAGCTTCCTTTCCTTTTTTATTTGCTTTTCTTTTTTTTGTAAATGACTTGGTCTCAGATGTGGGATAAAGTTGGCAAATCGATTTATTAAAGGAAAGGATAGTGATGACTAGATCTGTGAAGTAAGTCAGGATAGTAAAATGGACAGAGCAGAGAAATGTGGACTTGGAGACGACTGAAATCGAAAGTCAGTGATCGATGGTGCATTCTATGTCATTATCAACAGGAACAAACAATAATTATCTTTCTCAATTCAGATTTAAACCCACTTAAATGTATTAATTTCAAAGCCAGAACAGTGTCTCATTTCTGATCACTCAACCATTGATGTTCTTTAAACTGTTTGTCAAGCTTCATTTTATTCTCACGTAATAATGCATTAAAAATGTAACTTTAACTTTTGACTGTCATAAGACAAACAAAGATTCAATATTAGCATTTCCCAGCGCACCTTACAGTAAAAAAGAGAAGCAAAACAGAGTCCCTTCAGAGTCATTGAGTGTCTGTGGATTTGTTTCCAGTGCTCCCTCAGCATCTGTAGCCACACAGTCTCCACGTCAATCCATTGGCAACACGAGTTCCAGATCCAAACCTCTGATACGATCAGGAAGCTTTCAGTGCCTGAGAGCCTTCAGGAGCCCTTCCTATCCTCAGCACTCTCTTGAATCGCAGCTCTGATATCTGGTTCACATGAGCCAGTCTCCGGCAGCCAGCAGCCTGTATTGGTCCCTCAGCTATTGAGCTCCTCGCTGGTTCTCTGCCATTGTCACCATCCTGTAGGATCGTCTCCCAGGTTTCTCCTACTCAATGGGGGATGTTCTTGTTTCTGGCGCCCTCTGCCACATTATAAGCTGATGCAAACAGTCAAGGATCTGACATAATCAACAAGTCATCTTACAAGAAGGGTACTTGTTGAAGCATGTTCAAATTATAAAGCATTTATGAGAATGCTTTTCTGTAAAACATTTAGTCCATTGATTATGCATTGAAGCTGTTAAATTCAAACTGCACTCAGTAGTGAAATGCAAAGTGAATGTTAATTGCACTATGCTGGATATTTTGTTTTTGTTTAAACAATTTCACAATCTGTTTCCCTTCATTTTATTCAGCAAGCTTATATCGTGCCTGTAATGTAGAAAGAATCCCAAGACACATTATAAATAGCCGACAGAATAACAAGTGCTGAGAGAAATAGGGAGTCATTGAGATGAATGACTAGAAGCTTGGTTAAGATAAGTGAATTTTGGGTATTTTTATAAAGAATGGGTTGGAAAAAGTAGCTGGTGACTATAGTGAACTCGTGACAATAGGACCAAAGTGGTGTGGAATTTCCTTCCAAAACTAGGGATTTAAAAAAAATTTATTTTTAATTTCAACATACATCACAGGAACAGGCCCTTATGGCCCACGAGGGTAGGCCGCTCAAATACCCCAATCAAAGATTCCGTGGGCGTGATAAAGGCACCCGGATGGTGTGTTGCCTCCCAGGCAGGGTTGCCAGATTTACCTCTTTTGAATCAGCTCTTTTTGGTTCGATTAGCACTTTTTTTTGATCTGGTGCCAAATCTGGCAACCCTGCTCCCTTCAGGTCCAAAACATTCTGAGGAGAGAGGGTGAACAGCTAGAAGTCTCGGTAGACGTTGGTACCAATGACATAGGAAAGATCAGTATGGATGTCCTGAAGGAGAATACAAGGAATTAGGAAGGAAGCTGAGAAGTAGAATACTGGCAGGCAGGTTTAATATGGCTGTTAAGGAAGATTTAAACTAATTTTGCAGGGGGATGGGAACCAGAGTGTGAGAGCTGATAAAGGGCATAATAGAAATAAACCAAAAGTAGTGCAGCAAAGATGACAAGCTGGTGATGGGACAAAATTGCAACCGGAGGGATGACAGGGACTCTGAGCATAAAAATAAAACTTGTCTTAAGTGTATTGTATTTAAATGCACATAGAATTAGAAACAAGTTGGATGTACAGCCACAAGTTGGAAGGAACAACGTTGTGGTCATTACTGAGTCGTGGCTGAAGGATGGGTGTCATTGGGAGCTGAACGTCCAAGGCATACACGGTGTATCGAAAGGTTAGGCAGGTAGGCAGAGTGGGTGGTGTGGCTCTGCTGGTAAGCAACAATATTAAATCATTGGAAAGAAGTGACATGTGATCAGAATCCTTATGGGGTGAATTAAGGAGTGGTAAAGGTAAAAGGACCCTAATGGCAGTTATATCCAGGCTTCCAAACAGCAGGCAGAATGTGGACTACGAAATACAACAGGAAATTTAAAATGGCATCCCAGAAGGACAATGGTACAATAATCATGGGGGATTTTAGCAGGAAAGTAGATTGGGAAAGTCAGGTAAGTGCAGGATCCCCAGATGGAGAGTTTGTAGAATGGGATGGCTTTTTGGAGCAGCTTGCTGATGAGCCCACCAGGGGATGGGCTGTTCTGGATTGGATACTGTGATTAGAGAGTTTAATGTTAAGGGACCCTGAGGAATCAGTGATCATAATATGATTGAGTTCACTGTGAAATTTGAAAAGGAGAGGCTGAAGTGCAATATGTCAATATTTCAGTGCAGTGTAGGAAATTACAGTCGCATGAGAGAGGATCTGGCCAAAGTCAATTGCAAAAGCACCCTCATGGGGAAGGCTGGAGTTTCTGCAAAAAAAATGAGGAAAGAGCAGGACAGGTACACACCAAAACAAAAGAAAGTTGTGAATGGAAAAGTGAGAGAACTGTGGCTAACGAGGGAAGTTACAGCCAAAGTAAAAGCAAAAAGAGGTGGCAAAATAAGTGGGAAGATAGACGACTTTAAAAAACTTAGAGAAGGCAACTAAGAAGGTGATTAGGAAGGAAAAGACAAATTAAGAAAGGAAGTTAGCAAATAATATCAAGGAGGATTCTAAAAAGTTTTTTTTAAGTATGTAAAGAGAAAAATAGAGACATGAGTAGACATAGGACCATTAGAAAATGACACTGGAGAGATTGTAATGGGAGACAAGGAGATGGCAGAGGAAATGAATGAATATTTTGGGTTAGGCTTTATGGTAGAAGACATTAGTAGCATACCGAGCTCCTAAGGGACACTGGGAAGTGAAGTGAGTACTGTCAAGATCATGAAAGAGTAGGTACTTGGGAAGTTAAATGGTCTAAGGGCAGATAGGTCTCCCAGACCGGATGGAATGCACCCTTGGGTTCTGAATGAGGTTGCTGCAGAGATTGTGGAGGCATTGGTTAATGATCTTCCAGGAATCAATGCATTCTGGCATGGTTCCAGAGGACTGGAGAATCATGAATGTCACTCCACTGTTTAAGAAGGGAAGAAGGCAGCAGAAAGGAAACTATAGACCTATTAACCTGATGTTGGTGGTTGGGAAGTTGCCGGAATTAATTGTAAAAGATGAGGCTATTGGGTACTGTAGTGTGGATTGTGGAGGGTCATGTAGCCTCTCTGGAATATGGTGGGTGTGTGAATTGTGAGAATAATGTAGCCTCTCCGTCTGGAATTTGGTGTGAATGTGGATGGCATGTGATATCTAGCTGGAGCCTGGCCTTAAGTCACGCCACCTGCCAATCAAACATCAGATCTGCCCATAGGTGAGGGTGACACTCGTGGATGGAAAGCCTAACATGTGCAGTCTCTGCATTCTCTCTCTCTTGGTTTGCTGCTACTACAGCATGGAGACCATCACTGAACTCCAAACTGCAGGCTATGGGCAGCTCCAGAGGGCTGAATGCAATGGGCCTCTCCTGGATCCCGAGTTGTGGGCAGTGCTGGAGACCAGGTTCATTTGATATATTTGTTAGTTGTAATTAATTTACTGTTTGTTAGTGTGCTGTGCTTGCTAGAGAGAGAGTTGATGGGACTGTGTGCTTTAACCCTTGTGCTCCCAATCAGGAATTGAGAATATTTAGCAATGAATTGTTCACCACTGATGTGTAGTTAGTGATTTGTGTATTATTGCTGAGTATGTGTTCACACTTGTGACCATTGCTGAACTGCAGGCTGTGAGCCACGGACAACTCTGGAGGGCTGACTCAATTGGCTCATGCCAGATCCTGAGCAGCGGTGACCCTGAAGAGCAGGTTGATGTGGATGTAATAGTTAGTTATGCGATATACCGTGCCAGTGGGTGGTGGGTGCTTAAGAAGTTAAACCCTTGTTTCTCGGTATACTGTGCTTGTGTGCTGTGTACATAAGTCTGTCAGTGTGCCCTTTTTGTGAATTCCCCTTTGGGCAAATAAAGCCCACTGTTTGTTGATAACACATGTCCAGCCTTGATTGTCTTTGAATCCATCAAACCTATTCTTGAACACAACAAGTACCAAGAGGAACGTCACAAGATCGGTCCAAGGCTACATAGTTTCCTTATTATCCAGATCATTGATATAGTTACCAAAGCATCACAGAGGTCTTCCACTCAACATAAGCATACAAAGCATGATCAAGTGGCCAAGTATGCTTGGAAGTCACGTAGATAGGGGCAGTATGGTTGGCATAGCAGTTAGCGTAACGCCTTTACAGCACCAGCAATTGGGACTAGAGTTTCGAATCCCACCTGTCTGTAAGGAGTTTGTACATTCACCATGTGACTGCATGGGTTTTCCCCGGGGACTCTGGTTTCCTACCCAGTGTTTGAAACATACCAGGCGTGTAGGTTAATTGGGTGTTAACTGTGTGAACTGAAATGACCTGCTACCGTGCTGTATGTCAAAATTTAAAATTCAGTGGAAAGTGCAGGCACCAGCTGAACATCTGCAACCATGTGTCCAGTCAAGTGGAATCCTCAGTCATTCGCGTTGAAGTAAAGATGAAGAATTTGTCTCGGTCATTGGCATGAATTGTATGGACATCAGCTGCACTTGTCTCCTGAATGCTTAGTTCTATTGATTTCTTTGGAATTGAATGTTGATGGGCCAGAATTTCTCAGTCATAAATGGATATCATCCGTTCAGAAGTGGAATTCATGAGGGTGCTGAGGGCAAGAAGGGATCCCAAAGGGCTGGGGTGCTGAAGGCTTCCTGATCGTTTGGGTCTGGGGTTCGGGTTGCCGACGGATCAAACAGGAGTCTGACACACTGCACAGGCTATGGGAGCACTGGAGGAGAATCCACGGACGCCCCATGACTGTGAAGGGATTCCCTTTTGCTTCTATTTTTCTCATACTGCAGGAAGCACTGGGCAATGCTAATGGGGACCCTTTGCCTTATGGCTGGCAAAAGGCAATTTCATGTAATATTACATTTTCTGTATAATTACATGTCAATAAGGAATCATGAATTTATGCTCATCTACCATGTTTCTCAAAGCGGAGATGAGATGGAATGCTGACCTCCAAAATGTTAGTACTCACTTCTGTCTGTGAGGTATCCCCTCGTGGCATGATCTACCTCTTCTCCCTACTGGAAGTGGATAATTATCAATGTGGCAAGTTTTGCATCACTCCTTGGACTTTACTGGCATGTGTAGTTTCCAATAAATATTGGTAATGCATTGAATTTTACCTTCACTGAACGTTAACAATCCTAACGCACACTAAAGACCAATTTTGTGGAAATGTGAAAGGATCTAGGAAGAGTGGATTGGATAATTTGTTTTCTGGCAAGGATGAGTTCAGTAAGTGGAAGGTGTTCAAAGGTAAAATTTTGAGGGCGCAGAGTTTGCAAGTTCTTGCCAGGAGTAAAGGTGAAGTTAACAGGCACAGGGAACCTTGGTTTTCAAGGGATATTAGTAATCTAGTTCAGAAGAAGAGAGAGGTGTATAGCAGGCATAGGCAACAAGGAGAAATGAGATGCTAGAACAGTATAGAAAATGTAAGAAAATACTTTAGGAAAATCAGGAAGGCAAGAAGAAGACATGAGGTTACTTTTGCAAGTATGTTAAGAGTAAAAGGATGGTAAGGGACAAAATTGGTCCCCTGGAAGATCAGAATGGTTGTCTATGTGTGGAGCCTCATGAGATGGGGATGATCTTAAACTTTTTTTTGCCATCAGTATTTACTCAGGAAACTGGCATAGTGTATACGGAAGGGAGGGAAACAAGCAGTAGAGGCATGGAACATATAGAGATTTGTTGTATAGCTTCTTTATTAAAATCCGTAAAAATATTTAAAAAAAAAGGCCTCCAAAGGTAAAGCAGGATATTACAGGCTGGTGAGCCTGACATCAGTAGGAGGTAAATTATTGGAGGGTGTTCTGAGAGATCAGATATACAAGTATTTGGAGAGCCAAGGGATGATTAAGGATAATCAATGTGGCTTTGTATGTGGTAGGTTGTGTTAAGCAAATCATATAGGGCTTTTTGAGGAGGTTACCAAGAAAGTTGATGGAGGAAAGGCTGTGGATGTTGTCTACATGGACTTTAGTAAATCTTTTGACAAAGTCCCACAAGGGAGTTCAAAAGGCTCAGTCATTTGGTATCCACTTAGAGGTTATAAACTGGATTCGAAAATGGCCAAATAGGAGAAGACAGAGGATGATTGCTTTGCAGACTGGAGGCCTGTGACTAGTGGTGTGCCTCAGGGATCGGTGCTAGGACCATTGTTGTTTGTTGTCTATATCAATGATCTGGATGATAATCTGGTTAATTGGATTAGCATATTTGCTAATGACATTAAGATTGGGGACATGTGGACAGCCCGGAAGGCTTTCAAAGCTTGCAGAGGGATCTGGACTAACTGGAAAAATGGGCCAGAAAATGGCAGATGAAATTTAAAGCAGACAAGTGTGAGGTGTTGCATTTGGAAGGACAAACCAAAGTAGAACTTATGTAGTAAACGGTAGGTCACTGAGGAGTGCGGAGGAACAAACGGATTTGGGAATACAGATGCATAATTCCCTGAAAGTGGTGTCACAGGTAGACAGAGTTGTGAAGAAATCTTATGGCATCTTGGCCTTCAGAAATCAAAGTATTGAGTACAGGAGTTTAAATGTTATGGTGAACTTGTATAAGTCATTGGTGAGGCCAAATTTGTTCAGTTCTAGTTGCCAAATTGCAGGAAGGATATCAATAAGATTGAAAGAGTGCAGAGAAGATTCACTAGGATGTTGCTAGGCCTTCAGGAGTTAAGTTACAGGGAAATATTAAACAGGTTAGGACATTATACCTTGGAGCGAAGAAGAATGAGGGGAGATCTGATAGAGGTTCACAAAATTAGGAAGGGTATAGACAGAGTAAATACAAATAGGTGTTTCCACTTAGATTAAGAGAGATAAATACAAAAGGTCATGGCTTTAGGGTGAAAGGAGAAAGGTTTAGGAGGCACATTAGAGGGAATTTCTTCACTCAGAGAGTGATGGGAGTGTGGAACAAGCTGCCACCTGATGTGGTAAATGCGGACTTACTCTTAAGTTTTAAGAATAAATTGGATAGATACATGGATGGGAGAGGTCTGTAGGGTTATGGAATGGGTGCTGCTTAGTGGGACTAGCGGAATAATGTTTTGGCACATACTAGAGACCCGAATGGCCTGTTTTGTGTGCTGTAGTGTTCTATGATTCTAAAGAATACACATCTCAGGTAAAACATATGCAAGTTAATCATCATGTATTGATATTTGGTGTAGCTTAACTCAGCTGTTTGAATGAATCAGAATCAGATTTTATTGTCATGAACAAGTCATGAAATTCGTGGTTTTCCTGTAGCGTCACAGTGCCAACATTCATATTACGAACCATCTTACAGCAATAATATAGATATAAAAATACTACTGCATAAAAAGTAAGGCAGTGTCTTTGGTTCATTCAGGAATTCGATGGCAGCAGGGAAGAAGCTGTCCTTGTGCCGCTGAGTGCTTGTCTTTAGGCTCCTGTACCTTTTTCATGATGGTAGCAGAATGAAGGAGAGTATGGCCTGGGTGGTGGGGGGTCTTTGAGGATAGAGGCTGGTTTTTTAAGTCACTGCCTCATGTATAGGTCCTCGATGGAGTGAAGTCTGGTGCCTGTGATGTCGCAGGCCGAATTAACCATCATCTGGAGCTTTTACTTATCCTCAGATTTGATGCCTCCATACCAGATAATGATGCATCCAGTCAGAATGTTCTCCATGGTACACCTTTAGAAGTTTTTGAGTGTCTTCAGTGACATATTAAATCTCCTAAAACACCTCACGAATTAAAGCGGCTGGCGAGCCTGCTTTGTGATTGCATTAATGTGGAGGCTCCAGGACAGATCCTCAGAGATATTGACACCCAGGAATTTTATGTTCTTGACCCTCTAACCACTACAGAGCCCTCGATGAGAACTGGGTCATGTTCCCCTGACCTCTTCCTGAAATCCGTAATCATCTCCTTGGTTTTTCTAACATTGAGCGCAAGGTTGTTGGTGTGATACCACTCAACGAGCTGCTCTCTCTCCCTCCTGTGCGCTCCCTCATTGCCATTTGTGATTCTGTGAGAGTGGGAAGAACAGTGGGAAGAAAATATAACTGGAGCTCAGATGAAAATCCTTAATGGCTTCATGTAAGATCCATCCTTTAATAGCTCTCCTGACAGAGAAACTGGAACAAGTAAGTGGAAGAATTTTTTGGAACAGGGCAACAATTGGTTCTGCCTTGCAGTCTGACAGACAAAATCATGGCAATATCTGTGTGATGACAGTAATGGAATTTCATCCCAATATAATACAATTTCCTCAGAGAAACATGTGAGGTGAACCATTTTGTAATAAAATGAGTCAGTCACTTTTTGCAGTCTCGGCTGCTGCACTTCTGTCGAGATTTGGATCACACTGACAACTGTGAAGAAACTTGTAACTGACTGGTGTGACAGGGAGGTAATGAAGTCTTTATCCACGTTAAAACATTGAAAATGAAAATGACAGTATGTAAGAATTTATGAAAAAAGATCATTGTTGGAAGAGTTTTGAGCTTTAAAAGGTGAGATAATTTAGAAGGAAAATAGCTCAGTAAAGAGAAAGTAACTGCAGAAGATAAATGGAATTTGTGCATGAAGCCCATTAAAGTTGTAACTTTATTCCTAGATGATTAACTTGCGTATGTTTTGCTATAGCTGAGGTGGGGTATTCTTTAGTGTATGTTAGCATGGTCAAAGTTCGGTGAAGGCAAAATTCAATGCATTACCAATGTTTATTGGAAACTACGCATGCCAGTAAAGTCCAAGCAGCGATGCAAGACTTGTCACATTGATGATTATCCACTGACAGTATGGCGAGGAGGAAGATCATGCCACGAGGGGATACCGCACAGACGGAGGTGAGTACTGACGTTTTGGAGGTCAGCATTCCATCTCATCTCCACTTTGAGAAACACGGTAGATGAGCATGAATTCAAGATTCCTTTACTGTCATGTAATCAGACAGAAAATGTAATATTACACAAAATTGCCTTTTACCAGCCATAAGCCATAATCCCCATTAGCATTGCCCGGTGGCCCTTACAATACATGAAAGAGAAGCAAAAGAAGTACCTGAGAGTCACTGGGTGTCCGCTGATTCACCTTCAGCGCTTCCACAGCCTGTGCCGTGTCTCAGACCCTTGATTGATAAGTCGGCAACCCGAGCTCCAGACCCAAACGTCCAACACGATCAGGAAGCCTTCAGCGCTTGGGGTATTTCTTGACCTCAGCAATTCTGTGAGGCCCTCGACTGCCAGTCCCTGACTGCATGCAGCCTGTGTGGATCCATCAGTCACTGCGCACCTCACTAGTGCGCCACTGTGGTCACCTTCCTGTAAGGTCATCTCCTCTCCTTTCATTCTCAATGGGGGGGGGGGGGGCGGGTTCGCCCTGATTCTGGCGCCCTGCACTAGTCCATAGAGTCTGCAACCGCTTTGGGTCCACTGCCCAACACGTGTCTGAGGCACATACCCAGCAGTTTGCAGGATTTAAATAGACCTTGTAAAAGATTCCCAGACATTAAAATTTGGCAGTTAGACCCTGTGGAGCAGAGCTGTGTCTCCACTCTCCCGGGTCAACACCAGTGGCAGCGTTGCATTTACAGCCACTCAGGCAGCTCCATGAATTATTTTTGTGAAGACACACTCTCATCCTAGCTTCTTGCAGTGATGTCTGAAAGGATCATTTGTAAGATTTGCAGGCTCAGCCCCCATGACAATATCTCCAAAATCATCACTTTTTTTAGGGGAGGGGGGAGCCCGTGCGTGGCCTTCCACTTTTGCCTAACCAAGGGGAGGATGCCATTTGCCTGATGTCAAAATGGCAGGTGAATCCTGCAGGTCACAGCACTGGGCTCTGGTTGAATCATGATAAGTTCTTTCTGCTGCTCTGTGCAATGTGCCAATTATACTTGAACCACAAGAGGAGCTACTGCTGGGGAAATCCACTCACCACACGCGCGCTGACACTTTTGCTTCACCATAAGTATTAGGAGCTCTTCCCCACCATTTAATCATGAGCGTATCCAATTTCCCACTCAGCCTCACTGCCCAGTCTTATGTTCATAACCTTTGCCTTTGCAAGTCAAGAATCTATCAATCTCTGCCAATGGCTTGGCATCCACAACCTCCTGTGGCAACAAATCCAACCTCTGCCTTAAGGAATTCCTCTGCATCTCTGTTCGAACCTTTCCATCCTGAAGTTGTGCCCTCTTGTCCTGTACTTTCCCACCAAGGGAAAATACCTTTCTACATCTACTCTGTCCATGCCCTTCAACATTCAATAAATTGTTTCAATCTCCCCCCATCTTCCTAAATTCCATGGCCTAACTAATACACCTGCATTAGGAATAAACAGTTTAAAATACAAAAGACAAAACATATGATTCTGTGATTACACTGAACAAACTTTAATTGGATGAATACATAAACTTTAAAGCATTTTACTTTATTTTCAGTCCCATTCTTTGAAAACATCTGACCATCACTGCATCTGCAGGTTCCTCCCCCCTCCACCGAGCTGCTCGAAAGATGAAATTTGCTAAGGTTTCCGATGTCATACCAAACTGCCGCCAACTCCTGAGGAAGTAGAGGCGCTGATGTGCTTTCTTGGCAATGCCCTTAGTGAGTTGGGTCCAGGAAAGATCCTCCAAGGTAGTGACTCCCAAGATCTTACATTTGCTCACCCTCTCCACCTCTGATCCCCCAATGATCACTGGATCATACACCTTTGGTTTTTTCCTTCTTGAAGTCAATAATCAGCTCCTCGGTCCCGGTGACATTGCGTTGTTGTTGTTGCACCATTCAGCCAAGTTTTCAACCTCCTTCCTGCATGCTGACTGATCACCCTTTTTCCATACAACCCACTACCATGGTATAGTTAGTGAGCTGCTAGATGGTGTTGCTGCTGTACTGCGCTACACAGTTGCAGGCCTAAACTGAGTAGAGCAAGGATATAGGAACACACCCTAATGATAATTTGATACCGATGGAGATTGTGGGGGAGATGTTCTTCCCAATCCTCACTGATTGTGGTCTAGAGGTGAGGAATTCCATGATCCAATTACCCAGTGGGGTGTTGAATCCCAGGTCTTGGAATTTGCTGATCAGTTTTGAGGGGATGATGGTGTTCCATGTTGAACTGTAGTCGATAAAGATCATCCTGATGTATGCATCCTTGCTGTTCATGTGTTTCAAAGCTTTGTGTAGAGCCAGCGACATGGCCTCTGCCATAGTCTGTTGAGGTCTGCCTCATCAAAGTCCTTATATACCTTACTGAGTTCTCAGGATGTGTTGAAAGGATCAAAAATCCCAAAGAAATCAGTGCTAAAAGGGTTCTTAACACCTTCTTTGCCACTATATCTATCTGCTGCCACTTTTAGATATCTTTGGACTTGTATTCCAAGCTTCCTTTGATTCTCTATACTGACCAAGGCTGCACCTCATTTAAACTTCCTTTCCCGAACCTCATGCTTTTCAAGATTAAATCCCATCTCTGAGGCCCTGCCCAATTTACCAGCTGAGCAATGTCAGTCTGTAACCTAAGACTACACTCCACACTATTAATGGCACTTTATTTTTGTTACCTGCATACTTACTAATCATACCTCTTACATTGACATCAAGTCATTAATATATATGCCAAACAGCAAGGGTCCCAGCACTCTGTTCAAGTTTATTGTCATCTGATACAACCCGATGGATCTCTCCAGACCATGGTGCATGCAAAAAACACACTAAAGCAGTATATAAACATCACAATCTTAATCAAAGCTAATATATATCAAATATTTGGGTTACAGGATATAGTTTATCCATCACACATCCTGTGGGAAGATGCTATTCCACAGCCTGACAGTCCTGATTTTGATGCTCCTGTACCACCTTCTTGATGGTAGTGTGTTGAGGTTTGTGCTGGATGGAAAGCATCTTTGAAAGTTCCTTGAGCCCTATTTAGACAAGGCTCCCAGTAAATGTCATCAGTAGAATAAAGGGAGATATCCTCTCAACTGTTTTAATGATCATCTGTATTGTCTGATGCTTTGCAGCTACCATTCCACACAATGATGCAGCCAGACAGACCCTCTCAGTTGTGCTCCTGTGAAAGGTAGTCAAGATGGGGGCCGGTATGGACTTGCCCCCCTCTGCCTCCTTTGAAAGGGTAGGTGCTGTTGTGCCTTCCTGACTACTGAGGAGGTGTTGCGAGTCCAAGATAGGTAGACCCTTGTATGCACACCAAAGACATTTACTCTCTCCACAAAGGAACCGTTGATGTATAGTGAAGGATAGTTGAACTTCATCCTCCTGAAATTCACAATCATCTCCTTTGTCTTGTCCACGTTATGACTCAGGATATTATTCTCACACCATTTTAAACCTCTTTCCTGTAATGCATTTTTGCCAATGAGGCCAACTCTTGATATATCAACTGCAAACTTCATGATTCTGTTGAGACTGAATCTGGCAAGTGCAGACCTAGGACAGCAGCATCAGCAGTACTGCACTGAGAAAACAGCTCTGAGGTGCCCCAGCTCTCAAAGTGATGGGACTTGAGATTATGATGCCCACCCAGACTGACTGTGGTCTTTCAGTCAAGAAATCCAGAATCCAGTTGCAGAGAGAGGTCCCAGTGAAGACATTTTATCCACCAGCCTTTGGGGGGGTATAACGGTGTTGAACTCTGAGCTGAAGTCAATGAACGACACCTGCTGTGTGAGGCATCTTTCTCCAGGTTGGGTTTGTGGTGTTGGTGAAGTTGATGAGGTTATGTTTTGGGGAGTATCTCTTTGTGATGTGATGGAGGGGTATGAAGGATGATTATAGAAGGTTGTGAAGTTGTCAAATGGAGATGAATTGGTGAAGAGGTTGCATTGTGGAAAGGGATTAGTCAGGGGGGGGCGTGAGTTTGTGGTGTTGGTTAGACTTGGTGGAGAGTTGGGTTATGAGGTTTGGAGGGTTGTATTATTGGGAGACTTCTCATAAGGATCAGATACTAGTGTTGGGTAGGATTGGTGGGAGATGGAATTATAGTGCAGCAGACATCAGCACTGAAGGTGGTGTGTGGTGGGGAAGGTTTGTTGCATGTGAGGAGGAGATAACAGGCGATGAGATGAGCTTGTGATGTTGAGTTGGATAAAGGTGTGATGTTGGGAGAAGTTGGTGTGTTATGAGTAAATCACGTTGAAGGGAATTGGTCCATGGATAGGATTATGGTGTTGGATAGCATTGGAAGAATGTAACATTTTGATGTATGTGGGCTTGGTTGTGGTTGTGGGAATGGGCCAGTGGCAGTTGGGATTCTGAGGTCCATATTCTTGAGTGGGAGATGTAAGGAGGGGTTAGATTGTATGGTTGCAGGAGGTTGACTGGAGGGAGATTGCAGTGAAATTGTGACATGAGGAGGTAGGGGTGGGGGCGTAAGATGAGATTGCATGAAAAAGTAAAAATGCTGGGGAAATAGAGCTTTGGGGGATGTGAATTGCAAAGGTGGTCAAGGTGAATTCTTACACCATCTGCTTGTATGTTGTCTAGGGAAGAGAGATGGGTTGTGAAAAGTGTGATAACGTACAGGGATAAATAATCCATGGTGTTACAGCATTGAAGCCTGCTTGACCATCTCTGTTGCAAGCGAGTGTCATGTAACGTGGTGGGGATGGTACAGCTTCCATGTTGATGTGACTGGCAATTACATGCACTCTTTGCATCCTGGGTGTGCATCTTATGCCACAGCTAAAAGTACAATGACATAATGAGCACATAATTGTATGACTCCCAACTGATTGATCTTGTTCAGAGGAGAGTAATGTGGTGGCACAGCTGGTGCAGCGGTTAGTGCCACGCTGTAACAGTGCTGGCGATCAGAACTGGGGTTCGAATCCTACGCTGATTGTATGGAGTTTGTATGTTCTCCACATGTCTGTGAGTTTTCCCCAGGGGCTCCAGTTTTCCCCTACCCTTCAAAATGTACCGGAGGTTTGTAGGTCAATTGGGTGTAATGGGGTGGCATGGCTAATACCATGCTGTATTTTCTAAATTTAAATTTAAAAAAGTTAAAGTTCTGAGGAATTGGGACAGTTGGTGGGATTAGCATGCCAGTGATCTTTCAATATTCCTGCTTCCACTTCCTTTCAAAAGCAAAATTCCATTTTTGTTACTTCCTGGTTTGTGGTTGGTGAAAATCCTTCCATCCATTTGGTTGCTTGGCCAATTTGCTGGGTCCTCACAGCTGAGAAAGCATCAGATTGTGTAAGAAAAGAACCCAAGCCTCGGACACCTCTACATTTTAGTGGCCAGCTTTCACTGAGGTTATTTGCTGGTAATGGAATGATTGTAGCTATCAATACTCGCGTTGTGCAGCCAAGCTTAACTGCTCACCCCACATCTGCCGTGGAATTCAATATCGTTGTATGATTTTTACACAGCATTTTTGGGATTTTTCTGTAATGATTAGCCTCCCATATGTTGGCATTTGTTGTTCACACCGGATTGACCAAAACTTGCAAATCTCCATTTCAGGCTGCCATTTTATATAGCATACCAGCATTAAGGTATGTATGGAGGCAGACGTTCAACCCCAGTGTCGATGTCGACTGAGACGTACAACATAGGTGGGATATGCACTTCCTTCTCCTCAGCTTTCTCCATTCCAGTCCTTCTGAGAGATACAAATCTAGCTCAGATCCTTTGAGTTGCTGCTTTCCGTGTCTAACTCCACATTGCAAACCTTTCCTTTCCTTGTTTCCTTCTATTTTACTTTAGCCTCTCTTTTTATCACACTCCATCTTTTCTCTCTCACCCTCTGCCAGTCCTTTTATTTGTGTTTACTGAAACAGCAGTAGTGCTAGGAATAAATGCTCTCTTCTTGCAAAGAAACGGGACAATAAACATGAAGGCCTGCCACTGGGGAGGATCTGAAGCCAGGATGTCTTTCATGATATCGGCAAGTCTGATAATACCCAGATGGTGAAACAAAATTCTGTCCATTGAATGTCACACCCATCAAATGTTCCCTCTAAGCTGTGCTCACCGAAAAGCCGTTCCGGCACATCAAGGGGCCATTCCGGTCACCTCCTCGTCGCTATTTTTGGTGAGGTCGAGTACATAAAAATTTAGCACTGCCCCCCTGGTCACACTCGAGCATTGTTGCTTCGAGTACTGCAAGCTTCCTTGAAGAACTGTCCTGATTTTCCAGCTCTTAAAGTTTATTTCAACACAAAATTACTAAATAAATAGAGACAGTAATTGTGGCCGTGAATTCTGAGGCAGTGCCGTCAGCTGGGACCCAGACTTCCCAGAGGTGTTGGGAGGGGAGCAGACGGCTTTAGACAAGCAAGCAGTATTTTGAATGCTAATGGAACAATGAGGATGGATGGGGTTCAGACCCCTCACCTATCAGTGTCTTTGGTAATATGTTCGTATCCTCTGTCTGAGGATTGTGTACTTTACATTTCCTTCCTTTGTACCTCATCCTGGTTTATTGAGAGATCTCCTTGTCTGGGACATACCTTGCCTTCCCCTTTGCCCAGCATACTGGTTCCGACCCTCAACTATCTGATGTCCCAATTAGTTGCCCGTTAAACTATTAACCATTTTTAACATTCCCTCTTGGCCGGGCGATGAGCAGAGGCATTGAAGACACCCATTTCCAACAAATGAAACATGTATCCACTTATCAATCCACATACATTAACCTTACACAAATTGCAATTAAACACATCGACATGAGGTTTTACATAATGGTGGTATCTAAAGAGACGGGACTGCATTGATGTTGACTACGATGTCGTGTTCATTAGCTGAGTTGGTCCCGGAATGCCGGCAGTGCAACTTACACTGCAGGCATTCCAGGAAAATGACAAGGGATCTAGGCAAGAAAAAGAACTGGAATGGAACCCGAATTCTGTGCTTTTTACATGGCCTGGATTCCGGAAAAATAGGGAATAATTTCCCCAAATGAAGTGGGCTGTGTAAAAAGTGTAATTGAGTGAGATCATACTTTAACAGATCGCTTAAATAAGAAACAAACATTGAATTAATAACACATTGATGTTCAAGACATGCATTAAAGATTAAGGTGAAATGAAGAGAAATAAATAAAGCATTTTGCCCCAGTAACTCTCCAGTTAATATTTTAACGTGACCTAAATTTCTGCCGTGTAGCTGCATATCAGAATCAGAATTTATTGTCAGGAACAGGTCACAAAATTCATTGCTTTGCAGCTCCATCACAAACATTTTTATAAAACACCTGACAAAATAAATAAAAATAATGCAAGAGAAAAAAAAATCCAAGTAAGGCTGTGTCTGTGGTTCATTGATTATACAGGAATCTGATGGCAGCAGAGAAGAAGCTGTCACTGTGTCACTGAGTGCTTGTCTTCAAGCTCCTGTACCTTTCCCTTGATGGTAGCAGAGTGAAGAGGGCATGGCCAGGGTGGATTTGAGAATAGAGCCTGCTTTCTTAAGACACCATCTCTTGTAAATATCTTCAATTGTATGTGCTTTAATGTCCAAGCTGAGAACTCCAAAAGGAACAGCCACACAGTTCTTCTGTCTAGTGTTTCTGAAATCCTGGTCATATGATAGAGCAGATATTGCACAGAGCTTCTTTGTAGACAGCTATGATGACAACAGACAAGTCATAACTACAATTTCACACTTGCCAGCATTAATATGTACAACTATACCATGTACAGTTTAAAGGAAACTTAGCTCCAGGATCAGACCATGGAAAATCTCTGGCCCAACATGGTCTGCAGCTGGTGGGAAGGTAGAGATGGCACCACAAATATGATCTAGCTCTCTGTGCTTTCAGATTAAATTTATGTTTGGATGCAGAAAGGTACACAGTACCTATTAAGTGAATGTAAGGAGCTGAAGGAGGACAAAGGAAGAACAGGTAGATGAGGGGACATCAGAGATTATTCAGGTTTCAGATTTATTTTCAGAGAATATATCTGACGTCATATTCAATCCTGAGATTCGGGTGAGGCAGAATTACCATTTATTGGTTGTCAAAAAAAAACTACACAGCGTATACATGTAAACAAATAAACAAATGTGCAATACGGAGTGGAGAAAAAAAATCAATAAAGTGCACAAGTCAGAGTCCTTAAATGAGTCCCTGATTGAGTTTGTTGTTGAGGAGTCTGATAGTGGAGGGGCAGCCGCTGTTCCTGAACCTGGTGGGGTGAGTCTTGTGGCACCTAGACCTCTTTCCTGATGGCAGCAGCAAGAACAGAGCACGTATCGAGTGGTATGGATCTCTGACGGCTGCATTCCCGGTAGATTTTCTCGATGAGGGGAATGGCTGTGCCCTCTACCTTTTGCAGGGCTTTACGCTCAGAGGTATTGGGGTCCCCATACCAGACCATGATGCAGCCAGTCAGCACATATTCCACTGGAAATGGCCAGGGTTTCTGGTGTCATACCAAACCTCTGCAGACTCCTGAGGAAGTAGAGTCGCTGATTGTATACCTCTGGCTTTCCCTTCCTTTAGTCTACAATCAGCTCCTTAGTTTTGGTGACAGAGAGTGCAAGGTTGTTGCTGGTGCGCCATTCAGCCAAGTTTTCATTTTCCCACCCGTGTACTGACTCATCACCCTTTTTACACAGCCCACCACTGTAGTATTGTCATCAAGTTTGTAGAAGCTGTTATTCTTACAAATGTTTTTTCTCTATGTACTGCCACATCCTCGAGATTCATTGCTGTGGAAGCTAGTATTTTATTCTGATGGCCATTGTGTGAGGCACATGAAAAATAAGATGAAAGCATGTTGCACTGAGTTGTGCAGGAAAAACCTATACCAGAAAATCAAAATGCAGGAAATATGAAATACAAAGAGATAATGTTGATAACACTCAACAATTCAGGATGGGTGGCGATTTAAGGTAGATCAGTAAACTCAGTGCAGCAATTATCAGTGGAAGGAGCAGATCATCTTCCAAGCTGCCTAGCCTCTTCTGCCACCAATGCCTACCTTTCAGAAGAGCGTCATTCTCCATCTCAAATTCTGCACAAGTAGAGAGGATGTCGGTCATTCTCAGTATATGAAAACCCTGACAGCACAAATTTACTTTAATAAGATGTGACATAAGATCCAGAAGTGGGCTTCTTTTTTGCTTAATGTCCAGCTCTCCTGGATGGTGAGAGACTGAAAGGCGCTCTGAGAAACCATCTACTTAAGGCCACAAGGGGTTGCAGACGCTGGAAAGCAGCGGACTGGGCGCAGGTCACCAGAAATGGGGAGAAACACTCCACGTGGCAAAGAAGACGCTCCTACAGGACAGTGCCCACGGCAGTTGACCAGCGAGGGTCTCAGTGGCTGAAGGACCCGCACAGACTGTGGGCACTGTTCCCTTTAACGTGTGTGCCTGTACGCGCACACCCGTAACCAGGACACAAAGGAAATTAATGTGCGCACAAATGGTTAGTTACCTAAAATAAGGTGGTAATTAACAATTATACTTTGTTCAAAATATAGAATAAAATCTTAACTAAATACGTTATTTTATTGAATGCAATCATACTTATATTAAAACATGCCAATACAGTTTATTAGCCATGAGCCAAAATGATCTTGAAACCATTTCAAGTTTACATTTGCACAAGCATTTAGTGCGCACGTACTTTTGTCACAGGAAAAAAATTTACACAACATAAGATTTTTGCACACACTGACTGCTAAAAATTAGAGGGAACGTTGTCTGTGGGCAACACAGTTGGCAGACCCATACTGACTGCAGCCTGCTGGAGACTAGCCGGTGGGAACCAGGTATTGGAGCTGGGGATTTCTCAAGGAAAGAAGAGCTCCCAAAGGACCTTGGGCACTGAAGGCTACCTGTCAGAAATTTGGACCTGGAGCTCTGGTTGCCGATGAATCGAACAGGAACATGTACGACGGCAGAGACTGCAGGAGCGGTGGAGGAAAGTCTGCCAACACTCAGTAACACTGAAGGAATTCTCATTTGCTTCACTTTCTCTCAAACTGTAAGGGGCCCTGGGCAACTTTCTCTGCTTTACAGCAGGCAGAATGCAATTTTGTGTAATATTGCATGTTCTGTATTCTTACATGAAAATAACAATGATCTTAAAGTCTTTGGGCAAATTGAAGGCTCTTCTGCATCAAGGGTAGCATTTCTAAATTATTCCCTAAACAGCTGAGGCAGGCATCTTTTGATTATACTGCAACTAGTAGATCGCCTTCTCCACCCAATGTAACTTTCCCCTGATTACAAGGCATATTGGGTGCAATGAATGCTGCATAAACTAAATGGATTACACTTGGCTTGATGGAGGTGCAGCAGAGCGTCAGATGATTCTGATTTCTATCAACCTGCTGCTATTGATTTGTGCTTTGTGACCCCAAGGAGATAATGTTCAGTGAAAACTATCTTAGATCAGAGAAGAAAATTACAACCTCATTCCCCGGCATTGCATTTTCAACTGTGGCATCAAACCTATACCTTAGTTCCATTTTCCAGAAATGCAGTATTACAGTGAAAGTCCGATATTGTTAAATTTATTAACTTGTACACTTAGCGCACCTCATTCACCAAAATAGCACCAAAATGTGGCACTCATCTGCCAATGACAATCATCGATTGTCATAACCAGTGGAATTATTGATCACTATATAGGTCTATTTAGTCTATTCAGCACAATCCTATTTGGTTTTAGTGGAAGTTTGGTCTTTACAGCTCAGAATGCTCATCATTATCCCTCACATTAAAGCGTCGATTGCACTTTAAAGGATCGTGAAGCACCTTACAAAACTTTAGGATCATGAAATCATATTGCAAGATTTCCCCTTATTCCAGAGCACCTCGGTTAGCATTGTGGTTTTCCCTGGGGGCTTCAGTTTCCTCCCCCATGAAACGTACTGGTAGTGTAGATGAATTGGGTGTAAATTGGGTGGCACAAGCCTGTGTGCCGAAATGGCCTATTACTACGCTGTATTACTAGATTTAAAATTCAAATTTTAAAATTTAAAATTCCTTCACCAAGGCGTGAGTGCAATTGGCATGTGTCAAGAATAGAAATTCAGAGGCTTGGATTTGGAGCTTGGGTTGCCAAGGGATTAAGCAGGAGTCTGTGCAGGAGCACTACAGACAAATCCGGAGACACTCAGTGACTCTGAAGGAACTCTCTTTTCTTACTGTAAGGGGTGCCAGGCAAGATTAATGGTGACTCTTTGTCTGCCTTACAGCAGACTAAAGGAAATGTTGTGTAATATTACATTTTCTGTTGTATTACATGACAATAAAATAATCTTGAATCTTGATATGGGTGATATGTTTTAGCAGTGTCATCAGATCTTTTGGCATTGACGGAGAAGTTTATATTTAATGTTAAGGTAGGCCTGAAAAACTGGTTTTCATCCTGGAGTTTCTGGACTTCAGGCCTCAGGTAGCAGTGCAATGTGGTTTTGACCAGGGTGATGAAGGTCCTCAGCAATACTGGCTGTTTCTTGAGGCAGCATCTCACACAAATGTCTTCAGTGGATGGGAAGTTGCCACTCGTGATGGACTTAACTAGTTTGTCTCTTTCTTTTGCCTTTTTAATTCCCAGGCTCTCGAGTTTCCCAACCAAGCAGTCAATTTATTTTCCACACTACGCCTGCACAAATTCAATGGAGTATTCAATGACATGCCAAATGTTCTCAGATTTTGTAGAAAGTAGTGGCATTTGTGTGCCTGCTTCCTGCTGCTCAATGTGCTGGGCCCACGAGAGGCCCTCTGGCATGTGGACTGCAGGAACCTAAAAGTGCTCACTCTCTCCATCATCTTTTCATCAATGTGGACCGATCCATTTATCCCTCAGTCTCACTTAGAACATAGAGCATTGCAGCACAGTACAGGCCCTTCTGCCCCTGATCCTGACTGATTAAATAACCCACTCAACAAACTAAACCTGCCCCACCTCACACCCATAACCACTGTTCCCTCTAAGCTGTGCGCATGCACACACATTTTGCAACCAGCGCACAAAGGAAATTAATGTGCACACAAAAGGTCAGTTATCTAAAAAAATGTAGATGAGGTATAGGGAAGGTCAGCTTTTGATTTCTCCACAATTGCAGATTGTGACTTCACATTTGACGATAAACAAGTTAGAGCCTTATGTCAAAAATATCATGAAAATATTGTAATAGTTAGACAGTTTAATTAATTCAAATTTTCTGTGCAAGAAATTATTAAATCCAAATTGATTTCAAATTTAGCTCAAATGGTGGCATTTGTATTTCGGAATGAACAGTCTTGTGGCCTTGCAAAGTTGCTGAACATTGGGGAAACGTTTCTTGCGTCCAGTGCGAACTGTGAGTGAGGTTTCAGCATAATGAATCAACTAAAAAACAAGATGAGAAATTATTTAGGTGAATGCCATTTGGATATGCTAATAAGAATCAAAAGCTATCAATTCGATAGAAGTTCTATTAGTCTAGATACAGTTTACAAAGAATGGCTAAGTAGCAAAGACACGAGAGGGAAAAAAAAATAACTGAGTGACTGAGTAACATATATGTGTTACGTGTGAAGATTTTCACATTAAGCCTCTGGATAGTTTATTGACTTGCTTTGTAATTGAAGGAATTTTGATTTAACCATTTCCAGCAACTTTAAAAATAATCATCTATGAATTGATGGATGTTATTGTTATTGATTTATTTCAACATTACCTCACATAAAAATAAGAAATACTCATTTACAGGACAACAAACTGTACAAAGAAGTTCAAAGTAGAGAATAAAATCTTAACTAAATGCATTACTTTATAGAATGCAATCATACTTGTATTTTATAGTAAAATATGCCAATACAGTTTATTTGCCATGGGAGAAAGGCTGTGCTAAAATTCCCTTGAAACCATTTCAAGTTTACATTTGCACAAGCATTCAGTGCGCACATACTTTTGTCACAGGAAAAAAAATTGCACAAAATAATATTTTTGCGCACACTGACCACTAAAATGTTGAGGGAACACGGCCTGTAACCTTCTATTTTTCTTGTATCCCTGTGCCAGTCCAAGAGCCTTTCAAATATTGTTCCAGCCTCCACCACCAACTCGGTCAATGCATTCCAAGAACCCACAACTCTCTGTGGAGAATAAACTTTCCTCAGAGACTTCTCCCCTCGACTTTCCTCCCGTCACCTTGTACAGGTGTCTTCTGGTGTTTGCTGCTGTATCAATGCCTCATAATCTTGTAGGGCTCTATTCAAGTCACCTCTCATCCTTCTTCACTGCAAAAAGCCCTAGATCTGTTATCCCTGCCTCATAAGACATGTTTTCCAATTCATAAATCTGCAATAAGCTCCTTGATGTTGCTGATCTTGAGAGCAAAATTGTTGTTTACACACCACCCAAACACATCCTATGTTTTGACATCAGTACCATTATCCATCCAGCAATGGGGGTATCATCATTGTATTTATAGAGCACATTGGGGCCATTCCATGGCTATGCATTCATGAGTGTACAGGAAATGGAAGGGACTGAGCATATAGCTTTGAAGTGATGCTCAGTGATGCTGATCCACAATGATGACACGCTGATATCCTCAGGACAAAGGTATGCCACCAAAGGCTAACTCCGTTGATCCCTGAATGGATTAGAAGTCCCTACCAAACTGGGCAGAATTGACCCAGTTCCCATGTGGGAGATGGGTTGCCCTATATCCTTTCCAGCATCCTGTTTCCCCACAATCTTCACACTGCATCTACTGTGATTAAGCCCAGTGCCTTAATGGAACCTGATCACAACTATTCATCATTCAATTTCTCTCTTCCCCTCACTGCAATACACCTCCATGGTAGTTTGTGTGGTGCCACAGAGATATTGCTGTAAGTGTGGTGGCTCACAATGGAGGTGGCAGCTTGGAATTTGGGCAGTAACTGCCAGCTTTGAAAAAACAGCTCTGGACTTAACAAGGCCAAGAATGTCAAATTCCTTGGTGTCAACAGCTCCAAGGACCTATCCTGGTGCCTCCATGTCAATGCAGTCACAAAGAAGGCTCGCCAGTGGCTATATTTTGTGAGGAGTTGGAGGAGATTCTGTACATCACCAAAGACTCTCTACAACACCTATACTCCCGGGTTGCATCACTGTCTGGTACAGAGGTGCGAATGCACAGGACAAGAAAAATTCGAAAGGGTTGTTAACTTAGCCTTGAGACGTGACATGCACCAGTCTTTCATTGAGGACATCTACAAGAGGTGGTGTCTTAAGAAAGAAGCCTCTATCCTGAAGGACTCTCACCACCCAGGCCATGCTCTCTTCACTCTGCTACCATTGGGAAAAAAATACAGGAGCCTAAAGATGAGCACTCAGTGACATAAGGACAACTTCTTCCCCACTGCCATCAGATTCCTGAATGATTGATGAACTAACAGAAAGCAGATTACAGATAGGGTGGCACCATTAGCGTAGTGGTTAGTGCAACGCTGTAACAGAGCCAGTGATTGGAACCGGGGTTCAAATCCCATGCTATTTGTAAGCACCTTCTAATCTGTGTCTGTGTGGATTTTCACTGGGGGCCCCAGTTTCCTCCCACTGTTGAAAACGTACCATGGGTATAGGTTAATTGGGTGTAATTAGGCAGCACAGGCCTGTGGGCCAAAGTGGTCTGTTACCATGCTGTAAAACATAAACAATTAGCAACAAAGACACTGCCTTACTTTGACGTTTTATGCACTATTTTTATTTATTTTTTTAAGGTGGTTTATACGAATATTTTCACTATGATACGTTGCTGTAAAACAACAGATTTCGTGGCTTGTTCATGACAATAAATTCTGATTCTGATGCACTTCAACAAAGGGGTCAAGGTAATGTTTAATCCGAGGAGGTTTCAATTTCACAATTTATTTTGGCTCCCCCGAATTTAGACAAGAAGACCATCAGACATCGGAGCAGAATTAGATTATTCAGCCTATTGAGTCTTCCCCAGCATTTTATTCGTTATGTTACCCATTTTCCCATTTAGCTCAACAGAAAGAGGTGAAATTTCATTTCTGAATCAACAATTTTATTTCAAATATAATACAGAGAAAACATCCCTGCTATATTTACTAATGTTGTGGACATAAAATGACCGGAATTAAAAATTTTAAAATTTCTAAATTTGGACATACAGCGTGGTTACAGGCCATTTCAGCCCACGAGTCCGTGCCGCCAAATTTACACACAATTAACCTACAGCCCCTCCCCCTCGGTATGTTTAGAATGGTGGGAGTAAACCAGAGCCCCCGGGAAAAGCACACGCAGACATGGGGAGAACGTACGGTCAGCACAGTATTTGAACCCCAGTCCCGATCGCTGGCACTGTAAAGGCTTTGCACTAACCGCTACACCAATCGTGATGCCCAAATTCTAAATTCTCTTCAATCTTCTAATGCTCCATGTGAAATGGATTCATGCATTCCTTGTTTTCCGTTTAGAACCATAGGTACACATATTAAAATAATATTCATGAAAATGCTTGAAATTATAGTTCAAGGCATGATCCTTGGGTTTTCCAATGAGATTTTTGAGCTGCTCTGAGTCTTGCCATTATGGTCTCTGTGTCATTGGAACCCCCAATTGTGTAACTGCATTTATAACCCATCTATTATTGTTGGTTCATTAGAGAGAAGATAATGGACTGAGATCACAATGGCAGAATTATGTCATCAAGCAGTAAAAATGTTTTTACTGTAGATTTTTTAATGAAAAAAAGAAAATCAATTTTGTTTACATTAAGTTACACAGTAGGCAAAGCATCCTGGCACAATGTGCTTGTGACAGCAAGTCAGCTAGATGAAACACAGCAGGTTCAAACTGAAAGGCTGAGTGATTGAGCACTTGTATCTAGATGTAATTGAGAAAGCTGAGCTGTCGCATCCCATGTTCCTGTGTTGAAAAGTTTGCGGTTTCTGCCTCAGACTCCATTGGCCATCCTGGCAGATCTTGGGCTGAGCTTAGCACAAGGAAAGGTGGCAAAGGCCTTTTCTTGCTGATGTCCGTGACAGAGGATTAGAAGTGAGCCCCAGCAATCACAATCTATTTCCCAAAGGGCCGCTCTCTGCAAATAATTCAGCGGCCTGTGAAGTATACAAAATAGAAATGCTGCTTGGTGCAGTGACGTGGGAGACTGAGATAAGGCTGAGGCTGAGATTGGATCACCGAATGTGAGATGAATGTAAAAGGGATGAAAGTTTTGCTTTCCAGTACTTTTATCGGTTGTTTAAATAAGTGCCATAAGAAAATAAACCAGTGAATGCAGAATAAAGGCAAGTCCAATTACTGGAAGAATCTTGCTTTTTTTGCTGCATTCTATGTGCATTATTTCTGAAAGGGAAATTAGAAATGTGTGATAACCTGAGCATTCCTATGAGCTATATGTAGCCATGCCTCTGAAGGGCCTCAGGTATTAAAAGCCTCCTGATCACGTCAGAGCTTGGATCTGGCGTTGTTGATAAATCAACACAGGAATCTGTGCGGCTGCAGAGGGTGCGGGAGCGCTGGAGGTGAAACCATGGACACCCAGTAACTCTGAAGGGACCCTCTTTTGCTTCTCTCGCTCTCGTACTGTGAGGGACGCTGGGCGACACTAATGGTGCCTCGTTGCCTTTACGGCAGGCAAAATGCAATCTCATGCAATATTACATGCTCTATGCTATTACAAGACAATAAAGGAATCTTGACATTAATAGTGATATTGTCTGTCACAGGCAGCGTTGATGCAAATGCAATGAAGATGCTGATTCACTGAAAATGGTTTTCATAATTACAAATTAATCCAGAAGCAAGCAGTCATTCATCTGCCGCTTTCAAGCCTGTCAGTAAAATCATTATACCTGTTCAGTAATTGTAACTTGGGCCATTCAATAAAATAGGATTAGGGTGAAATCCCTGACAGCAAAGCAGAACTCAAATGTGTTTGCATGACACAATGAATATGTAAATGTGTAATTATACGCTCATCTGAAATTATTACAGCTTAAGGAACCTGGGGAATTGTTTGGTTGAAGTTGCCACTTTTAAAAGATCACGGCTTGTTTGGGATGGGGTCCACATGCAGATTTATGATTTTTCTTTCTGAACCTTCAATTCTACTGATAGCCTAAGTTTTCTTTGGACATTCAAAATTCTTTTGTTGTCATGTAATAAAACATAAAATGTAATATTACACGAAATCAGCGATGCAGTGCTGCCGGACCTCACCAGAGTGCCTCTCCGGCACCTCGTGGGGCGGCTCCGTCACCTCCCTGTCACCGTTTTTGGTGAGCTTCAGCATCTAAAAAATTAGCGCAGCGCCCCCTGCATGAAATGTTCTTTAGTCTCTCCTAAGGCAGGCAAAGAGTTGCCAGGAGTACCGAGAAAGAGAAGTGAAAAAGAGTGCCTTCAGAGTCACTGAGTGTCCGTGGACTCACCTCCAGCAGCCCCTGCAGCCTCACAGGCTCCTCTTCAGTCCACTGGCAACCCGAGCTCCAAATCCAAACCTCCGACACAATCAGGAAGGCTTCAGCGCCCAGGACCGTTTGGGAGCCCTTTTTGCCCTCAGCACCCTCTCAAATCCCAACTCCGATACCTGGTTTCCTTAAGCCATCCTTCTGCAGCCCGCAGCCCACATGGATCCCTCAGCTGCTGAGTCCCTTGCTGGTCTCCTGCCATGGTCACTGCCCTTTAGGGTCATCTCCTCTACTCCCCCTCTCGAACAGGGAATGCTTCTCCCTATTTCTGGCATCCTGCACTGACATGGATCTTTCCAGAGCACTTGATATGGCACAGCCTTAGATTCCTGTAAAGTTTGCATTGAGCAGCTTGTTCATAAACTATGGAATAAAAAAATGTGTCAATGATGGATCCTGTTGTCATTGTGTAAGATGATGAAGAAAAGCCCCAATGAATGTACAATCCCCCATTGTATAAGATGAGTTAAATTTAATACAGATAAATGTGAGGTGCTATATTTTGGAAAGGCAAATCTAAATAGGTCATATGCATTAAATGGTAGGCTATTGAGATGTGCAGAGCAACAAAGGGGTTTAGGAGTTGTGGTAAATAGTACCCTCAAGGCTGATACTCAGGTAGATGGTGTGGTGAAGAAGGCATTTGGAATGTTGGCCTTCATAAATCGGAGTATTGAATTCAAGAGTAGGGAGGTTATGATGAAATTGTACAAGGCATTGGTGAGGCCAAATTTGGAGTACTGTGTACAGTTTTGGTCACCAAATTATAGGAAAGATATAAACAAAATAGAGAGAGTGCAGAGAAGGTTCACGAGAATGTTGACAGGATTTCAGGGTCTGAGTTACAGGGAAAGGTTGTGCAGACTGGGGCCTTTTTCTCTGGAGCGTAGAAGTTTGAGAGGGGACTTGATAGAGGTGTTTAAGATTTTAAAAGGGACAAATAGAGTAAACGTGGATAGGCTTTTTCAATTAAGAGTGGGGGAGATTCAAACTAGAGGGCATGGTTTAAGATTGAAGGGAGAAAATTATAAGGGGAACATGAGGGGAAATTTCTTTACGCAGAGGGTGATGGGGATGTGGAATGAGCTTCTGGCAGACGTGGTCGAGGCGGGATCATTGGTTACATTTAAGGAAAGACTGGATCGTTACATGGATAGGAGGGGACTAGAGGGGTATGGACCGGGTGCTGGTCAGTGGGACTAGGAGGGTGGGGATTTGCTACGGCATGGACTAGAAGGGCCGAACTGGCCTATTCTGTGCTGTAAGTGGTTATATGGTTATATGGTTATTTTATCACTTCACTACTGACCTCAAAAAAGTGCATCATGCACCCAAATTGCTGTAAAATGACTGTAATTGCAAACCATTTATGCAGTAAATAGGCAGGAAAGTGGTAATTGTGGTTGGGTACAATAAAAACCCCATGTACAAATTCGCTGATGATACCACAGCAGAAGGTAGTATAAAATAGGACAATGAGTTAACATATGGGAGGGAGATGGTAAACTTGGCTGAATGGTGTACTAACAACAATCTCACACTCAACGTCACCAAGACTAAGCAGTTGAAAAAACACACAGATACTGCATCAACGTTTTGTGCCTGAGCCCTTCATCAAGGTGTGGGGGAACATGTGCGAACAAAAGGGGGAAGGGGGGGTGGTGAGGGTTGGAGATGAAAGGTGGAGGGGGGAGGAGTCTAGGCTAGGTGGAGAGAGAAAGGAAGTGGGAACTGGAATAACTAGTGAAAGGGTAGGGGGAGGGGGAAAGCTGAAGCTGATTAGTGGAATGCAGCGAACTCAAAGTTCATGCCCTGGGGTTGGAAGGTGCCCAGATGAAAAATGAGGTGTTGTTCCTCCAATCTGCAGGTGCTCAGGGTGGGGTAGTGTGAAAGGCCATGGACAGACATGTAAGCTCGAGAGTGTGACTCAGATTTGAAATGGTTGGCTACGGAGAGGTCGCTTTTGTGGCAGACGGAGAGGAGGTGCTGGGCGAAGCGAAGCAGTTGATTATAGACTTTAGGAAAGGAAAACCAGAGGCGTATGATTCAGTGATCATTGGGGAATTAGAGGTGAACAGGGTGGGCAAATTTAAATTTCTGGGAGTCACTACCTTGGAAGATCTTTCCTGGAGCCAAGACACGAATATCATCATGAAGGAAGCACGTCAGCACCTCTACTTCCTCAGGAGTTTGCAGAGGTTTGATATGACATCAAAAATTCTGGCAAATTTCTACATATGTGTGGTGTAAAGTGTGCTGACTGGCTACATCATGGTCTGGTACGGGTCACCAATATTCCTGAGTGTAAAGCCCTGAAAAAGGTAGAGGTTACAGCCCAGTATATTACAGGAAAAACTCTCTCCACCATCGAAAACATCTACGGAGAACACTGCCGTCTGAGAGCAGCAGGAATCATCAAGGATCCACATGACCCAGAACACACTCTGTTCTCGCTGCTGCCATCAGAAAAGAGGTATGGGTGCCACAAGACTCGCACCACCAGGTTTAGTAACAGTTGCTACCCCTCCCCCATCAGACCCCTCAATAACAGACTCAATCAGAGACTCATTTAAGGACTCTTACTTTGCACACTATTTACTTTTGAAGATTTATTTTCTATATTTGCACAATCAGATTGTTTACATTTCTTTCTTTTGATGGGTTGAAGTTGTATAAGTTTATTAAATTATGTGCCATGGATAAGATGGGTAATCAGGGTCATCCTTTCTTTTCAGGGCAGGGGGTCCAGAACTAGAGGGCACATTTTTAAAGTGAGAAGAGATTTGAAGTGCAAGTTTTTCATACAAAGTCTTGTAGTTATCTGGTTGACAGAGTGGGTGACACAGTTGTAATGCTTAGAAGACTACGTACTTGAATAGTAAAGGTGTGAAGGTGGTCAATGTAAATCCAGTTGCAGTGTTCAATTGGACAGGTAGATGGGAAAGGCATTGAAGGATCTAGGCCTGATACAAGAAAATGGACCACTTGGCATGGATGAGGTTCTCCAAATGGCCTATTTTCTGTCATCTATGATTCTATAACTCCTGATACCAGTGAGAGTTCTCCCCTTCGAAGAAGTGAAAGTACACCAAACCCATCTCAGTTTTGATCCTTGATAATTTTGACTTCTGGAGAAAGGACCTAATGCATTTAATAAAGTGATGTAGCAAAAGCACACCAAAATGTTGGAGGAAACTCATCCGATCTTTCATCGTCCATAGGAGACAAAAATATATTTGCTGACTTTCCGGGCCTGAGGCCTTCTTCAAGGAATAAGCAGAATGAGCCAGAAGCAGGAAATCTCAGAATACAGACAGTGTTGGCTGGGGGAGGAGTCCAGACCAACAAAAGGTGTTACTAGGATATGATAAGGGGAGAGGTGGGAATTGATTTTGTCTGTGTGAAAAGTGACAGGGAAAAAGGAGAGAGAGAGAGAGAGACAGAGCTGGGGGAAGAAGTGAGAGGGGTTTGGGTTTTAATGAAATCCAAAGAAGTTGACATTAATGCCATCTGGTCTGAGGGTGCCCAGTTAAAAATTGAGGTGTTTTCCTCCAATTTGCATGTGGTCTCAGTCTGGCAGTGGATGAGACCATGGACAGACATGCAGCAAGGGAATAGGATGGGGAATTGAAATAGGTGGCCACTGGGAAATTCACGTTATTGGAGCAGAAAGAGCCGAAATGCTTAACAAAGTGATCTCCCAGTCTGCATGCAGTCTCTCCATGCAGAGGAGACTACAACAGTGGTAAGGGAGGAGTGGGGGTGTGAGTGGAGGGTCTCCTGCAGTCAAGGGGATGATTGGACTCGAGGGAGGAGTGGACAAGGGAGTCATGAAGGAAGTGGTTCCTGTAGAAGGTGGAGAGGGGCATAGAGGGGAATGTGTGTCTAGTGGTGGGATCACGTATTAGGAGGCAGAAGTGTCGGAGGATGATGCGTTGGATGTGAAGGCTAGTGGGGTGGTAGATGAGAATGAGGAATCCTCTCCTTGATCTACTTGGGGGCAGAAAGGGCAAGGACTGATGTGGCCCCTCACCACCATTTGACCGGAGGAGATGCTCCACTTGTGTCCACACCTCCTCCCTCAGAACCATTCAAGGCCACAAACAGTCCTTCCAAGTGAAGCAACATTTCACGTGAATCTGCAGGAATCATTTACTGCATTCAATGCTCCCATTGTGGTCTCCTCTACATTGGAGAGACAGGGCACAGACTGGGAGTTTGCTTTGTTTCCCCACCCCATTCCCTTGCTGAGATATCTGTCTATCATCTCATGCACTGCCAGACTGAGACCACCTGCCAAGTGGAGGAACAACTCATCTTCCAACATTGGTGTTTCACTCAATTAGAGTCATATAATTTATTGCAGTGGTTTTCAACCTTTTTCTTTCCACTCACATGCCACTTTAAGTATTCCATATGCCATAGATACTCTGTAATTAGTAAAGGATTGCTTAAGGTGGTATGTGGGTGGAAAGAAAAACTTTTGAAAACCACTGTTTTAATCGGACCTTATTGACTCGTCATGTGTATGGTTTCATAACTCCAAAGGAAATGGGCCAATGGTAATTTTCTCAAACAAAATATTTCAGTAACACTTGGGTCTAGAGCAGTGATTCTCAACCTTCCCTTCCCACTAACATACCACCTTAAGCAATCCTTTACTAATCACAGAGCATTTATGGCATAGGGAATACTTAAAGTGGTATGTGAGTGGAAAGAAAAAGGTTGAGAACCACTGGTTTATTGATTATTACAGGGCTATTAGTATTAAAGATTATAGAAGGCCATGTGTGAGCAAAAAACTAAATGTAAGTAATAAGACAATCTATGATTTTATATGCTGAGACTCCAATATTCCGAGAAGAGCTATGGGATCTCAAAGTGGTGAAGAATGATTACAATCAACAGAAAATATCAAAGCTTCCACAGGGAGCTTAGAAAATAAAAACTTTTGGAGAAAAGACTTCTTGTATATGTATTTTCATTGTTGAGTCCTAACTTTGAATATTCCTGTAATAGTCCATAAACCTTCTGGCTCCATTAAACAACTTGAATCTGTTGTTTGGAGGTCGAAATTGGTCACATATTCAAGTGAAAGTGGTTTGGTGTCTTCTATCTCAATGAAAGAAAAATATACTTGATGATCTGTATGGCTCCTAATTATTCAGTACATTCATCCCTTCCACTTGTAGTTTAGAGGTAAGGACATTTGAGCTTGATGGGCAGGTCATGTCACCTGCTGGGGTTTTCTATCTGTCTTAAGTGGATTAGCTGATAGCACAAGGACAGGGCATTGCATCTACTATATAAAATTCATATGTCTAGATTAGGGAGAGAAGAAAAAACGCAGCATGTTAATGAATGATTGCTATATAATTACCTGTGCTGGATTGAAATATCCATAAGTCTGATTATGATGTGCCCCAAGGTTAAACAGTCAGTCAACATCCAATGTTCTGTCTGGCATATGGAGAATGGCAGAGGAAAGGGGAGTATATTTTAAGTTTTTTTTAATGAGCAAACCTCAAGGACAGAAGAAATTACTTAAAAGCAAGCCTTTCCACTTTTGTGTTTGACCAAAGGCCAAAAGTTTTTAAATTTAAATGTTTTATTTTTTTCGATTTTAAATTTAGACATACAGCACGGTAACAGGCCCCTTCAGCCTACGGACTGCCCAATTGCACCTGATTGACCTGCACCCCCGGTACGTTTTAAACATTTGATCGTTAACGTTTTGAGTGTTAATATTAATTGGCACACCACTACAATAAAATAAATTGTGTGAGACGAGACAAAAAAAACCTGGCAATGAATTTTTTTCTCAGCATTTCTCCCTCTGACGGAGGTGTGATGTTTAAGCAGGATTCCAGCACTAAATTCATCTCCCAGCCAGCAAAACCGAAAATAATATCTGGGAAAAAGCTGGTAGAGGGTATTTATGCATTTTCACTCCCAGCATCGAGCTTCACATAGTAGAGATGCATATCAGGAATCAGAATTCCGTGATGAGAGAAGAAAAAGCCCACAGGCTCATTGAGTCCTGTGCCTGAGTGCCCCTCAGTATGTAAAATTCCACACTGTGGGCACAAAATCTACTCTTAGATTCTAAAAGAATTTCACGTTGATGCTGCCTTGCTTAATTGCGGTTACGTCTCTGTACCTATTAACTAATCATCAATTTAGCAGACATTTCCCATCCCCCTCTCAGCACTTCTCTTTCTCTCAGCATTTCAAAATCAGTGGAAGTTGTTTCTTCTGACACAATGGGCTTAGGGATCAGTCTCTCACTGCCACTGAGCTGGCTGGAGCAGGCTAATAATAACCATGTTGGTGTGAATAATTGGGGTTGCAAGGCAATAAATCCAGCCAAGGGGACTCATGTCACTGAGTTGCTACTATTGTATTTTGCACACTGAATTGAAACATCTTTGTTTTATGGAGTGGTCTGACTTATCTCTAAGAGCCCACAGGTAATGAGAAAACTACACTAGTATCAGAACAGCAGTGCCATATAACATTTGTATTTGGTCTCTGGTCTGTTGTCACATAAAAATATACAAGTGCTCTCTATTTATAGGATAAAAAAGAAGCCAGACTTCTGAAATCTCATATCTGATGGAAAAGAATGTATTAATAAGGCAGATTTGTTTAGTGTGGCAGGGTTAGAAGATTGAGTCCAACCAGCAGTTGAAATCCCCACCTAAAATAAGCGAATATAAAATTAAATCCAGCAAAAAAGTTTTTAAAAAATCAAAAAAACCTGTATCTTCAATATTTGGAGCATAAACATTGGCGAAAACTGCCATTTCAGCATGTCATTTCCCAGAAACTAGAATCCTAAACAACATTGTGCATACTAAAATGAATATTTTGATTAATAAGGATCAAAACCCCCTCGAGGTTTAGTTTGAAAGGAAGAATGATAGCGCTGCCCCTTCCACCTTATCAGGTGTGAAATATCACTGCCACGAATATGTCTCTCCTGTAAAAATATAATCGCAGCTTTAGTTTGTTTTAAATGTGAAGCAATTTTCTTCATTTTACAGGATGGTTTAGACCTTTCACATTCCAACTAAAACTTAATAGGATCAGCCATGATCTGTGTATCTCAGATTGTCTGGTCTTTGTGTGGTTTTACTATTTTTGAGTTCTTATCATGTGGTGTATTCTCAATTTCCAGCTCCAGTTCTTTCTTGCATCAGATATGTTTGCTACTGGCAAATGTCTCCTTGTTTTTGTCCTCCTGTAACCTCACAACCTGATGTCACCATGAGTGATTGAGTGGGGCAATTCCTTAAGAACATAGCTGGAGTTGTGACAGGTAAACCCACAGGATGGATACATCTGTTTGCATCATCTTCAGCAGGAGTATGAGAAAGAGAACCATCAGGTTGAGAAACGGCTTCTTTCCACAGGCAGTGAGACTGCTGACAGACTGATGAACTGCTCATACAAACTTTCCAAGACTGTACAATTGACTTAACGAATATTATTTATTTATTTTAATATTTATACATCGATACTGTGCATATGTATAATTTGACTGCATGTGTGGTACGTCTGTATGTGTATTTGCAGTGTTTTACACTGAGTACTGGAGAATGCTGTTTCGTTGGGTTGTACTTGTGTGATAGGGTGATAAATAAACTTGAACTTGGCCAAGTGCTTTGTTCATGATAGCAGTGGAAGAAATGGCTACCACAGAGTCCTTGTGGAGACAGATCTTGTCTTCACAGAAAGGACACCCTTCATTGTGTTGAATGGTTCCACAATTGTGCTGAATGGGATGAACAGAAGATCAAATCTGACGGCTGAAATCTGGACATGCAGGAACACTGGAGTAACAGCAGCAGCAAAAACGCAACCTGCAACTCATGCCCTCCCTGCTATTACCAACAAATCAGTGGATCAATCCTGCTTCAATGAGGAGTGCAGAGGGTTTTCCAGGAAGAACATGTTATACCAAATGAAGTTGTGACATGGAGAAGATGCAGTTTTGGAGTGAGTGCGTGCTAACGACGGAATCATTGTGCATTAACTAGAGCTAATTGACCTGACAACTAACAGATCAGATCAAAGTTCTCCTGTCCTTTCATTTGAGATGGTGGTGAATAATTAAACAGCTAATTAAACAGAGGGATCAAAGCCCGTCTCTATCCTCAGCGATATCAAATACCCAGCACATGAATGCTGAAGGTTCACAATCACATTCAGCCATTTGAGGACCCATCTCGACTTCCTCCTCAGGCTCTTCACTCCGCTTAATATCAAAACAGTGTTAAGAATACTGGATACAACAAGGACGGTTTAGGGTGGCTCAGTTGGCATAGCAGTGAGGGCAATGCCCTTTACAGCACCAGCAATCAGGACTGGCATTCGAATCCCATGCTGTCTGTAAGGAGTTTGTGTCTGTGTGGGTTTTCTCTGAGGGCTCCAGTTTCCTCCCCACCATTTGAAACATACCAGGGGGTGTCAATTGGGCAGCCACAGGCTCGTGGGCTGAAATGGCCTGTTACCGTGCTGTATGTCTAAATTTCATTTTAAAATTTAACAAAGGCTGCGGGACTAGACCACATCCCAGGTGTGGTAATGAAAGCTTGCATTCCAGAACGAATGGGTCCTGCAGTGAGACATGGCAGTCTGCAGATAAAAGTCTGGAAAAAGTTATGAAATAAATGATAATAATATGTGGCAGCTGCGTTGCCTTATTATGAAGCATCCCACAGCCATCATCATTCTTTGCTGTCCATCCTTTGTACATTCAAGTCAATAGCCCGAGAGCTGAACTGTAGGGTACAATTCCAAATCTTGAAATCTTAGTTATCTTTTTGCTGGTGGCACATGATGAATTTTATGAAGTTGAATGTTTGGTTAAATAGTTGTTGCATTATCTCCTTAGTGTAGCAATATACATTTGAATAATTACTTGCCATAAGATTCTCATCTGAGCGGACTCTTGAGCATACAGCACAAGGATAATGGACTTCATTGTCACTGGCTCTACAGTATGATTGTGGATTTTCCAAATAAACAAAGAGGAAAGCCAAGGATGCAGAGAAGAAAGGAAGATGCACATCTTCATATGAATCATCTTTAAAAAAAAATAGGCCATTTTGGCCCACAAGTCCATGCTGCCCAATTGCACCCAATTAACCTACAACCCTAGTACATTTCGAACAGTAGGAGGAAACTGGAGTCCCTGGGGGAAGCCCAGAGAAATTGGAGCCCCCTGGGAGAACATACCAATTCCTTACAGGCCACGCAGGATTCAAACCCCGGTCCCAATCGCTGGCGCTGTAAAGACATTGCATTAATCATTACGCCAACTGTGTCACCCCCAATCCAGATAATTATGTGGTAAATTAGATCAGGAAGTTTGCAGATGACACAAAGATTGGAGGTGTAGTGGACAGGGAGGAAGGCTTTCAAAGCTTTCAGAGGGATCTGGACCAACTGGAAAAAAAATCAGATGCTAAATAGCAGATGGAATTTAATGAAGGCAAGTGTAACGTGTTGCATTTTGGAAGGACAAAGCAAGGTAAGGCATACACTGTAAATGGTAGCCCTTTTAGCAGTGCAGTAGAGCGGAGACATCTGGGAATACAGATACCTACTTCCCTGAAAGTGATCCCATAGGTAGATAGGGTTAAAAAGAAAGCTTTTTGCCATATTGGTCTTCATAAATCAAACTATTTAGCACAGGAGTTGGGATGTTTTGTTAAAGTTATATAAGACATTGGTTAGGCCAAATTTGAAGCATTGTGTGCAGTTTTGGTCACCAAACTACAGGAAAGATAGCAATAAGATTGAAGTTTGCAGAGGAGATTGACAAGGATGTTGCCAGGACTTGAAGAACTGAATTACAGGGAAAGGTTAAACAGGTCAAGACTTTATTTCCTGGAGTGTATATGAATGAGAGGAGATTTGATCGAAGTGTACCAAATTGTCATGGTTATAAATAGAGTGCGTGCAAGCAGGGTTTTTCCACTGAGGATAGGTGAGTTACAAACTGTAGGACATAGGTTAGGAGTGAAAGGGGAAAAGTTTAAAGGGAGCATGAGGGAGAACTTCTTCATGCAGAAAATGTTGGGAGTATGGAGTGAGCTGCCATCTGAATTGGTAAATGCAGGCTCTATTTTGACATTCAAGAAAAAATTGGACAGGTAAATGGACAGCAAGAGATTGGAGGGATATGGTCCAGGTGCAGGTCAGGGGGACTAGGCAGAAAAATAGTTTGACACAAACTAGATGGACCAAAGTGCCTGCTTCTGTATCGTAATGTCCTATGGTTCTACTGTTCTAATGAAAAGGCATGGACCAAGAGAAGAAAACTGTGTAGAATATCATAAAATAATATCATATTTCACATTCACCCCTTTTCAATTCTGCATAACCTTTTGCCAATTGGACGAAACCAGGTCCAAACACTGGGAATGAAAATCAATTAAATGTTGGAAATCAGAAGTAAAACTGGAAAATGCTGGAAGCATTCCAGGTTAGGCAGTTGCAGTGGAAAGAAAAAAAAGTTTCGGGTTTAGATTCTTCATTAGAACTGGGAAAGAGTTTAATTTTTAATTAGTTTTATTTTAGACAGCACAGTAAACAAGCAATTTTGGTCCACGAGTCCGTGACGTCTAATTTACTCTTCATTAACCTACACCCCCGGAACGTTTTGAAAGGGGGAGGAAACCAGAGCCACGCAGACAGGGAGGGAACATGCAAACTCCTTACAAACAGCGCAGGATTCGAACACCAATCCAGACCCAATTGCTGGTGCTCTAAAGGCATTGCACTAACTGCTACACCAACCATGCCGCCCATTTTGATGATCATATTTGTAGACCTGGCCAGAAAATTTGATTTGATGGGACACCACCTTCTGCTGAAGACTTAATATGGTTCTCCTCCTGAACTAGAGTTCATCTTGTCATGCTGGTGTAGGCCTGCAGGAGAAATGCTGGAAGGTAATCACTGGGATGGTTCAAGTGATTCCCATCCATATTTTTATTAATGTTGTCCCACCATTTACACAAGCTGATCCATTCTCATTGGCCAACCTTCTCCCCATAACCTTTGATGGTCTAGCTAATCAAGAACCTATCCATCTCTGCCGTAAACACACCCAGTGACCTGGCCTCGACAACCATCTGTGGCCTAAAATTCCATAGATTTACCACCCTCTTGCTAACAAAAATCTCCACATCTTTTTACCAAGTGGGCACACTTCAATCCTGAAGTTATGCCCTCTTGACCTTAACTCTCCCACAATGGGAAACAATCTTTCTACATCTACACTGTCCATGCCTTTGAACATTCAAAATGTTTCAATGAGATCCCCCCCCCCCCCCATTCTTCTAAATTCCAACGAGTACAGAGTTGTCAAGCATTCACGGAATCATTCTTGTGAGCATCTTCTGAACTTTCTCCAACATCAGCACATCCTTTCTTCATTGAATAGCCCAAAACTGCTCACAATACTCCAAGTGAGGTCTCACCAATCGCTTATAAAGCCTCAGCATCACATCCCTATACCTATATTCTATTCCCCTTGAATGCCAGCATTGCTTTTGCCTTCTTCACCACTGCCTCAACCTGCAAGTTTACCTTCAGGTGATCCTGCCTGAGGACTCCCATGTCTCTTTATATCTGGTTACTTTCAATTTTTCTCCCCATTTAGAAAAGAGTCTGCCGTTTATTTTTTCTGCCAAAGTGCACGACCATGCACTTTCCAACATTGTATTTCATTTAACACTTCTCTGCTCATTCTCCTAATTTGTCTAAGACCTTCTGCAGCTTCCTCCCTGTTTCCTCAATACTACCTGCTCCTCCACCTATCATCTGCTAACTTGGCCACAAACCATTCATTCGATCATCTAAATTATTAATGTACAACTTAAAAAGAAGCGGCCCCTGTGGAACGGTACTAACATTTGGCAGCCAAACAGAATATGATCCCTGCATTTATCACAATGAAAAAAAATTCCCTCCTTATTCCAGGTTAGAATCCCTATTTACTTTACCCTCTGTAACTGAGACAGTGAGACAGGCAAGCATCTCTGAGGCCACAGCCAACCGAGCTGTTAAATTGACAGCTTAACCCTTCTCTGCAGGAATACAAGTAGCACCACAGCACACCCACAGACCGTTGGCTGAGATCACTAATCCGGCATCTAAGATGTTGTGAACATGCAATTATATCCCACTACTTCACTGCACTTTGTGTTGGTCTGCTGCTTCCTTCAGTGTTCCTGATGCCTGTTTTTCTGTTGTCTAAATGTTATCTGTTCTCCTCTGTGGGCATAAAGGTCTCTTTTACTTTATTTTTCACAACAACATGAAACTGGTCACGATGTTGAAAGAAATTCCATTTTTGTTTTGGAGCCAAGGGAGTTTAGTTTGTTAGTTGTGTTATACTGTGCATGAAATATGCTGTCAACACAGAAGCTTAATCAGGAAGTGAGCATCCCATAATCCTTCTGTAGCCTCAACCTACGTAATTTTACAAAATTATTCAGCCCCTTATGGTGAAACATTTAAGTTTTACCTAATTTTAATTTAGACATGCAGCACGGTAACACGCCCTTGCGGCCCACAAGCCCATGCTGCCCCAAAACCCCAATTAACCCCCGTACGTTTTGAAGGGTGGGAGGAAACCAGAGGAAACCCATGCAGACACGGTGAGAATCTACAAATTCCTTACAGACGATACTGAATTCGAACCTGGGTTGCCGGTGCTGTAACAACATCACACTAACTACTATACTAACCGTGCCAAGAACATAAGAAATAGGAGCAGGAGTCGGCCATCCAGCCCATCGAGCCTGCTCCACCATTCAATAAGATCATGGCTGATCTGATCAATGACTCAATTCCACCCACCTGCTTTTACCCCATATCCTTTCATTCCTTTTTTTTATGTAAAAATCTATCTAACTGAACCCTGGGTAGAGAATTCCACAGATTCACTACTCTCTGGGAACAATCTTGAGGCTGTGTCCCCTAGTTCTGGTCTCACCTACCAGTGAAAACAATGTCCCTGCCTGTGTCTTATCTATCCCTTTCATAATTTTATGTTTCTAGAAGATCTCCTCTCATTCTTCTGAATTTGAGTAAGTAGAATCCCAGGGGATTTAGTCTTTCCTCGTATGTCAACCCCTGATCTCTAGGATTAACCTGATGAACCTCCTCTGGACTGCCTCCAAGGCCAGTTTTATCCTTCCTCAAGTATGGACACCAGAACTGCACACAGTACTCCAGGTGCGGCCTCACCAGCACCTTGTACAGTTGTAGTGTGACCTCCCTGCTCTTGAATCCAATCCCTCTAGCGATGAAGGCCAACATTCCATTTACTTTCCTAATAACCTGTTGTACCTGCAACCCAACTTTTTGCTATTTTTTTTGCACAAGCCCTCCCAAGTCCTTCTGCACGACGATCACTCAGCGGCACAAGGGTAGCTTCTTCCCCACTCCCACCAGATTCCAGAATGATCAATGAACCAAAGACACTGCCTTACTTTATGTGCACTAGTATTTTTTAAAAATATTTATTGTTGCAAGACGGTTTATAACATGAATGTTTGCGCTATGATGCTGCCGCCGAAGACCGAATTTCATGACTTGTTTATGCCGTTAAATTCTGATTCTGACTCTGCTTCTGTGGAACATTTTCAAAGTTGAGGGTACTATGTAAATGCAATTTATTGTTGGTGCTGTTGAAAAGTAGCAAGGAAATGGAAAATAAGCAAGAAGAGGGACAAGTTTTGAATCTATTGTTCTCTCCATATTGATTTTTTTATGTATAGATCTCCAATACAGTATCTACCTTATTATTATGCTTTAAAGTTGTTTACGTAGCACAGATGTTTCTCTGGCTGAGTACGATAAATTCTTGCAGTATCTGTACTGTTTAGATACATCTCTTTGATGTTGAAAGCTATCAAGTTGTCATACATAAGCAGCAATTCTATTGCGATAGTGAGTTGATTATGGATTGCATGATCTAATCAGGTGCTGTGTAAATAATTCCTTAGAACCTATCAGTAGCATTCCCTTACAAAAACAAAATATTTTTCTTCAACTTCTGTATTTCCTTATTTCCTTGTGATGTAGAAAGAGGTTATTCAGCTGACTTTAGTCTTTTATGCTATGGACTTGGAAAAAAAAAACATCTTCAAGACGAAATTCAACCTGATGAGGGATTAGATTCAAGCCACTAGATTCAAGATTCCTTTATTGTCCCTGTATTAATAAAGAAAATGTAACATTACATGAAATTCCATTCTGACTGCCTTCAGGTAGGAACAGAGTCACCATTACTGTTGCCCGGTGCCCTTTACAGTAAGAGACAACGAGAAGCAAAAGAAAATCCTTACAGATAGATCAAAGCCAGAACTCCCGGACAAATGCTTCAGGTGTGGTGTCACAGCCGGGACGTTTGTACATGCAACCTGGTCGTGTGCCAAGGTGAGGCCCTTTTCAGTGGATCTAGGCCAAGTCCTGGAAGTATAGGTAAACTGTTCCCTCAGGACCCAGAAGTGTTCCTGCTGGGGAATATAATGGACATAAGGCTTACAATTAAGCTGTCCAAATTTCAAATCCAATTTGTGTTAATCGCATTGGCAGTAGCCAGGAAATGCATTGCGGCGACTTGGAAGTCCGACTCTATTCTTAGTATTGAGCGATGGAACAAGGAAATGCAAAGTTGCGTTCCCCTGGAGAAAATAACTTACAATCTGAGAAGCAGGTACAGCACCTTCTGTAAGATTCGGCAGCCGTACATGCACTACATAGGTGCATGGAAGTGATTGTTCTACCGTTCCCTGCTGTGGCTCCCTCTCTCCCACCCCGATCCTGATCAAAGGAAGTTAAGAATGAGCACTGACCAAGAAGACGTCCGTTGAGCCGTGATAGTCCGGGTTTCTTTTCTCATTTATTTTTATTATTTGAATTCTTATTCATTTCCTTAATGTTAGTGTTTGTTACTGCTATCAACATTGTAGTTTTATAGGTGGGGGGAGGGGGTGGGCAATGATGCGGACTTGTATATATAGTCATAGAGAAAAGGAATATATGTAAATGTAAAGGAGATTGTGAACTGCCATCGCTGACAGGTCGCGGTATATGACTACAAGCCTGTATGAAAAATTATAAATAAAATATTCAAAAAAAAAGAGAATCCTTACAGAGTCACTGAGGGTCCGTGGATTCACCTCCAGTGTTCCTGCAACTTCTGCAGCTGAACAGTCTCCTGTTCAATCCAATGGCAACCCAAGCTCTGGTTACAAACCTCCAACATGAATCAGTGAAGCCTTCAGCACCCAAAAAGTCCCTTTGGGAGCCTTTCTTTCCCTCAGCATACTCTCGAATCCCAATTCCATGAGATCCTCAACCGCAAGCTGCTGACTTCCTGTAGCCATTGAGCCCTCCAGCCACTGAGCATCTTGCTGGCCTGCTCCCATACTGCCCCATCCTGTAGGGTTGTCTACACTGCTACTCCTTCTCAATGATGGTGTTCTCGCTTACCCTGTTTCTGGTGCCATGCACTGGTCCCTGGCTCCCCCAGAGCTTGCAACCATTTGGGGGTGCTACCGCGCACAGGTGTCATTATCTTGGGCACAGACCCCACAGTTGCATGATTTAATTAAAAACACCCTCGGCTCCTTTAACAGGCTTTTTAAAGCCTGTACGGAGCTGCCAGCATTGTTGGGCAGTTGGACCCTGCAGAGCAGTGCTGTGTCTCCTATCCTCATATACACCGCGTTATATTTATCCATTATAATTAATTGGCTATTCTTCAGCCATCGTGAATTTTATTGATGATGGGTTTAATTTCTAAATTTGAGATAGCAGAAGAAAGGGCAGGGGCAGAGTGAAAGGCACAGATCACATGGAATGGACACCATCATTCCAATTTGATTCATTTTAAAATCCGAGTTTCCTACCTTTCAAAGAGGCACGAGGAAATGGAGAGAACAGGCAGAGGGATAAGGAATAGATACGTTGATACGAGGCCTGGAAGAGGGCAGCAGTTAAGTTTTTGCTTCAGAGGCCAATAGATTGTGGAACAATGACATAAGGAGAATGCAGAGGAGGAAGGGGAAGATTTGGAGATCATGAATGGTCTTCAAAGTTTGAAGGTAAAAAGAATCAAATCAATCCTAATTTGAACAAGAAATTGTTCTTGGATGATCATCCAAACTCCAGTCTGCTGGATGCCTCCTCACTCCCGTTTAAATTTTAAATGTAAATGTACAGCACGGTAACAGGCTATTACAGCCCATGAGTCAGTGCTGCCCAATTTAAACCCAATTAGCCTTTGTTTTCAATTGTGGGAGGAAATAGGAGCCCCTGGGAAAAATCCATGCAGACACGGAGAAAATGTACAAACTCCTGACATAGTTGTCGGCAGAATCACAGACAGCAATGAGGAAGCGTACAAGAGGAAGGTAGATCAGCCCGTTGAATGGTGTAACATCAACAACCAAGGAGATGGCGGTAGACTTCAGGAGTAAGTCAGGGGAACACACCTAGTCCTCATTGAGGGTCCAGTAGTGGAGAGGGTCAAGAACTTCAAATTCCTGAGTGTCAACATCTCAAGAGGATTTTGGTGTAATCACAAAGAAGACTCGCCAGCTGCTATACTTTGTGAGGTGACTGAGGAGATTCGGAATGTCACTGAAGACTCTTGTAAACTTCTACAGGTGTACCGTGGCAAGTATTCTGGCTGGCTGTATCACTGTATGGTATGGAGGCACCATCTTTCAGGACAAGAATAAACTCCAGAGGGTTGCTAACTCAGGCTGCAACATCACAGGCACCAAACTTCACTCCATCAGGGACATGAACATAAGGCAGTGTCTTAGAAAAAGCAGCCTCTATCCTCAAAGACCCCCACCACCCAGACCATGCCCTCTTCACTCTTCTACCATCAGTGAACAGGTTCTTCCCCGCTGCCATCGGATTCCTGAATGATCAATGAACCAAAGGCACAGCCTTACTTTTCATGCTCTGCTATTGTTAGTGTTATTTGTTTATATAGTACTGTCATAGGTTTCATCGGATGCAAGGATCGATAACAAGATAGACAACAGACTCACCAAGGCAAATAGCGCCTTTGGAAGACTACACAAAAGAGTCTGGAAAAACAACCAACTGAAAAACCTCACAAAGATTAGCATATACAGAGCCGTTGTCATACCCACACTCCTGTTCGGCTCTGAATCATGGGTCCTCTACCGGCATCACCTACGGCTCCTAGAACGCTTCCACCAGCATTGTCTCCGCTCCATCCTCAACATTCATTGGAGCGACTTCATCACCAACATCGAAGTACTCGAGATGGCAGAGGCCGACAGCATCGAATCCACACTGCTGAAGATCAAACTGCGCTGGGTAGGTCACGTCTCCAGAATGGAGGACCATCGCCTTCCCAAGATCGTGTTATATAGTGAGCTCTCCACTGGCCACTGAGACAGAGGTGCACCAAAGAAGAGGTACAAGGACTGCCTAAAGAAATCTCTTGGTGCCTGCCACATTGACCCCCTCCAGTGGGCTGATATCGCTTCAAACCGTGCATCTTGGCACCTCACATTTTGGCGGGCAGCAACCTCCTTTGAAGAAGACCGCAGAGCCCACCTCACTGACAAAAGACAAAGGAGGAAAAACCCAACACCCAACCCCAACCAACCAATTTTCCCTTGCAACCGCTGCAACCGTGTCTGCCTGTCCCGCATCGGACTTGTCAGCCACAAACGAGCCTGCAGCTGACGTGGACATTACCCCTCCATAAATCTTCGTCCGCGAAGCCAAGCCAAAGAAAGAACTGTCATAGAATGGTTAAATGTGTATGACCACACTATGATGCGGCCATAAAACAATAAATCCTGATTCTGGTTCTGAATCGGACAGTGTGGGATTCGAACCCTGCTCCTGTTAATTTTTTCCTGAGCTTTAAATTCTGATTCCCTGCCATTTCTTAAGCGAATTATTTTCAGTGTCTCCGAAGGGAGTCTCTTTTGTTTCTCTTTTACTCATACTGTATGGGGTGCCAAGTGACTCTCGTGCCGACTCACTATCTGCCTTATAAGCAGAAGGCGATTTTGTGTAATATGACCTGTTCTGTACTATTACATGGCAATAAAGGAATTTTGAATCTTGACAACAGAAGCTAAAAAAAATACTTGTGAAGCAAATTTTACTGTTGCAGGTGTTTAAAAAAAATACATGTACTGTCAGTGGGCAGAACTGATGATGCTGCTCTGGGAAACTGTACAGTGGTGTAGCCAAAAGACTGAAATATCGCTACTGAAATATGAAAGTTAAAGTTAAATGTCTTATGAGGCAAGGTTAGTAGAGCTTGGGCTTTCCTCTTTGGATTGAAGGAGGTGACTGAATAGAGGTCATATAGATGGCTGGACAGCCAGCACCTTTATCCCGGGGCGAGATTAGCAAACACCAGAGGACAGCTGTACAAAGTGAGGGGAGGAAAATTTAGGGGAGATGTCAGGGGTAAGTGTTTTACAGAGAGTAGCGAGTGTCTGGAATTTGTCATCGGGGGTGGTGGTGGAGGCTGGTAAATAGGGACATTTAAAAAAATACTCAGGCACACATGGATGCAAGAGAAATAGAGGGTTATGGAGTACGGAAGGTTTAGTTTTTTTACGGGTTGTCTGTATGACATGGAAAAAAAATTATGCCTTTCGATGAATTTCTGTGCGTGTGACAATAAAAAAATTAATTTAGAATAAGATTTTCAATGAGAAATTGCTAAAGGGAGTGTGCATATTTTGTTAAATTTAGAAAGAAATGTTTCTCTTGCTACCTAAATAACAGTCTAAATTCAGCCAGTTTCAACCATTTTCTTTGGCTCAGGCCCACTGTGGATTCTGCTCAAAAGGTAAGGGCCCCCTTCCCCGTGAAATAGTCAACTTTAGTGGGCAGCAGGATTGGTGTAGTGGTTAATGCAACGTTCTTACAGCGCTAGCAATCAGGACCGGGGTTCAAATCCTGCGCTGTCTGTAAGCAGTTCTCCCTGTGTCTGTGTGAGTTTTCCCCAGCGGCTCCAGTTTCCTCCCACCATTCAAAACGTACCGGGGGATTGTAGGTTAATTGGGAGTAAATTGAGCGGCATGGACTCATGGGCTGAAATTCCTGTTGTCTAAATTTAAATTTAATTTTAATTTTAATTTTAATTTAAAATTGAGTTTCTTTCTTCCATACTTCTCTCCAAGTGACAACATTAAAAACATAACAAATATTTTACGATTACTGTCCATGAACTCCCTTAAATGTGCTATGGCCTGGGAGGTGGGGGGTGTTGTTTGGCCACCATTAAGAATGGCTGGAAGAATCCAAGGTATATATCAATGCACATTCTGTGATTTGTCCGTGAATCAATGAGTCTTGATGAAGGGTCCAGAATTGAAACACTGCCTGCCCATTTCATCCCACGGAGGCTGAGCTCCTCCAGCATCTCATTGTTTGCTCAAGATTCCAGCATCAGCTGTTTCTGCACTTTTTCTATTCCTAGAGGTCAGCCTGAAATGTATCGATCAGGGGTGGGCAACCTACAGCCCATGGGCTAGATCCGGCCCGCAATCCAAATGTATCCAGCCTGGTGCGCGGCTGTATCCCTGGTATGTGTCTCCCCCTGTTCTGTACATAGCTCCTCCCCTCCCATCCCTCCAGCGTGTGGCTCACCCCTCTGTTCAGGGCTCCTACCCTCTTGGTGCATGGCTGTCACCCCGTATATAGCTCCCTCCCCTCTCTGTGTGTGACTCTCCTGCTCTCATTGCACAGCTCCCCTGCTCTCGGGTGTTGGAAAACCCCCCTAGCCCTCTGTTGTTGATACACCCTCCCCGCACTGGAGAATCCCCTTGCCCTTTGCGTGAGACTCCCCACCGCACATTGTTTTGGTGACTCTTGCCCGCCCACCTCAGCTTGAGACCTCCCCTGAGCACTGGAGACTCATTCCTCTCCCCCCCACCCCGCTCATGTTGCACTAGAGACAACCCCCTCATCTGCGCTGGAGATCCACCATGCCCTCTGCGCTAGATTCGCCCTGCTTGCCCTTTATGCTGGAGAACTCCACCACCCTCTTCCACTATCTGTGCATGAATTCCCCACCCCTCTCTCTGTCACTTACCCTCTCTCTGTGACACACCCCACTCATGTGTGAAGCTCACCCTCTGTCTATGTAAAGTTCACCCTCTCCTTGTGTGAGGCCCACCCTCTCCTTGTGTGAGGCCCACCCTCTCCTTGTGTGAGGCCCACTCTCTCCTTGTGTAAGGCCCAACCTCTCCTTGTGTGAGGCTCACCCTCTCCTTGTGTGAGGCCCACCCTCTCCTTGTGTGAGGCCCAACCTTTCCTTGTGTGAGGCCCAACCTCTTCTTGTGTGAGGCTCACCCTCTCCTTGTGTGAGGCCCACCCTCTCCTTGTGGGAGGCCCACCCTCTCCTTGTGGGAGGCTCACCCTCTCCTTGTGTGAGACCCTCTCCACTGTCACATTCTTCCCCACCCCCACTGTTGTCTGTTTGAGGGTTAGTAATTTTGTTTTTGTTGTGACTAATTTTTCTCTTTTTTGACTTTTTTCAATTGTGCCATTTTATTGACTAACTCATGAATTTTGGTGCATTTCCAGATTTGAAGATATTAATCCCATTAATCAATTAATTCATTCATTCATTCATTGGTTTATTTATTTATTTATTGCACCAATGCAAATACAAAGGAAATGAGGAAGGGGGAGAAGACAGAAGCAAGAAACGAGAAAAATGGGTGTGAAAACTTTATTGATGTGACAGTATAGCATGGTTGGCCTAACGGTTAGAGCAATGCCATTACAGTGGCAGCAATCAGTATTTTCAGGATAAAGAGGCTTGGACATGGCCATTGAATTAATCTGGATGACAAGGGCGATTCATCATGCCAATTCTTTAACTTCTGTATTTTAAACAATTTAAAACCCCCATAATCTGTTCTCCAACTATTTAGAAATCCTGAAGGTTCAGTAAAAACACAATGCTGGAGAAACTCAGCAGGTCAAACAGTGTCTTTTGTGTAGCAAAGATAAAAATACTTAAGGTTGTCTCAAGAGTTAAAATCTAGAGTGATTGGAAACAGGATTTGAATCTTTATCAACCCAAAGCCAAATTTTATCTTTTACTTCGTTGATAGCCAGACATGCAATTTTGATGAATTGGAAAGATAATACTCCACCTACTCATACACAATGGTTTGTTACGAGCCCAGAGGACCCCAAAACTCAGCAGCAATTGATATTCACCATGAAAAATGGTTACTTCAACAAAAATTGCTTTTATTTATCTTTAAACATGAAAACAGAATCACACTTTAACTTATCACTATTAACTTAACTAACCTAACTTAACCCCCTCCTAATTCTAAGTGCCCGTGTATATAATGTGTGTGTAAGTCTAGAAAAGTTCTTTGATTCACAGTCCAATCTCACTTCACATTCCTCCAAGTTTACTGGTTGCAGGCAATTCTTATACTGTGCATAGAATTTAACATTTATAAAGTTCACCAGGCTTTGGTGCTTGAAAGGTAAATGGTTGGATGGTTCTTGGCAGTTTTCAGAGAGAGTTTTGTTGTTTGCTGGGCACCCACAACCAACCACTTCAGTGTCTTGCTGACGAAACTTGCCCCATCAGGGTTCTCCAGATGATAACTTCTTTCTTTTAGGTCACCATAGAGTTCCTTTTTATTTCTCTTATTTCGTGAAACATTATCAGCAAGTCCTTGCCTCTTGCATGAACTACAAGGGCTTTGACCGGTCTGAACTAAGTAGTCACAACCCATCTTCCAAATGGGGTTTTCCAACAAGCTTGCCAGCTTGTCCCATTCCAGTCCCAGTTACTGCTGCTGAATGACAAACTGCAGAACTGAATTCGCTTTCTCTCAGAGAGAAAACCTGTTTTACTCTCTCTGCTTCCAAAACCACATGATCCTATTAGAACAGCAAGTTCCCTTCCAGACAACCTGTGGCTCTGATGAGTTCTTTCATCTGTTGCCTTTTTGTAAACAACAATCCATTAGTGAAGTCTCTTGGGCACTCTCCAAAGCTTTTAGAAAGGCTCTTGGTGCTGGACTTTCTAGCATGAGCAGAGCTCCAGTAGTTTAAATAAAATTTGTTTTTGTGTTTGTATGTAACCTACACTAAAAAAACCTGCCCCAATTTATCTCCCCAAAACATATCTATATACAATACAAACACAACATTATCTGTCACAGGTTAAGCAATATTATGTCTTGTTTAAAGTTTAGAAAAAAAACAGATTTGCCATTAAAGAGTCAATATTAACTTCCAAGAGACGTGAGTCGGGCCCATTCATGGACCATCATCAAAACCTAAAGAATTTGGGCTGTTCAGAAGCTTTGGTGCTCTGCTGTCCATTTCCAGGTTGTTGTCACTTGATTCCTATGTGTCATCTTTAAACCTTGCTTAGTGGTAGGGGTTCTGAATTATAAGGGTTTTTTCCACTTTTTTTTTCTTTTCTTGATTTTTACAATATAATATATAACTGTACTGTTCAATTGTGCATCATGTAAACATTAATTATTTTTTTTTAAAGATAAAAAATACATAACCGACGTTTTAGTCTTGAGCCCTTTATCAAGATATGGACAAATCTCTAAATCCCAATGGGTACATGCCAAGAGCCGTCAAATATTCCTCATAAGATATAAAATACTGGTTCCACTCTGTGCTCTTTCACTTCTCATCTATTACATTCTCTGCTCCCTCCCCCATTGTCAGAACCTCACATTGTGCCTGGAATTCCGATGGTCATAATTGCCTTTGAACAGTCACAGATGAAACAGGGTCATAGTGAGGACCTCATATCTTCCAAAGCACTGAGGACATTAACCAACAGCATCTTATATAGTGCAACAGAGATCTGAATGACTGCCTCTAACACTGCTACAGGCAGAGGGATTGGCCCATGAACAGGTGTCAACATTTGTGATTACAAAAAGGAGAATACAGAGGCAGGGGTGCAGCGCTGCTCTGGCACCTCGAAGGGAGGGGGGCATCTGGCCCCTCAGGAGATGCCTTCAGGCACCTCAAGGGGCAGCTCCGGCACCTCCTTGTCACCAGTTCTGGTGAACTCCAGGCCTTGGCACCTGAAAAAAGTTAGCACTGCTCCCCTGATCCAGATTCAAAAGCAGAAACACATTTGACGCTGTTTTTTTTAAAAAAAGCAATGTCCAAGATAAATAATTTTTGAAAAAAATTTCATAAATGGCCTGGTTCAAAAGCTCCCCAGCAATTGTATTTTGTATTCTTCATTTGTGTGATAGTGTGATTGTCACATCTGTCCCAAAAGTTTCTTTTAGCATGGAAAACCAATTTTTGTTATTATGTCTCCCCTCTTATCCTTCCCATCGACCCCCTCCCCCATCCCACCTTTCCTTTCTTCCCCAACACCCCACCCTGACCAGACAATCAAAGATAACTTCACAGATAGCTGACACAAATTTTGATTTTGGGCTATGTCAGCAGTGACCTTTGCAAATACTCAAGTTGTCTGCCCCCTCTGACATTCTCAAAACTTCCCTGGTTATTTGAATATTATTCTTATGCTAGGTTTCTGTCCTTTGGACTTGTATAATTGTATTTGTCAGCACTTCTCTCCTGTTAGGAAGACACAGGGTAAAGGTTTCTAATGTTCATAGTCATTGCATCACATAGCACAAAAACAGGCCCTTAAGCCTGTCAGTAGCATGGTTCGCGTGATGGTTAGTGCAATGCTATTACAGCACCAGCGCTCCGGGTTCAAATCTGGCGCTGTCTGAAAGGAGTTTGTACGTTCTCCCTTTGTCTGCGTGGCTTTTCCCCAGATGATCTGGTTTCCTCCCACCATCCAAAACGTATCTGGGCTTGTAGGTTAATTGAGGTATTTGGCGGCATGGGTTCATTGGCCAGAAAGCCCTGTAACTGTGCTAAACGTCTTAGTTTCAATTATGCTAACCATCAAATACTAATCAATAGTACTAAAATTAAGTATTTATCTATTGGTACATAATAGTGGAATATAGATTGATGCTAATTAACCATGTAGTGCACAAGCTAAGTATAGCTATTTGTGTGATTGGCATGTGAGAGAGGGAAGAGGATAGGAGAGATGATGTATCATCTCACCTTGATTTGAGGTACTTAAATGGCCCTCTCAGAATGAAGATGAACAAGGCCAGAATTTGTACACCTCCTCTTGCATTTTCCTCCCCATCCTCAGTCTTTCTCTTCCATCTCCTTGCCCAGTGAGGCTCTACTCACATCACCCTTCTTTATACCATCATTGAGGAGGGCTTAGCTGCTTTGAACTGAAGTTCAAGTTTATTATCATTTAAACTCTGAAAAATGTGTTTCTCCAGACCAGGGTGCACATATACACACAAAATAAACAGCACATAATTATAACGTAGATATCTAAGATATAATTTAAAATAAATGTGTATTTTTAGCAGAACCAAGAAGGTGTTTCTGGACTTCTGAGGAAGTAAGGAGAACATGATCCAGTCCTCATTGAGAGGGTCAAAAATTTCAAACATCTCCCAGGATCTATCCTGGAGTTGATGTAATCACGAAGAAGACTATACTTTATGAGGTGTTTGAGGAGATTTGGTATGTCACCAAAGACTCACGAAAACTTCTATAGGTGGACCGCGGAGAGCATTCTGACTGGTTGCATCACTGCCTGGTATGGAGGCGCCAACACTCAGGACAAGAAAAAAACTCCATAGGTTTTTTTGACTCGGCCTGCGACATCACAGGCACCAGACTTCACTCCATTGCGGATATCTATAAGAGGTGCTGTCTTAAGAAAGCAAAGACCTCCCACCTCCCAGGCCATGCCCTGCTCACTCTGCTACCATAGAGAAAAAGGTACAGGAGTCTAAAAACAAGCACAAGAACAGCTTCTTCCCTGCTGCCATCGGATTCCTGAATGATCAATGAACCAAAGACACTGCCTTACTTTGATTTTGTGTGCAAGATTTTTATTTATTATTGTAAGAGGGCTTATATGAATGTTGGCACTGTGACGCTGCCACAAAACAACGATTTTCATGACTTGTTCATGACAATAAATTCTGATTCTGAAATAAGTGGAGATGATTTACTCAATTACAGAATACTGTTCAACAATCTCACAGCCTGGAGAAAGAAGCTATTTCCTAGCCCGGCATTCCTGATTTTGATTGTCCTGTACCTCCTTCTTCTTGGTAGTAGATCAAAGGTGCTGTGCGTTGGATGGAAAACATCCTCAATAATTCTTTGAACCCAATTTAAACCAAGGTCCCAGTGAATGCCATCAAAAGAGGAGAGGGAAACCTCCGTGGTCTTCTTGGTCATTTTGATGATCCTCTGTATTGACTCCTGGTCCAATGTTTTGCAGCTACTAAACCACACAATGAGGCAGGCAGACAGGACACCGTCAATTGTCCTCCTGTAAAAGGTTGTCAAGATGAAGGCCATCAGCCTCTACATTGGTGAAGCAATGTGAATCGAATCTTCAGAGGTAATACGGCCAGGGCCCGTGGTTTGAATTTACCATGGGCATCATCAGCCAGGTTTCAAAGGTTATTTCAAGTCAGCTCGAAGCTGTGGGGAGATCGGGGATGGAGGGCTACCACATGCCATAGACATCATGGATCTACTCGAGAGTATCTCCAGAACTGTAAAAGTAAAATAATCCCACTATATGATTCAAAGCTATTCATTATTCCTTGGTGTGAAATAACACGCCACTGTTCAACTTACATATGACTGAAAGCAAGGTGCACCCTTTCAGGCCCTTAAAGGATCCATGAGTGAAGAAGTTGAACACAGTGGTTAATTTAACTGGCATAATAAAGCATGACTATAACGCCCAAGAGGTTGCACATTTCCCATTATATGATTCAAAGCCTTTTCATTTTTTTTTTAATTTAGACATACAGCACAGTAACAGGCCATTTCTACCCAAGAGTCTGTGCTGCCCGATTTACACCCAATTAACCTACACCTCCCGGTACATTTTGAATGGTGGGAGGAAACCAGAGACCCCGGGGAAAATCAGCGGGGAGAAGGTGCAAACTCCTTCTAGACAGTGTGGGATTCGAATCCCAGTCCTAATTGTTGTGCTGTAACAGCATTGCGCTGACTGCTGCGATGACCGTGCCGTCCTAAGCTTTCTGTGACCCTCAGAGAAACTTATTTTCAAGCTATGAACTGCATGGTGTTTGTGATCTCCCTAGAGCTGCACACCTCTCTTCACTGAATTGAGACTTAAGATTCCTTCATGGCCGTGTAACAGGACAGAACATGTAATATTGCAGGTGTAATAAAGGCAGGATAAAAGGTGCCTTTCACACTACTCCTGAAAGCTGGTATTTAATTGCCTTTTTACCATTTCACTTACCTGTGTGAACACAGCTAAGGGGGTCATTTTCATCCCAATACTTACAATAGTATCAGAGCCAATTGGTTTCACATCGGCCCCAGTGTTAAAGGTTTACCCACTTTCCTGGGATGCCAAACTCTAAAGCTACAGGTCCTGTCTCTTTTTGCCGTAAAAGGCTGCATTGAACTAGCTTTTCTTATTCAGTGTGAATGCCCCGATCCGACCCGACCCAGCTTTAAACACAATTCGTTGACATGCCAATTTACTGGGATCTCAGTCTGAAAGCACCTCATCATTAGTGTTGCCCGGCGCATCTAGCCTTACAGTACAAGAGAAAGTGAAGCAAAAGAGAGCCCCTTCAGTGTTACTGAGTGTCCGTGGATTCACCTCCAATGCTCCCACAGCCTCTGCAGCTGGCACAGACCCTTGTTCAATCCATTGGCAACCCAAGATTCAGATCCAAACCTCCGACACGATCAGGAAGCCTTCAGTGCCTGAAGCCCTTTGGGAGCCCTTCTTGCCCTCAGCACCTTTTGAATCCTGGCTCCAATACCGGGTTCCCAGGAGTCTGTCTTCAGCAGCCCTCAGGTCCCTTGACCACAAGTCCCTTGACCTGCGATGGTCCATCAGTTGCTGAGCCCTTCACTGGTACACTGCTGAGGTCACTATCACATGGGGTTACCAGGGCATGTAATCCCCATTTCTGGTGCCCTGCACCAGTCTGCTGTTTTCCTCCCCTGGAGTCTGCAACCCCTCGTTAAAAGGTAGCTATACCAACACAAAAGTTTCTCAGACCCTAGGACAGTGCTTAAACATATAGGTGATGCCATCTTAGGCACAGACCTCTCCGGATAGCATATTACAGCACGGAAACAGGGCATATCGGCCCTTCTAGTCCGCACCGATTTAAGAGAACTCCATTAGTTCCACCTACCTGCTCCCTGCCCATAACCCTCCCATCCCCTCACATCCATGCACTCATCCAATCTCCTCATCAATGACAGGATTGACCCTGCTGCAACGACCTCTTCAGGAGGGTCATTCCACTCAGCCACCACTCTCTGAGTGAAAAAGCTTCCTCTCAAGTTACTTCTAAACTTTTGCCCCCAACCCTTAACTTATGACCCCTCATTCCAATCTCACCTACCCTCAAGGGGAAGAGCCTATTCACATCTACTCTATCGATCCCCCTCATCCAGAGTGGATGTGGATAGACTATTTCCGCTAAGAGGAGGAAAGATTAAAACAGGAGGACATGAGTTAAGAATTAAGCGGCAGAGGTTTAGAGGTAACATGAGGGGGAACTTCTTTACTCAGAGAGTGGTAGCCGTGTGGAATGAGCTTCCGGGAGAAATAGTGGCGGCGGAGTCAATTGTGTTATTTAAGAAAAGGTGCTGACATGGTCTTTGCCCTCAGACAGCTCCAAGAAAAGTGCAGAGAACAAAACAAAGGACTCTACATCACCTTTGTTGACCTCACCAAAGCCTTCGACACCGTGAGCAGGAAAGGGCTTTGGCAAATACTAGAGCGCATCGGATGTCCCCCAAAGTTCCTCAACATGATTATCCAACTGCACGAAAACCAACAAGGTCGGGTCAGATACAGCAATGAGCTCTCTGAACCCTTCTCCATTAACAATGGCGTGAAGCAAGGCTGTGTTCTGGCACCAACCCTCTTTTCAATCTTCTTCAGCATGATGCTGAACCAAGCCATGAAAGACCCCAACAATGAAGACGCTGTTTACATCCGGTACCGCACGGATGGCAGTCTCTTCAATCTGAGGCGCCTGCAAGCTCACACCAAGACACAAGAGAAACTTGTCCGTGAACTACTCTTTGCAGATGATGCCGCTTTAGTTGCCCATTCAGAGCCAGCTCTTCAGCGCTTGACGTCCTGCTTTGCGGAAACTGCCAAAATGTTTGGCCTGGAAGTCAGCCTGAAGAAAACTGAGGTCCTCCATCAGCCAGCTCCCCACCATGACTACCAGCCCCCCCACATCTCCATCGGGCACACAAAACTCAAAACGGTCAACCAGTTTACCTATCTCGGCTGCACCATTTCATCAGATGCAAGGATCGACAATGAGATAGACAACAGACTCGCCAAGGCAAATAGCGCCTTTGGAAGACTACACAAAAGAGTCTGGAAAAACAACCAACTGAAAAACCTCACAAAGATAAGCGTATAGAGAGCCGTTGTCATACCCACACTCCTGTTCGGCTCCGAATCATGGGTCCTCTACCGGCACCACCTACGGCTCCTAGAACGCTTCCACCAGCGTTGTCTCCGCTCCATCCTCAACATCCATTGGAGCGCTCACACCCCTAACGTCGAGGTACTCGAGATGGCAGAGGTCGACAGCATCGAGTCCACGCTGCTGAAGATCCAGCTGCGCTGGATGGGTCACGTCTCCAGAATGGAGGACCATCGCCTTCCCAAGATCGTATTATATGGCGAGCTCTCCACTGGCCACCGTGACAGAGGTGCACCAAAGAAAAGGTACAAGGACTGCCTAAAGAAATCTCTTGGTGCCTGCCACATTGACCACCGCCAGTGGGCTGATAACGCCTCAAACCGTGCATCTTGGCGCCTCACAGTTTGGCGGGCAGCAGCCTCCTTTGAAGAAGACCGCAGAGCCCACCTCACTGACAAAAGGCAAAGGAGGAAAAACCCAACACCCAACCCCAACCAACCAATTTTCCCTTGCAACCGCTGCAATCGTGTCTGCCTGTCCCGCATCGGACTGGTCAGCCACAAACGAGCCTGCAGCTGACGTGGACTTTTTACCCCCTCCATAAATCTTCGTCCGCGAAGCCAAGCCAAAGAAGAAGGACAGGTATATGGATGAGAAGAAGATGGAGGGTTATGGGCATTGTGCAGGGAGGTGGGACTAGAAAGGGGTGTTTGGTTCGGTGCGGACTAGAAGGGCCTAATGGCCTGTTTCCGTGCTGTAATTGTTATGTTATGTTATGTTATGTTATAATTTAAAATACCTCATTTAAATCCCCCCTCAACCTTCTACACTCCAATCTTTCTTTGCATTCTTTGTATTCTAGATACTGTAATCCAGGCAACATTTTAGTAAATCTTCTCTGCACCCTCTCTACCTTATTGATATCCTTCCTATAATTTGGAGACCAGAACTGCAAACAGTATTTCAAACTTGGCCTCACCAATGCCTTGAACAATCTCAACATCACTTCCCAGCTCCTATATTCTATGTTAATGGTGGTCTAAGTACAATATATAACTGCATTAAATGCTTTACTTGCTGCAGCTTCCCAAGTTACATAAAACACACTAACAACAATTTGAGTGGTAGATTATTTAAATGTGAAATATTGCAGTATGTAGGAGTTTAAAATAAAACACCATTGGTTGCTTTAGCAGGCTGTTTAAAGCTTGTATGGAGTCGTCGGCCTTAAGAGTAGATAGTTGAACCCTTCAAAGTATGTCGACTCTCCTTTCTCCTGGGTGTGCACCAACGTCAGTGTGGTAATTCTTGCGGATCTTCTAATTCATCGTGGACCTCCTCTGCACTCACAATTTTTCAGCATAAGTTGCACTCATGAAATGTTGTAAGGTACAGTGGAACAGTTTGGAAAGTCATAGAACATTACAGTACAGTACAGGCCCTCGATATTGTGCTGACCTATATATTCCTACTAAAAAATCTATCTAAACCAGAGGTCCTCAACCTTTTTTTTTCCACTCACATACCACTTTAAGTAATTCCTATGCCATCAGTCCTCTGCTATGTGTAAGAGATTGCCTAAGGTGGTATGTGAGTGGCCCATTTCCCTTCCCTGGGAAACAGGTGCTGGCTGGTCACCCATCTATGCCTCTTTCATAATTTTGTGGATCTCTATCAAGTCTCCTCTCATCCTTTAATGCTCCAAAGAGAAAAGTCCCAGCTCTACTAACCTTGCCTCATTAGACATTTTCCAATCCAGGCAACATCCTGGTAAATCTCCTCTGCATCCCCTCCATAGCTTTCACATCCTTCCTATAAAAATATGACCAGAACTGAATAGAAAACTCCAAATGTGGTCTCACCAGAGATTTGTAGAGTTGCAATATGACCTCTCAAATTAATGAAGCCTACCATCACATAGGCCTTCTTAACTATCTATCAACATGTGTAGCAAACTTGTGAGATGTATGAAATTGGATCCCAAGTTCCCTTTGTTCCTCCACACTGTTAAGAATCCAACCATTTACCCTGTACTCAATCTTTTCGGTTTGACCTTCCAAAATGCATCACCTCACACTTATCCAGATTGAAAATCAGGACCAAAGTTGATTTTCTTAAAAGACCTGCCCTAAACCTTTCTGAAGAACCACCCAACATAAGTCCAATGAAAACAACAGTTGAGGCCACTCAAGTTGAGAAGCTACAGTATTTCCTCACTATTGTCAATGTCACCATGTCTTTGGCTGGTTTTCTTTGCAACGTTTAGGAACCTGTAATAGCTCGGGCATGTTCATTTAGATCCCCATATCCCCATGAATATCTCTCTTAAAGAGAGAAATTATTTTGAAATAGTGATCCTGCCTCTACTGAAGTTGAGTCTGATACTCCAGCTGAATACAGAAGTTGTCAGGCAGAGATCAGGTTTCTGACCTATGGTTATTATATGCAGGTACTCTATTCCAAACACTTCCAAGTCCACTATTTTCAAAGGTGTTATAATTAAACCCACCTCATTTTCCTTGATGTTTCAGTGGCAGTTTCAGACAAATTCTTTTAACCAGCTTAATATCAGGGAAAGTTTCTTCATACATGAATTAACCATTCATATGCTCAGGTTTCATACTTGTTTACCTTTCTCTTGAACTCTTTTGCTTCCAGCGGTCTTTGCCTGTATAACTGCCTTTGTCCTGAAATTTGTGATACAATTTCAAAGAAGAACGTAATTTTATAAGAGTACAATTTGCATTAATATGACACTGTGGATGAGAATAGCTCCTACTGTTTGATCGCCTTCTAGTTTTGTTTCCTTTTATTGTCTTGGTTTTGTTGGCCTTTCAGTTTGGGAGTGAAAAGAATGAAAGAACAGTAAGCAGTGAATATTTCTTACAAATAAATCATTTTGACGTCTGGTACGCATTGCTCTCTGATGAATTCAATTGATTGCAGGAACACAGTGCAAGAAGGATTCCATGGGCTGGCCCCGTTCCTTTTCGTGCTAACTTGTACATGTATCTGGGGTTGGGCAAAAAAGGAACACCTTTTGAATGATTATTCGAAGTTAGAAGTAAATACTGTGACCCTTTCTGAAAGGACAAGGCATTGAGTCGAACACGAGTCTGTGCAGCTAGAGAGGCTGCAGGAGCGCTGGGGGAGAATCCATGGAGACTCAGTGACCCTGAAGGGTCTCTCTTTTGCTTCTCTTTCTCTCATACTGTAAGGGGCACTGGGAAAAATGAATGGTGACTCTTTGTCTCCCTTATGGAAGGCAAAAATTAAAGTACATCATGTATGTTACCTTTTTAATGTCTTATTACGTGACAATAAATGAAACCGTGAACCTTTGAAAGATTATGGAAATAAATTGTACCTGACACCTAAATGGGATCTCAGATTTGGGCTCAGTACAATTCTGGAAGTGTCATATTTCCTGAGTGTATATGTTTAAGCACCGTCCTCAGGTCTGAGAATCTTTTGTGTTAGTATAGCTACCTTTTAACTATCTTCTTGGATGTTTTTTTCTCATAGCCCACCCGACCACCTTCCGCAGTCCATCACCACCCAATGTGGCCAATATTTCTCTCACCGTTAAATGTAACTTAAATTTAGACATACGGCACAGTATCACGGGTTCGTGCCGCCCAATTGCACCCAATTAAATTACACCTCCAGTATGTTTCAAATGGTGGGAGGGAACTGAAGCCCCCAAGGAAAACCCGCGAAGACACAGTGAGAACGTATCAACTCCTTACAGCGGGATTCGAACCACGGTCCCAATCACTGGTGTTGTAATGGCATTGCACTAACCGTTCTGCTAATCATGCGGCCCCAAAATATAATTGTAAATCAGACCACTAGACTTAGGCCATAACTCCAAAAACCTCACACCTGCCAATACCTTTTAAGTTTCAGGACCCATGACTTGCATCCTCCCCCTTCCCATGTCTTTTGTATCAATAGTCACCCTCAATCTGAGGATAACAACCATTATTAAACCCATATTTAACTTAGAAAAAAAAGGAAAGCAATCAAAAATGAACCTAAGATAAATCTAATCTAATTAAGGTTAACTTGTAACAATTGTAAAAATTGAACAAATAGTGACCTTTAGATATTAGACAGAGAGTCTCTGGAGCATCAGACTTTTTAAATCTTCCAATTACGATGGTAATCTATGAATGGGCCCCACATCTTTACAAATTGAAACTTTCTATCTTTAATGATATATCTAATTTTCTTCAAGCTTAACCACTGGGCATGAGTAGGTGGAGAAGAATCAGATTCAGGATTTATTGTCACGAACAAGTCATGAAATTCGGTGTTTTGTGGCAGCGTCATAGAGAGAACATTAATATTATAACCATCTTACGACATTACTATAAAGAATAAAATAAAATTTAAAAAAATAACAATAATAGCACATGAAAAGTGAGACAGTGTCTTTGGTTCATTGATTATCAGGAATCTGATGGCAGTGGGGAAGAAGCTGACCTTTTGCTGCTCAGTGCTTGGCTTTAGGCTACTGTACTTTGTTCCCAATGGTAGCAAAGTGAAGAGGGCATGGCCTGGGTGGTGGGTGTCTTTGAGGATAGAGCCTGCTTTTTTAAGACACCCCGTCACGTAGATATCCTCGATGGAGTGAAGTCTGGTGCCTATGATGTCGCAGGCCGAATTAACAACTCTCTGGAGTTTAGTCCTACCCTGAGAGTTGTAGAGTCTGTAGAAGTTTACGAGAGTCTTCGATGACACCTCACAAGGCCCATTAAAATTGCTCAACGAGGTAAAAGCTAGAATTTTCTCATGTGTTGAATTATTATGTCTGGCACTGTAGAAGTGTTCTGCTAACCGCTCTGCTAATGAAGTTGCCCCATGAAGTTTCCTGATGAGTGTGTGTCCAGCAGATACCATGGCGCATTGATTCAGGAACAGGTCTTTAACTCTGTAGGTGAGGCCACTTTCTACATGCAACGAAATAGATCTCTTTAAATTCTGGATGAAATTGACTTGGTTTTGTTTGCATTTTATAATGCAAATGAAGCACATAAATTCCATACATTATCCTTCAGCTGATGGTCATGTAGAGGCTGGAGATTCTTTTCTTTTCCCTCACAGTTACAATGTCTGCGTTTCTGAGCGTAAAGTCAGAGAGAATCAATAGTGCTCTGCAGTGGAAGATGTCTCCCTCATTTCTTGTCTCTGTCCACCTTGTGCTACACAATAAGCCCCGTGCCCTGGGCTTACCGTTGAATTTTAATTTTAGACATACAGCAGAGTAGCTGGCAATTTTGGCCCACGGGTCCGTGCCTCCCAATTACATCCAATTAATGCAACCCCCAGTATATTTTGAAAGGTAGGAGGGAAACTGGAGCCCCTGGGGAAAAAACCCACGCAGACACAAGGAGAACGCACAATTTCTTACCTTACCTCAATTTCTTAACCTCAGTTCCTATCGCTGGCACTGTAGCGGCGCTGCACTAACCGCTGCACCAATCAGGCTGCCCTAGTCTGATTACCTCCAGTCTGCATACCCTATGTAGGCCCAAGAATACAAATGAGCAGAGGTGCTATTACCACTATTTCTGATTCATTTTGCAGGGCCTCTGATTGAACCTTCATCAAGTCTTCGAAAATCAGAACATCTATGAAGGTGCAGGCAGTGAAAATGAGGAAGTGATATAAAGGCTTATATATTGCCCATTACAATATGTTGGATTTTTCAGAATGCATGCTGATATTTGAACCACAGGCCAAAGGGCCTGCAGTAATGTTGTTCCAGAGAGTGCAAACCATTCAGACGCACAGCAGAGGAAGACAGTCTGAATGTATCTCCTTGTGCACAGTCTTTTACCCGAAGTAAGGGAATCAGTAACCAGAGGGCATAGGTTTAAGATGGGTGGGGGTGGAGGGGAGGAGTACAAAAGCTTTTATAAATATGTCAAGAGGAAAAGATTGGTGAAATCCAGAGTAGGTCCTTTGCAATCGGAATCAGGGGAATATATAATGGGGAATAAGGAAATGGCAGACCAATTAAATTCTTACTTTAGTTCTGTTTTTACAAGAGAGGATACAAATAACCTCCCAAGGATGTTGGGAAACATAGAGACTAATGCAAGGGAGGAACTGAAAGAAATCAGTATCTCTAAGGACATGATCTTGGGGAAATTGATGGGATTGAAGGCAGATAAATCCCAAGGGCCTGATAATCTACATCCTAGGGTACTCAAGGAAGTGGCCATTCAGATAGCAGATGCTTTAAGAATTATTTTCCAGAACTCGATAGACTCAGGATCAGTAGCCATGGATTGGAGGCTAGCTAATGTTACCCCACTATTTAAAAGGGGGGGTGGTAGAGAAAAAGCGGGGTATTATCGGCCAGTGAGCCTTACATCAGTAGTGGGCAAAATGATGGAATCCATTCTTCTTTCTTCTTTGGCTTGGCTTCGCGGACGAAGATTTATGGAGGGGGTAAATGTCCACGTCAGCAGTAATGGGCAAAATGATGGAATCCATTATTAAGGATGTAATAGCGGAGTATATGACTAGCAGAGAAGGGATCGGATGGAGTCAACATGGATTTACAAAAGGTAAATCGTGCTTGACAAATCTATTGGAATTCTTTGAGATGGTGACAGGTAAAATAGATGGGGGAGAGCCAGTGGATGTGGTGTACCTGGACTTCCAAAAGGCCTTCGATAAGTTCCCACATAAACGACTGGCATCCAAAATCAAGGCTCATGGGATTGGGGGCAAAGTATTGATGTGGATTGAGAACTGGCTGGCAGGTAGAAGACAGAGAGTTGGGATAAATGGCTCATTTTCTGAGTGGCAGGCGGTGACCAGTGGGGTACCACAGGGATCTGTACTGGGACCCCAGCTGTTCACAATTTATATTAATGATCTGGATGAGGGGATTGGATGTAATATCTCCAAATTTGCAGATGACACTAAGCTAGGAGGGGTTGTGTGCACGGAAGAGGGGGTCAGGAAGCTCCAGTGTGATTTGGATAAATTGAGGGACTGGGCAGATACATGGCAAATGCACTACAATGTGGATAAATGTGAGGTTATCCATTTTGGTAATACAAACCGGAGGGCAGATTACTATTTGAATGGCAATAGATTAAGAGATGAGGAAGTGCAGAGAGACTTAGGGATACTTGTACATCAGTCTCTGAAGGCGAGCTTGCAGGTACAGCAGGCGGTTAAAAAGGCAAATGGTATGTTGGCCTTCATATCAAGAGGGTTTGAGTATAGGAACAAGGATACCTTACTGCAGCTGTACAGGGCCTTGGTGAGACCCCACCTGGAGTATTGTGTGCAGTTTTGGTCACCTTATCTAAGGAAGGATGTTCTTGCAATGGAGGGAGTGCAGAGGCGATTCACCAGGCTGATACCTGGAATGGCAGGAATGACTTATGAGGAAAGATTGCGCAAATTAGGATTGTACTCCGTGGAGTTTAGAAGATTGAGAGGGGATCTCATAGAGACATATAAAATTCTGGCAGGACTGGACAGAATGGATGCAGATGGGATGTTTCCAATGATGGGAAAATCCAGAACCCGGGGCCATGGTTTGAGGATAATAGGCAAACCATTTAGGACCGAGATGAGGAGGAATTTCTTTACCCAGAGGGTGGTGAATCTGTGGAATTCATTGCCACAGAGGGCATTAGAGGTAGGTTCATTAAATATATTTAAGAGGGAATTAGATATATTTCTTCAGTATAAGGGTATTAAACGTTACGGAGAGAAGGCAGGGACGGGGTACTGAACTTTAAAATCAGCCATGATCTCGTTGAATGGCGGAGCAGGCTCGAAGGGTCGAATGACCTACTCCTGCTCCTATCTTCGATGTTTCTATGTTTCTAAGGGGCTTTTTATCCACAAAGGGGGTGGGTGTAAGGAACAAGTTTCCACAGGAGGTGTTTGAGGCAGGTACCTTTGCATTATTTAAGAAACATTTGGACGTAGACATAGACTCAAAGGGCTATGGGTGGGCGATATACTTTGGTCGGCATTGGGAAGTTGGACTAAAGGGCCTGTTTCAACATTGTATGGCTCCATAACTCTATGACACAAGCTCAATGTCAATCCAGTGCAAGTGCCTTGTCACCAAAACTGCAGGTTGCTTTTCCTGACACCATTAGAGCTCTTTACAGACCCTGTATCCATCCTGTAGTCTGACTTTTACCCCTTATTTCATTTTCACCCTGGAGGAAATAACGTAATTTGGTCCAGGAAAAATGGAAACTTCAGCAGGAATCCCATTTGGTAAGGAAGGGATCATATGTTTTTTAAGACAGCTTCAGCCCCAACTTTCAGAGCACAGGTGTCATGTTGTCCAGATTCGAGATTCTTTTATCGTCATGTAAAAAAAATCAGGAAATGTAATATCACACATAATTTCCTTCTGCCAGCCTTAAGGCAGACGAAGAGTCACCATTAATGTTGCCTGGGGCCCTTTACAGGAAGAGAAAGCGAAGCAAAAGAGGATCCCTTTAGAGTCACTGACTGCCTGTGGATCATCACCTGCACTCCCGCAGCCACTGCAGCCATTGACAACCCGAGATCCAGATCCAAGCCTCCAACACAATCACGAAGCTTTCAGCATCCAATTCCTTCTTGCCCTCAGAACCTTCTCAAATCCCAGTTTCAAAATCTGGTTCCCATGAGTCAGATTCCAGAAACCCGTAGCCCACAAGCCGTTTAACCTCTCACTGGTCTGCCACTGTGGTCATCATCCTATAGGTTAATCTGCAATACTTCTCCATCTGAACACGGAGTGTTCTCCGCATTTCTGATGACCTGCACCGGTCTTCTGCTCCCACAGAGTCTGCAACCCCTCAAAGTTGCTGCCGAGCACAGGTGCCCCCATCTTGGATACGGACCCTGCATTTGCAGGATTTCAATTTAAAAGATCAGCTCATTTTTCTGACCATTTAAAGCCTATATGGAGACTAGACTATAGAATCAGGTGGTTGGACCCTGTGGAGCAGCACTGTTCCCCACTCCCTGCTCACCCTGGTCCTCTCCAGCAGCAGTGCTGCCTTTACCGCAGCTCCCTCAGTACTGCCATACATTTGTCTTCCTTGATTCCTTGTTTCCAAAATCTAGGGGCTATTCGGCAATAAGGCTGGATGCCACAGTCAGTCATGTTTTTCGTGAGGCACTCATCACAACTAGGCAGGTATGGACATGCCAGGAATTCTAAAAACGTCAACGTTTCTGAAATTTCCACCTCACTTAAGGCAGTCAATTGTTTTGAGGATCGCTGATGCAAAAATGACAGGAAAGCTTGATATGTTGTCAGTCGATCATTTATATTCATTATCATAGTTCTGTGCTTGATGTTGGGAGAAAAGACTAAAAAATGGGGTGAGGTGCTGACAATATTATCAGAACAATATCCCACTCATGTTCTTACTTCCGGGTCAAAATATATGACCTGCAGCAGGTCAAGTGATGCTGGACCTTTCCCTGCAGACCTTCCACAGGTTTATTCATGAAAAATTAGATGGCTTTGAACAACGTTCCATGAGGATACTGCACCGACGTGACATGAAAAATGTTTTCTGAGACTTGAATGATTTCTACAAATCATTTTCAAATATACTTTCACGTGGGCTTGTATTCAGACAACTTGTTCTGCTTTTTAAACTTTCAGAAAGACTTTTCCACTCTTTACTTGCAAAGCTTTGAATAAGAATTACAGCATATTGACAAATCAAATTCAGCTTAAGGAACTTTGTGAAACTACTTAGGAAGATGAGATTGACAACAGCACCTGATAAGAGGGTTATTACAACTATAACACTGCCGCCGGATGCAAAATTAAATAGATTCTCCATTCATATTAATGAAAATATAATACAAAATGAATATTTTTGCATTGTGTCTGAGTGAGAGAAAAATCAATGAGTCTGCCCATTTGAATGGCAAAGTGAATGCATTGAAATGAAGGGTGTAAGCATGACTGAAATGATTGTTTTTTGAGCTGACACCAGAACGATAAAAACCTTAACAGTTTCATTAACTCATTAATAAAGGTGGTGGGTGTAAGGATTGCCCAGTGGCACTACCTTCTACTGTGATTAAGTGCTTTGAGAGGCTGGTCATGGCCAGAATTAACACATACCTAACCAAATGTCTGGACCAATTGCAATTCTCCTACCATCACAATCGCTCCACAGCAGATGCAATATCGCTGGCTCTCCACTCAGCTCTAGAACACATTGAAAACAGCAATTCATACATTTGGCTGCTCTTCATCGACTAGAGCTCATCCTTCAATACCATTATTCCCTGAGAGCTGATCAAAGAGCTACAAACTCTGAGCCTCTGCACCCTCTTCTGCAACTGGATCCTTGACCTCTTCATTGGAAAACCATAGTCAGTACGAATTGGAGCAATGTCTCCTCCTCACTGATTATCAACAGAAGCGCACCCCAAGAATGCATGTTTAGCCCATTGCTCTACACGTTATACACCCACCACTGCGTGGCCAGGCGCAATTCCAATGCTCTCCATAGGTTTGCCAATGACACCACAGTTGTTGGCAGAATCACAAATGGCAATGAGAAATCGTACAGGAGGGAGATAGATCAGCTCGTTGAGTGGTGTCACAACAACAACTTTGTACTCAAAGTTAGTAAAACCAAGGAGATGATTGTGGACTTCGAGAGGAAGTCAGGAGAACACGACCCAGTCCTCATCGAGGGCTCAGTAATGGAAAGGTTCAAGAACTTCTAATTCCTGGATGTCAACATCATCGAGGATCTGTCCTGGAGCCTCCACGTTAATGCAATCATGAAGAAGGCTCACTAGCGGCTGTATTCTGTGAGGTGCTTAAGGAGATTAGGTCTGTCACCGAAGACTCTTGAAAACTTCTGCAGGTGTACTGTAGAGAGCATTCTGGCTGGAATGGAGGCACCAAATCTCAGGACAAGTAACAACTCCATAGAGTTGTTAACTTGGCCTGCGACATCATAGGCACCAGACTTCACTCCATGGAGGACATCTACATTAGACAGTGTCTTTAAAAAAGCAGACTCTATCTTCAAAGAGTCCCGCCACCCAGGTCAGGCCATCTTCACTCTTCTGCGACTTTTGGGGATAAAAGTTACAGGAGTCTAAAAACGAGCCCTCAGCGGCACAAGGACAGCTTCTTCCCCACTGCCAATAGATTCCTGAATGATCAACAAACCAAAGATACTGCCTTACTTTTGTGCGCTATTATTTTGATTTGTTATCTTATTGTTGAGAGATAGTTTTTTATGAATGTCTGCACTGTGATCCTGCTGCAAAACACTGAATTTCATGACTTGTTCATGACAGTAAAATCTTATTCTGATGATTCTACAAGTTTCTACAGGAGATGTTTGAGGCAGGTACCTTTGCATTATTTAAGAAACATTTGGACATAGACATGGATACGATAGACTCAAAGGGCTATGGGTGGGTGGTATACTTTGGTCGGCACTGGGAAGTTGGGCTAAAGGGCCTGTTTCAACGCTGTATGGCTCCATAACTCTATGACACAAGCTCAATGTCAATTCAGTGCAAGTGCCTTGTCACCAAAATTGCAGGTTGCTTTTCCTGACACCATTAGAGCTCTTTACAGACCCTGTATCCATCCTGTTGTCTGACTTTTACCCCTTATTTCATTTTCACCCTAAAGGAAATAACGTCATTTGGTTCCAGGGAAAATGGAAACCTCAGCAGGAATCCCAATCGGAAAGGAAGGGATCATGTGTTTTTTAACACAGCTTCAGCCCCAGCTTTCAGAGCACAGGTGTCATGTTGTCCAGATTTGAGATTCTTTTATCGTCATGTCAAATAATCAGAAAATGTAATATCACATACAATTTCCTTCTGCCAGCCGTAAGGCAGACAAAAACCATTAGTGTTGCCTGGGGCCCCTTACAGGAAGACAAAGCGAAGCAAAAGAGAATCCCTTTACAGTCACCAGCACTCCTGCAGCCATTGGCAACCCGAGATCCAGATCCATGCTTCCAACACAATCACGAAGCTTTTGGCATCCAAGTCCTTCTTGCCCTCAGCACCCTCTCAAATCCCGGTTTCAAAACATGGTTCCCATGAGCCATTTTCCAGAAGCCCGCAGCCCACAAGCCATTTAACCTGTCACTGGTCTGCTACTGTGGTCACCATCCTATAGGTTAATCTGCAATGCTTCTTCATCTGAACAGGGAGTGTTCTCCCCATTTCTGGTGACCTGCACCGGTCTTCTGCTCCCACAGAGTCTGCAACCCCTCAAAGTTGCTGCCGAGCACAGGTGCCCCCATCTTGGATACGGACCCTACGTTTGCAGGATTTCAATTTAAAAGATCAGCTCATTTTTCTGACCATTTAAAGCCTATATGGAGACTAGACTATAGAACCAGGTGATTGGACCCTGTGGAGCAGCGCTGTTCTCCACTCCTTGCTCACCATGGTCCTCTCCAGTGGCAGTGCTGCTTTTACCGCAGATCCCTCAGTACTGCCATATTTTTGTCTTCTTTGATTCCTTGTTTCCAAAGTCCAGGAGATATTCAGCAATAAGGCTGGATGCCATAGGCATTTATGGTTTTAATGAGTTACTCATCACAACTAGGCAGGTATGGACATGCCAGGAATTCTAAAAACGTCAACGTTTCTGAAATTTCCACCTCACTTAAGGCAGTCAATTGTTTTGAGGATCGCTGATGCAAAAATGACAGGAAAGCTTGATATGTTGTCAGTCGATCATTTATATTCATTATCATAGTTCTGTGCTTGATGTTGGGAGAAAAGACTAAAAAATGGGGTGAGGTGCTGACAATATTATCAGAACAATATCCCACTCATGTTCTTACTTCCGGGTCAAAATATATGACCTGCAGCAGGTCAAGTGATGCTGGACCTTTCCCTGCAGACCTTCCACAGGTTTATTCATGAAAAATTAGATGGCTTTGAACAACGTTCCATGAGGATACTGCATCGACGTGACATGAAAAATGTTTTCTGAGACTTGAATGATTTCTACAAATCATTATTAAATATATTTTCACGTGGGCTTGTATTCAGACAACTTGTTCTGCTTTTTAAACTTTCAGAAAGACTTTTCCACTCTTTACTTGCACAGCTTTGAATAAGAATGACAACATATTGACAAATCAAATTTAGCTTAAGGAACTTTGTGAAACTACTTAGGAAGATGAGATTGACAACAGCCCCTGATAAGAGGGTTATTACAACTATAACACTGCCGCCAGATGCAAAATTAAATAGATTCTCCATTCATATTAATGAAAATATAATACAAAATGAATATTTTTGCATAGTGTCTGAGTGAGAGAAAAATCAATGCGTCTGCCCATTTGAATGGCAAAGTGAATGCATTGAAATGAAGGGTGTAAGCATGACTGAAATGATTGTTTTTTGAGCTGACACCAGAACGATAAACACCTTGACAGTTTCATTAACAGCTGGCAAGTTAATAATAGTAATATTGGTATGGGGGTGTTAGTTGTGCAATTAGGTATGATCCTTCTGTGTATTATTAACATAAATATGCCTCCAATGGCTCCATTTCCATTTTCTACATTATCATGGTGTCTGCTGATTGAAGATTATGAACAGTTTTGAGCTCTTCATTAGAGAAAGAATGTGCTGATCTTCCATACTGTTTAGAGAAGGTTTACAAGGAGGAATCCATGCATGAAAGAGTTATCGTATGAGTATTTGACAGCTCTAGGGTTGTATGCATTGGAATTTACAAGATTGAGGGGGATTCTCATTGGAACAATTTGAATGTTGAAAGGCATGGAGAGGGTAGATATATAATGGTTGTGTTCCATGGTGGGAGAGTCTAGGATAAGAGCGCACAAATTCGGGATTGAAAGGCGACCACTTACAACAGAGATGTGGAGGGATTCCTTCAGCCAGAGGGTGGTAAACCTGTGGAATTTGTGGCCTCCGATGGGTTGTGGAGGCCAAGGCATTGGGTATATTTAAGGAAAAGATTGATTGGTTTTGGATTTGACATGGCATCAAAGGTTATGGGGAGAAGGCCGGCCAGTGGGCAGTGGGGCTGAGTGGGAAAAAGGGTCAGCTCATGATTGAATGGCAGTGTAGATTCAATGGACTGAATGGTCTATTTCTGCTCCTATGTCTTATGGTCTAAGGTGGAGATCTACAGTAAAGAAACAGGCCTTCAACTAACTTGTCCGTGCAGACCCTGCTAGTCTTATTTGGGCTGTGTTCCTTCCCTCTCAACTTTCCATTCCGTTCTAAATGTTTCCTATCTATAAGGGACCTGGGTTTGTTGCACGTTAGTTTTGCCCTGGTCATAATGGCTTGAAGGCATCATTGTTACTTCCCCCGGATGCTTTAATGATGTGACAGGAAGGGCCAAGAAGGAAATTCTATGTTTTTATTGCAATGGTTCAGCATCTAAAAGCAGATTCATTTAGCTTCAAATAATGACTTGTATTTCAAAATACAGTTAAAGTGTAATTATGTATTTAAAAAGGAGAGTTCAACAAATCCTTATGAGACTTTTGTAACTGAGCCATATGAATGTGGCATTGCAATTAATCCTCAGAGGTCTTGATCTCGCCAATGCTAAAGTTAGCCAATGTTATCACATCTCCACCTTGAAAAGTGATTGGATGGAATGTGGACTGAGGACAAAATGGGCTCACAAAGAGAGCCAGCTGGCATTAAATGAAATCAGCAGGTCACAGAGCATCCACAGGAAGTAGAAGGACCAGGGGCTCATATCCGAAATGTTGGTTCGCCTTTATTTCTTATGGATGCTGCGTGACCTGCTGAGTTTCTCCAGCGCATTTGTGCATTGCAAAACGTGGGCTCAGCTGCCTTGCCTTGAATAGTAGGAAGGATCCCATTGAATGTCCGGAGTCATGCATAGAAGACCTCAGTTACAAAATGCTGCTGTCACCATTGGAATCTCAATCCAACAAGATCAGAAGAAAAGCACATTTGGTATAGAAGTTGGCGCAATGCTATTACAGTGCCAGCGATCGGGACTAGGATTTGAATCCCCACGCTGTCAGTAAAGAGTGTGTACATTCTCCCTGTGTCTCCATGGGCTTTCCCAGGTGGGGGGGGGGGGGGCGGGGGTCCAGATTCCTACCAAAATGTACTGGGGGGTGTAGGTTAATTGGGTGCAATGGGATGGCACTGGCTCATGGGCCGAAAGGGTCTGTTACCGTGCTACATGTGCAAATTTTAATTTTAACTTAAACATAAAATGGTGGATAAAAGAATAATGAAAAGGACATTAGTGCATTGAGGCAAAGAAATCAGAAAAACTGTACTCATGTTGGTTTCTGTATTGTTTGCAAGTGGTAAATGATTAATACAAATATAACAAAACTATCTTTGAAAGAAATTGTGGATTTTAGAAAATTGATCAACTGAAGATAAGAGCAACACAGAAGGTCTAGCAGTTAGTGCAACACGGTTACAGCATCAGCTACCGGGATTGGGTTCAAATGCCATGCTGTCGGTAAGGAATTTGTACGCTTTCCCCGTGTCTGTGTGGGTTTTCCCTGGGGGCTGTGGTTTCCTTCCAATGTTCAAAATGTATTGGGAGGTGTAGATTAATTGGGTGTACATTGGGCAGCACAGACTTGTGGGTCGAAATGGCCTATTACTAAAATCTTAAAAAGATCGCAAAATGAAAACATTCTTGCATTTTAAAAATTTTATATTCAAAGTTTCAAGGTTCCTGGTATTGGCAAATAATAATACATTAAAATATAACATGCACAATGCACTTTAACTTTTGCCTGCCATAAGGAAAACTTACAATACGAGAGAAAGAGAAGCAAAGGAGACTCCCTGTCCTTGAGTGTCCTTGAATTTGCCTCCAATGCTCTCGCAGACTCTTCATCCACACAGATTCCTGTTCGATTCATCACCAACATGAGGTCTAGATCCAAACTTCAAACATTATCAGGAAGCCTTCAGCTCCAAAGGCCTTTAAGGACTCTTTCTTGCCCTCAGCACCCTCTCAAATCTCAGTTCCGATACATGGTTCCCATGAGGCAGTATTCAGCAGTGTTTGAACAGCCTGTGTGGTTCCCTCAGCCACTGAGCCCCTCACTGGTCCACTGCAGTGTTCACCGTCCTATAGGGTCATTTTCTTGGCTTCTCCTCCCCAGGGGGGTTGTTCTTTCTGTTTATGGTGCCCTGTACTAGACCCCTTCTACCCCAGGGTCTGGGGTTGTTCTTTCTGTTTATGGTACCCTGTATTAGACCCCTTCTACCCCGGGATCTGTAAACCCCTCATGGCCGCTGCAGACTTCGTAGTTGCAGTGCTTTACTTACAAACAATGTTGGTTCTTTTCAAAGGCCATTTAAAGCCTGTTTAAAGCTGCTGGCATTAGGACTGAGCAGTTGAAACCTTCAGAGCAATGCTGGGCTTCATTCTCCCGAGTTCAACCAGCGGCAGTGTTGCCATGACAGTAGGTCCAGCAGGGCTGCCATTTTTTTTTGTTTTTATTGTACATTTTGGCTACACTTATGGATACAATTATTTCTTCCCTTTTCAATAGTTTATGTGATGTCAGGCACAATGTTTCTTAATTGCAATTGTGACTTGGCATGAGTTTCAATGAGATCATTGTTAATCATTTATTATTTGGAGTTAAATAAACTGCAGATAGAAATTTAAAACATTAACAGAAAATAGTAAAAATACACCGAAGTCAGGTTACATCGAGTGATGAAAACTGATTTATTAAATGATCATTTTTTGCCAAATGTTGTACAACTTAAACTTCGGAGCTTTAAGACAACTTTAGATTGGTTTGATCTGTACTCGTTCCACGTGGTACCAATATGAAAATGCCAGTGAACATCTAAAATTGTCAGTGAATATAAATCTATTATCAGCTCAACTGGGTCATATGTTCACTGCACATGAGGGTGGATGAATCCCCAGGGCATGACAAGACAGTTCCTCAGACCTTGAGGGAGACTCTCTCTGGCAGAAATATTTACAATGTCCTTAGCTACAGGTGAGGTGCTGGAGGATTGGCGGTTGCTCATGTTGTTCTGTTGTTTAAAAAAAATAGCCTCCAAAATTAACCCTGGAAATGATTGGCCAGTGAGCCTGACTTCAGTGGTATGTAAGTTATTGGAAGCTGTTCTAAGAGATCGGATATACAATTATTTGGATAGGCAGGGATCAATTAGTTATAGTCAACATGGCTTTGTGTGTGGTAGTTCGTGTTTAATCAATCTTATAGTGTTTTTCGAGAAGGTTACCAGGAAAGGTGATAAAGGAAAGGCTGTGGATGTAGTTTATGTGGACTTTAGTAAGGCCTTTGATGAGGTCCTACAAGGAACGTTAGTCAGGAAGGTTCAGACACTCAGTATTCAGGGTGAATAGTAAAGTGGATTTGACAATGCCTGGATGGGAGACACCAGAGAAAAGTGGCGGATAATTGCTTCTCAGACTGGATGCCTATGACTAGTGGTGTGCCTCAGGGATCAGTGCTGGGACCATTGTTGTTTGTCATCTATATAATTTAACTGCATGATAATGTGGTAAATTGGATCAGCAAGTTTGCAGATGACACTAAGATTGGAAGTGTTGTGAACAGCGAAGAATGTTTTCAAAGCTTGCAGAGGGACCTGGATCAGCTGTGAAAATGGACTGAAAAATGGCAGATGGAATTTAATGGAGACAAGTGTAAGGGGTTACAGTTTGGAAGGACAAACCAAGAAAGGACATACATGATACATGGTAGAGCACTGAGGAATGCGGAAGAACAGAGGGTCCTGGGAATACAGATACATAATTCCCTGCAATGAATGATAATAATTCACTGGAAGTGGTGTCACAGGCAGACAGGGCTATAAAGAGGGCTGTGGGTATATTGGCCTTCAAAATAAAAGTATTGAGTATAGGATTTGGGATGTTATGATAACATTGTATAAGACATTAGTGAGGCCAAATTTGGGGTTTTGTATGCAGTTTTAGTCACCTAACTACAGAAAAAAAATCAGTAAGATAGAAAAAGTGCAGAGGATATTTACTAGGATGCTGCCGGGTCTTCAGGAGCCGAGTTACAGATAGGACTTTATTCCCTGCAGCGTAGAAGAATGAGGGAAGATTTGATAGATTTTTTGTTAAATAATAAGGAGAATAGCTAGAGTAAATGTAGGTAGTCTTTTTTTCCACTGAGGGGAGGTGAGATACAAACCAAGGGACATGGGTTAAGGGTGAAAGGGGAAAGTTTCAGAGGAACATTAGGGGGAAATTCTTCACCCAGAGTGGTGGGAGTGTGGAACGAAGTGGTGAATGCAGGCTCATTTTAACATTTAAGAAGAATTTGGGCAGGTACATAGATGGGAGAGGTATGGAGGTCTATGGTCAGTGGGACTAGGCAAAAGTTAAAAGGGCTGAAGTGATCTGTTTCTGTGCTGTAATGTTGTATGGTTCATTCTTGGGCGGCACGGTTGGCATAGTGGTTAGTGCAATGCTGTTACAGCACCAGTGTTCGGGATCAGGGTTCAAATCCAGTGCTGTCTGTGAGGAATTTATACATTCTCTCCGCGTCTGTGTGGGTTTTCCCCTGAGGCTCCAGTTTCCTTCCAACTTTCGAAACGTACCAGGGGTTGTAGGTTAATTGAGTGGCACAGGCTCATGGGCCAAAAGGGATTGTTATTGTACTGTATGTCTAAATTATTTTTTTAATATATATTTTTAAAATATTCTTAGCAGTGAGATAATGTTCCGTAAACAACCATTGTCACTAAGAAGAAAAAGTAGCCCATTAAAAATCCACAAAGGAAGCCGTAATTCAAGATCAGAAGAGTAAATTTAACCTGAACCTGGGCAATGTAACGGAATAGATTGGTTCCCATTACCAAAAATATAAGGGAAGGGAAACACAAAGTTGCAGATATGAGAATCTTGAGCAATGAACTTCCAAAGAAACTCAACAAGTCAGACGGTACAAATGAGAAGAAATGGTCAGTCAACTTTTCAGGTCGTGACCCCTTATTGAGACTTGTTTTCTGAAATGTTGACTGACCACTTCTGCCCATGGATGCTGCCTGATCTGTTGAGAACCCCCAGCAGCTCCCCCATTGTTTTTATATGGTTTTATTCCATCAAAATCAATGAAATAAAAATCAACCATGTTATCCTGTGGTAAAACTGTGAGAGTAAAGGGATGGGGATAATTTTTGCTGCCAGGGAAATTAATCTTTTCTACTAAATCATTGAAGAAGATAATGTTCTTCATGCATTCAAGATTAATGTCCTCCAATTGCATTTGGTATTAGAAACTTTTTAAATATACTAACTTTTTATACCTGTGGATTTCAAACTTTTTCTTTCCACTCACATACCACTCTGATTAGTTTGGGATTATTTAAGGAGGTGTGTGAGTGGAAAGAAAAAGATTGAGAACCACTGCTCTAGACCCAATTGTTACTGAAATATTTTGCTTGAGAAAAATTGTCGTTGGTCCATTTCCTTTGGAGTTATGAAACCGTTCACATAACAAGTCAATTAAGTACGATTACAACAGTGGTTTTCATACTTTTTCTTTCCCCCCACATATCACCTTAATCAATCCCTTACTAATCACAGAGCATAGGGAATACTTAAAGTGGTATGTGAGTGGAAAGAAAAAGGTTGAGAACCACTGCTCTAGACCCAATTGTTACTGAAATATTTTGCTTGAGAAAAATTGTCGTTGGTCCATTTCCTTTGGAGTTATGAAACCGTTCACATAACAAGTCAGTTAGGTACGATTACAACAGTGGTTTTCATAATTTTTCTTTCCCCCCACATACCACCTTAATCAATCCCTTGCTAATCACAGAGCTTAGGGAATACTTAAAGTGGTATGTGAGTGGAAAGAAAAAGGTTGAGAACCACTGTTTTATACCCATTGTACATGTGGTCAATCTTCCAAACAAACAGGTGGCTCAAAGTTTCAAAGGTCCCTTTTATTGTCATATAGTACATATATTTAAAAAATGTAATATACATGATATACTTTAACTTTTGTCAGCTGTCAGGCAAACACAGTGTCGCCATGAGCATTGCCTAGTGCCCCCAACAATAGAGGAAAGAGAGGCAGAACCAATCCTTTTAATCCTTAACTATTCACTTCATGCCTCCATTGGAAATGAGATGTCCTTCCTATGTACTCAGATGGGTAATTTAACTGGCATTTGCAACCAATCATCTGGAATGCATGAGTTATTTTGGAATTACCTGGATAGATGAATTATATGTGTATAAAGAATAAGTGAGATGAATGCACTGCCTAAGTGCCCACAATGTCTGGGCCTAGTTAATCACCTGGATACAATGAAACACTTGAATGATACAAGTTGCCTGAATACAATGAAGTGCTGGACACTTGATTCATATAGCAATCACTAGAATCACGTGGACATTCAACTCATCTCTGCAAAGACGCCATGTGTCTGCAATGCATAACAAAATATCAGGCACCTAAAATAAGCCATTTGATTTGATGTTCTAGCTTCCTAAATTGGAGTGGCACAGTTGGCATAGCAGTTAGCTCAAAGCCTTTGCAGCTCCAGTGATCAGGATCTGAGTTTCAATCCCACGCTGTCTGTAAGGAGTTTGTCCATTCTCCCCGTGTCTGCATGGGTTTTCCCCGGGTGTTCCGGTTTCCTCCCACCATTCAAAATATACTGGGGGTGTAGGTTAATGAGGTGTCAACTGGGCAGCCTGAACTGTGGGCTGAAATGGCCTGTTACCGTGCTGTATGTTTAATTTTTTTTAAATTAAATTACTGATGCAAAATTCAGATGGATTCCAAATGAACTTTGTTTCCTTCAGGCTAAAAAAATTTGCACATAAAAACTGCTTAAAATTTCGGATAGAATGAAACACAAAAGTCTGCAGACGCAATGCTGGAGAAACTCAGCAGATCTTCCAGCATACTTTATATAGTAAAGATAAAGGTAGAGAACCAGCATTTTGGGCCTGAGTCCTTTATCAGGGCATGATCAACAGGTTAGTCCGGCACCTGAATAAAATGGTGGTGTGTTGGGGGCAGGGAAAGAAACACAAGTCCTCAGGCACTAGGTCATTGGTGGATATAGGAGGGAAGCCACATGAGGGGAGTTTGGCAAAAGAAGCGAAGAGAGCAACAGTCCATGCAATGCAGATACTTGAAATCCTCGTGGGGCCAAACTGGGAGGCCTTGATCTGGACGGAGCTGGAAGCCACAAGGCAGATTTTGGATGCAGGAGCGTTTGTTAAAATCTAATAATTTAATTTCAGGCAGAGATTATGTTTTGAGATTTGCATTGGTCAGCTTTCCCTTTTCGACAACTGGAAGTGAGGGATAGTTGCGCTGGAATTACTTATCATAAATTTGGCCTGTTGCTCCAAACGTTATACTCATTAATTTTAATGATGGAAAAACATGTGAGCCAATCTGTTATAAGAAGCTGTTTCTTTGCCAAGGAAAATCTGTTTCTCTTTTGTTTTCTGTGATGATGAAGCTTTAATAAGGCAGGAAAATTATGAGGAGAGATGATAATTAATTTTATGCTCCATTTTTTATCCTGCGCTGTGGGCACCGATGACGCCCATTGTATATTTATCACCAACTGGAAGCACCGCAAAGCTTGCAATGACAGTATGCCTGCAAAGAGTCAGGATTTCCAGAGGTTTGACCCAACGCTGATGAAGAAATAACATTGGATTCCAAGTTACGATAGTCTGTGTATGAAGACAATGGGACCTTGTTAGTAGTTGTAAAAACCTAAATCTGGAGAAACTCAGCAGTTCAATGTACTTTATGTAGCGAAGATTAAGATAAATAGCCAACATTTTGGGCTTGAGCCCTTCATCAAGGTATGAGCAAGATGTTGGCAGGCACCTGAACAAAATGTTGGGGGAAAGAGGGGGAGGAGCACAGTCCCACAGGAAGCAGGTCATAGATGGATAAAGGAGGGTGGGCACAACAGGAAGAGGGGGGATGGCTCTGTGAATAGAGAGGGAAGGAGTTTTGAGAGCTGGAGGAAAGAGATGGATCGCGAAGAGAGGGAGAACATTAGGGAAAAACTGGAGAAGTCGACGTTAATGCCATCTGGTTGGAGAGTGCCCAGACGGAATATTACATGTTGCTCCTCCAATTTGCACTGCCAGTCCAAGGCCATCTGTGAATCCTTTCCTCCAGCTCACTGTCCATTTCCCTCTCCATTCATAGAGCTATTTTTGCTGGTGAACCCTCCCTCCCTTATCCACCTATGATCTCCTGCCTGTGGGCCTGTGCTCCTCCCCCTGCCCCTCCACCCCCACTCCCCCACCATTTTGTTTGAATGCCTGCGTACATTCAGAACACATTCTGGAATTGTGCTGGAAAATAAGTGCAAAGCATCCAATAAGTGGCTATGTTAAAATAAGGGTAACAGTTCTTAATAAAACCAGTCTGATATTCAGAAATAATTGATGGTAAAATATTCTCCCATCTACGGGCCAAAACCTTAGCCAAAATCTTAACTTTTAATAAAGAAATTAGCCTGTAGGAGGAGCACTCAGTTGCATCTTTACATTTCTTAATGATGAGAGATATACATGTTTTGTTAAATGATGCTGGGCGATTACCTGCTTAAACAAATCAGACAACACATAACCTAAATGAGGGGAAAGCAAATGAGAAAATGATTAAAAAAAAACTCCACAGGAAACCCATCAGGTCCTGGAAATTTTCCAGGATGCAATGAAGAAATTCCAGCAGTTATTTCCTCTTGCAATATAGGCTCATCTAATCTCGTTTGATTATCCATGAGAATAATTAAGCAATCCAGGAAACATTTCATTGAACTGCTATCATTTGTGAATTCAGAAGTATAAAATTGGGAATGAAATTTCCTGAATGTATCCTTTTATCTCAGATTGATCTGTAGTAACGCTACCATCATCCATTCGAATCTTTGTAATTTTCCGCTTAGCTTCAAAATCTCTCATCTCATTAGCTAAAACCTTACCAGATTTGTCACACTGAATATAAAACTGACTCTTACTCTTCAAAAGTTGGCAATCAGATACATTGAAAGGAGGTCCAATTTAGTTTGAAGTTCAACTTGCTTCTTATATAAACTCAGATTTTTAACTTGTGTGTTTTGTTGATTTATTTGTTAATTTGATTAATTCTAATCTTTCTTTATTGCCTTTCCTTTTTTATATTCACAGTATAAGAAATAATTTGCCCCCTGAGAAAAAAACAATCAAACTAGAAGTTTCTAATGAAGTATTTGTATTAAACAAAAAAAAAATAGCCTGAATACACCTCGGATTGTCTGATCTCATAAGCTAAGCAGGCTCAGGACTGGTCAGTACATGGAGGGGAGACCACCTAGGAACACCATGAGCTGTAGATTTCTGTGAGGGGTGCTGGACAAAGTGGCAACTCTCTGTCTGCCTTAACGTGGACAAAGTTAAAGAATTTCATGTACGTTACATTCTAAATGTAGTATTACCAGACAGTAATGGAACCTTTACTTTTACCATAAATTTCACAAAGACTTATCAGATAGCAATTAAAGCACCAGTGTCTTTTAACTTGAGGGAGGCCAAGGAAGGGTCATGGATAATATAACAGGGGAAAAATCTATTACTATACTCTGATATTTACAAGAGTGAGTCAGTTGATTATCAATAAAGAAAATAATCAATTCGCGAAAAAGTGTGATGAATGTATGAAAAGAAAATAATACTCTCTCCTATTTAGATAAAAAAAAACACCATACATCAGAAATACCATTATTTGATTTTTAAAAAAGAATTCATTAATGAGGTAGGTTTACACATTGTGGTAGGGTTAGGAGTTGAATGATCAAAAGCAAGGTCTAACAACAATTAAAATCCCCACCAAGCACCAGAGGGTATAAACTCAAATCTAGTAGGGAAGAAAAATAAAATTCAAAAAACCCAACATCGGCTACATTAGCGGCATAAACATTAACAAAAACTACTATTTTATTACAATTTTCCTGAAACAATGATATAAAAAGCATTTGTATCTGATACAAAAGGAATATTTTGATTAATAAGTATCAAGGCCCATCCCCCAGCTTTAGCCAGAAAAGAAGAATTAAAATGTTGGCTCTTCCAACTTATCATGAGGCAAGAATTATCACAACTATGAATTTGCATTTCTTGTAAAAATACAATAGAATCTTTAAGGTGTTTAATATTTGAAAACACTTTTTCTCTTAACTGGATGTTTTAAACCTTTTACATTCCAACTAAGGAAATTAATAAAATTATCCATATTTTTTATTAATAACGAAAGTCGATGAACACAAACAATTTCCAAAATCCAGGTATCAGCCTTGAGGCAAAATATGAAACTAGTAATAAATTGAAAGTGAACCTTACAAGATCAGAACATGTACAGATTCCTAAAGTCATAACAACCTTGAAAATGCAAACCCCCTCCATTCCACCACCACCCCCCCCCCAGCCCAACCCCAAAACCAGACAGCTGCTAAAGATACCAACAGCATGTTCTTCAAAACAATTATTTTTACCCAAAGAAATCTTCCGGTTGGGCAAGTTATCTCTAGCTGCATTATTATTAATATAAATATAATTCAGCACTTCCAAACAATACTTAATTATGTTGAGATTGCAACCATATATAAGAAAAATATTTACTGTATATTTTGGTGTATGTCGAGCCATGAAACAAAAAAAAAGAGGTTTGACTTGTAGGCTGGATATACTTCTGAGACCTTAAATTCAGCTCAAAATCCAATCTGCACTGATCCGGCATATAAATTGACCCATGACAAAAACAATTTTGCGTACAAGTCAACCCATGAATAGTAGATTCAGCGTATGTCGACCCTTAAAAAACCAAAAAAAAAGACTACGACAGGTTTTCATTGAGATTTTTATTGAAAACAACACAATTAGAACCTTTCAAAATCGCTGTCATCGTTTGAAAACAACAACACATTTAAAACCCTTCAAAATCACTCTTGCTGTCATTGTCTGAGGCAAATATGGCGGCAAGCGCATCTATACTCTTACTGTTTAAACAGTCATTATATGGGTTTCATCTGTGTCAGCATTGTCATCAGTGTCCCACAATAAATCATCTGCCGTGCCATCAATTGCACAAAAGCCACCACACTTTTCAAATGATTTTATCACAGTCTCTACCTGAACTCTGTTCCATGCCCTGAGCACGAAGTTACACAGCACATCAAGTTATGCAGCACACATTGTCCCACCTTTTGTGAATGACTTTTCTGCACTCAACCTCAATATATTCCATTCCTCACACACAAGGTATTTGAACAACTTGTTCAAGCAGACATTGAGAGGTTGCAAAGCACCCGGGATAACTGCCATATAATTATTATGTAGTGCTAATCTACTTTTAGTGTTCTCAGTCAAGTGGTTACGAAACATATCCCAGACCAGCAAACTCCATTCTTTGCGTAAACTGCCTGGCCGTCTGTTCCACACATTGTCTCTCCATAGCATTATGTCATTTTCATCCATCCATCCTTTTTCATGAAAGTGTACAAAAATGAAATTATTTTTGGTTTAATTTTGCATTTGAAGATTACCATGGGTCTTTGTCCTGTCGGCCATGTACGATAACACCACGGTAAACCTGGTCCTTTCCTGTACAGTTTTAACACCTTTCCATTCCATTGTTCTTTTGCCTATCATGTTGAAATTCATGGGGGTTTTGTCCATGTTTCTAATATTTGCCAATGCAAACTGGTTTATAATAAACTGGTGAAAACTTACAACTTTATGGTCAAGATCTTTGGAGTTGCTGTGCAATTTTAGTTTTTTTGTTGTAATACCACATTTTTCCTGTTCATAAAATGGTTTCACCAGCCGACTGTAGCCTCAAAATTATCACTGAGGTCTGGGTGCGACGTGGCACATGACAGTGCAAATGTTCTTATTTTATTTCTGCGAATATGTTGCCTCTGTTCACGTACCCATTCTGCAATCTGATTTTCCAACTCTGGCCAACGAGTGATTCCTTTTCTCAATGAACATTGTCTTTTTGGTATTTTACTTAAATTCTCTTCTTTTTCCCTCCAATCTCTTACCAACTTCTCATCCACATGAAATTTTCTTGCAGCAGCGCGGTTGTTGGTTTTCATGGCCATTTCTATCACTTTCACTATAAAACTCACTTCAAGACATCGTTGCAAGTTGTGTTGTGTTGATGGACCCTCCATGATAGCAATCATCTCCAGCCAACACCCAGCAGATCCATCTGCACAATCTTTGTGGGGGGGGGGGGGGAATCGACGTTTTCACGAGTCAATGGCCCATTCTCAGGCATAGCAATCTTTGGGAGTTGACTCACCAGGCAACAGGTCATCAAAGACATTCCGAATATTGGGGTCAACTTGTACGCTGGATATACCTATGGTGGTGCACCACCAGCCTACTGCAGGGGGCAACCTTTGTATCTGTAGCAGAGCACGGGGACAAGACAACACCTGACTTGGCTGTCAGTCAGCTGACCTAATTGGACCAAGCCCCACCTGGTCAGCTGTCAATTATTCTCCAGGATATAAGCCAGAACCAGCCCTTCAAAGACAGTCTCAGAGCTTGCAACAGCATTCCTCACAGCCAGCTCTGTGGAAGTTTATGTCGAATAAAGTCTGTTGAACAGACTTTATGTTTTGTGTATTTGCTTCTGTTCGATAGCTCACCACAATTTATTCGACATAAAATTTTACAAGCTAATATGGAAAAGCTCCTGATCACCGGGAGCCTCCAAATTGACCCACACCACCCAGAAGCACAAACACGCTTTGAGATCTGGAAGGACACGGTTGAAGCGATTATCGAGGTACACGCTGACGAGATTCTGGACTCCGACCGAAAGAGGCTCATCTTACTCAATTAAATCTGGGTCCCCGAACCTTCCAGGCACTCAAAGGCTGCACTGGGTACTCGGAAGCAATGAACACCCTCGAGACCATGTATAAACCTTTCACGAATGCGGTCTTTGCAAAGTATCTCCTAAGTATCCGTGCCCAGCTGCCCAGGGAGATGGCTGAGTCCTGCCTGGGAATCCTGCGTGAGTTGACCCAGCCTTGTCTGGCTGAACCCAGGGTAAATTAAAGGGAGGTCGAGAGACTGATCAGAGATGCCTACTTCCGAGAGCTACGCGCGAGAGCCATCGGGCCAAAACTGCTAGAGGACAATATCTACTCTCTGGCCAAAACGGTGGAGATAGTCCGAACCCTGGAGGCAGCAGCCATGCACACTGAAGCCTTCGATCTAGGCTTCCTCAGGCCTCCGTGTGGCCAGCACAGTCGTCTGCTGTGACCCTAGACCATACTGGGAATGAAAACATCGTTGCTGCAGGCACCCAGTGCCCTTTTAAGTACTGTAGGTATGGTGTGGGTCTGATTGTCGATCATGCTAAAACTGCCTGGCTAAAGACCAGTACTGTTCGAGATGTGGAAAGAAAGGCCACTTCACCAAAGTATGCCTCTCAAAGCCTGCCAGCAGCTCAGCAGCCCTCTACGACCTCCCCCCTCTCTCTCAATCCCTACTCATAGTGGGTTCCTTACTTCTCGGACAAGGTCCGTCCACTGGTCTAAGCCACAACTCTTCCCCTCTCACCCAAAGCGCAGTCAGCCTTCACGTGCATCAGGTAGGATATTGCAGATACCACAATGTATACTGTGGATGGGGACACCCCTTTTCGGTGGAGAGCGATGCCTCCAATGTAGCCCTTGCTGCTACCCTCAACCAAGGAGGGGCGCCCGGTCACCTTCTTCTCCAGGACATTCCACGGTTCCGAGCTAGGGCACTCCGCCATTGAAAAGGAGGCACAGGCGATCGTAGAAGTGGTCACCACTGGTGCCACTACCTGACTGGCAGGAGGTTCACCCTCTTCAACGACCAGCAGGCCATGACGTTCATGTTCAACACCACCCACAGGGGCAAGATCAAAAACGACAAGATCTTGTGCTGGAGAGTCGAGCTGGCAACATATAGCTACGACATCCAATATTGCCCGGGGAAGTTTAACGACTCCCCCAACGCCCTCTCCCGATCCTGCGCGTCACTCCACGACGAGCAGCTGCAGGCACTGCACGAGTCCCTCTGCGACCTGTGTGTCACCTACTTATACCATTTCATCAAGTCCCGGAAACTTCCATACACCATCAGGGACGTCAGGACCATGACCGAGGCGAGCTGGGTCTGCGCGGAATGCAAACCTTGCTTCTTCTGCCCCAGGCTCATATCGTAAAGGGCACTTGGCCCTTCGAGCGCCTCAGCATGGACTTCATGGGGCCACTGATTTCCACAAATCGGAACATCTATTTTCTCACTGACATAGACGAGTACTCCCGCTTCCTTTTCACTATTCCTTGCCCTGACACCTCCACGGCCACTGTCATCTAGGCCCTGACACAGATCTTTACCATGTTTGGCTACCTCGCATTTATCCACAGTGACCGGGGGTCTAGCTTCATGAGTGAGGAACTACGCCAGTACCTGACAGCAAGGGGTATCGCGACTAGTCGCACAACTAGTTACAACCTGAGAGGAAATGGGCAAGTGGAATGTGAAAACAGAGTGATCTGGAAGGCAGTTCTCCTGGCCATTAAGTCAAAGGAGTGGTCCATAGAACACTGGCAGGACACGACACCCTTCCCGAGGCACTCCATGCTATTAGGTCACTCCTGTGCACGGCTACCAACAAGACTCCTCACGAACGCCTGTTTTTGTACCCCTGGAGATCGGCAACGGTAATGTCTCTCCCAGCATGGTTCACATCGCTGGGACCTGTGCTCTCGCATAGACACGTGCAGGCACACAAGGCCGACCCTCTGGTTGAGCAGGTGTTCCTCCTACACTCAAACCACAACTATGCCCACGTTAGATTCAACAGCGGCAGGGAGGACACTGTTTCAACCAGGTACCTGGCACCAGCAGGAGCACACACCACAGCACATCACCCTCCAGCCCAAGACCATGCCGGCCTGCCACACCCCCCCCCCCCCGACCCCGGACAGCTATGGGGCAATCAAGACCTCCTTGGGCAGCAAGGACTCACTACAACCATTGCGAATGAACCTGCCCCACCCATCCAATGCGACACACCCACCTCAATCCCGGCCTCCCTAGCCACCCCTCCACGCTGCACCATGCCAGCCGCCCCTGCCTTGCCTGCTCTCACCGACCAGTGACCAGGAACCAACCCTGCAACAGTTGCAGAGACTCCGACAGCCGCCAGACCGTCTCAATCTGTAAATAATGTGTATATGATTTGGGGCTCTGGGTGGATCGTGGACTGCATCGGACTCCCCCGATACAATTTTAAAGAAGGGGGTGAATGTGATGGTACACCGCTGGCCTACTGCAAGGGGCAGCCTCTGTACCTGCAGAAGAGCACAGGACAACACCTAGCTGGCTGTCAATCAGCCGACCTGAATGGACCAAGCCCCACCCAGTCAGGTGTCAATCACCCTCCGGGATATAAGCCTGAGCCGGCCCTTCGAACACACCCTCAGAGTTTACAGCAGCTCTCCTCACAGCTGGTTCTGTGGAAGTTTATGTCGAATAAAGCCTGTTGAATAGACTTCATGTTTTGTGTGTTTGCTTTTGTTTGATAGCGCACCTCAATACCATAAAAACTTTAAAATTAGCCTGAAAAACGGGGGTTTACTTTTTCACCGATCGACTTGAATGCTGAAATATTATGGTATTTCAACATTTCTCTAACAGTCTTGAAAAGTATATAATAAAGTAAAAAATTTAATTATTATTACTGAGAAAGAAATGAATGTATAATTCTCAGTATTCTTCTAGTAGAAATTTAACAGCTCAATGAATTTAATACAAAGAAAATACTGACAGGACTACAACCCAAGTGGATTGATAACCCCATAAAATGTTGCCAAAGCAAAGAAAGACAACTAGTCCTCACCCTTTAGAAACCTTAAAATTAATAATAGTCAATCTTATATTAAACTAAAGGTAAAGACTCCATTATTGTCACATAATACTGTATTTAGAATGCAGCATACATGACATTCTTTACCTTTTGTCTATTGTAAGGCAGACAGAGAGTTGCCACTTTTACAGTGTGCCTCACTGAAACCTTCAGCACTTGGTGTTCCAAGGTGGTCTCCTCTTCAAGTACTAAACAGGCCAGAGCCTGCTTAGCTTCCAAGATCAGACAATCTCAGGCATATTAGGCTATTAGGCTTTTAAAATACTGTAGTAATTTTGGTTTCAATGCCATGAGCTCGATATTTGGGCAGAAGAGTAAACAAAATAATCCACAGCTAGGATATCCAGGTGAAAGACTGTCATTCTAATGAATACGTATGCAGATACATAAAGAATAAAAGCCAAGCTTTTGTTCCAGTAATGTTGATTTTGTGTGCATTTGATCATGGCATTTACCCTCCAGGTATTATTTTTACCATTGAATTTGTGTCAGGATTTTTGATAAGGGTTCCAGAACCCTCCCGCTCCAACATGCTTTGGCATGACAAAATATCTATTCTTAATTCACAAAAATACCAGCGGCCCGACTTTGCGATCCTGCTGCGGGAGGGGAGACCCAGCCCTTTCCTTCTCTCCAGGGGTTCCAGAAGGATTTTCCTCCATCCCTGCCGGGCAATGATGCTGAATTTGTCCAGGACCTGTTCTCCCTGTCAAGCAAGTCCCTCCTTTGGAGCTGCATTTCAGGCCCTGGGGCAGCCCCACCATTTTCTTCACCATGAGGCATTCCAGGCTTGTCCTTTCGCCTCGGTGGTGATTCTTTCGCACTCTTGCTTGCAGACTTGCTTTTTTTTTTGTCATGTTGCTTTAAAAAATTCTTCTCACATACTTTTTTGGCATTTTGGACTGGTCAGTTGAGGTTTTGTCCTTGTTTGTAATCAAAAATCCTGGAAGCTCTCTGAATCCACCTCCTCTTACTCTCCCCACATCACGTGACCTCCACTGACGTGCTTTCTTCACAATACCATTGGTGTGTTGGGCTGTAGTCTCCCTCTCAGTCAACTTTGCCATTCATATTGAATGAACTGAATTGCATTGAGGGCAAAACAAGTTGTGTGGAGCCAGTGACAGAGACTCCTCATGGCAACATGACCTGGAGTACATGATGGTATGACTCGACAGTGGCTAGATGGTGGTCCTTGTGACTTGGCACTGAAATAGTCCCTTGAATTGTTTGTGGCTTGTTTGATAAGTACCGTTATTGTGTGATTGGTGTCATGAGTCCTTTCGACCAGCTTAGAGATGGCAGGGTTATTACCTTCCAGGATATTAGTGACTCAAAGAGTTTTAATAATAATCAGTCAGCTTCATGGAAAAATTGGAACAGTTGTGTATTGCGGAAACATCTCTAATGGCATTATGTAATAAAAAAAACACTTCAGTGCATTTCCTTGAGAGAACTATCAATACTTGCACTTACAATGACACCAGCGCTGCAGATCAGATCAGATTCTATTTATTGTCATGTCATAAAACAAGAATGTTATATTACATGAAATTTTCTTTAGTCTACTATAAAGCAGAAGAAGAGTCAATGTTTGTGTTGCCCTGCCGCCCCTTACAATCAGAAAGAGAAGCGAAATAGAGTCCCCCAGGGTCACTGAGGATCTGTGAATTGGCATCCAGTGCTCCCGCAGCCTCTGCAGCCCTACAGATTCCAGTTCAGTTCAAACCTGAGCCCAGATCCAAATTGGAAGTCAGGAGCCCTTCTTGCCTTCAGCACCCTTGGAATCCTGGTTCTGACACCGGGTTGTCATGAGCCCGTCTCCAGCAGCCCACACTGGTGTGGCAGCCTGTGGCCTGTGTGGGTTCCTAGCTCGCAAGTCACCAACAGTTCGCTGCCTGCGCGTGTCCTCCTCCAGCTCCCGAGCCTCTCGTTGGTCTGCCATCAAGGTCACCATCCTTGGGGGTCATCTGCTTATCCATCTCAAGGCTGGGGGGGGTGGGGGTGGTTGTTCTCCCTGTTACTGGAACCCTGCTCCAATCTGCCGCTCCCCCGGACTCTGCAACTCCTCGTGGCCGCTGCCATACACAGACACTGTCATCTTGGACCCAGTCCATGTGGTGGCAGGATGTTAAATACAACACTGTTGGCTCCTTTAAAACACCACTTAAATCTTGTACGGTGCCATCGGCAGTTGGAGTGGACAGTTGGACCCCACAGAGCAGGGCTATGTCTTCGCTCCCTGCTCTTCCTGGGTCTGCATCAGCGGCAGCACTGCTGTTAAAGCAGCTCCAGCAGTACCGCCACTTTTTTTTTACTACAATAATAACAGCCAACACCTTAGGGAAGAACTGGAGTTAAACAAGACAGTCTGCAGAAAATAGGGGTCAAGTGCAATACACAAATGTACTGGAGAAGTTACGGACAACCATCATTTCGTGCCTGAGTCCTTCATCAAGAATAAGATTTTACTATAAGGCCTGAGTAAAAAGGTGGAAGGGTATAGCTGGTATCTGTGCGCTTGTGGCAAGAGCACATTACCAACTGGTTTAGGTCTCTCACAATTTTTATTTTAATTAATGTCATTGAAGTCTCCTCCAATGTCTGCTGTGGCATTTGTGTGCTTGAATGTAAAGCTTGAATGTAAAGTTTGAAATTCATGTTGCACTTTCGAGAGCATGAGTACAGGAGAGATCCACAGCACCACGTGGATGGAGAAGCCATCTTGCAAATAAGGCATTCAACCAAAGCTGTGTCAGATCATATTGATTAGGTTGATGTAACAGATCATGTGCACCATCTCAGGGAAGAGTTTTCCATGGTGTTCTGGGCAATGGTTACCCCTCACCCAGTACCACTGCAGACAGATAACCTGGTCAATATTATGTTGTTTTGGACGGATGGTGGTGTAGTTTTGCACAGATCCCTGATTGGGTCTGGCACCTTGTAACACTAGAAACGCTTCAAAAATACTTCATTGAATGTAAAGCAATTTGTAGAATGTATGGAATTAATAACGTTGTCTTGTGGTGGCGCACAAAATTGCAATGGTGAACCAGCCCCGTTTGTCATTCGCGGTCAGCAGGCCAGCAGCAACAAAGATGGTGTTGCAGAACATTCCAGAAGTACCCATACGTGCTTATGTCAGTGTGACATGAATTCCGAGGGGTGGGCTCTGGACGGCCTTAAAGGCTACAGCGTGAATTTCAAAGTAAATCAGTCATGCTTAACAAGCTCACCGCCTTCTGCCACAGTTCTTTTTGCTGCGCTCGGACACAACCTTCTACAGTCTCCTTTATATTTGGTGCCGAAATTGATTGACAGAAGCAAGATGAGCCAGCCAGAGCCATCACCTCTAAAAGTAAGACAGAGAATGCATTAAAAACACATGGCAGAAATTCACTCAGCTGCCCAATGAATTCATGTTAATTCAGTTAAAACACCTCTGCTGTTTGCAAGTATAATAAAATCCCCGATATTCAGTACATACGGGGATTGCAGATGCTGGACAAGCAAATTTTCCGTTTGTCTGAGATTCACTCTTACAATGCCTAACTATTACATCTACATTAAGAATAAGCAGTTTAAAAGACAAAAAGCAGTGCAGAAGATAAAGTAATTTGAAAAAAACAATCAGTATTGTATTCCCGAATTATGTAAACATATCAAAATGCTGGTCTTGTCAGCATCCAAGATATATTGCCCATATTTTGGGCCTGAGCCCTTCTTCAAGGCAAAATCAGAAAAAGGCACAGCAGGATATATCAGAAAGTGTCGGGATTCAAACAATAGGGGAGGAATCCAGACCAACAAAAGGTGTTCATTAGAAGTGATAAGAGACAAGGTAGAATTTGTCATGTCTGTGCAAAACGAATGGAGAGACAGTGGGGGAAGAAAGGGATGGGTGTGTTTTTTTTTAAGAAAACCAGAGAAATCAATATTAATGCCATCTGGTTGGAAGGTGCCCAGTCAGAAGATAAGGTGTTGTTCCTGCAATTTACAGGTGGTCTCAGTCTGGTAGTACATGAGACTTTAGACAGACGTCGAGAAGGGAATGGGATGGAGAATTAAAATGGGTGGCCACTGGGAGATCCACACTATCACAATGGACAGAGCCGAGGTGCTCAGTAAAACGACATCCCAGTCTGTGTCCAGTCTCTCCAAGGTAGAAGAGATGCAGTAGATGGCCCCTGCAAATTCACAAGTGAAATGTTGCTTCACTTGAAAGGACTGTTTGGGGCACTGAATGGTGTTGAGGGAAGAAATCTGGGCGCAAGTGGAGCATCACCTGTGGTCACATGGGTGGGGATGATTAGTGGGGAGGGAGGAGTGGACAAGGGAGTCACAGAGCAAGTGGTCCCTACAGAAGGCGGAGAGGGGAGGAGAGGGGAATATGTGTCTAGTGGTGGGATCACATAGTAGGTGATGGAAATGATGGAGGAAGATGTGTTGGATGCGGAGGCTAGTGGGGTGATATGTGGGGACAAGAGGAACCCTGTCATTGTTGTGCGTGGAAGTGGAGGGAGCCAGGGCAGATGTGCGGGTGAGGGCCGAGTTGATGGTGGTCAAGGGAAAGCCATGTTGTTTGATGAAGGAGGACATCTCTGATAATCTGGCATGGAAGTCCTCATCCTGGGTGCAGATGAGATGGAGATGGAGAAATTAAGTGAATGGAATGGTATCCTTACAGGGGTCAGATTGGGAAGAGGTGTAGGTGAGATAGCTGTGGGAGTTGGTGGGTTTATAGAGAATGTCTGTCTAGAGTTTATCTGCTAAGATGGAGACAGAGAGATTGAGGAAAGGGAGAGAAAGAAACAAGGGGCTTTGTCGCCATCGGTATGGGGGGGTGGAGGTGTATAGTGATTGGATGTCCATGGTAAATATGAAGCAATTGAGTTCAGGGAACTGGAAGATATTGAAGTGATGGAGGGTGTGTGAAATGTCCCGGATGTAGGTGGGGAGGGACTGGACCCGGGGGACAAAACAAGAGTTAAGGTAGCAGAGACCACTTTGGTGGGGCAGGACCACACGGACACGATGGGTCTTCTGGGACAACTGGGTTTGTGGATCTTGGGTAGGAGGTAGAAACGGGTGGTATGGGGTTGGGAAACAATAATGTTTGAGGCCGTGCCTGGGAGATGACTAGAAGTGATGAGCTCAGAGATGTTGCGCGATACAATGATTTGATGAGTTTTGGTGCGGTCCTATAGGAAGGGTAAGTAAGAGGAAATGACTGGGAGTTGTCATCTGGCTTTCACCAGATAGAGGAGAGTGCACCAGGCCACAACAGCACCACCCTTGCCTGAAGGTTTGATGGTGTTTGGATTGGAGCGGAGAGAGTGGAGGGCCAAGCGTTCTGAGAGTGTGAGATTGGAATGAGTGAGGGGAGTAGTAAAGTCAATATAGTTGATGTCACGGTGGAAGTTGGAAATATAAAGGTCCAGAGCCAGTAAAAGACCAGAATGAGGTGTCCAGGAGGAGGAAGTCATTTTAAAGTGGGAGAAGGGATCTGTAGAGAGGAGTGTGGATTCCACAGAATCCTGGCTGTGGAAGTAAGCATGGAGTCGGAGCCAACAGAAGAAGAGTTCAACATCATTGCGAGCATGGAACTCGGTAGAGTGTGGGCGAAGGGGACAAAGGTGAGGCCTCTACTGAGATCAGAGTGTTCAGTCCCCAAGAGGGGAAGGGAGCAGGGAATGGTGAAGAGTAGACAGGGGTTAGGATGAGGTTCATTGGGGTGGAGGCTATCGGGAAAGTGAGGAGGATAGGGTGGATCAGGATGTGGAGGGTAGGTAGGGTCTAAGGGAGTGAGGGGAGGATTTGGAAAGTCAGAGGGGAGGGAGTTCATGATGGAGGTTTGATCCTGTAGGTTGCAAGGGCCAAGGTAGAAACTCTCATCGGTACCATCGGTCACTGAGTTCAGGGTGAAAATTGGCGCCGGAGGCTCATTCTTGTAGGTCACCAGGGCCAAGACAGAGATTCGCCTGTGAAGCCCGTTCCTGTGGGCTGGTGGGTTCAGGTTGAAAGTTCATGTCCGAGACTTGATCCTATAGGTCACCAAGGCCAGGTTGCAGACCTACATCAGGAATTCCATCCTGTAGGTCACCAGGTCTAAGGTAGAGACCCTCATCCGGCGCTCAGTCCTGTAAACCACCAGACCAAAGTGGACACTTAAGTGGGGGTCCCCAAGGAGGAGGTCTCGAGGGACACGAGTTTCTGATGCTTGATGGATGCCAGGTGTGCGTAGAATCAGCTGCTGAATGCATGGATTCGGCAAAGGATGAGAGACTGGACGCAGACTGGGAGATCGCTTTATTGAGCACCTCAGCTCTGTCTACTGTATTAGCGTGGATCCCCTAGTGGCAACCCATTTCAATTCTCCACCCCATTCCTTTGCCGACATGTTTGTCCATCGTCTCATGTACTACCAGACTGAGACCACATGCATATTGGAGGAATAACACCTCATCCTCAAATTGGGCACCCTCTAACTGGATGACATTAATATCAACTTCTCTGGCTTTCCTTAAAAAAAAACAATCATCCCTCATCCCCTTCTTCTGCTGCCATCTCTCCATTCGCTGCCTCCTTTTGCAGAGACATGATAAATTCTACCTAGACCCTTATCATATCCAATTAGCACCTTTTATTGGTCTGGATTCCTCCCCCATTGGTTGTATTCTGAGACTTTCTGATATATCCTACTTCTGCCTTTTCTGATTTTACCTTGAAGAAGGGCTCAGGCCTTAAACTTTGGTAATATATCTTAGTCTCCTCTAGATGCTGAATAGATTGGATGACTTTTTTCAGCATTTAAACTCAGCAGGTCAAACAGTGCCTTTATGTAGCAAAGGTGAAGATACATCTCCTACGTTTCAGCCTTGAGCCCTTCATCAAGGTATGGGGGATCATGAGAGATGTCCGAACAAAAGGGGGAAGGGGGAGGAGGGATCGTGAGGGTGGGAGATGATAGGTGGGGGGGGGCCGGCAGGGGTGGGGAGGAGTCTAGGCTAGGTGGAAAGATAAAGGAAGTAGGAACTGGAATGACTAGTTAAAAGAAGGGGGAGGGGGGAAAGGCTAGCTGATTAGTGAAATGCAGTGAACTAATGTCCATGCCCTGGAGTTGGAGAGTGGCCAGATGAAAAATTAGGTCTTGTTCCTCCAACCTGCAGGTGGTCAGGGTGAGATAGTGTTAAAGGGTGAGAGAGTGTGACTCATAATTGAAATAGTTGGCTATGAGGAGATCGCGTTTGTTGTGGACGGAGAGGAGGTGCTGGGTGAAGCGATCTCCTAATCTGCGATGTAGAGAAGGTCACAGAGGGTGCACCAGATGCAGTAAATGAGTTCTTTGGAGGTGCAGGTGAAGTGTTGCTTCACCTGAATGGTCTGCTTGGGACCTCCATCCATGGTGAGGGAGGAGGTATGGATGCAGGTATTACACCTCCTATGACCACAATGGGCTATTGGGTGGGGAGGAAAGAATGCACAAGGGAATCATGGAGGGAGCAGTCCCTACAGAAGGCTAAGAGGGGAGGAGAAGCCAAAATGGTGTCCGGTGGTGGGGTGCTGTAGTAAATGCAGGAAATTCCAGCGGATAATGTGTTGGATGCAGAGACTGGTGGGCTGGTAGGTGAGGATTCTGTGTTTATTGTTTCTAGGGCCGGGGGAACTAGAGCAGATGAGCGGAGAATGGAGGAGATGTGGGTGAGGGCCGGGTTGATAGTGGTGGAGGGGATGTCATGTTTCCAGAAGAAGGCAGACATTTCAGAGGCTCTGGACTGGAAGACACCATCTTGGGATCAGATGCAGCAGAGACGGAGAAATTGAGAGAAGGGGATGGAGTCCTTGCAGGGGACAGGGTGTGAGGAAATGTAGTCCAGGCACCTCCAGCATTTTAGTGTTTTTACTACAATCTGCAGCTCATCGTGTTTCACTTAATGATATAAAGTTTACTTTAATCAAGTAATTCCCATAACTTACAGAATTTAAATTTAAATTCACTGTTGCTCTTACAGCATTGCACTAGCTGCTACACTATCCGTGCTGCCATCAAATTCGTGTTACTCCCCCAAGTTTACAGTTAAAGCCTTACTAATATACTTAATAATAAACTAATAAAGACAAAAATTCTTAATCAGCAAGGATAGGGAGACACTTTGGGAGAGTCGTCCCAGCGGCGAGCAGCATCGATTGGCTCATCATCTCAGGCACCACCATTTTATTCAAACACAACTTTATTTAAACTTTGTTCAAACAATTCAAACACTGCTGTGAGCAGGGCATGACTGGGGCACCACACTAGCTGAATGTTTGCTCCCATCTTCATCTAGGGTTTGTGTGTTGTTTCAGAGAACACTTCCAATTTTGAACTTGTATGTAATTTTTATTTATCCTTATTTATTTAAAATGTTATTTTTATATTTATTTCCTCAGGTTTTTTTTTGCCGGTTGCCTGAATTCCAAATACTGTGGATTTTATTGTATTAAAGAAAAGAATTACCTTCACTTAAAAATAGCCAGAATAAACATATTTTCTTCTTTAAACAGTTGGCATAGCGGTTCGCGCAACGCCTTTACAGCGCCAGAAATTGGGACTGGGATTCAAATCCTGCACTGTCTGTAAGGAATTTGTCTGCATGGGTTTTCCGCAGGAGCTCCGGTTTCCTCCCACCTTTCAAAATGTACTGGGGGTGTAGGTTAATTAGCTGGCATGGGTTTGTGGGCCAAAATGGCCTGTTACCATGGTGTATGTCTAAATTTAAATGGAAAATATTTACTGGGTATCATCATGAACATTGATATAACAGTATTAATTACAGATGAGATTTAATTTGGAGAATCCTTGCAAAATTTAATTTTAAATGCCTAACATGTTTCAGAAACCTTGCAAAAGTTTCCATATTTTCTAACATTAAATCAAATGAGATGATCTGACAATTGTTATTTTGCTATTTGTAGGGGTTTGCAGTATCTAGATTAGTTTATGCAGTTTATGGAACAAAAAGCTATGCTTCAAAAATACTTTATAGGTTAAGCATGCCTTAAAATTCATCTCAAGTTGTTAGTGCTAAATGCACAGAATATCAGATGCACATTTAATTCCACCTCTGAAATGTGATTACATTCTGCAAGAGAATATTGGAACATACAGTTTCTACCATAGAACTGACAGGGATGGATTTCCAGATGGTTATGCTTTGAGGTGTTGTGAAAAGCTTTATCATTATATAATTCTACTATTTCTTTTCAATCTTTTTTATTGGTTTTAACATATACAAAATACATAGGAACATGTGGTAGCAATAATAAAGAAACTTAAAGTTATAAGTATCAAACAACAATGAACAAGTTATTTATGAACCCATGTTATTCAATGGAAACAAGTAAATGAAAAATAAGCAAAAAACATATATTCCTAAACTAATAAGTAAATCCTACCCTACGAGGGCTGCTGGCCAAGTTAAGGAGCTCATGAGTAATAACAATGGGGTCGTAAAAATAAAGCAGAGATGAATAATCTACACATTTTGAAAGTAATTGAGAAAAAGACCGCAAAGGGAAAGATCCATTGCAGTAGTAGAACACCTAGTTTTTTTCTAGAGACAGACGCGCCATCACATCCAACAACTGTTGAGTGTGAGTGGGAGGGGCGGCATCTTTCCATCCCAGCAAAATGGGCCTTCTAGCGATGAGGGAAGCAAAACCCACGACACGGGATTGTGAAAAAGTCTGTATTAAATCCATTGGCCCCACTCACCCCAAAAATAGCAATGAAAGAGCTAAGAGTCAAGTTAATATTATGAGCTAACAAGAAAGGGCAAAATAGCCCTTGCCAAAAATTAAAGAGAGAAGAGCACGGCCAAAACACATGATACAACGTGCCTCCCTCAGTTATGCATTTATCACATTTTGAGACGATGTTAGGATCAAATTTAGCTAACCGAACCTTAGAAAAGTGCTCGATGGACTACTTTAAATTAATGAGTGTCTAGTACATTCTAGCTCTACCTTTTTAGACAACAGCAATCTATTTGACCAGGACAATTTATGCCAGAATTCAGACTTCTCTGTAGCTACTGCAGCAAGTTTGCAATGATCAGGCTGAAGGCAGAGTGCTAATAGAAAAGCAGGAGAGCAGGGTATCAGGCAGCATCTGTGTATCCATCTGTAATGCTCTGCCATCATATGTTGGTAAAAGCTAATCACACTCACTACAATTAAACTGAGCAAATCTGAGTATCAGCCAGAACTGGCCCAGAGAAGCGAAAGATATAGATTGTTAACCAAGCATTCTTTCTGTTCCAAGTGCAGCGGGTGGCTTTGTTTAGAGCTTTTACCAACTTCATGCGTTGCTGCATTTGAGAGTTTGTTAATGTCTAAGTCATGAAGTGAATGTGAATCTGACTTGAGCCCAAGATGTAATTCCGCATAATTTGAGATTCCAAAAGTATCTGTTATCCTGGGGATGGCACAGTCGGTGTGATGCTATTACAGCGCCAGCAACCGGAGTTCAAACCTGGTGCCGACTGTAAAGAGTTTTTACGTCTGTATGAGTTTTCTCCAGGTGCTCCGATTTCCTCCAACCCTCCAAAGATTAATTTGGGTGAAACTGGGCACCACGAGTTTAAATGGCCAGTATCAACTTCTGCTGGGCTGTAAAATTTAAAAATATATAGTTTTAGGAAGAGGAAATGCATATTTTATTTGGCTTCTTACTGGGAATTCTCAGCCTTACAACTGACTGAAATTTGTCAGCTGCTTCAGTTCTTCAAGGCAGGAAGTGCAAAATGACGAGATATCTGTTATTTGTGCACCTTAAATGTCATACAGCACCTCGGAGAGTGTAAACACAGATCTTCAATTGGAAGCATGAAAATTCTCCCACTGTGATTTCCATTTTCGCTCTGTGCCAGTTGGAAACTTTTGCAAATTTCTGCTCCAATTTTTTGGCAGAAGAAATTTAATTGCAGCTTTCCCAATTATGCTGCAATTCTTTGAATCAACTAAACCCAGGGTTGGCAAGTAGAACCACATACAGAATATTCCCAGCTCTTTCATTATGTGGAGTCTGTGTCAAAGAAACAGAATCTTTGGATCCCTGCATTTGACTGACTGAGAAAATAATCTCCATACAATTTGAAAAGTAATAAGCTGTTCGATGCAGAATAGGTTTTGTGCAATGGAATGTTTTTAATTGGTAATTTTTGCTTTATTTGACCTGGTCAGCTTCAATAGTGAATCATCTTTGCAGAGTTCTGACCTGACAAGAGTGCTGCTATCGCTGCCTTCTTGGAAGTAACTTCTGCTGAATATCAAGCAATGTGTTAGAGCTTTATAACATCGAAATCTTGAGAAGCCTTGAAAAATTTGTTTGAGAACAAAAGTGAAAGAAATAAGAAGAAAAAAATGACCCTGTAAATTAATTTTTGCTATCATTTGTTATTTGCCTGTAATGGTTATTCTTTATTTATTTTTTGGAAAAGAATTCCAGTAAAACATGTAGCGTTGTTCAGAAATCTCTCATCCATTCAACTCCATTGTTCTCCACATCTATTTATGACACTGGATATGGCCCATTGTACTAATAAATCGCAAAGTTTATATAATTGGTTTCCTGATATATGCAACTGAGACACAGAGAAAATATTTTGGAACGTTATTGCTTTTGTAGATACATTTATTGACACATGAACGCAAAATCAATTTGAGACCTCGGACCCAAAACGCCTTTACTTCCCAGGTTGGTTATTTGACCGCAAGATCATGTTCCAGTCCATCTCATAATGCTGGCACCCAAATTATTCAGTTAATTTCCATTCTTATAACATGCTATTTGGGTGTATTTTTGTTATCGAGTTACATTTGAACTATAATTTGTTATGATGTAAACATTTGGGTCCCATTTCTGTTCTGCGTTTGTTTGCTTCAGTGAATCTTGAAGGCAGAACTAGTTTTATTACAGAATGTGGAGTTTGAACCATTTCAAAGCAGCACCACTTCTTGATTGGAGCATTTTGGTTGCTGGGAGATGTCTTAACACATGTACAGCTGACACTCTACAGTTGCAAAGCCAATTTTTATTTTCAGTTAATTAAATGCTACTACAGACATTTCCTCCAGAGCAAATACCATTTTTTAAATTAATGAATCATTTAAAATGAAGAAACATCCTCTGCAAGTTTCTCACTGTAGCTGACAGGGCCGCACGGTTAGCCTGATGGTCAGTGCAACGCTACTGCTACGGCTGGGTCCTCCAGTTTCCTCCCAACCTTCCAAAACTGTACCGGGTTGTAGGTCAACTAGTCATGTGAGTGTAGTTGAGCGGCATGGCCTCATAAACCAGAAGTGCCTGTCACCATGCTGTATCTAGAAATTTTTTTAAAAATTAAAATGGTTGGTCTGGTGACAAAGCTTAGAGAGCTGTAAGTCAACAGCACCTGGTTGGTCCTGTGAGTCAAAATTATAACCGGATTCAAGAGATTATGGAAATTATAAATTGCTATCCTTGGAAAGAATTTAAAGAGGACTTTTCCTCTCAAGATAAATACTGCCACCGCCTGAATTAAGTGGAAACAAGTTAATGTGCCACAAATTTGCAACATTGCCTGGAGGCGGAGGACGTCCTAAATGAATACTCTTCATCAGTCTTCACAAGAGAAAAGGACCTTGATCACAGTGAGGTCGAAATTGAACAGGCCTCAGTGCTGGATGGTGTGGAGATGAAGAAAGTGTAAGTGTTGTATCTTCTTAAAAACATCTAGATTAGTAAGTCCCCAGGGCTGGATGCAATATACCCCAGGTTGCTGGGGGAAGTAGGAGAAGCAATAGCTGGGGCCACAGGAGAGGTGCCGCAGGATTAGAGAATGGCAAATGTAGTCCCCTTGTTTAAAAAAGGTAATAACGAGAATCCTGGGAATTATAGACCAGTGGGTCTTGCTTCAGTGGTGTTCAAACTAATGAAGGATAGGATCTATGAGCATTTGGAGAAGTGCAGTCTACTGAAGGGTAGTCAGCACGTCCTTGTGAAGGGCAAGTCGTGCCTCACAAGCCTTTTTGAGGAGGTAACAAAAGAAATTGATGAGGATAGGGTGGTAGATGTGGCCACATGGATTTGACAAGGTCCCCCATGAGCCATTCATCTCGAAAATCATGTTGCATGGGATCAGTGTAACTTTGGCTGTGTGGATATTTAAAAATTGGCTTGTGCAAAGAAAGCAGAGCGTCGTCGTGGATGGAAAGTATTCTGCCTGGAGGTCGGCATCTAGTGGAGTGCCGCAAGAATTTGTCTGGGACCCCTGCTCTTTGTGAGTTTTAAAAATGACCTGGATGAAGAGGCAGAAGGATGGGTCAGTAAGTTTGCAGATGACACCAAACTTGGAGGAGTTGTGGATGGAGCTGAAGGTTGTTGAATGATAAAGAAGATATAGACAGGATGCAGTGTTGGTCAGAAAAGTGGCAGATGGATTTCAATCCGGATAAGTGTAAGATGATGTATTTTAGAAGGACAAACCAGAAGGCTAAGTACAGGGTTAATGATCAGTTACTTGAGAGTGTGGATGAACAGAGGGATCTTGCATCCCTCAAGGTCACTGCACAGGTTAATAAGATAGATAAGAAGGCTGATGGGATGCTGAGCTTCATTAATAGGGGGATTGAGTTCAACAGTCAAGAGGTCAGGTTACAACTCTACAAATCTCTGGTGAGATCACACATAAGAGGATTGTGTTCATTTCTGGTCACCTCACTATAGGAAGGATGTGGAAGCTATGGAGAGGGTGCAGATTTTATTACAGAGATTTACCAGGATGTTGTCTAGATTGGGCAACGTCTTGAGGCAAGGTGAGCAGAGCTGTGAATTTTCTCTTTGGATCATAGAAGGATGAGAAGAGAAGATAGAGGTCTACAAGATTATGAGACGCAGAGATAGGGTGGACAGCCAGGGCAGGATCAGCAAACACCAGAGGACATGTATACAAAGCGAAGGGAAGTAAGTTTAGGGGAGACATCAGGGGTAGATCTTTTTTCCATAGAGAGTTGTGGGTGCCTGGAATGCCTTGCCGGGGATGGTGGTGGAGGCTGAAACATTGAGGGGATGTAGAGACTCTTAAACACATGGATAAAAGAAAAATAGAGGGTTTTGGGGTAGGGAGGATTTAGTACTTTTTTTTAAAGGAAGGAATATATAGGTTGGCCTGTGCTGTATTGTTCATGTGATGGGATAGATACTAAGATAGCATAGGTGATAAAAAGACAATGAAAAATAGGAATAAATGTGTTCCTTTAAATTGGTAGGCTGTCAACAATGAAGTTGTACAAGAATCAGCTCTTGTGTCCTAGCTAGTTCAGAATTAAAATTTATTGTCATAAACAAGTCACAAAATTCATTGTTTTATAGCAGCATCACATTGCAAACATTCATCTAAACCATCTTACAACAATAAATAAAAATAGTGCACAAAGAATCAGTGATCTGGGATTCACTAGAAATGTGCTGTACTGATGACTATTCCCACCTCCTGGCTCCTCCCCCTGGAGCCCGTATATAATCCTGGCTTCCCACCTAAACCCAGAACCCCTCTGAAGCCTGTTGTGAACACTACCTGTGTTGTTAGCTAATAAAAGTGTTAGTTCTCCCTCCAGTCGAGTGTGAGCTTTTATCTACGCCACAATTTTATTAGCTTACAAACAAGGATGGAGGCATTGCTCAAGTCCAGTATGCTGTTATAGACCCCCAGTCCCCTGACATGGCTGAGGAGTTCTCATATTGGCTAGTCTGCTTCCAGGCCTGCCTGAGCGTGATCAGGGACGTCTTCCATACAGACAAACTCTGGAGGTCGGTGCTCCTCTGAAGGGTAGGGAGGAAGGGATACGCATTTGTTCGAGGCCACCATCGAGGCGCTGAAGGCCCGCTACATGAAGGCCCCGAACGAGGTCCTAGCAAGGCACCAGCTCACCCTACGCCACCAATGGCCCGGAGAGTCGATTAACTACTATCTGCTGGATCTGCAGACGCTGGCTAAGAAGTGCAGGAATGAGGCCACTTCAGGCCATGTCCGGGAAGATGAACAGATCTGGGACACTTTGGTCATAGGGGTCCGCTCAAGGTATGAGAAGCAGCGACTGCTCGAGTTGGGAAGGAAGGACGTCGCTAGCCATGTCGAGCTGGCCAAATCACTGGAACAGGCCAGTCTCAAGAATGATGACCTTGAGGCCAGCGAACTCACGGTCTCAGGTGAGCACTTCCAAGGACAAGCTTCTCCCACTACAGCAGCCCCTGCTCTAGCGGCTGCCACTTCCCGAGCCCTGGTGTGCTTTTTCTGCAACGAGGGACAGCACCCTCATCCCGCTGCCCAGCCAAAGACTCAGCGTCCTCTAGCTGCGGGAAGAAGGGACATTGGGTGAGGGTCGACCACACAAAGGGAGATCCAGGGAAGACCTCGGCTTGTACCACTCCTGGATCTGATTCCAGCATCAGGCCATCATCCCCGGACTCGCCCGAGATCCGACAAGTGTGTATTCAGAACTACACGACTAGCTATCCTTGGCTACATAGTGGAGAATGCTGTCATTGGCCCCGACCCTGATAGGATGCGCCCCCTAATAGAGCTTCCCTTCCTTGGAACCACAAAGGCTTTGAGGAGATGCCTGGGGCTTTCTCATATTATGCCCAGTGGCTCCCTCAATATGCTGACAAGGTTCATCCCCTCTTAAAAGCCACCACTTTCCCCCTTTGGGCTGAAGCCCTGACGGCTTTTTATTACCTCCAAAATTACATTGTGGAAGCCGCCATGCACGTGGCAGAGGAGTATGTACCTTCCCAAGTGGAAAGTGAGGCTTCGGACATAGCCCTGGCCGCTACTCTCAATCAGCCAGGCAGGCCAGTTGCCTTTTCCTCACGGATGCTTCAAGACCACAAGCTCCGGAATCCGTCAGTGGAAAAGAAGGCTTAGGTCATTGTAGAACCCATAAGGCACTGGAGGCACTACATGGCTGGTAGAAGATATACGCTCCTCACTGACCAGTGCTCTGTCACATTCATGTTCAGCAATCCCATGAGGGGCAAAATAAGAATGACAAAATTGCTAGTTGGAGGTCAAACTCTCCACCTAAAATTTTGACATCGCCTACAGGCAGGGGCGCTTAACGGTCCTCCAGATGCCTTGTCCAGGGGATGCTGTGCCTCCACACACACTGGTCAACTGTGGACCGTACACAATAAGCTCTGCCATCCATGAGTTATCCGCATGGCTACTTATGTGAAATCCTGTAATTTGCCCTACTCAATAGAAGACATCTCTATCAGGGACCTGGCACCCGCTAGAATAGAGGATCCATTGCCTCAGTTGCCCCATGAGCTACCAAGCTTTTTCTTTCCACCCCCCACTCAGGCTCTCGGGACCCGATTAATGGAGGAGTGTGAAACCCCAACTATCATCGAGCTGGAGCCCCAGCCCACTGTCCTTCCATCACAGGTGGACCAGGAGACTCAAGGAGCCCAAGGCCCCCCAGTGCTAAGGCACTCCACCAGGATCTCCAGATCCCTGGACCGCCTGAATCTCTAAATAGTATAGTAAATTATTCTCTTTTGTGTCTATTACCGACCTGATCCTTGTTCTCTTCATTCACAGACCCTTAATTCCAAAGGAAGGGGTGAATGTAGTGAACTGGGATTCTCTAGAAGTGTGCTATACTGATGTCTGGTCCCGCCTCCCAGCTCCTCCCCTGGGCCCTAGTTCCCGCCTAAACCCAGAACCCCTCTGAAGCCTATTCGTGAACCCTACCTATGTTGTAAGCTAATAAAAGCGTTTGTTCCTCCTCCAGTGGAGTGACAGCTTTTATCTACGCCACAGTAAGGCAGTGTCTTTGGTTCATTGATCATTCAGGAATCCTTGTACTGCTGAGTGCTCATGGTTAGGCTCCTGTACCTTTCTCCCAATGACAGCAGTGTGAAGAGGGCATGGCCTAGGTGGTGGGGGCCTTTGAGGATAGAGGTTGCTCTTTTAAAACACTGCCTCATGTAGAAGTCCTCGATGGAGTGAAGTCTGGTGTCCGTGATGTCGCTGGCTGTGTTATAAACTCTCTGGAGTTTTTTGTTGTCCTGAGCATTGACATCTCCATACCAGGCAGTGATGTAACCAGCCAGAATGCTGTCCACGAAGTTTTCAAGAGTCTCCGGTGACATACAGAATCTCCTCAAACACCTCACAAAGTATGGCTGCTGGTGACCCTTTTCATGATTGCATCGACATCGAGGCTCTAGGACAGATCCTCGGAGAGGTTGACACCCATGAATTTGACCATCTACAGTACTGAGCCCTTGATGAGGACTGGATCGTGTTCTATTGACTTCCTTCTGTAAATGACATCACACAGCACTCCCTGATGTCTCTCGAAGTCAATGTTTTGGATCAGTGGTTCACAGCATTAGAGTGCATTCTCTCCCCTCAGACTGGGCAATTGGAGCAGAGGTCATGACTAAGATTTCTATATGTATTTAATTGCTACGCCATGGGAAAGATGTGATTGTATTAGAGAAAGGGTGGATGCAATTTGTCAGAAATATTTCAGTTATGAGGGGAGACTGGATAGGTTGAATTATATGGAGCAGAACCATTTGACAGAACACCTGATAAAGGACATAAATTAAGAGAGGAGTTCAGAAGTGGAGAGTGTCAATACATTCAAATTCCTGGGAGTTCTGGTATCAGAAGACTTCTCCCGGAGGAGCACATCGGGGTAACTGTGAAAAAGACACACCAATGCCTCTACTTTTTAAGAAGTTAGAGGAGATTTAGTATGTTGTTGAATACTCTTTGAAGCTTCTGGAGGTGCACAGGAGTTGAATCACAGCCTGTTGGGGTTATTAGAGTACCCAGGCAAGTCTGTCATCGACTCTGACCTCACATCCACAACATTTATGTAACCCAGTGCTTTAAGAAGGAAGCTAACATCATACAGACCCACGCCCAGCTCTCTGATCACAACTTCTTCTTGCTGCTACCTTTGGAAGAAGGGAAAGCTCCTCTAGGTTCAAGTAGATTCTGGTGGCTATCAGGGTCTTCACCCTCCGCTTACTACCTGAATCATAAACTACTCGGGGACCATACAAAGACTAGTCTGTGCTATGGAAAAGCTACTTATGGTTTGATAACTTTACTTAATACTTTTCTTGCATTAACTCTATGAATATTGATTTAGATATCTTTTATATTTATTATAACTTTTTCTACCGGGGTGTGTGTGTTTTTTTTTACACAAAAATTACTTTGTCTTATGTGTATGGCAATAAACTCATTATCACCATCAGATTATTGGACATTTTTCCTCGTAATAGAAATGACTAAAACCAAAGTACATAGGATTAGGATAAGGGTAAAGTGGTGAAGAGGGATTGGAGGAAGAACATTTTCACTTGGAGGGTAGTTGGTGGCTAAAACACATTGCTTGAGTTGGTGGTGACAGCAATTCTTCTTGCAACATTTAAAAAGTATCTAGAGCAGCCATTCTCAACATTTCTTTTTGGCTATAGCCCCCTCAGGACTCTTCTCCGTTTATGGGTCCCCCTTCCCTGTGAAGCAGTCAAGTTTAGTTGGTTTCTTTCATACTTCTCTCCTACCGATTACACAGCCCATGGTCCCCGTCCCCTCCTCTTAAATGTGCCATGGCCCCTGCTGAGCATGGCTGGTCTAGACAAGCACCTGAATTGTCAAGATATAGAAAGGTACAGACCAGATGCACGTAAATGTGATTAATATTGATAGGAACAGAATGATCAGCATGGGAATGGTAGACAGAAGGCCGGTTTCTGTGCTGTAGGGCTGTATAACTACAATATTGAGGTCATATAATTCAGAAGTTCACAGGAAATTGAAAGATGAAGGATTATGAATGTGTGCATGAGCTGCCCTGGCCGTGGAGCTGGCAATAATCCCAAAGACAACCCAATCTCTGTAAAAGGAGCAGCTTATACCACCAGCGAGGTGTATGCATATTAACAAGTATTAACAACGTTAGCTTCTCTGAAGGCATCGGTGAAATATCAAAGTTTGCTGTTGATGCAATTTAAATGAGGCCAGAAAATTCCATCTACAAATTTTCCGATTACACCATGATCGTTGGCAGAATCATAGACGACAAAGAGGAGCATACAGGAGACAGATGGATCAGCTCATTGAGTGGAACCACAAACAACAACCGCAATCAACAGCAAAACCAAGGAGCGAATCATCAACTTCAGGAGGGGGATATGAGAATGACACGAACCAGTCCTCACAGAGAGGTCAGCAGGGGAAAGGGTGGAGAACTTCAATTTCCTGGTATAAACATCCCTGAGGATTTGTCCTGGGGCTGCTCTGTCGATGCAATCAATTAGAAGGCTCACCAGAGGCTATACTTCATGAGGAGTTTGACGATATTGGGTATGTCATCATTGACTCTTGGAAATTTCTACAGATGTACCATGGAGAGATTTTGACTGGTTGGGTCACTGTTTGGAATGGCCTATGCACAGAACAAGAAAAAAAAACTACAGAGAGTTGTGAACACAGCCAGCACTATCACAGGATATTTACAAGAGTCAGTGCCTTTAGAAAGTAGACTCTCTCCCCAAAGTCCCTCACCACCCAGGCCATGCCCTCTTCACATTGCTGTCATTGGGAAGGAGGTACAGGTGCCTGAAGACTAAAACCCAGCAGCACAAGGACATCTTCTTCCCTCTGCCATCAGATTTCTGCAAGGACAATGAACCACGAACGCTATTTCACTTTCTCTTATTTTCACACCAATTTATTGATATTTTTTTAAAAATGTCATTTATTGCAATATTTGCACTGTAATTCTGCCGCAACACAAATAATTTTGTGACATGTCCATGGCAATAAATGGTGATTCTGATCACGCGAGGGAGGTGCAGAATGGATGCAAAGGAATGTAGAAGAGTCAAGGGGTTGAGTATGTGTGTAGTAGATGGAGATAAATGAGGCAATATATGAAACTGGGCTTTTAGAAATGAAGACAAAGTGCTTAATCACTGTTGTAATCTATTCTGGCATTTCTCTATTTGTACATGAAGATGAGGAATTTCAGAACCTGAGTTTGGATTATTTGAAATTCCCTCTTAAAAAGTCACACTTGAATGAATGATCTAAAAATCCTACCCAGTTCAATAATTTCTCCAGCAAGATTCCCATTGTACAATCCCAACATAAGGAAACTTTATGGGGGGATGATGAATGACTAACATCTAGCCTTCCACTGCCAATATCAATCAATCTTCTGTATAAGATTGACATGTTGTGTATCACTGATGAACCCTGAATTGTTTACATAGATGACCTGCTAGTAGCCAGCTCTACAAACACCACGCCAAGTGAAAATCATCAGGAATTAACCCCATAAAGTTGTATGTGTTATTTCCCACACCAACACATCTTCATAGCCTTTCTGATGTAGACTATAAATTTAATGTTATTGCTCCTTTGCTTCAGTCAGCTCCATTCAAAACTAGACTTAATTCCAGCCAGCACCAAAAAGCAAAATTAGCCTGGAGATGGCTGAGTGCTCCATTTTAGATTGCGTCTGTCTTCACAAGAACACATAAACAACTGAAGTTAAAGAGGAAAGAGTTCAGACACTCGCATTGTAGAGCAATGCAAAAAAGTGCTGGAGAAACTCAGCGGGTCACACAGGATCTATTGGAAGTAAAGAGGAGGCAACGTTTTGGGCCTTGAGCCCTAAATCAGGGTATGTGCAAAAGGAAAAGCAGGTCGATACCAGAATAAGAAGATGGGGGGGGGAGTGGGTGAAGAGAGGCAAAGAGGGAGGAAGGGGCCAGAGAGGAGCACAGGCTAACAAGAGGCAAAAATCACAGGGAAAACCCTCCTCCCACCATCAAGAGCAACCAAGGGGAACGCTGGCGTCGGGGATAAGCAGCAATCATCAAGGATCTACACCATCCAGCATACGCTCTGTTTTCGCTGCTGCCATCAGGAAAGAGGTATAGATGTCATAAGACTCACACCACCAGGTTGCTACCTGTCCACCATTAGACTCCTCAATGATAACCTCAATCAGAGACTCATTTAAGGACTCTTACTTTTGCACTTTATTGATCTTTTTTCTCTCTATGGCAGTTCGTTCACATTTTTTTTTAAATTTGTTTAAATGTGTACATTGTCACATGGCCAAACCAGGGTTACCTGCAAATTGGAGGAACAACACCCAGTATTTCATCTTGGCTCTCTCCAAACAGACAGCATTAACGTCAACTCCTCCAGTTTCTGTTAAATTCCTCCCTGTCTCTCTCTTTCCCTATCCCTCTGTCTCCTTTCTCAAGTACCCCTCCCCTTTCTCTACCTTCTCCATTCAGAGAAACACCCTCTCCCCATCACTTTTCAGCTTTTTTCTTTTCTTCCCTTCCACCTATATCAACTCTTACCTGTCACCCTGTACTCCTCCCCTCCCCTTCCCACACTCCTCCCTGCTACCCTTCCCACGCTCCTCCCTCCTCCCCATTCCCTCCTCTTCCCACACTTCTCCCTCCTCCCCATTCCATACCCCATCCCCTCCCCTCCCCTCCCACGCTCCTCTACCCCTGCTAGCCATCTTGCACACAGACCCCACAGTTGCAGGATTTTACTTACCAACTGTGTGCACTGTAGTGACAGTAAGCTAGACACAAGATTCAAAGACTGAAACAACAGGCTTTATTCACCTTAAAGTCTTTGCTGTAGCTAGCTGTGCCTTGGTCCTGAGTGACTGACCTCGAAAGGGGCCGGATGTGGCTTATATCCTGGGCGGCTGATTGGCAGCCGACTGGGTGAGGTTTGGTCCATTCAGGTCAATTGATTGACAGCCAGCCAGATGTTGTCTGTCCGCCAGTGATCTTTTTGCAGGTACAGTGGTCGCCCCCCTGCAGTAGGTTAGTGATGTATCACCAAACTGTCGACTCCTTAACAAGTCATTTGAAGCCTGTACAGAGCCATGGGTCTTTGGACCAGTGCTGTGTTGATGGGATTGCATTATTTGCTCTAAATTTGGTCAAATATCTGATCTATTTAACTATTGTTATGTATCTTCAATACCCCTCTGATAAGATGAGCAAACATAAAGCTCTTTAAAATGTATTCAGAACTAAGAAAATATGTTTGTTGGGAGCTATTTCAAAAGGCACAGTCTTCATCAGATCTTATTTGCTGTGGAGATTGAGTACTCTGAAGAGCCAGTCATATTTTTTTAAGTTTGATGAAATCAAAGACATTGATTCAATATTCTTTTAACGTCATTTAAATCATAGTGTTATGTGACGGAAAGAGCTGTTAATCAAGTTTTTCATAAAGATCTTGCCTCTTTAAAAACACCCTGCATGATATCAAGTGCCACCTCTGCTTGTTGGGCCACATCTTTCTGCCACATCCCTGCTCTCAAACTAAACAGCAGGGAAATGGCCAAGCCAGGGACTAGGGGTGATGAGTCTTCCTGGTTCGGAGCTGCTCAGATGTCCGCTATTTTACATTACAGACAAACACCAGGGCATTTGTTTTCTCGTAGACACTGATGTGGAAGTTAGCATTCTCCCTCCACCGACATCTGATATCTGTGGTACTTCCACTACCATTCAATTCCTAGGTGTTAATAAATCGCAAATTTCTACATATGGAGAAAGATTGCTCACACTTAATCTTTGACCTGTGGCCTGTTTTTAGGTGGGATTTTATCATTGGGTATGTACTCACACCCATCATTGGAGCTGATTTCTTATGCAAGTATGGACTACTGGTGGATGTTAAACACTACAAATCTGTTGATTCCACCACGAGCCTCACAATTCAGGGGATCATCAATGATACACAACATGTCATCCATCTGTTTTGACCTTGGCATTGACTACACATTTTGATGCCATTCTTTGAGAGCATTAGGAGATTACTAGCCCAATTTACAAACATACTGAGGTCAAACACTTTCACCCACCATATACAAACATGTGGACCACCCATTTCAGCTTGGCCTTGGTGACTTGCCACCCCCACCCCTCTGTCACACCCACCCACGATTGTCAGCAGGCTGAATTTGATCATAGGCTGGAACTGGGAATCATTCGACAGTCTGATAGCAACTAGTCATCTCCCCTCAACATGGTTCACAAGACCACTCTGGGAGATCGGTGCCCTTGTGGAGAATGCCTGTACAGTGCCTGATCGGTACCCCATCATGCATCTCCAGGATTTTTTCATCATCTTTTAATGGTTGTTGCATCTTCTCCAAGATCAATTTGATTCAGGTATTCCATCAAATCCCAATGGAGCCTGCTAACATACACGGGACCGCCATCATGACTCCTTTTGGACTTTTCAAGTGGGTTCGTACGCTGTTTAGTTTTTGAAACGCGGCACGGACATTTCAGAGGCTGATGGATGATGTGGTTCTTGCTTTTCCGTTTGCTTATGTTTACATAAATGACCTGCTAGTAGCCAGCTCTACAGTCAACGAACACGAGATTCATCTCCGTCTACTGTTCGAGTGTTTGCATGAGTACGGCATAGTTGTCAATCCAGCAAAGTGTCAGTTTGGAGTACCGCTACTCACCTTACTGGCCCATATGGCTGATGAACACAGAATTCATCCTCATGACGAAAAGGTGAAGGCCATCCATGATTTTTTGATTCCTTCGTCGCTCACGAAGCTGAGGGAGTTTCTTGGTCTGATCAATTTTTACAGGCAGTTCATCCTGCACTGTGCTGACGTACTCCAACCACTTACAGGCTTGCTGAACAGGACAAAGTAAAATCAGTCCATTGCATTCAATAAGGCAGAGTTTTCAGAATTCCATTGTGCTAAGAGTGACCTGGCTAGTGTGACAATTCTGGTTTATCTTCGACACGACGTTCCATTATGCCTCATCGTCAATGCGTCAGATGTCAGAGTGGGTGGAGCCATTCAACAGCTTGTAGCAACCGCTTGCCTTTTTCTCTAATCAGCTCCAACCTGCTGAGACCAAGAATAATACATTTGGTCATGAAATGCTGGCTGTTTACCTTACCGTCAAACATTTCTGTCATCTACTCAAGGGCCACACATACACCAGCTACACCGATCACAAGCCTCTGACGTACACTCTTTGTTCCAAGCCGGACAGGTACTCCCCAGGTGAAGTCTGTCACTTGGATTACATATCACAGTTCACCTCCGATATTCAACATGTCAAATGGAAGGAAAACACAGTAGCAGATGCACGGTCACACCTGCATGTAGATACATTGCATACCTCCTCTATCATTGATTTTCAGCAACTCGTTTACGACCAGGAGGACAACGATGATTGGGCTACAGTTCAACAATCAACCTCGCTCCCATTCAAGCATGTGCCCTTTCCAGCAAGTAATGGACATATCTGGTGAGAATGATCTACTGGACACGAATGACCCAATGTTCCCAAAAAATATCAATGGTCTACTTTCACTGATCTCCTGGTACAAGATCTACACAGAAACTGATAAACTCTCATTTTGTATGGTCTAACATGAATGAGGATGTTAAGCAGTGGACTATGAGCTGCATTGCCTGTCAGAAAGCCATAGTTCATAGTTAACACATATGCTGCCCAGATGCTGGATTTCAACATATACTCATTGATCTGGTAGGTCCTCTCCCTCCAACAAACAGGTACAGATACCCAGCTTGCAATGCACAAAATTTCAACTCCTGAAGGGACTCTTGATATTGTACATCTGTAAAGCTACCTTTTTTTTTGTTATAAATCATTTGGAGGGACTATTGTAGTAGACTACAGCAGGGATTTTATCTGAAGGGTGCCAAATGGAGTCAGGTAATTCAGGCAGTTGGATTTGAAAAGCTCAGTTCAGCAGGAAGTTGATTGGGCAATTGAGATCAAGTGATCCAAAGAACTTGTGACACAGGGTGGTATTAATTAATTTCAACACAGCAGTCTGGAGTTCTATGTAGAAGTAAGTAGGAAATTTACAGCTAACTCATTTTTTTTCTACTACAGTGATATAACTTTAACTCCCTCAGATAATGTGGGGTTGGCTGAGTTCCTCTAGTGTTTCTGTGTGCATTTACTGCAATCACAGACTTTTGTGTTTCATTCCATGATGTCTACTCATATTTGTGTGGTTGTTTATAAGGAAAATTTGAGCTTGGATTTTTTTTTACACTGTGGGAATGTATTATCACAGTATTTCAAGAGAAATAGAACATAAGAGTAGGGACAAGGCACTGGTGTGGCCTCTGAGTAATGTGAGCAGATTTGTGCTCATAATTTAAAAAGACATGCTGAGGTGAGAGGGGGTGTAGAGGGTATTCACCAGGATGTCTTGGAAAATAAAAGGGTTATCATGCGAAGAGTGTTTAGCCCTCTTGGCCTATCCTCATTGGAATTTAGGAGAATGAGGGGGATCTCAATAAATATTTCAAATGTTGAAAGGTATGAACAAAGTTGATGTAGAAAGGTTGTCTCCCATGGTTGGAGAGTCTATGACAAGTAGGCACAACTTCAAGATTTAAAGATGTCTGCTTAGAACAGTGCAGAGGAATTTCTTCAACCAGAGAATGGTAAATATTTGGAATTTATTGCCACAGGCAGTTGTAGAGGCCAGTTTATTGGGAGTATTTTAAAGAGAGATTGACAGGTCCTTGATTAGCCAAGCCACTGAAGGTTATGGGAAGCAGGCTAGGCAGTGGGGTTGAGTTGGGAAAAGGATCAACTTGTGATTGAATGGTGGGCTGAATAGCCTCTTTCTGCTCTTGTGTCTTTTTGTTTTAATGATTGGTGACTGAAGTAAATGTGATGTTTTAAACAATTTCTCTTGAAACCTGACTTGGCATGAGTTATTTTTAATTATTTTTGCTGATTGGATCTAGGATACAAAAATGATTTTGCTTTCCTTTTTAACAAGTGATTCCATCATTGGGATTGAACATTTTGTGCATGTAGTTCATACTGGCAATTTATGCTAAATTTTGAGCATCCCTCAGCCAGTGTTTGACTGATGATTTACTTGATCATTATCTCATTGCCAGTTGTGGGACTTGTGCATATTACCTATCACATGTCTTTTGCTGCAGTGATTGCTAATTGCTTGTTAAGTGCTTGAAACATCCCAAGGATTGTGGAAGACACATTAATACATGCATTTTTTCTATTACAATGGAGCCAACTTTTCAGCAATCTTGGACGGCTTGATCATGAAATAAAAGTTCAATCAACGTAGACATTGCAACATGTCAGGAAAACTTGATCCAAAGTGTCTTCAATCAACTGCTAAATTGTTTGACTTCTGACAGAACAGCAAAAGCTGTTTGGTACAAAGTATTACACTCACTTCTGAGATGTCTGCTGACCAGTCATCTACCAGCCTAGATTCAGGGCAAGAGAGAAATTCAACTCCTTGTAATCCATAACCTTCACACCTTTGCTTTATAAACAAACATGATAGGGTTATGCTAGACTAGTGGTCCTCAACCTTTTTCACTCACACACCACTTCAAGTAAATCCCTATGCCATAAGTGCTCTGTGATTAGTAAGGGATTGCTTAAGGTGGGATGTTGAGTGAGAAGGGAAGGTTGAGAATCACTGCTCTAGACCCAATTGTTACTAAAATATTTTGCTTGTGAAAAAATTGTTGGCCTAATTCCTTTGGAGTTGTGAAACTGTGCACATAACCACTTAATCATACCTAATTTACTAGTTTTAACTAGTAAATTGGGTATGATTAAGTGGTTTTCAAACATTTTCTTTCCACCCACATACTACCTTAAGCAATCCCTTACTAATCACATAGAACTTATGGCATAGGGGTTACTTGAAGTGGTGTGTGAGTGCAAAGAAAAAGGTTGAGGACCACTGGATTAATATAAATAACTTTTAGCCATCCAGGTACTTGCCTTTAACCAGGTGCATATTATTTGTAAATCAATGTTATCTTATTTTCTTTTCTGCCAAAACCTTTTATTGGCAAAGGATTGGAGAATGTTGTTGGTTAATAGATAAAGATTAATGGTGATGGATTAGTTTAAGCTTGCAGTTGACCCATCCTGATCAAGGCTGGAATACCCTAACAAAGTAGGGGGAAGGAAAAAAAGTCCAAAAATCTCGAACAGCACATTTTGTAGCCTCAGTACATGTGACTTCTGATACGCCCTTTGGCTAATTTTTGAAGAGCACCTCTTTTGGAGTAGCACAGAACTTGTAGGGAGGTTGAGTTTTCTCCTCCATGGCCCTCCCACAACCTCACCAACCTTATTTGACCCTTGATATTCTTCACCAGATTATCCCTTGAGAAGAAGTGTACAATCTGGTGAGAGATTATGGTGTACTTTTTAAGGTTCATGGGGCAGGAAAGATTTATTGGGTCCAGTAATAGATGCAGGATGTGAGAGTGACAACCACAGAAGGCTTAATGCTGATCCAGATGGGGAGCAAAGGAAGGCATGTCTATGTTGGGGCCTGTAACAGATTATGTTGTTTCTATTGTATATAGATATGTTTTTGGGAGAGAAGTTGGGATGTTTTTTAGTGTAGGTCACATGCAAACACTTTAAAACAGATCTTATTTAAAATACTGTACTGGAGCTCTCTGCTCAAGCTCATGCTAGACATGCCGGTGCCAAGAGCCTTTGCAAAAATATTAGAGAGTGGATTGTTGCTTACAAAAAGGCAACAGATGAAATAACTTGTCAGAGCCACAGACTGTCTCGAGTGAAACTTGCTGTTCAAAGAGGGTCGTGTGGTTTTGCAAGTAGAGAGTAAAACAGGTTTTCTCTGAGAGAGGGAATTCAGTTCTATAATTCCACAGTCAGCAGCAGCAGCTGGGACTGGAATAGGACAAGCCGGCATGCTTGTGGGGAAAACCCCATTTGGAAGACAGGTTGTCTTCCTGGTCAAAGCCCTTGTGGTTCATGCAAGAGGAGAGAATTGGCTGTCTAATTTTTCACTTGGAATAAGAGAAACTAAAAGGAACTATGTGGTGACCTGAAAGAAAGGCTATCATCTGGAGAATCCTGAGGAGCAAGTCTCTTCGGCAAGACACTGAAGTGGCTAATTAAAAAGAAATCAGTTGTGGGTGTCCAGCGTACAACAAATATCTTTGAAAACTGGCAAGAACCTTCCTGAGCAGTAACCATTGACCTTTCAAGCACCAAAGCCTGTTGAACTTTATAAATGTTAAATTCTGTGTACTGTATAATTGCCTGCAACAAGTGAACTTGGAGGAATGAGAAGTGAGATTGAACTGTGAAGCAATGAACTTTTCTGAACATTACATACTCACAATTAGAATTGGAAGGGGGTTAAGTTAGGTTAGTTAATAGTGATAAGATAAAATTTGATCTTGTTTTCATGTTTAAAGATAATTAAAAGCAACTTTTGTTTAAGTAACTATTTGTCTTGGTGAATATCTATTGCTGCTGGGTTTTGGGGTACTCTGGGCTCGTAACAGCCTTCTCAAGATGTGAGGCTAAATTGTAAATAAGAGTGCTGTGAGTATTACCTTAGGCAGCCTGGTCAGAGGATTGATTTCCTTTTGGCATAACAATCAGCTTTTGCCCAAAACTCTCTCCTATGGTTGTTGGGGGGCAGGGAGGAGTGCTGCTTCTTCTTGAATAAGAACTAACTTTGCTTTCAGCATTTCTTGCTTCCTCACAGCACTTAAAGCCAGTGCTGTGTGTCAGCCATGGCTCTTCTCCATCCACTTTTTCCTTTGGCACATAGAAGGATGAAAGGAGACTCGGTCTACAAGAATGAGGCATACAGTGCCATCCATGATGTTTTTTTTTGGGGGGGGGGGGAAGGAGAAATGCTTTATTTTCTTGTTGCTGTACTCCACAGTTTTACATTTGTAATCAAACCTAAAGGCTGAGTACAGAGTTAATGGTCAGATATTTAACTGTGAAAGAACAGAGGGACCTTGGGGTTTAAATGCTTGCACACTCACGGTTGCCATACAGGTTGATAGGATATTTAAGAAGGCCTATTGGATGCTAAGGTTCATTAATCAGGGGATTGAGTTCAAGTAGAGAAGTCATGTTGCAACTCTTCAAATATGTTAAGACCACACTCAGTGTTGTGTTTAGTTCTGGTCACCTCATTATCAGAAGGATGTGTTAGATATGGAGAGAGTGCAGAGGAGATATACCAAGATGTTACTTAGATTGGAGAAAATGAGCCTTGCGAGGCAAGTTTAGCAGACCTGGGATTTCTTTCTTTGGAGTGAAGAAGGATGAGCTGAGACTCTATAGAGGTCTACAAGATTGAGAGGCATAGATAGGGTGGACAGCCAGCACCTGTTTCCCAGGGCAGGAATAGCAAACAGAGGATGCTTACAAAGTGAAGGGAGAGAAGTTTTGGGGAGACATCAGAAGTTTTTTTTTAACACAGTTGTGGGTGCACGGAATTCCTTGCCAGGGATGGTGGTGGAGGCTGAAACATTAGAGACCTTTAGGAGACTCTTAGACAGGCACATAGATGGAAGAAAGATAGAGGGTTATGGGGTAGAGAGGGTTTAATACTTACGGAATATATGAGTTGGCACAACATCATGGGCTGAAGGGCCTGTAGTGTTCTATGCTTTACCCATATATAATCAGCACCTTGCAGATGTCATCAGATCCTGACTTCTGAATTTAAGCAAGTCTTTCTTCCATCAGCTAGAAAGAAAAAAAAATTCTAAACTCTTGGCAAAGCGTTGTGCGGGCTTCCTGTGTGGAACCTGATAATAAATGTGCCTTTGAAGAAGAATAGCGATCATGAACTTTCAGCAATGGGTCATAGCCTGATTGATAGCAGACAAAATGATTCTCCTTCAACACTTGCAAGGTTCTTTCAAATGAGAGCACTGCTGGCCAATGCCCCTTTTGCCAGTCTTGGCTGAAAGAGGCAAGAAGACCAGTTTTAAAAATAAAATGGTGACAGGAATGCTGGTGTGGACCTGGGGAGATTCGAGAGTGGAGACAGTCTCGAAAGGGACTCTGTTTTGCTTTAATCTGTACAGCAAGGGCACTGGATGACACTTTGTCTGCCTTATGGGAGGCAGAAAACATTTGTGTAATGTTGTGTTCTGTACTATTAAAGGACAATAAAGGAATTGTGATTTTTTTAAAACTGGCAATTGTCCATGCCCTCTCTGCACTTAGCTTTGCACAAGCTGTTCAGGCCATGAAAACCATGTCTGGAAATGTGAAGAAAGCTAGTGTTCCAATTTTAACCCAGCTGACAGTGAGATTAAATCAAGGGAATTAAATCTGAAATAAAATAGTGCTGGAAATGCTCAGGGGGGGACGCAACATCTGGTGGGGGGGAGTCAGAACATGGCCCAGTCCTCATCAATAGCTCAGAGGTGGAGAGGGTCAAGAACTTCAAATTCCTTAATGTCAACATCTGAGGATCTGTCTTGGAGCCTTCACATTGAGACAATTGTGAAGAAAGCTCACCAGCAGCTATACTTTGAGCCATTTGAGGAGATTTGTTATGTTACTGAAGCCTCCAACTTCTACAGGTGTACTGTGGCTCATTGCATCACTGCCTAGGATGGAGGTGCAAGCGCTCAGAACAAGAATTAACTCCAGAAGGTTGCTAACTCTGTCTGTGACATCCTAGGCACCAGACTTCACTCCATCAAGGGCATTTACAAGAGGCAGTCTCTATCCTCTATGACCCCCACCACCCAGGCCATGCCCTCTTCACTCTCCATGAGCTTGAAGACCAGCAGTGCACAGCACAAGGACAGTTACTTCCCTGCTGCTATCAAATGAACCAAAGACACTGCCTTACTTTGACATTTTGTGCCCTATTTTTATTTATATTTTGGTAAGATGGTTTATGAATGCTGGTGCAAAACAATGAATTTTGTGACTGGTTCATGATAATAAATTCTGATTTTAATGGGCCTTCATTGGGTTGTAAAACATGTTGAGGTCTGCTCATCGTGCTTTTCTTTTTTGGTTTTGAGATCTTCCCCCATCGTTAATTTGAAAGCCACGAATGGCTGGTCAGTGTGATTCAAGTATTAAGTAGGGCAGCACATTTGGTGTAGCGGTTAGCAGAATGCTTTTACAGTGCCAGCAATTGGGACCTGGGTTGAAATCCTGCACTGTCTGTTAGGAGTTGGTACATTCTCCCAATGTCTACGTGGTTTCTCTGTGGGTTCCTTTTTCCTCCCACCAGGGGTGCAGTGCTAATTGTTTTGGATGCCAGAGCTCCACCTCTTCCCCAACAAAACGTACTGGGGGTTGTAGGTTCATTGGGTGGAACGGACTTGTGGGCTGAAATGGTCTGTAACCGTGCTGGATGTCCAAATATTTTAATGCTAAAAGAAAAATTAGGCTTGTACTCACTGAAAATCAAAAATTAGCATCTGATGACATTTTGGTACCAACTATATTGCTGGAGGACCATGGTTGGATTTCCAGGAAATCAAGGAGCAGAAAGATAGGTTGTGGTCAAAGCCAAAGTTATTCAACCTTTCTAACAGTATGACTAAGTCACACAACAGCTTGCCAGAAATGAGTTTGACCCACGCACAGAAAAATCAGGCTTCAACATTATGACTGATATTCATACAAAGTCAATTTCTGATTTTAAAAAAAATGAAGTGGTTCTCATTTTAGTTTGATTTTCAATGATTAAGTTTCTTTCCACCTTTGTGCATATTCTGATTAGCTGGAGTAATGAGTGGTTCTCAGAACATGCAAATAAAGGTTTTGTCAAGTCATCTTTCTGCTTGCCCAAGTTCCTTCTGAAAATCCTCAAAGCTCTTGTCTTATTTTAATAGAAAATGTGATGCTGTTTGACTTTGAATAGCACCAGCACATGAGATTAAACATCAAGATTTGAACTTGCATATTCAATTGTTTTGGATCACATTTGCCCATTAAAAGTTACACATGAAATTATACATTCCAAAATGTTTTTTTTTAAATGTAACCTTTATATTTTTCTTAGCAATTTTGGTTTCTGGCACATCACTGCATTGTACACCCAATGAAAAGGGGTGATTAAATTAACCATTTGCCTCAATTGAGTTGAATCAATTCCAGCCATACAGACTCCTGTTCAGTCCATTGACAGCCCAAGCTCCAGATCTAAACACCAGACACAATCCGGAGGGCTTCAATCCCTCAGGTCCTTTTGGATCCCTTCTTGTCCTCAGCACCTTCTTGAATTTCTGCTCTGATATTTGGTTCCCACGAGGCAGTGTCCAGCAGCCTGCAACCCATGCAAGTCCACAACCACAAATCCCCCCCACAACCTGCATAGGACCAGAAGATTTTACAAAAAGGCTTTGAAATGGGTTTCAAAAATTTGCAAGTTCAGATTTATTATTAGAATACATACACTACATCATATACAACCCTGAGATTTTTTCCCCTGCAGGCCAGGCAGAATTTCTACTTGTCTGTAGTGCAAAAAAACTGTACTTAAGAAAAAATATTTATACAAAAATGAAGGAAAGTGCAAACTTATTACAGAAAATAAATTTTCAAAAACAAATAATTGCCAAGTAAGAGTCCTTAAATAAGCCTCTGACTTTGTGGTTGAGTCTGATGGTGGAAGGGTAGCAGCTGTTCCTGAACCTGGTGGTATGAGGCTTGTGGCACCTAGACCTCTTTCATTTTCTTAAGAATATTTTCTTTTTGGTTTTCAAGCACATCACTTGTATATTCTTTGCACGCACACAGATATAGATATATCGAGATCTCTCTCTACCACTTACAAATGAAGGTAAGAAGTGTTTGTTTCTTAAATTGTAAGTAATCTTTTCCATAGGAATACAACTGTTCCTTTCTGATATCCACTTCAGAGAAATCAGTGCATCTGATTTCCACGTGATGCCAACACATTTCTTAGTTATTGCAATGCAATTGTAGTAAATGAGATTTGGAACTCAGTTAAATGATTATTGATGTTTATAAAACTTCCCAACAAATATAATTCTGGATTGCTGGGGAAGTTGACTCCTGTAATCTTAGCTAACACTTCTGATACTTCCTGCCGCAAAACATTTACTTTCACACTGAACCCTATTACCTCTCTCCTGATGGCAAAATGAGAACCGTGTTCGTGGTGTGGATCCTTAATGATTGCTGCCGCTTTCCAGCACCATGGTTCCATGTAGATTTTCTTGATGGCGGGGAGAATATTACTTCTGATGTACTGGGCTTTGCCCACTGCCTTTTGAAAGGCTTTCAGCTCAGATACTGGAAGTCCCATATCATGATGCAGTTGGTCAGCACACTTTCCATAACAGATATTGCATTTGTTCCACCCAATTGCCCTCTTTCTTTCACTGGTAGGAGGATACTGTGCTCATTGTCTGGTTGCTGTGGGTGACAGTTTGACTTGAATTTCTTGTGTTTCTCGAATACACCCATTTTGCTGTTTTAATAGGGTAGTAAAACCGGTGTAATTTGTGTGCACCAGAAAAATGCAGAGTTGACAAATCATGAGCTTGATCCTCAGAGAATGCTGCGATGCTGACAAATAGGATTCTGTAATCACCATTGCCTAGTAAAGTATAGTGCTTAGTAGACCGTGACAGGATTATCTTTGTTTACCTGGATGAGTGGAGCCACAACAACAAGAACATCCAGTCCAAAGAAGCTTTTGCCACAAAAGGATGAGATGTTAATAGTCAGTGAGGACACTCGGGTCAAGGTCTTCCTGTACATGGATGACATTTGTCACATGACCAGTGTATGGGATAATCAACATCTGCGGCCATTTAGAGTCTGCCTCAAGCACCAGGGTAAACCAACAGAAGAGTGAGCCAATATTTTTTGGTAACTGGTCTGACCATCTGCCATCACCTTCATGGTCAGATCTGATTACCAGAAAGTGTTGGGGATCTGTTATAGAGGGACCGAGGCATGCGCCATAAATTGGTCAGAGTGGATCGCCGAGGTCCACCAGAAATTGGGTCTATGGGTGCTCCCTCTCAGGAACAAGGAAGAACCTGCTCATCAGGTGTGAGGTGCTCTTGGTACAGATGTACCAAGGTGTGGCCTATCACCTGCACCTCCCTGGCAGTCACAAGAGCAGTCTTCCACTTCATATGGGGATCAAGGATGAAATGGATCCAAAGGGTTGTCAAGTACAAGTTGCCAGATGTCTGGCAAAGGGGTAGCCAATGTTGCCCTCATCCTGATGAGGGCACCTTTGTGTGTGGAACTAAAGTATGAGGGCACCAAATGCTGCTATGTGCTGATGTTCTACCTATCCTAGTTGTTGTGAAGGATAAGCCTGGCTCCGGTGCCGTGCAATGTCCCAGTCAGCTGGACATTGCCACTCTATCTATCCTTTAAGTAAAAGTTTTACCAGACCAACACCTTTTGACCACAAGGGCATCAGCAGTAGTCAGCAAGGAGCATACTGCTGACGTTAAGAAACAATGACTCAATTGTCATTGTGGGGAGGTTGTATAGCAGACCATCTAGGTCATCTAGTAGAATGTCTCATCGCCTGGGCTCACGAACAAGCACCAGGACTGGCAGTGAGAGACCAGGACTGGCAGTGAGAGACCACATCCTGATCAGATCCTTTTTGTATGAGCAGACATCACCCACGGCGCATGTTGTCCCTGAGATGACTGCGGTGAAGTGAAGACAGTTGGAGATGAATCCTCAACATCTTGCATCTTTGCAGCAGTTTGGACTTTCACGGAGCACATTTGGCCACAATTGATGCAAGACAATCAATCTGAACCACATTTTGGTATCCAATTATGAATACATTAGTCACTTGATGCAGCCGTCTGTGGAGCCATTGAGGCTGCAGGATAGCTGGTGGATGTTTTCCGGCATTGTAGAGCAGAACGATATGCTAGAGGTAAAAATCATGGAGATGGATAGAAGCACTGTCCATTGTCGGAAGTGTCACTAACCAGAGGGCACATGATGAAAGTGATCTGCAAAAAAATAAACATAACATGGGCAAAAACATTTTCATGTAGTGATTGGTTAGGAATTGGAATTCACTGGAGATGGATTCAATTATCTTCACAGAGCAGAACTGGATAGGTATCTTAAATGAGTTTGAGTTGGTGGCTTGGAACAAGTTCATTTCTTCTATAGAGCTAGAAGAAGGTCAATGGGCAGAATTGCCTTGCAAAGAATGCTAACTAATTCTGGGAAGGAAGCTGCAGATGATATTGGAGGATGTCCTTGAGGACCTCCAGCCTGGCAATGACCATTTTGGAATGTATCTTTTTAAGACCTATAGCACAGTAACAGGCCCTTTTGACCTATGAGCCTGTACTGCCTGATTACACCTGCAAATCCCGGAAGGTTTTGAATGGTGGGAGGAAACCAGAGCCACCAGGGAAAACGCACACAGAGATGGGGAGAACGTACAAACACCTGACAGCATGGAGTTTGAACCCTGGTCTCGTTTGCTGGCATTGTAGCAGCATTGCTTTGTGGCAACTCTTCACAGCATTTTAAATCCAACTCAGACCATCGCACTATTGTCCCCCATCTACACTTCCCACTGCCTTAGAAAAGCAGCTGACCAATTAAAAACTCATCCTACATTCTCTTCTCTCTCTTCCAGTTGGGAAGAAGATTCACCAAGTGCAGGATGACATGTCACCAGATTCAAGGTCAATTTCTTTCCTGCTGGTGCCAGATCCTGCAATGGACCTCACATTAGTAAATAGAAATATCCCTTTTCTCTGTTGCAACAAATCTCTCCCTGTAACTTTGCACTTTATACTTTGCTCTTTTTTTGCTGTACTCTGTGTGGCTTGACTCATTGGATTGTGTACAAAACACAGCCGCCTTCTTCTGGATGAGGGAGAGTGGAGGGAATGGCCCCTATAGAACCAACTACTTGAAGTTGAACTTGAGCATTCTGGGTTGGTCTGTTAATGTCTGGTCATGATAACATTAGCAGAGCTGAGACACAGCACTGCTCTGTAGCGTTCAACCACCATGTCCTGAAGCCAGCAGCTTCAGGACTGCCAGTTGAAGGAGTTATCAGTGTTTCAGTCAAATCCTGCAACTGTGGAGGCCTGTGGCCAAGATGTTGGTGCCTGTGCTCGAACACGGTCATGAGGGTTTGCAGACTCCTGGAGTCAATGGACCATCACAGGGGAGCAGAATCAGTTTGCAAAGGAAGGGCAGGGGAGATGACTCTACAGGATGGTGAACACTGCAGCAGATCACTGGTCGGGCTCAGGCTGGGGGAAGCTTGTGGTGGTGGACCCACATAGCTGCAGGCTCATGGGAACCAGGTATCAGGGCAGGGATTAGAGAGGGTGAATTACAGAAGTGCAAATGTGAGAAATCTAAAATGAAAACAGAAATGCAGGAAATGACTATTTTTTAAAAATAGAGATGATGGGTGTGTGGTAGAGATATATTAGATTGTTGTGGTGTTGGTGTATATGGGGTCAGAACAACATCATGGGGTGGGGAGAAGGGCCTGTACTCTTGTCCTTTGTTTTTTGTGCTATGTACTCAGTAGGATATACTCAACAATTCAGGCTGCATATTTAGGGAAGAATGTTGATGTTTCAGGTTGAAGTTCTGAGGAAATGGAATAAAAAACACAGAAATGCTGGAAGAACTCGGCCAGTCGCAGCAGCCATAGAAGGTGAAGATGTATTACTGATTTTTCAGATTTGAGCCCTTTGAGGCATAAGCCAAAAAAGAGGAAGATGTCTGAATAACGACTGGAGAGAGAAAGGGGGAAGAATTGAAGGGGGGGTTTGGGGAAGTCCAGACCTACAGGTGGTAATTAGATATGATAAGAGGAAAGGTGAGGATTAATTTTGGCTCTGTGTGACAGAGTATTTAGAGGTGGTTTGGGAAAAATTGTTAGACCAGCTTGCACACACATTTTAAAACACAGAATATTTGCAGGACTTTTGCAGAATGTTTTTGCAGGAGACAACAAAGTATTGACAGCAGCTTGCCTGGGAGCATGTGATCTTTGCAGGCAGACAGAACATTTTTGTTCTCAGAGAGGGAGGGTGTGAAACAGAGAGGAGTGACAGAAATCAGTTCCAGAAGGACAAAGCTGGCCAACTTTTGGAAGGCTGTCTGGTCAAAGGAGAAGACTGGCAGTGTGAAAGGAGACCTGAAAGAAAGGGGATCATTTGGAGAACCCTGAAGGGGGAAAGTTTCGTCAGCAAGACTGATTGAGAAGGAATCTGTTGCGGATGTCCCAGAAAAGGAATTTCTGAAAACCAGCAAGAACCCTCCTGAATGGTAATCATTTGTCTGTTAAGCACCAAAGACTGGTGAACTCTGTTAATGCTAACTTCTGTGCACAGTACAAGAATTGCCTGCAACCAGTGAGATTGGACTGTAATCCAAAGAACTTTTCTAATCTTAAATATACATTACACACACCTGCACTTAGTATTAGAGGGGGGATTAAGTAGCAAGGTAGATTAAGTAATGTTAAAGTTTAATTCTGTTTTCTTGTTCAAACATAATTAAAAACTACTTTTGTTTAAGTAACCTTGTGTTGTCGTCCATATCTATTGCTGCTGGGTTTTGGAGTCCTCTGGACTCTGTAACATCTGTAAAAAGACAGGGAAAAGAGAAGAGAGATATTAGGGGAGGGGGAGAGGGAATGAGAGGTAAGAGTGTGCTGGAGAAAAGGCAACAGGGAAAAAGGGGAAGGAATTTAATGGAAACCAGAAAAATCTGTTAATGCCATCCAGTTGGAGTGTACCCAAATGGAATACAAGGAGTTGTTCCTCCAATTTGGGGGTGGTCTCAGTCTGGCATGGACAGAGAGGCCAGCAGGGTAATGGGATGGAGAATTGAAATGGGTGGCTTTCAGGCAGATTGAAGAATGGAATGTCATTTTCTGTCTAGCAAGTTCCAAAGTACTCTAAGGACATCTACTTTCATCCACAAAGCAGCTTTCCCTTTGATGTGCAGGCACGTCTTTGATGTGCACAAACAGGGTTGAAGGTGCCGGGGCTATGGAAGAAATTAGGCCAGGAGGATATTTATGTGGCTAACTTGATCAATTGTCTGGTTGTTAGTAATGTTATTGAGGTTGCAACTTGAACTTTGTGCTTATTCTGCACCAGTTCAAAGAAGCATGAGATAACGTGCATCACAATTGCGGCATCCATGAAGGTAAGCACAATGTCTGCTGATGCTGGGGAAAATCAGCAGGTCATGGAGCATCCATAGGAAACACAAGGCACAATGTAGTGAAAGACCAAGGTATTACAATTCTGAAAATCTGTTAAAATATTTATTGAAAGAAAATTTCTAAGTATTAATCAGTTTAAAGTATTACTAATGGGATGGTCACTAATTATCTATTACAATAATTGGGCATATCAATTTAATTTAAATGAAGATTTTTACCTACATTTCTGTACTTTTTAAGCCTTTCCAATTTTCATTTCCAAGTATTGCTTTAACTCATTAGATTTGGTTACTTCCCCATGTATATGGCAGGGAAAATTGATATATGTAATTTATTTTTATTATTACATTTTGCTAAATTAGTGAATCACCCTTCTTGGTTAGAAATGGAACTGAAATTTTCTGAAAAATCATCTATGTTGGCAATTTTAGGTTCAGTTTTACCCTTTTCTAAATTGACACATAATCTGATAATGAAAATAGGCTGGAGATATGGGATCAATTTAGGAAATCATTTGGTAATAAGTTTTTCTCTTGGTCATCCCATTATAGATGACCATCTTTTTTAGCTTTCTGTATTAGATGCAGGCTTCAAACAATGGTGCAGATTAGGTATCAAAAGTTATAAAGAGCTTTTTTCATTCAATATCCTAGCCTCTTTTGAGCAATTGCCAGCTCAATTTAATATTTCTAATAATTTCTTAGATATTTTTGAGTTAGACATTTTGTTCAGTCAAAATTGCATGATTTTCCTCAATCACAAACTCAAATATTTTTGATACATTTTATTACAGTTCATGGTGGATTATTATCATGTATTTATAATCTATTGGATTTGAGATCAGCCTCAATAGTTGGGATTAAAAATGTTAGGGAGCGTGATCTCTAAGAATTTCAAGTAAAGACTGCTACTCTGCACTTAATTTGATTTAATGATGCTTCATTTTGTGAAAGGCATTGTTTATTAAATTTAACGTGGTACATAGAACACATATGACCAAACTTAAATCATCTTGTTGTTAGGCAGATGGGAGAAGTGCAAAACTTTTGAAGCATCGTTGATACATACGTTTTGAGTGTACCAATTTAGGAAGATTTTGGAAAAACATTTTCCAAACTTTATCAACCATTTTTAACATCAAAATAGGACCATGCCATTTAATTCCCTTGTTTGGTTTTTCTGTGTCTGCTTCACAAGAGGAAGTTTTAGCATGTTAATAGCCACTCAAGCAATTTTAATGAAATGGAAAGATGAATCTTCACCTACCCATACACAGTGGATACATGATGTAATGCCCTATTTAAGCTTGGAGAAAATTAGAAAGTTTCTTTTTGTAAAGATGTGGGGCCCATCCATAAAATACTATCATATTTGGAAGATTTAAGTAATTTGGATCCTGTGGCAATTCTGTCTAGTTTCTGAAGGTCACTATTTGATTCATATCTTTACTTTTTTCTGTAAGGTAACCTTGATTAGAGGGATTGGATAGATTAGATTTTTTTTTTCTTTTATTCCTTTTTTTAGATTAATTGATTTATACACGGGTTTAATTATGGTTGTCCTAGATTATATTATCACATTAGACAGCTATTACTCTGTTATGATCAAGGCTTGCTATATTACAAATCACTCAGTTTCTATCCAGAGTTATTTTCAAGACATGTTTAATCAACAAACATTTATGAATTTGAAATACATTTGTATTAATTTGTGATGTGGATATGATTTTTTTGCTACATCAATAGAATTTCTATGTAAGATTAATGTTAAATTCTAACAATATTTTGAAAAGACAGGAAGCACAAGGCAGTTGATGTTTTGGGGCCCCGAGCCCTTTTCTGGAGGGCCGAAAATTGGGGAGGGGGAGGAGCACAACTCTAGCAGGTAGTAGGTGGATATATATCTGTGATTGAACACAATGCTGGACAAACTCAACAGGGCAGTGTCCTTTATACAGAAAAGATAAAGATACATAACCACCGTTTCTGGCTTGATTCCTTCATCAAGCTACACTCAAAATGTCGGCAGGCAGCCAAACAAAATGGTGGGCAGGGAGGAGCACAGTCCCACAGGCAGGAGGTACAGAAGGAGAGTAGTGAGTGAGATTCCCACAGTACTCCCTTCAGAGAGGAGAATTCTTCAGGGTAGACATTCTTCAAAGAGTTTTGCAGTAGACAGGAGGAAAACACAAAAGTCTGATGGGTAGATTTAGGTGGGGAGGGGGAAGAAGAGAAACCAGTTGAGTAGAGTTGGAGGAAGAGGGCAGAGGACAAGGAAAGATCGCTTTCTGACAGGTGAAAGGAAGGGGTGGGCAGCTGGGGTAGGGAGATGCCATCTGGTTGGAGACTGCAGAGTTGAAAGACAAGGTGTTCCTCCAATGTGCAGGTTGCCTTGGTTTGGCAGTTCATGAGGCCATGGTTGGATATGTCAATGTAGCAGTGGGGTAGGAATTTGAAGTGGTTGCCCACTAGAATTAGTGTTATAATGGACAAAGTGAAGGTGCTGAATGAAAGCATATCCCAATTTACATCCAATCTCCCTGATACAGACGAGGTCTCATTAGAAGCACCAGATGTGGCAAATGACCCCCACATATTCACAAGTGAAGTGTTGCTTCACTTGGAAGGACAGTGAGGGTGGAGGGGCAGCACTTGCAGACTTGGGAGTAAGAACTAAGTGGGTCATGCAGTGGGAAGGGATGAGGGAGTTGTGGAAGGAATGGCCCCTATGGGAAGTGGAGAGGGGAGTAAGGAGGAAGACGTGTCTGGTTATGAGATCTTGTAGATGTGAAGGAGGTTGATGATGTGGAGGCTGTTGGAATGGTAGGTGAGGACGAGGGAAACCCTGTTCTTTTTCCATCTGTGGTGAGGGGGGGGGAGGTGGTGAGGGCATCACCCCCTTACACTTCTCAGCTTCCCCTTCATCTGTCTATTACATGCAAGTCTGCACTCTGTACCGTAGCCCATTTCCCCTACCTTTTTATTCATGCATCTAACTGCTTTTGACACTGTTGAAGAAGGGATCAGGGCTGAAATGTTGAGGGCCTTTTGCTTTCTCTGGCTGCTGCACGATCTGAGTTTTTCCAGCACTTGTGTGCATTGCATCCTATTTAGTTTCTCGGATTAATCTTCCATTAAATTTCACTGAATTAATGCAATCAATTCATTTATGTTGAACAATTAAGTATAAAACTTCAGGAAATTAAGGGCCTTTTAGTTTTCTTGGGAGAGGCATGGTTAGCGTAACTGTTCGCGCAACGCTGTTGCAGTGCCAGCAATTGGAGTGGGGTTCCAATCCTGCACTGTAAGGAGTTGGTACATTCTCTCTGTGCCTGCTTGGGTTTTTTTTTTTTGCACGGTCTCTGGTTTCCTCCCATCACTTGAAATGTACCAGGGGGTGTAGGTTGATGGGTGTAATAGAGTGGCACAGGTTTGTGGGCCGAAATGGCTTGTTTACAGCGCTGTCTGGTTAAATTAAAATTATTCACCATTTTACACTTTTTCAAAATTCAATTTATTGTTGTTGTAATAATGCATGAAATTGCTTCTGCCTGCTGGAAGGCAGACAGATTTGCCATTGGCAGAAATCGCCTGAATAGCGTATTAAAGTCAGGGAAAAAGAGTCACTGAGTGTCACCTTCAGCATCTCCGCAGCCACAAAGTCCAGTCCAAATCATTGGTAATCTGAGCTCCAGATCAGAACATCTGATTCAGTCAGGAACCCTTAAGTGCCTTTGGCACCCCCTCACATCCCGATTCCAATACTTGGCACCCCTTCAGCCAGTCTCCAGCAGTCTGTAGCCAGGTGTGAGTCTCTCAACAGTAGCTCCTCGCCTCGCGTCGCTGGCAGTCCACTGAATGTGTTGGTCTTTCAGCCACAGAGCCCCCTCACTGGTCCACTGCTGTGGCCACTCTCTCATGGGTCATCTCCTCTACTTCTCCTTCTCAGACAGGGAATGGTCTCCCTGTTTTCAGGGGCCCTGTGCAAGTCCTATGGAGTCTGTTACCCCTCGTGGCTGCTGTTGATCATAGGCACCGCCATCTCGGGCTCAGACCCCGTGGTCGTGGTTTTAAGTAAAACTACCATTGGCTTCTTAACGGGCCTATTCAAAGTCTGTGCAGAGCTGATGGCGGTTGACTGGATAGTTGAACCCCTTTGCTCCTCACTCCCCACAGGTCTGCACCAGTGGCAGTGCTGCTATTTTCAACGAATTAATTATGTTTTGGTCTGGTGGCCACAATTTCGGATTAGGGACATGAATTTCACAAAAGCTAAAGTCTGACTAAATGCTGAAATGTATTATCAGGACCAGTCTGACAGAACACTTCTCAACTCATATACCAATATTTATTGTTATCGAGTGGAGAGGCATTTTATTTTTAATTTTAAAAAAGAAATATAACTCCATTACGCTTTGTTCAATTTGCAGTTAAAGCAGCCGACACCGATACTTTGGGGTGAATGTCCAATTTGCGGGAGTGGAACATTGGCCAGCATTGTGACATAAAGCATTCTTCAGACACTTTACCTTAAATTATATGAGCAAAATTAATCAATTTAACTGCACCTATCTTGATTAACTTAATTGCAAAAGGAAGACAAATTTTGACTAGCCTATTTAACCACATGTACCTGTAAATCAGGATTCTGTTGTGAACTGTGCTTATGAATTCCACATACAGAGTACCAATTCCTGGCAGCGTATGCTTTACATTGTAAAGAATTGCAGTCCCACCGGGATCTGGTCTGGGATCCCTACTCTTTGTGTTTTTTAATAAAAATGACCTAAATGAAGAAGTGGATGGATGGATCAGTAATTTTGCAGATGAGGTGGAAGAGTTGTGGATAGTGCTGACGGTTGTCATAGGTTACAAGAAGTATAGACAGGAATTGGAGTTGGGCAGAAAAGTGGCAGATATTGTTCAATCTTGATAAGTGTGAAGATGAAACCTAAAGGCTGAGTACAGAATTAATGGTCAGATACTTAACAGTGTGGAAAAGCAGAGGGACTTTGGGGTTTAAATACTTGCATCTCAAGGTTGCCATTCAGGTTGATAGGATAGTTAAGAAGACCCTATTGGATGCTGGGCTTCATTACTCGAGGGATTGAGTTCAAGAGTTGAGTTCAAACCTCTGGTGAGATCACACTTGGAGCATTGTGTTGAGTTCTGGTCACCTCATTATAGGAAAGATGTGGAAACGATGGAGAGGGTGCAGAGGAGATTCACCAGGATATTGCCTAGATTGGAAAATTGGTCTGATGAGGCAATATTAGAAGAGACAGGGCTTTTTTCCTTTGTAGTTGAGAAAGCTGAGAAGAGACTTGCTAGAGGTCTGCAAGATTGAGAGACGTTGATAAAGTAGACATCCAGCACTTTTTCTCAGGGTGGAAGTAGCAAACACTATAGAGGTCATCTGTACAAAGTGAAGGGAGTGAAGTTCAGGGGAGACATGAGGAGTATGTTTTTTTTTAAAGCACAGTTGTGGGTGTATGGAGGGCCTTGCCAGGGATGGTGGTGGAAGCTGGAACAATAGGAGCATTTAAGAGTCTCTTAGGCACATGGATGAAAGAAGAATGAATGTTTGAGGTTAGGAGCAATGCTCAAGAGATAGTGCAACTTAATATTGGAAAAACATAAGTGAGATGACATCTTAGGTGAGAGATGATTCTTGTGCCTTGTCTTCAATTTTACACGGGTGGCAGATCAGAATCTCATCTTTGGCTCATGCTACCAATTTATCTCAGATGTGCATTGGAAACATCCCAAACCATATAACCATATAACCACTTACAGCACAGACCAGGCCAGTTCGGCCCTACTAGTCCATGCCGTAGCAAATCCCCACCCTCCTAGTGCCACTGGCCAGCACCCGGTCCATACCCCTCTAGTCCCCTCCTATCCATGTAACGATCCAGTCTTTCCTTAAATGTAACCAATGATCCCGCCTCGACCACATCTGCTGGAAGCTCATTCCGCATCCCCACCACCCTCTGCGTTTTTAAAAAAAAAAAAAAAAAAATTCCCCTCATGTTTCCCTTATCATTTTCCCCCTTCAATCTTAAATCATGTCCTCTAGTTTGAATCTCCCCCTTTCTTAATTGAAAAAGCCTATCCACATTTACTCGGTCTGTCCTTTATAAAATCTTAAACACCTCTATCAAGTCCCCTCTCAATCTCCTACGCTCCAGAGAAAAAAGCCCCAGTCTGCACAACCTTTCCCTGTAACTCAGACTCTGAAATCCTGTCAACAAATCCTTTGAACATATTTCTAGTCTGTTTTAATTTCAAGTGATATTTATTGTAGCTTGTATTACAACTAATTTTTCATTTCTCTGGTGTGCACCCATAGAGATTTCAATGCGTTTTCTTTGAAACAGTGTTAATAAAGACTAACTTTCACCATGGCTGCCCTGCTGTTCGAGATCTGAGTGAGACTGGAGGGTGACTGCACTGAGACTGTAATTGTGCAGATGGGCTGCATGGACTCTTTTTTTGCAATTCTACATGATCTTCAGATAAAAGTAGTTTTGCTTTCTATTCTATTCTCTGTGATCATCGGGTTTATTGTTGGAACACATCAGATGGAGAAGGGTGTGAAGAATTTGAACCGCAGCCTCAGGAAAATAACTTGCTAATTTTTAATGTTTGTTTTTCTGATTATAGTTAGCAGTAAATGCTTGCTTTGAAATGTATAACCAACTTTCACATTTCCTGGACACATGACTGCTTACCGTTTCAATGCAGTATTGGGCATCAGTGCCAAGTGTAATAATACCAAGATTTCAAAATTTCTTTGTTGCCATGTAATAGTGCAGACGTAAAATGTTACATGAAATTGTTTCTTGCCTGCCGTAAGACAGACAAAAAGTAGCCATTAGTGTCGACCAATGCCGTTACAGTACGAGAAAGGGAAGCAAAAGAGTTTCTTCAGAGTCACCGAGTGTCCGTGGATTTACTTCCATGAGTCCTGCAGCCTCTGCACAGATTCCTGTTCGAGCTCCCGATTGAAAACTCCAATGTGACCACGAAGCCTTCAGTTCCCGAGGCTCTTAGGCTGCTCTCTTTGCCCTTAGCACCCTCTAAAATCCCGGTTCTGATACCTGGTGGGCAAAAGGCAATCTCTAGGAGCCCGGGAAAGTCCTTTGACAGTCTGTGTGTGTCTCTCTGCTCCCGCACTCCTGGGTCCACGTCAGCGGCAGTGCTGCAATTACAGCAGCTCTAACAGCATTGCCATATTTTTTGAGACTGAAACTAAATATCTCCTCTGCTTTAAATGTCCATTGAACTGACTATGAAAAATTGCAGATCCTGTTTTTATTTGCTCACATGCTATAAAACTTGAATAAGTACGTTTTAGATCCATTGGGGAAATGAAACCTGATGGAGTATATAGTTCCCTATCCATGGAGGGTGAGGTAAGGTCCTGCCAGGCATCCTTCAAATGAAATTGGTGTTCGCTGATCCGTTTCATTAAAGCTCCCACTCTGATCAGTTCTCAGAATACTGTGAAGTTCTCAATTAAAAAGGGAACAGTTGAGACATTTTTCCAATAGATTTCCAATATGATTAAACAGTCTGTGAACTTCAAATTTATACTTAGACCTTCAGAACGGTAACAGGCCATTTCAACCCACAAGTCCATGTCACCCGTTACACGCAATTAACCTACCTCCCCAGTACAGTGGGAGGAAACTGGAGTCCCCGGGGGAAAACCCACACGGGGAGAACGGACAAGCTATTTACCGACATAATAGGATTCGAATCCCAAACGTTGGGGATGTAACAGCGTTGCTACACCAAGACATTGAGAGCTGGGTTTGGTTGCCAGTTTGAAGGACTTTGCCTCAAGATACCATCCAGAATTTAATATTTCTGGCAGAGTAAAAAACTTTTTTTTTCATTTAAAAAAAAATACTCAGCATATTTCTCCTTCGAATATGAGACAATGCAGCCAAGATTAAGCAATCTGATTGAATGTGTTTGGTGACATGATTATGAAGGCTAACAAAATGTTTGCCATTCTGAAAAACAAAGATAAAACTGTAGATGTTGGAAATATGAAATAAAAACCCATAATGAACAAGCAAATGCTGTACAAATGGGGAAAAAAATGGCAGCAAGGCTGGAGCTGCTGTAATGGCACCATTACCAGTGGTACAGTCCCAGAGAGAGTGGGAAGTGGAGACACAGGACTCCCCTGAAGTATCTGCTGACAGCTTCGTGCAAGCATTAAACGGCCTGTTAAAAGGAACCAGTGGGGGTTAGGCACATGAATACAACAACATTAACCTCCTTTGAAGAAGACTGCAGAGCCCACCTCACTGACAAAAGACAAAGGAGGAAAAACCCAACACCCAACCCCAACCAACCAATTTTCCCTTACAACCGCTGCAACCGTGTCTGCCTGTCCCGCATCGAACTTGTCAGCCACAAACGAGCCTGCAGCTGACGTGGACATTACCCCTCCATAAATCTTCGTCCGCGAAGCCAAGCCAAAGAAAAAGAAAAAAGAAAGACAACAACAGCCACGTGAGTTGCAGACTCTGGGGGAGCAGTGATCCGGCAACGGGCATGCGTAACAGGGAGGAAAAGCCCCATGGAGAAGCCGAGATGACAACCCTAAGGATGGTGACCACAGTGGTGGACCGGTGAGGGATTCTGCAGCTGAAGCACACACAGGAATAAAGATGTTGGTGACCAGTGGGTAAGGAACCCACGCAGGCTTCAGCCAGCTGGCGAATTGAGGTCCATGGACCCAGGCTGCTGGAGACTGGCTCTAGAGAGCCAGGTATGGGAACGGGTTTCAAGATGGTGTGAGGGCAAGAAGGCTTCCTGATCGTGTTGGATGTTTGACTCTGGGCTCAGATTGCCGATGGTTTGAATTGAACCTGAGTCTCGTGTGGCTGCAGAGGCTGCCGGAGTGCCAGAAGTCAATCCACCGACACTCGGTGACTCCAAGAAGAGTCATTTGCTTTTCTTTTCCTTTTTCTGACTGTAAAGGGTGCCAGACAATGCAAATGGCAAATCTTTTCCTGCCTTGTGGCCAACTGTGGTGTGCTGTTAGACAGTATCAGACACACACAAGGTAAAGACTGTACGACAGGCATAAATCCACCAAGACTTCCACAGAACCAGGCTGGCTGTGGCTGCAGCAACTCAGTGTGAAGCATCGGGAGGCTGGCGCAGGCTTGATCCCGGAGGGTGATTGACACCTGACCGGGTGGGGGTTGATCCCTTCAGGCTGACTGATTGACAGCCGGCCAGGTGTTGTCCTGTCCCCTTACACTCCTGCAGGTACAGAGGTTGCCCCCTGCAGTAGGCCGGCGGTACCACCACTTGCAGGGGAAACAGTGACGTGCTTGTATCACTGCCAAGTGACAGGTACAGAGTCTGTCAGCAAAGCAACATTAACCGTCAAAGTGATTTAAATTTAAAAAAAACTGCATTGTGCAATCCACTACATTAACAGGCTCCTCTCTGATCTACTGCAGAGCTAGCATCTTGAATTTGGGTGCCTCTTGAATCAAGGTTGTAGGTTGACATCAGTATGCACCAGTTTAGCTAGGTAATTGTGGGGAAGACCATCTTGCATGCGATGAGGTCGTTAGCTGTTCATCCGTTCTAGGCAAAGGTCAGCAATACCAAAAGGCTTTGAGCACTGCAATGCCTGGCCCAGTTGGGTGATAGTTGACCTAGAAATTATTGCTAGCATGAGCTCTTATGCAGAAAAATTATTTGATGTACGCTGTTCACAAAAAATGTGCAAGCGGTGCTGTTTCTCGGCTATCAATTTCATCCAAGCCAGCGGCTTCCTTTTGTTTGAGCCTTTCACACGGTGTCACTCCTTCCCTCTCCTTGCCCACGGATCTCCTCCGCATCTGAGTAACTGAGCGGAAACCTTTTTTGATTTTTCTCATTCATTTCCTTTAATTACTACTTAATTCTCAAAAGAAAATACTGATAATAAGTTCACTAATTACCACAATATTGTAGCTAAAACGTCAATATTCAGGTCAGCTGATTGACAATCGGCCAGGTGGAGTCAGCCCTTGGGTGGTCTTCCTGGAGGTACAGAGATCGCCCCCTGCAGTATGCTGGTGGTCACATCACCACAGAAACATCATTCTAATTGGGCAATAATGGCAGTTCTGACTGAAGTGCATTAGAAGTTTCAAAAAAATAAATTAGCATAGAGTTTTAGCCTTGTAGGTAAGCTGGTTTTACGAAAAATGTTTTCATCGTTATAACTAAACACAAGGATTTTTTTTAATTAAAAAAAATAATACATTTCTGCTGAAATACTGCATAAATATTTTGGAAACAGTCATTTTGTTGACACTCCCCCCCCCCCCACCTCTGATGGCATCACCTGGCATCACCTGGTGAGGTCCGCAGCCCCCTTGCCCACTCACCGTGCCACGTTTATTCACGTTTTCCAAATGAATAAAAGGGTGAACCTCAGACTGTGATGTATTGCAACTGTTAAATTCTATGCAAATGATTAAGTTCAGACTTTGTCCAGAGATGATTGCAAACACTGATTTAAAGGAAAAAAATAACATATCATCTTCTTGAAAAAAGTATTTTTGATAGCGTTCAGTACTTTCTCTCCTCTGGGTGATATTTGCCTTGGGCATATTTACCTTCATTGCATCCGCATTAAAACCTGAATTTATTTCTATTTTAGAATCAAAATCGGAATTTATTATAATGAACATAATTGTGGCAGCATTATTATGCATTGCAGTGGCAGCATGGTTGACATAGAGGTTAGCACAAAGCTGTTACAGCGTCAGCCATCGGGACTGGGGTTTGAACCCCGAGCTGTCTGTAAGGAGTGTGTATGTTCTCCCTGTATCTGTGTGAGTTTTCCAGGGGAGCTTTGGTTTACTCCATCCATTTGAAATGGATGGGTGGGGTGTAGTTTAATTAGGTGCGAATTGAGCAGCACAGAATTGTGGGCCCTGTATTTGGAAATTAAAATTTTAAAATAGCTATAAATCACATTTCCGCTAATACATTATTTAAGAATAATAAATAAATTAGTGCAGAAGAAGAAAAAGTGAGGTAGGTCTGTGGTTGATTGTCCATTCAAAAACCTGATGGCAGTGGGGAAGAAGCTGTTATTGTGCCTCTGGGTGCTTGTCTTCAGGCTCCTGAACCTTTTTCCTGACGGAAGCAGAGTGAAGAGGGCATGGCCTGAGTGGTGAGGGGGTCCTTGTGGATTGAGGCTGCACTCTTGAGACACTGGCTCTTGTAGATGTCCTTAATGGAGTGAAGACTAGTGCCTGTGACATTGCAGGCTCGTGCAGCCATTTCCTATTCTGTGTATTGGTACCTCCACACAAGGCAGCGAGGCAACCAGTCCGAATGCTCTGCGAGGTACACATGCAAGAGTCTTTGGTGACAGACCAAATATTCTCCAACTCCTCATGAAGTATACCCACTGGCTTCAACATGGCCCCTTGATGTCAACCAGTGTTTACATTTTAATTCATTCAACACGATATAGTGGTTGGGCAGCATATTTGATGTAGTGATTAGCGTGACTCCTTTACAGCGCTAGCGTGCAGGTCCAGGGTTTGAATCCTGTGCTTTCTGTAAGGAGTTTATACGTTTTCCCCAGAGACTCCAGTTTCCTCCCACCATTTGAAATGTACTGGGGGTGTATGTTGATTGGTTTTAAAATTGGACGGCATGGACCCGTGGGCCGAAATGTCCTGTTATCGAGCTATATGTCTAAATTTAAAATAAAACACACCTGTGATTAATCACGGTCAGAACCTAATTTTTGGTTTTAGCTGGGATGTCTTAATAAAGCCACTTTCACTCTACCGGTTGACTGCTCCTTTCTGGCCTCTTTGTCACTGGAATTCCTACCTAGACTCCCCTACTAGTGTTGTTTCCCATGGGAGGGTAATCTAGGATGAGGGCAGAACTTCAGGATAAAAGGGTGTCGATTTAAATCTGAGCTGCATTTTTTTTTTAGCCAGAGAGTCACGAGTCTGTGGAACTTGTCACAGCCAGCTGTGGAAGGACAATTGTTGGGTGTATTTCAGGCAGAGGTTAACAGGTATTTGATTAGTCAGGATATCAAGGGTTATGGGGAGAAAGGTGGGGAGTGGGGCTGAGTGGGAGGGTGGATCAGCTCTTGATTAGAATGGCAGAGCAGACCTGATGGGCCTCCTTCAGCTCCTATATCTTGAGAATTTGTCATAGGGTTGTAGGTTAATTTGGCAGGGTATGGGAACCAGAGTGATAGGAAAAAGGGTAGGGAAGATAAAGTAATGGCCAGGAAAAGTAAAATAGGAAAAGTTATGTTGGGAGGAGAAAGTAAAAAATCAGATGGTGCAGTGAGTTTTCGGGTCAATGATAGTCTTAAGAAAATTACAAAGAAAAATAGTGGGAAGAAAAATCAAAAGAAAAGGTTACAGAAGTCACTAGATATTCAAAGGACAAAGAGCATAAGGGCACTTTATCTGAATGCCCGCAGTATTAGAAATAAGGTTAGTGAACTTGAGGCGCAAATCGGTACCCATGCCTATGATTGGGTAGCCATCACGGAAACATGGCTACAAGGTGACCCTAAATGGGAATTAAACTTTCAAGGGTATCAGGTGGTGCAAAGAGATAGACAGGATGGTAAAGGAGGTGGAGTTGCACTCTTAATCAAAGATGAGCTCCAGGCAGTAGTGAGGAATGATATAAGATCTAAAGAGCATAATGTTGAGTCCATTTGGGCAGAGATAAAGAATAACAAAGGGAAAAAAATTATTGGTGGGTGTTATCTATTGCCCACCAAATAACAATAGTTTAGTGGCACAGGAAATAAATAGAGAGATAAGTGAGGCATGTAGTAATGATACGGCAGTAGTCATGGGGGACTTTAACCCTCCACATAGATTGGGAAAATCAAGTTGGTCATGGGAGTCTGGAAGAGGACGTCATAGAATGCATCCGCGTTAGCTTTCTTGAGCAGCATGTTAAGGAACCCAAAAGAGAAAATGCTCTCCTGGATCTAGTGTTGTGCAATGAGATAGGTAGAGTAAATGAGGAAAAGTCAGAGACCATCTGGGAAATAGCGATCATAGTATGATTGAATTTCTCATTCAGATGGAAGGGGAAATAGTTAGAACTAAAACTAATATATTATGCTTAAACAGGGGTAACTACCATATGATGAGGGAGGAATTGGGCAGAGTGGACTGGGAGCACAGGCTAATTGATGAAACAGTTGAGGAACAGTGGAAGATTTTCAAAGAAATATTTTGTAATGCTCAACAAAAACATATTCTGGTCAGGAAAAAGGGCAGCAAGGGAGGGAAAAATCAACCGTGGTTAACAAAGGAAATAAAGGAGAGTATAAAATTGAAGGTGCAGGTGTACAAAGCTGCAAAGAGCAGTGGGAAACTGGAAGATTGGGAAAACTTTAAGAGACAACAAGGGGTTACAAAGCGGGTAATAAGAAATGGGAAAAAGGATTATGAAAGTAAATTGGCACAAAATATAAAAACAGAAAGCAAAAAATGTTATAAATATATAAAACGGAAGAGGGTGGCCAGAGTTAACATAGGACCCTTGGAGGATGAGAAAGGAAAACTGGTAGCAAAAAATTAGGAAATGGCCGAGGCATTGAACAAATGTTTTGTGTCAGTCTTCACGGTGGAAGGCACATCCAGCATGCCCAAGTGCGGAGTTAAGGATGCGAATGTTGGGGAGGGCCTTGATAAAATAGTTGTTACAAAGGAAGTAGTGATGGAGAAACTAATGGGACTAAAGCCAGACAAATCACCTGGTCCTGATGATATGCATCCAAGGGTTCTGAAGGAAAAATGGCAGAAGTTATAGTTGATGCATTGGTGGTCATATACCAAAATTCCTTGGATTCTGGGCAGGTCCTGGCAGACTGGAAGACAGCAAATGTCACGCCACTTTTTAAGAAGGGATGTAGCCAGAAGACTGGAAATTATCGACCAATTAGCTTGACGTCTGTAGTTGAAAAAATGCTTGAAGCCGTCATTAAAGATGAAATAGTGAAACTTTTGGAACGTAAAGGTTCAATCAGGCAGACGCAGCATGGTTTTAGAAAGGGAAGATCTTGTTTGACAAACTTGTTAGGATTCTTTGAGGATATAATGGGTGCGGTGGATAGAGGGGAACAGGTTGATGTTGTATATTTGGATTTCCAGAAAGCGTTTGATAAGGTGCCGCACAAAAGACTTAGCAGTATGTTACAGGAAAGTGGAGTCCGGGGAAGTATATTAGCCTGGATTGAAAATTGGTTGTCTGACAGGAGGCAGAGAGTCGGGATAAATGGGAGTTTTTTAGGTTGGCAGAGAGTGGTAAGTGGGGTGCCACAGGGGTCAGTGTTAGGCCCACAACTGTTCATCATTTACATTGATGACTTGGAGGAGGAGGAGACAAAATGTGGTGTAGCCAAGTTTGCGGATGACACCAAATTGAGTGGAAGAGCAAATTGTAATGAAGATGTGGAGAGTCTGCAGAGGGTTATAGTTAAGCTGGATGAGTGGGCAAAGGTCTGGCAGATGGAGTACAATGTTAGTAAGTGTGAGGTTATCCACTTTGGCAAGATAAATAAAAGAGCTGAATATTATTTAAAGGGTGAAAAACTACAGCATGCTGTTGTGCAGAGGACTTGGGAGTGCTTGTGCATGAATCGCAAAAAGTTGGGTTGCAGTTGCAGCAGGTTATTAAGAAGGCAAATGGAATGTTGGCCTTCATCGCTAGAGGAATTGAATTCAGGAGTAGGGAGGTAATGTTGCAACTGTATAAGGTACTGGTGAGACTGCACCTAGAGTACTGTGTCCAGTTCTGGTCTCCATATTTGAGGAAGGATATACTGGCTTTGGAGACGGTCCAGAGGAGGTTTACTAGGTTGATCCCTGGGATGAAGGGGTTGACTTATGATGAAAGATTAAATCATCTAGGATTGTATTTGCTCGAGTTCAGAAGAATGAGAGGAGATCTTGTAGAAACATATAGGATTATGAAGGGTATGGATAGGATAGATGTAGGAAGGTTTTTTGAGCTGGTCAGGGAAACTAAAATGAGAGGACACAGTCTCAAGATTCGGGGGAGTAGATTTAGGACAGAAATGAGGAAAAATAGTCTTTCCCAGAGAGTAGTGAATGTTTGGAATTCTCTAACCAGGTAAGTGGTTGAGGCTGCCTCATTAAACATATTTAAAATTCGGTTAGATAAATTTTTACATGATAGACGAATTAGGGGATATGGGGAGAAGGCAGGTAGGTGGAGTTAGGTCATAAATTAGATCAGCCATGATCTTATTGAATGGCGGAGCAGGCTCGATGGGCCATTTTTGGCCTACTCCTGTTCCTACTTCCTATGTTCCTATGTTAATAACAGATTTCCAGTATCTGTTATTTTTTTTCAATGGCATTACCTGCTCTTTGGTCCAGATCAGTAGGCTTCTCTTTGTTGTTGCTTGAGTTTAATAATTAAGGTCAAGCTAGGGACAGCACTGTTTACATAGCAGTTAATGCAACACTATTACAGCACCAGCATCTCAGATTCAAATCCCACACTGTCCATAAGGAGTTTGAGGGATGGTATTTACAAATATTTGAAGGTACAGGGATTGCTAGGGAGTAATCAGCATGGTTTTGTCAGGGGTAGATCATGCTTGACAATATCTGATTGAGTTTTTCGAGGGGGTTACAAAAAAGGTTGATGAAGGGAAAGCTGTGGATGTTGTCTATTTAGACTTTAGTAAAGCTTTTGACAAAGTTCCCCACAGGAGGTTAAGAAAAAAGGTGGAGGCATTAGGTATAAATAAGGAGGTAGTGAAATGGATTCAGCAATGGTTGGATGGGAGGTGTCAGAGAGTAGTGGTAGAAAATTGTTTGTCCAATTGGAGGCCAGTGACCAGTGGAGTTCCTCAGGGATCGGTCCTGGGTCCACTACTGTTTGTTATATATATATTAACGATCTGGAAGTAGGGGTGGAGAATTGGATAAGCAAGTTTGCAGATGATACAAAGATTGGTGGTGTTGTGGACAGTGAGGAAGATTACCGTAGATTAAAAGGTGATTTAGGAAGGATGGAGATGTGGGCTGAGAAATGGCTGATGGAATTTAATACAGATAAGTATGAGATGTTACATTTTGGAAAGGCAAATCTAAATAGGTCATATGCATTAAATGGTAGGCTATTGGGATGTGCAGAGCAACAAAGGGATTGAGGAGTGATGGTAAATAGTACCCTCAAGGCTGATACTCAGGTAGATGGTGTGGTGAAGAAGGCATTTGGAATGTTGGCCTTCATAATTCAGAGTATTGAATTCAAGAGTAGGGAGGTTATGATGAAATTGTACAAGGCATTGGTGAGGCCAAATTTGTAGTACTGTGTACAGTTTTGGTCACCAAATTATAGGAAAGATATAAACAAAATAGAGAGAATGCAGAGAAGGTTCACGAGAGTGTTGACAGGATTTCAAGGTTTGAGTTGCAGGGAAAGGATGTGCAGACTAGGGCTTTTTGCTCGGGAGCGTAGAAGATTGAGGGGGGACTTGATAGAGGTGTTTAAGATTTTAAAAGGGACAGACAGAGTAAATGTGGATAGGCTTTTTCAATTAAGAATAGGGGAGCAACAAACTAGAGGGCATGGTTTAAGATTGAAGGGGGAAAATTATCAGGGGAACATGAGGGGAAATTTCTTTACGCAAAGGGTGGTAGGGATGTGGAATGAGCTTCCGACAGACGTGGTTGAGGCGGGATCATTTAAGGATTGACTGGATAGTTACATGGAGAGGAGAGGACTGGAGGGGTATGGACCGGGTGCTGGTCAGTGGGACTAGGAGGGTGGGGATTTGCTACGGCATGGACTAGTAGGGCCAAACTGGCCTGTTCTGTGCTGTAAGTGGTTATATGGTTATATTTACGTTCTCCCTGTGTATGTGTAGGTTTCCTGCAGGTGCACCGGTTTCCTCCCACCCTTCAAAATGTACCAGGGGTTGTGGGTTAATTGGGCAGCACTGACTCATGGGCTGGAAGGGACTGTTTCCATGCTGTATGTTGTTAGGTCTGCTTTGTTCATGAATGAGTGAGACAAACACCAGGCTGAGTCGAAATCAGGGTTCTTTGTTCTTTATTACCGGATTGTAACACTTGCGACTAACCATGTTAGTCGGAGAATGCATTCTGCCGTTATCAGCAAAATGGTGATTTTTTATACCCTTGGATATGTGCTTAGAACATCATCATATCATTACTTGTCCAATGACTAAAACTGTTGCTATCCTTTCCCTGCTAGCTTCCTGCCTCTCAATCCATCAATGTCTCTCTTATCTTGTAAGTACAAGGATGCATTCACATCTTGTTACAGCCCTGCACATTCCCATCTCATGATGTTTTACCTAACAGGAGTACAAGGACACCTCCCCTTCTTGTTACAGCCCTGTACAGGGTAACTCCTTACACATTCCCATCTCATGATGTTTTACCTTACAATCCCTCCTTTGTCCTCTTTAGAGGACAATCTCGCCCTGACTATGCTACCACCGCGTTACATTAGTTCGCCTATTATTGCCAAGCTCTATACGGGTTCTGTTCACAGGGCAGTTCGGCTGGTGGGCGAGGGCTCCCCCAACCCTCCTTTGCGTACACCCCCCATCCGTCACCCCGATCCCATTGCCCGTTTACAAGTTTCATCCCATTTGCCCCCAAGCAAAAAACTAGCTAACCCCCCGTACATTAGTAAATTCCCAAGTTAACATATGGTCTACAATCTAATTCATAATACTTGTTCTACAATCTGATTAATAATGTTTGTGTTACAATCAATGTTATAATATTTGTTCTACAATCAAGGTTATAATATTTAGGTTACAAGCAAGGTTAAAATTATATGTGTAACAATCTAATTCACAATCCCTCCTTCCCATCACATTCCCCATCAGACTCCAGATCGATCTCAGCAACTTTCTCCGCCTCCTGTAATGTGAGATAGTCTTGCTCCACAGCCTGCACAGCTTGATATTTCGGAGGCAGTTCATCACGGTCAGCAAAGGCTCTCTCTATGGTCCTCGTGACCAGCATTCGAATGCATGGAATACAACAACAGCCACAAGTAATAAAAATTGATACAGAAATGAACAAACCCAGCAAAAGTTGTCCTAACAATGTGCTCCATCTCCCAAACACTCCCTGTAACCAGGATAAAACAGGATTGGAGACTCCAGACTGGGCTTTTAATTCTTTCGCCAATGCCCTAAGTTTCGTTAACCCCTTAGTGAGTGATCCATCTGGCCCTGTGTTATTAGAGATAGAAGTGCAGCATAGATCTCCAAACATAGCACACACTCCACCTTTCTCTGCCAGGACCATATCAATCGCTATCCTATTCTGAAGTGTCATAAGGGAAGTTTCTGACAGTTGTTGATGTATTGCCTCAACAACGTCCCTGGTCAAATTTGCAAGGCGCTGGACATTATAGTGAATAAGGTTGATCCTATTAACATTAACATGGAAATCGTAAAAGCGGGTGGGGTAAGGTGATCCTTTGGTTATGCCCGTTGCAGATAGTACATTCAGCTCTAAAGTTGTCAATGTGCTCGCGTAAGTGGGGATTCCACCAATGTTGTTTAAGCGTATTATAAGTTTTGGTGGCGCTAATGTGATTCGGCCCATGTGCTTCTTCAAATAATAGCGGGAGTAATTGACGAGGGGCAACTATCGTACCTATAGGGGAGCGCCAAACATGTACTGTCTGATTTTCATAGCTGATCTCCTGTCGAGTGGCACCGCATTTCATCCATTCCTCTTTCTCACTTGGGCTAGCTTTTTCCTGTATTTCTATTAGGTGCTCAATATTCGGTGGGGGTCCCTCTCCCTTCTCATCTGTGTAGTCATTCAATCTGCTACAAGTCTCCTTAGTTTCAGATTCATTTTTTTTGTTATGGGACCTCAAAATCATCCCCTGTATATGTTCATGATAACCAGTAACCTGTTTGGCTGCCCTGTCAGCCGCCGTGTTTCCCTTCCCTTCCTTTGTGTTATCTGGGGAATGGCCCGCCACCTTAATTAGGCTCAGAGCCCGGGGAAGCATGACCTGTACTGTAGTAGGTTTTCGATACCCTAGTATCTTTTCTCTATGTGCCTCAGACATGGCCGTACCGTTTTTACCCACGAGTCTTCCTAGGAAAGTTACCACCCTCCTTCCGATCTGACATTTCGACCTTTTTACTTTAAATCCAGCCTCGCCTAACCCCTTGAGTAAAACTGCTGTCCCTGTCAGGCACTCATGTGGCGTTTTCCCTGCTAATAGTAGGTCGTCTACATACTGAATCAGTGTAACATCTTCCGGGAGCTTTAATTTCATTAGGATTTCGCTAAGGGCCTGATTGAACAGTCCTGGACTGTCCTTATAACCCTGAGGTAATCTAGTGTATGTGTACCGATGTGCTTGGTAAGTGAAAGTGAACCAGTCTTGGCATTCCTCAGCTAATTTCAAGCAGAAGAATGCGTTTGCCAGATCAATGACAGTATAGTATTCGTGCTCCGGACTCAGAGCCCTAAGTGCTACATATGGGTCTGGGACTGGTCTCCCGATGGTCTTGGTAGCCAAGTTAATCTCCCGGAGGTCGTGTACCATCCTCCAGTCTTTTCTACCCGGTTTGGGAACAGGCATGATGGGCGTGTTCCACATACTGTCAGGTGCCGCCCTTAAAACCCCTGACTCCATTAACCCTTCTATCGTTCCTTTAATACCCTCCTCCTGACTGGGCGACAAGCGGTATTGTTTTCTCCATATTGGTTTCTGCCCAGGGTTGGCCAATTCTAGAAATACCTCTCCTTTTATTACTCCCACATCATAGGGCCCCGTTGTCCATATATGTGGACTCAGATTAGAAAGATATTTGTCTGAGTCTCTGTGATCAATATTTTCTCCTTCTATGGCTCGGTCTCTTTCTACTTTCTCATTCACTACCTGGTCCCATGCTTCAATATTCAGTCTGACAAATTTTCCTCCCTCCGAGGTGGAATATCCCGGGATTTCTGTCTGCCTGTACTCACACCCTATCGCTTCCTTTACCATCGGACCCAGCTGTCGAGCGTGATGATCTTTGGCAATACCCAAGGTCACATGAGGCACACTTTCTACTCCTAAGCAGAACCACTCCATTTGTTCTTCTGTCATGACAACCATAGCAGCTATTCCCTCCTTACCTACAAAGATAAATGGACAATGTATCGTTTCTGTCTTCCCTTCTTTTAGAGAGTCCCACCTCTCCTCATATTCCTGGTCCGGGTGGATGGTGTAGTTTAATGTAACATGCATAGGATCTAGTGGATAATGGTAATCCCCATACCGAGGAATACTGGCCCTCCACTCAAAAAACTGTTTAATCAGCCCTGGGCCTGGTTCATCATACAGTAGCCGACTCCAGAAAATACTAACCTCCACAGAGTCTTCTGAAGCGTTAGATGGGGTCATTACTATAAACTGTCCTCCCCTTCTTATTGTATCCCCTGGGTATGTTAACCGAAGGCCCTTCTCAGAACATTGTATGGTTATTCCTAGTTTGGTAAGAATGTCCCTTGCTAATAAATTAATGGGGCAACTTGGCACAACCAGGACAGGTGTTTTAACCCTTTGTCGTCCAAATGTCATGTCGATGTTATCTGTATAGGGCTGTGTTTCCCTTATCCCGGAGAATCCTATTGTAGATAATGTTTTGCCCGAAAATGTGCTCCCTGGGGGTTTTTTAATCACTGTCGTAACTGCTGCCCCTGTGTCAACCATAAATTCAATTATTTCTCCATTTTCCGTCCCCCAAATTTTTGGTGGCTCCCAGGGAGGCGTGATTTTTGATTCTCCTGGGCACCGTCAATAATCAAATTCAGCACCTTCCTCAATATAGTCATTACACTGAGGTGCCTGGACTTGTTGATCACTCTGCCACCCCCCGATTCTCTGGGGCCCATCAATGTGTCCACCCCTACCCCTTGCTTGTCCTCTTAAGTTTCCTCCTCTTTCCCGATAGCCTCTAATAGAGGGTAATCTTTTTCCCCTTGCTCTCCCAGCCTCCGGACAGTTCCGCTGGTAATGTCCAGGATTTTGGCAGTACCAGCATACTGCATGTTCCCCTCTATACATTGTACCTAGCTGTCTTTCCCAACCATTTCTTACTTGGGGTCCCGGATTTATCACTGGCCCCATGACCTGTGGGACTATCTGTTGGGCCGCTAATTTAACCCCTATATGTTCTATGGCTCTCACCAATTTATCGGTTGTTTTGTCCACCTCCTTCTGGGACGCACTTTCTGACCTAGCATGCTCTGATTGACGATGTCGTTTGATTGCATGTGTCAGGCGTCTTTTCCACAAATCCTCTGACATTGTCTCTACTCCCACAATGTCCCTTAATTTTGCTTGAACCGTAGCAGGTAGTCCGTTTATTATCCCATTACGAAAGTGAGCCCTTCCTAAGGGGCTGTGGTCAGGTCTTTCCCATAAGTCCCATGCTCGAGTGAAATACTCGTGTGCAGTCTCTCCTTCCTTTAGTTGAAGGGTTACCAAGGCATCCAAACTATAGGGTGTAGGAAATGTTTCTCTAAGTGCTTCCCAAAATTTATTCCGAAGTGGGTTAAATTCTATTTCATCCCCCAATTTACTGCTTCTTACAATTCTCTCTATTTGCTTCAGGGCCCCTTCTGCCTTTAATTTTATCATGATAGTTCTGACATCTGCGAGTGCTAATTGTTCTTGGCAGGTTTCTCGCTCAAAACAAGAAATCCATGGACTAGCCCCATTACTCAACGGAGGTAGTTTTTTCATTAAACTCTCTAAGTCCATTCGTGACCAGGGTACATATTTTTGAGTTCCCCGTCCCGTGATCAGTAATGGGCATTGATATCTCAATTTTGGGGATTTCTGCTCCTTCTTTACTCTTGGCATGCATTTATTTATCCCACCTTGTTCTGACTCTTCTTCGTCACTGTCACTGTCCCTATCAGCTTCCAATGTCTCAGGGTCAAAGGTATATTGGTCACGTTCATCTCTAAGATAATCTTTTCGGCCATAGTTTAGTTGTTTCACATCTTTCTCTTTTGTCCTAACTATGTCCAGGTAGGCATGTCTATTTTTCTCCCTCCCGAGTCTTTTCCTTTTACTTTCCTCCCATGGTGGATCGTATCTCGTTTCCTCATCTGTACTACACTTTTCGTCCTTTACTCCTATTACCATTCCTTCAGCTTTAATTTCTCCTGACAGTGTTGTAGTTATCTTTTCCACTTCCTTAAATACACCTACCATTAATTCTTTTTGATCCTCACTGATCTGCCCCAGCACATTAATATCTCTGTTTAAGTTTTTAATGTTATCCTGAACCTTTTTCATGTTCCATTTCTGTATCTCTAACTCCTTTTCTATTTTCTTGGACTCCAGAGGGGTCTCTACATCTATTACTCCCCCTTCTATTTTTATTAAAGGGGCCTGTACCTCGTCTGATGTGTCCCTATTCCCGAGGTTCTTGTCACACCCCAGTGTCTCAATATCTGGATATAAGGGACGTGACTCCAGTATCCCATCTGGGGTGCCAGGGGCACCTTGTGACTCCACATATGCATAGGGCGGGGGTCTACAAGCTATTTCTACAGGGGCCATAATAGGTGGGTTATCAGGGAGACCAAATTCTTCGAAATATAGCTAGGACATCGCGGTACTGCATCTCCTTGTCTCTCACCCTCTTTTTTGCTGACTCGCGATTAAAGATTTTGTTTTCTGTGTCCCGTTTGTATAATTGTATAAGACTCACTTATAAATGATTTATTGTCAGAGTACATACATGACATCACATACATCCAGAGACTATGAGAGAGAGAGAGAGAGCATAGCGAGAGAAAGAGATAGAGAGGCAGATACACAGAGCACAAGAGATAGAGAGAGAAAATGCCTTGCACTGGCCCCACTGGGAGAAAAGTCTTCAGATTAACACTTTCGTTTCAAAGGTTTTAAAAGGTTCTCATCCTGTGATCACTGGTCTGGATCAGATTGGGTCTCCCACCACTGGGAACTATCACTCCTTCCTTCCCTCCCACCTCGAGTGAGCTACATGTCAGCCCACAATGTCTGCCCTGATCCCGCAATGGTGGGGGTGCGGGAAAGAGGGAGGGAGAGAGGATAAAACAGGATCCCATTTGATGCGGAGCTGGAATTGTGGGCACAAAATTAAAACCAAATTGTATTTCTCTGCCCTGCCCAACCTGGGGATTTCAGGGCAGCACCGCCACAGATTGGGATTGGGAGGGGGAGTGGGTGAGAGAGGGGGGGGGGAGAAGAGAGAGAGGGGGAGAGAAGAGAGAGGGGGGAGGGTGAAAGGAGGGAGGGAGAGAGCAAACCCGGACACTTCGTGGCTGGAAACTGGAAACAGGCACTTTTCCTTTCCCTTCTGTGTTTTGTTTCTTCCAGCTTATCTAAGCCTCTACGTTTTAAATTTTTTTTTTTCTCACCTGTCAGGAACATCTCAGTGCCCCCGGGTAACCAACCCCTCTTCCTCCAGCGGTCTACACATTTTCGGAGCATTTTTTGTTTTTCCAATGCCGCATTACTGGTATTTCGCTCCTCTAATTCCTGATTAATTTCCTTAATAACTTGGTCAAAAGTCTTAGCAGGCAACTGTACAGCCATAGCTGCGGGACCGCTTTCTAATGCCTGTTTTAATTTAGGTTCTTGTCCGTTTAGGGGATCTATGTCAACGAAAATTGCTTTTAAAAATGTCTCCTTGCAAGCTGGATGACTAATATCTTTTAAAGGAACAGTCTCTAAGTCTTGTCCTCCAATTGACTTCAGACTGTCCTGTATACTCTGATTGCTCGTTTTCCACTCTCTGTTTTCCCAAAGGGGTCTGAAAGTTAAATTACAACTAGAAAACCAAATATTTGGGCTATACTTTTGTCCTGTTTCCCTGTACCAATCTATGAATTTACGTAACTTTATCTCCTTGGTGATGTTGGGAATACCCTCATTTAACTTATCAAAAGTATTTCGAATAAACCGGGTGTCTCTTAGGAGTTTATCAACTTTTTCATTAATATCTCCTACCTGATCCGGACACAGCTGTCGCAGCCTTCTGTCGTCGTTCTTGTTCACCAGGCAGGCGTCCCTGAGTACTTTTTTTGTTGTCTCAAGGTCTCTAGTGTCTGCTGTGGTATTCCACCACGGCGAATTGGGGAAATAAATTCTTAACTTCTCAAGTGTACAGACATTATCATACCTACCGGACATTTATAAGTCAGTCTCTCAGATACAATTGAGGCCAATAAGCCTGAACCTTTGTTTTCTTTCAAAGCCCAACCTTCACGTGGGAGATTTCTCCTCTTAATAACCAGTTTAGGGCAGAAAACTCAGGTCCTCAATTGTTTATAGACCACCTTCTCACTCTATTGGACTTTGCAACGACACAATAAAGACTTTTAAACTCTAGTAGTTTCTTGCGAAGCACTTAATAAATGTCATTCAAACACCTTAAGGACTTTTATCTTGTCTGTAATCACTTACGTGTTACAATCCTGGCATGCGACCTTCAATTGTGGTCGTCTAATTTGTCCGATCTCCAGTTCTTACTGACAATCATAAAGATTTTTAAAAAAAAGAGAATTTTGTTAAAACAGGCTTCTCTGGACCTTTTTATCAGCCGGCTGAGATGATTGTCAGAAAAAACAGAAACCGTCGTCCAGTGTTCACTCACCCATCACGTCGGGGTCACCAAATTGTTAGGTCTGCTTTGTTCATGAATGAGTGAGACAAACACCAGGCTGAGTCGAAATCAGGGTTCTTTGTTCTTTATTACCGGATTGTAACACTTGCGACTAACCATGTTAGTCGGAGAATGCATTCTGCCGTTATCAGCAAAATGGTGATTTTTTATACCCTTGGATATGTGCTTAGAACATCATCATATCATTACTTGTCCAATGACTAAAACTGTTGCTATCCTTTCCCTGCTAGCTTCCTGCCTCTCAATCCATCAATGTCTCTCTTATCTTGTAAGTACAAGGATGCATTCACATCTTGTTACAGCCCTGCACATTCCCATCTCATGATGTTTTACCTAACAGGAGTACAAGGACACCTCCCCTTCTTGTTACAGCCCTGTACAGGGTAACTCCTTACACATTCCCATCTCATGATGTTTTACCTTACAATGTCTACATTTTTTTTAAATAATAATTCCTGTGCTTGGAGTTAAACAAGAAAATCTGCCGATGCTGGGGTCCATGCAATTCCCAAAAGTGTGGGAGAAAGTCAGCAGGTCATGCAGCATCCTTGGGAAATAAAAGGCAGTTGACATATTGGGCTTGACCCCTTCGATGGGATTCCCAATGAGGGGCTCAGGCCTGAGCCATTGGATGCCTCCTGATTCCCAGGGTTGCTGACTGACCTGTTGAGCCTCTCCAGCAATTTTGTGCATTGCATATTCTTGCACATTCCCTCTGCACCGCTGTCCCAATGTTTTAAAGGTTGACTCCCTTAATCACATCAGTAATTTTTCTGTAATGTCCAGTGCGTTGCTCATTTAAGCTGGTGGAAGCCTCCTTGGGGGCTTGATTCCATTTCGTGTGCCTTCCTGCAGCTTGCCTCATTAGCATGTCCTCTGGCTCTTTAACCAATTTGTAGTTGGCACTGCTTCTGTTTTCTTTGTCTGTCCTCACTTGAAAACCTAAGGACTGGCTGTATTCATTGATCTACTCTTCAAAATTGTCGACATTTATATTTGTGATTATACAGCTTTGTGATTTTTTTCTTAAAAATACATTTATCAGTTTTGTTACCACCAGATCTCAGCACCATCTTTACAATAAACTTGCTCTATTTTTCACACATCTTCTCTTGCATAATTTTACATCCTGTTTCCAATTTGAATCAAAGCAATATTGCTTTTTAGTTGGGTCCCTTCAACTTCTGGTGTTGACAATGGTGGAAAATCTAATATTTTTCCCATTTGCTCATTTCTCAAAGCTACATTTTTGTTACTCTGCTTGTCTGACAGAATAATTTTACACCAGGCACTAAATGTATGAACTTTTATCATCGTGTGAAGTAATCTCCTGGTACCTATTATACAAGTGATAATGACTCTGTTTAGTGCATATATTTTATAAATTTGTGACTTATAATAGAACACACCAGCATGGAAAACAGGTCCTTCGGCCAATCTAGTATGTGTCAAACTATTTTTGTCTCCTGCTGACCTGCACCCCTTTTATACTGCTCCAATTCATGTGCCTGTCCAAATGTTTCTTAAATGTTAAAATTGAGCCTGCATTCACCACTTCAGCTGGCTGGCAAGAGCTCCCCAAATTCTGTCTGAAGAAATTCCCCCTAAATTTCTCCCCTTTCACCCTTAACCCATGTCCACTGAGGTTCGGTATCTTACCTAACCTCAGTGGGAAAAAAGCTTACTTGCATTTACTCTATCTACACTATCATAATTGTGTATACCTCTATCAAATCTCACCTCATTCTTCTAATCTTCATGGAATAAAGTCTTAACCTTTCCATGTAACTCAGTTTCTCAAGTCCTGGCAATATCCTAGTTAATTTTCACTGCACTCTTTCAATTTTTATAGCTATTAGGTGACCAAAACTTCCCACAATACTCCAAATTTGGCCTCACCAATGTCTTGTAGAACTTCACCATAACATCCCTACTTCTATGCTCAATGCTTTGATTTCTGAAAGCCAATGTGCCAAAAGTTCTCTTTACAACCCTATCTACCTATGACACCACTTTCAGGGAATTGTGTATTTATTCCCGGATCCCTCTGTTCTACCACAGTATTCAGGGCCCTATCATTTTCCATAAATGTCCTGTCTTGGTATGTCCTATCAAAATGCATTTAATTGCATCTACCATTTTTCATCCCATTTTACCAACTGGTCCAGATCCCTCTCCAAACTTTGAAAACCTTCTTTGCTGTCCACAACACCTCCAATCTTAGTATCACCTTCAAACCTGCTGATCCAATTTATCAAGCTATCATCGAGATCATTGATATAGATAACCACCACTATGAACGCAGAACTAATTCTTGAGGCACACCACTAGTCATAAGCCTCCAATCAGTGAAACTGTCAGAGAAACTCTCTGGCTTCTCCCACAAAGACTGTCAAATCCACTTTACAACCTCACCATGAATACTGAGTGACTGAACCTTCCTAACTAACTTCCCATGTGGGAACTTGCCTTACTAAAGTTCATGTAGACAACATCCATGGCTTTTCTTTCATTAACTTTCCTGGTAACCTCAAAAACATTAAGATTTATTAAACACAACCTATTACATACCAAGCCACGTTGACTAACCCTAATCAATCCCTGACCATACAAATATTTGTATATCTGATCTCTTAGACTTTCCAAAAAATTACCTTACTACTCACATCAGGGTCACTGGTCTATAATTTCCTTGGTTATTTTTGGATCCTTTTTTTAAACAACGGAAGAACATGAACTACCCTTCAATCCTTCGGCACCTCATCTTTGGCTAAGGAGATTTCAAATATATCTGCCAGGGCCCCTGCAAAAATTTCAAAATTTCACCTTTGAAATCATTCCACATAACGAGCTTTCTGGCAAGGACATGCAACCTGGACTAATCCATGCATTCTAGATCCTTTCCCATTTCCTCAAAATTGACCTTTCTCCAATTTAAAATCTCAGCCCAAGGACCAAACCTATCCTGATCCATGATCTTGAAACTTGTGATGACTGAACCAAGTGATACCCTACACATATTTGTGTCATTTTACCTGTCTCATTCCCTAAGAGGAGATCCAGTATTGCACTCAATATTTGATAAATATTTAGACCTCTTGGTGATTTATCAGCCACACCTATCTTTAATGGGCCAGTTTATGAAGGATCTGTTGTCATGTGATCATTTCTAAGACCAGGACTACCTTTATTGAGATGCATTGCTTGAGCTTGGAAGCCTCAGCAAGCAGTCTTATTCTGAAGCATAATCTATTCAAACGGGTCCTGGTTGCCTCAGGCCAGTGTGCTGTCTTTCAACAAACTCCAGTGTATGGTTTGTCACAAGTTGATTTGCTTTCCCATTGCAAAAGAAATTAGTTACATTTTGATGTCAATTTCTATGGTTTGTTGGCAAGGTGTAGAAGAAATGAGCAGAAGTCAAGCTAACAATCTTCCTAGATTGAAATTTGGGTTTTTTAAACTATAAATTTAGCGTTTATTATATTCCGAGAGTAATTTGTATTTCAGGTGTTTTTTTGTTAGGCCGACAATCGTACGTTTAATGGAATTTGAAGTGCACAAGACTGAGAAGTGATCATCAGTTGATCTGATCTTGTGTACTTAAGAAGTTCCCTCAATTTGCAGCTTCAGTTCTTCCTTTAATTCACTTCAGGTTTTATTCCATTCTCCTTTCTGGAAATGAATTCAACTTTGTTAATGTTTTTTTAAGCAGTTCTGTTTAGCAAACTATTCTCTTGTCATCCCTTGAATGGCTCGAGCATGTAACATCGGTTATATATCTTTCCCTCCGATGAGCACTGTAAGACCTGCTGAGTTCCTCCAGCATCTCCGGGTTTTCACTGCGATCACAGAATCTTCAGACTCTCATGTTTTGCTTTTTGTCATAAGTCGACATTTTGAATGTAATTCATCAATATATTAGTCAAAGTATCTTTCTCTTTACAGTGCTCTTTTCCATCACTTTCCATTTATTTCTTGATAGTTTTCTTATGACTGAAATCTTCAGTGTTAAAAATTTGAACTTTGAATTATACGAGCTAAAAGACAAGTGTCCAGAGCATTTGAAAATCTTAACTAAAATATAGTCACATTAATTATTCAATGTATCTTTAGAAAAATACTTGTCATTTGAAGCATAAATTATCTGAAACCTCGGCTGACTTGTATGTTCTTGACAGATGTTGGTTGATCTGCTGATGTCTTGTATTCAGTGTTCTTCATGAGATTGCTCTGCAAATGAGATAACTCTGCCAGAGTGCATTGTAGCAGAACATCTATCTTCACATATCTTGCCAAGTTGCTAGTGGTTGGTGAAACTTTGCTTGTTCCTCAACATCCTTGAAAGTAAGAGGTATGTTTCCAGGGTGTGATGTTAAGATTGATATTGACAACTGAATGTGACTGGAGTTTGCTTGAATAAAATGGGCAGAATTTAAAAAAAAAACTACTGATAGTTTAACATGGAAATAGATGAAAGCAATATTGTGCAGGAAGTGGTGAGACCATGTAGGTTAAGGGGGAATCGAAGAGTCGGAACTAATGCTGTCACTTTCGATTATATAAAAAAACTTAATAGGAATGTCTGCAAGTTGAGGAATGAGAGCAATAATTGGAAATTTGTATAGACCTCAATAGGAGAAGGAAATAGATTTGATCAAAAGATGGAAGAGCAGGTGGTTTTAAAATGAGCAAAGAATTATGATGAAAATCTTTAACGAGTTTATTGTTATGTGCATTGCTTCTTTGGCTTGGCTTCACGGACGAAGATTTATGCGGGGTAATGTCCACGTCAGCTGCAGGCTCGTTTGTGGCTGACGTCCGATGTGGGACAGGCAGACACGGTTGCAGCGGTTGTAAGGGAAAATTGGTTGGTTGGGGTTGGGTGTTGGGTTTTTCCTCCTTTGTCTTTTGTCAGTGAGGTGGGCTCTGCGGTCTTCTTCAAAGGAGGTTGCTGCCCGCCGAACTGTGAGGCGCCAAGATGCACGGTTTGAGGCGATATCAGCCCACTGGCGGTGGTCAATGTGGCAGGCACCAAGAGATTTCTTTAGGCAGTCCTTGTACCTCTTCTTTTGTGCACCTCTGTCTCGGTGGCCAGTGGAGAGCTCGCCATATAACACGATCCTAGGAAGGCGATGGTCCTCCATTCTGGAGACGTGACCTACCCAGCGCAGTTGGATCTTCAGCAGCGTGGACTCGATGCTGTCAGCCTCTGCCATCTCGAGTACTTCGATGTTGGAGATGAAGTCGCTCCAATGAATGTTGAGGATGGAGCGGAGACAACGCTGGTGGAAGCGTTCTAGGAGCCGTAGGTGATGCCGGTAAAGGACCCATGATTCGGAGCCGAACAGGAGTGTGGGTATGACAACGGCTCTGTATGCGCTAATCTTTGTGAGGTTTTTCAGATGGTTGTTTTTCCAGACTCTTTTGTGTAGTCTTCCAAAGGCACTATTTGCTTTGGCGAGTCTTTTGTCTATCTCGTTGTCGATCCTTGCATCCGATGAAATGGTGCAGCCAAGATAGGTAAACTGGTTGACCGTTTTGAGTTTTGTGTGCCCGATGGAGATGTGGGGGGGCTGGTAGTCATGGTGGGGAGCTGGCTGATGGAGGACCTCAGTTTTCTTCAGGCTGACTTCCAGGCCAAACATTTTGGCAGTTTCCGCAAAACAGGACGTCAAGCGCTGAAGAGCTGGCTCTGAATGGACAACTAAAGCGGCATCGTCTGGAAAGAGTAGTTCACGGACAAATTGCTCTTGTGTCTTGGTGTGAGCTTGCAGGCGCCTCAGATTGAAGAGACTGCACAATATGTGTATCCCCCCAAAATTCTTTCTTAATTTTTGAAAATGCTCTTGTTTATTTAATTTTATTGTGAACTTGCTAGAAGCCGATTGAGGCCATTTAAACCATCAACAAGTACTTCATCAATAAATTGTTCTTGCATTTTTAATTTTTATTTACTGCACGGTAAAAGCTTTTTCTGGATAATTAAGACCATGCCCTCCCCCCCCCCCCACCACTTCACCAAAATTAAACGACAGCACTGAATGCCTTGGAGGGTAGGAGGAAATCTGAGTACTCGAGGGGAGAACCCATCCTGATACTAGAATGTTCAGCTGAACAATTTCCATGTTTGTAAAAAAAAACACTTTAACAGCTTTTTTTTAAAAAAAAACTACTACTACAGTTATCCTTGTGCAAAAATAAAGTAACAAGAGTACACATGAGACCTTTTTGTGGTGTTGAAGCAGTTAGAGCAACAAGGAGAGGTTCAGGTGCCTGATTCCTTTGCTGGGGAACAGTTCTTGAACATTCTGGTGTTAGTCTTCAGGCTTCTGCACCTTTGGCCTGAAGATAGCAGTGAGAAAAGGTTATGGCCGGGGTGATGGGGAGTCCTTTGTGATGTTGGCTGCCTTCTTGAGCAGAGCCTCACAGATACATTCTGTGATTAGTCTGTGATGGACCTGGCAGGCCCTCGGTCTTCCTGGGCAGTCGAATTCCCACACCTATCAGTAATCTCTGCACAGTGCAGCTGTATAAGTTTGATAGACTGTTTAATGATATCCCAAATCTCCTCGAAGTTTTGCCGTGCTTTCATGCTTTAAAAAAGACAGATGTAAGCTAAAGTACAAGATGGTCTGTGGTCCTGCTACAGATTGAGAAATAAATCTCATATCTTATAATACAGTATGTTTTCAATTCACCAAAAATCAATCAACCAAAATTCCAAATATCCAAAAATTTTTGAGGTGAAACTTAACAGCGCAATTTTGGGAAAAAAAGTTTAAATAAAAATTGACCCTCTTTGCTCAAGTGGGGCTACAGGAAATCAGTTTTACAAAGGAGACATTTGTCCACAGGTTACACATTGAAGGAAAGGGTAGAACTGATATTTATAAATTATCATTTTTTTGCCATGAGATACTGCAACTTTGTGATAACTTGCATTGTTGAATTCTCTGAATTTAGATTGAATGCTGCGCTCTTCCCCTGCCCAAGCCGCACTCTCTCCCACTCATCCGAGCTGTTCCCTCTGTCAAATACCATTTCAGCGGAGTCACTGAAATTCTGCTGAAGGACAATCACTCTGCAATCTTCTACTACTTCCAGGTGAGTTGACACCTAAGACTCCTGGGCAGGATTGGAGACTGTGTGGGGATCAGCGACAACCAATACAAGTACTTTCCTTCTGTTACAGGGCTGCTTTAGAGAAAGTTCCCAAATATCAGAAAAATCTGTTTAACCGAGATAAGTCTGGCTTCAAGCATTTCATATAATTGGAAACTTAATGCCTGAAATTGTTGAAGTCATTGGCCTCAGGAAACATTTGGCTACCACTGATTAAAACATTATTAAATCTCACATTTTAGTACCGTACACCACTATGTCCCCTGATGATCCTCTACTGTCACTATCTGAAGATGACATACAGGCTGCCTTAAGGAGTAAATTCAAAGAAAGCATTCATTCTGGACAGAGCACTGGCTTAGTATAGAAATCCTGTGCTATTTATGGATATCTTCAACAGGGTGCGGTACTCACCTGTTTCAAACAGGCTTTGATCACACCGGACCGACCAGTGGCACTCGCATCAATAGTGATGAAGTGTTTTGAAAGGCTGGTGCTGAAGCAGATCTGCTCTTGTCTGAGCAGCAACATGGATCCGTTCCTATTTGCCTACTGCAGCAACAAGTCTATGGCAGATGCCATTTCACTCGTTCTTCACAAAACCCTAGAATGCCTGGACATCAAAGATGCATTTAAAGGGATGCTCATTATTGGCATTCAACACCATTATCCCCTCAAAATTGATCAGTAAACTCCAAGACCTGGGTCTCAATAGGCCATTGTGTATTTAGATGCTGGATTTCCTCACCCACCCACCCCCCAGATCCCAATAAAAACAGATTTGTAAGAACATCTCCTCCACAATCTCCATCAGTACTGGACTATGAACTTGGCCCCTGCTCTACTCAATCTAAACCAATGACCATGTGGCTCAGTACGAGAATAACATACAAATCTGTCGATGATACTACAGTAGTGGGTTGAATAAAAAGAGGTGATGTGTCAGTATACAGGAGGGAGATTGAAACTTGGCTGAGTGGTGCACCAACAACAACCTTACACTCAATGTCACTAAAACCAAGGAGCTGACTGTAGATTTTGGGAGGGGAAAACCAGAGATGTATGATCTAAGGGTTATTAGGGATCAGAGGTGGAGAAGGTGAGCAAATTTAATTTTCTGGGAGTCACTCTCTGAGGATCTTTCAAGGATCCATCTTACTAATGTCATTGTGAAGAAAGTGCCTGAGCACCTCCTACTTGGGAATTTTCAAAGGATGGCAAGAAATTGGAAACCATGACAAATATCTCAAGATGCATTCTGGAAAGTGTGTTGACCAGCGACATCATGGCCTAATATGCAGGCACCAATACCTCGGAGTAGAAAACTCTGCAAAACCCAGCCCAGTGCACCAGTCAAAATTTGTCGGCAAGAAAGTCTACATGCAACTCTGTCATTGGAGAACGGCAGCAATCGTTAAGTGTCCACACCAGGACTTGCTTCACTCTCTGAAAGAGGTACAGATGCTACACGACTTGTACCCCTTCCCGTCTGACTCCTTATCAACAGACTCAATAAGTACTCTTACTTTACACATGACTTATACTGAATATTTCATTTTTCTATATTTTCACATTCAGTTTGCATTTTTTCTTTGTTTACATTTCTCTTTTTCTCATACAGTTTTCTTGCACTACACGGTGATAAATGGTAATTCTGCCTGGCCGGCAGGGAAAAAGAATGTCATGGTTGAATGTGGTATCATTATGTACTCTGACAATAAATTTGAGCTTGAACTTTTTGAACTGTTATGGGAAAAGTAGATGAAAGAACCAAGGTCCAGACTTTTTCATGGAAAAAGCTTCTAAAGCAATAATAATCTAAATGGGTAATTAAGTGAAAAGAAGAAAATCATCTTTTTAATTTTACATCAAATGCAAACATCTTGAATAATATTATAATAAAAACAATGCAAAATGATTCATAATCTAATTTTATACCCATCCCTCCCCAAAAGAAAGGAAAAGAGAAAAACATCTGAATAATTTTATATCAATCAATATTTATATTTTCTAACATATTAATTCTATCTTGAACATATTAATTGAAAGGAGTGGGCGTAGCGGATGATATGGATCGACTTTCCTCAATAAAATACACATGATTTCCAAATTCTATAAAGTTATTATGGTTGGTTCAAGTTATCAGTATTTTTTTTTCTAATAGTGTACAATTCTGTATTTCCACATGCCATCTATTCAACCCTAAAATATTGTCTGACTTCCATGTTACTGCCATACACTTCTTAGCCACCATTATTGCTACACACTAACTTTTGTTGATACTGGTCCAGCTTCAATTTAATATCGGTTTCATCTAATTCACCTTGCAAAAATATTCTAGGATCTTTTGGTATTCGTATCTTCATAGTCAATCCTAAAACTTTTTCACACAACCAAACTGCATGCAGTAAAGTACCTATTTCTTTGGAAAGGAAGAACGGGGATATGAAACGTAGTATATCAATGAATTTTATTCATTTTTGTAGCTCCACACTAGAGCTGACATATGTCAGGCAGTTAAACAGAAAAGGTCTTGCTGCCTCAGGCAGCCGGCTAATCTTTATTCATTTTATTGTAATGGTTGAAGGAGGATTGCTGAAATCAGTGTAATCAAGACAAATATTTTCTCCCAGTCCTCCCTTACAGAAGGCCACATTTAAAGAAAAGTTCATTGAAATACAAGGACTTGAATATTCCTAAGAATAACATGTACACTGAATTTCATGACGATAAATTTTGATTCTTAACATGATCCAGGTGGCATGTTCTGCTTGAATATAGTTTTATTTCATTCTATGTCAAATGTGACCCTTGTAAAGGATTTTAATCATTACATCCGTGTATCCCAAGTCAATATTCTTTCGAGTATCCTCTTGCATCGCCAGCTCTGTTACCACTCTTGTATAGTGGTGTCAGAAATACAGTGTCATTTGAGATGCTTGATTGTAGGTGGATAGGAATATTCAAAGCCTGTGAAAATAATGGATCCACATCATCTGATGCACTTGGTATTGCTTTGCTTAATGATACATTTATGGTCTTACAAGGCAAGTTGCTTGGTCAAGAAATGGAGATCTGTCAACATTTAAATGGTTACCCTTGACTTTTTGATCAATTATCTACAGATAACTGATTGAAAAGTCTAAGATAACCATTTAGAAGATAATTGGGGTGGCATGCTTTAACAGCACCAGACATCAGACCAGGATTCGAATCCAATGCTGTCTGTAAGGAGCTTGTATGAGCTCCCCATGTCTGTGTGGGTTTCCCCAGGGGCTTTGCTTTTCTTCCACTGTTCGAAACTGGATCGTAAGTTAATTGGGTGTAAATTGGGCGGCACGGACTTATGGTCCAAAATAGCCTATTCCTGTGCTGTTATGTCTAAATTTAATTTGAATTTAAAATTTAAGTAATTCGGAGAATGCTGAATAATCAAAAGAACTGCTCATACTAACCACCTCCAATATCTATTAAATATAAATAACAATAAATATTGTTTACTTGGCCTGCATAGGTATTGTTTGTCTGTGTGTTATGTCTTGTATCTGCATGTTCTGCACAGAGGACCGGAGAACGCAGTTTCATTGGGTTGTAGTTGTACAATTGGATAATAATGAGCTTGAATTTAATGAACTTGTACATTTGAGGGTTGCCTTGCTCACCTAGTGATGGCATGAATTAAAACAAAGCCAACTTAAAATCCAATAAATATCCTAACTTGGCCAGGGATGCTTGCATTAAAAATATGCAACTCAAACTGAAGCTCTATACAGGTATATCCTGTTTTATGAACACTTGCTTTACTAAAATTTGCTTTCACAAAGAAACCTGTGTTTGCTTTTACAAAAGGGTTTGAATGAAAAGAACCTTCAATAGTAGTGAATGGGTCTTTGCTTTCGGCTTACAAAAGTTTTCATAGGAATGCTCTAGTTTTGTAAAGTGGTGTATACCTTTGTTCATAGTGTGACAGAATATAGATTATTTGGAGAGATAAATTGGGGCAGGGTTTTAGTGTAGGACACATGCAAACACTTTAAAACAGATCTTATTTAAAATACTGGAGCTCTGCTAATGCTAGACATGTTGGGACCAACAGTTTTTGCAAAAGCTTTGGAGAGTGCCCAATAAACTTCACTAATGGATTGTCTTTGGCAAGAGACTGAAGTGGCTGATTTTAAACGAATCTCTCTGAAAGCCAACAAGAACCTTCCTGAGTGGTAACCATTTACCTTTCAAGCACCAAAGCCTGGTGAACTTTATAAATGTTAAATTCTGTGTACAGTAGAAGAATTGCCTGCAACCAGTGCACTTGGAGGAATAAGAAGTGAGATTGGACTGAGAATCAAAGAACTTTTCTGAACTTAATCACACATTACATGTGCGCTTAGAATTAGAAGGGGGTTGTGAAGTTAGTTAAGTGAATAGTGATTGTGGAGGTACACCACTGGCCAACTGTAGGGGACAACATCTGTTACCTGCAGGAGTGTACCGCAGGCCTACTGCAGGGGGCAACCTCTGTACCTGCAGGAGTGTAAGGGGACAGGACAACACCTGACCGGTTGACAATCAGTCGGCCTGAAGGGATCATGCCCCACCCGGTCGGGTGTCATTTACCCTCCAGGATATGCCTGCGCCGGCCTCCCAAGGCCTCACTCAGAGTTACTGCAGCTGCAGCCAGCCTGCCTCTGTGGAAGTCTTTGTGGATTAAAGCCTGTTGTACCTTCTTTACCTTGTGTGTGTCTGATTCTGGCTAACAGCGCAACACAGTGATAATTTAAAGTGCGATTCTGTTTTCGTGTTTAAAGATAATTAAAAGCAACATTTTAAGTGATGATTTGTCTTGGTGAATATCTATTGCTGCTGGGTTTTGGGGTCCTCTGGGCTTGTAACAGTAGAATGATGAAGAGTGGATGTAGTCTTTGACCCATTTAATTGATAGTAAACGAATCATCTATTTATATTAATTCTATGCATATAAATGTAAAATTATTTCTATGTTCTCATCAACCATGCCATAGTTTTCTCTCATCTAAACACAAGCTGCAATGAACAATGGCTAATTAACCTTGCAACTTGTGTGGCTTTGAAATATGGGAAGAAACTCAGTGAATCTGAAAGGACTCATTTTTAGGTCTCTTCCTCTCTTACTATAAGGGGTGCCAGGCGACACCAACGGTGGCTCTTTGACTGCTTTCTTATGGCAGGCAGAAGGCAATTCTGTGCAATATTGCATGTTCTGCTCTGAGACATGACAATGAAGGAATCTCAAATCTTGAAACTGGAGCACTTGGAGAAAACTCCTAGTGGAACAGGGAAAATGTGGAGGCTCTGTACTGGCAGCACTGGAGTTTGGGATTGAAAACAGTGCTGAGGCTGCGAGACAGCAGCTCCACTTGCTGTTGACACAAAAGTGCTGGAGAAACTCGGCAAGTCATGCAGCATTCTTTGTTTGTTCGCTCATTCAGATGCCTTGCTGTTCAGCGTGGACAATTGTGTCTCTCCTTGCATCTTTGCGTGGCAAAGACAAAGACGCATAGCCAGCATTTTGGGCCTGAACCTTTTATCAAAGTTTACTGGAATCACAGCATCTGCAGATTTTCTGGTTTAGGTCGAGGAGCTGGGCAAACATGGTGATAATCAGACAAACCTGAAGTTCAACCTCTAATGGGTGCCTTTTGTTGAGTCACCAATGTTTTTCTTTCAAGTTCATTTATTATCGTCTGATTGTGTGATTGCATCCTGATGAAGCCGCATTCTGCACTGCTCTGTGCAACACTGCAAACTCACCTACAGACGTAGCACAAATGCAGACAAGTGATACGTATGCACAGTACTTGCAGTATATATACTATCAAAGTTAGTAAATCCAGTTGTTAAATAAATAGTTGAGTCAGGGAAGGTTCGAATGAGCAGTTTGTTAGTCGTTCAGCAGTCTCACTGCCCGTGGAACATGGTTCTGGCTCTGATACTCCTGTATCTCTTTCCTTGCACTGTTGCTCCATTGCACGATGGGTGCAGGGAAGTCTGTGTTGTGCAACTATGGTCCGTGAAAAATGTGAAGGATCGAAAAGGCAAAAGACACTTTCATCTGATCATTCTGGATGCAAGCCCAGGGTCCAGAAGTGGACAAATGGTGTACTGAATATCTGAAAGGGACTGTCTTTGAAATGATTTGGCTTTTTTCACTTCAAATAATTATATTTTTTTTTAAATGAAATCTGCCAGCTATAACTACCAAGTTTCATACATTTTTAAGATCTTCTAATGGTTTCTTGTAATTTAATTGGTGATTTAGTTCTTATTATTGGTTTCCAGGGTTTAAAAAAAATTAAGCACAGGAAAAATAATCTGACACAATTTCAGACAAGGGTACGAGTCTGGACAGAAAAGGTATGAAGACCACCATGCAAATTTTGCTGGCAAATGTCATTAATGTAAGGTGAAGATTTTGCCCCTGGAATTTTTTTTTCTCTGTTACTATTGAACAGAAGTTACAAGTGCCTCATGCATCACAGTATTTGCAATTCTTTGAAAGTTGCCTGGCTTTGTGTTCAGCTGTAGGTAGGTCTTTATCGTTTCAGTTTAAAAACGAGAGATTAAATGAGCGCTTCTCCCTGTGAAAACTGCTAGTGAATTCGACCTCCTGCGCTCATACAGTATAATGTCAGGAATCGGTGATGTGTTGCTCTTCAATTTGCTGTGTTGCTGTCGGTTCACAACCTGAATGTGTTGAAAAGGCAGCGCTGCCACTGGCGCAGACCTAGGAGAGCGGAGACACAGCGGTGCTCCGAAGCACTCAGCTGCTCAGTCCTAAGGCCAACCGCTCTGTACGATCTTTAAATGGCCAATTAAAGGGGTGGATGGTGTTTGTGTGTCAAATCCTGCAAGCACGGAGGTCTGCGCCCATGAAGGCAACGCCTGAGCTTGGCAGCGGCCACAAGGGGTAGCAGTCTCTGGGGGAGCAGCGGATGGGTATAGGGCACAGAAAATGGGGAGAACACACCCTGTGAAGAAGCAGAGGAGATAACCCTGTAGGATGCGGACCAGCAAGGGACTGATGGACCCATACAGCCTGCAGATGGGCGGGGGTCAGCTGGAGACTGGCTCCTCGGAGCCAGAATTCTAGAGGGCAACAAGGGTTCCCCAAGGACTTCGGATGCTGAAGGCTTCCTGATTGTGGGTTGAACAGGAGTCTGTGTGCCTCCAGAAGATATAGGAGTGCTTGAGGTGAATCCATGCACACTCAGTGATTCAGAAGGGACTTCTTCTCTCTTAATGTAAGGCAGGGCTTCCCAAACTCTTTAGCTCGCAGAACCCTTTTGGGGAGCACTTGGAAATTGCGGAATCCCAATCGCCAATTACAGTTTAAAAGACCTGGTATATACATAAGCATAGTAAGAAAGTAAATAAAACTTTCTATTCTCCACGCCAAAATACTTTGTTTCCTCTAATTTACATTTGACTGGGTGAATGGAATTGTTTCTTGTCTTCACAGATCCTCTTAATTCTGGTCACTATTAGAAAGCTTTATCCTTGTGTCAAGAGCGGAACCAAGTTGGTTTCTGCATTTTGTTTTTGTTGCTGCATTATACGAAAATCCAGCCTCGCACAGGACAGTCATGGAAAATGGTAAATGGCCATGCACAGGAGATTTAGCCAAGGATGGATATTCTTCACTCAGGCTCCATCTGTGCACATGTGTAAACATTATTTCGAGGGAATAGCATACTTCATCATGTAGTTATTGATGCAGTTAAAATTTCCCCAGTTGTGTGCCCTTGCAATGTTTCATAAAGGATATTGAGGAAGGTTTGCTTCTTTTCGTTCACATACCTCATGAAGGCGAGCAGCACTGGAAAATCTGCTACATGTTTCTTTATACTTGATTTTTCAAATAAAGGCATCACTTTAGAATCTTCATGACAAAATGGTGGCATCTCAGTTCTTGCTTCAGATAAATTATCCTGTCTTTTTTTTTCAAGTCAACGATGCATGGTTCTTAGATATTTCACATGTGTGGTACTGTATTTTTAGTTCAAATTTCAATGTGGCCAGCCTCACACCAAATAAAATCCAATTCTTTTTGGTTTAAAATGGCGACTTGAGGTCTGACGTCTGTGCTACTGATGTCAAGGCCTCAAGGCACCATTTTGTTAGGATCGAGGCAACTGTTTGCTGCAGTCAGAGAAACAGATTTAAGGACACAGGTTAAAAAGTAACTTAAATAAAAACGGTCATTACTAGTTATTACTACCCGTTTCTTCCGCGGGCCCAGTGCTCCTTTCCATTGAACCCAGTTTAAGTGCTGCTGTAATGGGTGCTGGGAGACACTAATGGGGTCTCTTTGTCTGCCTTGTTGCAGGAAGAAGGCAATTATGTGTAATATTACATGTTCTGTACTATTACATGACAAAAAGGAATATTGAATAAATTAACAATATACCAGGGAGTGTTGTTTTTGCCAAGATATTGCCAACAAAATCTTGAGAGTTTCTCTGGAAAAAATCTGTTGTATTCGATAATATATTAGAAGGAAATCAAAGGTGGACACGTGTCATCAACAAACAGTGGTCTTTATTTACACACTGGGGAATTCACAGAAGGGCACACAGACCAATCTGTGATAATACACAAATAACTACATCGTGGGTGCAAGAACATTGCTGAACATTCTCAACTCATAATGTCCATCCGCCCACAGGCACAGCATACCAATGAATAGTAAGTTGATTAAAACTAACCAGTACGTCAAATGAACTTGGTTTCCAACGTCGACTATGGCACGGATCTGGGATGGGCCCATTCCAGTCGGCCCTTGGCCACCAGACTGGACCAGTGCTAGTCTCAAGGCATTAACAAAAAAAGGCCCCAAATAGACTGCAGACATGGCTTTTCAATGTTCACGTGACCTGCTCAGACTGTGCGTCAGCCTCAAATGTGGGCAGATCTAACAATTGATTGACAACCAGAGGACCATCAGACATCAATAGTTTAAGAAATAATATTGAAATATTCGAACAAATATGGGAGCCTTACATTAAATACAATAGCGAAAACCTACCGGGGACAATCATTACCTAAGTTAACGGAAGGAAAAGGAAATGAAAAGAATGGACTCAGTAGAATTTCTGGTGTATTTTTATTGAATGACAACATTGTCTGACTGGTTTAATGTATCCTAGATTGTATACCTTAAATGGACGGGAGGGGGGAGGTAGGGAGGGTGGGATGGGAGGAGGGAGGGGGGGGAGAAAATGGCACTGTATATGTGTGAAAAGGAAAAAGTGTGTACCATGGTTAATGTGATTTATGGTGTGAAAAATAAAAAATTTAAAAAAAGACATCAACCTCACAGGTCACTTCGATCTCAGACTTGCTGGAGAGGTCACATGACCCTACACATTCTGCACTGGAAGATCCTCAGAGTATAACCATTCCAATCAGCTCTTCTTGTATTTCAACATGTTTTATATCTGCAATTATGTTCTCCTTTGACAACTTTAGATATAATGTTAGAGTTGATCTGTTCAAATGATTGTGAAAGAACCCTTCTCACTATATAATTTGACACATGAGCTTAAACATAGTTCCTGGTGAAGCATCTCTTGGCTTGAAAATCTAATTTGTTAATTATAATATATGAAGCAATAGTAGTGGTAGGCCCTTGGGACCATCGTTCCTGGTACTGCGTTGGAAAAAGATCACTTGACTATGGATTCAGTTGTATCTTCTTGCCTTTCCCCCATAACCCTTAATTTTGCTACTTTGGGGGGAAAATATCTGTCTGTGCCTGAAATATATATTTAAAGCAGCCTGCACTGCTTCACTGGCCAGAGAATTCCACAGATTCACTGCTCTCTGGGAACAGTTCCTCCTCATCCCTGTCCTAAGCCGACTCCCTTGAATCTTAACACCATCTCCCCTAGTTCTAGTGAGGAGAGGCAAGGGAAATGGCGGTACTGCAACTGGTGCAGACCCAAGGAGAGCGAGGAGCAGAGATAGTGATTCCATGGTGCCCGGTCACCCAGTCAACTGCCGTCAACTCTGCACTGGCTTTGAATGGCCTGTTAAAGGAGCAGACGGTCCTATTTAAAATCCCGTAACTTTGGGGTCTACACCCAAGATGGTGGTGTCTGTGATCGGCAACAGCCCCAAGGGGTTGTAGATTCTAGGGAAGTGGAGGACTGGAGCAATGCTTCAGAAATGGGGAGGCCAACGCCGTCTGAGAAGGAGAAGCACAGGAGATGTTCAAAAGGACGGTGACAACGGCGGTGGACCGGTGAGGGGGCTATGCAGCCGAAAGACCCACGCATGCAGCTGGCTGCCAGCGACTGGAGGCGAGGAACCCACGGGGTCTGCGGACTGCTAAAGACTGGCTCCAAACTAGCGGAAGGGGCACTAGGTGTTGGAGCCAGAATGCAAAGGGGTGCCAAAGGGATCCTGATTGTGCCGGAGGTTTGGATCTGGAGCTCAGGTTTGGACTGGACTCTGTGGCTGTGGAGGCTGCAGGAGCGCTGAATGGAAGACTCTCTTTTGCTGCTCTTTCTCGGACTGTAAGAGGAGCTTCAGGCAATTTCTGCCTATGGTGAATTTGTCTGCCTTACAGCAAGCAAAAGAAATTTGGTGCAATATGACATTGTTTTATTGCAATGACAATAAGTTGAATCTTGAACTTCACCTATCAGTGAAAATAACTTTCCAGCCTTCATCCTATCTTTCCCTTTCATAATTTTCAATGTTCCTATAACAGCCCCTCTCAGTCTTCTGAATTTCAGCCAGGGCAGTCCCAGGTGACTCAATTTCTCTTCCTAGGGCTAACACCTTCATCTTTGGAATCAACCTGGTGAATCTCCTCTGCACCACCTCTAAGGCTAATAAATCTTCTCCAATAAGGAGACCAGAACTGCATTCAGTACTCAAGGTGTAGCCTCACCAGAATGCTGTACAGATCTGGCAGAACCTCCCTGCTCTTAAATTCAATCCCTCTAGAAATGAAGGTCAATATTCCAGTTGCCTCCTTGATCAGCTACAAACCAACCTTTTACAGTTCATGCACAAGTACTCCCAAGTTCCCCTGCACAACATCGTTGCTGCAATATTTTGCCATTTAAGTAATAATCTGATCTATCTTTCCTTCCAAAGTGGATGACCTCACTTTTACCACTTTGTACTCCATCTGCCAGATTCTTGCCCATTCACTAAAACCTGTCAATGTCTCTGCACAATTTGTTTTCCTTCTGCTCAATGTAGTGATGGCAGCAAACATATGGGCCATCTTGACTGTGGCCTGTGCTCCTCCCCTTGCACCTTTTTTCCCTTCTCTCCCACCTTTCTATCCAGACACCTGCCTGCTTTTTGCTTAGACTTTGATGAAGAAGTCAGGCTCAAAACACCGGTTACACATTTGGGCCTCCGAAGCCTGCCACGGGACCTGCTGTGATTCTCCAGCGCTTTTGTGGATTAACTACAATCGTAGCATCTGCCGACTTTCTTGTTTAACTTGTGAATAAATCGCGGTTCTTGTGGTCATAACAATGATGTGGTTTGACCTGCTGGTGGGAGAATTTGCTCACTTTATAGAGTTTCCGTTGTCGTGATTGAGGTTAAAGAAGAACGAAGTATTGGCGCATTCCGCACGCGCACGCAGGCCAAGTGAAACCTGAAGGACCGGTGAGGATGGCATGAAACTTTTCACAGCCTTTTGCGGGTTCTAAAACTCCAGAATTGCCAATGCCTCCCCTCAGCAAGTGCGGATGGGAATTTGCCTATATTATGGCAGTATTGTAAATAACTTGTTCAATCTCTGAATGAGGAAGTTTGTTAAATTCTGCATCTGCAGTTTATTATTAGAGAAGACTGGCAGGTGTTCCAAAGCCTTGGACAATGACAAAACTTTTAGAATTCTTTACTAGCTTCTATATTTTCTACACATGGATGGATAAAATGACATATTAACTAATTTAATTTTTTTCCCTGAGTTTTCCAACTCATTTTCCTTTCAATCTGGACAACCTGATGCACCATCAACTGCCTCAAAGACTATTATAAAGAAACCAAAAGGCTTTTATTCACTTAAGGATACCAGCACATCCATACTGTTCGGTTGTCCTGCACTGAGCTTCAGGGGGCTGTCGAACAGATACCTTTATACAGGAGCCTGTGGGAAGGGGCCACAGGTACTACCGACCAATGGGTGTGCCTAATCAGACAATTATACATGACAGTGGTTTACCACATTCATCCCTTGTTTTTAAGGAGTCCAGCGGGGTGAGGTGGAACTTGTAAGGTTACAATTCCATGTCACAAGTTCAGTCTTTCAGGTGGTCTGGTTGTTTGCTGGGACCATAGTAGAACCGGTTGTGGCTGAGGTGTCGGGGCGGGGTCCTTGATGGTCTTGGGCACCTGTATGTACTCATCAGTGTTGTGCTGAAGAGAATGTGGCAAATCCTTCTGGTTTTTCCTCCCTTGGGATAGAGGCAGGGTACCAGGTATCAGATGCATTGTGTGTGTTCAATGGTGAGGGGGGTGTGGAGGGAACAGCAGTGTTCTCCAGGGCCTCTGAGGGTGCCAAGTCCCTGATAGAGACTGTCTCTTAGTATCCATCCAGGTATTCCACATAGCCATATTGGGGGTTGGCATAGAGGAGGTGGACCCTTTTGATCAGGGGGGTCCAATTTAAGGCTCCTCACATGCTTCTGGAGTAGGATGGACCCTAGAGACATCATCCATGCCGATAGTGTGGTTCCCTGTCGCAGATTTCCTGGGAAAGGAAAAGATGTTCATGTGGTGTGGCATTTCTGGCCATATGTAGCAGGGATCTGATAGAGTGGAGTGCCTCCTGGAGGACCTCTTCAAGCGAGAGACTGAGGACCTTGGACCACAATGCCAGATGGACTGCCTTCCAAACTGTAGTGTTCTCCTTCTCCACCTGCTCATTACCTCAGGTGTTGTAACTTGTGGTCCTGCTCATGGTAATGCCTCTGGCCAATAAGTACAGGCGCAGCTCATCACTCCTAAAAGATGTCCCCTGGTCACTATCGCTGGGGAAGCCAAATAGAGTGAAGACAAGGCCTTGATGACCGTGACAGCGGTCATAGCTGAGCAGGGAATGGCAAATGGAAAAGAGGAGTATTCATCGATGATGTTTGGAAAATACACATTGTCGTTATTGGAGGGCAGGGATCCTTTAAAATTGACACTGAGTCACCCAATGTGCTGGTGGCTTTAATTAATTGTGCCATCTGTCCGGTAAAAGTATGGCTTGCACTCAGTGCAGACCTGGCAGTTCTTTGTCACAGACCTGATCTCGTCAGTGGAGTATGACAGGTTACGTGGTTTGACAAAGTGGAAAAACTTGCTAACTGCAGGATGGCAGAGATTGTTATGGAGGTTTTACAGTCAATCGATCTGTGCATTGGCACAAGTCCCAAGGGACAGAGCGTCTGGCAGCTCATTAAGTTTCCCCGCCCAGTACAGAATGTCGTAATTATAGGTGGGCAGTTCAATCCTCCACCTCAGTGTTTTGTCATTTTTTTTATTTTACCCCACTGCTGATTGTTAAACATGAATGGGACAGCATGTTGATCAGCCAGCAAGGTAAATCTCTTACTGGCCAGATAATGGTGCCAGTGCTGCACTGCCTTGACAATGGCCTGGGCCTCTTTCTTGACTGAGGAGTGGAACAGTCACTTTTGTACAGGAGCCTGTGGGGAGGAGCCACAGGTACAACCGGTCATTAGGTGTGCCTGACCAGACAATTATATATAACAATGGTTTACCATACAACCATTCACTTGTCGACAAATGTCAGTGTTCCTGGAGAATGGTGTAATTCCCGGAATATGACTGCACATAATTGAAGCATCTATAGCAGAGATTCTGACAGGACAATGATGTGAGGTCTCCAGGAGTCATAATTATAGCAATCAACCATTTTGCTACATTGCCTGGATTTCCATATAACTGATATTTTATTTGGCAACATATATCATGTGGTTGGCTATCCAATAAATAATATAAATAGTAGAGCTATGGAACTTCACAGATTTGTATTAGCTGAAGATTTCCATTCTTTATATTGCATAATTTTAAACATAAATGAGCAGAATTTTAATCTGCCAATTGATTTGAAATTGACTATTGTGGTTCTTTATAAAAATGTAATTCCATTGGATCTCTTGATAAATTTTCTTTATTTGCTTCTTTCCTTTGTATATATTTCAGCAGCGAGAAAGGCTTGAAAAGTACATTTTTATGCAAAAATACTCAAGACTGTTAAAGAACGTATTTTCTTTTATTAGCACAGCTGCGAGACGTGAGAACCAAGGCCGTGTTGTTCCCGAATCTCGTGCTAGATGTTTTGTTGAAGTCTGCAGATTACAGGTCCTGTGAATAGTTGCACACAGGCTGTAGAATGGGCAGCTAAACCAATACAAAAAAGGCTCGTGTCCGTCTACATATGGGCTTTCTTGCAGAAAGACCCTGTTGTAGGCTGCAACAGGTCTTCTTGTGTAACAGAGCACCTGCTTTGCAAAGCTAATAAAAGTTGTGTTGCCCTCACATTAGTTGCCATACATTTCTTTATATGTGATTTAAGTTGACATCTGGTACTACGAGCAAGGTATCGCTGGGGTAAGAAGACACCTGCAGACTGAGTCAGCAGTCAATACCCGAAAAGGTAGTCCAGGGAAAAATTCAAGGCGCCTGAGGATCCCTTGAATCTTCTTCCTCGGCTGGTCTTCCGATCGGCACAGTCCCTCGTCTGAGGTAGAACTGTTGCCCTGTCGAGACCCCACAAGAACAATGCAGGAGATATAAGAAGATGCTTAAGGCCAGTGAGAGCTGTATACTCTTTATAGTATTTTGGGAAACTAATAATCAGTGATTTAAGTAGGCACAAGTGTAGGGAAAGATTCGGCAACTGTGGAAAAATTTCTGTAGAAGAATAGAGGAATGGGACAAAGTCAAGACAAGAATGTAAATGGGTCAGCTATTCAAGCAATGTGTAATATGCTCCCGGGAGATGAGAACCATTTATGAACGTTGTGTTATGCATTAGGTGAAGAATGTTGGCCAACAGGGGGAACGTGGAATGTTGAACAGTGTGAGAAGGCAGTGCAATTATTGTGGAGAAAAGATGTGGGATCAAAATGGAAGAAATTGACCAAGAGGCAAAGAGCAGGTGAAATGTTAAAATTCTGGTGTGTTGGAGGGACAATGCATGTAAGAAAGGGATAATGGTATGCACATCTGACGGAAAACCCAAATCGTGGGAAACCTTGAAGCTGAATGTGAATGGGTCAAAGAGAGAAAAAGAACAAGAGAGGAAGAGGCAGGAGAAAGGCATGGTTAAACAAGTAAACGTTCAAGAGAAAAATATTTTGGGCCTGTGTGATGTGTCTCGAATAGACACTCTGTTCATCCCATGACAACCAGGGAAGATTGGCTCCCCCATCCCACAGCACCATTAAATGCACCGCACTTTCAAGATATTCCAGCTGTTAACACTCTGAGCAGCAGTTTCCTTTCTTTAAAGTCAACAGCTGAAGCAAGTCGGAGCCCATTGAAATCAGGGTTCTATGAAACCATCATTGTGGGGAGGGGAAAGGAAGTGAAATGTAATGCTCAGTGCGAGTCCAGCCACAAAACAGTTTTCTGAGACCAGGCAGATAAAAGGAGATTGGAAGATGAATTGGCCATTCAGTTCCATCAGCCTATTCCTCAACCATTCAGATCAGGGGTCATCTGCTTGAACACAGGGTTTAAAGGTGAAAATACTCAAATCATTGCCATCTGTTTGAAATGGACTTCCAGGAATTTTGCACTTGTCGTGTTGCTGACTTGCTCTATTTCCAAGAAGCTGAGAATAGGACGATGCAGGGACAATCCAGGAAATTACCCTTGCCCACTGAAGGCTATAAATAGGAAATAGGAGTGGAGAGGTTGTAAGGCAAGAAAATCTGTAGATGCTGGGATCAAGTGCAATACACAAAAGCACTGGAGAAAACAGTTGTTCGGGCAGCATCCCTAGGAAGTAGAAGGCAGTCAATGTTTCAACCCTTTGTTGGGAATCTGGAAAAACAGGAAGATGCCTGAATGAAAATGTGGGGGGACTTGGGAGGAGGGGAGGGAGGAAGGCAAAGGAGGTGGAACATAGGTGAGGTATACAGGTGAGGGGGAGAAGAGAGGAAAAAAAAACAAAGAATTAATAGGGGAATTGATAGAGGGCTATGAAAGGTCATCTCTAACAGGAGAAGAAACAGAAGGGGCTGGGGAGCTGGTGGGAGAAAAAAGATGGGTAGGGATAGAGGCAGACTGGGTTAAAGGGTTTAACTGAAATTGGAGAAGTCAGTATTGATGCCGTTTGGTTGGAGAGTATCGAGACAAAGTGTAGATGTTGTTTCTCCAATTTGTGGGTAACCTCAGATTGGCAGAACACTGCCTCTCGAAACATAAATATTTTTTTGTGTAGTCGATCAGAGAGATGTACAGAAGAAACCTAAACTTGACTGCTTCACAGGGAAGGAGCCCACATCTTTTGAGTAGAGTCCGAGCAAAGCCATAGCTTAAAAATAGGTTGGGAATGGCTGGTGTAGACCATGGGAGTGTAGAGAGGAAAGAGTTGAGGAAGAGAGAGCTCAAAGTTCAGGAAAGATCATTTACAGAAATAAAAGGGTTTAGGCGAGAAATCAAAGTAATGATGTGTGTTAATTTTCAGGTATTGGGATTGGGAACACAAATGTGCTAAGTCAGCCACACCGTGATATGCAGTGGGTTAGAGAAAGCTTGCTCAGCATTTGGGTCAATCCTTTTGACATTAATTTTACAATCCTAATTGCTTCATTAGCAGAAGATTAAAAAAGACACTTTTTTTAAAATGTGTAGTAGCATTTGGTCAGTTCTTCACTGGAAAAGTGTGGATGCCCCTCTGATACAATGTTAAAAAGATCCTGGGTTCAGAAAGGGCTCAGGTCTGAAATGTCAGCAATACAGGTCAAGTACTCCTTATTCGAAATGCATGGGACCAGAAGTGTTTGGATTTTTAATTCTTTCAGATTTTGAAATGGCATTTTAAAAATGCACTAAATCACTCAGACTTAATGATACGTGCATTCACATAACAATACAAATATTTACTTATGCGCAAATTAACAGTAGTAGACATATATTGAAAAATCTACACTCAATAATTCAGTACTTGCAATGTTCTGTTCTCAGATTGGGATTTCTGAACTGTATTACCTTATGGGACCACAGACAAAAAAGATTTTGGATTTCGGGTATTCGGATAAGGGATACTCAACCTGTCTTCGATAGACGCTGAAAAGTCCAGCTGAGTTCCTCCAGCAATTCGGTGTGCTTTTATCAGAATAGTTCAGGTCTGAGATGGAGGATATCAGATGAACACAATACAACTGTTCGGGAGAATATTCAGGTCTGAGATGGAGGATATCAGATGAACACAATACAACTGTTCCGGACTCACCCCAACTAAGAAGAACTCTGGAGAAAATCTAACGTACACCACCTCGCATGTGGTTTCTGTTTTAGGTCATGGTGACAGGACATGTATAGCAATTATGGCGATGACGTCCCTCCTTGTACCTGCAATATTTCACAGTTTACTTCAGCACTGTTCAACAAGTGGCCAGGGGCAAAGATGGAGGTTGATGAAGGGGTATGTTTGGTTGTGAGGAACAAAATCTCACAAGTTAAGTTGACTGCCAAATTGTGGTTGGATCAATAGGTTTGAATTGGATTGATGTTGCTGTTATTAAGGATGCAGCTAAAGCTGCTCCTGCTTTCAGCTTGTCCCTGTGTACAATCCTCAGCCACCTTGAATAGGTGGTTGAACCTAAGAATAGTTCAAGTAGATTGTACTATCAGTCAAGATTATCTCCTGTTTCTACTCTCTTAAAGGAATGTAGCCAGTTTCCAATAAACACACTTGCCCCAATTCTGTTCCCGGTGCTTCTACCCAGAGGGAGACTGACTTCTTGCTTTAATTTTAGAAATGGGTAAAACATTTGTAATTTTCCCTTTAAATGTATACCATATTGGCTGAGGTGGAGGTGAGTGAGCTCAGGAGCAGCATGGCAAAGACTGAGGCAAAATGAGATCATGAACAGTTGTATGGGGAACGACAATGAGAGACGTACAGCATACAATACAGTAACAGGCCATTTCAGTCCAGGTCTCCATGCCGTCCAATTTACATCCAAATAACCTACACCACCACCCCCCGGTACATTTTGAACAATGGGAGGAAACCGGAATCCCCGGGGAAAACCCACACAGACATGGAGAGAACGTACAAACTCCTTACAGACAGTGCGCGGTTCGTACCCCGGTCCCGATCGCTGGGGCTGTAAAGGCGTTGAGCTAACCACTACACCAACCATGCCATCTGTTGTTTGTAACTCGGTGAGAGAATTCCTCATCATCCTCTCCATTGTAGCTTCTCTGACCTATTAGGACTAAGTTTGGTGAAGCACTTTTATCGGTGTAGTCTTCTGTGTTCAAACTCTTTGGCAGGTTGCTTATTTAGTACAACTATTAGCACGGGTTGTATCAAAGTTAGGCATAATTATAATGTTTGTTTGAATGTTTATAATTTGGGTATAAAATTGGATGAGATCAGATAAGATGATATCTCTGAAATGAGGCACAAGAAAAATGTGTTGGAAGCTCTAGCCTGAACGTTTGAGTCTGAAAACCTTTTGACAAATTGCTTGCAGCTCTGTGCTTTCTTCCAAATGTAAAGAGAGTGTGAAGACATTTTCACACTTTGGAGATCCCCATTTAAGTAATTCGAGACAAGTTGGGAATTACTTGTGTTCCATAAATACAAATAGAACTTATTTGTGATTGTAGTGGCAGGTATATTCGAAAGTCTTGGTAGATATTTTGGAGAAGGAGCAGTTGGCATCACCAGTTGGAGGCCAAGGCATTTTTATCAAATCCAGAGTAAGAAGGACTCCCATAGGGCCTCGGGGGCTGGAGTCTTCCTGATCATGTCAGAGCCTTGGATCTGGAGCTCGGTTTGCCAATGGATCGATCAAGAGTCTGGGTTGGTTGCAGAGGCTGCGGGAGAGCTGGAGGCGAATCCCTTGACACACGGTGTCTCCAAAGGGACACTCTTTTGCTTTTCTTTCTCTACTGCAAGGGGTGTTGGGGACACTTATAGCTACTCCTTGCCTTACAGGGGGCAGTAGGCAATTTCATGTAATATTACAGGTTCTATGTTATATGACCATAAAGGGACCTTGATCTTGATTATCCCTCAGTTTAGAGTGGTTCAGAAGCTCAGCTACCTCACAAAAACTTTAAAATGTCAAAAATGGTAGCAGGAATAAGCCATTTAACTCTTCATACCTTCAAGATCATGGGTGATCGATTATCGTCCTATCCTGTTCCCACACTCCTTTTAATATCCTGCAATCTATTAGTCTTTTTGTTTTGCAGAGTGAAGCTCAACATGTGGCAGGGATAGAGAATTCTAAAGGTGAAGCAGTTTCACTTTACTATTTCTGAATGGCTTACCCCTGTAACCCCGAATTCCAGTGAAGCATCTTTGCATCTATCCTTTCAAGCCGACGAAGAGTTTGTATCTTTCAAAGAGGTCACCTCTTATACAAAATTCCAGAGGATGTAGGTCCTGTCTCCTTAATACAGTAAGACCCCTGGTATCCGGCACCTATTCTGATTAGTAGATGCCTATTAAGTGAATTTGCCAGTTGCTTGAGATTGTGTGCTGTGTGGATTGGCAAACTGACGACTATGGGTCGCCAATTTTAAACTTTCGTATTTTTTGGCTATTTATTTCCACGATTTGTTTCTGCCAGTTATTTGAATTCAGGATAAAGGGAATTTTACTGTATCTCCTTATCTGATGGAGCCCTCATCCTTGGAAAGAGCAAGGGCAATCCTTGCCATAGTCCCACATCAAGCCAGCTGAAGTGTAGCAATGACAGAGCTACAGCTCATTAAACAAGTGGCTGAAGGAAAGGCTGCAGAGTACTTTGGGCTTCATGCTTTAGAAGGCATGGTATTTGTAGCATGGTTTTAGGTATGACCAGAAAGATAGAAATGATGCCACCCTTTCAGTTTTATTTCTTTTTTGAAAAATGATTCCCATAAAACAATATGGATTCAGTGTCTCTACATCTAAGACAATGAATAAGCAGCGTCTTTGACCATTGGAAACAGAAAGCAGCAAACTGAAACTTAATTCTGTGCTCGCCAAGATATACAAAAGTACTGGGCATGTAAATTGGGTGGCACAGACTCATGAGCCAAAAAGGCCTGTTACCGTGCTGTACATATTTTAAAAAAAAAAGATGAGCAATGGAAGTCTAATTCTAAATAAATTTTATTTTAATTACAACATAGTAGAAGTTTATTCTGGCCATTTAAACCTATGCCATACAATTAACCTACAGCCCTGTACGTTTTAGAGGGTGGGAGGAAACTAGAGCACGGGAAGAACATACAAACTCCTTACAGACAATGCCGGATTCAAACCCATGTTATTGACGATGAAATAGCAGCAGCGAACCAATATGGAGATATTGAATTTAATTGTCATGTAATTGTAGTTCTCGAAGGTTACATCAGCTGTAGCAAACTAACAGCAGAGATTGGTAATTTTTTCATTCACATGACTCATCACGCTCTGACCAATGGCCTTATCTACTGGATCTTTAATGCTATTATTGTGCCAGCGACCTGAGTTCATATCTAGCGCTGTCTGAAAGGAGTTTGTATGTTCTTCCTGTGCGTCGGCATGGGTTTCCTCTGGGTGCTCCAGTTTCCTCCCACCCTTCAAAATAAACGAGGGTTGTATGTTAATTGGGGTATATGGGTGGCATGGGATTGTGGAGCCGAAGTGCCTGTTACCATGCTGTATGTCTAAATTTAAAAACATTAATAAATTTAATATAGCAAACTCCTACATTGGAAGAAAGGCACTCTTGTTAATCACTGCTCTGTTAGATTTCCCGTTCTCACCAAAAGTGCAAGGTGATTTGGGCTAAGGAGTCTGTGGTTTGAAACGGTAATATATGTTTACATAAAACACTACAGCACAGTACAGGCCCTTTGGCCCTCGATGTGGGGCTGATCCGTATACTCTTTTAAATTTAGATTAAATTTAAATTTTTCATTAAAAAAAAAAATTAGACATACAAAATGGTAGCAGGCTATTTTGGCCCACGAGCCCGTGCCGCCCAATTTACACCCAGTTGATATACACCCCCTGTACATTTTAAATGGTAGGAGGAAACTGTAGCCCCCGGGAAAACCCATGTAGACACGGGGAGACCATACAAACTCCTGACAGACAGCACGAAACTCGATGGCGCTGTAAAGGCATTGCGCTAACCGCTACGCCAACTGTGCCAGCCTTTTTTATAAAAAAAAGTTCTAAACCCTCCCTACCCCGAAACCCTCTATATTTTTTCCATCCATGTGCTGTCTAAGAGTCTCTTAAATGCCCCTTATGTTTCAGCCCCCACCACTATCATTGGTAAGCATTCCAGGCACACACAACACTTTTTTTTTTAAAACCTATGTCACCTGTTAAACTTTCCTCCCTTCACTTTATCCTCTGTGTTTGCCGATCCTGCCCTGGGAAACAGGTGCTGGCTGTCCATCCTATCTATGCCTCTCATAATCTTGACAGCTCTATTAAGTCTCCTCTCATCCTTCTACGCTCCAAAGAGAAAAGTCGCAACTCTGCCAACTTTTGCCACTTAAGACTTGTTTCCCAATTCAGGCAACATCCTGGTAAATCTCCTCTGCACCCTCTCCGTAGCTTCCACATCCTTCTGATAATGAAGTGACCAGAATTGAACACAGTACTCTAAGTGTGGTCTCACCAGAGATAGCATTGCAACATGAACTCTTGACTCCTGAACTCAATCCTCCTATTAAAGAAGCCCAGCATCCCATAGGCCTTCTCAACTATCCTATCAACCTGTGTGGCGACCTTGAGGGATGTATGGATTTGGACCTTAAGGTCCCTCTGTTCATCCACACCCTTAAGCAACTGACCATTAACCCTGTACTCAGGCTTCTTGTGTGTCCTTCCAAAATGCATCACCTCATATTTATCTGGATTAAAATCCACCTGCCACTTCACCACCCAACCCTGCATCCTGTCTAAAGTAAAATATGAAAATTTGTAGACACTATGGTTGAAGTAAAGACACAATGCTGGAGAAACTCAGCAAGTCAAGCAGTGTCCTTTATATTTCAAAGGTAAAAAAAAACATAACTGATGTTTCAGGCTTGAGCCCTTCTTCAAAGTTTGGAAAAATAGTGGTAGGTGACTGAACAAAAAAAAGGAGGTAGGGAGAGGTGTGGTAGCAAAGGTAGGAGTTGATGAGTTAAGAAGGGAGGAGGAATAGAGAGGGGAGTAGAACTGGAAAGGGGAGGGGAAAGAGGAGAGCAGGTTAGCAGAAACCGGAAAATTGAATGCTAATGCCATCCAGCTGGAGAGTGCCCAGATGGAAAATCAGGCGTTGTTCCTCCAATTTGAGAGTGGTCTTGGTGGGATAGTACACAAGGCCATGGACAGTGTGAGTATGGAAATGTGTGACAGAGCTGAAATGGTTGGCTTACTGGGAGGTCTCTGTCTTTGGTGCAGACAGAACAAAGATGCTCAGCAAAGCAATCTCCCAATCTGTCGGGCTGCTTTGAATTAGTGGACTGGAACATATTCAAGAACTCAACTATAGACTTTAATGAATACACAGCATGTATCACCGACTTCATCAAGAACTGTGTGGACGAGTGTGTGCCAATATGCACATGTTGGGTGTTCCCCAACCAAAAGCCTTGGATGAAGCACAGAACTTGCAACCTGCTGAGGATGAGCTAAAGGGCATTTAAGATCAGGGATCAGGATCTTTGGAAGAAGTCCAGGTACAATCTGCAGAAGGCCATCTCTGAAGCAAAGTGGCAATTCCAAAGGAAGCTAGAGACAGATACATGCCAGGAAGTGCAGGCCATTACAACCTACAAAGCGAGGGCGAACACAGTAGAGGGCTGTGATGCTTTATTATCCAATGAGCTGAACCATTGTAAATAAAGGAGCATCAAACGGGCCTTTCAAGTGAAGAAATACTTTACTGGTGTATCTGCAGGTCTGATTTTTTTTTTTAAATTGTCCCGAGAGTTGGCACCTCCATACCACACAGGGATGCAACCAGCCAGAATGCTCTCCATGGTAAACTTGTAGAAGTTTGAGAGTCTTCGGTGACCCTCTAAGCCCATTTTGAGAAGAACTGAACAGTGCCTAATTGAATCCCCGAAAAGACTGAAGACCCTGTGATATCTGGCTCTGAGGATAATGTCAGAACATCATTCAAGAGGGTGAACCCTCGCAAGGCGACAGACCCTGACGGGGTACCTGGCAGGGTGCTGAAAATCTGCACCAATCAACTAGCTGGAGTGTTCATGGGCATTTTCAACCTCTCATTACTGCAGTCAGAGGTTCCCATCTGCTTCAAAAGGGCATCAATCAATCATCCTGGTACCCAAGAAGAGTAGAGTGGGCTGCCTCAATGATCATCGCCTAGTAACACTGACTTCTACTGTGATTAAATACTTTGAGAGGCTGGTCACAGCCAGAACTATCACATACCAAAGCCAAGATCTGAACCCACTGCAATTCGTCTATCATCACAATCGCTCCACAGCCGTCGCAATATTGCTGCCTCTTCACTCAGCTCTAGAACACTTCAAAAACAGCAAGACATACATACGCTGCTCTTAATCGACCTCAGCTCGACCTTCAGTACCATTCTTCCCTGAGTGCTGGTCAAGAAGCTACAAACTCTAGGCCTATGTAGCCCCCTCTACAACTGGATCCTTGACTTTGTCAACAGAAGGCTACAGTCAGTACGAATTGGAAACAGTATCTCCTCCTCACTGATCGCCAAGGATGCGTGCTTAGCTCACTGTTCTACTCATTATACACCCATGACTGTGTGGCCAGGCACAAATTCCAGTGCTATCTACAAATCTGCTGATGACACCACAGGTGTCGGCAGAATCACAAATGGCAATGAGGAAGCGTACAGGAGGGAGATAGATTAGCTCGTTGAGTGGCGTCACACCAACAACCTTGTGCTCAACATTTTCAAAACCAAGGAGATGATTGCGGACTTCAGGAGGGAGTCAGGGGAGCATGGCCCAGTCCTCATCAAGGGCTAATTAGTGGAGAGGGTCAAGAACTTCAAATTCCTGGGTGACAACATCTCTGAGGATCTATACTGGAGCCTCCATGTCAATATAAGTATGAAGAAGGTTTGCCAGCTGCTATATTTTGTGAGCTGTTTGAGGAGATTCGGTACGTCACCGAAGACTCTCAAACTTCTACAAGTTTACCATGGAGAGCATTCTGGCTGGTTGCATCCCTGTGTGGTATGGAGGTGCCAACTCTCGGGACAATTTAAAAAAAAAAATCAGACCTGCAGATACACCAGTAAAGTATTTCTTCACTTGAAAGGCCCGTTTGATGCTCCTTTATTTACAATGGTTCGACATCGGCTTTTGCGAAGTTATGATGATACAATAGCGATACATGTTCTAATGAAAATACCTGTACGTAGTCACTTAGTACTGAGGTTTCACAATTTGCCGCATGGTGGTGCTGATGTGACTGTCTTTATTGGTTATCATGCAACAGCTGATGGATGCTTTCTCTTGTGCTATATTTTATGATTTTTTCAGTATGGAATACCTTTTAATTATAAAATGGGCTTTGTTTTAGATACATTTGCCTAGCTAAAGGCTACAGTAACTGCTCTGAAGGTAGACTGGGCTATGATGTTCAGTTGGTGTGGTATTCTTTTGTTGTATTCTTTTTCAACTTAAGATATTTCCACTCAAGATGGGTTTATTGGAACACCATAACCCCATTCTAACGTTGAGCAACGTCTGGTAGTTCCTCAATATACCAGAGGAAGAGTTGAGAGGTCTTGCTCCACAAAGCCCACAATCTGGCAGGAGTAGTTGGGTCCCAGGCAGAGACCCATGGCTACTCCGTTGATTTGGAGGAAGTAAGATAAGTTAAAGGAGAAGTTGTTTCAAGTTTTTCTGCATCCTGTCTATATCCTCTTGTAACCTTTTGACAACCTTCAGATCCATCCACAGCTCGTCAAACCTTCATTTCATCTGCGTCTACTGACCCATCATTCCATCTCTTCATCCAGGTTATTTATAAAAATCACAAAGAGCAGGGGTCCCAGAACAGATCCTTGTGACACTCCACTAGTCACTAACCTCCTGGCAGAATAATTTCCTTCCACTACTAATCCACCAGTCACTGCAAGCCTATTTATTTTATCCATATTGTTTTCATACAGATTTTTCAGATGTGCATTGAGTCCCAGACTGCATAGAAACAGGCCTTTCAGCCCATCGAATCTGCACTGAACTCTAATTCTGCCAGGCCCTACTGACCTGTATCCTGATCATAGCCCTCCATACTCCTCCCATCCAAATTTTAATTAAATGTCAAAATCTTACCCAAATATTCACCACTGCAGCTGGAAATCTGTTCCAAACTCTCACCACTCTTTGTATGAAGAAGTTCCCTCTAATGTTCCCTTCAAACATTTCACCTTTCTACCTTAACTCATGTCCTCTGGTTCTTTTCTCACCTAACCTTGGAGGGGAAAAAAATAGCTTACCTCCATTTATGTATTGCCCTTCACCGAGAGCTACCAGAGGGCAGTTCAAAGTCAATAGATTATCAATTTTAGAAAAACATTGCCTGTTTCAGGAAATCATCTAGTGCATTGTCCATCCATCTCTGTGTCCATTTGGTGATTACTAGCGGACATGTGTTCACCACTATGCTGACTGAAGGAAGATAACAGTGGTTTGAGTTCTCACCAATTCGTAGTGGGAAAACCAGTTTAGCAAGTCTCCTTTTCTTCATCACAAATGCTTGGCCACTTGATGAAACTGAACATCTTAATAATTCAAGTTTAAATTTATTATCATTCAATTGCAGAAACTACATAATTTCTTGAAAGTGGCGTCACAAGTTGTGAAGAAATCTTTTTGGCATCATGGCCTTCATAAATCAAAGTATTGAGTACAGGAGTTGGGATCTTATGGCCAGGTTGAAAAAGACATTGGTGAGGCCAAATTGGGATTATTGTGTGCTGTTCTAGTCGCCAACTATTGGAAGGATATCAGTAAGATTGAAAGAGTGCAGAGAAGATCTACTAGATGTTGCCGGGTCTTCAGAAATTGAGTTACAGAGAAAGATTAAACAGGTTAGGACTTTATTCCTCGGAGCACAGAAGAAAGGGGGGTGATTTTATAGAGGTTTTCAAAATTATGAAGGGTATAGACAGAGTAAATGTGAGTAGGATTGTCCCACTTAGATTAGGAGAGAGAGATACAAGAGGATGCAGCTTTAGCATGAAAGACAAAAGGTTTAGGGAAAACGTTAGTGGGAACATTTTCACTCAGTGACTGGTGGGAGTGTGGAATGAGTTGTCATCTGATGTGGTAAATGCGGGCTCACTCTTAAGTTTTAAAAATAAACTAGATAGAAACATGGATGGGAGAGGTCTAGAGGGTTATGGAAAGGGTGCAGGTCAATGGGACTAGCAGAATGGTGCTTCGGCACAGACTAGAAGTGCCAAATGGCTGTAGTGTTCAATGGTGTTCTTACCTGATGAAACAGTGTTCTCTGGCCCTCCATGCAAAACATGCAGCCACACAACCAGATGTAATTCACATGCAGAAAAGAAATACAAATGTATGCATGTAAAATAAATAAATAAATGTTTAATCAATAGTACTGTCTTGGATGGTTAATGTGAGCACTGTGAAGAAGCTGATCCTCAGTTTGGTGGTGCTGGCTCTGATACTTTTCTATCTCTTCCCTCATGGGAGCAGCTGAGTGGTAGGAGTCCTCAATGATTTTGCGCGCCCTCTTCAGACAACAGCCCTGGTAGATTTTGTCGATGAGGGGGAGGGTGACCCCAGTGGTCCTCTCCTCCACTCTTACAACCCTGTGGATTGACCTCTGATCCGATGCTTCGCAGCAACCGAACCAAATTGCGATGCGGCCAACAAGGACTTTGTCGATAGAGTTCCTGTAGTAAGTTACCAGGATGGTGTCCGGTAGCCTTGCCCATCTCTGTCTTCTTAGGAAGTCCAGTTGCTGTTGTGCCTTTCTGACAAGTGAGGAGATTGTGTGTCCACAATAGGTCACTAGTTAAGTGGATTCCAAGAAACTCCACTACCAAGCTATTAATGTCAGAATCAGAATTTAGTGTCATGAACAAATCATGAAATTTGGTGCTTTGTGGCAACATCACAGTTGTACATTCATTTTTTATTATCTTAATGCATCATTATGATACTTCGTTTGGTTCATAAAATTATTGATTATTCATGAATCTGATGGCAGTGAGGAACAAACTGTCTTTATGTCACTGAGTGCTCAAGTTTAGGCTCCTGTACCTTTTTCCAGATGGTCACAAGTTGAAGAGGGCATGTCCTGGGTGGTGGGGGTCTTTAAGGATAGAGGCTGCTTTCTAAAGTCACCTCCTCTTGTAGATGTCCTCGATGGATTGAAGTCTGATGCCTGTGATGTTGCAGGATGAGTTAACAACCCTCTGCAGTTTATTCTTGCCTTGAGAGTTGGTGCTTCCGTACCAGGCAGTGATGCAAGCAGTCAGAATGTTCTCCACTGTATACCTGTAGAAGTTTACAATAGTCTCTGGTGACATTACCAATTCTCCTCAGATGCCTAACGAACTATAGCCACTGGTAAGCCGCCTTTGTGATTGCACCAAGACAGATCTTCTGAGATGTTGACACTCAGAAATTTGAAGCTCTTGACCCTCTCAACTACTGAGCCCTCAATTACGGACTGGGTCATATTCCCCTGACTCCCTCTTAAGTCCACAATCATCTCCTGATTTTGCTGATATTGAGTGCAAGATTGTTATCATTGCACCATTCAATTAGCTGATCTATCTCCCTCCTGTATGCCTTCTCATTGCTGTCTGTGATTCTGCCAACATCTGTGGTTTCGTCGGCAAACATAGATGGCATTGGAATTGTGCCAGACCACACAGTCCGTTGGTATATAATGAGTAGAGCCGTGGGCTGAGCACACATCTTTGGGGTGCGCCTGTGTTCATAATTAGTGAAGAGGAGACGTTATTTCCAATTCGTACTGACTGTGATCTTCTGATGAGAAAATCAAGGATCCAGTTGCAGAATGGGGTACAGAGGCCTAGAGTTTGTCGCTTCTTGACCAGCACAGAGGAATTAATGGTATTGAATGCAGAGTTGTAGTTTATGAATAGCAGCCATATGTATGAATTGCTGTTTACATGATGATCCAGAGCTGAGTGGAGAGCCAGTGATTTTGCTTGTGCTGTGGAGCGATTGTGACACTTGGCAAATTGCAATGGGTCCAGATCTTTGCTTAGGTAGATGTTCATTCTGGCCATGACCAGCCTCTCAAAACATTTCATTATCATAGAAATTAATGCTACTGAGCTGAAGTTGTTGAGGCAGCTCACACTCTTCTTCTTGGGCACCGGGATGATTGATGCCCTTTGGAAGCAGGTTGGGACCTCTGACTGTCGTAATGAGGGGTTGAAATTCTCCGTGAATGCTTGGCTAGATGGTTGGCACAGGTTTTCAGTAACCCTGCCAGGTTTGCCATCAGGGCCTGATGCCTTGCGAGGGTTCACCTTTTGTATTATTTCACTTACAAATTTTAAACCACAGTAATGATTACATTCAATTAGAAAATGATTTCAAAAAGTTATACTTATTGTATAACCCCCCCCCCCTCCATCACCCCCTCCCATCTCCCCACCCCTAAAGGAGAAAAAAAAAGCAGAAAAAGAAGAGAAAGAAAAATTGGGGGATGCCAAGGGAACAAAACATTTCCACTACAAAGTCTATATTGGAGGTTACCTAGGTCTTCAGAGAGTCTATTAAACATGTAAACCCACATTTTGTAAATATGGGCACCATATTTTCCAAAGCACATGATATTTATCTCGTAGATTATAAGAAATTTTCTCTAATAGTATACAACTATGAAGTTCTACATGCCTACATCTATATCTGATTTCCATGATATGGCTATACATTTCCTAGAAACTGCTGAAGCAATTTGTAAATTCAATTTGGTACATATTTAATTTTAGTTTTGGTCTTGTAACCTTAATGTTGCTCAATAAAAATAGCATCAGATCCTGTGGGAGAGTTCACCCTCTTGAATGATTTTCTGACATTGCCCTCAGAGACAGATGCCACAGGATCCTCAGCCTTTTCAGGGATTCTGGTAGGCACTGTTTGGTTCTTTTCAATGCGGGCGTAGGTGTTCAGTTCATTAGTCAGTGAAGCATCAAGCTGTCTATAGCATTCACCTTTGCTTTTTAGGCTGTAATGGCCTGCACTCCCTGCCATAGCTGCCATGTATCTGTCTCTGTCTTGGTATTGCCACTTTGCTTCAGAGATGACCTTCGTAGGCTGTACTTGGATGACTTGTAAAGATCTCAATCCCCGGGCTTTAAGGCCCTCATTCTCTCCCTTGGCAGGTTGCGGATTCTCTGCTTCACCCAAAGCTTCTGGGTTGGGGAACATCCAGTATGTGCACATTGGCACACACTCATCCACGCAGGTCTTGATGAAGTCAGTGAGAAATGCTGTATATTCATTCAAGTCAGTGGGTGAGTTCTTGAATATGTTCTAGTCCACTGAGTCAAAGCAGTACTGCAGACGATCCTCTACCTCCCTCAACCACTCTTTCACCGTCTTCATCACTGCTACTCTGGTCTTCAGTCTCTGCTCTCTGATTGTACACCGGGAGTAGGAGTACAGCCAGGTGATCATACCTGCTGAAGTGTTGTCATGGTATGGCTCTATATGCATTCTTCATAGTGGTGTAGCAGTGGTGAAGTGTGCTGGTTCCCCTAATGTGTAGTGAAAAGTGGTCATTCTTGGTCCTCCTGAAGTCCACGATCATCTCCTTCATCTTGTTCATCTTGTTGACTCGGATTGTTACTCTTGCACCATTTTGTGAGATTTTCCACCTCTTCGCTGTAGTGCGGCTCATCGTTGTTGCCGACAAGGCCAACTACTGTCGTGTCCTCTGCAAACTCGATGACGCTTTTGGAGCTGGATCTGGCATTGCATTTGTGGGTCAGCAGGGTGAACAGGAGTGGGCTGAGCAAAAGTGCTTGACTTTCTACTGCCCACCTGGATAGACGGTGGTCTTTCCTTAGGCAGTACAGAATCCTATTACAGAGAGGAGTGCTGAGTCCCAGCGAGGACAGCTTCTCCACCATCCTTTGGGGGATGATGGTATTAAACACTGAACTGAAGTATGAGGCATCATTCTCCAGGTGGGACTGGAAGAAGAGGAAGGACATAGTATTCTTCAATAGGTGAATTGAAATGGATTCAGCATGTCTGGAAGGTGTGCTTTGAGGTGTCCCATTACCAGGCATTTCATAGTTGTGGGGGTCAATGGCACTGGGTGGTAGTGATTGAGTAGTCATTAATATTACTCAGAATTGATAAGGGTAATAAAGGCTTTCTGGTTCAATCGGGAAACAAACAATTGGTTGCAAAGAATCTTCATAATCTTTTAATAATTTAGAGACACTGCACGGTAATGGGCTCTCCCAGCCCACGAGCCCTTGTTGCCCAATTCCATTCATGTGAATGATTACCCAACCAACTCTGTCTCTGGAATGTGGGAGGAAACCAGAGCACTTGGAGGAAACCCATGCAAGTCAGGAGGAGAACATCACACAGCCCCAGATTCAAAAACTGGTCGCTACCACTGGAATAGCGTGGCGCTAACCGTGCCACCCACAGAGAACGAGAAAGTACTCTATAAAATTTTATGTATACATGAAGTAGAGAAAAACAAGTATTAGAGTTCAGCTCCTTTCAAAGTAGCATTTTTCTGAAATAACCATTGCCGTGTTTCAAAGCACTAAATAAATTAATAATTTGTCACCAGCTAAAATATTTTTAAAGCCAGTCACATATCAGATGACATGCCAAACTTGTACATTTTTTAAACTTTGCTTGTACCTCTTATATATTAACAAAGTCATTATTCTACTTTAGTGTCAGACGAGAGATAAAAGTGCCTTTTGCCTTCAGAGATTTATGATTCCAGAGGAGACGAAAGATAATTGTGTATGTACCTCCCTTGTTCCAGCATCAACCATATAGCCTCTTAAGATAGATTTACGTTGACCTCAAACCTGACCTTTGTAAAGTGTGAAATTCCCATAATTAATATGAAGACCAGTTATTTCCTTATGAACTCTCTTCACTGAAGTGCCTTTAGGAAATAAAACTTATTTCTTCAAATGCGAATTCTCGAGTAGCAAGAAATCAATTCTGATAATTCTTCAATTGATTGCAAACAGTGAGAGGAATTGAGTGTTTGTAATTAAACCACCTGCCTTTGAGGACTTCAGCAAGAATGATATGGACCAAGAATGGGCTGAGAAATCTGATGGCTCATATGAACGAGGCCTTAAGAGTTTTGATTGGCTTCTAATTTTCATCGTGCTTTAAAGCAGATAATTTTTACTTATTTTTCTAATTTCAGTGTTTATAATAAAAAAGGTTCTGGTGGCACGGTTGGCGTAGCGGTTAGCAGAACTCCTTCACAGCGCCAACGATCGGGGCTGGAATCCCACGCTGTCTGTAAGGAATTTGTACATTCTCCCCGTGTCTGCGTGAGTTTTCCCTGGGAGTTCCGGTTTCCTCCAAACATTTGAAAGGTGCCATGGGTGTAGGTTAATTGAGTTTAAAGTGCGTGGCATGGACTCATGGGTCGAGATGTCCTCTTACCATCTAAATATAAAAATTTTAAATTAAATTTAGTTCATAGAACAAAACAATATAATGTTGCTGCACACAAAGTAAAAAGGATTGAACATTGTTTTTATAAATTAATTAATAATACAAAACATATGAGGGTGTAGGTTAATTGGAGTATTTGGGCAGCATGGGTTTGTGGGTTGGAAGGGCCTGTTACCATGCTGTATGATGAAAAAATAACTTGCTTTCATCAGGTAGAATGATATGAAATGTAACATCCCTCTCCTGAGTAAAAATCTGAACCTGAACCAAACGATTTCCAAATTTGCTGTCATTACCTGGCCCATGAGATCTTTTCCATTGCATGTCCATGCCTTGTCCTAAGAATATTCCCATTACCTGATCCTCGCTTATTGGCTACTGATACCTTTGTCCTGCCTTTGGACACTTGTCTAGTCCAGCCCCCTTCTGACCATCCTCTGTAAATCTGACCTCTGTTGCCCATATTTTAACTGACACCAAATCTCCTTCATGGAAGGAAATGGAATGGATGCAGGTCAGTGGGACAAGGCAGATTAAAACACTGGCACAAACTAGAAGGGCCCAAGGCCCTGTTTTCTGCACTGTAAAGGTTCTCTGGCTCTCTGAATTTCACCTGTGTTTGCCAAGCCGCAGTACTTGGTCACGCAACACTGTGGTTTTAAATTTCCTGACTTTGCTTTCAAATTCCTCCATGGATTTGGTCCCTCCAGTTCTGCCACTTCCACCAGCCCTGCAGCCTTCTGAGATCGCTGTGTTCCTGCTATGCACCCCCATTTTAATCACTCAGTAACTGGCAGTCATGCTAAAACACTAAGCTCCAGAATTCCCTCCTTGAACCCCTCCTCCGAAATTTTAAAATGAAGCTATAAGCATCCGATGTGCTCAATTTTTGGTCATCTGTCCTAATGGGGTCAGCAACATGTTTCTTTTTATAGTAGTACTGCAAATTATTTGGGATGTCTTGCTTTGTCAAGAGTTACACAATCATGAGCTATTTCTGAATGCATGTGTTTTGTCTGTTGAATATATCTTTCCTTTCCCAATTAAAATAATCTCTGGCTGAAACTAGTCAAGAACAGTGTACCTGTTGCTCTCAACACGAGACATGATTTAAATGAAGCGTAATTTGAATTCATTTTCTCATTTTGGTTTCCGGAAGCTCACATGTATACTGGATACTGATTAAAAATTAAATTGTAAAGCTACGTGTTTATCCAGCAGTGGATGGTGATGACTACAAAAAAGGCACAGCTGGAACATTTCCAGATGCATGAGGAAACAAAGGCTCTCCTGAACTACTTTTGCAGAAGCTACTTAACTAATTGCTATTTCTGCCCTTTAATGCACCGGAGGTGTTGGCCTATTTTAAATGAATCGGTAACTCTGTCTATTAAAATAATACAAAGAGGAATCTAATATATGGGTTTAGTGCTTTTAACATAACTAAAGTGATTTCTCTCCTTTGAACAGATGACAACCAAAGATAATTTTGATGGCTCTTGCTTGTTAGTGGCAGGGATTGACCTAATTTACCCGCATGAATTCACTGAGCAGTTATAACAGAACAATCTATATGGTGAAAACGGCCCACTGAAAGACTATTTATTGCACTTCAAGTTGATACATTATTCTGTCGATATATTATTATTGATCTTCATAGAACCTGCCTTTAAAAGTAGTTAAAGGGCTTAACAATTGCAGATAGGTAACAGTTCCTTATCGATGACACATTTCACATAATGACTTGCATCTCAGAGATAATACTTCAGTTTAAAATTAATGACCACTTTGTAAATGGCAGAAAATTTTGAATTCCTGGATAGACATGAACGTTTTGAGTATTTTTCCCATCATTACCATAATATTAACACTGACACGCAAGTTTTACTGAGTCAATAGGTTTTAAGAGTGAACACTTATGTATGTGCAAGAAAAGCATTTACTCTTTTTAATAAAGATCTCATGATTAATGGAAACGCTTTTTTTTCAACTGATGCTGCCTCGAAGTCTGTGGTTTTCATTTCCCTTTATCAGACATGAGTGTGTTTATTCACAACTGATTTGAGGTGAATTTCTTTTGTTCATTGATGGTTGTTGAGTGTTAGAAGGGATCTGCAAAGTCGTTCATGAAAGACTGCAGATTCAGAGAAGCAGATTCAGTGGAAATATTTAAAAGAATGTGATTGTCATATTGCAGGTAGTAAAGGTTGTGACCTCATGATGGAGGGGATGGCCAGCACTTAAAGTAAGGCCCCACATTCTGTCCACAGCAAATCCAGCATCAGCATCTTGTTTCACGTCAGTCATCTGCTGTATCGTCTTTCCCAGAGCGATATCGGTTTCTTAGTATCTGTGTCACCTTGTTAGAGCATCCTGTCTGTAGCCATAAGCGAACTGGATTTTGAAGATATGGAATTCCTTGGAATTCTGTTGGATTGGCAAGTGCAATCAGAAAAGGTGTGTGTGGGTGTGGTTAACATTCAATCATTGCAAAGCCACATATTCTTTTTGCTAAAGAAATAATGAAATACAATTGGCTCCTGTTGAATAGGCAGGGCATCAAAGGTTATGGGGAGAAGGCTAGGCTGTGCGGCTGATGATTAAAGTAAAACCACACAAAAATGCTGGAGAAACTCAGCTGGTCTTTTCAGTGTCCATAGGAGACAAAGATATATTGCTGACGTTTTGGGCCTGAGCCCTTCCTCAAGAAATAATCAGAATCCTGAAAAGGTTTCCTTGACAGGGAAAGAAAGCAGAAGCAAAAGCGTTAAGATTCTTGAGGAAGGGCTCAGGGTCAAAACGTCAGGAATATATCTTTGTCTCCTATGGATGCTGAAAAGACCGGCTGAGTTCCTTCAGCATTTTGGTGTGTTTTTATTACAATCACAGTGCCTGCAGACTTTGGTGTTTCACTCAGTTCATGATTAAATAACAGGGCAGAGTCCGTGTGTGTCTTAAGGTCTTTTTTATTTATATTTTATTTAATATAAACCACTTAGCAAACATATTGCTATATTTCAAACTTAATCCAAATACATATGGTATTTTATAAAAAAGAAAAAAAGAGTAAAGAAATACAAGAGAAAGAGAAAGCCTCCTATAAGTCCCCCAGCCCTTCCCCAACTGCCGACAACGTTAAAAAAGACAAGAGAAACCACAACAGGAGCATTCATGTTCTGATTCTTTTAAACATATAAATATTTATAGAGATCTATAAGAGAAAGGGTATGTTTGAGATCCATTTAAGTTTTAATACTAACAGTTTTTAAATATGGGCTCCATATTTCACAACATATATGACATTGATCTGTTAAATTATAAGTAATTTTCTCAAGTGGAATACAACTCCGAACTTCTGCATGCCATCTATCCATTCACATATCAGTATCTGACTTCCAAGTTATAGCAATGAATTTTCTAGCCATTGCAAATTTGAACAAATTGTATTTGATACATATTCAGTTTTAATTTAGGTTTAATCCTTCTAACATCTTCCAATGAAACTAACATTGGATCCTGTGGGAATCTTACTCCTTGTCTTATGGTCTTAAGGAATATGGACAGCCAATGGTCTCACCAGTGCAGCCCTGGACTCCAAACAGTTAGAAATGTCTATTGTGCTAATCTTGGAAGATACAAATTTATAGTTGTCTCGTTCCATGGTAACTTAACAACTGACTTGGTCCCTACTTTGCTTGAGGCTGCAGTAATGATAACATCTGGAAGTTAGTCTCAATGAGGGCCTGCTTCCTTCGGGGCAAACATCTTAACCATTGGTAAAGTTCAGAAAGTCAGTTTCTTATTTTTAAAATATCTTTGTAAGTGGTTGTAAATGCCTCTTATGCCAAATGCCAAATTAAGTCACTTACTTAATTATCTTTATACTGAAATTTAAATAAAGAGCCCATTTAGTTGAAACATGCAGCACGGTACAGGCCCTTTTGGCCCATGAGGCCACACCGCCCAATTACAGCCAATTGACCTATAACCCTCAGTACGTTTTGAAGGGTGGGTGGAAACCTAAGTCCTCCAGGGAAAACCCACGCAGACATAGGGAGAACATACAAACTATTTACAGTCAGCGTGGGATTCCAACCCCAGTTGATGGCGCTATGACAGCATTGCACCAACCACTATGCTAATCGTGCTGTCCTGCTACGCTAACCCTATCGCCCTTCAAAGGCCATCAAATGGAAAAAAGTGGTAGAAACTCATCATGGTGAGTAGTTTGACCTGAGAGTGAACCATTTTATAGGCAGATCTTTCTTCCAATTTGAAAACTTCTGAATTCGCTTAATAGGTTCTGTAAATTTTATTTGTATGGAAGAGAATTCACGTAAACTTTGAACTTTAAAAGAACTTTTGAATGCAATTTGAAAAACACACTCAAGATTTGAGTGAATCATTAGCCCCATTCACACTTGCAAGTCATCTGAGGAATTAATGGCCAATCGGCCTTTAAAGTGTCTAGTAGGAAAGCAAAATCAGATCAATGCCAGCATCAAATGATGTCATCTCATGTCAGGGATTGACAGCCTCGACCCCTAGGACAATCCCCAGCATCTGCAGATACCATATTGCAATCAGGCAAGTGTGAAATGAATAATTGCATTGTGGGATTGAAATATCTCAAGTTTTTGCGTGTGCAAGAACATAAAGGAAGAAAAGATTAAAATGAAGGTATAATGTTTGCCATGGGAAAGTTGCAGCAGGAGAGAGGAAATAAATAGCAAAGTGGACAATTTTTAAACAGCATGGTTAAATTGGTAGCTCTATAGCACTCAATTTATAAAGACCGTGGCAAAAAGCCATGGTGGACATGACTTCCCAGAATTCCATGCAGCAGAGAAACACCTCCATGAATGTTCCCAGGCATACAGCCCTTTCTCTGCTGCATGGAATTCTGGGAGGGAAGGTCCACCATCGCTTTTTCCCCCACAGTATTTATAAATAGTGCTACCAACTTTCCCACCCTGTTTATGTCTGCTATTGCTAGCACTTTCCCATGGTCCCTTATGAAAATTTATATGGGTCGAGACAGGAACAACAGGTTTGAAGGGCTCACACTGTGCTGTACATAAAGCACTTAATTATGTTATAATTTGGCATGATTAATTTTGTTCAAATATAATATCATAGTACATTGATCAGGTTTTAGGACAGGTCATGATGTCACCGGTAGAACAGTCCTAACCTCAGGGATGGCTTCTGAGAAGTGTGAAAGTGTTCAGTGTCCCAGTTAGGAGTGGTCAAGTGTGAAAAGCCAAACCCCCATTCCTACCCCAGGACACTGAATGGCCAATTTAGTGGGATGCAAGTGTGAAAGAGGCTATTAGTTCAAGCCTCCATCAGACTTAGTTCGATGCAAAAGATCCAAGTTCAAAGTTCAGATTTATTGTCAGAGTACGTATATGACATCATATACAACCCTGAGAATCTTTTTTCCCATGGGCCAGGCAGAATTTCTACTTATCAGTAAATTAACTGAATTCAAGAAAAAAGATAAGTATGCAAAAGAGAGAAATGTAAACAAACTGGCTGTGCATGACAGAAAAACAAATTTAGTAAGAAATAAGGTATAAAGGAAGAGCACTTAAATGAGCTTCTGATTGAGTTTGGGGGTCTGATGGTGGAGGGGTAGCAGCTGTTCCTGAACCTGGTGGTGCGAGTCTTGTGATACCTATCCCTCTTTCACGATGGCAGCAGGGAGAGGCATGTGTTGGGTGGTGTGGATCCTTGATGATTGGGCTGCTCTCTGATGCCAGTGTTCCCCATTGATGTTCTTGATAGTGGGGAGAAATTTGCATGTGATGTTCTAGGCTCTGGCCACAACCTTTTGGAAGGCTTTACACTCCGAGGTATTAGTGCCCCCAAATCAGACCATGATGCAGCTGGGTAGCACACTTTCCACTACATCTGTAAAGGTTTGCCAAGGAGTTCAATGTCATACCAAACCTCCACAATCTCCTGAGGAAGTAGAGGTGCTGATGTGTTTTCTTCACAATGACTGTCATCTGCTAGATCCGGAAAATTTACTCTGAGTTAATGACTCCCAAGAATTTAAATTTGCTTTCTTTCTCTTCTCCTGATTTTCCCCCAATGGATCTTAGACCTCTGGCTTTCCTTTCCTGAAGTCAACAATCAGCTCCTTAGTTTTGGTGCAAGGTGGTTGTTGGTGCACCATTCAGCCAAGTTTTCAGTCTCTCTCATGTATGCTGTCTAATCCCCTCCTTTATACAACCCACTACCCTGGTATCTTTGGAAAATTCGTAGACCTTTACAGTCAACGGTGGAAAGTGAGTAGAGCAGGGGGCTAAGAACACAGCCCTGTGGTGCTCCAGTACTGATGGAAATTGTGGATGAGGTGTTCTTGCCACTCCTCACTGATTGTGGTCTGGTTGTGACAGGGGCACATCTAGGGTATGGTAGGTATGAAATGTGCCCTGGGTACCACTTGAAGCAGGCGTCACTGAGCAGTTTCTGCCCCTGATGCTCTCCTTCACTGGCCCAGGCCTATTGTAGTCCCCACTCCTCCCCCAATGACTAGAATTGAAGGAGGCATTATTTGAGTAGACAGAGGGCCAATTCACTTTGACAGTCCAATTTCCCCCAGCCACACCCTCCGGCCAGTGGTCCCTCACCGGTCGGTGTCACCCACCACCCCCCCAGCCAGCGCTGCCATCCCCTGACACACAAAGAACACACACCTTTTTTTACCTCTTCATCCTCCAACTTGCCCTTAACTTATTAAAGGGCAGAAGCCAAATACAATATGATGGCCAGCTCTCTCTCTCCTTGGTGCGGTTTACTTTGAATGTAAAAGTTTGGCCACCCATGCCACAAACCGTATTTTCAGCAGATATGTCCCTGGGTTGTGATTGTGATCCAGTGGTAAAGATTCCATTATTGGAATGTAATGCTATGTTTAGAATTAACATGTATGAAATTCTTTAACTTTTGCCCACCGTAAGGCAGGCCAAGAGTCGCCGCTTTGTCCAGCGCCCCTCACAAAAACTGACAGCACTTGCTATTTCTCGGCAGTCTCCCCTTCAAGTACTGACAAGGCCTGAGCCTGCTTAGCTTCCAAAATAATACCATCTCAGGTGTATTCAGGCGATTAGGCTTCTGTTGGTGTTGGAGCCCAGTGCTTGGAATTTGCTGATTAGTTTTGTGGGGATGATGGTGTTAAATGCCAAAGTGGAGTTGGCACAGAGTATCCTAATATATGTACCAGGTTTGCAGAACATTGAGTAGAGCCAGTGGGAGTAGACGTTTTGCAGTGGTAAGCAAATTGGATGGAACCGTGTCGCTGCTCAGACTGGAGTTAATATGCTTCAAAACTAGCTTCCCAATAAACCTCATCACTGTGGATGTGAGTACACTGGTCATTGGTCATTTAGGCAATTTACCATATGTTCCTGGGTTCTGGTATGAATGAAGCCTTTTTGAAATATGTGGGTATCATGCCCTGCCCAAGTGAAATGCTGAAGATATCCAAGATCAGCATAGGTTTCCTTGTTATCCGGAATTCAAGCAATTGGCAACGTCAAGCAACTGGCAAAAAAAAATTGAGAAATTAAATTTAAAAAGTTAAAATAAATAAGAATAAAATAATAGGTAAAAATCGATAAGTTTAAAATTGTAAAAGTTCCCTGAAGTAACACGTAAACTTTTGGTGAAGGCGGGAGTAAATATCCCGCCAGCAGAGGGCCTTGGTCGAGCTTTGCTTGTAGCAGCTGTTTGAATAAAGTTGTGTGAAACAGCAATGGCGTTGCCCAGGATGAAGAGCCGGTTGATGCTGCTCGTAATTGGGGTGATTCTCTTATAGTGTCTCCTTATCTCCGGTTTGTAAGAGTCGTTCCAATCAGAAAAGCTTTATCTGTAAACTTGGGGTAGGGGTGGTTAATTATTAATAATATTATTGTTCGTCTTCCCAGTTTGTGGGAGTTGTGGTGAGGCAGGGCTGTATTTGTCAATGATGGAAAATTGCAATCATTTTTCTGATTGTAATTTTCTTAAAATAGTTTGCACTGTAACTATTTACATTTAACTGGTGCAAATCTCAAGAGGAAAATCTCTCCCATACCAAGATGCTGTGGGCTGCTGGCAACTGGGGTCTAAGGACTCGCAGCAGGTTGGGGGGCTGCTGGATACTTGTTGGGTCCTGGCTGATGGGGTGCCAGGTCTCAGAACTGGATGTGTGAGGATGCCAAGGTTGAGAGGGGCTCCTGAGGGTCCGTGGGCTCTGAAGGCTTCCTGATCATGTGGGATCTGGAGTTTAGATTGTGACTGCTGAGGCTGCAGGAGTACTGGAGGTGAATCCACGGACACTCTGACTCTGAAGGGGGTCTCTTTTGCTTCTCTTTCTCTTTTTGTGATGTCCACCAGGCAATTTCTGAGATGGTACATCTTACAGCAGACTAAATGTAATTTTGTGTAATATTACATCTGTTTTATTACATGACAATAACAAAAATCTTGAATCTTGAATTTTGAACCCTAATGAATGCAAGGACATACAGCAATCATTTTAAAGTAAAATCATTCCACCCAGTGGTGGAGAGTGAAGAAGCTTGGCTTGCAGACTTGTGGTAAGTTTGCAGGCTCCGAGTGGGGAGAGTTGCTTTTCTTGGCAATGTATGAACCAGGTAGGAATATGAAACATATTGAATAACAACAAAAGAGGCAATTGTAAAGGCTGAAAATAATTTGTTGGAAAATGGGGCAGCACGATTGGCGTAGCGGTTAGCAAAATGCGATTGGGTTCGAATCCTGCAATGTCTGTAAGGAATTGGTACACTCTCTCTGTGTCTGTGTGGGTTTTCTCTGGGTGATCTGGTTTCCTCCCACCATTCATAAATGTACTGGGGCAGTAGGTCAATCAGGTGTAATTGGGCGGCACGGGCTCAGGGGCCGAAATGGCCTGTTAACGCTCTGTAGGTTTAAATTCATAAATTTAAAACTGGCATCAAAAATATGTAATTTTTTGCAGGGTCTATTTTAAGCAATAGTCCACAGTTTACATGCACCCCCCACCACCACTATATCCGTGACATTATGTCACAGAAGTTTATCACCCATCCAAGTTTTGTGTGATCTAAGCCAGTGCAAATCAAAAGTGAAGATCTTGCATGGCATCTGATAGGCTCCGAGAAATAGAATGAGAAGGCCATTCAGGCCTTCAAGCCTGCCCCACCATTCAATAGGGTCATGGGATCTCAGTTCCCTATTCCTGCTTTTGTTCCATAATCTCTTGATCCCTTAAGCCACAAGAAACACATTCAACTCCTTTTTGAAGATATCTAATGAACTGGCTATACTACCAATCAGTGGAGAATCGTGATTATTTGGCCTTAATCACCATAAAATGTCAGCACAGCTCAGTTCCAAGGCAGGTACTGAGGGAGGGGTCTGGGTGTAACAGCCTTTATGGGGTTATCTGGGAGGGAGGAGTCACAGGTTCAGGGGACAGGCCATCTCATACAGCACATACATACAAATATATACATAGTTGTGGTACCACACTGGCTTCAACAACTTTTTATGGCATGAAGATCACAAATCTCTCTGTGTGGTGATCTGATGTATCCCTGATTACCGGGTTGCGCCCCGTTCTGTGACTGTACCTGAGGCCCCTCCCTCTTTTGATCTTGCATAAAGCCTCTAATGCCTTGACCTTTCCCCAGAAAGCCCGGGTCATGGCACAGGACAAGATCCCTGTCCATTGTGAATAAAAGCCTGTAGATCAGTGGCTCTTGAGTTATTTGCTGTGCGTCACTCTGAATGAAGCTATTTCTCTTCATCTCGGTCCCAAATGGGCTACTCCTTAGACTTTGACCTATTTTTCTTGACTTCCCCAAAATCAGGAACTTTCTTCCTGCATCTAACCTGTCTAGTCCTGTCAGACGTTCACATGCCTCAATAAGATCCTCTTCTATTCGAGCATAATCCTGGTCCTCCAATCTTTCTTTGTATGTCAGTCTGACCATCCCAGGTATCTGCTGAACCTTCAATGAGCTTCCTCCATCATAAGAATACCCTTCCTTGCATTAGGAGAACAAATTTGTATTCAGTGCTCAAGGTGTGGCCTCAGTAAGGCTCTATAACTACACTGTGCAATAAGACCTCCCTGCTACTCTACTCCAAACCTCTGGTCAATGTGCCATTTGCTTTCTTCATCCCCTGCTGTTCCTGCATTCCAACCTCACCCACACTCCATGGCACACAGGTCTCATTACACCTCCCATTTTCCAAATTTTTCACTATTCACATAATAATTGCCTTCCTGTTATTGCCTCCAAAGTGGATAACCTTGCATTGATCCACTTTGGAGTGCATCTACCATCCATTTACCCACTCTTCAAATCCAAGGTCAGTGCCAAGGGGAGGCATCTAAGGCCATTGCCCCCCCCCAAGCAAGGTGCTTTGCCACCCCATACGGTGGTCACAGCCATCGCTCTTCAGACCCACCCCCACTGGCATCTAGCGTGATCCACACTAGTAACTCTCCACCTGCCCCAGGCGGAGTCACTAACATGCGTCAAGCGTCACTAGCAGCTAATGTCGCTTGGCGCCATAAAAGCAGTGCTCTCAGCACCTAACATTGGAGGGGCAGATGATGGTACAGCACCCTCCCACTGAGCGAGTTCGGCCTTTGCTCTTTGCCTCCCCCCCAAACAAGCTAATGCCCCTCTCTAACATTTTTTCTGGCACCAATGCTGTCCAAGTTACCCTGCAACCTCTTGGAATCATCCTCTCAGATCACACTGCCACCTAGCTTATTGTCATCTGCAAAATAGATCAGTAATTTATATCATAAATAGCTGGGGTTTCAGCACTGAACCTTGTGGTACCTCACTAGCAACTGCCTACCCATCTGAAAAGGATCTATCACTCACCACTCTCTGTGTCCTACTTACCAACCAGTCTTTTTTTAAATCCATTTGAAAACAAGATCCAAGAATCTTTTTATTGTCGTCTAATAAAACCAAAATATTGCACAAAAATTCCTTTAATCCGCAGTAAGGCAGATAAAGAGTTGTCATTTGCATTGACCTGGTCCCTGAACAACAAGAGAAAGAGAATCAAAGGGGATTCCCTTCAGAGTCACTGAGTGTCCGTGGATTCATCTCCAGTGCTCCCACAGAATCCGGGGTTACACAGACCCTGGTTCGATCCATTGGCAACCCCCTGATCTTCATATTCAAATCTCTAATAAGATATCGAAGCCTTCAGCACCTGAGGTCTTTTGGAACCCCTTTCTTGCCCTCAGTACACTGTGGAACCCTGGCTCCGAAACCTGAATCCCACGAGCCATTACTTCAAGTGTGGCATGGTTAGCGCAACGCTGTTACAGCACCAGCGATCCGGACCAGGATTTGATTCTCACACTCTCTGTTAGGATTTTGAACCTTCTCCCCATGGGTTTGCCCCGGAGGCTCCGGTTTTCTTCCACTGTTCAAAATGTACCGAGGTTGTATGTTAATTGGATATCACGGGCTCGTGGGCTGAAAGGGCCTGTAATCATGCTGTACGTCCAAGTAAAATCGCACTTTCTCCATTTTTGTGCACCAATCTCTTATACAGGAGCACATCAAGTTGTTCACCACACACTACTCTTCTGGTCAGATGTGTGAACCATGATTTTGTAACAATCCTGGCTCTCATTTCCAAATATACAGCAATGACATCTGTAATAATTGACTCCAACACCCGCATTTTAACCGCCACTGAAATCAAGCTAACTGGTCATTAATTCCCTGATTTCTCTCTCCCTCCCCTCTTAAAAGAGTGATGTCACGTTAGCCTCCCTCCAATCCATAGGAACTGATCCAGAGTGCAGAAAATGTTGAAAAATAATCACTAATGTGTCCACTATCCCAAGAGCCATCTCCTGGACCAAGCTGACTTGGACGAACTGCATCATTCCTCTCTAAATACACAGCAGACATTTTTGATAAAGGACTCCAATGTTTTACTCACTGCTGAAGTCAGGCTAACTGGTCCATAATTTCCTGGTTTCTCTCTCCCTCCTCACTTTAAAAAAAAAGATGTCATGTTAGCCTCCCTCCAATCCATAGGAACTGATCCAGTGTGTGGAGAATGTTGGAAAATGATCACTAATGCATCCACTATCTCTCGGGCTGCCGCCTTAAGTACTCTGGGATGCAGACTATCAGGCCCTGGGGATATATTGATTTTTAATGCTATCAATTTACCGAAAACAATTTCATGACTGATAGCAATTTCCATCAGTTCCTCCCTCAGACCCCTGGTATTCCTGGAATTTTACATGTATCTTCCTTAGTGAAGACAGAAGCAAAAGACTTATTAATTTGGTTGCCATTTTCTTGTTCCCCATGAAGAATTTCCCTGATTTTGACTGCGACATGTCTAATCAATCAGCTGTTTATGACTGAAAGGAGACAGCCATCTTAATCAAAGAGATGAACTTATTCACTTTCTAAATGCAAAAAAAAATTACTATAAATACTGGGAGTCTGAAATAAAAACAGAAAATGCTGGAAATACAAAGCAGGTCTGTGGTGAGAAAAAGAGTGAATTTTTCAAGTCAATGAACTCATCAAAGCTAGTAAAGAGGCTCTGATAGCTCAGTGGTTAGAACACTGGTCTTGAAAACCAGGGGTCATGAGTTTGGCCCTTGCTGGGGCCCCATTTCTGTGAGGGGCTCTGGACAATGTGATAACTCTGTCTTCCTTATGTGACAGAGTATTTAGAGGTGGTTTGGGAGGGATTGTTAGAGCAGGTTGCACACAAACATTTTAAAATGCAGGACTTTTGCAGAGTGCTTTTTGCAAAAATGCAACAAAGTAGCAACATTCAGCAGCGTGCCTGGGAGAGCATGTGATCTTTGCAGGCAGACGAGAACAGCTTTGCTCTCAGAGAGGAAGGGAGTGAGAGAGAAGGAGAGACAGAAACTTTGGTTCCAGATGGAAAAGCCGGCAAACAAGGCTGCCTGGTCAAAGGAAAGGTGACCTGAAAGAAAGGATCGTCTAGAGAACCCTGAAGGAAGGAATCAGGTGCGGATGTCCTGGAACAAAAGGAATCTCTCTCTGAAGACCAACCAGAACCCTCCTGAGTGGTAACCATTTGCCTGTTAAACACCAAAGACTGGTGAACTTTGTTAATTTTAACATAGCATATAAGGATAACCGAGGAGGTAGTGATGGCTGTGTTAAAAAAGATAAAGGTGGATAAATCTCTCGGACCGGACAAAATATTCCCTAGGACACTCAGGGAGGCTAGTGGACAGTTAGTGGGGCCATTAACAGAGATATTTAGGATGTCACTGGCCACGGGGGTGGTGCCAAAGGATTGGAGGGTGGCGCATGTGGTTCCTCTGTTTAATAAAGGGTCCAAATGTAAACCTGGGAATTATAGGCCTGTAAGTCTGTGGTGGGAAAGTTGATGGAAAGTGTTCTGAGGGATGCTATTTACAGATTTTTGGAGGTACAGGGATTGATAGGGAGTAATCAGCATGGTTTTGTCAGGGGTAGATCATGCTTGACAAACCTGATTGAGTTCTTCGAGGGGGTTACAAAAAAGGTTGATGAAGGGAAAGCTGTGGATGTTGTCTATTTAGACTTCAGTAAAGCTTTTGACAAAGTTCACTACAGGAGGTTAGGAAAAATGGTGGAGGCATTAGGTATAAATAAGGAGGTAGTGAAATGCATTCAACAGTGTTTGGATGGGAGGTGTCAGAGAGTAGTGGTAGAAAATTGTTTGTCAAATTGGAGGCTGGTGACTAGTGGAGTTCCTCAGGGTTCGGTCCTGGGTCCATTATTATTTGTTACATATATATACGATCTGGATGTAGGGGTGGAGAATTGGATAAGCAAGTTTGCGGATGACACAAAGATTGGTGGTGTTGTGGACAGTGAGGTAGATTACCATAGATTAAAAGGTGATTTAGGAAGGCTGGAGGTGTGGGCTGAGAAATAGCTGATGGAATTTAATACAGATAAGTGTGAGATGTTACATTTTGGAAAGGCAAATCTAAATAGGTCATATGCATTTAATGGTAGACAATTGAGGAGTGCAGAGCAACAAAGGGATTTAGGAGTTATGGTAAATAGTACCCTCAAGGCTGATACTCAGGTAGATGGTGTGGTGAAGAAGGCATTTGGAATGTTGGCCTTCATAAATCGGAGTATTGAATTCAAGAGTAGGGAGGTTATGATGAAATTGTACAAGGCATTGGTGAGGCCAAATTTGGAGTACTGTGTACAGTTTTGGTCACCAAATTATAGGAAAGATATAAACAAAATAGAGAGAGTGCAGAGAAGGTTCACGAGAATGTTGACAGGATTTCAGGGTCTGAGTTACAGGGTTGTGCAGACTGGGGCTTTTTTCTCTGGAGCGTAGAAGATTGAGAGGGGACTTGATAGAGGTGTTTAAGATTTTGAAAGGGACAGACCGAGTAAATGTGGATAGGCTTTTTCAATTAAGGAAGGGGGAGATTCAAACTAGAGGACATGGTTTAAAATTGAAGGGGGAAAATTATAAGGGGAACATGAGGGGAAATTTCTTTACGCAGAGGGTGGTGGGGATGTGGAATGAGCTTCCGGCAGATGTGGTCGAGGCGGGATCATTGGTTACATTTAAGGAAAGACTGGATAGTTACATGGAGAGGAGAGGACTGGAGGGGTATGGACCGGGTGCTGGTCAGTGGGACTAGGAGGGTGGGGATTTGCTACGGCATGGACTAGTAGGGCCGAACTGGCCTGTTCTGTGCTGTAAGTGGTTATATGGTTATATGGTGATCCAAAGAACTTTACAAATCCTAAATATACATTACACACACCTGCACTTAGTATTAGAGGCGGGGTGGGGGGGGGTGTTAAGTAATAAGTTCAAGTTTAATTCTGTTTTCTTGTTCAAATATGATTAAAAACTACTTTTTTTAAGTATCCCTTTGTGTTGTGTTGCATATCTATTGCTGTTGGTTTTTGGGATCCTCTGGACACCGTAACACGATAAACAAAGTTAAAGAATTTCATGTATGTTACATTCTAAATGTAGCATTAGGTGACAATAATGGAACCTTTACCTTTAAATAGTGTGGAAACAGGCCTGTTTTAAGCGACAGAAAGGAGAGGATTTCACATTTGAGAGCTGCAGCAATGCAAGCTGTTGTTACAAACTGACCCCCGGTTATCATCCTGAAATGTTAACGCTGTTTTTTTATTTTGGAATGTGTTGCCACATATGATTGTGGTGCCAAGTCATTCAGTACTTTTAAGACAGAGGTAGGGAATCAAGTATTATGGTGAGAAGGCAGGAAAATGGGGTTGCAAAGGAGAATAAATCAGCCATGATGAGATGGCAACCTTAGGCCGAATGGGCAAATTCCACTCCTATGTGTTATGCCCTTATGATTTTTCTCAACACATATATTGCCTCACCTGTTGAATATTTCCATTATTTTTTTTATTAATATACAACTGTGTCAGATTTGGAGTTTGAGGTTGGATGGGATTCTCTACAATATTAATTTTGTGCTCTCATAGCAGGCTTTGGGTGGATTGCAATGTTCACTTAGAGGCCTCACCGATAATTCTTTGCTCAAGGTATATTTCTTTAATCAGGAATTCTGCTTCAAAGAAGAAAAAAAGAAAAGCGTCAGTGTGAATATTTCCTTATTCATTAAAAAGGAGTGGTTGTTTCTGCTTGGGTGGAGATTTTTTTTTTGTACAGATTATATTGCTTTGGTGTGATTTTTATTGTTCAGATAGTTAAAGCAATCAGTATTCAAACCCCTTGTTTGCTTTCTGTAAGGAGTTGTTGCAGTCCACATTTTCAAATGTTGTTCAATTTGTCAAATTGAAATATAAAAATAATGTGGGCAGCATTAGCAAGGTGAGATTTAATGCTCCATCCTGGATATCCTGATTTCTGTGGCAAGACCAAGTGTAGATTAGGAACACTGCCATGATGAGATGGCAACCTTGGGCCGAATGGGCAAATTCCACTCCTATGTCTTATGCCCTTATGATTTTTCTCAACACATATATTGCCCGACCTGTTGAATATTTCCATTATTTTTTATTAATATACAACTGTGTCAGATTTGGAGTTTGAGGTTGGATGGGATTCTCTACAATATTAATTTTGTGCTCTCACTAACGTAGTTACTTGTAATCTAAATTTCTGTGGTGTATAATTGTGACTCTTCTATTGCAAATCAAATTGGTGGTTCAAGCACCCTTACTCTGGAGGACATGATGGTTTTGATCTAATCCAGCACTTCTGGTATCAGCCCTCAATTTAAATGGAATTAGAATGAACAACTTGTGCATTGTCAAGTGACATGGCTATTACAATATTCAGGGCGAAGGCAAATAATAGACAGAGCAATGACTGAAGAACATAAATGACTGCACTCTAGAATTGTGGTCATCTGAACTGAAGTAATCATGTCGCAGAATGCAGTCTGAGCTTGGAGTTCAAGCTCCAAGCCAAGTTGAGATTCTTTTATTGTAGTAAGAGTACAGAACATGTAATATTGCACAAAATTGCCTTCTGCCTACTGTAAGAGTCGCCAGTAGTATTACCCAGTTCCCCTTACAATACAAGAAAAATAGTCCCATCAGAGTCGCTGAGTGTCCGTGGGTGCACCTCCAGAACTCTCACAGCCTCTACAGCCGCACGGACTCCTGTTCAATTCATCAGCCACCACAGATCCAGAACCAAACCTCCGTCACGATCAGGAAGCCTTCTGCGCCCGAGACCCTTCTTGCCCTCAGCTCCCTCTTCAATCCTGGCTCCGATACATGGTTCCCATGAGCCTGTCTCCGGCAGCCCACGGCCCATGTGGGTATACAGACTGCATCACCTGTGGCCCATGTGGGTTTCTCAGCCAGTGAGTACCTTGCCATGCTCACCGTCTCGCAGAGTCCCTCGCTGGTCGAGACTTGGGAAGTGATCTGACAAAAGGAAGGTATCGATGAGAAATTTCGCCAGAGCATTTGATGTGCCATCACAGCCTTTAATCGATTCTGGGGAAGGGTGCTTGAAGAGCAAGGCCTCAGACAGCAATTTTTTTCTCAGCCTAGGAATTTAATTCAGGGAATATTGTCCCGAGACAGGACAATTACATTGAATCATGCATTCTTCCTGGGAGATGAGAGGAATTTGTGTGCACAGTATCTTTCCATTGCTTTGTAGTATTTGGTGTAAATCCAGGTTTCAGGTCAAGTTTATTGTCATCTGATTGTACAAGTACAACCTGATGAAACAGCATTCTACGGTCCTCGGGGAAAAATATGCAGACACACAACCAGAAATAGCACATATACGGACAAACAATACATATGCAGGACAAGTATTATCTATATAGCAAATACAAAAATAAATATCGTTTTGTACATATAAGCATCTCGGAGGTTGAGTGCGAGCAGTTCCTTTGGTCGTTCAGCATTCTCACTGCACATGGGAAGAAGCTATTCCTCAGCCTGGTGGTACTGACTCTGGTGCTCCTATATCTCTTCCCCAATGGGAGCAGCTGAAAAATGCTGAGTGCAGGGTGGAAGGGCTGCTCAATGATTTTACATGACCTCTTCAGACAACGATCCCTGTAGATTATGCCGGGGGGGGGGGGGTGGTGGGAGGGAGACTCCAGTGATCCTCTCGGCCACACTTCTGATCTCTAGGATTGACCCGAGATCCATTTCTCTGCAGCCCCATACCATATTGTGATTCAGCTGGCCAGGATGCTCTCGATAGAGCTCCTATAGAAAGTTGACATAATGGTGGCCGGTAGCTTTGCCCGCTTCAGTCTTCTCAGGATGTGACATTGCTGTTGCACCTTCTTGACAAGTGAGTGTCCACGATAGGTCACTAGTTAAGTGAACTCCAAGAAACTTGGTGCTCTCCACTCTTTCTATTACAGAGTTGTTGATGAGTAGTGGAGGGTGGTTGTTCCTGGTCCTCTTGAAGTCCATGATCACCTCCTTTGTTTTGTCCACGTTGAGACTCAGGTTGTTATTCTCGCACCATTTCACGCGATTTTCCACCTCTTCTTTATAGAGTGACTCATTATTGTTGCTGATGAGGCCAACGACTGTTGTGTTATTAGTAAACTTGATGACACTGGAGTTGGATCTGGCAATGCAATCATGAGTCAGTAGTGTGAACAGGACTGGGGTTTCAGATGTATAGAAGGGTGTAGAGATCATAAGTGTATGTCAGGGCATGAGACTGAAATCCTATCTCTTCAAAATTGTCCTTTCTCCTGGAAGGAGGCAATATCATTGCCATATCCCAGAATTATGATCCTAGAATTAAAGTCTTACTTATTTTCTGTCAGTACAGTTGGCAGACCATATCATCACATAATTGACATCAGAGTCCCAAAAGAAACACTTCATCCTGAGCTCTGTTTTGCAGAGAAATTGCCAGGTGGAAAGAAGATTCAAAGATGTGTTGAGATCTTCCTTGGAAAATAATGGGCATCACCATTGAATCTCAGGAAACCCTGGTCCGTGACCACTCAAAATAGTGGAAGTCCCTCAGGCCCTTTAGGGCCTGGTCCACATTTAGTAAGAATACAGAGGCCCTGTGTAACTGCAGGGAGAGCATTCTACCTCAAACTATACACCTGCCTGTGCTGACAGGTACGAAAAACTCCATCTGCAGTAAAGAATCAGAATTGGAAAATATTGTCATGAACAAGTCACAAAATTCACTGTTTTGCAGCAGCATCTCGGTGCAAACATTCATTTGAACCACCTCACAACAATAACTAAAAATAGTGCATGAAAGTCAAAGTAAGGCAGTGACTTTGGTTCATTGAGCGGTTTCCATATTGACATAACTGGTTCTGCAGAACTCACAATCTGGAATGGAGGGAAGTCTTCCTCCATCTCAATAAATCAAAATCTTAAGGAAGTCTTCCTCGATACATAAATCCTGACATTTTGGTCCTTGATTTGGGCATTTCTGTTGGTCTATAAGGATCTTTAATTCCATTGATTTACCCTTTACTTACTTTGAGCAGTATTGTTGTAGCAATGTCTGGAAATTGTATTTCTCGAACAAATTCACAAATAATTGCACTTCCTCGTTAGAATCCTAAGGTCGTAATCACACAATTGGACCATCAAGCTTACCACATCTGGCCAAAAGTCCCATGCCAACATGTCAGTCCATGGCCTCATGCACTGCCTATAAATTGGAGGAGCAACACCTAATATTCTGTCTGGACACTCTCCAACCAATGGCATTAACGTCAACTTCTCTGCTTTACATTCGGCTACTCCCCTGCTAAACTTTGATCAAATATAAAGAAGTGTATGATAACTAATGCGAATACCACACAAATTTATTAGCCTTGCAAAGCAGGTGCTCTGTTACACAAGAAGACCTGTTGCAACCTACAACAGGGTCTTTCTGCAAGAAAGCCCATATGTAGATGGACACAAGCCTTTTTATATTGGTTTAGCTTCCCATTCTGCAGCCATTTCACAACTATTCACAGGACTTGTAATCTGCAGACTTCAGCAAAACATCTAGCACGAGATTCGGGAATAGCATGGCCTTGGTTCTCGTGTCTCGCAGCTGCGCTAATTCTTCAACAGACTCCTATATTTTCCCATTTAAAAAATACTCTTTTTAAGCCTTTTCTGGCTGCTGAAATTTACAGAAAGAAACAAATAAAGAAAATCTATACAACCTATGCAATAATCTTTCAGTCCTGTTCTCCCTCTGTTCCCCATTCCTTTCCCCCAGCTCTCCACTCCCTTCCCTTTCCATTTAAAGAGCTATCCCTTCCCCTTATCACTTCTCAGCTCTTGTGCCTTCCCATCCATATTCATCTATGACCCCTGCCTGTGGGCCTGTGCACCTCCCCTGTTCCTCCCCCCAACATTTTATTCAGGCACCCGCCTGCTTTTTGCTCAGACCTTGACAAAGGGCTCATGCCCAAAACGTTGGTTATTTAGCTTTAATCTCAGCATCAGAGGTGGAGAGAGTGAGCAAAATTAAATTCCTGGGTGTTACTATCTTGGAGGACCATTCCTGGACCCAACACATGAATGTCATCATGGAGAAAGCACATCAGCGCCTCTACTTCCTCAGGAGTCTGCGGGGGTTTGATATGACATCAGAAACCTTGGAAAATTTCTGCAGATGTTCAGTGAAAAGTGTGCTGACTGATCGCACCATAGTCTGGCATGGGGGCACCAATAGTTTTGAATGGAAAGCCCTGCAGAAGGCAGTGGTACACCCCGGTACCTCATGACAATGAAGAAAATCTGCAGGGAACACTGCCATCAGAGAGCAGCAGCAATCACCAAGGATCAGGAAAGATGTACGGGTGCCACAAGACTCGCACCACCATGTTCAGGAACAGCTGCTACCCCTCTACCATCAGACTCCTCAACGATAAACTCAATGACTCTTACTTCGCACCTTGTTTATTACTGAACATTTATTTTCTGTCATGCACAGTCAGTTTGTTTGCATTTTGTTCTTTGTTTACATTTCTCTCTTTTGAATATGTGTCTTTTCTTCAGGAAAATTTGTTGCACAAGTGATAAATAGAAATTCAGCCTGGCCCACAGGAGAAAGAATCTCAGGGTTGTATGTGATGTACTCCAGAAATAAAACTAAACTTGCTGCATAAAGAAGGTTGTGTGATTTACTGAATTTAGAACTATAGAACATTAGACCACAGAAAATAAGCTCTTTGGCCCTTCTAGTCTGTGCCAAATTATTATTCTCCCTAGTCCCACTGACGTACACCTAGACCCTAGCCTCCCATATCCCTCTCATCATGTATCTATCCAAATTTTTCTTAAATGTTAAAACTGAGTCCACATTCGCCACCTAAATGGGCAGCTGGTTCCACATTTCCACTCCCCTCTGTGTGAAGTTCCTCCTCACATTCCTCCTAATCATTTCCCCTTTCACCCTTAACTCGTGTCCTCTGGTTTGTATCTCACCTACCCTCAGTGGAATAAAAACCTACTTAAGTTTACTATCTATCCCCCTCATGGTTTTAAATAACTCCATCAAATCTCCCTTATTCTTCTATGCTCCAGGGAATAAAGTCATAATTTGTTTGACATTTCCCTGTAACTCAGTCCCTGAAGTCCATGCAACATCCTAGTAAATTTTCTCTGCAATCTTTCCATCTTATTGATATCTTTCCTGCAGTTAGACAACCAGTATTGTGTGGAAATTGCTAAATGTTTTTCCCAATTACACCATTCCTATCTGTTTGCATTAGGTCCATGCCCTTCTCTGCTTTGCCAATTTTTGAGTCCGTCGAAATGCTTCTCAAATGTCATTGTATCTGATTTCACTACTGCCTCTTCCAATTATCAACCACTCTCTGCGGGGAATATAGCTTTCTACTCAGATACCCCTTAAAACTAATTTTTCTCATTTTAAACCCTTGACAACTCTACTGTGGGGGGAGAAATAAAAGGATTTTGATTATGATTTATATATATATCTGCTGATTTATATTCAAAAGGTTGATAAGTTATGCAATGCATCAAAGTGCTGGAGAAACACAGCAGGGTTAGTGTGTTAATTGGATGTTGTTGGGCAGAACGATTTTCATGGGCTGGAAGGACATTCTATCATGGTTTGTTGTTAAATGTTTATTAAAAAAAAATCTTACTTCTGTCAGGTCTTGACTCGGCCCCCTTCTCTCCAGGGAAATCAGAATCAGGTTTATTGTCATGAACATGGTTCACAAAATGTGTTGTTTTGTTGCAGCGGCATGGTGCGACATTAATATAAATTACAATTTTGTAAATACCGATGATATATAAAAAAAAGCAGTGGAAAAAAAGGTGGAAAACTGAGGTAGAGTCCATAGCTTCAATGTCCATTCAGAAATCTGATGATGGAGGGGAAGAAGCTGTTTTTGTAACGTTGGGTGTTTGTCTTCGAGCTCCTGTACCTCTATCCTGACAGTAGCAGTGAGACGGGGGCATAGGCTGGGTGTGGAGGGTCCTTGATGACGGAAGCAAGCTCTGACTATCAAATCTCTCCCTATAAACTATGGTCCTCCATTAGAGACAACACCCTGGTGAATGTCCTCACTTCCTCTGATGGAGTCGCTTCCCTTCTATAATGGATAGAGTACTGGCATAACCACTGTTTTGTAAAATTGACACACAGCTTCCCAACTTTTATGTTTTATTTCCCATCTATAAATACAACCAAACCTTGTCCTTTCTTTGCCACCCTATCAAACTGCATTGCTGCTTTCAGTTAACCATGGATTAAGACCCCTAGTTCTCTATTCGTCAGTCTTAGTGCCCTACCATTTACAGTTTATTTTCTATCCCAGTTTGATTAAAACAGTGGTTCTCAATCTTTTTCTTCACTCACAATTCACTTTAAGTAATCCCTATGCATAAGTGCTCTGTGATTAGTAAGGGATTGCTTAAGGTGGTATGTGGGTGGAAAGAAAAAGGTTGAAAAGCACTGTTTTAATCATACTTAGTTGGCTCGTTATGTGCACAGTTTCATAACACCAAAGGAAATGGACCAATGACAATTTTTCTCAAGCAAGATATTTCAGTAACAGTTGGGTCTAGAGCAGTGATTCTCATCCTTCCCACTCACATCTCACCTAAAGCAATCTCTTACTAATCACAGAGCACCGATGGCACAGGGGTGACTTAAAGTGGTGTGTGAGTGGAAAGAAAAAGGTTGAGAACCATTGATTTAAAATGTCATTATGATGTAAACTAACTGGAAATATCTGTCAGAAGTCTGAAAAAAGTCTTGAGATTATGGAGAACACTTGCAAAGTTTTGGGGAAGCAAAGTTAAGAAGTAAAGTTGGCAAAAAATTTTAAATTCAACAGATTTAAAATGGTGATTTTGTCTTTCAGACCACACCGACATAATTTTCTGATATTCATTAAAGTCTGGTCATCTACTAAAATTAGGCACAGATCCACAAAATCTCCCCCTGTTCTTTTGTGTTTCCCATCAAATTATTCAAAGATTTCCTGAATATGCTCTGTGAGCAAGTTGCAAACTGATTTTCGAGAGCTTATTTAACATTCCAAAGAAATCTCCCGACCAAATCTGTTTGCAGATCAGAGTTTATTAACTTGGTCTTCCTTCAAGGTTGGACCCGTGCCATCAAAATATTATGGTGGCTAAGTTAAACAGAAGACATAGCAGAAGTTATCAGTCACAATAGCCTCGCATCAAGGTTGTTCTGGAACACCAAGGGCCTTGTCAGTGGTTCATGACAACAAAACATTCTTACAGCAATTATAACACTGCTGTATAATATTAACTCTTTTGGTTGTTACTGTTGCCAGTGTTTCAATTACCTGTGGTCAATCACCCCTTATCAGTGTATGTACTGAAGGCAAATACTGTACTGATAAAGGTCAGTGCTAAACCTTGGCTCTTTCAGCTGCACCAATTCTGTTCAATTGTCTGACACAAATCTATAGGTCGTACAACCCAGAGCCAATCTAACATTGGTCCATTAATTCTTCATTCATTTGATGAATTTCTGATTGACTTTGAATTAAAGGATTTGTTCAGTGGGAGTTTTTCCTCCCAAATTTATGTCATAGAGAGTGCAATGGCAGTGTTCATTTTTTCCTATCAAGTCAGCTTGATCTTCTGGAAGTATTCGCAAAAGCACAAAATGTTATTTCTCGGCAGATAGCTTATTTTTTTCAACCATAGAAATTTTTAAATTAAAAAATCTTTTGAACACTCTCATACTGGTCAACATTTGAATGGATTGGAAATGTTCAGCCATTCTCAATAGGAGCCCTACATACATCTCCCCAGAAGCCACAGCACATTTAAGGAAAGGCCTTGCTTTCTTTTCATCTCACATAACGTAAATATTTTTAAAAATCTTTTAATATAGTCCATAGGAGAGAAAGACAGAAGTAACCAACTAATGTTGACTGCTTCAAAGGGGCCCATAAACTTTGAGCAATTGCCTCAGGGGGTCATAACTAAAGAACAGGCTGAGAATGGCTGTTGTAGATTATGGCCAATTTCAGTTTTTGTTCCAAGGTTGCTTTGTTTGCAGCATCCATAGGAGGCAAAGTTATACTACTGATATTTTGGGCCTGAGCCCTTCCTCAACTTAGAAGTAAAACGATGGCACAGTTGACGTAGCGGTTAGCACAAGACCTTTACACTGCCAGCAATCAGGACCGGACCTGGGGAGTTTGTACGTTCTCCCCGTGGCTGCATGGATTTTCTCCGGGTGTGGCCTGTCATTTCCTGAATTAAGATAGTTTCAAGTTGAATTTGAAAACTTGACTCATTAGATCTGAGTTAATTTCAATTGAAAAATAATTTTGCCGATTTTAATGTAGATGCATATTTTAAGATTTAGGTAGCAGTAAGCAGAATACCTCTCTTCAGCTGTAATCCTGTGGTCATTGCTGGCACTCAATGTGGATTGATACGCTATCTCGCCTTTACCATGAGATCATGGAATGAACGATAAATAAAGGTGACTTGAGTTATAAAGATGTGTCAGTCAAGGGTTTCTCGTCTTTTAGTTTCCATTTCAAAAAATATGTTTTCAGGTTTATCTGGAGAATTTTCTTGGAGCATCTTTGGCTTTGGTGCTATAACCTTACAACTGAATCTCCAATTCATGCCTCTGGGCAGGTTTCCTGACATGCTTTCTGGAGGAATAATGATGGGAGTGAAACACAGAAGTCTGCAGATGCTGCGATTGTAGTAAAAACACATAGTAAAATGCATTGAGCACCTCGGCTCTATCCGCTGCAATAGCGGGGATCTCCCAGTGGCCACCCACTTCAATTCCCCACCCCATTCCTTTGCTGACATTTCTATCCATGAGCTCCTGCACTGCTGGTCTGAGATCATCTGCAAATTGGAGGGACAACTCCTCATCTTCCACTTGGGCATCCTCCAACCAGATGGCATTGACGTAGACTTCTCCAGTTTCTGTCAAATCCCCCCTCCTCAATCTTTCACCCCCCCTGCCTCCTCTCCTCTAGTTCTGTCTGTCTTCCCTTTTCCCTCTTGTCTCCTTTCACGGAGCCAAATTAAATTTCAACTTTCCTTTTAGCAATTGACACCTCTTGTCTGTTGGTCTGGACATCTCCCCCTGCCCATTCTTCCCCCTTTCTCTCTCCTGTCTTTAATTCAGATGTCTGCCTTTAATTTTAAATTTTAGACATACAGCACTGTAACAGGCCAATTCAGCCCTACAAGTCCGTGCCACACATTTTACGCTCCATTAACCTATACCCCGGTACATTTTTGAAGGATGGGAGGAAACTGGAGCCCTCACTGGAGCTCCCGGAGAAAATCCATGCAGCCACGGGGAGAACGTACAAACTCCCCAGGTCCGGTCCTGATTGCTGGCAGTGTAAAGGTCTTGTGCTAACCGCTACGTCAACTGTGCCATCGTTTTACTTCTAAGTTGAGGAAGGGCTCAGGCCCAAAATATCAGTAGTATAACTTTGCCTCCTATGGATGCTGCGAAACTGGCCGAGTTCCTCCACCATTTACGTGAATAATGATGGAAGACCAGAAATTGTTCAAACAAAATTCCTGCATTTTTGATTTTTTTAAAAATTGTCCATGTGTTTCCCTGGTGTTTCAGTGGGGAAGGTAGAAGGATCACAGTAGTATCGTATATTTAACTGTATTTTCATTCCACACCCAAACAATAGGTTTTGAACCGAGATTAAAAGTTTTCGATAAACTCTTCACATCTTTTAGCTTTCATAACTTTGTGGTAAATTTATTTAATTTTTAAAAAAATAAATGTAAATGTAGACATGCAGCATGGTCACAGGGCATTTCGGCCCACAAGCCAGTGTAGCCCAATTACACCCAATTGACCTTTAATCCCTGGAATGATTCGAAAGGTGGGAGGAAACTGGAGCCCCTGGTAGTGGGTGGGGGGGGAGGGAACCCACGTAGATACGGGGAGAACTTACAAACACCTTACAGACAGTGCCGGGAATCGAAGCCGGTAACAGCGTCGTGCTAACAGCTACACTAATCGTGCTGCTCAACTCTTAATAGTTCCTTGCCTGGCAATTTTTAGTCGGTCTTTCACTCAGTGAAGTTGAAAAAGAACTTAAATATTTATTTAGATCATTGCAAAAAAAACTTTAATTTGTTTATGAAGTCTTGCGCCTCTGTTCTGTGGAAAGTAATAATCATATTAAAATATGGTGTGTAAGACGAGATTTCTGAAGAAGCATATGACTGAGCTAAGAGTTTCATTTCACTCACTTGCATTAATTATGTAGAGAAGTTAACGGAAAGTTACTTCCCAGAGAGAGACATTTATCATAAATGCATGAAAAATGAGTTCTGCCTTCTGACCCTGGAATTTGATTTAGCTGTATGAAATTGTTATGAGGACACAAAACAAGATAGCCACTGGCTTTGCTAAGTACTGTTTTAATTATGTTCCCACAAGACATGGCAGCAGATCTAACAGACCTTATCAGCTGTGCTTGCTGAGGATTTTTTATGATAAAATAAAGGTTTATTTGCCACATTTTCAGTTCCCACTGTCTGTAGTAGCATGTGATATTTTACTCCTATGCCTGTCATGGGTCTAATCCTGAAAGGATGACACTTTGTTGCGCAAGTGCATTGTGGCAGATCTGAAGCTCCTTCGGGAGTTTCCAATCAATCACTTGGGTGTGAGTGGAATTCAGTCGAACACTGAATTAGCTCAGAACAGAATGTATTCATGTGTAACAGCCCACTATCTGGATGACACCAAAATGGCTCCTAGTCCTTGAAGGTCTTTACAATGATTAGCTGGGAGAATTGGCTGTTTCTGTCAATCACACTGTTTTACAGCTATTTCCACTGACTTCCATGTAGCAGCGATAGACTTGCCTCAGATGAAGGAGAGATCGCTGCAGTTGCTGTTCTTTCCCGATGAAGTGGACCTTGCTTTGCTGCAAAACGTGCCCTGTTATAATCCTTGTGTTGAAGAAGAGCTTGCAATGAACATAATCGTGAATAGAACATTAAATCATTCCAGCTGGGTGAGTCTCAAAGAGGGGCCGGTTTAGAATGTGACTGAGTTCGCAAGTGTCGAATCACAGGAGTTGTGGGATGTTTAAGGGTTTTCTGTGTGCAGCTGTGAGTAGAGAGCATAAAGTGGCAGTTTCGGTGTGAAATGTGGTGAGCTAAATTATTAAATGTAATGTTTAAATGCTTTGGGGTATTTCCTGAATGCATTGGAAACTGCTGTTGATCACTTATCTCAGTGTCTGACAAAGGAGAGCTCTGAATCTCGACAGCAGCGCAACTGTATCTCAGCCATGAATGTTGAGGATTATTATTTACATGAAACTCTTGTGTAAGTACATTGCTTGCTTTATTTAATATAACAGAACAATGCAGCTGCAGCCTTGTAATGAGAAGAATGGAAAGGAAAATAAATGATTTTAATGTTCTATTAATGTATTGTTTAATATTTCATCTATAGTTTCAAATGTAGATTGTCAGGCATGTGTGATGTTCAGTATAATTGTTTAAATTCTGCCACGTTTACAAAAGTAAAACACATATCCACTCTGCTTAAACATCGCATGAAGTTTAACATTAAATCTTCAATAAAAATGTGGAATGTTGATACACAACAAGATGCTTATTATCTAGATAGAGTACAGCATGCTTCATTTTATCAGAATGAAATGGTTGAAGCCCCTTGTTCTACCATCATTATCTCAGTAAATATTCGCTGCACTGACTCAGTTACTGCAGTTTGGATGAACAAACATCGCTTGTGCAAAGCCAGACTTTAAACGTAACTCTGCAACCTTCTTGGTGCTCGTCACAGCACCCGTTGCGCTCAGACCATTCAATTCCTGTTGATTCAGTGGTTAGGTGGGTGGCAATGGTGAGGTAGGGGTTGAAATATGAAAATGACTGAAATCATCTAAATCTTTATAATCCTCTTTAGCATTTAAAGCTTAGGAAAGATGATCGCAGAGAATGTAAAAATAATGTATGATTAAACCCAGGTAGATCAATTTCTTTGCTCTATACACTAAGTTTGGAGCTCCAGGTATATTCTCTAATATATAGTACAGAATAAAACTTACCTGCATAATCATTTTTTTAATTAGGTAGAGTGATCTTTTTTTTAAAGTAACTTGATATCATGGTATTTCCTTCATCCGGCATGAGATAAATGTCATATTTTGATTTGCAACAATAATTGGGAGAACAGGAAAGGGCAATACGTGGAGACATTAGACCTAACAACAAATTATTGATTGAGCGGAACTGAAACAGAGTTATCAAGATGTCACAGAGCAACATTCAAATTTGTCAGGGACTGTTTAAAGAGTGTTGACAACACAAATGTATAAAGAAAAGTCCAAATTCTTTGATAGCACTGGAGCTCCAATATGAGTAAACCCTGTGCAGACGATTAACTTAAACCACTGACAGGGATTGTGGGTCATTACAATTCCTCTGGGAGCTTGGTTGAGAATGCCACACAACAAACAAGCCAGCTGCCACCAGTCGAAAGTCAGAAACGAAGAGCCCCCTCAAAATGGACTAAGCGATCTTTACAAATAGTCGCGGATATTGATATGCTGCAGTTTTTACAGCACTCTACACTTTAAAATAACATGGCTTTGCATTAAAAATGTTTAAATATTGTTTGAGCGCTGACGCACAGCCCATTTCAGCAATCAAAACCTAGTAAAACAAAATCTCCTGGAACTTTTTGTCCTGACCCTTATCAAATGTTACGTAAAATCCTTAAAGGACATTGTTTCCCTTCTAAATGGAAAAAAAATTGCTTTGTCATTTTCATCCTATTGACAGATTTGTGGCATTGTTTGGTTACAATTATGTCATTGCAAGCAAGTTTGATGCGTTTAAATCGTACAGGTTATAACTTGTCTTTGCAATATTTTAGTCATTGATGCCCATTTGGAGCAACATGATCATCCTCAGTGTTAAAATAAAGTAGCAGCTCATTCATTATATGTCACCGGTAATTTAACCCTCTGCTCTTGGAGGATGGGGAACCATTGTGCAAATGTATACACCTAGGCTCTAAAGCAGCTATTCTCAACCTCTTTATTGGCTATGACTCCACCCCCCCCCCCGCCACTTAGGACTCAAAATTTATGGGCCCCCTTCCCTGTGAAGCAGTCACATTTTGGTACCTCTCTTCTACCGACAAAAAAAATATTTATGTTACATGAGGTGAAAGGAAAACAAGGTGTTTACTTAAATGTGGTGTGGATTGAGGGGTTGGGGGGGTTGGGAGGAGGGGTTGGCGTAGGGTCCCCATTGAGAGTAGGGGCTCTCAACCATTATGTTTTGCTTAAGGTAGCCAAGAGCACTGACAGCCATGCATTCAATATGGAATGGCGGCAGGTATTATCAGAAAGCATTTGTCAAGATCTGAGTAAGGTGCTCAGATGGTTTAAAGACCTCTTCCTCTGTTAAAACATGACACCACATTCAGAGCGAGACGTGGAAGTCCACAGATGCTGTGATTGTAGTCGAAATACAGAAATGTTGGAGAACTCAGCAGGTCTATTGGAGGTAAGATATATTCACCAACGTCTCCGGCCTGAACCCTTTTGCTGCTGTTGCTTCTCCTACCTTGAAGAAGGACTCAGGGCTGAAACCTTGGTTATATGTCTTTACCTCTTATAGCTGCTGTAAGGCCTGCTGAGTTTCTCCAACATTTCTGTGTTTCAACGACACTCAGTGTGTCTGCTACAAGCAGGTACCATTTGCAGCCTCCCTCTGCCATGCCCACCAAGTTGCTAACAACATCAGAGTGACACAGATTTCCATCGCAGCCTCAGCTTGATCCCTTTCTATTCATGTTTTGTCTTTCTATGGGCCCTGTGCCCTGCCTGAGTGGAGAAAGGAGGATTAGGAGAAAGCTGAAATGCATACTTTTGAACATGGTATGTGAATTTTGTATATTGGAAGCTTTGAGTGTGCTGTTGTTTGTTGGAGACATTTAAAAAAAAAAATAACTGTCCCTTGGATAATTCCTGGGCTAAGTAAAAAGTCAGTTAAATGTACTTCAGGTTTTCACTTACCTCATGCAGAAGTACAGCCGACTATTTACTTACCAGCAAAATAATGCATGGCATAAATTATGTTAAAATGAGATCAGGGGATAAGGGCACTGGTGAGTGCAGTAAAACAGAGGGATCTGGGAATAAAAAGACATAATGCCCTGAAAGTGGCGTCACAGATGGATAGGGTCAAAAAGAGCTTTTGGCACATTGGCCTTCATAAGTCAAAGTATTGAGTATAGGAGTTGGGATGTTATGGAAAAGTTGTACAAAACAGTGGTGAGGACAAATTTGGAGTATTGCGTGCGGTTTTGGTCACCTAACTGCAGGGAAGATATCAATAAAGCAGAAAGAGTGCGGAGAAAATGTACTAGGATGTTCCCCAGACTTCAGGAACTGAGTTATAGGGAAGGTTAAGCAACTTAGGACTTTATTCCCTGGAGCGTAGAAGAATGAGGGGAGATTTGATAGAAGTATTTAAAATTATGAGGAGAATAGACAGAGTAAATGTAGATAGGCTTTTTTCCACTGAGGGTAGGTGAGATACAAACCAGAGGTCTTGGGTTAAGGATGAAGCAAAAGAAGTTTTGGGGGAACATTACAGGGGAACTTTTTCACACAGAGTGGTGAGAGTATGAAGTGGTGAATGCGGCTCAGTTTTAATATTGAAGAAAATATTGGACAGGTCCATAGATGGATGTGTATGGAGCAATATGAAATAGGTGCAAATCAGTGGGACAAAGCAAAATAAGAGTTTGGTGCAGACTAGAAGGATCTTTTCTCTGTGCCGTAATCTTCTATGGATCTATGGGGTTACCTGACCTGCCAACGTGCTTGAGTAATGACCAGAAGATACCTTTTACTTTGTTCCCACTAACCACTGTTTCACCACAAAGTTATCTACTGTAGGCCATACCATTACTGTTATCAGCATCTTAAGTTGTGAAGAGGTTTACTTGTATACAGGTATTTAATTTATTTGCCTCTCAATTTTCTTTTTCAAGTTTACTATTGTAAATTGCAAAATGTAATAGTGAATATCAGAAAAAGAGAGAAAGCAATCAGTCAAAACATACCGAGGGTGTAGGTCAATTTGGTGTAATTGGGTGCATAGGCTTGGGGGCCGAAATGGCCTGTTACCATGTTTTATGTCTCAATTTAAAAAAAAAAAATTCTTGCTTCCACATGTTCAGATGAAGGTTCTTTGATCTGGAACATTACCTGTTTCTCTTCTCAGAGATGCGATCTGACCTTTTGAGCATTTCCAGGGTTTCTTTTCCATAAATAAAAGAGTTTGACACCTCCCTTTTTAATAGTCTTGCTAGAAATAAAACTTAATTCTATTGAAGAATCTTACAAAATATAATAGTTTGAAAACAAAAAAAAGAGCAAATACATTGAATCAGATTTCCACGGAATATAAAAGCCAGTGAGTTCGTTAGCATTGGAACTGCATAAAAGTTGGCTTCACTCTTGTTTTGTGACGATATGGTACTTTAGCAATTGTAAAATGATAATGCAGCAGTTGTGCGGGCAAGGATAATAGACATGGCAAACTGCAAGTCGCAGAATATTAACTGTCTAATGGATAGTGTTCTCTTGACAATATGTTCGTGTGGTGCCTCGAAAGTAGCCAAATAGTCATAGTGTTGTATAGCACAGACATAGTCCTACTTGCTTGCATTCGGCCCACACCCTTCCAGTTCCTTCACATCCATGATGTTATCCAAGTGTTTCTCAAAGGAAGCTAATTGCCTCCACCACTTTGTCTGGCAGCTCATTCCATGTGCTGGCCACCTTCTGTCCCTCAAGGCCCTTCCTAAATCTTAGCCCTCTCATCTTATTGTTATGCCCTCTCATCTAGAAAACAGTCACTATTCACCTTATTCTGCCCCTCATTATTTTATAGACCTCAATAAGATCCCCTTCCTGCCCTCAAAGGAAAACAGGCCTAATATTTGCAATTTCTTATGATAACTCAACTTCCCCTGTCCTGGCTATGAATTCGTAAAACCTTCTGTACCCTTTCCAACTTTACAATGTCCTTCCTAAACCTGGGCAACCAAATCTGCCCTCAATAAAGCTTCAAAATGTACAGAGGTTGTAGGTTAATTGGGATATTTTGGAGATGGGCTCATGAGCCAGAAAGGCCTGTTACCATGCTGTATGTCTAAATGGTTAAATTTTTAAAAATTCTAATTCCACCTTTAAGACTCTGACATGATAAAGCAAAATTGATGACTACCCGATCCCCACCCCCTGTGAGAATAGAGACTACTTTCTGAAGGAAATAGAAATTTACCAAATGGTGATTTGTTCCCATGTTCAACATATTTCTTGAAATGCTTGCCTTAATTGAAGGCTGTCACATTTTTGTGCTGGGAGGATTGCTTCCATGCTTAGATCTGGAAACCTAATTTTTCACTTGATGGGAATGTACAATGTCAAAAGCAATACCTCTCAAAGAGAGATGAGATCGATATCTCTCTCTCCCTCTCTCTCTCTCTCTCTCTCTCTCTCTCTCTCTCTCTCTCTCCCCCTCTCTCCTTCTCCCCCCCACAATCTTGTACAAACATGAAGCAAGACCCTCATCAACCTTTACCCCAAACCCATCAGCACTAATGTAGTCAAATAGGTAATTAATTTGCCATTTACAGGACTTTGGCATGCAAAAGTTATTATTTCAAATGTCTGTCTATGCAAGAAGAACAAATATATATATATATATATATATATATATATATCAGTGTATGACATGTAGAGGTCAAGCATAAATGTGCATCTTTGTCTTGGTAGGGTTCTTCCAAATGATTGAATAATGTACAGCCATTTTGCTATGGTGTATGTATTTTGGAAAAGATTAAAATTCATTGCATTGGAAAAAGGGAACTTTAATAAAATTTGGCTGGCATGGTTATTGTAGCAGCTAGTGCAAAGCTGTTACAGCACCAGCGATTGGGACTGGATTCAAATCCCGTGCTGTCTGTAAGGAGTTTTGTGTTCTCCCTATGTCTGTGTGGGTTTTCCCATGGGCTCCAGTTTACTCCCACCATTCAAAATGTACCAGGGTTTTTAGGTCAATTGGGTGTAATTATTTGGGTGTAATTGGGCGGCATGGGCTCGTGGGCCAAAAGGGCTTGTTACTGTGCTGTATGTCTAAAGTTAAAGTTTATTTCTGACATAAATAATTTATTTTGCATAACTGCAAACTAACAATACATGCACCATCTGCAGTGAAACACAAAAGTCTGCAGACTCTCCCATTGTAGTAAAGACACAGAAATGTTGGAGGAACTCAACAGGTCTTGCAGCGTTCATAGGAGGTAAAGATTATATAACCGATGTTTCAGGCCTTGTATTTATACCAATTAATCAGTATTGGTTTCACACTTACACTGTTTCTTGAGTTAGAAGTAGTTTGAGTAATTTTCCAAGCTTGTCTTAAGCCCCAAGTTATAAATTGAATGTTTACAACCTTAAGAGTTAAAAAAAAACTAGTAATCGTCAGTGAACTTGTTCCATCCATTCTGCAAAGCCTCTGCCCTAATGGCCAAATAAATCCATCCAAATCTGTGGGTTAATGATTCATTAAAACCACATTAATTCATATTGTAAAACCGTTTCCAAGATATTCCTGGAGTTGAACGAACACCTTCTCCTGTATTCTTGTCAGTGAAATTAACTGATTGGAGACCTCAAGGTACCTTTCAACCAACTTTATTTCACAGGATATATCATAGAGTAGGTGGCAGGCTCCACTGCTTACTGACTCTAAAATCTACTTCTACACACAGGTATATCAAGTTCAAGTTCATTATCATTCGATTGCACGAGTATAAGCTGATCAAACAGAGTTCTCCGGTCCTTGATGCAGAACATGAAGACACACAAACAGACAAACAATGCAAATAAATAAATAAATGTAGCTGAGTAAATATGAGAGTCTCGGATAGTGAGTGCGAGCCATTCCTTTGGTCGCTCAGCATTCTCACTGCCCGTGGGAAGAAGCTGTTCCTCACCCTGGTGGTGCTGGCTCTGATCCCCGATGGGAGCAGCTGTGTGTGGGGTGGAAGGGGTCCACATTGATGGGGTAGAGGGAGACTCCTGTGATCACCTCTGCCACTCTAATGGTCTTCCGATGCACTTCTCTGCATCATCTATACCACACTGTGATGCAGTAGACCAGAACGCTCTTGATAGAGGTCCTGCAGAAGTGTGGCCTGTATAATGGTGGCCAGTAGCATTGCCCACTTCAGTCTGTTCAGGAAGAGTGGTCACTGTTGTGCCTTCCTGACAAGTTGAAGAGATGTTCTTCAACCAAGATAGCTCACTTCATAATTGGACTCCAAGAAATTTCAGTACATACATAACATCACATACAACCCAGACAAGGCAGAATTACCAGTTGATGCTTGTCTACTCTCTCCACTACCAAGTTATTGATGTGTAGTGGAGGGTGGTCGCTCATGATCTACCTGGTCCACTTTTATTCCTCTCATTTTGTTCATGGTGGGACATAGGTGTTACTGTTACACCTTTTCATGTGATTTTCCACCTCTTCTCTATAGTGCAACTTAACGTTGTGGCCGATTAGGCCAAATACTGTTGTGTCATCTGCAAACCTGATTACTCTGTACAAAAAGAGGAACAACCCATTACAGAAAATAGGATTACACCATGGAATAAATCCATTGAAAACTACACCAGGACCTTTATTACAATTTTTTGTCTTTTAAAATCGTAGTTTTGTCTAATTTGAAGAAGAATGTATTAATGACCACTGTTAGCGTCCTTGAATGTGGTTAAGACTTCTAAATAATATCTTACTGAATAGATACTGCATTAAAATGGGACAGTGTCAATCTTTTCTTCATAAAATTTCTTACGCAGTTCTGATTCTTTTTGGCACTTTGTTAACATTAGGAACAGTTGCCCTCTACTGGTGAAACAAAGAACAGGACCCTGAAGTGTGAGGTATTAAAGTGTGCTGAACTTCAGCGAAGGGTTAATTCATCTGTTCCAGAAATTAAACTGTTGTGAGTTGCGTTTAATACCCACGAGCACTGCTTCTTATTTCATTCTTCAGGGATCTTGGGAATGTTGTGTGCTGCATTTTTGCATGAGTAATCAGTATTTACCGGTACCTACTCCTTTGGTGAAGTTCAATTGTAACTCTGAGTTTAATTGCTTTTGATGTGCTTTATTCCAACTTTTTAAATTGCTGTTTGGTTTGTATCTGAGTTTGGTGGCAGACACCGAAATTGCATATGTTGGGCATTGAGGGTAGTTCAGTTAATGCAACAGTAATGTAGAACATTTCTTTATGCACGGCCAGGCTGAGGTCACCAGTAAATTGGAGAAACAACTCCTCATATTCCATCTGGGCACCCTCCAGATTCCCTATCCCTATTTCTCTCTCTTTCCCTCTGTCTCCTCTCCTCCATCTCTGCATTCACAGAGCCATCCCTCTCCCAATCAATCCATACCTTGATGAAGGGCTCAAGCCCGAAACGTTGGTGATGGATCTTTGCTACATAGGATACTGTTTGACCATCTGAGTTTCTCCAGCATTGCGCTTTTACCTCACCTCTCCTGTCCTATCCGTGTCCAATTATGGCCTTTTGCCTGTTGGCTTGTGTTCCTCCCCCGGCCAATCTTCTCCCCAGCCTTTTAATTGAAATGCCTGCCTACGGTTTGCTCAAATCTTGAGGAAGGGCTCAAGCTCCAAATGTCAGGTAGATAGATAGATAGATATGCATGCTGCAAAACTTGCTGAGTCCCTCCAGCATTTTTGTTTCTTTACTTAAACTGCAGCATCTGCAGACTTTCATGGGGCACCTTATTTCAGAAATACAGGAGGACTTCAAAAAGGGTTATAAAGCATATTTCTCAAATTATAAATGTAATCAGTCTGATAGAAAGTGATCACTTTATGTGTATTTTTGTCGAAGGAATATGACTGCAGGATTCATCTGTAATATGGCTGCAGATTTCGGGTCTTGCAATGCAGAAATACACCATGTGCTGTACGAACGGCCTCATCAGAATCAGGCTTATTGTCATGAACATGAAATGTTTCGCAGCAGCAGTAATGTGGTCCAGAACAAGGTGTAAAATCACTATAAATTGCAAGATTCCTTTATTGTAGTGTAATAAAAACAGTGTAATATTACACACACTTGCCTTTAAGTGTAAGGCAGAAGGATTCACCATCATTTGCCAATGGGCGAAAAGTTGGCATATCAGTGAGTGCAATGCCTTTACAATACCAGCGATCAGTACTGACAAGATCGCGAATTTTAAACCTCGCTTTGGAATGGGTTGGGTGGTAGCTGCAACTTTTCCCTGTTTGTAGTGTGCTGCTCTATAAGGGGAGTCACAAATACTTTCTTTTCCGAGACTTCTGATTCTTGGGCAGCACGTTTGGCATCGCGGTGAGCGCCATGCCAATACAGCACCAGTGGTCGGGACCGGGCTTCAAATCCCACGCTGTCTGTAAGGTGGGTTGCATGGGTTTTCCCGGGCAGCTCCTGTTTCCTCCCACCCTTCAAATCGTACCAGGGGTGTAGGTTAATTGGGTAGCATGGATTCTGGAGCCAAAATAGCCTGTTACCTTGCTGGGTGTCTAAATTTAAAATTTTATTTATATTTAAGTTTCAAGATTCCTTTATTGTCATGTAATAGTACAGAACATTTACTATCTCACCAAATTGCCTTCTGCCTGCTGAAAGGCAGACAAAAAAGCCGCCATTAGTGTTGCCCACCACCCCTTACAGTACAAGAGAAAGAAAAGTAAAAAAGAGCTCCTTCAGAGACCAAATGTCCATGGATTCACCTCCAGTACTCCTGCACAGATACCTGATCGATCCACCGGCAACCTGAGCTCCAGATCCAAACCTCCAGCATGATCAGGAAGTGTTCAGCGCCCTCAGTGCCCTCTCGAATCTCATTTCCGATACCTGGCTGCCATGAGCCAGTGTCCAGCAGCTCGCAGCCGGTGTGCAAACCCCCCTCGCTCCCCCACACCGACCGCATTTTGCCTGCAGCCTCAGTAGCTGAGCCCCTTGCTGGTCTGCCGCCTTGCAAGGGAGTAGAAGGCAGAACAACCAGCGTCTTTCCAATAGTGTAGGGTGCCAGCAACAGTGCTGGTGTCACTTTGTGGCCACTACACAGCTGTAGTGGGCCACAGAGGGTTTTTCCTCACCACAGAGTTCCTGCCTCTTGTGTTCAACTCCTGCATATATGAGCATCATGTTGAGCATCACATAGAATGGGATACAACAAACTTGAACAATCAAGGAGAGATAATTAATTAGTCACTCAAATGGGGTTTGATACTTCTTGTATTCATGTGTGCTGCACCATCTGACTGTAACGAGAGTCCCCTGGCTGTGGAGAGAGAGAGAAGATGGCAGGAGGAGGACAGATAAGCAATCCTAACATGGATGAGTTCTCATTGGCCAGAAATCTACCTGACCTAGCATTCTAGCATCATTATTTCGGCCACTGAAGAGGTACTGGGCTTCTCCTCCAGGAAAAACAAGGTTTGATGAAAACTACCAGGAAATCCAGGAGCTGCAGGTAAAGAAGCGAGCTGCCCACCAGGCTCACCTTGCAAAGCCGTCCTGGCCAGAGAAGAAACGAGCCTTCTGTCGCGCATGCAGACATCTTCAGTGCAAACACCAGGAGATCCAAAATGAGTGGTGGACTAGCCTCGTCAAATGAAAACAGTTCATCGCGGACATTGGCGACTTCAGGGGTTTTTATGAGGCTCTAAAGGCTGTGTACGGCCCCTCACCCCAAGTCCAAAGCCCGCTGCGCAGCTCAGACGACAAAGTCCTCCTCAGCGACAAGATCTCCATCCTCAACCGATGGTCAGAACACTTCCAATCTTTTCAGTGCCAACCGCTCAGTCCAAGAATTCGCCCTGCTCCAGCTCCCTCAACATCCCTTAAGGCTAGAGCTGGATGAGGTCCTCACACGGGAAGAGACATATAAGGCAATTGAACAACTGAAAAGTGGCAAAGCAGCAGGAATGGATGGAATCCCCCCAGAGGTCTGGAAGGCTGGCGGCAAAACTCTGCATGCCAAACTGCATGAGTTTTTAAAGCTCTGCTGGGACCAAGGAAAGCTGCCTCAAGACCTTCGTGATGCCATCATCATCACCCTGTACAAAAACAAAGGTGAGAAATCAGACTGCTCAAACTACAGGGGAATCACGCTGCTCTCCATTGCAGGCAAAATCTTCGCTAGGATTCTCCTAAATAGAATAATACCTAGTGTCGCCGAAAATGTACTCCCAGAATCACAGTGCAGCTTTTGTGCAAACAGAGGAACTACTGACATGGTCTTTGCCCTCAGACAGCTCGAAGAAAAGTGCAGAGAACAAAACAAAGGACTCTACATCACCTTTGTTGACCTCACCAAAGCCTTCGACATTGTGAGTAGGAAAGGGCTTTGGCAAATACTAGAGCGCCTCGGATGCCCCCCAAAGTTCCTCAACATGATTATCCAACTGCACGAAAACCAACAAGGTTGGGTTAGATAGAGCAATGAGCTCTCTGAACCCTTCTCCATTAACAATGGCGTGAAGCAACGCTGCGTTCTCGCACCAACTCTCTATTCAATCTTCTTCAGCATAATGCTGAAACAAGCCATGAAGATGCTGTTTACATCCGGACTGCATGGATGGCAGTCTCTTCAATCTGAGGTGCCTGCAAGCTCACACCAAGACACAAGAGCAACTTGTCCGTGAGCTACTCTTTGCAGACGATGCCGCTTTAGTTGCCCATTCAGAGCCAGCTTTTCAGCACTTGACGTCCTGTTTTGTGGAAACTGCCAAAATGTTTGGCCTGGAAGTCAGCCTGAAGAAAACTGAGGTCCTCCATCAGCCAGCTCCCCACCATGACTACCAGCCCCCCCACATCTCCATTGGACACACAAAACTCAAAACAGTCAACCAGTTTACCTATCTCGGCTACACCATTTCATCGGATGCAAGGATCGACAACGAGATAGACAACAGACTCGCCAAGGCAAATAGCGCCTTTGGAAGACTACACAAAAGAGTCTGGAAAAACAACCAACTGAAAAACCTCACAAAGATTAGCGTATACAGAGCCGTTGTCATACCCACACTCCTGTTCGGCTCCGAATCATTTTACCGGCATCACCTACGGCTCCTAGAACGCTTCCACCAGCGTTGTCTCCGCTCCATCCTCAACATTCATTGGAGCGACTTCATCTCCAACATCGAAGTACTCGAGATGGCAGAGGCTGACAGGATCGAATCCACGCTGCTGAAGATCAAACTGCGCTGGGTAGGTCACGTCTCCAGAATGGAGGACCATCGGCTTCCCAAGATCGTGTTATATGGCGAGCTCTCCACTGGCCACCAAGACAGAGGTGCACCAAAGAAAAGGTACAAGGACTGCCTAAAGAAATCTCTTGGTGCCTGCCATATTGACTATCACCAGTGGGCTGATATCGCCTCAAACCATGCATCTTGGCGCCTCAAAGTTCGCCGGGCTGCAACCTCCTTTGAAGAAGACCGCAGAGCCCATCTCACTGACAAAAGACAAAGGAGGAAAAACCCAACACCCAACCCCAACCCACCAATTTTCCCTTGCAACAGCTGCAACCGTGTCTGCCTGTCCCGCATCAGACTTGTCAGCTACAAACGAGCCTGCAGCTGATGTGGACATTACCCCTCCATAAATCTTCGTCCGCGAAGCCAAGCCAAAGAATAAGAAGAAGTCTACTAAGATGTAGGAGCAGAAATAGGCCATTCAGCCCATTGAGTGTGCTCCATTAAGCCATGAGCTGGTTCATTTTTCCACTCAGCCCCACTGCCTGGCCTTTTCTCCTTTGATGCCCTGACTAATCAAGGACCTATCACTCTCTGCCTCAAATAAACACAATAACCTGGCCTCCACAACTGCATCTGGCAACAGATTCCACAGATTTAGCATCCTCTGGCTAAAGAAATTCCTACACATTACTGTTTTAAGTTGAGGCCTTTCAGTCTTGAAGTTGTGCCCTCTTGTCCTAGACTCTCCCACCATGGGAAACCACCATTCTGCATCTACTCTGTCCACACCTTTCAACTCCTGAAATGTTTCACTAGTCCTTAGTGAAATCTTGATCAAAATATTAAAGAAAAAAAGTCAATCCAATTTGAACTTTCCAGAGTTATACAATTTCACAAATCTGTGTTTTCTTAATGACTGTCTCCGGGTGCCTGATGCAGTTGTAATCCTCAGTGGTTGCAGTGCCTTAGTAGAAAGGCCACTAAAACATTCAAAGTTCAGATTTATTTTCAGAGTACTTTCATGGCATCACTTACGACCCTGAGAATTTTTTTCCTGTGGGCCAACATGGCATCACTTACGACCCTGAGATTTTTTTCCTGCGAGCCAACATGGCATCACATACGACCCTGAGAATTTTTTTTCCTGTGGGCCAACATGGCATCACTTACGACCCTGAGATTTTTTTTCCTGCAAGCCAACATTGGCATCACATACGACCCTGAGAATTTTTTTTCCTGCGGGCCAACATGGCATCACTTACGATCCTGAGATTTTTTTTCCTGCGAGCCAACATGGCATCACATACCACCCTGAGAATTTCTTTCCTGTGGGCCCACGTGGCATCACTTACGACCCTGAGATTTTTTTTCCTGCGGGCCAGACAGAATTTCTACTTATTGGTAGTGTAGAAAAACTATACTCATGGAAGCTACGTATACAAAAGAGAGAAATGTAAATAAGAAGGAAATGCAAACTCTGCAAAACAAAAAAAATAACTATTCAATGATAAATATTGTACCAAGTCCAAGTCCTTAAATGAGTCTCTGATTGAGTTTGTTTTGGAGGAGTCTGATGGTGGAGGGGTAGCAGCTGTTCCTGAACCTGGTGGTCCGAGTCTTGTGGCACCTGCACCTCTCTCCTGATGGCAGCAGCGAGGAAAGAGCATATTCTAGGTGGTGTGGATCCTTGATGATTGCTGCTGCTTTGCTGTGATATTACTGGCCTGACTCCACTATCTTTTGCAGGGCTTTTCACTGAGAGGTTTTGGTGTTCCCACAGCGGGCTGTGATCCAGCCAGTCAGCAGATTTTCCTTTGCACATCTTTCAAAGTTTGCAAAGGTTTTTGATGTCATGTTGAACCTCTGTAAACTCTTGGGGAAGTAGAGGGGCTGACATTCATGTGTTGAATCCATTAAAGGTCCTTCGAAATAAAGACTGACAGAAATTTAAACTTGCTCACCTTCCTCAGATCCCACAATGATCACTGGATCTTACACCTACAAGTTTCTCATTAATGGGCACTACCAGTTACCCCAATAACCACAAGGACAAAGTCCGAGGGGAACAATAGGCTTTATTGTACAGAAGACTTGAGCTGGCCCAGATCCAAGCTAGGGAAGGGAGAGGTGGCTTGACCTTTATGGCCTAGGCCACAGGGGAGGAGTCCCGGGGAGAGTGTCATCAGGGGTGAGCCAGCCCGTGCCTTTACCAACCAATGACTATATACAATCCATATCATTACCCACAATAATCACTGGATCTTACACCTACAAGTTTCTCCTCCTGAAGGCCACAATCAGCTCATGTTTTTTTTTAATTTACATGTACAGCACGGTAATGGGCCATTTTAGCCCATGAGCCCCTGCCGCCCAATTACACACAATTAACCTAAAATCCCCAATACATTTCAAAGGGGAAGTTTTGAATTTGAGATTGATTGTGAGATTGTGGTTAATAGACCATTAAGCCAAATTTTCTGTCTCTCACAGCCTCAGGGAGCTGGATTTGATCATGACCTTGGATGCTCTCTATGTGGAGATGGCACATTTCTTAATTTAAAAAAAATTAGATATGCAGCACAGTAGCCGGCCATTTTGGCCCACAAGTCCTTGCTGCCCAATTTACACGCAATTTGCCTACACCCTTGGTACATTTTGGACGGTGGGAGGATTCCGGAGCCCCCAGGAAAAACCCATGCAGACACAAGGAGAACGTACAAAGTCCTTACAGACAGCACAGATTCAAACTCCAATCACGATTGCTGGCGCTGTAAAGGCATTGCACTAACTGCTATGCCAGACCGTGTCACCCATTCTCCGCATGGCCTGTCTTTTTTCTCCTGTGTCCCATAACTAACAGCCTGGGTGATAAGTGAATTGTTAACTGGACTTTATTCACAATGGAGTTATGTGATGGAATAATTGGTGGATGTTAATGGGCAGGTGAAATAAGTTGTAGAAATATCAGTGGGGAAATGGACTTGATGGGATTGCTCTGATGCCTGAATGGCCTCTCTCTATGTTGTCAGAAAATAAAAGAACAAACAGTCATGGTTTTTGAACTTGAATATCTTGGTGCTGTTATTCCACCATTGAGGCAAGTCAGAATGATTGGTTGACTGCCCGACAGGTGGTAGCAATGACATTGGTGAAGTTGCAGCACTGGGCTCATAGAATTCCGACCCTTGGAGCCTCTGCTACTTCCCTGGGAATGGCACCTTTGCAATCCTTGTGATGTCTGAGTGCACAGATGTCGACACTGCCAGGGCATTCTCCAGGTCCCATTGTACACTTGAAGCTGTTTCAGGTCCTGCAGCAGGTATTCAGTGAAGCCTGCTGGCTGCCTTCTGCCCTCTGCTCCATGTCTGCCTCCATGTGTATGATAGATATGATACCCGCTGGATAACGAGCCCATGCAAAGATATGTCCAAATGAAACACGAAAGTCTGCACACACTGTGATTGTAGTAAAAGCGCAGAACCCAGCGGGTTGAACTGCATCCACAGAAGGTCAGGAGATATCACCGACTTTTCAGGTCTGAGTCCTTCTCACAGAAATGCAGGTCTCGTGTATTTTCACAAGGTTTCAGGCCAGAAACGTTGGTTCTATTTTTTAAATTTAAAAAAGAAAATAATTTGCAGCAAAGTAGAAGCCAATTTTCACTATTTAAACCAAATTAAACTAAACCTAATATGTCTTTTGGAAGGTGGAAAGAAACCGGAACAGCCAGAGGAAACCCACGCAGACACAGGGAGAACCTACAAACTCTTTACAGGCAGCGCCAGATTCAAACCTGGGTCACGGGCGCTGTAATAGCATCACGTTAACCATTACACTAACCATGCCGTTCTTTACCTACTATGGACGCTGCGAGACCTGCTTGAGTTCCTCCAGCATTTCTGTGTTTATATTAAAGACAGGTCCAAACTTGGTAATAGTCATTGGACACATGCATTATACTGTACTGTGGTATAATACCAAACTGCATGAGTTTTTCATGCTCTGCTGGGACCAAGGAAAGCTGCCTCAGAACCTTCGTGATGCCATCATCATCACCCTATACAAAGACAGAAGCAAGAAATCAGACTGCTCAAACTACAGGGGAATCACGCTGCTCTCCATTGCAGGCAAAATCTTCGCTAGGATTTTCCTTTATAGACTAATTCCTAGTGTCACCGAAAATGTCCTCCCAGAATCACAGTGTGGCTTTCGCGCAAACAGAGGAACTACTGACATGGTCTTTGCCCTCAGACAGCTCCAAGAAAAGTGCAGAGAACAAAACAAAGGACTCTACATCACCTTTGTTGACCTCACCAAAGCCTTTGACACCGTGAGCAGGAAAGGGCTTTGGCAAATACTAGAGCGCCTCGGATGCCACCCCAAGTTCCTCAACATGGTTATCCAACTGTATGAAAACCAACAAGGTCGGGTCAGATAGAGCAATGAGCTCTCTGAACCCTTCTCCATTGACAACAGTGTGAAGCAAGGCTGCGTCCTCGCACCAACCCTCTTTACTATCTTCTTCAGCATGATGCTGAACAAGCCATGAAAGACCTCAACAATGAAGACGCTGTTTACATCCGGTACTGCACGGATGGCAGTCTCTTCAACCTGAGGCGCCTGCAAGCTCACACCAAGACACAAGAGCAACTTGTCCGTGAACTACTCTTTACAGACGACGCCACTTTAGTTGCCCATTCAGAGCCAGCTTTTCAGCACTTGACGTCCTGTTTTGCGGAAACTGCCAAAATGTTTGGCCTGGAAGTCAGCCTGAAGAAAACTGAGTTCCTCCATCAGCCAGCTTCCCACCATGACTACCAGCACCTCCCACATCTCCATCGGGCACACAGAACTCAAAACAGTCAACCAGTTTACCTACCTCGGCTGCACCATTTCATCTAATGCAAGGATCGACAAAGAGATAGACAACAGACTCGCCAAGGCAAATAGCGCCTTTGGAAGTTTACACAAAAGAGTCTGGAAAAACAATCTCCTGAAGAAACACACAAAGATACAGAGCCGTTGTCATACCAAAACTACAGAGCCATTGTCATACCCACCCTCCTGTTCGGCTCTGAATCATGGGTCCTCTACCGGCATTACCTACAGCTCCTAGAACGCTTCCATCAGAGCTGTCTCCGCTCCATTCTCAACATTCATTGGAATGACTTCATCACCAACCTCGAAGTACTCAAGCTGGCAGAATCCGCAAGCATCAAATCCACGCAGCTGAAGACCCAACTGCGCTGGGTGGGTCACGTCTCCAGAATGGAGGACCATCGCCTTCTCAAGATCGTGTTATATGGCGAGCTCTCCACTGGCCACCGAGACAGAGGTGCACCAAAGAAGAGATACAAGGACTGCCTAAAGAAATCTCTTGGTGCCTACTACATTGACCACCGCCAGTGGGCTGATATCACCTCCAACCGTGCATCTTGGCGCCTCACAGTTCGGCGGGCAGCAACCTCCTTTGAAGAAGACTGCAGAGCCCACCTCACTGACAAAAGGCAAAGGAGGAAAACCCAACTCCCAACCCCAACCAACCAATTTTCCCCTGCAACCGCTGCAACCGTGCCTGCCTATCCCGCATCGGACTTGTCAGTCACCAACATGCCTGTTGCAGAAGTAGACATACATGTCCATAAATCTTTATCCGCAAAGCCAAGCCAAAGAAGAAGAAGGTATCATACACAGATGGAATGAAAGTCCAGCCCTTGTCCATTGTGAGTGTATGTGTTTCCTTTGGGCATTGATGCTCTCCAGTTGTTCTATAGGCTGAAAATTGACATATCCAAACTTCTTGGTGGATCCAATTTATCCCAAATTTCTCCATTATTATACTAGTTGTACTGTGCCACCTTTCAGCCTAAAACATTTTTTTAAATTTAGATATACAACACAGTAACAAAACCTTCAGGCCCACAGTCAAGGCTGCCCAAGTACACCCACGTGGCCAATTAACCAACTCACCCCATAAGTCTCTGTAATGTGGGAGGAAAGTCGCTCATTCATGGGGAGAGCATATAAACTCTTGGCAGATAGCATCGGATTCGAACCTGGGTTAATGGCGCAGTAATAACGTTGTGCTAACCACTACATGAACTGGGCTGCCATTTCTCGAATTCAAGTTTCTAAATAGCAGCCTAAGTATCCACTCAGCATTGAGGTTACAATCAGATCATCCATGACCTTATTAAATGGGCTGAACAAGTTTAACTGTTCCCGTATGATATATTTGTCTAACTGGTGGCCCTTTGTCTTTTTGGCAATCCCTGCTTTCTGACCTTTCAGTCATTACTTTGCTGAGTTCTTGCTGTCTCGGCCTTTATTGTTTCAGGTTTTGCTTAATTCGAAATATCTCTATGCTTGGCTGGACAATGCCATTTCTGTGATGCTGATCCTGGCACGTCACCTCAATGGGTTTTTAGTCCTTCAGCCAGTCATTTCTTGTTAGAGGTTGGCATCTTCTGTTAATTAGTGCTACTACCCATCATACAATACAATACAAGGTAACTTGCCAAGGCACATCCATTTCTGCTACAGAGCACAAGTAGAAATGTCTGTTTTGCTGGTTGTAAATGACTCAACATTGATATAAACATACTTTACCATGTCTGAGAGGTTTGGCGCTGCACCAATGATCAGTTGGACTGACTAATCATTTACCTGGACCGTATTCTTAAAGTCTGACTGTTCATAATTATTTCCACCGACAGCAGTAAGTGTGGTAAAGTTCAAGGTCATTGTTAACTGTATTGTCCTCAATGCACTCCACAGTTCCTAAATGGGGTCTTTTTCTTTGTACCTGTTTTATGGTGTAAGTACCGCCTTGTGTCTTAGTTTGATGGACCCGACACACTAATGCCATCATAAAGAAAGCACCTCTACTTACTCAGGAGTTTGCAGAGGTTTGGTATGATGTCAAAATCCTGGGCAAATTTCTATAGATATGTGATGGAAAGTATGCATCATGGTCTAGTATGGAAATACTAATAGCCCTGAGTGTAAAGCCCTCCAAAAGGTAGTGGACACATCCTAGGACATCACAGGCAAAACCCTCCCCACCATCAAGAACATCTATGGGAAACAATGCCGTCAGAGAGCAGCAACAATCATCAATGACCCTCACCATCCAACACCAGGAAAGAGGTATAGGTGTCACAAGGTTCAGAAACAGCTGCCACCCCTCCACCATCCCGACTCCTCAATGACAAACTCAATCAGGCGCTCATTTAAAGACTTTATTGTTTGTTTTTCTCTCCTCAGTATTGCACAGTTTGTTTACATTTGTCTATTTGTTCACACGTGGACATAGTGTACAGTTTTTTTGCGTTACCAATAAGTGGTAATTCTGCCTCATCCACAGAAAAAAAAGAATCTCAGGGTCCTATGTGATGTCATGTATATACTCAGACAATAAATCTGAAATCTAAAAATCTAAACAACAAAAACTGCACATTCCTCCTATGTGAAAATGTCCAGGTTCCTTCATTTGGCAGAATCCATGATTGTCTGATGAGGAATGGCATAGTACTGAATTTGCTTCAGAGTGAGGTTTTGCCATCTGACTATAAGATAGCATTATATGTGGAGTGGGGCCAAGCAAAATTAGTTTTCACCTTCCCCATTCACATCCATTGATGTTATGCAGGGCTGTATGAATGGGCTGAATAGCCTATTTCTCTTCTGACGTCTTCTGATTTTGTGTATTGTACATATCATGTGCAAATCTGTCACAATATCCTTTTCAAAAATTCATAGGTATAAAGCTGCAGAAATGCTCTAAATTCTCAATTTTTTATTTTCTGCTGTGGCCCCCTCACAACTCTGTTCAAAGTTTATGGGTCCCCTTCCCTATGAAGCTGTCAGGTTTAGTTTGTTTCTTCTGTACTTCTCTCCTCTCACCTGCATTACAAACATTTTTTTTTCTGATTTCAATCCTTGGCCTCAATAAATTATGCTGTGGCTCCCGGGGCGGGACTTGGGGGTGGGGGGGAGCGTATGGCTCCTATTGAGAACAACTGCTGTCAATAGTGGGAAGGAAACCGGAGTCCCCAGAGAAAGCCCATGTAGACACGGAGAGAACATACAAACTCCCTACAAACAGCGCGAGATTCGTACCCCAGTCCCGATCGGTGATGCTGTAACCGGGTTGTGCTAACTGCTACACTAACCATGGCACCCCTAAATATTGTCACTGGTGGTCGGGCGCAGTGCTGCCAGAGCTCACTGGAGCACCACTGTAAAAAAAAAAGGCAATATAAATAAGCGAGCAATGTTAACTGATGGGGAATTTAACAGCAGCCGCATATTAAGTACAGGGGATTTTACAGAGGCGGGTGATGGGGTGGGGGACGGGCAGAGGGGTAATGGGTGATGGGGGGGAAAAAATACCACTAATAACATTAGGATATTGGATATTTTGTTGGTGAAATCCTGGAGCTGTGACAGTCTTTTAGGTAATTGTAAAATTCCCCCTTGCTCGACCCGTTGTCCTAGGAATCTGGGAAATACACACGTGTGAACATTTTCCCGCTCTCTCCAATGGGTCCCATTGGATTCCATGTAGGAGCTGCATTAAGCAAGGAATGAACGTTGAAACCTTAGGTTAAACATCAAAAATAATGAAAGAAAAGAAAATCACTGCTCATTTATTTTCGGCTTGATTTTGATGAAATATTCAAGGCAATCATCTAAAATCCTCTTCTACACCTGGATAAATTCAGTTTTTTACAAGCCAAATGGGAGCGGGGTGGGGGAGGGGGGGGGGAAAGAAACATTTCTAGGCTATCAGCAAGTTTTACATCATTTCGACTATCATTAATAGCAGATCAACCCCTTGGCTGAGCTCCACCAACTATAGTTGATTGAAAAGAGGCTTGTTTTCCCTTTGTGTTAGGAAAAAGAGTAATTTAGCGAGGCAATGAATGAGACGAAACGCATTTTCGAACCTCCCAAATGGTTGCTCTCCTCCCTTGTTAAGTCTTGTCACTTCCAAAATATGATATTATTTTATTCATATGAATACAATAAGAATTTATGTAAAGATTCAAGCTTCTTTAAATTTTTATATCTTTAAAAACTAAACAGGATTTTTATTGCTCTAAACTCTGTAATACCTGACATGTGTGAAGATATTGTATCGACATTCACAGGTACACTTCCTGTCCAGCCATTCCTCCAAGAGAAACAGTATGAGGCAATGTTGCCAAACTACTACCGCTTTTGATACTAATATTTAGTGATATTCAGGACTTCAGCAATAGTTCACTAGACGGTCTTTTTTCATACATGATTACTTGGTTCCAATTTAGGTGGCTAAAAGTGCAAAAAACTTATTTGCTTCATTTCTGCTGAGGAACACTGCTTAGTGCTGCGAGTCCTGCTGTCTGCTCTGATTCGGATGCATTAGTAAGACAACATCTGTGGTGGCTGATGGTCCGTGCATTACTCGTGAATACCAAAGGATTTTTTTCTCACTAACAACCCTATGGCTTCTAAGCAATCAACGTTAACTTCTTTCTTTTGTAAAGAAGCTGAGGACTGTAACAAGAATAATGTACCAGAGGCAGATAGTGAAAGTGACAAAAGCTGTGTTTCGCTTGCCTCTAGTTCAAATTTTCTTTTTAAAATATTTTTATTGCATTTAACATAATAATCCAATGTACAAGTCTACTAATGTAACAAATACCATGTTATATGCGATTCACAAATTAATATCAATGTAATTTTAAAAATCTATCCCTATTTGTTGATTTAACATTATTTCTTAAAAATAATTCTGGATGGAAACCAATTGAGAGACATTATACCAACAACCCCCTTGGTCAAAACTGAGTAATATTTACCTAATATGATGATATTATCGAGGACAGCCATAATCAAACCTGTATATAATCAATTAACCATAAAAAAGGAGACAAGAAAAGGTAAAAGTCAATGCAATTTAGCCACTCATTCTAATCAAGGTTACCTTGTAGAAAAAAAAGTGAAGATATGAATCAAATAGCAACCTTCAGAGAATGGCCAGAGCATCCAAATTACTTAAATCTTCCAATCATGATGGTAATTTATGGATTGGCCCCCACATCTTTACAAATTGAAAATACAAATCTATAATGTGGTATCTAATTTTCTCCAAGCTTAAACAGGACATGACATCATGTCAACCACTGTGTATGGGTAGGTGAAGATTCCTCATCCATTTCATTCACATTACTGGTCTGGCTATTGATGTGCTAAAAGGTAAAACTTTCTCCTGGGATGCGGAGACAAGTATATCCAGTTCATGAGCAAGACCGAACAAGGCAATTAACGGACATGGTTCTATTTTGATCTTAAAAATCATTGACAAAGTTTAGAAAATGTCTTCACAAAATCTTCCTAAATTGGGACATTCCCAAAACATATGGATTCATGACACTTCCAAAATTTTGCACTACTCACATCTGCATTAAAATAAGATCATTTAAATTTGGACCTATGTACCACCTTAAATTGTAATCAGCAATGCCTTGCACAAAATGGAGCATCATTAATCAATCTACCAGTCTTCATCTGAAAATGTTATATTGAGATCACGGTCCCAAACCTTGTTAATCCCAGCCTTTGAGGCTGATCTTAAATCCAATAAATTGTTATAAATACGTGATATTAATCCACTGTGAACAAACTGTAAATTAAAAAATACTTCAAGAATATTTGGATTTGCAATTCGAGGAAAATCATGAGTGAACTATTATCCTTAAAGGAATCTTTTTCAATGTATTCTAATTTTCCGTTGAAAGTAGTGAAAGACGAATTTCAACACTTCGGTATTACAATTACTAAAAGTTATAAAAATTAATTGAAAGAAAATTTCTTAGCATTACCTAATCAGATTAAAGTATTATTAATGGGATGGTCACCACTATCTATTGCAATGATTGGACGTATCAATGTGATTAAAATGAATATTCTACCTTTTTCAAGCCTTTCCAATTTTCATTCCCAAAACTTTCTTTAACTCATTATATTTGGTTATTTCCCCATGTATATAGCAGGGGAAAAAAAACATGTATAAAGCTTCCAAATGTTCAATTTTATTATGGACAATTAATATACGTAATTTACTTTTATTATTACATTTTGCTAAATTAGAGAATGGCTTTTTTTGAGTAGAAATGGAACAGAATTTTCTGAAAAATCATCTATGTTGGCAATTTTTGGTTCCGTTTTACCCTTCTACATTGACACATAATTTGATAATGAAAATAGGTTGGAGATGTGGGATCAATTTAGGAAATCTTTTGGTAATAACAGTTTTTCTCTTGCTCGGCCCATTATAGATAACCATCTTTTTCAGCCTTTTGTATTAGATTCAGGCTTTAAGCAATGGTACAGATTAGGTATCAAAAGTTATAAAGATCTTCTTATTTGAGATATTTTTACCTCCTTTGAACAATTGTCAGCTCAATTTAATCTTTCTAATCGACATTTCTTTAGATATTTTTAAGTTAGGCATTTAGTTCAGTCAAAATTACATGATTTACCTCAAATCGCAAACTCAAATATTCTTGATATTTATTTTAGTTCAATTTTTTTTTAACTGGGTCCAAATACATTTCTGAAAGTATTGGTGCTTCGAAGTCAGGCTTGTATCCCTGTTCAGGTGTTTGGCATGAAGAAATGTGGAAAGAAGGAAACTTATTTCTTCTTAGACTTAAAGGATGATAAACTTAGTGTGCAATCTGACACTTTTCACTTCTAAGGGTTTGAGGCTATCAAATGAACGGTAGATGCACCAAGGATCCTATTATGGAGCCGATCGAAGTACATGCTTGAATTCTCTCTCAAAAAAAATTGTTGATCACAAACTATCAAAATACTGTTACCTACATGTTTATTATTTAGCTCAGGATGACCGACCATACTCTGATCAATGTGGTTTACTGGAACTTCAAAACAAAAATGGTGTCGACACTGGAATTGGACTGCATTCCCACACTAGTGCAACAGATAAGTAATTGCCTAGCCATTAATAAGAAAAAGAAAATTTTCCAGCATATCAAGCAGATAAATGGAAAAATATCTGTGCTCATTGGTGAATTAACAAGCCTGAGCATTAAGACGGGCCCAATAGTTAATTTGAAATGTGAAAGTGATAAGGAAGGTGATCCCCATTTTATGTTTTTAGATCTAATTGAACAGCCTGATCAGAAAGCTGCAACTATTGCTAAATATCTATTGAACTGTCTCAGTAACTAAGGGTTTGATGACTCAGAACCTTATGGCATTTGCTAGTGATGGGGCGAGCGTAATGCTTGGGGTCAAATCTGGTGTTGCTACAATACTCAAGGAACATTACCCTGATGTGATAATTTGGCATGTCTTAATCACAGATTAGAACTTGCAGGAGGTGATTTGGTGAAAGAAGTTCATGGAATTAATCATATTCATTCATCTGTGGACAAATTGTACTCCTCTAAATCAAAAGGAACTTCCTGAATGTGCCTCTCAACTAGAACAAACAAATTTGCAAAATAGGCCGTGTTCTGGGCACCAGGTGGGTAGCTAGCTCGTTCCGAACAGTTTCAACAGTGTGGCGAAATTATGAAGCACAGTGCTTTCATTTTGAAGAAACAATGAAAGAGGAAACAAGACCTGGGAGTGACAGAAAAACCCGTTGAAAGGATTCTCTTCAGAACTGTTTCTACTGGACTTGGCTCTAATGTATGCATGAACTTGGTTTACTCTCAGTGTTTATAGAAATGCGCTACTACGATTGTTTATGCAGACAAAGTGATCCAGTGGAGCATAATTTCACTGCATGGACTGAAAGTGCAACCTGGTACAAAAACCCGAGAAGCTGGAGAGGCAGTTGAAAAGGGGAAGTTTGGAGAAATGACCCGAACAAGCAACAAAAAAGTTGTTTCCATGAATTATCTACAGTTTCTCGCTAGTCTTATAAACAATTTGCAGCACCGTACGTTCACGACAACATCTTGAAAGGTTTTAAAATTTCTGAACCTTGAAGTATGTCTAAATCCCTGCTCAGTGGAATCTGTGTCCTTGATAAAGGCAACTGACCTGCTGAAATACCGCCTAGATATGGAGAAGCTGTAAGGGGTTTCAGGTTTCTTCTTCCTCTGTAATAAATGCCTTCAGAGATTATGTGAAGGATCGCAGTAGCCGTATCCCCAAGATTTACACCCTTTACTGAGCTGTTCACAAGGTATTCCTATTACTACTGCTGAGTGTGAGAGGGGATTCAGTCACATGAACTTGATAATAACAACATGCTCAAGAATTCTCATAGATCACTCATGTTTGTTAAACTACATGGACCTTCGTCGTTCAGCGACGTCCTGAGCCATATGCCACATCGTGGCTGCGGCACCACAGATCAATAGATGACACCAGGACAAGAGTTGCTTCAGACCCTCAAAGACATATTACGCCCGACCCTTTGTGGAAATTATTGTGAAACTTCTCATTGGTGGCATTTGGTAAGTAGGTCATTAGTTTAAATTGGTAAAATACTCGATTGCCGTCTTTTTCTTTACTTGTTGATAATTATATTTTACAATAATTAATGAGTTCAACCATGCAATACTTTTGCACATTACTTAATTAGGAATTATATATTGTATCGTACCAGTTATACAATGATCGGCTAAAATCTTGTTAGTGTCACTATATTTCTGTGGAGCTCTAGAATTCATATATTTCTTTCATCTTGGTTCAGTGCTTGACATTATGAGAAGTCCTATTCATATATAATGTGTTACACGCAATTCGCATATATGCTCATTTCATGTACTGGGCAACTTCCTTGCCCCATTCATGTAATGAGCAGGTACACAAATTCAGTGTGACCCATATAGAGAGAGAGCTATAGGAAATGGGAGGCTTTTTGTCAGCTCTGGCACCTTAAAAAAAATGAGCACTGCTCCCTGATTGATAGCTGCCTGTAAATATTAACATGATAATTTTCAGCAATTATTATCATAATTACCCTCCAGCTCTGAATTCCCTTCAGCAGGAGGAGCAACTGAAACATATGGAGGGGCAAATATTTGAGAGCAGATGTGGTGTTTCTGGGCCAGTTTCAGTCGGCAGGATTTTGAACATTTGGTTGAATGCCTAAATATTAGACCGGGATGCTTAGCGTAACGTTAACAGCAAAGATCAGTAGGTTTCAGGCAGACCAAAGTGCGCCTTTCACTGAGTTGCTGGTCTTCTCACAGGCAGTGTGAACGCTGAGCGGCCAAAGGAACTGCTCGCACTAGCCACCCGAGATTCTCATATTCACAAGACACTATTTATTTATTTGTATATATGAATATTAGTTTGCATTATTTATTGTGTGTCTGCATGTGTGCAGTGTCTGAATATTTTGCACTGAGAACCAGAGAGCGCTGTTTCGTCGGGTAGTACTTCTGCAATGACAATAAATTTAACTTGACTTTGACTTCCCAGCGGTGCTATGTGTCCCCCTGGGGGAAAAAAAGCACATAGATCAGAGAGTTGTGTGTATTTATGACAATAGTCGATGAGTGAAAGAAGGAGTTGCAGTGCATTAAGTACATGACGGGAGAGGATATCCAGAGAATGTATCTGGTGAACTTGACAACATCCAAGCTTATGGAAAATTTTACAGCCCTGCATTAAAGTCTCCAGGAATCCACCCCCTGAGCCATTTCCATCCCCTAACTGTGTCCTACCTTCCTGGATGACATCCTGCCTGACAAGTACTCATCGCATAATCACTACTTTCCACATCCAGTTAGGCTCCAGTTGCAGCACTGGGATGGTATAGACACTGTTCTCCGCTGATTTGTGCTGCAGCTCCTAAGGCCAAGTTGCATTTATTGCTACCTTCACTGACCCAAGTCAACTGGATGTTTGGGTTTCAATTATAAAGGGAACACTGTTTCTAGCACATTTGAACATGCTTTGTGCTACAAATATAAATGAACTCTATGGCTTTCTTCAGGCTATGGGAAAAATGGTTTGCTCTGAAATCAGTAATGAAAATGTGAAGACAGTGCAGACAGATGTGTGCCTCAGTCCTGATAGTCTCATTAAAATGCTGCACGAACCTGATGCTTTGTAGAAAACTGAAATGCGGATTTTCTCCAATCTCACTTTTGCCAGATAAATGTATTACTCTTCTATCAGAGAGGCTGATGGTAATCATGTTTAGCATGGCTGCTCTTGGCAATTCCATGTCTTCAGTACTTTCTGTACAAATGTAAATGTTTGTTGCAAAACACACTGAGACAGAGACAAATATTGTTAAATTGTATTAAGAATGCCTGAAATCCACAGCTTGTTATTTGTTAATTGAACCTCATTGTTTGAAACTGCCTTGGCCTTTTGCCTGAGGTTTGAGCACTATGCTTTGAAACAGCTTAAATTATCACGGATGCTGTAGATCTTGTGTACAAATGGAGCAACGTGTTTCTTTGATATCAGTTTCCTCAAAGTTGAAGTGCCAAAGAGTCAACACAGCAAATCCTCAGCAGCTTGCAACCCCATGATCACCACCACCTTATGCCCCTTTGACACAGCCGTGAAAAGATGGGAATTAACTACCTTTCAACCACTTCAATTACTTGTGTGAACGTGTATTACTTTCCCCCCTCACCCCCCAAGGTAGGTAGCATCAGAGTTGATGTGTTTCGCATCAGCTCCTGACTCAAAGGCGCTCTCACCTGGCCTTTCTTGGTTTAGTGTGAACGACCCGCGCTGGCTTTAAAGATCGGTCACTCACACATCAATTAAGTGGGATTACTGTGTAAAAGGGGTATTAGTGTGATGGTTACAGTGCCAGTCACCCAGCTTCGAATATGCCACTGTCTGTAAGAAGTTTGTACGTTCTCCCTGATTCCACATGGGTTTCCTCTGAGAGCATTGACTTCCTTCCACATTCAGAAAATGTATGGGGTTAGTGGGTCACAAGGGTGTATTTGGGCAGCATGGGGACTTGGGCCAGTTACTGTGCTATTTTTTTAAACTGCGAATTTATCAAGTCAACACAAAGCCTGTAACCATGCTGTATGTCTAGATTCTGCAATTGTCCCCTAGTGTGCAGGTGTGTGCTGGAAACTGGGGGAATTAATGAGACGGTAGAGAGAATGTAAAGTGAGATATTGTCAATATCAGACAGGTGTAAATGAGTAGTTTATGATTAGTATGGATTAATGGGGTTGAAAGGCCTTTTTTAATATAAACATACAAACTTTATTCAACTAGAACACTACAAACACAAAAAAAAATCATGGAGCTATAACTAAAATCAAAAACCACCATAAAAATGTAGCAACAAAACAGTGAGAAGCAGTAATTACAGCCACCTCTCTATTTCATGGTATTACACATCAAACTAAGTAATGATTTTCACCATCAACCACATGCACGATCCCCTGGGGGGGGGCTCACCATTCTCGGAACTCAGCCACCACCCCCTCGGACACTCAAACACTGCACAGGCCCAGATCCTGCAATGCATCTTTCTCTTACTTCACTGGTCTAAAACAGTGGTTAAGTAAGGAATTGCTTAAGGTGGTATATGAGTGGGAAGGGAAGGTTGAGAATCACTGCTCTAGATCCAATTGTTACTGAAATATTTTGCTTGAGAAAAATTGTCATTGGCCCATTTCCTTTGGAGTTATGAAACTGAGCACATAACGAGTCAATTAGGTATGATTAAAACAGTGGTTTTCAAACTGTTTCTTTCCACTCACATGCCACCTTAAGCAATCCGTTACTAATCACAGAGCACCTATGGCATAGGGTGGTATGTGAGTGGAAAGATAAAGGTTGAGAACCACTGGGATAAAGTCTATGACCACATAACCTCATGATTTTATAAAGCTCCATAGGATTCACCCCCCACCCCCTAACCTCCTTCACTGTAGGAATAAAACTCTGAGATGATAGTTGGCAGGACTATTGCCTTAGTGCCTTTACAGCACCATCGAATCCTACATTGTCTGTAAGGACATTCTTACTGTTTGTACATTCACCCCATCTCTGTGTGGGTTTTCCCTTGTGGCTCCGGTTTCCTCCCACCATTCAAAAATGTCCCGGGGGTGTAGGTTAATTGGGTGGCACAGGCTCGTTGTCTGAAAGGCCCTTTTACTGTGGTGTATGTCTAAATTAAAAATTTTTTTTTTTTTTTTTTTTAAATCCAGCCACTCCTTATTGTTATACCCTCCCAAATCAATAACAATTTCATGAATCTTTCCAGCTTAATGATTTCTTTCCTATCATTGGGTGGCCAAAACTTGCACAATGCTCCTTTTGCTCTCGAAGTTCAATGCTTTGTGCTTTTTGAATGGCTCAATGAAGGCAAGCACACCAGACACATTCTTCACTAGCCTGTCTATCCCATCACCATTTTCATGGAACTTTGGACCTGAATTTTGCACCCTGAATTTCTACAGCACTCCCCAAGGCCCGACCATTCACTGTGTCAGTCCTACACTGGTTTAACCAACCAAAGTGCAACACCTCGCACTTGTCTGAGTTTAATTCCTTATGCCATTTCTTCGCCCACTTTCTCAGTACATTCAGGTCCCATTGACATCTCAGATAATCTTCTTCACTGTCCACTGTTCCCCATTATCCACTCTGTCTGTTACACACTCAAAGAAATCTAACAAATTTGTCAAGCAAAATTTCCCTTTATATAAAATGGTATTGATTCTGATTGTTATAGGCCCACAGAGTTGTCCAGCACAGAAAAAAAGCCTTTCAGCTCATCACATCTATACAACCTATTTGCAAATCCAATCCCATTAGCTTCCATTAGGACCATATTATTTAATGCCTTGTCTATTTAAATGGCTATCTAAATAGTCCCTTAAACATAATACTTGTATCTGATTCCACCACTTCGTTCCAGATATCACTCACTCTCTTCCTAAAAAAACCTATCCCCATGACGCCTTTTGCAACTTCTTCCTCTCACCTTTAACTCTTTATTTTTGATGCCCCTATATGGAAGAAGATTTTATCCACAATATCAGTGCCTCTGTTGCTAAGTCACCCTTCAACTTCCTTCACTTCAGGGAAAACAAGCTCAGCCTAGCTGATCTCTCCCCTTATCCGAGATCCATCCAGCCAACATCCCAGTGCTCTATACTCTCTCCAGTGCCATCACATCCTTCCTGGTGACCAGAACACATACAATACACCAACTGTAGTCTAATCGGTGTTTTGCAAAGTTGGATTATAATGTCTTAATTCTTATATTCTATGGCCCAGCCTATGAGACCACCTGCCTTCTTCACCGCTCTATCATTATGTTTGCCACTTTCAGGGAACTGGCTTTGGATAATTGATTATTGCCGAATGATTTTCTAAATGTCCCATTATTGTCATAATCAATTCGAAATGATAAATGTTAAGCTAAACTGTCTTTCTCTTTCTTATCTTTTATTAAATGGTGGTGTTACATTTGCAGTTTTTCCAGGATCTCTTGAGAATCCAGGGAAATTTGATGCGGTACGAATAAATGCATCTGCAACTCCTGCAGCCATTTCCCTCTGAGACCCAGAGGACGTATCCATCAGTCAAACCAGGTTTTTGTCCAATTCCTTTGTTTAATGTTAGATATTATTTTAACTTCCTGGCTCCCCGTCACTCAATAATCATCCATTTGTTTTGAGATTTAATGTTTTGAACTGTAAAGAAAAATGGCGCAGACTAATTACTTAAAGTCTCGATCGTGTTTCCATTCCCCATGACTAATTGCCTAATTTAAGTCCCCAAGGGACCAATATTTACTTCAGCTAACTACTTCCTTTTTATATATTGTAAAAGCTCTATCTGCTTTTTCAAATTATTATTTTCTAGGTTCTTTGCATACTCTGCATTTTAATTCATAGTCTTGGGTCATCCTTTTGACGGTTCTTAACTCTCTGACCGACCATAAATCTTTGCAGTATTGAAGGTCTTTTCTCTAAATTTGATGCCATTCTTATTTTTCTTGCTCAGCCACAGATGTATAGAGGTTTCTATTTCCCCATCAGTATGTACCTCTGGTGAAACTTATGACAAACCTCCTTCAGTGACTGCCACTGTTGAGCCATTGTCTTACCCCTTAATCTGCTCTGCCATCCCACTCCAGCTGTACCTGCATGCCACACCATGATAATTGCCTTCACAATTCTCACCTCTAAACTGAACATGAAATTGTATTAATGTAAACTTTGGGGGAAAAAAAGCAAAACACAAAATTTTTTTGATGCTGGTGGAAAAGTTGGAAGAACTTGGTCTTAGTGGAATAGCTTCCATCGTCGAGCAAAGACGATGTTCTTGTACATGTTTTGCAGAAAATCACATGATTTGTAGAAAACAGATGGTTGAGCACAATTTGCAAATTGTGAAATCATCCATTCAGTGCATCAAAGGAAGAATATGTTTGCTCAATACACTTTTGATGGCAGGTAGAGCAGGATCAGTAAAACACCAGAAGACGTGTACAAAGTGAAGGAAGGAAAGTTTAGGGAAGAAAACAGAGGTAAGGTTTTTTTGCACAGAGAGTTGTGGGGTCTGGAATTGCTTGCTGGGGATGGTGGTGGAGGCTGAAACATTGAGGGCATTTAAGAGACTCAGACACATGTATGGAAGAAAAATAGAAGGCTGTGGGGAAGGTAGGGTTTAGTACTTTTTTTTAGGAAGGAATATATGGATCAGCACAGCATTGAGGGCTGAAACGCCTGTACTGTGCTGTATTGTTCTATTAGGGGCATTTAAAAGACTCTTAGACAGGCACATGGATGGAAGACAAGTAGAGGGTTTATGGGGTAGGGTGGGATTTAGTATTTTTATTAGGAATATATGGGTCAGTACAACATCGAGGCCAGAGGGCCTGTACTGTGCTGTTCTATGTAATTGGGAAAACTGGTTCTTTATTGAAACAACTTGTCGCTATAACACTGTTTGGGCCTCTTTCTATATTTTTTATTTCTGCAGATTCGATCTGTTTGATGGGAACTTCTGGCAGCCGTCCCTGGCAATGAAGGTGGATCTCCAGAGGTTTGTTGCTACTTCATGTGGAAATGGAACGAAGTTCAGCTCTGCACAAATTGACCAGCAATTAACAGTGTAGTCACCTGCAGAAGCCCATTTGAGAGTTGTGCCAATTGCCTCAATCTGCCAGCCTTGCTGAAGAGAAACAGTAATTGTCTCTGCAATGGTTACATGAGCTTCTGTGACAAACTGACAGACGTTTGTATTCCACTCACTGTCAACTGTTAGAAAGAAAGTAGGAAAAGGTGCCCAAATTAAACCATGAATTTTTTCATGAAGTTTCCTCGACATCTGCGGAGGATGGTGTTCTTGCTGGCAGCCTTTTGCATGGTGAGTGTTATTATATCAGCTTATTACCTTTATTCCGGTTACAAGCAAGAACTAGAACTTTCTAAACCAACGCCGGAACAAGATTGTGGAGAGCCAAAAATTTTGCCCTACAGATCGTTTGAAATGAAGACTGCAAAACCTATTGACACCTCCAGAGCAGACCGTATGGTTCTGGTATTTGTTGAGACTCAATATTCACAGCTGGGACAGGAGATTGTGGCAATTTTGGAGTCCAGCCATTTTAAACACCACACTGAAATTGCTCCTGGCAAAGGAGACATGCCAGCCCTAACAAACAAGGACAAGGGAAGATATGCACTTGTTATATATGAAAATATTCTAAAATATGTGAATTTGGACTCGTGGAATAGAGAACTGCTCGATAAATACTGCATGGAATATAATGTTGGCATTATCGGATTTCATAAAGCAAATGAGAATAGTTTACTGAGCTCACAGTTGAAGGGCTTCCCATTGAACCTGCACACCAACCTTGCTCTGAAGGATTGCTATATCAACCCACGATCTCCTTTGCTGCACATCACCAAAGCAAAAGAAATTGAGAGAGGCCCGCTCCCCGGAGAGGACTGGACTGTGTTTAAGTTCAATCACTCCACTTACCAGCCTGTGTTACTCGCCAAACCGAGAATGACTGAAAATGTTCCTCACCAGGTCACTGACGAGGTTCTCCAAGCTACAGTGGTTCAGGACCTAGGGCTGTTCGATGGCATTCAGCGAATCATCCTTGGGAACAACCTTAATTTTTGGCTGCACAAACTTATTTTCCTGGATGCAATCGCTTTCCTGACAGGAAAGAAGTTGTCTCTCTCCTTGGAACGATATATTCTTGTGGATATTGATGACATATTTGTGGGGAAAGAAGGAACGAGGATGAATGTTAATGACGTAAAGGTAAGGAGAGCATCTCAATGTATGTATTTGTCTGCCCTTGACTTTCTTTCAAATATTATTTGTTTGTATTATGTTTCATAAACCCATTAAAGTGTGTACAAAAGGCTTCTGAAACGTCAATGCAATAGAAACCTTTCAAAAACACAAAAGAAACATCGACATAGAATGATTACCTTTTACCTAGAAAAAATATTCCTCAGTGAACTTGGTTACTCTTGGCAGAAACAACCATTAACTGCCTCTGAAGGATCAATAGCTCGCTGATTATGGCATCAAAAATAGAAGAGATTTTGTTTTTCAATGGTTCTTTTTTTGCCTTTGCTTACTGCGGCACAGAGAAACCTTGGAACTGCGCTGAATACCGGACACACAGCAGCTTTGCACTGACTCATAACGTGGAGTCAATACTGCTGCTTTTAATCATCCTTTGGTTCCTCAAGCAGTGCCGCTGTCAGCTTTAGGGCTAGTAGTTGGATTTCGTGAGCTTGTGTGCAGGGCACAGGGAAGCCTGACACATCCTGCTTGGATTTTGATATCAAGTATGCTGAAGATGAAAACTTACCCTAGTGCATTAATTCAAGTTTTCCATAAAGTGACCTGGATCAATTGTTCATGAGATCATTATTGTTTAATATAGATGCATAGCAATACTATTTTTGTGCCAAGTGATAAAACATTTACATACTGTGTATCAAATACTATAAGACCCATTTTTATGTTGTCCCCTGCGCTTTAAAGCAGCAATTCTCAACAGGTGCTGCACAGCTCCACCTTGGGGGGGGTGGGGGGGGGATACTGCACATTTAAGGGGGGAGGGGAAAGCATGGACTGAAATCATAAAATATTTGTCATATTTTGTGCAGTTGATAGCAGCAAAGTTTGGAAGAAACCAACTAAATTTGACTGCTTCACAGGGAAGGGGGCCGTAAGCTTTCAGAAGAATCCTTAGGGGGCCATAGCTGAAAAGAAAGGTTGAGAATGGTTGCCTGAAAGATTGAAAGAGGTTGGTTAAGGTCTTGAGTTACCCCTGTTCTCCTAGTGTAATTTCCGTTGTGCCTATAAAAATTTTTGTGTCGCAAATAAGCAGAACTCGGTCTATGAACTGAACTTGCTTTATTGATGTGATAGAAAATATTGCGAGAGAGGAGGGGAGCTGCATTACTGATCAGAGAGCATGTCACAGCTGCACTCAGAGGGGGCATATTGGAGGGCTCATCCACTGGGCCAAGATGGGGAGAGCTCAGGAATGAGTAGGGTGCTCACACTATGATGGGGTATACTGTGGGCCTCACAATATTCAGCACAAGGTAGAAGAACATTTTGAGAGGGGCTGTTCAATGTTGGTTATAATGAGGAGGAAGAGCTGAGCTTGTTGAGAGAGGCCCACAATCCCTGCCATAGCTGGATTTCCATCTTTGCCGCACATAAATTGCGTTGTAATAGTCAGTTTCCTGAAGTAGGAGGATTTTAGATGAGAGGACATAGCTTCTCTGCGGGAAGTCCAGGTGTGATCTGCCGAAGGCCATCTCTGCAGCAGACCAGTCTTAAGCACACTCACCCTCAGCAGGTTGCGAATCCTTTGATTCATACGTGACTTCTGGTTGGGGTACTCACAGTATGTGCGTGTGGGCGCACACTCATCCACCTGGGTCTTGATAAATTTGGTTGCACCCATGGCATAGTCATTCAAGTTTGAGAAGGAGTCCTTGAATATGGTCCCATTCTGCAGACGCTCCTCCACCTCCCTCGTCCATACTTTCACTGTCTTCACCGCTGGTGCTATAGACCTCTGTCTTGACTTGTATGCCAGGAGTAGGTCTGTTCTCTTTAGAGCACAGGAGATTGAGAGGGTCTCTTACTGAGGTCTATAAAATCATGAGGGGCTCACATAAATTGCATTGTGATAGTCAGTTTCCTGAAGTAGGAGCATTTTAGATGAGAGGACATAGCTATAAAGTGAGGGGGTAGGATTCAGAAGGGGCAAGAGGTGGCAGTACTTCACACAGAGCGTGGATGGCACATGGAACCAACTGCCAAACAAAATGGAAGAGGGAGATTTGTTAGCTTCCTTTAAGACATATTTGGATAACATGGATGGGAGGGGATTGGAAGGGTAAATGGGAGTAAAGCCAGAGTCACGTTGTTTGGAATGGGCAAGCTTGAGCCATCTGTCTGTTTCTTGGGCTATATGACTCTGAACAGATGTGTGGTTCAATTATGAGAAGGTATAAAAGCAACAAGAATGTCAGGATAGATGATTGTAATTTCTCCCATGCTGACTCCAGAATTCTTGCTGCATACAGATGGGATAGACTTTACTAGGTGCATCCAAGAGAGTTTCTTGAAACAGTTTGTTCATAATCTGACCAGGGAAGGGGTCATACTCGATTTTGTATTAAGAAGTGAGCCTCTCCAGATGATTGGGGTTCCCGTGGGGGAGAATTTTGGTAACAGTGCTCTCAATTCCTGAAATTTTAAGAGAGTTATAGAAAAGGGTAAATACATCAAAGAAAATTGCTAAATTGGTGAGAGGCACATTACAACCTTATTAGGCAGGAACAGGAGAGTAAGTTGGGAACAGCTGGTGTTGGGCAAGTCCACATTGACATGTATGGGTGAGCTAAGGACCAGCAGATCAGAGTTCAGTATCGGGAATGCCTTAAGTGTTTGGAAGCCTTGAATGATTAAAGATAATCTAAATTTAGTATTACGAAAAAGGAAGCATACTTCCACCATCTTCAGAAGCTGGAATTAGACTGGAAGGAGTATAATAAAGCAGGAAATAATTCACACAGGGATCAGGAGGGGCCACAAAATGTCCATGGCAAATCGGATTGAGGAAAATTATGAGGCCTTTAATATATACCGTACATTTAACCAAAAAGAGGTTCACAAAGGAAAGGGTACAACGTCTTGAGAACAAAAGAGAGAATTTATACCTGGGACCAGAAGAAGTGAGTGAGATGCATTGGTTTTCGTCAAGGGGAAGGATATGGAGGCTACTGAGATAATTGTGGGGTTTTCTGAGATTCCAGGGCATGTTGATGGCAAAAAGGAGGAAATGTTGGGTTTCTTGAAGAATATTAAGGAGGATATGTCTCAGAGCCTGATGGGATCTTTGTCAGGTTATTGAGAGAGGCAAGAGAGGAGATTTGAGAGAGATCTTCACATCTTTTCTCACCACAAGTGAGATACCATAAAGCTGGAGAGTAGCCAGTGTTGTTCCTTTATTTAAAGGACAATAAGACCATGATACTCCAATTTTGTTTTGGAAATTTCTACAAGGGTGCTATTATGTATTAATCTAGTTTCTGGTATGTTTGATGGATAGTAATTCTAAATTACAGAAGCATTCCATAATGTCTCATCAATGTCCCAATATATTTTGATGATAGCTATCAAATGGTGCACTTCAAAATCTGTGAACATGACATAAGTTTTGTTCGATTGATGGTTCCACTGTGAAGTGTACTGCGTATGTGATCATTACATCACTTTGAAAAACAGCCTGTTCACTTCTTAGCCATCTGTCATATTCTATTTTCAGTCTTTCAAGAACAATTCAGGTTAAACATGTTCTCCAGTATTAGAAACAAAGAGATGCTTTACAGCACTGGTCTCAACCTTTTTCTTTCCACTCACATCCCACTTTAAGTAATCCCTATACCATAAATGCTCTGTGATTAGTAAGGGATTGCTTAAGGTGGTATGTGAGTGGGAAGGGAAGGTTAAGATCTACTGCTCTAGGTTCAATTGTTACTGAAATATTTTGTTTGAGAAAAATTGTCATTGTCCCATTTCCTTTGGAGTTATGAACCCGTGCACATATAGAATCAATTATGTACGATTAAAACAGTGGTTTTCAAACTTTTTCTTTCCACTCACATACCACCTTAAGCAATCCCTGACTAATCACGGAGCATTTATGGCATAGGGAATACTTAAGGTGGTATGTGAGTGGAAAGAGAAAAGTTGACAACCAGTGCTTTACAATTTCTGATTGGTGTATATCAATCTTATTGGTATACATCAAGTCTTTAGATATCTCTTGGTGAAAGTTGGATCACTATTTTGGTGTTCCAATGACTTTTGGAATGCATGTCCAGACCTGTCAGCTGTGGTTTAGTGATAATGATCTTATTTCAACCAGATTGTGGGCTAATGTCCTACTTTAGAGACTTGAGTACATAATCCAGCTGAGTACTTCAGTGCAGTGCTGCATCTTGGTTGGAGGAGCCATTTTTTGGGGGAGAGGGAATCAAATGCTAAACTCTGGTGCTCAATGGTTCAGCTGTTGGAGCCACTGCCTCACAGGTGAATGACCTGGGTTCACTCCTGTCCTCCTATAGAGCTTGCATGCTTTGGTTTCTTCCGGGTCTTCAGGCTTCCTCCTGCATCCCTGTGATAGTACAGATCTATCACCAATGTACATAGTGTATATAGTTACTGTGCTTACAGCGATTGGCTGAGAGCTAAGCCACGCCTATTGACTGGGCCTTAAAGGGTTGTGTCCCTAGCCAGGTCGGATCATTCCGGACTGGTTGGCCACCTGAGAAGAGCTCCTGTCTTTTGCTAATAAAATTGTAGAGCTCGTCGAAAGAACCAAAGACTTGTTGATCCAAACCAAGGCTTTTATTAGCAAAAGACAGGAGCCCTTCACAGGTAGCCGACCAGTCCGGAATGATCCGACCTGGCTAGGGACACAACCCTTTAAGGCTCAGGCCATAGTTGAAGCGGTGCGTCGTTGGAGACGTTACCTCGCTGGGAGGCGCTTTACACTGTTGAGTGATCAACGCGTGGTTTCCTTCATGTTCAGCAACACCCCGCGTGGTAAGATAAAAAACGACAAAATCGCCAGATGGAGAATCGAACTCTCCACCTTTAACTATGACATCCTGTACCGGCTTGGTAAGCTCAACGACCCGCCTGAAGCGCTCTCCATGGGGACGTGCGCCAGCATACAGATGGACAGACTACAGAAACTCCATGAGGTGCTCTGTCTTCCAGGGGTCACTAGGTTTGCCCACTTTGTCAAGGCGCGCAACCTACCCTACACAGTCGAGGAGATCCGCTCCATGACCCGAGCCTGTTCGGTGTGCGCTGAATGCAAGCCCCACTTCTTCCATCCGGATAACTCCCACGTTATCAAAGCCACCCGCCCCTTCGAGCGTCTTAGCGTAGACTTTAAGGGGCCCCTACCGTCAACCAACCGTAATACCTACATCCTTACGGCCATCGACGAGTACTCCCGCTTCCCGTTCGCTGTGCCCTGCCCAGACACCACTGCCACCTCAGTGATACAGGCCCTTCACAGTATTTTCGCCATTTTCGGATACCCCAATTCCATCCACAGTGACAGGGGGTCCTCATTCATGAGCGCGGAGCTGCAACAGTACCTTCTGGAGTGTGGTATCGCTTCAAGCAGGACCACGAGCTATAACCCACGCGGTAATGGCCAGGTCGAGAGGGAGAATGCCACCATATGGAGAGCGGTTACACTGGCTCTCTGATCTACAGGTCTCCCCACCTCTCACTGGCAGGAAGTTCTCACTAGTGCCTTATACTCCATCCGCTCCCTCCTATGTACTGCGACAAATGCCACCCCCCACGAAAGGATGATTCTTTTCCCGAGGAAATCCGAATCAGGAACCACTCTACTGGCATGGCTCACCGTCCCTGGCCCCATCCTTTTGCGACGCCACGTCCGGCACTCAAAGAATGACCCCTTGGTCGACCGAGTAACTCTACTCCACACGAACCCACATTACGCCTACGTTGAGTTCCCAGACGGGTGGGAGGACACTGTTTCGGTGCGGGACCTAGCTCAGAACATGGTAGACCCAGCAAACCCCCCCAACCCAACCTTCCTCAACTCTTTATTCCCCAGGCCCCGTGCCGCAACAGAAGGATCAACAGCACCCAAATGACCCGGGCCACCCTGCTGACAACACGACTGGGGAATTGAGCGACGGAGCAGTCGCACCCGACGAGCCCGCTGGCGACACCATCCCAGCGACCCCAATCCCGGCACCACGGCGGTCACGCCGGATGGTCAGACCCCCTGACCGCTACAGTCCTTGACTTACCCCTTCCTTTCATTCTCTCCCTCGTTTTTTTTTTGTTTTTTTTTCCAGGGTCAGTTCTCCAAGAAGGGGTGAATGTGATAGTACAGATCTATCACCAATGTACATAGTGTATATAGTTACTGTATCTAGACTGTGCTTACAGCAATTGGCTGAGAGCTAAGCCACGCCTATTGTCTGGGCCTTAAAGGGTTGTGTCCCTAGCCAGGTCGGATCATTCCGGACTGGTCGGCCACCTGTGAAGAGCTCCTGTCTTTTGCTAATAAAAGCCTTGGTTTGGATCATCAAGTCTTTAGTTCTTTCGACGAGCTCTACAATCCCCAACTGCATTCAGTTCTGGTCACTTCATTACAGGAAGAATGGAGATGCTTTGGAGAGGGTACAGAGGAGATTTAGCAGGATGTTGCATGGAATGGAGAACAAATCTTATAAAGCAAGGTTGACAGAGTTAAAAAAAAAATTCACTCTTTTGAACGATGAAGGATGAAGGAATTATAAAAGGATTAGATAGAGTGGGCAATTAGCACCCTTTTCTCGGGGCGACAATAGCAAATATCAGAGGACATCTGTTTAGGCTGAGTGGTGGGAAGTTTAGGAGAGACATACGAGATAGGTGTTATACACAGAGAGTGATAGGTGCATTGATTGCTTTTACCAGGGGTGTTGTTAGAAGCTGATACAATAAGGACATTTTGAAGACTCTGAGACACGCATGTGGATGGAAGAAAAATAGAGGGCTGTGTGCGTGAGTCAAGGAAGGATTGAATTATTGTGGAGAAGATTTACATAGGTGTGGTGATACAACCACAACATTGGCTGCACTCTCACCAGCCTACTGCAGGGGGAAACCACTGTACAGCAGGTAGGCAGGCTGGGAGGCTGGCCCCACCTGGCCGGCTGTCAATCACCGACCTGTATATAGACTCGAGCCGGCCCCTTCCGGATCAGTCGGACACGTGGAGCCATGAAGAAATGACAACTGGTGTGAGCAGCATTTAAGTCAATTAAAGCCTGTAGTGCAGTATTTTCTCATGTTTTGTGTTTGCTTGCTGTGCCACAGCGCATCACAATAGGCCAGCAAACATCACAAGCCCAAGGGCTTATACTATGCTGCAATGTTCTGTGTTCTATTCCAAAAGTGTGGAGGTAAGTATACAAATTGGCTACTGTGGGTAGCCCTTTGTATGTCTGCATGAGTGTTAGAACTGGAGAGAGTGGAGGTGAATATGGCAGAATATTAATGAGATTAACGTAGGATTTGAGGGTGTGAGCAAGCTTCAGTCCCAGAGGAAACCTATGCAGGTCCCAGGGAGAACATACAAACTCTTTACAGACAACACCTGACTCGAACCTAGGTCCCTAGTACTGCACTAACTGTGCCGGGTTAAAAACAAGTTCCCTGACCAAGGTCTGTCTTTAACTCAAATTTGTATTTAAGTTGGAACAAGTGCAAATGGTCCTTATTTAGCTTCAGTTAGTCAAATGTTTATCTTAGTATATAGTGTATATAGTATCTATTTTACCTTTCTATGCACTTAAGAAACACTTCCAAGCACTTAAGAAACACTTCCAAATACACTACAACATCTTAAACATAATGATAGAGTACATTATTGGATGATGTAGGAGATGATGATGGAGAGATGACTACTGTTGGAGAGAATGGAACTGGTGCTGGAGAGTCAGGGTTTGATTCTGCTGCTGGAGGTGGGGGTGGTGGGGGGTGGGGTTTATGACTGGGTTCATTTTCTTAAAGTAGGCATCAAAGGACAGAGTATTTCCTTTTCTCGTCATAAGTGGCCTTAAATCCCCTGGTCGATTTGGTGCAGTACAAATACAGTTCAGGTGTATTAGTATTTTTGCCCTGTCAAACTTGCTGGTGGAATCAGCTGCAAAGAAACTTCTGTTTATTTCTAACTCCCTTTAATGTAACGAGTCACCAAACTGTTGACTCACGAGTCACTTGTAAACCAGACGAAATAAGAGTATACAGTATTGTACACGTGTGATGTACAGATCCATACTTTTCAATTTTGAATCTGTTCCCGTGCTTGCAATATGCAGTACGCTACCCTCTCGCAATGCTGGGGAATGGCAGCATTGCGCGAGAATATTTTACAGCATACCCACCTCGCGATGCTGAATCAACCACGCTCGAACCAGAAGTTGGCGGCATTCTACTACTGGCTGGCTTGTCGGTTCGTAAGTACGAGTTGTTCATAAATCGGATGTTTTTCACCCAGGGTCTGCCTGTAGTTGACAGAGTGCCTAATGCCTATCCTTAATCCACCACCGAAGACAGACAATATTGATTGCGTATGTGAAACCTTACTAAACTCAAATTGGATGTTGGTCTTCCTACATTAAAGCCATAAACACACTTCAAGTGGAGTTAACATGTTGTGAAGTCCTCTGGAATTTATCAAGGTTGTGAAAGCGACTGTATGAATTCAAGCTGATCCTCCTCCATCACCTTTTCATGGCCTTGATTTCCTGCCTACTGGATTTGATTGTGTTTTGCCTGCAATGAATTGCCATGGTGGAATGTCTACTGTTGATGAGAGTGTCAACACTTGAAATATTGAGCCCTGTTTTTGAACTGACTCGTATTTATTTCCTTGCTCCTTGACCACCTTACTCAGTGTTGATTTGGCCACCATTTTGCATGTCCCTGCAAGCCCTCTTGTATTCTTGCTTTGCTTTGTTAATTGACAAGATTCTTAAAGAGCATTTTCTGACCCCACCTTCTAATTCTTTTGGCATCTGTCATCTTTTAAATACTAATGTCATGAATCTGCTTTTGTGCTTCTTTTTCGCCCGTGTTTAGTTCTGAAGATTGTTCTTTTGTTTTGAGTTCCAGCGTTTGTGCTTTTTCTTTTCCAATGATTACTTTGCATGCTTTCTCATGTGCCTTTATTATTTGTTGACCAAATCTACTTAGCCTTCAGAAGGTGTTTCAAGTTTGATTTGAGAGTTATGAAAACCAGATATCTTTAACAATTTTTTGAGGCCCAGCCATCTTGCATTTTTCAGGAATTCCTTATCGAGTAGCTCATGAGTGAGAGAGTTGTCAGCCGCTCGTGTGTCAGCAAGTTCCCAGACCTACACAGGTGGTCAAACGCCTGAAACCAATGTTCAAGATCAAATTCAAGTTTTTTGTCATCTTATTGCACTTATACAACCCGTCGAAACGGCATATCCCCGGACCAGAGTGCATGCACAGACACAGAGTACACCCTTCACATAAGTGGCATATACTGAATATTTTGCAATCCAAAATAAATATTGTGATAGTACAGATTCTATCACCAATGTGTACAAGTACAGATGGTAGTGTAGGATGACTGTGATTGGCTGAGAGTGTAGCCACACCTACTCGCAGGCCTTAAAGGATTGCTCCTAGCCAGACCAGGTCATTCTGGACTGGTCGGCCTACTTGTGATATGCTCCAGTCTTTTAGTTAATAAAAGCCTTGGTTTGGATCAACAAGACTTTGGTTCTTTCGACGCATGTTACAAATATGTATATAAAAATAATTTATGGGTTTCTACAATTGTTCAACAGTCTCCCGATTTGTGGGAAGAAGCTGCTTCTCAGCCTTGGAGTCCTGGTTTTTATGGCCCTCTATCTGTTCCTTGAAGGTAATGTCTCAAAGATACTGGGGGCTTGATGATTCACCTCTCTGACTGCCTGCAGTACTGATGGTCTTGCTATTCAGTCTTCCTGCTGACCAGTTGCATGGTCTAGAAAGGGTCCAGAGATATTTTACATCCAGCTTTCAGCTTTATGGCATAAAGGCCTATTATTAGAATGGCAGCATATTTCTTTTGAGCAGTGTCAAAAATTGTGTGGTGGCAAATGGTAAAACAAAGCAGAAACAATGGTGGAGTTTAAGGGGATTCTCAATCAGCTATTCTCAACTGAGGCAGTACTGCCTCCCCTAGGGGCCACATGGCATTCAAGGGGAGCCACAAACTGAGATCATAAAATATTGCGGGGGTTTCTTATATGTCCTCAGTAGGAGAGAAGTACAGAAGAAACCAACTCAACTTGACTTTCAAGGGAAGGGTCCCATAATCTTCGAGCAGAATCCTAAGGGGAGGCCATCACCTAAAAAAAGTTAAGAATGGTTATTCCAGATGGACACAGGAATATTAAGGGGTGATGGGAAATCAATCAGGTGCAGGCAACAGAATTTTAGTTTGATTTAGACTCTATGTCCAGCAGAGACACATCCTATATTGCATTATTCTTTGTCCTATATGAAGTGCTTAGTTTACTTGTTCAATAAATAATTTTTAAATGTTTCCATTTTATTTTGATGAGCTCTTAATTAAATTCTCTTTTTATTTAAGCTGACTTTTTGAAATCATTTAAATCTTAAAAAGAATTGTCTGCCTGTCAAAGACATTTAAGGCTCTTAAAAATTCTTTGACACTTGGGGGATCTTCAAAGGTTTAGGGGACATTCTAGTCTGGGGCTTCAGGAGATGCTAGGTGAGATCCATTTGTCTGTCTGAGACTGTGTTGCCTCATAGAACAATGCTCAATTCAGCTGCAATTATCTTCTCTGATCTGCCATATCCAGGAGAGGTAAGACAAGAGCAAGCAGGGATTCTGAAATCCGGTCAGACAAGAGAACGCATCCAAGGCAATCCACATCTTTATCCTGATGCTTTTAAAATTGAATCAGGGTTTGTGCTTCAAAAAGCTTTTACTTTCTTTTGCTCTCCGCCATACAATATAGCTATGTGCTAGTTAATACAGATGTTGACATTCCAGTGTTTATTGTTTTGGTGTGGAGATGATAGAATAACTTTGTGCAGCATCTTAGGGGGAAAGATTCTGTCACAAATGCTGAATCCATTTAAGGTGAGGAGGGATCTGGCCCGAGATGTCAGAGATATCTTTCCCTCCTGCGGACGCTGCGACACCTGCTGAGTTCCTCCAGCATTTCTGTGTTTTCACTACGATCACAGTATCTGCAGACTTGGGTGAATTATTTCCTTTTCTCTCTGTCTCTCTCCTCCAGATCTGCATTCACAGAGCCACCTCCTTACCTTTCCTCTCCTGACCTCCTATCTATGTCCAATTACCACCTTTGGTCTGTTGCTCTGTGCTCCCTCTCTGCACTTTCTTGCCTTCTCCCCAGACTTTTGATTCAGGCACCTGCCTGCTTTTTACTCATACCTTGATGAAGGGCTCAGGCCCGAAACATTGGTTATGTATTGTTAACTCCTGCTGAGCTCCTCCAGCATCTCTGTGTTTTCAGTTACTGATTCTTTCTTCCTTTCCTGTTTCATTTTCAGCTGTTCCTCAGTTTATAAACGGGGTGCAATTCTGGAAAATGTTTCATTAGCTTAGATTTTGCTAATTAAAAATATCTGGGCAAAATAGATTGAGGACATTTTGATGCTATGGATGAATTAATGGATAATTTGCTGTTGTGAAAAATACATTGGAATATCCAAGACTCCTGCCCCAGAGAGCCAATGGTATCATTGCAAAATCCCATAAGCTAAACATTTGTGAAACAAGAAATAGCTGTACTGTTTTTTTTATATAACCTTGTTGGTTGAGTCGACAGCAGGACCTGACCATTGCCGGACCATAGAAAAAGCCAGAAAATAGAAATGGACCCCTCAGGGAACCCCCTATGTAAACACATCAAAGGTGGGAAGGGGGAGGCGTGGCAAGATAGCGTAGAGGGAAGACGTGCAGTTCCACCTTTCCCCAGTTAGACATAAATACCCAATTTTAAAACCTGCAAAAGTGGTTAAAAATAGTATTCACAGACTTTGGAATAGTGGAGGATTGAAATGGCTACAAAAGTGAAGAAATCAAAAACTCAGTTACTAAAGAAATTACCCTATAAAAGTGTTGAAGAATTGAGGCCTACCTACCAAGTTGAAGCCACGGAATTATCGACTGGAGTTCCCAGGCCTCAAAGGACTCCTGCTCAGCTGAGTATTACCCCGGCACCGATCACGCGTCCACCAGATGGCGACGGTTCTGTGATGAGCTCGGCCGGCCCTGACTCACATCCCCATGTGTGGGTGGATCGGCTGAGTGGAGACAGAAGTGTGAGCCCACAGTAATGCCTGGTGGTCTAGGGGCACACAGTGTAGTGTCGGAGGACGCACCTGCGCAGTCGTTGACTCTTCCGGGCATGCACGGTGCATCGCGAGATCGAGAATTACTAGAGAAGGTGTGGGCTCTGGGGGAACTTGAAAGGCAGCGGGCTGATGAACTTGGCACGCTGTCGACAGGTATCCAGACCCGCAGCCGCACTGGAAGAGGAACCATTGTGTCAGAAGAGGAAGAGAGCCTAGCACTTTCGGAATCAACTCAGGAAGAATATATGGGGACTGAGACCAGAGAAGGTAGGCCTCAAGGGGAAGTGATGGAACCTGGACTTCATTTTTTGTTTACAATATTGGAAGGGATTGCTCATCAAATGGAAAACATGTTAATGCAGATGTCTACTCAGATAAATCAAGGATTTATGGAAGTGAAAACTAAAATGAACAGTATGTATGAAGAGATTATCTCTATGAAGAAAGATACAACTGCATTTAAAAGTGATGTTAGTAGATGTATAAAAACAGTGGACACTGTACAGGATAACTTTTTAAAAAATTGAAGAAGCTTTTTTTGAATGTAAGAATCAAATGAATCGTAATAGAGAAAAAGTGGAGGGTTCTTTCATGGATTAGGGGATTCAGAAGAAGGAATTACTGAAAAAGATTTATTCATTAGAGAATCAAGGTCGAAGAAATAATGTAAAAATAGTAGGTCTCCCAGAAGATATGGAAGGTTCAGATCCAGTAAAGTTTTTTTTAAGAAATGGATTCCTGAGGTACTGGGCCATGAATTTTTTCTGGATGGTGTGGAGCTAGACCAAGCTTGTAGAACATTGAGGGAAAAAAACGTTTCCAGGTCAACCACTGTGAGCAGTTTTATTTCGTTGTTTGAAATATCAGGATAGAGAAATTATATTACAAGTTGCGGTGCAGAAAGCACGGCAAAGTCAGACTCCAATGATGGTTCAAAATAACAGAGTGTTTATCTATGCTGATCTGAGTCAAGAAATTATTAGCAGGCCCCGAGAATTTAATTCAGCTAAAGAAGTATTGTGGCGAAAGGGTTATAAATTTGCTTTATTGAAAGTTTTTAATGGGAATTTTCAATCTCAATTTTTTGAAAATGATCATGATGCATTAATATTTGCTAATTCATTGCCAATTTTATGAGGAAATGGATGGTCATCATTATCTTCGCCTAAAAGGAGGGTAAATGGAAATGGGAATGGGAAGAATGGGAAATACAGAAAGAAGCTGAATCGACACAAAGTCTTCTTGATATTGAGGACCCAGAACAATCATTGGAACTGGAATCATTGGGATGAAAATATTTGATTAAGTACTTTGTGAGTGTCTGACTGGGGGGGTGGATGAAACTGAGTCCTTATAGGCGTCTGCCACTAGTGGGTTTTACCACACCCAGATTTTTTGGGAGTTACTACTTTCTAGTAGTTTTTCTGGGGGTAATATATTTTTTTCTTTTTTTTTGACTTTTTGGAATTTTTATATGGGGAAGGGTTTAGAATATTAAGAAAATTAGAAAGGGGAGCAATATTTTATAGTAGTGTGAAATTTATTATTAACAAAATGTCTAATTTGAACTTTGCAACTTTTAATGTTCAGGGATTGAATAATCCAATTAAGCGTAAACGAGTATTGGCTTATATAAAGAAAATGAAAGTCGATATTGCTTTTTTGCAAGAGACACATTTGACTGAAAAAGAACATTTGAAATTGAAGAGAGAGTTGGTTGGTCATGTGTTTTCTTCTTCCAACTGCGCTGGGTAGGTCACGTCTCCAGAATGGAGGACCATCGCCTTCCCAAAATCGTGTTATATGGCGAGCTCTCCACTGGCCACTGAGACAGAGGTGCACCAAAGAAGAGGTACAAGGACTGCCTTAAGAAAGCTCTTGGTGTCTGCCACATTGACCACCGCCAGTGGGCTGATATCGCCTCCAACCGTGGATCTTGGCGCCTCACAGTTCGGCGGGCAGCAACCTCCTTTGAAGAAGACCGCAGAGCCCACCTCACTGACAAAAGACAAAGGAGGAAAAACCTAACACCCAACCCCAACCAACCAATTTTCCCTTGCAACCGCTGCAACCGTGTCTGCCTGTCCCGATTCGGACTTGTCAGCCACAAACGAGCCTGCAGCTGACGTGGACATTACCCCTCCATAAATCTTCGTCCGCGAAGCCAAGCCAAAGAAAAAAAAAATTCTAAGGCAAGATGTGTAGCGATTTTTATTCATAAGAAATTACTGTTTGAATTGGAATCATTTGAAGGAAATGCAGGGAGGATTCTGATGGTGAATTGTAAAATTTATGCTGAATCATGGACCTTGTTAAATATTTATGCACCTAATGTAGACGATGAACGGTTCATGTCGGAGGCATTTTTACTGTTAAATCAGGCCAATGAAAATATTTTGATTGTGGGAGACTTTAACTGTGTTTTGGATCCTTTATTGGATAAATCTCCGAAAAGTATAAGGAAATCAAAGACGGCAATACAAATATGAGCTCTGATGAAAAATTTGAATCTAGTTGATATATGGAGGAGAGTAAATCTTACAGAGAAAGACATTTCTATTCATTCATCAAGACATGATTCATTTTCTGGAATAGATTTTTTTTGGTATCGGCACATTTGCAGGGTAGGACACTACAGGTTGAATATAAAAGTCAGGTTATGTCTGATCACTCTATGTTGTTTTACTCCTGTGCAAGTCGAGAAGTGGTACAATTGTCTGATAGGTGGAGGTTTAATACAATGCTACTGAGGTAACCAGAGTTCTTTGCTTTTGTTAAGGAACACATTGCTTTAGTCCTGACTGAGAATATTAATTCAGTAAGTAGTAATTTTGTATTGTGAGACACTTTGAAAGCATATTTACATGGGCAAATTATTAGTTATACTACGAAAGTTTAAAAAAAAATGTGGTGGAAAGTTTAACATTGGAGAAATAAATTACTGAGTTGGAAAAGGAATTTCAGAAAGATGTTACAGAAGATTAAAAAAAAAGCTGCTTTAACAAAGTTGAAATTGCATTATAATACATTACAAACTTACCAGTGTGACCGTTTAATTCACCGATATAAGCAATGTTATTATGAACTGGGTGAGAGAACTCATAAAGTATTAGCATGGCAATTAAAAACAGAACAGATATTGTAAATTATTAATGCTGTTAAAAAGAATTCAATAGTTACCAATAAACCTCAGGAAATTAATGATCAGTTTTATTAATTTTATCAAAAATTATATTCTTCTGAGGGAAAGCAGGACATTGGTAATATTGAATCTTATTTATCTAAATTAAATTTACCTGTTTTAGGGAAGGAGGAGGTTAAGGAATTGAAAGCTCCATTTACAGATTTTGAGATTAAAGATGCTATACAGGAGATGCCGAATGGAAAGTCGCCAGGGGATGACGGATTTTCAGTTGAATTTTATAAAGTATTTTATGAAGATTTATCTTCTGTATTTGGAGATGTATTGCAACAAATAACTGAGGATCAGTTGTTACATGAATCTTGTTCGAGTGTTATAATTACTGTGATTCCAAAGAAAGATAGGGATCCGTTGAAAGTATCTTCATATAGGCCTATTTCTTTTTTAAATGTAGATTATAAAATTATAGTGAAATTGTTAGCGAGTAGACTTAACTCAGTTGATACATATGGATCAAACAAGTTTTATTAAGAATAGAACTATGTCTGACAACATCCTTAGAGTGTTAACATTGGTCAATGCATCTAGACAGCAACCCAACCACCAATGGTGATTGCACTGGATGCGGAAAAAGCTTTTGATAGGGTTCAATGGAATTTTCTATTTAAGGAGTTAGAGAAGTTTAAATTTGGCCTTTATTTTATTGGTTGGGTTAAGGCTTTATATAAAAATCCAATTGCTAGGGTGGTGACAAATGGTCAAACTTCTTTACCATTTAAATTAACGCGATCAACCCGGCAAGGTTGTCCATTATCACCAACCTTGTTTGCATTGGTCATTGAACCGTTAGCTCAGACAATAAAACAGAATAATAAGGTTAAAAGATTGAGAATTGCAGATGATGAATATAAGATTAATTTATTTGCGGATGATGTGTTGGTGTATTTGACAGAACCGGAGCAGTCTTTGAACTATTTGCAAGATGGTTTGTTGGAATTTGGGTAGATATCTGGATATAAGGTAAACTGGGATAAGAGTGAAATATTGGCAGTTGGGGAAGGAGATTATTCAGAAAATAAAAATATTATAAAATTTAAATGGTCAGATAGCATGAAATATCTAGGAGTAATAGTAAATGCAGATTATAAATTTTTATATAAATTAAATTATGTTCCTTTATTTAAAAGGATTAAAATGGATTTGATTAAATGGAAAGATCTTCCGTTATCGTTAATTGGTCAAGTAAATTGAATTAAAATGAATATTTTTCCTCGAATCCAATATCTATTTCAGTCGATGTTTACTTTCAAAGGCTTTTATTCAGGATTTGAATAGAGTGGTGCAGGAATTTTTATGGAAGGGAAAGTTAGCATGAGTAGCTTTGCACAAACGTACATGAAAATATGCATTAGGTGGACTTCAGTTACCTCATTTTCAAAATTATTATGAGGCAGCTCCGTTGAAATTTGTTGGTAGATTGATGGATATGGACCAACCCCCGAGTTAGGCGAAGGTGGAAATGGCTTGTATTTCTGAAGTTGAAGTACACAACCTTATATTTAAGTGGAATATGAACTTATTGTGGGAATGTAATATGCCAGTATTAAAACATTTGTTAAAGATATGGGTTAAAAGAAATATGGTTTTAGGATCGAAGGGTAAGTTATCAATTCAAACTCTGTTATATCATAATCAGCTTATTCCTTTTACAATGTTTAATAATCATTTAAAGAGATGGAATTCTAAGAGTATAACGATTGTTCAGGATTGCTTTGAAGAAGGACAGTTTCATTCTTTTAATCAATTGAGGGAGAAATTTGATATATCTGTAAATTCTTTATTTGTGTCTTATCAACTCAGAGCTTTGATAAAAGATAATTAAGTTAAAGAGATGAATTTACCTATGTCGATGAAATTTGAATCTTTGATTTCCTCTATACCAAAGAAAGGTTATATTTCGGATATGTATCAATTGTTACAAGAAAGTATGGATAAACCGGAATTGGAGAAATCTAGGACTAAATGGGAAAGTGATTTAACTTATATTATCCCTCAAGAGAATTGGGAAGTTATGTGTCATGAAAATGTAACTAAATTGACAAATGTAAGATATGGAATGGTTAATTACAATTTTTTTACATCAGTTTTATTTGACTCCAGAGAAACTGAAAAAAATATGGGTTTAGTAATTCAGACTCTTGTTTTAGATGTGGATTATGTACTGGAACTTTTTTACATGCCGTTTGGTCTTGTGTTAAAGTACAACCATTTTGGGAAGGAATTAGGTTGGTCTTTGAAAAATTATTTAAAATTACATATCATTAGACCTATTGATTTTTTTTTTGTTGGGCCATATGGTCTCTTTGAAGGGATTGGGGTTGGATAATTTTCAGATTGCATTTGTATGTTTAGTGTTGTCTGTAGCATGAAAATGTGTAGCTAGTACTTGGAAAGATAATGTGGAGATTAATATAGCACGTTGGCATAATGAATTGAGAGCTTGTATTCCGTTGGAAAAAAGTATGTATCTTGCCTGATAATTATTCCTTTTTTGTTAAAATGTGGTCTTCTTATTTGGATTATATGAATTTGGAAATACCTTGAAATATTGTATATATTCTCTTCTGTTTATCTATTTGGCTCCCTTTAAGGGAGCTGGCTGAAGAGGTGGAAGGGTGGGGAGGGGTTTTTGTTTTTTTTTATATATATATATATATATATATATATATATATATATATATATTGATTTCTTTCTGTTGTTTGATTGTATGCTCTTTAAAAATCTTTTAACTAAAGTTTTTTTTTAAAAAAGGTAGAAGAAACCTTAAAAAAAATGTCTGGGCAGCCTGTCCTGAGAATTTATTAATAAAAATTAATCATCTGGTCTTCACCAACAAAGAGAAAAGAAATAAAATTTAATATAGTCCAGAAGGGAAAATAATTGTATTAACAAAGTCATTTGGAAATAATTTATGAAAGGTCACCAAGTCTCTTCAAATTTAACGTAAGTATCAAATGTGCAACTCCTAACTTTCTCTAAACTTAAACATGACATAATTTGAGAGAACCATTGAGCCAAAATAGGTGGATTAGAATAAAATAGCTCTTCTAGTCAACAATGTAGAAAAGGCTACAACCCAATGTATGGAAGTGGGAACTCGTCCCACTTCTGGAACTATAATTCCAAAAAGAGCAGTCAATGGGTTAGGTTGCAAATTAACATCCAATATAACTGACAAAGTCTTGAAACATGGGCACGACCAAAACATACGAGTTAGAGAAGCCAGTTCCGAATTACCTCTGTCACAAATAGGACTAACGATAGAAAAAATATGGGCCAATTTGTCTTTCAACACATGAGCCCGATGTGCCACTTTAAACTGAATCACAAAATGACGAGCACATATTGAAGAGGTACTAACCAATCCAAAAATCTTCTCCTATAATTCCTCTGGAAGATGTTACTGAAGTTCCTCTTTCCAGGCCTTTTTAGAATTTGATAGCAATCTTAACTTATTATAAATGTTACCTATTAAACACTTATGACAAAGGTTCAAATGAAAAATGTATCAACCAAATTCAAATGGTACAAGATTGAAAAGTTAGGCAGCAAAGTATTTAAAAAATTTCTAAATTGAAAATAACTTTAAAAAAAGTGACTTAAGTATGTTATATTTATTGGAAAATTGTTCAAAAGACATTAAGCTACCATCTATAAACAAATCTGAAAAGGAGACGATTTCTTTAACCTCCCAAAAAGAGAAGGCTTGATCAATTATAGATGGTTGAAAAAAAATTAAGTGGAAAGATACGAGATTAAATCGTTTTTTTCAAGTCAAATAACTTCCAAAATTGAAACCAAATCCATAATGTATGTTTAGGTATTGGGTTAAAGGTATGGCTACTAATTTTGGAAAGTGTAAAAGGAAGAGCAGCTCCCAATAAAGAGGCTACTGAACACCTCTGCATTTATCTCATAAGGGCTTTCAAATTTATCAGTATATTAGAAACAGAAAATAATATAACAAATGTTAAATGCCCAATAATACAGTCTAAGATTAGATAAAGCCATACCATCATCTTTTTGTTAATTTCTGCAGTTGAAATTTATTCAGTCTGGTATTCTTTTTTATTCTAAATATAAGATATTTTAGAGTCAATATTAGCAAAAAAGGATTTTGGAATAAAAACTGGGACTGCTTGAAATAAATATAAAAAAAAGGTAAGGTTATCATCTTAATAGCATTAATATGACTGATTAAAGATAAAACCAATGGAGACCATTTATAGAGATTGTTTCACATAATCTATCAAAGGAAGAGTGTTAAATTTATGTAGATCTTTAAATGTTTTGGTAATTTTAACTCCAAGATATTAAAATGGTTTTGAAACTCTCTAAAAGGTGTGTGATTATATATATGTTCTCCCATGTTTATATCCAGAGAAACGACCAAATTGGGAAAGCAAGACTACATTGGAGGAAAAGATTTCTCAGGATCTGAAATGTAAAATAAAAGATCATTTGCATGTAAAGATACTTTGTGAATTCCGTCTCCTCTATTAATTCCCCGAATGCCACTATTGCTAGGGGTTCCAAAGCTAAATTAAATAATAAAGGACAAAGAGGGGAACTTGACAATGTGGCGTAGAAAGAAGACAAATAGTTCCACCTTCCCCCTGTTGGACATTAATTCCCGAATTTAAAAGTTGTGAAAATAGTTAAAAATAGTTTTTATAGAATTCTGAACAGTGGAGATTCAAAATGACTACAAATGTGAAGAAATCCAAGACACAGTCACAAAAGAAATTACCTTACAAAAGTGTTGAAGAATTGACGCCTGCCTATCAAGCTAAAGCCACAGAGTCATCTGTAGGAGCTCCCAAGCCTCAACGTATTCCAGGCCGGCTGAGTATAACCCCAGCGCCAATCTTGCAATCGCAAGATGGCGCCGGTTCTGTTTTGGGTTCAGCCAGGCGTGCGGGCAAGTCAGCCGAGAGAGCCCGTTGAACTGCCTGGTGATCTAGGGGCACGCAGTGCAGTCAGAAGACACACATGCATGGTTGGCGATGATCCTGGGCATGCGCAGTGCATCGCATGTTCGGAAACTTCTGGATAAAGTGTTGGCCGTGGGGGAACTCGGACAGCAGCGGGCTGATGAGGGCGGTGTGCTGTTGACAGGGTTGCAGATTCGCAGCCACACTGGATGAGTGACAAGCATGGCGGAAGAAGAGGAAAGCCCTGCTCTGTTGGAATTAAGGCAAGAGGAGTCTATGGAGGCTGGGATTAAGGAAGGTAGGTCTCAAGAGGGAGTAATGGAACCTGGACTGGATTCTGTATTGATGATTTTGGAAGGGATTGCATACCAGATGGAAAATATGCCAGTACAGATGTCTACACAGTTAAATCAGGGATTTATGGAATTGAAAATTAAAATGAATAATATCTGTGAAGAAATGAAATCTGTGAAGAAGGATATGAATGTGGTTAAAAGTGATGTTAATAGATGCATAAAGGCAGTGGATACTGTACAGTATAATTTCAAAAAAATTGAAGAAGCCTTTTATGAATATAAAGATCAAGTGGAACAAAACAGAGAAAAAATGGAAAAAGTGGAGCACTCTTTTGTGGGTTGGGGATTCAGAAGAAGGAACTGTTGAAGAAAAATGACTCTTTAGAACACACATGTCAAACTCTGGCCCGCGGGCCAAATTTGGTCTGCGATATAATTATATTTGGCCCGCAAGATCATTTCAAAAATGTATTAGAGGTGGCCCACCCTGCAGCGAGAGCCGATGCTGTTTTAGGTAATGTCACCCCCACCATCCTCCCCCTTCATTGCACATCCTTCCCCATTGTAACACGAGAAATTGTAACACGAGAAGTCTGTCGATGTCATCAGCCGGCAAGCCAGTTGAAAGGCTCCCCGCACAACCAGTCACTTCTCCCACCTGTCGAGCGGTGTGGCGGATGGGTGAGCGCCTGTGATTGCCTGTCAGCATGACGGGCATGGCAGGCTGCGCACGGCCCCCGGGTAGCGCGAGCCCCGCGCGACTGGCACTGGACGGCCCTTCCACAGCGCTAGCGCACTTCTCCCGGTCGCCACGTCCTTCAGCGCTTGCACCCGCGCGGACCCCAGGGACGGCTGGTTCGGCCCTGCATGTGAAAAGAGAGAGATGGTGGCTGTCCACAAAGGCTGATCGGCAGCGCGCTGGGCCTGAGTGAGTGGGTAAGCAGGGGTGGGCAGAGGGTGTAGGTGAGGAGTAATGGGCAGGGGAAGTTATGGTGGTGCGAGGGGCAGTTAGAGGGAGGGATGAGTAGAAGGAGGGGTGGATAGGGAAGAGGTAAAAGGGGAGGGGCAGGGTGAGTAGGGGAGGGGTGATTAGAGGGTGAGAGATGGGTAGAGGGAGGAACAGGTTGAGGGGAGAGGCAGTAGAGGGGCGTGTATAGGATGGGGTGGGTAGAGGCAGAGCAAGTGGAGTGAGGGGTGAGTAGAGGTTGGGTAAAGGACTGGTCAGGTAGAGGGATGGTGGTTCGAGGGTGAATAGAGGCCTAGAGCCTGAGGAGTGAGCGGGAAATGCTGAGTCCTGATGCAGGCCAAAATGGACACAGCCTGTGAATGCTGACTACATCTCCACAGGGACCAAATAGGTTTCCCTCAGGTCAAGCAAAGGGTGAACTTGAGCTACCTACTCCTGACCTGTAACATTATCCTCCTAAAGTTATATCCTAAAGTTTATCATTACATATGGTGAAAGAAGAGAAAACATGCAGATGTTGTTGAAAATTTTCAATAAATATTTAGTTCGGCCCTCGACTTAGTCCAAGTTTTTAATTTTGGCCCTCCATGAATTTGAGTTTGACACCCCTGCTTTAGAAAATCAAGGTCGAAGAAATAATGTAAAAATAGTAGGTCTTCCAGAAGATATTGAGGGCTCGGATCCGGTAAAAATTTTTGAAGAAGTGGATTCCCGATGTGTTGGGTAGTGAATGTTTTTGGGATGGTTTGGAATTAGACCAGGCACATAGGGCATTGAGGAAAAAGCCCTTACCAGGCCAACCACCACGTGCAGTTTTGATTCATTGTTTGAGATATCAGAATAGAGAAATGATATTACGGATTGCAGTTCAGAAGGCTCGACAAAATCAGACTCCAATGATGGTTCAGGGCACAGAGTTTTTTATGCTGATTTGACTCAAGAAATTATTAGAATGTGTCGAGAATTTAATTCAGCTAAAGAAGTATTGTGGAGAAAGGGTTTTAAATTTGCTTTTCATTATCCTGCTGTACTGAAAGTTTTTTATGGAAATTTTCAGTCTCAATTCAAGAATGATCATGATGCATTAATTTTTTTTGCTAATTCGTTGCCAGATTTACGAGGAAGTGTAAGGTCACCATTATCGTCACCTAAAAGGAGGGTAAATGGGAATGGGAAGAATGGGAGAATTGGAAAGAATGGAAAGAAGGTTGAATTGACACAGAGTCTTCTTGATATTGAAGATCCGAAATAGTCATTGGGATTGGAATCACTGGGTTGAATGTGATTGATTAAGCACCCTGGAATAGTTTGACTCGGGGTGGGGGGGGGGGGGGGATGGATGACACTGAAGCTTTTGATAGTCATCCATCACTAGTGGGTTTTACCACACCCAGATTTTTAGGGAGTTACTACATTATTGTAGTTTGTTATCGAGATTTCTCTTTGTTTGTTGGGTTTTATTATATACATAAGAGGGGGAGGGTTACTTTATCTATAAGGGTTTTTTTTCTTAGTAAGGGGAGTAATATTTTGTAATAGCATGAAGATTGTATTGTTAGGGTAAAGAAATTTAAATTTTGCAACTTTTACTGTACAGTGATTGAATAATCCAATTTAGTGTAAACTTGTATTGGCTTATATATAGATATATATATATCTATATATATAGATATCTATAGATATCTATATATATTTATATAAAATGAAAGTTGATATTGCTTTTTTGCAAGAAACACATTTGACTGAGAAAGAACATTTAAAATTGAAGAGGGAGTGGGTTGGACACATGTTTGCTTCTTCTTTTAATTCTAAGGCAAGGGGTGTAGTTATTTTGATCCATAAGAAATTACAGTTTGTATTGGAATCATTTATTGAAATTGCTGGGAGGGTTTTAATGGTGAATTGTAAAATTTTTGCAGAACCATGGACATTGTTGAATATTTATGCACCTAATGTGGATGATGATCGATTTATATCTGAGGCTTTTTTAACATTAAATTAGGTCAATGAAAATATTTTGATTGGAGGAGATTTTAATTGTGTTTTGGATCATTAATTGGATAGATCCCCAAAGATTATAAGGAAATAAAAGATGACAACACAAATGGCAGCTTTGATGAAAGATTTGAATTTAGTTGAAATCTGGAGGAGAATAAATCCAACAGGAAAAGATTTTTCTTTTTATTCATCTAGGCATGATTCATTTTCTAGAATAGATCTGCTTTTGATTTCGGTACATTTGGAAGGTAGAGTAGTGCAGGCTGAATATAAGAGTAGGGTCTTATCTGATCATTCTATGTTGTATATTTCTTGTGTAAGTCCTGAAGTGTTACAATCAACTTTCTGGTGGAGATTTAATGCAATGTTATTGAAGAAACGAGAGTTTATTACTTTTGTTAAGGAACAGATTACTTTATTTTTGGCTCAGAATGTTAATTCAGTAAGTAGTAATTTTGTAATGTGGCATGCTTTGAAAGCATATCTACGTGGTCAAATTATTAGTTACTCTCTGAAAGTAAAAAAACATTATTTGGCTGAAAGTTTGGCATTGGAGAAGCAAATCACTGAGTTGGAAAAGGAATTTCCGAAAAAGGTTACAGAAGATAAGAAAGCAGCATTAACTAAGTTGAAATTATGTTATAATACTTTACAAACTTATCAGTATGAGCGATTAATTCAAAGATCCAAGCAACATTATTATGAGTTGGGTGAAAGGGCTCATAAGGTATTAGCTTGGCAATTAAAAATGTAACAAGTATTGAGAACTATTAATGCTGTTAAAAAGAATTCAATAGTTACTTATAAACCTCAGGAAATTAATGACCAATTTTATTCATTTTATCAGAAATTGTACACTTCTGAGGGAAAGCAGGATGTTGGTTCCATTGAATCCTTCTTATCCAAGTTAAATTTGCCAGTTTTAAGGGAAGAGGAGGTAAAGGAATTAGAAGTTACATTTACAGATTTTGAGATTAAATAAGCTATACAAGAGGTGCCGAATGGAAAGTCGCCAGGTGATGAATGGATTTTGAGTGGAATTTTATAAAGTGTTTTATGAAGATTTATCTTCCATATTTAGGGATGTATTGCAACAAATAACTGAGGATCAATCATTACCAGAATCTTGATTTAGTGCAATAATTACAGTGATTCCAAAGAAGAATAGAGATCCGTTGAATGTAGCTTCACATCGACCAATTTCTTTATTAAATGTGGATTATAAAATTGTGGCTAAAGTATTGGTGAATAGACTTGCTAAATATTTACCTCAGTTGGTACAAATAGATCAAACAGGTTTTATTAAGAATAGAAGTGTGTCTGATAATATTCTTAGATTGATAACGTTGATCAATACATCGAGACAGCATCCTAACCAACCAATGGTGGTTGAAGTTGATGCGGAAAAAGCTTTTGATAGGGTAGAATGGAATTTTCTATTTAAGGAGTTAGAGAAGTTTAATTTTGGCCCTCTTTTTATTGGTTGGGTTAAGGCATTATATAAAAAATCCAGTTGCTAGTGTGGTGACAAATGGTAAAACTTCCTTGCCATTTAAATTATCGCGATCAGCCCGTCAAGGTTGTCCATTATCACCAGCTTGTTTGCATTGGTCACTGAACCATTACCTCAGATAATTCGACAGAATGATAAGGTTAAAGGGATAAGAATTGCAGATGATGAATATAAGATTAATTTATTTGCTGATGATGTATTGGTTTATTTGACATCTCCAGAACAGTCTTTGAAATATTTACAAGAATGTTTGGTTCAATTTGTGGAGTTATCTGGGTATAAAGTTAATTGGGATAAGAGTGAGATATTGCCAACTTTGGAAGGAGATTACAAAGAGTGTAAAAATATTGTAAAATTATGATGGTCTGATAAAATTAAATATTTGGGGTAATTGTGAATGCAAATTATCAGTCTTTATATAAGTTAAATTACGTATCTTTATTGAAATAGTTCAACATGGATTTGATTAAATGGAAAGATCTCCCATTAACATTAATAGGTCGAGTAAATTGTATTAAAATGAATATTTTCCCTCGTATTCAATATTTATTTCAGTCAATACCATGTTTACTTTCAAAGGGCTTTTTTCAGGATTTGAATAAGGCGGTGAGGAAATTTTTATGGAGTGGAAAATTAGCTTGAATAGTTTTACAGAAATTTACATGGAAATATGCATTAGGTGGACTTCAGTTACCACATTTTCAAATTTACTATGAAACTGTGCAGTTGAAATTTATTAGTAGAATGATGGATATTGATCAGCCCACTAGTTGGGCTAAGATGGAGTTAGCCTGTATTTCTAAATTTGATGTTCACCAGTTTATACATAAGAGGAATTTGAATTTATTGCAGGGATATAATATGCCAGTATTAAAACATTTGTTAAAGATATGGGTTAAAAGAAATTAGGTTCTAGGAACAAAGGGTAAATTATCAATTCAAACTCCATTATATCAAAATCAGCTTATTCCCTTTTCAATGTTTAATAAGCATTTAAAGATATGGTATTCTCAGGGTATAAAAGTGATTCAGGACTGTTTTGAAGAAGGACAGTTTCTTTCTTTTAATTAATTGAGGGGGAAATTTGATGTATCTGTAAATTCTTTATTTGTGTATTATCAACTCAGAGCTTTGATAAGGGATAATTATGGCAAAGAGATGAGTTTACCTAAGTTAACAAAATTTGAATCTTTGATTTCCTTTATATCAAAGAAAGGTTTTATTTTAGATATGTATTGATTGTTACAGGAAAGTATGGAAAAACAGAATTTGGAGAAATCTAGAAATAAATGGGAAAGTGATTTAATGTTTGTTATATTTCAAGAGGATTGGGAAGTTATGTGTCAAGAAGGTGTAACTAAATTGACTAATGTAAGATATGATTTTTTGCATCAATTATATTTGACTCCTGAGAAATTGAAAAAATATGGCTTTAGTAATTCGGATTCTTGTTTTAGATGTGGGATAAGTATTGGAACCTTTTTGCACGCAGTTTGGTCCTGTGATTACAACCATTTTGGGAAAAAGTTAGGTTGGTTTTGGGGAAATTATTTAAAATTCAGTTGAGTGATTTTTTTTGTTGGGTTACTCAGTTTCTTTGACTGGATTGGGGTTGGATAAGTTTCAAATTGCATTTGTTCGTTTGGTGTTATCTTTAGCATGAAAATGTGTAGCAATTACTTGGAAAGAAAATGTAGTGATTAATATAGTATGTTGGCATAATGAAGTGAGATCTTGTATGTATGTATATATATATATACATGGAAAAAATAGCATACAATTTACATGATAATTACTCTTTCTTTGTTAAAATCTGGTCATCTTCTTTAGAATATATGGGTTTGAAAATATTTTAAAATATTGTGTATGTTTTATGGGTTTTTTGGCTCCCCTTATGGGGGCTGGCTGAGAAGGAGGGAGGGGGGGTTTATTATTTTATTATATTATAAAAAAATTCTGTTGTTGTTATTGATTTTGTGTTGTTTTAACTTATTTTAAATAAAGTTTTAAAAAATAAAGGACACCTGTTTAGTTCTTCAAAATAACCTAAAAAGTGAAGTTTTTTGATTATTTGTAATTACAGCAGTGGGTGGAGCTTGATAAATCAAGTTAATCCAAGGGATAGAACCAGAGCTAAAATTAAATCATTTCAAAATTTCAAACAGATATTTCCATTCTATTCTATCAGTAGCCTTTTCTGCATCTAACAATTCCAGTCCCGATTACAGCAAATTCAACCTTTACAGCACCAGAGATTGGGGTCAGGGATTGAGTCCCACGCTGTCTGTAAGGAGTTTGTACTAACATCCTGATCACTGGTGCTGCAAAGGTTGAATCTGCTACCATTAGTACAAACTCCTTACAGATAGCATGGGATTCAAACCTTGGTCCTGATCGCGGTAGATTCAACCTTTACAGTGCCAGCAGTCAGGACCAGGGTTTGAGTCCTTTGCTGTCTATAAGCAAACAGCAGCAGAATCAAAACATGGGAGTTCACAAGTTTACAAGACAAAGGAACAGAAGCAGGCCACTAGGCTCTTCGAGTCTGTTCCGTAAATCTACACTACGCTACTCTTCACTAGCTCCAATTTCTGGCCTTTTCCCCATATCCCTTGATGCCCTCCTTCATGAGATACTTGTCTATTTCTTGTTTAAATACTCCCAGTGATCTGGCTTCCGCTGTTGTATGCGGCAGTGAGTTCCACAGATCCACAACCCTCTGGCTAAAGTTCTTCCTAATCTCTCTTTTATATGGATAACCTCTAATTTTCAGACTATGACCCCTTGTCCTTGATTCACCCACAAGGGAAACATCTTACCCACATCCACCCATCTAAACATTTCAAAATACAAAATGCCTCTATGAGATCTCCTCTCATTCTCCTATACTCCAATGAATACAACCCAAGAGCTGCCAAACACTCCTCGTATGTTAGCCCTTGTATTCCAGGAACACAGAGCTCCAGATAATAGAGGTTCAACCTGTTATTAATTTTCAACCAACATTTACATCTCCAGTTCTGTAGCTGATTATGCACTTTTAACTCAAGAAAGTAGCAGCATCTTTTTGGATCTTTTTCTTATTGTTGGAATAAATAGTATTCTGTGTCCGACCACTCAAAGAAAAGCAAATGCTGCATAATGGTTCTTTCAGGTACATCTAAGTGGATCTTTGGCTTGGCTTCGCGGACGAAGATTTATGGAGGGGGTAAAAAGTCCACGTCAGCTGCAGGCTCGTTTGTGGCTGACAAGTCCGATGCGGGACAGGCAGACACGGTTGCAGCGGTTGCAGGGGAAAATTGGTTGGTTGGGGTTGGGTGTTGGGTTTTTCCTCCTTTGCCTTTTGTCAGTGAGGTGGGCACGTCTCCAGAATGGAAGACCATCGCCTTCCCATGATCGTGTTATAAGGCGAGCTCTCCACTGGCCACCGTGACAGAGGTGCACCAAAGAAAAGGTACAAGGACTGCCTGAAGAAATCTCTTGGTGCCTGCCACATTGACCACCGCCAGTGGGCTGATAACGCCTCAAACCGTGCATCTTGGCGCCTCACAGTTTGGCGGGCAGCAACATCTAAATACAGTACTTTCAAATGCACCGCATCTGTAGGAAATCATTACTGAAAAATTGATACCCAGATAGAATTAAAATAGAGTTGAAGAATCTTTCAGAAGTTGAATACTTCGATGCATGAGACGACAGTCACCAAACTACTTCCATTTATCCATATAAAATCAGGATTAGCTGGAAACACTATCTGGGTAGGCAGGTAGTGAACAGAAACAATGTTTCAGGTCAGTGAAACAAAAAAAAATAGAAATTTATTGGTAGATTTAACCCTCCCCAAAATTAATAGGTTGAGGTTGTAAAAAAATGCAAATCTCCAGGATTCAAGACAGCCACCATTGACCCGGTCCCCAAGAGGGCAACAATACAGGCCTCATTGACTATCACCCTGTTGCACTGGCCTCCACCATTATGAAATGCTTTGGATGTTTGGTGAGGGAATGCATCAAAGCACAGCTCCCAGAGATTTTGGATCCATTTCACTTCACCTATAGAAGTAACCATTCCACAGATGATGCTAGAGCCTTGTTGCTTCACTCTGTCCTGGCCCACCTGGAGAATGATGCCTCGTACACCAGACTGCTCTTCATTGACTTCAACTTGGCATTTAATGCAAACATTCCCCAGAAGCTGTCCTCACTGGGTCTCAACATTGGATCCTGGACTTCCTAACGGAAAGACCACAGTCGTCCGGGTAGGACATACTATGCACTGGTGCACCTCAGGGCTGTGGACTCAGCAAGCTCCTGTTCATGCTCCTGACCCACGACTGCATCGCCAGATCCAGTTCCAATGTCGCCATCAGGTGACACAACAGTCGTCGGCTTCATCAGCAACAATGAGGAGTGGCACTACAGAGAAGAGGTTGAAAATCTCAAGAAATGTTGCAAGAGTAACAACCTGAGTCTCAATGTAGACACCATGAAGGAGATGATCGTAGACTTCAGGAGGACCAGGGACAACTACTCTCCACTACACATGTCTCTGGTAGAGAGAGTGGAGAGCACCAATTTCCTTAGTGTTCACTTAACTAGTGACCTATCATGAACACTCAATATCTCCTCACTTGTCAGGAAGGCAGAACAGCGACTGCACTTCAGTGAGGATTGATAAGAACATCTCCACAATCTCCATCAGTACCGGAGCACCACAGGACTGAGCTCTTAACTCCCTGCCCTACTCGCGATACACCTATGACTGTGTGGCTCGGTACAACCACAACACCATCTGCAAATTCGCTGACAATACACGGTAGTGGGTTGTATAAAATGGTGATGAGTCAGCATACATGAGGGAGATTGAAAACATGGCCGAATGGTGCATTAACAACAATCTCGCACTCAATGTCACCAAAACTAAAGAAATGATTGTTAACTTTAGGAAAGGAAAACCAGAGGTATATTGTCTAGTGATCAGTGGAGGATCAGAAACAGAGAGGATGAGCAAATTTAAGGAGTCACTGTCTCTGAGGATCTTTACTGTAGCCAACACACTAATGGTATCGTGAAGGAAGCATGTCAACACCTCTACTTCCTCAGCAGTTTGCAGAGGGTTGGTATGTCATTGAAGACCCTGGAAAATTTCTGCAGTAGTGTGGTGGCAAATGTGTTGACTGGCTACATCACAGTCTCGTATGGGGACCCCAAGATGCCCAAATGTAATGCCCTGTAAAACGTAGTGGACATAGTCCAGGACATCACAGGCAAAACCCTGCTCACTATTGAGACCACCTATGGGGAACACTACTGTCGGAGAGCAGCTGCAATCATCAAGGATGCACACCACCCAGCACATGCTCTGTTCTTGCTGTTGCCATCAGGAAAGAGGCACAGGTGCCACAAGACTCACACCACCAGGTTCAGGAACAGTTGCTACCCCTCCACCATTAGACTCCTCAATGACAAACTCATTCAGGGACTTAGTTAAGGACTTAATTGTGATTTATTTTTCCTCTCTGTATCGCACAATCAGTTTGTTTACTTTTCTTTGTTTGCTTACGTGTATATATTGATTACAGTTTATTTTACATTACCAATAACTGAGACTTCTGCTTGGTCTGCCAAAAATGAATCTCAGTTTTGTAGGTGATGACATGTATGTCCTCTGACAATAAATCTGTAATTTGAAAACCTAGAGGTGTCTGGCTTGTCAGGAAGGATAGGAAAGTAAATAATGAGGCAAAAAGAGAAATGATTGATGCTTTGAGATCAGGAGCTGATGAAATGGCAAACTGTAATGATACTACAAGACAAACACTGGTAATGAGAGGGGCGAGAGAAACAGCAGAAGTCAAGGTAGGTATGCTCCTTTGGCCCCGATAGAGATTGAAGAAAAGGATAGGTAGACCATGTAGTATGAACCACTCCACAATTTATTCTATAGAATATTACATCAGGGAAAACATACTCCTTGGGTCTTCTAGTCTGTGCCAAACTATTATTCTGCCAAGTCCCACTGATCTGCACTCAGTCCATACTTCTCCCATCCATGTACCTGCCTAAATTTTCCTAAATGTTAAAATTGAACCTATATTCACTACTTCAGCTGGCAAATTGTACCATTCTCCCACCACTCTCTGTAAAGAAATTTCCCCAAATGCTCCCCTAAACTCCCTTTTCACCCTTAACCGATGTTCTCTGATTTGTATCTAACCTCCATGGAAAAAGCCTACTTGCATTTAACCTATCTATACCCATGGAGGTAATTATTAATACCTCCATTAAATCTCCTCTCATTCTTTTACACTCCATGGAATTAAATCCTAACCTGTTTCAATGTACCTCAATTTTTCAAGTCCCGACAACATCCAAGTAAATCTTCTCTGCAATCGTTCACTTTTATTGATATCTTTCCTGTAGTTAGGTGACTAAACGGCACACAATACTCCAAAATTGGCCTCACCAATGTCTTGACCATAACATCCCAACTCCTATACTCAACACTTTGATTATACGATAGGAGACCCAATTTCAAGAAGCAACCCACATCTGCTGTTACCTGATTGAATGCGATTGCAGACTGGAAGGGGCCATGGGGCCAGTTCTAATTCCTATTGATTTTGTTATTATTTTTCTGCTGTACCTAGACAATATTACCCACACATTTTACTGGCAAGAATGAGAATGGAGACTGAAGATTATGTTATTGTTATTGAAGACAGAAGGGTAGTTTCATTTATTTTTCATATGTGTATGTGTATGAATGCATGAATGTATACATATATATGGATGTATTTCTGTACAATATATTTTCAATGCGCTGGGGCATGTAATGCTTTCTGCTTTTGAATAGTGAGTCCACATGAGAATTTTATGTTTGCTTATAGAAGAGTGATGAAAGGTAGAAATAAAAATAACAAGAATTAATTGTCTTCTGTATATTTTGACAAATACTGTTTTCCCATGACACATCAGATCTATGTTTTATTAATCCTGGTTAAATAATTTTTGTCATTTGAAAACATAACTGTTTAAGAGATTAATCTAGTAATTAATTGTATGTTAGGACTTCATTAATTTGACTAAATATTAAAGTGCTTAAAGTATTTTTGCTTATTTTGCAACTCATTGCATCTTTTTTTAATTTTACTTTTTGGTTTCTCTTTCCTGCTAATAAATTTTCTAAAGGGATTTCTTTGCTCTTGGGTTTTCACGTAGAAATTCAGACCGATGTCTTTTTTATTGCATTTTTCATTGTTTTGCTTCAGTTGATTGCTTCCCTTGGCAGTTCAGCATCTCATCTTTGAAGGAATCGACAGATGTGTGTGCTTTTCAATAATACCACCATGATAACTTAAAATAAAGCTAAAAGCATGAGAGGCGATTTTCCCTGAGATGCATTATTTGTCATTAAGGAAATGGAACAGCAGTGATACATCAGTAATGTATATCAAAAAACATCTCGCTTAATGCAGATATTTGTCAAGTGCTCTGTTAAATAACATGTTCCTTATGCAAATTCAAACTCATCAGTTTATACTGTGACTCAATTAGAATAATCTCTTTTATCTTTGTCGCATCATTCACCAGAAGTGTATTCATCTAGACTTCATCTGAGATCATGACCAGTCAGTGGGAAGTTGAGCACATCACTGAGTATAAGATCCAAATTGAATTTGAAATCCAAATCAATTTCAATGGAGTTGATTTAACACATGAGCTCATCGTATCTGGGAAGTGTGTTTCAACTAAAATTGGCAGAAATCATCATAGACAAACTATTAAACATGCTGGTCATTTCAAATATAAGCTGAGAATGATGAAAGAAAAAGAGCAACAGCCCAAGCAGCATCTATGGAGGACACAGGGAGTTGAGCTTCTGGATCAGTAGCCTTTAATTTGCAAGGAGGGTGGTGCAAGTCAAAAGGGGTGAAGTGGGACAAGTGAATAAACTGGATATGGGCTGAAAGGAGATGAAGATGGCAGCAGAAGGATCATCACTGGCATTTGCTGGAAGCAGTGATTTTGATGTGATCTGGTTGAACTTAATGCTGAGACCATGAAACCCATCATTACTCCAAAAGTAAGTTTACGTGCTTCCTCTACCAACAGAGCAGCAGCCGCTACTCTTGGATACACGTCGGCCATCCGCGAGACACTGGGTCCATCATTTTGGAAAGGAAAGCTACTGGGTGTCGCTGACTGCCTTTTTCCTGTGTTAAAACTCCCACAGCTGTTCCTTGGTTATGAGTGACAAATAGCTGGAAGGGCTGTTTTAAAGAGGGCAGAGTGAGCACTGGGGCTCGTGTTAGGCGATGTTTCAAGTCCTCGAACCATCCCTCCTCCTCCTGGGTCCATTTCAATGGATAGTCATTTTCATTTGTCAGTTTATCATACATAAACTTCACCAAAGCTGAGTAGTCCTCTATCCATAACCTACAGTATCCTAAGAGTCCCAGGAATTGTCTTATTTCCTTCTTATTACGGGGTAAAGGCATTCTAGTGATTCCCGCAATTCGTTCAGGGGTAATCCGTTTCTGTCCTTTACTTATCTGGTGTCCCAGATATATCACAGTTTTCTCAACAAACTGTAACTTGTTTCTGGACACTCGTAGACCCTTTTTCCCCAGATAATTCAAGAGTCTAATGGTCTCTCTCCTCATTTCTTGTTCCTTGGGTCCTGATAATAGTAAATCATCCACATACTGCATTAGTTGGGAATCATCAGATTGTGGATAGTCCATCAGGATTTGTTCTAGCATTTGTCCAAACAGGTTTGGAGATTCAGTGAACCCTTGGGGCAATACAGTCCACCGAAACTGTCTCCGTCTACCTGTCCATGGATTTTCCCATTCAAACGCAAACATATCTCTACTTTCCTCTTCTAACGGACAAGTCCAGAAGGCATCCTTTAAGTCGATAACACTAAACCACTCATGGTCTGGGGGAATCCGACTCATAATAGTATAGGGATTAGGCACCACTGGGTGGCGGGTCTGAACAATAGCATTCAAACTTCTTAGATCCTGAACTAGGCGATAGGATCCATCTGACTTTTTTACTGGGAGTATAGGGGTGTTATAAGGTGACATGCATTCTTCTAATAGTCCGTCTCGTATTAAAGTCTCAATTACCGGCTGTAGCCCTTTTCTCCCTTCCAAAGAAATAGGATACTGACGTTTCCTTACCGGCTGATGACCTGGTATTAATGTGACATGTAAAGGTGGGATGTCCAGACCTCCTCGATTTCCCTCCTTATACCAGACTCTCTCGTCAATCTGCCGTTCATCCTCTTCCTTTAAAGCGCAGAGGTGGACTCGCACTTCTCCGTCCACAGGGAGGGCACCCAAACCTAGGAGAGCCTGTAAGTCCCTTCCTAGGAGGTTAAATCCAGCCGAAGGTAATAACAAGAGGTCTTGTACCCCTTCTCTTTCTTCCAGTTTTACTGTTACTTGGGGAATTATTGATACCATTCTGGGAGCCCCTTCTATCCCAGAAATTGTCAAATTACTTTTTATAGGCTCAGTTCCGATTGGCACAGTTATTACACTACTTCGTTCCGCTCCTGTGTCCACCATAAACACCACCTCTTCTCCCTTGGGACCAATTTTTAGTTTTACCAGGGGTTCCCTCTTATATTTGGTCCCTAACATTTGGAACCCCTGACACCCCTAATCTTCTTCCATAAGTTCGAGGGCACGCAATTCCCTCTTGTATCGGGGGCATTCCCTCTTAAAGTGTCCTTCCTCATTGCAGTAATAGCATTTAACGAACCTCCGGGGTCTTCCCTCTCTTGGATATTTTGGATTGTTTAGAGGAAGATTTTGTTTTCTTTCCCCTCTGGATTCAGCATTCATCTGTCGGATAGTCTGTACCATAACCTTTGTCGCCTTCTTTTGATCTTCTTCTTCTCTCTGCACATATACTTTTTGTGCCTTTTTTAACAGTTCACTTAGGGGTTTTTCACTCCAGTCCTCCTCCTTTTCTAGTTTCTTTCTAATGTCTTGCCATGATTTGGAAACAAATTCAATTCGAATAAGCTGTTCACCCATTGGTGTACTAGGGTCCACACCAGCATACTGTTGGACATTCTTTCTCACCCTCTCCAAAAAATCAGTAGGGGATTCGTCTTTCCCCTGGTGGTTCCCAAATGCCTTGGTAAAATTGTGACCCTTTGGCACAGCCTCCCGTATCCCTTTAATTGTCCACTCTCTATATTGTCTCATACTTGCCAATCCCTCGGGTGTTCGTTTGTCCCACCTGGGTTCATTTAAGGGATATTTTTGTTCATGGGGTCTAGGGTCCCCAGGTTGTTCATATTCCCACATGAGGAAGGCAGCCCGTCGAATCATCTGCCTCTCCTGGGGTGAAAATAATGTTCCCATTATTGCCTGCATCTCTTCCCACGTATATGTGTTTGGTCCCAAGAATTGGTCAAGCTGTTCAGCCAGTCCTATAGGATCTTCCAATAACTTTTTCATTTCTTTCTTAAATCCCCGCACCTCTGTACTAGTTAGGGGAACATTCACATATCCCGTTCCCCCTCCCGGTCCTCCCATAGGAACTTCTCTCAGGGGATTTAGGTTTATTGAAAACTTTGATGGTCCTGGACCAGTCTGGGATCTTGTCCAGGGTCGGTTTACCGGTGGAAGTTTAGGGTCCGACTCCCTTAATTCATCCTTTTTATCCCGGCCCCCTTCGGGGCAATCAGATTCATCACCTTTCCCCTCCGGTAATAAGCTTTCCTCGGGCGCAGTAGGCACCGGGGGAATATAAGGAGGGGGAAGGTTGTCCAGAGGTTCCCATTTCTTTTCTCCTGCCACTCTCAATTTAAAACATTCTGTTAAGGATCCTGGCCAGGGAACCCAACAAAATGCATATGCTGACTCTTCTTGATTCACCTTTGGTCTCGAATTTACATATATGTTTAATGCTTGTCTAACCCAATCCTCATCAGATCCAAATTTCGGCCACCAGACCGAGGAACCTTTAATAGGTTGTTTTGACCAAAGGAGACAATATTGGACCATCTTTTTCTTGTTTTTGTCCCGATATCTTTTACTATCCCAATTTTCAAACATTCTCCCCAAAGGGCTGTCAAGGGGTACTCCCAGGAATTGTCCTGAATTTTCAGACGAGCCCTTAGATTTTGATCCTCCCATTTTCCCACCTAGATCTGTTTATCGTTGCTGAGGACCCTCTCGTTCTGGACCCTACTCCCTTCCTCTCAGACGCCTCGTCGGAGGTGCTGTCCCTCCTTCGGTTACCGCTGAGGTTTTCCTGGGGTTGACCCCTCTCTTCTCGGCACTTCGTCGGAGGTGCTGTCCCTCCTTCGGTTACCGCCGAGGTTTCCCTGGGGTCTATCCTAGAGTCCCGCGACAGGGTCCTCACACAACGACAAAAGATCTATACTTAATCTATTCCGTTAGGTTTTTATCCAAACAGGTGTATCCCGTTACACCTGTTACCCAATCCCCACACCACAATCGTAAGTCGTCACTTACCGGTGTCTTCCCGGGGATTGAACCGTCACCCTTCTCCTCTCCGTCTTGTCGTGTCACCCTGTCCGGATACCACTCGCTCAAGCCGCCCGAAGCGACGAGCAAGGGACTAGGAGCCGCTGAACTCAGCGGGGTGCACCGCCTCCGATGTCCCTCTTCTCGCCTCCCCTCACGGCCGGAGTGTAGATCCCGGACGAGCCCCCATTTGTCAGAAATAAAACTTCTCACACATGAGTCTCTTTAAAACTGATGACACGACAAGCTTTATTTACAAGTCTGCAGAGTTGGACTCAACTGGTTTCTCACCAGTTAAGCCCCGATACATACAGTGCATTGATTTTTATACCTTTATTATTTGCCCTTCCCCTTCTTATTAATACTGTTTTAATTGGTTAGTATTACAAAAACATTCTAAGTATAACTGCATTATTAATTATCACGTTCGTTACGTACGCTGTGAACTCTACATTCACTGAATTCTGTTTCTCACACTTCTTATCAATCCTTTGTCTCCTGCATGTCTCTCACTATGACCATGAAAAGATAGGTTTAAAAAAACATATTCAGCAGCTCCTTCTGTCCTTGACTGCTACTAAACTCTCTGTCCGTTCTGGCTTCCCTGTTTATGATTAATCATCACATTTTAACTTAAGTCTTTTTAACCTAAATTTTCTATATCACAATGTTCCTTATGCAAATTCAAACTCATCAGTTTATACTGTGACTCAATTAGAATAATCTCTTTTATCTTTGTCGCATCATTCACCAGAAGTGTATTCATCTAGACTTCATCTGAGATCATGACCAGTCAGTGGGAAGTTGAGCACATCACTGAGTATAAGATCCAAATTGAATTTGAAATCCAAATCAATTTCAATGGAGTTGATTTAACACATGAGCTCATCGTATCTGGGAAGTGTGTTTCAACTAAAATTGGCAGAAATCATCATAGACAAACTATTAAACATGCTGGTCATTTCAAATATAAGCTGAGAATGATGAAAGAAAAAGAGCAACAGCCCAAGCAGCATCTATGGAGGACACAGGGAGTTGAGCTTCTGGATCAGTAGCCTTTAATTTGCAAGGAGGGTGGTGCAAGTCAAAAGGGGTGAAGTGGGACAAGTGAATAAACTGGATATGGGCTGAAAGGAGATGAAGATGGCAGCAGAAGGATCATCACTGGCATTTGCTGGAAGCAGTGATTTTGATGTGATCTGGTTGAACTTAATGCTGAGACCATGAAACCCATCATTCGTGCATTCTTTTTATACAGGCATGGCGGTTCAGGAACAACATCACAAGATTGTCATTGAATAATCATAGTACATCCTGAGGAGGGTTGTTTATTTTAAAAATAAGTGAGGGAAATTGAATAGTGACGTTAGGGAGAGTTCCAAAGGTGAGAGGCAAAATAATGAGTTGGTTGTAAAGAATGGAACCAACAATATGAGTTTAGCTCTGCTGAACTGGGGAATTCAAGCAGAGATTACTAAGGTGAAGCAAACACCAATAATTTGGCCTTGGAAGGAACAAGGAAAAAGCAGAGAAAGAGTGGCTTCACTTCTCTTTTGATATATGTATTTGACACTTGGAGTTCAGAGAGCAAGTAGATCACTGGTGCGGAAACATAATTGTTTCAACGTGACAAAATTGCAAAGAACTACTGTGATCAAATAAAACTGAGATCAACATTTTAACTCCACTTTGGAATTATTCAAACGGTTGGAAGAATGAACTGTACGTGATCCAAGTGATGTCGAGGCTTTATAAGGCACTGTTGAGACCTCACTGGGAGTATTGTGAGCAGTTTTGGTGACCTTGGAGGGGGGGGGGGGGGGACAGAGGAAGTTCACAAGGATGATGCCAGGAATGAAAAGGTTATATGAGGAGTGTTGTAATTTAGGAGAATGGGGGTGGGGATCATTGAAACATTTTTTGAATGGATGCACCATCAATAATCACAAAAGACTGAAGTTGTGAAGCTGTTAGGCTTTTATTAACTATAAACTGGAACAGCCTCATTGACTGATTAAGGCAGAGTGGAATGGGGAGCATGCAAAGGGCTATGGGTAGGATCGGTCTCAGGAGGCGTGTCCAGTCGGCAGCAGCCAATCATAGCATAACAGTGGTTTACCACATGAATGTTGAAAGATATGGACCAAGTGGATGGAGAAAGGTTCAGATTCAAATTTCAGATTAATTGTCAGAGTGCATGCATGACATCACATACATCCTTTTTCCCACAGGCACGGCAGAATTACCACTAACTGGTAGTGCATAAAATAAATTGTACACAGTGTAAACATGGAAACAATCTAAGAACTGTAAACAGATAATGAATGTAAACAAATTGACTGTGCAACACAGAGAGAACAAAAAGAAAATCAATAAAATGCTCAAGTAAGCGTCCTTGAATGAGTCCCTGATTGAGTTTGTTGTTGAGGAGTCTGATGGTGGAGGGGTAGCAACTGTTCCTGAATCAGGTGATGCAAGTCTTGTGGCACCTATATCTCTTTCCTGATGGCAGCATCGAGAATAGAGTGTGTGCCAGGAGGTGTGGGTCTTTGATGATTGCTGCTACCCTCTGACAGTAGTGTCCCTGTAGATGTACTCAGTAGTGAGAAAGGTTTTGCCTATAATATCCTGGGTAGTGTCTACTACCTTTTTGAGGGATTTGTGCTCAGGTGTTTTTGTGTTCTCATACCAGACCATGATGCAGCCGGTCAGCACACTTTCCACCACAACTCTATAGAAATTTGCCAGGTTTTCTGGTATCATACCAAACCTCCGCAAACTCCTGAGGAACTAGAGATGCTGACGTGCTTTCTTCACGATGCCATTAGTATGTTAGGTCCAGGAAAAATCCTCCAAGATAGTGACTCCAGGAACTTAAGTTTGCCCACCCACTCCACTTCTGATTCCCAATGATCACTGGATTGTAGACCTCTGGCTTTCCTTTCCTGAAGTCAACAATCAGCTCTTTAGTTTTGGTAACATTGAGGGCAAGGTTGTTGTTGATGCACCACTCAGCTAAGTTTTCAGTCTCCATCCTGTTTGTCTACTCATCCTCTTCCTTAATACAACAAATTTGTAGATGCAGTTATTGTCATATGGAGCCACACAGTTCTAGGTGTAAAAAGAGTAGAGCAGGGGGCTAAGAACAGACCCCTGTGCTGCTCTGGTTCTGATGGAGATTGTGGAGGAGATGTTCTTTCCAATTCTCACTCCATGATCTGATTACACAGTGGGGTGTGGAGTCCCAGGTTTTGGAGTTTGCTGATCAGTTTTGATGGGGCAAAATATAGTCGATAAAGAGCATCCTAATGTATGTTTGGTGTCTAGATGTTCCAGGGTTTTGTGTAAGGTCAATGAGATGGCATCCACTGTTACTGCAATAGGCAAACTGGAAGGGATCCATCTCACCTCTCAGACAGGAGCTGATCTGCTTCATCACCAGCCTGTCAAAACACTTCATCACTGTTGATGCAAGTGCTACTGGTCGATAGTCATTAAGGCAGGTCACTGCACTCTTCTTGGGCACCGGTATGATTGACTCCTGTTTGAAACAGGTGGGTACCACACCCTGCTGGAGTGAGATATTGAAGATATCTGTGAATACTTTAAGTTGATCAGCACAGGTTGTTTCCCATGGGGGGAGAGCCTATGACAAGATGGCACTACTTGCGGATTAAAGAGCATTGACTCTGAACAAAAATATGGAGGAATTTCTTCGGAGGGTGGTTAATGTAGGGAATTTGTTGCCACAGGCAATTGTTGACAACAAGTCAATGTGTGTATTTATGGCAGAGCTTAATAGATTCATGATGAACCAAGGCATCAAAGGTTATGGGGAGCAGGGCAGGCAGTGGGGCTGAGTGGGAAAATGGACCGGCTCATGACTGAATGGTGGGGCGGACTCAATGGGCTGAATGGCCTATTTCTGCTCCTATTGTCTTTTGGGCTTCATGAAAATTATTCGATTATTGTGGAGCAGCTGCTTTCATAAATCTTGAGAAGTGGGTGCCCCATGGCCCCACAGAGCACGAAATGGGAAGATGAGCTCAAGGGCTTCCTTTATCCCTGAGAACTCTCCATCATCAGTTTTTTTTCCACCTCAGTGACTGCACCCACTTTGCTGATTTGGCCTGTACCCATTGGGTTAATTGACCAGTGTAAATCATTTTAAATTTAAATCGCTGTGTAGGTGAATGCTAAAATCAGTGAGGCAAGGTTGGGAGGTGGTGGAGAGATATCATTAGTTGAGAGAGATGTGAGCAGAATAAAATGGCATCACTCGAAGGTAAATGTAATTGGGCCAGACGGGAGGTGGATGAGCCTGCTTGCTTGTGTTAGGTCTCTAATAGTCTCAAAAAACAGATTCCACTCGTCGTGGGGTGGATATCGGACTTGCTTTGCCGGATAGCCTGTGTCAGAGTTCATTCAGGTCATTTAAAGGTAGCCCTCTGAGTACAAAACCTGTCTCTTCTGGGCGATCCAGATTATGCAGTAAAAGTTTCCCTGCCTCACAGTTTCAACTTCAAGTTACTCATTCAAAACTCTACTCCACTCCTTAACTCCAACCCCTATTATTGATCTCATCAAGAACTCTGAAGCTGTAGTCAAATCTCCAACTCCTTCAACATTCCCCCTGCAGTGCCGTGTATTGTCTGGGAACTGCTACAGTCCTCCTTGCTTCCTTGACTCAGCCTCTGACCATGACTTCAATAATTGGCTCTATGTAGACATTAATCTCTCAAAAACTCTTTATCCTTTGGAATTATTTAAATCTGAGAACTCCCTATTCCCTATTCCAGGATATAAAAATCTCTTAATATGCATCTCAGTCATTAAACCTGAACTTTTATAAATCTTTGAGGTAAGGGTTAGGAATTTAATTTAGACATACAGCACGGTAACAGGCCTTTTCGGCCCACGAGCTGTGCTGCCTAATTTACACCTAATTAACCAACAGCCTGGTACATTTTTAATGGTGGGAGGGAACTGGAGCCCACAGGGAAAACCTATGCAGACACAGGGAGAACATGCAAACTCTTTACTGTCAGCATGGGGTTCGAACAGCTTCACTAACTGTGCTTCCCTTTTTCTTTCTTATTTTTTCGTTTTCTTTTGAAAGGATTACTGATGAGTTTAGTAAAAACACACTTAAAAGCTAGAGGAACCCAGACGGTCTTCTCAGCATCCATAGGAGACAAAGATATGTTACTGATGTTTCGTGCCTGAGCCCCTCTAGAAGGAATAAGCAGAATCCTGAAAAAGAAAGAAAGCAGAAGCAAAAGGAATAAGATTCTGCATATTTCTTGAAGAAGGGCTCAGGTCCAAAATGTTAGGAATATATCTTTGTCTCCTATGGATGCTGAAAAGACCAGCTGAGATCCTCCAGCATTTCAGTGTGTTTTTACTACATTCTCAGCACCTGAAGACTTGCATGTTTCACTGCTGCTGAGTTTAAGAGGGCTTTATCTACTCATGGGAGAAATTGCAAAGGTGAGTGTTATCTATGTAGAGGGTCACTGAGATCTTTCTTCCTTATCGTGTTCGTGTAATCTCTGAATGGCACATGTACATTTACAGTGTATAAATGTTAGTCAAAACTGGTTCACAAACATATTACCTCAACTGCCAGAGCCACATTTTGAGAAAGATGATTGGGAGGGGGCAGGAGCAAGGTCACAAGGGAGGGGGCAGGAGCAAGGCCACAAGGGAGGGGGCAGGAGCAAGGCCACAAAGTTGTGTGCCCAGTGGCTGAAATTATTTTGGGGGAATATAAAGGAGAGGTAAACATGAGGCCAGAACTAAAGGAGCCTGTGGAGTTTGGAGGATGTTGGGCTGAAGGATGTATGACAGGCCCAGAAGACCCCAAAACCCAGCAGCAATTAGAAATTCACCAAGAGAAATGGTTACTTAAACAAAAGTTGCTTTTAATTATATTTAAACATGAAAACAGGATCAGACTTTATCTTATCACTATTGATTAACCAAACTTAATCTCCTTCTAATTCTAAGCGAACCTGTGTAAGTTCAGGGAAGTTCTTTGGTTCACAGTCCAAACTCACTTCTCATTCCTGCAAGTTCACTGGTTGCAGGCAATTGTTATTCTGCGCACAGAATTTAACATTTATGAAGTTCACCAGGCTTTGGTGCTTGAAAGATAAATGGTTACCACTCAGGAAGGTTCTTGTTAGTTTTCAGAGAGAGATTTGTTGTTCGCTGGACACCCACAACTGATTCCTTTTTCAATCAGCCACTTCAATGTCTTGCCGAAGAAACTTGACCCCTCAGGGTTCTCCAGATGATAACCTCTTTCTTTCAGGTCACCACAGAGTTCCTTTTTGTTTTTGTTTTATTTCAAGTGAAACATTAGTCAGCCAGTCCACTGCTCTTGCATGAACCACAAGGGCTTTTACCAGGCTGAACTAAGTAGTCACAACCCATCTTCCAAAAATGGTTTTTCCACAAGCTTGCCAGCTTGTCCTGTTCCAGTCCCAACTGCTGCTGCTGACAGTGGAACTGTAGAACTGATCTCTCTCTCTCTCTCTCTCTCTCTCTCTCTCAGAGAGAAAGCCTGTTTTACTCTCTCTGCTTGAAAAACCACATGACCTTCTTAGAACAGCAAGTTCCCTTCCAGACAGCCTGCGGCTCCAATTCATCTGTTGCCTTTTTGTAAACAACCATCCATTAGTGAAGTCTCTTTGGCACTCTCCAAAGCTTCTGCAAAGGCTCTTGGAGCCGGCCTGTCTAGCATGAGCAGAGCTCCAGAATTTTAAATAAAATGTTTTAAAGTGTTTGTATATGACCTACACTAAAATAACCCTGCCCCAATTTATCTCCCCAAAACATATCCAAAATCTATCACAGATGTAACAACAATAAAGTGAGGAAGAGGAGTGTGGGACATGATTTTTTTTTTAAAATCCATGCAAAGACATGTACAGATGTACCCGGGTAATAAAAAAACACACCAAAATGCTGTAGGAACTCAACTGGTCTCTTTAAAATCTGCAGAGGACAAAGATACATTGCCAGTGTTTCGAGCCTGAGCCCTTCTTGAAGGAATAAGCAGAATGAGCGAGAAGCAGGAAATCTCAGAATTCAGACAGTGTTGGCTGGGTGAGGAATCCAGACCAACAAAAGGTGTTAATAAGATACGATTAATTGGATCCCTCCTCCAGTCTGCCCTGTCTGAATTCTGAGACTTTCTGAGATTTCCTGCTTCTGGCTCATGCTGCTTATTCCTTCAAGAAGGGCTCAGGCCCGAAACATCAGCAGTATTACAGTATCTTTGTCTCCTATGGATGTTGAAAAGACCAGCTGAGTTCTTCCAGCATTTCAGTGTGTTTTTACTGCAATTACAGCATCTGCAGACTGCAGGTATACCCTGGTGGCACTGCCATTCCTTTCCACTTCAGCAGTCTCTCCCATCGCATTGCCTCTCAGCTGCCAGACTATTTCTCGAGATCTTGGGTCAGAACCCATCGTGAAGATTGAGAGTGTAGCGGAGAGATAGTAGGTATAATGTGGAGAGGGTGAGAGTAGTTGGACAGAAGACAATGGTCATTGGTGAAGCAAGGAAGGGTGAAGGATGACAGAGGCAGGTGCCGAACCAAGAGTTAGAGAGGGAGAGGCAAAAAGAAACAAAGGGATCAGTTGGAAGATGAAACTACAGGAGCGATATGTGGAATCTGAAAGGAGCGGGTGACAACAATAGCATACCGAGAGTTGTTGGGAAGGACTGATGGGACAAAATGGACCCAGACAGAAGGAGGGAGGGGAAAAAAATTCAGGGGAAATATGGGTGGAAGATGATGGGACCAGAGAGAGATAGAAATGGGTGGGATGGTGATTAAACGGGCAAAACTAGGTCAGGGAAGAACAACTGGGAAGAAGTTGCCTGAAATTGGATAGTCCAGTGTCATACCAGTATGCTGCAGATGGTCTAGGTAGAAGGTGAGATGTTTCTCCAGTTGAAGTGGGGCCTCACTCAGGCAGTGGAGAGGGATAGTTTCATGTCGGAATGGGAGGGGGAGTTGAAATGGCAGCAACCAGATGCTCGAGATGATCATTGCAGACAGAGCATAGGTGTCCCGTGAAAGAGTCCCCAAGTCTGCACTTACTTGATCTCATCGATGAGGAGGAGATTGGAGGAGGTACCTGTGAATCTTTGCCTCGCCCAGAAGGGTTATTTATGTCCTTGGATGTTGGTGAGGGAGGTGGTGTAAGAGCAAGTGTTCAAACTTCAGATTTATTAACAGAGTCCATACATGACATCACTTATAACCCGAAGATTCTTTTTCTGAAGACCAGGCAAAATTTCTACACTGCTAACTTTAAACTGTACTCAAAGAAAGAAAGAACTGTCTGTGAAAAAACGGATATAGGTATAAATATTCAGTAATAAATATTGAGTGTAATATGAGTCCTTAAATGAGTCTCTGAATGAGTCCATCGTTCACCAGTCCGATGGTTGAGGGGTAGCAACTATTCCTGAACCTGGCCGTATGAGCCCGATGATAGCTCTATCTCCTTCCTTAAGTATTGCACCTCCTTCAGTTGTAAGAGAACATCCCATGAGTCACTGTAATTTGATTTGACTTGAATATCGAGGCTGAAGGACCCACATAGGCTGCGCCGTGTGGTCGGGGGACTCTCATGGGCTTTGGGCTGCTGGAGACCAGCTCATGGGAACACAGTGTTGCAGCCAGGATTCGGAAGGGCAATGAGGGTAAGAAAGGCTTCCGAAGGGCTTCTGAAGCTGAAGGCTTGCCTGATCATGTCGGAGGTTTGGATCTGGAGCTCGGGTTGCCAATTGATCACACTAGAGAGGCTGCAGGGAAGCGAATCCGTGGAAACACATGATTGATTCTGTAGTGACTCTCCTTTGCTACTCTTTCACCTATAGTTGAGGGCACAGGGGAATGCTCATGGCGATTCTTTGCCTTAAAGCAGGCAAAAGTTCAAGTATTTTGCATTTTTAATGCATTATTACAAGGCAATAATAGGAAACTTGAACCTGTCAGCTCTGACGGCTGGGCAGTTGGACCCTGTGCAGGAGCGCTGAAAGACCATCTCTGCTGCCTGCACATCCTGAGCTGCAAGTGCTGGCGGCCACCTTGTCATACAATACACAAAAGGAGAGATAAGCTGGAATGTTTACAAAAGAACCTAATCAATCCAGCAAAGAAGCAGAGAAAGTTGGAGGTGGAAGTGCCTCAATTGTTTCCACACCTGCTTGGGGGGGTGGGGGGGGGGGGATTTGAATTTGAGCAAAGCAGGGTAATGTACCAAGAGAAACCACCAAAAGCACACAGGAAATAAATGTCTGCAAGAAAAGGCTGATTATAGCAGGGACACTTGCTGGGGTGGCGGTGCATTGTAGATCAAAAATTCTAAAATCGTTCTTGTCAATCTCACAGATTTAACTTGGCATTGTTGCATATTTGATGCACCTTCACTCAGCAAGCAGAACACTGGCATTGCTTTCAACTCCTGTCTCTTTGTATGTCTGGTTGAACAGAGGGCAGCTCGCTCTGTGAACATTCTCTTCAACATTGGCAGGTGTCAATGGTAAAGGAGGGGTCACAACTGGCAGGAGTGAATCATCAGGCTGTAATATCAGGAATGAAAAGTTGCAGGACGCCAAAGTAAAACTGGTGGATGTGTAAAGAAAACCTATGAACATGACATTTCAGATTGAGCAATGAAAAATTATAGGGGCCAGAGTAAACTTTTGGTGCAGTTAGCATAATGTTATTGCAGTGAATCTGCTGTTGCCTTTGAGGAGTTTGTACGTTATCCCCGTGTCTGCCTGGGTTTCCTCTTGGTGCTCTGGTTTACTTCCACTGTTCAAAATGTACAATGTTGTACGTTAATTGGTCGGCACGAGTTTGTGGGTCAGAAGTGCCTGGTACGGCGCTGTCAGCGTGGGATTCCAACCACTTCGCTAACTGTGCTGCCCTTTTTCTTTCTTATTTTGTCATTTTCTTTTGAAAGGATTACTGATGAGTTTAGTAAAAACACACCCAAAAGCTAGATGAACCCAGACGGTCTTCTCAGCATCCAGAGGAGAAGACCGTCTGGGTCTTCAAACCTGAAATGGACAGGTAGCCGGTGCTCCCATTCATTCCTGGCAACAGACAGAATTTCGGAGGGTAAGTTCACTAGCCACACCCTCAGTTTGTGGCTCTCTACCATTGGAACACAGAACATAAGGACAGGCCCATCAGACCATGATGCCAATTAGAATTGTGCATTTCTCTGAACATCGGTAACAATCCCTCCTTTCATCTATCCATTCTGTGTTGGTCTAAATGGCTCTAATATGTTGCTGTCATATCTTCTCCTACCACCTTCCTCTGGCAGCATATTTCAGGCATCAACTATTATCCGTGCAGAAAAGAAAAACTTATCTCAGAAGAATCCTTTAAACTTTCTCTCTCTCACCTTAAAGCAGTGCCCTGTCATTTGACATTTCTACCCTGGGGAAACAAAGACTCAGATTACCAACTTTGCTAACCCTATATTTGAATCTATTTCTTTTTTATTTAATTTTTAACTTTAAAAAAATTTTATTTTAGGCCTGCAGCATGGAAACAGGCTCTTCTGGCCCACGGGTTCATGCTGCCAAATTTACACCCCATTAACCTACTTCCCCAATACATTTTGAATGGTGGGAGGAAACCAGAGCCTCCACCCGGGAGAACCCAGGCACTCATGGGGAGAACGAAAAAACTGCTTACAGACAGTGTAGGATTCGAACCCCGGACCTGATCACTGGCTCAGAAAAGGTGTTACGCTAATTGTTATGCTTACCGTGCTGCCAATATTTGCTAACCCTAATTTTATAAACTTTTATCAGGTCACCCTCAGCCTCAAAGAAAACAATCTGAATTTGTCCAACTTGTCCTTCAATCTCTCCTCTACACAACATCCTGGTTGCACTGATAGAATGCTAGTGCTAATCCTGACCAGTAGGGGGATTCAGGAGATGAGATGTGGCATCTTGAGTAGATTCAAAATGGCTGTCTCCATGAGGTCTTGTCTGTGTGTGCTTTAGCTAATAAATATAGTTGTTTTAAATGAACCCAGCTTTCTTTATTGCGATAAAAGAAACATCACATGGTACCAGGAATGGGGTTTTTAACGGATTTAAAATTTAATTTCTTAATGGACTTGAAAATAAAAAATTGAAATTAGAATAAAAGAAACCTCTTCTGCTCGATCTCCAAACCTTCTCATTGTGGTGATACGACCACCAGCCTACTGCAGGGGATGATCTCTGTACCTGCAGGAAGACCACCTAAAAGGCTGACCCTATCTGGTCAGCTGTCAATCAACTGACGTGAATAGACCACCTAAGGTGCTGACTCCACCTGGCCGGCTGTCAATTAGCCGACCTGAATATAGACTTGAGCCAGCCCCTCCTGAGCCAGTCACATGGGCGCCACTGGAATAACGCCTGTTTGTAGAATCTTTCGAGCTTTATGCTTGCTTACTGCTACCTCAGCGCATCACAATCTATTCCAGTAAAAGTCTGAACGACAGTTCAAGCCTTGGTGGCTCCATCTTTTCTGTAATGTGGCAACTTGAACAATACTTCAAATATCACCCAACAAAAGTTTTTACAAATGCAACTTGATTTCCCGACTTTTATATTCCATGGTCCAACACATGAAGGCAAGTATGCTGAATCCTATCTTCTTGTGCTGCCACTTTTACTGACACTCCAACTGTAAGTCAATGCTCCTCAGTGTTCTGCCTTTACTGTATACACTTTCAGTTGACATCCCAAATGCAACACCTCACATTGCTCGGGACTTGTCCCACCTATCTTTTCTTAACCTACATTCCTACCTGATATCTATTCTGCTCACTTCTTTGACAACAGTCCTCACTACCCTCAACTCTACCGGTTTTTGTCTCATCTACTAAATCAGCCTGTCTAATTTTTTTTTGTCCAAATTGCTCATATACATCACAAACAAGAGAGCTCCCAGCAATGATGCTTGCAGAACATAATTAGTCCACCATTAATACCACCACCACTACCCGTTTCTTCTAGGCCCAAACCCATTTTCAATCCAGTCTACAAAGATTTAATGAATTCCATGAGCTTGAATCTTCTGGACCATGAAGCACCTTGTCAAAAGCTTTACTGATGTTCACGTGGACAATATCCCCTGCACAAAGTTCAAAGTTCAGATTTATTGTCAGAGGTCATACATGACACATCCATAAGATTCCCACAACCAAGAGAATCGCTGCTTCAAACCTCATTCTGAAATGACATTTTTTGATATCTTAATCAATACCAAGGAACCTGTAAATGTTATCACCTTTGCTACTAAATTCCATGAGACTCTCATATTAAATTGGACCATTTCTGTCAGAAATGACAGAGATTACAGCTCAGCTTTCAACACTGTCATCCCTTCAGTACTGGTCAGCAAGCTTCAAAACCCTGGGCCTCTGTACCCCCCCCCCCACACCCCCACTTTGCAAATGGATCCTTAACTTCTTCAATCAGAAGGCCACAGTCAGTATGAATCAGTAATAACATCTCCTCCTCACTGAAAATCAACTAGGCTCATCCTTAGCCCACGGCTCCACTCTACACCCATGACTGTGTGGCCAGGCATAATTCAAATGCCATCTACATATTTGCTAATGACTTCACAGTTGGCAGAATCTCAGGACGGCAAAGAGGAAACACTAGTTGAGTGGTGTCAAGACAACAGCCTTGCACTCAAAGTTAGTAAAATCAAGGAACCAGGAGGACACAAACCAACCCTCATCAAGGGGTCAGCAGGGAAAAGGAGAAAGAACTTCAAATTCTTAGACGTCAGCATCTCTGAGGATTTATCCTGACACCTTAATGTCGATGCAATCTTGAAGAAGGTTCACCAGTGGCTATACTTTGTGAGGAGTTTGAAGAGATTCGGTTTGCCTGTAGGAAATCTCCACAGGTGTATGGTGGAGAGCATTCTGACTGTTTGCAACACTGTCTGATGTGGAGGTGCCAAAGCACAGGACAGGAAAAGATAATAGACAGTTGTGAATTTGACCTGTCCCATCAAAAGCATCAATCTTCACTCTGTTAAGGACATCTTTAAGAAGTGGTCTCTCAGGAAAGCAGCCTCTATGATCAAGGACCCTCACCACCCATGCCATGTCTTCTTCACACTGCTACCATCAGGAAGGAGGTACATGGAGTGGCAATTAACTATTAAACTGAGTAGGCTGAAGCCTAGGGGCCCAAAAGGTAAGGGGGCCCATTACAATCACTGGTACACCAGTATAACCCCATCAATATGGGCTCATGTTAATCCTGGGACCATCTGTCTCAGGGGTGCAGTGCTGCCAGAGCAGAATTCTTAACATGGGGCGCAGCAAGGGAATATCAGTGCAGAAACTGTGCCATCTTGTCCACATTAAAAAGAATACACAAACTACATCATCATACACAGTGCCCGCCCACTCATCCCTGCTCCCCAGCTTCCACCAATGCTCAACTTTGGAAGCCTGTCTCTCTCTTGGACCTTCCTCCAGGCCAATTGCCACCATGTGTCCCATTCTCCCCGATGGATTCGGAAATGAAAATGGTCAATCATGCTCCCTTCCACCGGGCACCCTGAGGGTGAGGGAAACTGTGCTTCTTTTGGAAAGTAAAAACACAGTAATGCAAGAGGAACTCAGCAGGTCTCGCAGCATCCACAGGAGGTAAAGACTCTTAACTATCACTGTATTTCTGTGTGGTTGAGGCTTAATTTTAAAAAAAAAACTTTCCCTTCTCCTGCATTATTTTGTATTGAGAATTTTTTTTGAGAACATATTTTATTTATCCTTTGGTAATTAACAGACATTTCAAATTATTTGGCGCTAGCAGACGCTCCTAGTTTTTGTTTGATTTTAATTAAGTTTTTCCTTCCCTCCTCCAAACAAAAACCAACTGAATATGTGAGGGAATCACGCCCAAAGGCTAATAAATGGAACTAAGGGTGGGGGCCATGGGGCAGGGGGACAAGGTCAGGGGGGCCTTACTAAAGCTCAGCCTTGGGTCCGGGCGGTAGATAATCCATCACTGGGTACAGGGGCCTGAAGTGAACACCCAACGGAACAACAGCAGCTTTTTCCCTTCCACCGTCAGATTTCTTTTGCCCACTCCATCTATCTGAGGTCAATCCTAACTATTAGCGCTGCCTTTGCACACTCTCCCTGTTTCTCTGTGACAATCCCTCAAGAGCTTCAGTTTCGTCCAACACCCAAAGACAACCATTCTTACTGTGCTCAGTACCATGTGAAAGTAAGCTGAAGCCTCAATGGTTGAAAGGGGGAATCTTCACCTGCACCTTGGCTAATTATTTGTTTGAAAAGTAATTTATAGCAATTTTTTGCCCCTGTAATGCTGCCACAAAACAACGAATTTCGTGACTTGTTCATGGCAATGACTTCTGATTCTTATTCCTTTTCTGGATTTGTGTGTCTCCATCACATGAGACGAACTAGCCACTGTGGGTGTGTTTACTATAAAGCCACTGACACCTACGGCTACCTTGACTACACCTCTTCCTTCTTGGTTAGAACAGGAAGCAGCTGATGAAATTCTGCATGGGAGGAGGGTTTCCAAGTTCTTGGATCAATGGGGAAGGGGTGACCTGTACAAGTGGGTTAGGTTGCACCTGAACTGGAGGGGTACCAATATCTTGGCAGGGAGAATTGCTGATGCTTTTGGGTGTGGATATGAGGGTGGGGGGTGGGAAGGGTGTTAAACAAGATTCGCAGGGGTTGGGAACCAAAGTGAAGAGGATGAGGTGGTAGATGCACAAGTAGAAACAGCTGGTAGGGAGTTGGTATGCGAGTACAGGCAGATAGGGCAAAATTGCAGCCGTGGGAATGAGATACAAAACAAGAGGCAAAAAAGTAGCAAATACAGGGCTGAAGGTTTTATATTTAAATGCTCGCAGCATAAGGAATAAAGGGAATGACCTTGTAGTACAGATGCACATTGGCAGGCATGATGTTGTGGCCATCACGGAGTCATGGCTTAAGGATGGGTGTCATTGGGAACTGAATATCCAAGGATACACAGTGTATCGAAAGGATAGGCAGGTACGCAGAGGGGCTGGTGTGGCTCTGTTGGTAAGGAATAGCATTAAATCATTAAAAAGGGATGACATGAAGATCAAAAGATATAGGATCAATGTGGGTTGTGTTAAGAAATAGCAAAGGTAAAAAAAACACTGTGGGCTGTTATATACAGGCCTCGAAACAATAGCCAGGATGTGGGCAGCAAAGAGAAAGACATGTCAGAAGGGCGATGTTTGGATAGTCATGAGGAATTTTAACGTGCAAGTAGATTGGGAAAGCTATGTTGGGACTGCATCTCAAAAGAGAGAATTTGTGGGATGCCTATGAGATAGATCATTAGAATAGCTTGTGGGTGAGCCGACCAGAGTAATAGAGATTCTGGACTGGGTACTGTGTAATGAACCAGAGTTGATCGGAGAGATAAAAGTAACGGGATGTTGAGGAGGCAGTGATCTTCACCCTGCATTTTAAGGAGAAACTAAAATGAGAGGTCTCCATATACCAGTGTAACAAAGGGAACTACAGAGGTGTGAGAGAGGAACTGGCAAAAATTAATTGGAAAGGCACACCCGCAGGGAGGACGGCAGAACAGCAATGGCTCTCAGGTTCTGAAAGAGGTAGCTCTAGAGATTGTGGTGACATTAGTAATGATCTTCCAAGAATGAACAGATTCTGGCAGGGTTCCAGAGGTCACTCCACGATATAAAAAGGGAGGGAGGCAGTAGAAAAGAATTTATACACCTGTTAGCTTAACATTGGTGAATGGAAAGTTGTTAGAGGAAAATCTTGCCCGACAAACCATTTTTTGAGGATACAAGCAGGCTGGACAGACATTCAGTGGATGTTGTATATTTGGATTTTTAAAAGGCCTTTGACAAGGTGCCACACGTAGGGGCTGCTAAACAAGATGAGACCCCATGGAATTGCAGGAAGGATACTTGGACAGTAGAGCATTGGCTGATTGGCAGGAAACAGAAAGTGGGATCCTATTCTGATTGGCCACCGGTGGTGTACCACAAGGGTCAGTGTTGGGCCCACTTCTATTTACGTTGTATGTTAATGATTTGGATAGTGGAATAAATAGTTTTTTGGCTAAGTTTGCAGATGATACAAAGATAGGTAGAGGGGCAAGTAGTGAGGAGGAAATGGAAAGGCTGCAGAGAGACTTCAATATATTAGGAGAAGGAGCAAAGATGTGGCAAATGAAATATAATGTTGGAAGGTGTACGATCATGCACTTTGATAGAAGGAATAAAAGGACAGACTATTATTTGGATGGGAAGATCATTCAAAATTCAGAGGTGCAAAGATATTTGCAGGTCTTTGTGCAGGATTACCTGAAATGTTCACCTCCAGGTTGTCGGAGGTGAAGAAGGCGAATGTAATGTTGGAATTTGTTTCTGGAGGAATAGGACACAAGAACAGGGATGTGATGTTGAAGCTTTATAAGGCACTGATAAGGCCTCCCTTGGAGGACAGGGTACAGTTTTGGCATTTGTATTTCAGGAAGGATAGAGAGGATTCAGAGAATATTCACAAGAATGATTCCTGAAATTAATGGATTAGCAGTTGAGGAACCTTTGATGGCTCTTGGACTGTACTCCTTGGAGTTCACAAGAATGAGGAGGGACCTGATAGAAGCATTTTGAATGTGGAGGGGCCTGGATTGAGTAGATGTGGCAAAGTTATTTTTCGTGGTAGACAATTCAAGGACAAGAGGGGCACAACTTCAGGATTGAAGGGCGCCCATTTAAAACAGAGATGCAAAGGAATTTCTTTAGCAAAAGAGTGATGAACCTTTGGAACTTGCTACCATGAGTGACTGTGGGGGCCAGGTCGTTGGGTGCATTTAAGGCAGAGATTGAAAGGTATCTGAACAGTCAGGATATCAAAGGTTATGGGGAAAAGGCTGAGAAGTGCGGCTGAGGCAGAGAATGAGCCAGCTCGTGATGGGATGGTGGATCGGATGCAGTGGGCTGAATGACCTTCTGCACCCACATCTTTTGGTCTTGTGGTCTCTTTCAAGGATGCATTCTCCTTCCCCCAGTTTCTCCATCTCCACTCCATCTGCTCTCAAACTGTGGCTTTCCATTCCAGGATATCTCCAGCCCTCCTTTTGCAGGGAGCATAGCATCCATCCTATTGTGGGTGATGGAGCTCTCCTGCATTCCCTCCATTTCTTGGACTTCTGCTCTCATTCCCTCTCCTTCCAAATAGAACAGAACTCGATCTGCCGTATTTTCATCATCTTCCCCATTTATTATTCACGGACCTCTCTCTCTCTCTCTCTCTCTCTCTCTCTCTCTCTCTCTCTCCAAACTCCACCCCTCACTTTCCTTACTGGGCTCCATCTAGCTGTCCCTCTCCTTTGATCCCACTATCGCCCACCTATCACCTACTGGCTCCTGTCTCACCAATTTCCCTCTCCTTACCCTGGCTCTCCATGATCAATTTTGATGATGGGTTATGACTTGAAACGGTTCCTCACACGCTGCCATCCCCACCACAGATTCCATTTTTTTATTTTCATTTTTTTACTTTAAATTTAGACTTACAGCACTTTATTAAGCCCTTCCGGCCCATGACCCCAAATACCCCAATTAATCTACAGCCCCCTTTTTGAAAGGTGGGAGGAAACTGGAGCACCCAAAGGAAACCCACACAGGCACGGGGAGAACACCTTAGAGACAGCATAGGATTCGAACCCTTGCCAGTCGTGCTGTAATAGCATGCCTGCTCAATAATAGATGCTGCTCAACTTTGCTTCAGATTCCACCGCCTGCACTCTCGAGTGTCCAAAAGAGTTATTAATTCTAAGTGAGATAACATCAAGGCATCATCTGACTGAGTACAACCCCAATCAGGAACTGGCGAGATATTAAACCATGCTGAGTTTTTTTTTCATTTGGAAACCCAAAATCTTTTGCTGCTCCCTCAAAAACTTTCCCTCCTTCCTTAGGTCAGAGATGAAAAGCTTTGCCAATAGGCGCCCAATTGAATTCTGCTTGCAGCTTTTCAGAGAATTAAATGTCCCACCTGCCGAAAGGTTTGGGCTACATTTTGGCTTGGGCTGCCAAGAGGTGGCATGGTGTTCAATAATTGTCTTCTGTAATGCAAGAGTGACATCACCATCAATGCTCTGGTGTTACCAATGATTAGAAAGTGAACTGAATCAGCTGCCACAGTAGCAAGCAGGTGGAAGTTGTCTGGCAGATTATTCACCATTTGAATGATAAACCATTTCACCGTCTACGTGCTTGAATAAATGCAACTCCAAAAATGTTCAGGAAACCCAACCATCTGGGAAATGCTGTCTGATTGGCATTCATCTGCAACATTAAACCTTCTGCACCTCCACCTCCTGTGGATTACGGCTGCAGGTTAAACTGTCACCACTGCAAAAACATACTAAGGCTGTTTGGACAATACCTTCCAAACACAAGATACAGGAGCAGAAGTCGACCAAGCTGCCCGTCGATTCCAGTTCTCCAATGGTTGAAGCCTTTGGAACAGTGCTGTGTCTCCACTCCCTGCTCTCCACAGGACTGCAGCTCCGGCACTGCCACTCTTTCCCTCCCCCCCACCCTTCCCCCAAGACTTGCTCTCTAGGTGTGGAGGACCGAGGGGATCCTTTGGCACTTGAAGAAGTGGGTTGAGTGTAGTTTCCCATTTTCCATTGCTACCCATTTTTACAATGCTGCTAAAAGGTGGTCAGTGAGCTGATGACATTGGCTAATTCCTGGGGATTGGACATAGGGCAGAGGTGGAGGGAGGGTGGAAGATATCCTACCCAAAATCTACATTTGTGTGAAAAGTGATCCATCTGTCATTGATTGAAAATGGCCAGTGAACCATTTTCCCTGCCACACCTCCCTGCCACCCCAGCACCTCAACCTTCTACATACAATGTCAGTCCTCAGCCAGTGCTATGTGCTTGCTGATAGCTGGTAAAGAACCAGTGATGGACCCGAGGCAGCCTTTGAAAAACACAGCTTGGGCAAAAAATATGGTAAAAGTTTATCCTCATCTCTACCATGTTGAGGCCTCTCACTATCTTTAAATTTTTAATTTAGACCTACTGCACAGTAACAGGCCATTTCAGCCCACGTGTCTGTGCCGCCCAGTTTACACCCAATTAACCTACAACCCCCACTACAGTTTTGAATAGTGGGAGAAACGTACAAACTCCTCACAGACACCAAGAGATTCAAACCCTGGTCCTGATTACCGGTGCTGTAAAAATGTTGCGCTAACCTCTACGTAACCGTGCAACCCAATCTTTTAAATTTAACAGATCACTGCTGAACTTAACTTACTGATATCTCAATTCATTAGATATTTGCAAGTCCGACATTTTCTTGAATCACAAGTTTCTAATTTTCCAAGAGCGTCTGAATCAAATTTTGTGGATGAGTTTTTAGTTTAATGCCTTCTTATAAAGGTTTAATGAGAAACTGTTATGTTTAAATCAGACTTCATTAGTTAGAATTAAAAATGCTTGGGAACAGGATTTAAATTTGACCATATTGGATGTGGAATGGGACACAATTCTTAAGTTGGTGAACAACTCGACATTGCCCATTACAATTCACAGTGATAAATAGAGCACATTTTTCTAGGGCTAAATTGTCTTGCTTTTATTCTGATATGAACCCCTGATGTGACAAGTGTAAGAGCAGAGAAGCGTCACTAACTCATATGTTCTGGACGTCCTAGTCTCGAAAAATACTGGTTTGAGGTTTTCCATACTTTATCAAAAAAATGCAAAATATATTTAACTCCAAATGCCCTCCACGGCACCACAGGAGGGAACGATTCTTCTTTATCTCTGGTTCAGAGTCATGCTATCTCTTTTGGGCGAGGCGAGCGATTTTACTTAAATGGAAGGTCGCTGCCCCACCTACTCATGATCAGTGGTTGCAGGACATAATGTTTTGCTTGAATACAGAAAAGATTCATTATTCAGTTAATAATTCAGATATAAGATTCCAGAAGTTATGGGGGTTGTTTATGACTCACTATCTTACTTTATTCTTTTACTCCAATGTAATTAACTTGTCTGACTCGTATCTATTCCAAGTTCTTTATATTATTTTTTTTATCTTTGTTTTTCTTTTAATACCAGTCATATACGACATCTGGCAATGTGGTTAGGTAAGGGGTTTAAGTTTTTCTCCTTTACTTTCTTTTTTTTGGGATTGGTTTTATTTTCTAAAAATGGTATATATTATTTAGCATATGAATTCTGGATATGATTTATAATTTATGTATTTTAACGATATACAGAATATACAGAATAACTCTTCATACTCTCTTATTAAATTGTACCCTTTTTGTTTGTATAAGTTCTTTATTAAAATCAATAGAAATATTTTAAATTTTTAATTTAGACATACAGCATGGTAACAGGCTATTTCGGCCCATGAGTCCATGCCACCCAATTTACACCCAATTAATCTACAACTATGTAATTTTTTGAATGGTGGGAGGAAATTGGATCTGCTGAATAAAGCCCATGCAGATACGGAGAGGATGTACCAACACCTTAAAGACAATGCAGGATTTGAACGATGGTCTGTTCTCAATTGCTGGCGCTGTAAAGGCATTGCACTAACCACTACACCAACCATGCCACCTTAATTATTATCCTAATCTTGTTCCCTGATTATTTGTGGCCTAACACAGAGGTAGAAGAAGAGAGAGAGGCAAAGGAATGGGATTGTATAAAACACGAGTTATTTCTAAAGAAGGAAGGAACAATTTCTCTTCTATTACTTTTCATTATTGCATTGCACTTAGCGTTTCAACACGATTTGATTGTTCAATTGCTATGAAAATTTTAAATGGATTTTAGCCTCAAAGGAAAGAATATTTGTGTTTGCAGTAAATGTTATTCAGCTAAACTAATTTACTCAGTCAAGCCAATGCCCTTACTTAGATAATAAATCCACAATTGCAATGAAAACTAAAGAAGACAGATCATCTGTCTTGATCAAAGAGTGAGAACCTATTGGGGCAGCGCAAATGGGAAGTGAATAGACGCCCATTCAAACTGAAGTCTGTAGGTAGATTACATTAATTTAAACTGATATTCAGAGTGCATGAGCTAAAAAATGCAATTTAATTTTGAAGCTGATACCTTAATGGAATTGGAAATTACTTTACAATATACTCAAAGCACTTATATAGATTAGAGTAATTTGGTCCTTTTTCCTTTGGTTGGTTTCTATTTGCCAATAAAACCAAGAGTAATCCCACGGATAAAAGCCAAGTTTTGCATTATAGAGATCATTTTCCATTTAATTGATAGTCCTTGGTCCGCAAAGAAACGTACGTGAACCGTTTTGGAATGTTAAAGACCAAAGACATGTTCAGTAGCGGTGGGGAGGGGGGGGGTGTTTACAATTTAGGCACACAGTAATCCCAGTGTGGACATTGGGTTGATGCAGTTGTACAAGATCACAGAAGGGGGATTCAAAGGAGTTTTACATTCAGAATTGCTTTAAAATTAGCAGTGCAACTATTGCTGTCAAAGCAGTGGAGTAAAAGACAGCTTTATGGGGTGTCATGGGGTGGCACAGTTGGAGTAGCGGTTAGTGCCATGCTATTACAGTGCCAATGACCTGGGTTTGAATCCGTAGCTGTCTTTAAGGAGTGCCGCTCAGTTACACCCAATTGTCCTACAACCCCCACTAGGGAGACACAGCACTGTTCCAAAGGCTTCAACCATTGGTAGGTGGGAGGAAACTAGAGCCTTCAGGGAGAACCCATGGAGGCATTGGCAGAATGTAGCAGCGCTGGATTCGAACCCCGGTCCCGATCTCTGGCGCTGTAACGTTAACTGTGGCGCCCATTTGTACGTTCTCCCCACATCCATGTGGGCCTCCTCCAGGTGCACTGGTTTCCTGCCAAACTTCAAAACATATAGAGTTTGTAGGTTAATTTGAGTACAATTGAGTAGCATAGGTTTAATTGGCCAGCACCTCTAAGCTGAATATGCCTGAGATTGTCTGATCTCAGAAGCTAAGCAGGCTTAGGCCTGGTCAGTATTTGGAGTGGGACCACCGAGGAACACAGGTTTCTGTGAGGGGCGCTGGACAAAGTGGCGACTCTGTCTGCCTTACGGTGGACAAAGTTAAAGAATTTCATGTATGTTACATTCTAAATGTAATATTAAATGGCGATAATAGAACCTTTACCTTTTTGTTACCTTTTCCATGTTATAACTGAAACGCATGCTCTAGGTCTGCCAGATCATTATGTGCAGTAGTGGGAACCAGTAATTGAAAACAATCTCCTGTCTCGCCCATTCTCTATACCCTGCTTTTCTCATCCACACATTACCACTTTACATCGGACCTTTTCTGATGGTTAAATTACCAGTTGTATGGGTTTAAAAGGTCTAGAATCCATCTCCAATTTACAAAATATTTCTCAGATTTCTCAGTAAACTACCCATGAACCCATCAGTAACATTGTTCAGTAACCTTTCTATTAGACCCATTGAAAATTATAATTCTTTTCAGACAAGCCTTCCATCTTGTGACTAAGATGGCACCTTAGGCTTGTGACCAAGATGGTGCCTCTTTATGTGCAGCCCTAATGGGAATGATTAAGTATTTCCATTCAGAACTACTAAAATTCAACCCCAGAACCAGAACCATATCCATAAAAACAAACTTACTCATTAATAAGGACCTCGGAATTGGAAGAATGAACAGTCTCTGTCAGACTGGGGGATCTTTAAAAAGCCAATGCTCAGGCAAGTTCAGCACTGCGGGAGTCTTAAACAGCCAGCAATCGGACCATTTAAACTTTGCAGGAGTCGCAAACAGCAGAGGTTCGGTACGTTTAAACATCATGGGAGATTTAAAGGGACATCACACAGACAATTTAAACACTGCAGGAACTGCCAGCAGAGGTCCCGCAGTCCATATTAAAAAGACTCAACCACGAGAGGGGGGCTACAGATTAATCTGAGATGCAGGGCCCTGAGGCTTCTGTTGCCTACCATCCTCCTGGCCAATGTATAGTCCTTGGAGAACAAACATGATGAACTCCAAGCCTGACTTCAACATCTGAGAGACATCAGGGAATGCTGTGTGATGCGCTTTACAGAAACATGGCTAAATGTGCTACAGCCCAAGGGCTACACCCTCCATCATGCTAACTGAACACAGGCATCAGGAAAAACCAAGGGAGGCCATATTTGTGTCATCATCAATTCGTCGTGGTGCACAGACGAGATGGTCATGTCCTAGTTCTGCTCCCCCAACTTGGAACATCTGGTGATCAAGTGCCACCCATTCTACCTGCTGAGGGAATTCACCACCATCATCCTGGTCACAGTGTACATTCCATCCAAGGCTAACATCAGTCTGGCACTGGAAGGACTGAGCACTGTGATTAACAGCCATGAGACAACACATCCTGATGGCTTCCCAATCATTGAGGGTGACTTCAATCAGGTAAAACTCTGACAAACTACCATCAACATGCAACAGGCGAGACCAGGGGAACCAACACACTCGACCACTGCTATACCATGACCACACTTTGGCAAGTCTGATCACCTGGCTGTACTTCTACTTCCAGCATACAAGCAGAGGCTGAAGACCACAACACCAGTAGTGAAGACGGTGTAAGTATGGTCGAGAGAGGAGGAGTGTCTTCAGGATTGCTATGAATCGGTGGAATGGAACATCCACAGACTTGAATGAACATGCAACAGGTGTCACTGACTTTATCAAGACCCGCGTGGACGAGTGTGCGCCCACACGCACATACTGGGTGTTTCCCCACCAGAAGCCCTGGATGAATTAGAGAATTCACAACCTGCTGAAGGCAAGAACAAGGTGTTTAATGTCAGGGATATAGATTTCAAGAAGAATACCAGGTATGACCCATGGAAGGCCATTTCTGAGACAGAGACAGAACACACCAGCTATGGCAGGGAGTGTAGGTCATTGCAGCCTACAAAGTGAGGGCGAACACCATATATGGCTGTGAAGCCCAATGAGCTGAACACCTTCTATGCCTACTTTGAGATGAAGAACTAAGTAGTGCCTACTAGAATCCCTGAAAAGCCTGAGGACTCTGTGATATCTGTCTCTGAGAGGACTTCAGCACCTCATACAAGAGGGTGAACCCTTACAAGCTGTCAGGCCCTGACAACATACCTGGCAGGGTATTGAAAATCTGCACCAACCAACTAGCCAGTGTTCATGGACATTTTCAACCTCTCATTACTGCAGTCAGAGGTTCTGACCTGCTTTATAAGGGCATCAACCAAGAAGACCAGTGTGAGCTGTCTCAACGCCTATCACCCTGTCGCGCTAACTTCTATCAAGATTAAATGCTTTGAGAGGCTGGTCATGGGAAGAATTAACACATAGCTAACAAAGATCTGGACCCACTACAATTTGCCTATTGTAACAATCATTCCACAGCAGTTGCAATATCGTTGGCTCTCCACTCAGCACTTGATCTTCATCAATTACAGCTCAGCCTTCAATACCATTATTCCCTCAGTGCTGGTCAAGAAGCAATAAATTCTGGGCCTCTACATCCTCTTCTGCAACTGGATCCTTAACTTCCTCATTGCAAGGCCACAGTCAGTACGAATTGAAAAGAACATCGCCTCCTCACTGATCATCAACACAAGGATCCATGCTTAGCCTACTGCTCTACTCATTGTACACCCACAACTGTGTGGCCAGGTACAATTCCAATGCTATCTACAAATTTGTGATGACCTCACAGCTGTCGGCAGAATTACAAACAGAAATGAGGAAACAAATCGGAAGGAGATAGATCAGCTCATTGATTGGTGTTGCATCAACAACCTTGCACTCAATGTTAGCAAAACCAAGGAGATAATTCTGGACTTCAGGAGGAAATCAGGGGAACACAACCCACTCCTTATTGAGGGCTCCGTAGACGAGAGGGTCAAGAACTTCAAATTCCTGAGTGTTAGCATCTCTGAGGATGTGTCCTGGAGCCTCCATGTTGATGCAATCATGAAGAAGGCTCGCCAGCCGCTTTAATTTGTGAGGTGTTTGAGGAGATTCGGTATGTCACCGAAGACTCTCAAAATTTTCTACAGCTGTACCGTGGAGAGCATTCTGGCTGATTGCGTCAGTGCCGGGAATGGTGGCACCAAATCCCAGGACAAGATAAAAACTCCAGAGGGTTGTTAACTCGGCGCCAGACTTTCCTCCATCGAGGACATCTACGTGAGGTGGTGTCTTAAAATAGCAGCCTCTATACTCAAAGACCCCCAGCACCCAAATCATGCCCTCTTCACTCTGCTACCATCGGGGAAAAGGTACAGGTGCCTAAAGACGAGCACTCAGTGGCACAGGGACAGCTTTTTCCCCGCTGCCATCAGATTTCTGAAAGATCAATGAACCAAAGACACTGCCTTTCTTTTAATCCACTATTATTTTTATTTTATATTTATTGTTGTAAGATGGTTATAATATGTACGTTTGCAGAATGATGCTGCCACAAAACACAAAATTTCATGACTTGTTCATTTCAATAATTTTTTTTTTCTCTCTCCACGGAAATCTTTAGTAAAAAGCGAAAGATTTATACGATCTGAAGAAAAACCAGAGTATACTCATTTCAATAAATTCTGATTCCATCTCTTCTGCAATGGTGCATCCAATTTTATGCTTTTTAGTCCCACAGTTCTATCATACAAAGATAGAATGTGAAGTTTGTGCACCTAATATGAGATTTACTCTAGTGAAAGTTAAAGGAGCTGATCAGACCCCAGTCCACGGAGTTCAGGGCTTTGAGGTGGTTGGCCTTGAAGTGAATCCATATCTCTTGCAGCAATTTTAAGTCTGGGTAATTTTAAGGTCATCTGATCATGACCATAAAGCCCCTTACCCCATCACCATCTCTGTTCATTGACATGAAAGACAAGGTGCCAATTCTTCCCCTAACATCACAATCCTGTCTGATCCTCCCTCCCTGACACAATATTTGGTGGAGCCAATGGAGAAAAAGTCCTGGAGCTGTTAATGTACAAGCCCTGTTTTGTTGGATAAGTAGTCATGTTGAGGCAATTTATACAAGAAGGCATCTATAGAATTACAGGTAGCACGTTTGCATAGTGGTTAGCACAGCACTGTAAAAACGCCTGCTATCGAGGCCAGGGCTCGAATCTCTGTAAAGAGTTTGTATGCTCTCCTTGTATCTGCATGGGTTTTCACCAGGGGCTGCAGTTTCCTCCCACCATTCGAAACATACCAGGGGTGTAGGTAAATTGGGTGTAAATTGGGTGGCATGTGCTCGTGGGCCAAAAGGGCCTGTTACTGTGCTTAGTGTTTCTGTGATTAGTAAGGGATTGCTTAAGGTGGTATGTGGGTGGAAAGAAAAAGTTTGAAAACCACTGTTTTAATCGTTCCTAATTGACTCATTATGTGCAGGGTTTCATAACTCCAAAGTAAATGGGCCAATGACAATTTTCATCAAACAAAATATTTCAGTTACAGTTGGGTCTCGAGCAGTGATTCTCAACCTTCCCTTCCACTCACATCCCACCTTAAGGAATCCCTTACTAATCACAGAGCACCGATGGCATAGGGATTATGTAATGCCGTATGTGAGTGAAAAAAAAAAGGTTGAGAACCACTGTTCTAATCCTTCTATATCCATATGTTCAAATGTTTTTCAAACAATATAATTATATTCCCTTCTACCGCTGGCAACTTGTTCCATATACCTACCATCCTCAGTGTGAAAGAATTGCCCAACAGGCCCCTTTCAAATCTTTTGTTTCTCATCATACATCTATGTCTTCTACTTTTAGACTCCTCTACACTGGGAAAAGGAGGTTATGGGCGCACAGTTGGTGTAGCGGTTAGCGCCACATCTTTACAATGCCAGCAATCAGGTCCTGGGTTCAAATCCCACGCTGTCTGTAAGGAGTTTATATGTTCTCCCCATGTCTCTGTGGGTTTTCCCAGAGGTTCTGGTTTCCTCCCACCATTCGAAACATACTGGGGGGTGTAAGATAATTGGGTGTAAATTGGGCACCACGCACTCGTAAGCCAAAATTGCCTCTTACCATGCTGTAATTTTTTTAAATTAAAATTTGAAAATTACCTGCAGGATGTAAGGAAGGCAAATGCAATGTTCACATTTATTTGGGATGATTAGCATGTAAACACAAAGCTGTAATGCTGAGGTTGTACAAGGTGCTGGTCAGACCACATATATAGTATTTTGAGCAGCTTTGGGCCCTGTATCTCAGGAAGGATGTGCTGTTGTTGGAGAGGATCCAGAGAATGTTTACAAGAATGATCCAGGGTTGAGAGGTCTAATGTATAATGCCTGTACTTGCTGGAGTTTTGAAGGATGAGGGGGTTTCTCATCAAAATTTACCGAACAGTCCAAGAGCTGGATAGATTGAACATGGAGAAAGTATTTCCAGAATTGGAAGAGACAAGGACCAGAGAGCACATCTTAGAATAAAAGAACATCCTTTCAGAACAGAGATGATGTGAAAGTTCTTCACCCAGAGGGTGGTGAATCTGTGGAATTAATTTCCGAAGACGGCTGTGGAGGCCATGTCATTGGGTATATTTAAAGCAGAGGCTGATAGGTTGATGATTAGTAAGAGTGTCAAAGGTTATGGGGGAGAAGGCACAAAAAAAATCAGCCATTATTAGAATGGCGGAGCAGGCTCGATGGGCTGAAAGGCCTAATTCTGCTCTGAAGTCTTATGGTCTTAGTTATCTCATCTGTTGCCATCATGATTTTCTAAACTTCTATAAAGTCCCTCCTCAGCATCCTCTACTCCAGGGAGATATCGCAACCAACCAAGCCTTTCCTTACAATACAAGCCCTCCAGTACCAACAACCAATTATATCTAATTTTTTAAAATTTAAATTTAGACATACAGCACGGTAACAGGGCATTTCGGCTCATGAGTCCATGCCGCCCCATTTACATGCAATTCACCACGATTTGAATGGGGGGCGGAAACCGGAGCCTCTGGAGACACCGGAAGAATGTACATCATGGGATTCGAATTCCAGTCCCGATCACTGGCGCTGTAAAGGTGTTGTGCTAATGCTACACCAACTTATGGGGACCCATCAAACATTGAGCCACTACATCAATCCAGTGTAAAGGTATGATTGTTTTGGAGTGCCTTACTGTAAGTTGACCAAGTGGAAAAGTTAGATCATAAATCAGTAGACATTAGTCTGGTAATAACAGAGAAAATGACTTGAAATATTTGTCCATTGATATATTAGAACAGAGGAATTGTTACAGAGTTCTGTGTTGTGTATTGCCCGATGTGTTGTGTGGTTTTATGTTAAAAAGTGACAGTTTGCCTTAGAGAGCCAAGGTGAAGGTGGACTGCTGAGAGAGTGGGAGACGGACTGAGCATGTGCAGAAAATGATCTAAAAATTTCTGGACTTAGGTGATAAACCACCACTGGAGGGTGCTGTGAAGTGGAATGGGGCCCAGAACATGAGTCATGGTCTGGAGGACAGTTTAGAATGTTGGGATTTCAAAAAGGATGAACATTCCGAAGGCAGCCAGAAGGATCCGGACCAAGCCAGTGGTTCCTTTCTCTGCAAGCAACACAAGACAACTTCGAATTTTGTGCTCTCTCTCTCTCAAAGATCTTTTGGCTTCAGTTTACCAAACAAACCGAATTTTGTTTCTGATCTTTGCTTCAGTTGAGATCGAAGTTTTGTGAGTCTTGTGTTTTGTGTTTGTTTTGAGTCTAAGTTTTTCTGTGGGCTGGTTGGAAGTGTAGCTTAGACTTTAATTACATATGCTATATTTAGGCTTGGGAATTTATTAGTTTTACACTGTTATAGAGATTTGCATAGTAACCAGTGGGCATTGTTATAAAAGGGGGGGGGGGATTTTGAATTAAAGTTTGAAGGTGAATTTTTTTTGTTAATAAAGTAATTGTTCATCTTTACCCTTGGGTGATATGCCTTTTTTGTGGTTGCTGGTTTGATCTTGTAACAGAATGTACAGCAATTATTCGATGAAATCTCCAATAAAATTTGACAAGAAGAGACAGAACCAAGATGGTACTAATGACAGAAAAAAATGCCCTAACTCAGTGATTCTCAACCTTTTTATTCCCACTCACAGACCACTTTAAGTAATCCCTACGCTATCGATGCTCTGTGATTAGTAAGGGATTACTTTAAGGTGATCTGTGAGTGGGAAGGGAAGGTTGAGAACCACTGCTCTAGACCCAATTGTAACTGAAATATTTTGCTTGAGAAAAATTGTCATTGGCCCATTTCCTTTAGAGTTATGAAACTGTGCACATAACAAGTCAATTAAGTATAATTAAAACAGTGGTTTTCAATTTTTTTCTACCCACCCACAAACCACCTTAAGCAATCCCTTACTAATCACAGAGCAACTATGGCAGATGGAATACCTGAAGTGGTATATGAGTGGAATGAAAAAGTTTGAGGACCACTGCTCTAACTGGTGGGAACTTTGGGGAAGGAGGCAAAGCATTGATTCTTCACATTAGCTTATGAATCTGATGAATGCACATCAGAGTCTGTCTTTGCAGCAGAGATGTTGTCAACAATTAAAGCATGTTAAGTTGTTGAACGGAATTTAATAGGATGTCAAGTTCAAGTTAATTTATCATCTGATTGTACAACCCAATGAAACACTGTTCTCTAATCCTCTAAATTACAGTGCAAACACACGTACAGACATAACACACCTAAAAGTTGTTGTCCTTGTGGCTATCCCTCATAGTGGAGGATGATGGCCTTCATTCCACTGTGTGAAGATGTCTGTGCATGTAATTGTTTAACGTGTACTTGATGTTGCACTCCAAGAAGCACACGATACTTCACAAATCAACCAACTAATTGCAAAGGCATGAAAACCACAGTGATTGGATCTGATGGATTTGTTGCAGCCTTCGTCTGCCCTCACAGCCGTTGAGTTCAGCATAACTTCGTCAATCATTGAGGACTTGGTTGGAATGTTCTTTGTCAGGGACCTCACCCTCGACCTTAACGCCATGGGTGGCCCTACCAAGAGCATAGTTTCAAATGGCATCGCTCATGGGATTACAAGACCACTCAAGCTTCCCTTTCACGATAAGAGGACAGTCCACAGAGAAGACTTACAAGTACACTACATATAAAATATCTTTAAAATAAATATTATTAATAAATAGTGGAATCTCAGAGAGTAAAATTAGAAAGACTTAAAACTACTGCAGAAGATGTGATTTCCGTCCGATGGGCGAGCAGCTAGGATTAGGTGGGAAGTTCACGTTCGGGGTATTGGGACCTCCAATAGGCAGGCAGGCAGGACTGCATGAAAGTCTACAGTCGGGGCATTGGGAGCTCTGACTTGCTGGTGGCTGGGGCTGAGGTCAGAGACCAAAGTCAACTTTTACACACAATGTATGGAAAATACCTGATTTTTGGGCCAAAAATAAGGGGCGTGTGAATTTTACATGGTACATTCACATGAGTTTATATGGTAATAAATACATGAAATATGTCAATTGTTGTCTGCCACACAGCACCCCTACCAGTCAGAGAAAGAGAAGCAAAGACCCTTCAGAGACACTGAGTGTCCATGGTTTCACACCCTGGCTCCGGCAACCTCTGCAGCCGCCTGGCCTCCTGTCCATTCCATTATCAATCATAAGGTCCCAATCTGAACCTCCTATATGATCAGGAAGATGTCAGTGCCTGAGGCCTTTCTACACCACCATATCCATCCCTGCTACAAATTCAAGGGAGCTGTTGACATGTATCCCAAATGCTGTTCATCATCACCTGTTGCATACTTCAAGATCTGAGACTCAACACCTCACTGTGTAACTGGATCCTGGATTTCCTCACCTCCAGTCCACAATCAGTGAAAATCGGTAAGAGCATCATCTCCACAATCCCCATCAGTACCAGAGCACCACTGGGTTGTTCTTAGCCTCCTGCTTTACACCTGTGGCTTGGTATAACATAACACCATCTACAAATTCACTTATGATACCAGGGTAGTGGGTTGTATAGAGAACTAATAAGAGTTTGCATACAGGATGGAGATTTAAAACTTGGCCAAATAGTGCCTCAACAATAACCTTGCACTCAATGTCACCAAAACCAAGGAGGTGATCGTTGACTTCAGGAAGGGAAAGACAGAGGTATATAATCTAGTGATCATTGGGGGATTAGAGGTGGAGAGGGGGACCAAATTTAAGTATTTGGGAGTCACTATCTCAGAGGGTTTTTCCTGGACCCAACCCTCCAATGACATCATGAAGAAAGCACATCAGCGCCTCTACTTCCTCAGGAGTTTGCGGAGATTTCTTATGACACCAGAAACCATGGAAAAATTCCACAGATGTGTGGTGGAAAGGGTGCTGACAGGTTGCATCATGGTCTGGTATGGGGTCACCAATACCCTTGAGTGTAAAGCTCTCCAAAATGTAGTGGGCACAGCCCAGGACATCACAGGCAAAACCCTGCCCACTCACCATCAAGAACATCTACAAGGAACACTGACATCGGAGAGCAGCAGCAATCATCAAAGTTCCACACTCAGCACCCACTCACTTCTCGCTGCTGCCATCAGAAAGGAGGTGCAGGTGTAACAAGACTCACACCACCAGGTTCAAGAAGAGCTGCTACCCCTCCACCATCAGACTCCTCAACAACAAACACAAGCAGGGGCTCATTGAAGGACTCGTGCACTTTATTGATTTTTTTAAAAGTTCTCTCTGTATTGCATAGTCAGTTTGTTTACATTCATTATCTGTTTACAGTTCTTTACTTGTTTACATGGGTACACTGTGCACAGTTTTTTTTTTGTGCTATCAATAAGTAGCGGCACAGTTGGCGCAACACTGTTGTAGGGCTAGCGATTGGGACCAGTGTTCGAATCCTGTGTTGTTTGTAAGGAGTTGGTACATCCTCCTCGTGTGTGCTTGGTTTTTTTCTGGGGGCTACAGTTTCCTCTCACTCTTCAAAATGTACTGGGGTTGTAGGTTAATTGGGTGTAATTTGGCGGCATAGGGTCGTGGACTGAAAGGGCCTTGTTACCTTGTGAAGTGCTGTATGTCTAAATTTAAATGTTATAATAAAGTGGTAATTCTGCCTCGCCTGCAAGAAAAAGGGATCTCATGTATGTACTTTGATAATAAATCTGAATCTAAATCGTTGGGCATTACCATTTATTCCATATGTCTGATCCTTACCATTATACTTCCTAAATTTCCAGTTGATTAATATTTCACTTTAACCAAAAATACTCTCCTCAATATTACCAATACGAGAAATATTCATATCCTCTGGAAACTTACCAATCATATCTCTTTCATTCACTTCGAAGTCATTAATGTTTATCAAAAGTCATAGAACAGATCCCTGAGGTATACTACAATCACAAATTTCAAAGGTCCTAGAATTGATCTCTGCGATAAACCACCGTCACAAACTTCAGAGTTCCCAGAACTGATCCCTATGATAAACCACTGTAACAGATGTCAAATGTCCCAGAACTGATCACTCAGTATACCACCTCCAAAGTCAGTACATCCTTCCTCTATTAAGATTAGAGCTGCACGCAGTACTCCAGATGCAGCCTCACCAGTTCCTTGTACATTCGTAGCATAACCTCCCTGCTACTAAATTCAATCCCTCTAGCAATGAAGGTCAGCATTCCATTAGCCTTCTTGATAGCCTGCTTCACCTGGAATCCAACCTTTTGCGATTCATGCACAAGCATTTCCAAGACCTTCTGCATGTCAGCGTGCTGCAACCACTTGCCATTTAAATAATCATCTGATCAATTACTCCTTCCAAAGTGGATAACTACAGATTTGCCAACATTTTACTCCATCTGCCAGACCCTTGCTGATGCACCATCAGGAGACTATTGTAGAGAAACCAATAGGCTTTTATTCAATTGAGTACATAGCATATCCTTACTCTTTGGTTGTTCTGCACTGAGTTGCGGAGGCTGTTCCACAGGAGCCTGGGGGGAGGGGTCACAGGTACAACCAGCCAATAGGCTTGTTTGACCAGATAATTATGTATTACAGTGGTTTACCACATTCACCTCTTGTTTTTTTTTAAAAAGAGTCCCACAGGGTGAAGTGGAACTTACAAAGTTATACATTTGCAGTTTAAAAGTCATAAGTTCAGCCTATCAGGTGGTCTGGTCCGCCAGAACTGTCGTAGAACTAGTTGCGGCTGCGGTGCAGCCGCGGAGTCTTAGACGGTCTCGGGCGCCTGTTCATACTCATCAGTGTTGTGCTGGTGGGTGGGTGCTGTGCCTGGTATACCCTCCCTCGGGGTGGAGATAGGATACCAGAGGTCGGGTGCATCATATGCTTTCAACAGTGAGAAAGGTGTAGGGTGATTAGCAGCAGTCTCCAGGGACCCTGATGGAAACGATGTCCTCGTGTCCATCCAGATACCCCACGTAGGCATATTTGGGGTTGGCATGGAGGGGGTGGACCCTTCTGACCAATGGGTCAGACTTGTGGTTCCTCACGTACCTCTGGAGCAGGACAGGCCCCAGGGACGTCAGCCATACCGGTAGTGTGGTCCCTGTCGCAGATTTCCTGGACAAGGAAAACATACGTTCACGTGGTGTAACATTAGTGGCGGTACTCAGCAGACACCTGATAAAGTGCAGGGCCTTCGGGTGAACCTCCTGCCGGTGGGAGACCAGAGGCTCTTGGATCACAAGGCCAGGAGGACTGTTTTCCAGACCGTAGCATTCTCCCTCTCCACTTGCTCGTCATCCCAGGAGTTGTAGCTAGTTGTCCCGCTCGTGGCAATGCCCCTGGCCAACAGGTACTGGCGCAGCTCGTCACTCATAAAGGAAGGCCCCCGGTCGCTGTGGATATAACTGGGAAAGCCAAATAGGGTGAAGAGGCTGCTCAGGGCCTTGACTGTGACAGTGGTCATGTTGGAGCAGGGGATGGCAAATGGAAAGTGGGGTATTTGTCGATGATGTTAAGGATGTACAGTCAGTGGAGGGCAGGGGTCCTTTAAAGTTAACATTGAGTTGCTTGAAGGGGTGAGTGGCTTTAATAAACTGTGCCCTGTCTAGCTGATAGAAATACATCTTGCACTCAGCACAGACCTGGCAGTTCATTGTCTTAGTCCTTATCTTGTCAATGGAGTACGGCAGGTTGCGAGCTTTAACAAAGTGAAAAAACATGGTGACTCCGAGGTGACAGAGATCATTATGGAGGATTTGCAGATGGTCGATCTAGGTGCTAGCACAAATCCAACGGGAAATGGTGACTGGTGGCTCGTTAAGTTTCCCCACCCAGTACAGGATTAGCTATAGGTGGATAATTCTACTCTCCATCACAGTATTTTATCATTTTCTGATTTTGTCCCACTGCTGATTGTTGAACATGAATGCGACAGCACATTGACCAGTCAGCAGGGTGAATCTCTTACTGGCCAGGTAATGGCGTCAGTACCACACTGCCTCGATGATGGCTGGGGTCTCTTTTCCGACTGAGGTGTGTCGAATCTTGAGGCCCTGCAAGATGTGTGAAAAGAATGCGACGGGCCTGCCAGCCTGGTTAAGGATGGCTGCCAGGGTAAGGTCTGATGCGTCGCTTTCCACCTGAAAAGGGGTGGATTCGTCCACAGCATGCATCATGGCCCTGGAGATGTCTGACAATGCGATTGAAGGCTGCACAAGCCTTTTCCACCGGGCGAAGGACATAACTTTAATAAGAGGCTGGGCTTTGTCCTCATAGCATAATAGGAGAAAAACCCAAGGCACCTCTTTAGGGCTTTGAGGTTGTGTGGGACGGGAATTTCCAAGAGTGATCTCATGCCATCAGAGTCCGGGCCAATGATGCCATTCTCCACCACATAGCCACGAGTGGCCAGGGGAGTTGTTCAGAACACACACTTGACCTTGTTGTTCGTCAGATTAAGGAGCTTGGCTATCTCGAGAAATCTCTGGAGATTGGCATCATGATCCTGCAGGTCGTGGCCACAAATAGTGATGCTGCAACTCGTTCTGATCCACCATATCATCCATCTCCTGCTGGAAGACCGAGATGCCATTTGTGGAGTCAGAGGGGACCCGCAGGAAGTGGTAGAGGCAGCCATCTGCCTCGAATGCTGTATACTGGCGGTCGTCTGGGTGGATGGGTAGCTGGTGATACACTGACTTCAGGTCGATGGTCGAAATGACCCAATACTTGGCAATTTGGTTGACCAATACAGTGATTCGCGGAAGGGGGTATGTGTCCAATTGAGTACATCTATTGATGGGGTGACTGTAGTCAATGACCATTCTATTCTTTTCCCCATTCCACACTACCAATTTCTGCACTCTCCAAGGTCTGTACCTGGCTTCAATAACCTCTTTCTTAAGTAAGCGCCGTACCTCTGCCTGGATGAAGGCCCTGTCCTTAGCATTTTTAGTGGCAATGGGTTCGCAGTCAGGGTTGAGGTTGGCGAATAGCAAAAGATGTGGGGTCTTTAAGTGCGGAGAGCCCGCAACTCAAGCTTGGTGAGTGGTTAGGTTTGTGGGCATGTACAGCAGGGGGTTGGCTATCGAACCTCTGGTTACAAATGGAAAGGGGTGGATGGGCCCCATCAAACACCATCATCACACTTTTAAGGCGACATTGAAAATCAAGCTTCAACAGTGCAGCAGCGCAGAACTGCGACATTACCATCAGCCTAAAGTTGTCATATACAGTACCCCACACCGTTAAAGTCACAATGCAGAAACCCCAAAAGTATGCTGTAAATTACTTGGATGCCAGCTAGGCCTTCTGGTTCACCAGCAGCACTGTGAGGGAGTGGCTCTGCACTGTGTCCAGATGTATAAAACTCTGTGCTCCCACTATCGAACAAGCAAGTCGTCATGTGGCCATTTACCTTAATGTCCATCATCGACCTGGCAAGTTGGTGCAGACTGTCCTGGTTGAGGGTGCACCGCCACAGTAGAAAGTGGCGGCATCAAAGATGGCGGCTCCCAGGGCCGGCATGCTGTGTGTTCGGATCCGTGAGATGGCGGTCTCTGCAGCCCGCACGCAGCGCAGCTGAGTCCTGAAAGTGGCATCCAAAATGTCAGCCCTCATGAATTATACGTCGCTCTGCTGGCCCTGGGTGATGGCGGTGTTGCAGAAGACAGCACCCACGATCCGTACGCGGAACTGCTAGGAAGTGGGTTTGGACTTGCACACTTTGGCATAGTGGCTAAAGCAGATTGAATGCTTCACTGGACAGTGATTCCACTGATTCTTGCCTAGGCTGCTGAAGTAGCATTTTGGAGGTTCCCAGAACACTGCAGCTGTGGTCAGTCTACTACCAGAACCGGTCGAGAGTGTCAGGAGGGTTTAATAGAGTACTTCTGCTGTAGTCTGATCGTGAGAGGAGCAGAGGGGTGGTGGCGCATCCCAGGATGTCTACGACTGGGGTGACCACGAGGTGGCCACGTTGTCGGTCTCCATGTTCTAGAGAGCTACTTCCAGCGTACCTGCCAGCCTAACTGCTCTCCGCAGACTGAGTTCTCCTTGCTCCAAAAGTCTCTGTCGTATGTAATTCGACCGGATCCCCGCAACGTAGGCATCCCAGATCAGGTCATCTGTAAGCCTTACTGTGGAAATGGCTTTGCATTCATAGGCCCTACCAAGTACTCACAGGGCCCAGAGATATTGGGCATTTAACTCACTGGGTTGTTGCTTTCTGGTCACTAGAAGATGTCTAGCATAGATAACATTGCTCTTTGAGGGTGTCTGTGGTCTCCTGGTATAATGTAGCATCCCTGATCATGGAGTACAGCAGGGTGCCGACCCCAAAGGGCAGCACTTGCATTTTGTCAGTTTCTGACCATACGATGGTAGAGGAGGCCTGCAAGAATGTTCAAGCTGGTAGATGCCTCAGGCGATTGAGGGTTGATTTCCAGCTTTTCTGGTTTGAGTATCTGCTCCATTTTAGCATAGTAGAAAACTTCAAATAATTTAATCAATCACTCAGGAGACTATTGTGGAGAAGCCAATAGGCTTTAATTCACTTGAGAACATAGCATATCCCTACTGTTTGGTTGTCCTGCACTGAGTTTCAGGGGACTGTGGAACAGTCACCTTTATACAGGAGCCTGTGGGAGGAGCCACAGGTACAAGCGGCCAATAGATATGCTTAACCAGATAATTATACATTACTATAGTGGTTTACCACAATTTGCTCACTCACTTAACCTATCTATATCTCTCTGCAGACTCTCCATATCCTCTGCACAATTTGTTTTTCCACTCAATTTGTGTCATCAGCAAACTTAGTTACACTACACCCTGACCTCCCCCACCCCTTCCAGATCATTTATATATACAGTGGCAAGCCCAGTTGCGACTTCTATGGCACCCTGCTCTCCACTGATTGCCAACCAGAAAAACACCCCTGCACCCTAACTCTCTGCTTTCTATTGGTTAATCAATCCTCTATCCATGCTAATACATCATCCCCACATCCATGCATCTTTATCTTCTGTATAAGCCCTTTTATGCAGCACCTTATTGAATGCTTTCTGGAAATCCAGGTAAACAACATCCACCTGCTCCCCTCCAACTACCATGCTCATTATATCCTAAAAGAACTCCAGTAAATTTGTCAAAAGGACCTGCCTTTACTGAATCCATGCTGCGTCCGCCTGATGGATCCATTTCGCTCCAGATGCCTCGCTATTTCTTCTTTAATGACAGCTTCAAACATTTTCCAACTACAGATGTTAAATTAACTGGCCTATAGCTCCCTGCCTTTTGTCTACATCCTTTTATTGAATAGCAAATCTGATCATTTGCTTCTGCTTCCCACACCAATACAAAATCCCAAAATGAAGCAAGCTAGTGGAGTTGTTCAAGTGAACCGGTACGGACTTGAAGGGCCGACATGGCCTGTTTCCGTGCTGTAAACGGTTATATGGTTAAGTGTGACTGCAGTGAATCTAGCAGCCAGGTGAGAATTTCTTTAATAAGTTTTACTGCCCTCAACCCCCCCCCCCACCCCCCCCGATTCATGGCAACAGCACAATGACATATTTTATTCCCCTGAAAGAAGAAAACAGTGGGAAAATGTTAAGGTTTTAACCTTGTGTAATGCTTTCAGTGTATAAAGTTTAGCTTTTCTGGGCTGCCGTTGTTGTAATATCTGTAGAACGCATTTCCTTATCGAGCCTGCCAGACATTAATCAATACTGTGCCCAGTGAGTAGTTCAGTGTTGATTAATGGTGGGAACAGAGTCAGAACTTGAAGACTTTATCTGCCTTTGGATCTGAATAAAAAGCAACAATTGAAACCCAAGTGGTAATTGTGTTTCTCGGTTTCAAATTAAAACATAACACCAGTTCTAGGCAGCTGCCAAGAGGCAAGGATTAGCCGGATTGTTGTGGAGATAATGCCATTCTGTGACCTGTGAGGGTGACATCTTTTTTCACTCTCAGCCCATGTCACATCAGTCAAACTGTGGTGCTCAGATGGTTGTTAAGAGATTAGAAAGTCACCTTCCAACTGAATATTGAAAATCCTCCACCATGTCACTACTTGAATCATGATGTATTTAAAACTTCACAGCAGCTTTGACAAATTGCTGGATGTGATTGTTCCCTACTTCTCAGAGAAGTATAGAGTGGGAAGTGGCTGAGTGGTTACCTGCTGACCAGAGAAAAATTGGAATTTAATGCTGTGGTGCACTGTTAGCCAGAATCTCAGGCACACACAAAGATAAAGACTGTACAACAGGCTTTAATCCACAAAGACTTCCACAGAGCCAGGCTGGCTGTGGCTGCAGCCTGAGTGAGGCCTCGGGAGGCCGGCGCAGGCTTACATCCCAGAGGATGATTGACACTCGACTGGTTGGGGCTTGATCCATTCAGACTGACTGATTGACAGCCGGCCAAGTGTTGTCCTGTCCCATTACATTCTGTACCTGCAGGAGGTGGTGTACCACCACAAGTGCAGATAAATGTGAGGTGTGGCACATGGTAAACGATAGGGGCCTACTGAGTGCAGTAGAACAGAGGGATCTGGGAATAGTGATACATAATTCCCCGCAAAGTGCTGTTACCAGTAAAGCAAGATTTTGGCCCTCATAAATCAAAGTATTGAGTTCATGAGTTGGGATGTTCTGTTGAATTTGTATAGGACATTGTTGAGTCCAAATTTGGAGTATTGTGTACAGGGTTTGGACAGCTAACTACAGGAAAGATATCAATGAGATTGAAAGAGTGCAAAAAAAATTTACAAGGATGTTTAATTTAATAATTTAGATATACAGAACAGTAACAGGCCCTTCAGGCCCACAATCCCGTACTGCCCAAATACCCCAATTAACCTACAATCCGCATATATTTTGAAGGGCGGGGAAAAAACCGGAGCACCCAGAGGAAACCCACGCAATCACGGAGAGAACGTACAAACTCCTTACAGACAACGCCGGATTTGCTAATTGCGCTACGCTAACCGTGCTGGGACTTGAGCAGCTAATTTATAAGGAAAAGTTGAATAGATTAGGTCTTTATTTCCTGAAGTATTGGAGAATATGTAAGACAAGAACTAAAGGACATGGGTTAAGGGTGAAAGTGAAGAGTTTAAGGGGAACATTAGGGGGAATTTCTTCACAGAGGGTAGTGAACATGTGGCACAAAGTGCCAGCTGAGGTGATGGATGCAGTTTCAATTTTAATATTAAATAGAAAATTGTATAGGTACGTGGATAGGAGGGCTTTAGCGAGGTATGGTCTGGATGCTGGTCGATGGGAGTAGGCAGAATAAATAGTTCACCACGGACCAGATGTGCTGAAAGATCAGTTTCTGTGCTGTATTATTTGACGATTCTTATTTCAATAATTGCTCTATTGCTCACAGTCATGTGACAATACGCTGATTTAAGCAGTTCTCTCCTAGATGGCACCACCTCTAGTGTCCCACTTGGAGTGGGAAGGAAATAAAGGGAGGAATTGTCTTCAAAGTTAAATGTTCAAATTTACTGTCAGGGACACACATAACATCACATACAACCTTGAGATTCGTCATTCTGTGGGCCAGGCGGAATTTCTACTTATCAGTAACTGTAAAGAGTACACAAGAAGAAATATATGTCAACAAAGAGGGAGATGTAAACAAAGAAATATATTAAACTGTGCAATACAGAAAAAATAAATATTTAACAATAAATGATGTGCAAAGTAAGAGTCCTTAAATGAGTCTCTGGTTTAGTCTGTTGTTAAGGAGTCTGTCGGTTGAGAGGTACAGGTCTTGTAGCACCTGTACCTCTTTCAGAGTTTGCTGTTGAGGAGTCGGATGGTGGAGGGGTAGCAGCTGTTCCTCAACCTGGTTGTGCGAGTCTTGTGGCTCCTATACCTCTTTCCTGATGGTGTGCTGGGTGGTGTTGGTCTTCGATGATTGCTGCTGCTCTCCGACAGTAGTGTTCCCATGTAGGTTTTCTTGATGTTGGGGAGAGTTTTGCCTGTGATGTACTGGGCTCTTTTCATTACCTTTTGCAGGGCTTTCAGCTTAGGATGCAGTCGGTCAACACACTTTCCATCACACCTCTGTAGAAGTTTGCGAAGGTTTCCGAGGTCACACCGAACCACCGCAAACTCCTGAGAGAGTAGAGGCGCTGATATGCTTTCGTTATGATTACATTTCTGTGTTGGCTCTAGGAAATGTCAGAAATAAAACTTCTCACACATGAGTCTCTTTAAAACTGATGACACGACAAGCTTTATTTACAAGTCTGCAGAGTTGGACTCAACTGGTTTCTCACCAGTTAAGCCCCGATACATACAGTGCATTGATTTTTATACCCTTATTGTTTGCCCTTCCCCTTCTTATTAATACTGTTTTAATTGGTTAGTATTACAAAAGCATTCTAAGTATAACTGCATTTTTAATTATCACGTTCGTTACGTACGCTGTTAACTCTACATACACTAAATTCTGTTTCTCACCCTTCTTATCAATCCTTTGTCTCCTGCATGTCTCTCACTATGACCATGAAAAGATAGGTTTAAAAAAACATATTCAGCAGAACCTTTTGTCCTTGGCTGCTAGTAAACTCCCTGTCCGTTCTGGCTTCCCTGTTTATGATTAATCATCACATTTTAACTTAAGTCATTTTAACCTAAATTCTCTATATAACAGGAAAGAGCCTGCAAAACAATGATTCACAGGAATTTAAATTTACTCACCCTCTCCACCTCCAATCGCTCAATGATCACTGGCTTACCCTTCCTGATATCAAAAATCAGCTTCTTATTTTTTGTGACATTGAGTGCAAGGTTGTTGTTGGTGCACCATTCGGCCAAGTTTTCAATCTCCCTCATAAATGCTGGCTCATCATCCCTTTTTTTCAAACTGCCAATTACCGTGGTATCGTCAGTAAATTTGTAGATTGTGTGTTGTTGTTCTGAGCCACACATAGGTGTAAAGTGAGTAGAGCAGGGGGCTAAGTACACATCCCTGTGGTGCTCTGGAACTGCTGGAGATTGTGGAGGAGATGTTCTTACCCATCCTCGCTGATTATGGTCTGGAGGTGAGGAAATCCGGGATCCAACTATACAGTGAGATATTGAGTTTGGAATTTGCTGATCAGTTTTGAGGGGATGGGGGATGATGGTGTTGAATGTTGAACTGTTGTTGATAATGAGCATCCTGATGTATGCAGCCTTGCTGTCCAGGTGTTTCAGGGATTTTTTTTAGAGTCAGTGAGATGATATCTGGCACACACCTGTTGCTGCAGTAGGCAAATTGAAATGGATTCATGTTGCCGCCTAGAGAGGAACTGAAATGCTTCAACACCAGCCTTTCATCACACTACACTGTTAATTTGAGTGGTCCGGGCGAAGGGTAGACGGCGGCGGCCCCGATACGGGCAGGAGCAAGGGGGAGACGGCGGCCCCGGCCTCGGTCGAGTGAGGCAGACGGAGGCCCCGGTCCGGACAGGGAGTGGGAGGCGGCGGCCCCAGTCCGGGCACAGGGAGAGCAGCAGCGGCCCCGGCCCCGGTCCGGGCGAAGGGTAGACGGCGGCGGCCCCGATCCGGGCAGGAGCAAGGGGGAGACGGCGGCCCCAGTCCGGGCACAGGGAGAGCAGCAGCGGCCCCGGCCCCGGTCCGGGCGAAGGGTAGACGGCGGCGGCCCCGATACGGGCAGGAGCAAGGGGGAGACGGCGGCCCCGGCCTCGGTCGAGTGAGGCAGACGGAGGCCCCGGTCCGGGCAGTATGGACCGACCTAGGAGGGGAGGCAGGCCCCTCCAGCCCGGGTAAGAAACCTGCATAGGAGAAGGCCACTCCGATATAAAACCTACGACCCAAGGACCTCGCTGCCACGTCCCAGCTTGCTTGGCCACGGCACACGAACCATGGGTGTAAAGGGTGGGGCCAGTACTGCGCGCACTGCACTCCACCTAAAAGCTCCTTTGCGCAGGCCCGAGGACAGGTCCACGTCCTCCCCCTCCACGTCCTCCCCCTCCACGTCGAGCCTGCAGCTGACGTGGACTTTTTACCCCCTCCATAAATCTTCGTCCGCGAAGCCAAGCCAAAGAAAGAAGTCAATAGTCATTTAGGCAGGTTACCACACCTTTCTTGGGCAATGGTATGATTGAGGCCTGTTTGAAACAAGTGGATACCATACTCTACCGGAATGAGATGTTGCAGATTTCCGTGAATACAGCGGCAAGATGGTCAGCACAAGTTTTAAATATTCGGTCAGGTACTCCGTCCAGACCTTGGATTCATTCTCCTGAAGGAAGCCCCCATATTATCTTTGGACACTGACAGTGGAAGATCATCAGACTACATGCTTCTTCCATGTTCTGGTGGTGAAATTGGGTGTAGAAGGCATTGAGTTAATCTGGGAGTGAGGCTTTGCTGTCTCCCACTGAACCACATTTGGTTTTGTAGCAGGTTTTGTCATTTATGTTCTGCCACAGCTCTTGGGTCTCCTGTGTTTTTTTCCGTTCTCTTCTGGAATCTCCACTTCATCCAGGAGATGATTTTCTGCAGGTCATTCCTGCTCCTTGGTCTCTGGACTTAAGTGACTGTGAATGGATCTCAGCAGGTTCATCCAGACCTCCTGGTTGGGGTTGTAGCAGCTACAAGTTACACAGTATGCACTCATTCATCAGTACAAAATGGAGTTGACCTTCTTTCTTCTTCTCAGCCACTGCAACTCTCTCTTCTTCCCACCAAACACCACCCAGCTAAACCTCCCTGAATTTTTCATTGGCTTTCTGCCACACGGGTGATCACGACACTCTTAATCTCCTCCTCCTGTGCCCGCGATTCATCACCATGAACGCATTCCCCCTCCATGCTCTGTCCAACGCATGCATGGTACTACTTCCATGCATCGCCCCCAATACGTCACCAGTGGCGACTAGCACAACTCCCGATGCAGGTAAGTACGCGACTGGGTCGGAGTAACCCTTGAACGATTTGGTGAGGACACACTCGCCCACAGTCCGTATCAGCCCACAGTCCGTATCAGCCCTAGTGTAATCATTCAGATCCTCAGGTGAATTCTTGAACACCGCCCAATCAACCGACTCAAGGCAGTCCTATATCCGTTCTTCAGCCTCCCGCAGCCACCTTCCAGCTGACCTGATCTCTGCAGCCTCTCTTAATAAACATCTGGTTGCCGTGGAAACGATTCAGTAATCAGAGCTGAAGTCTGACTGCATAGGGAAAAGAGATGACAATATCAATAGCAAACTGCTTCCAAAAGCTGAATCCTCAAGTGTGGCTAAATCATTAATCACGTTTAATTTCCATTTATATTCATTGTTGGGATGTTTTGTCCTAAATCATCTATTTTAAAGAATAGCGTGACTAGTCATCATATTACAAAGCATAAAATTGTGGACTGACAACTAAAATAAAAGATGCATGAGAGGTAAACTCCATGTATGTCAGTTATAAATTATTCAATTAAATTAATGTGTTCTGTTTATTTCAGTTTTTAGAATTCAGAATGTGGTTATGCTGTTCCTACTTTAAACAGGGCTGTTCTCTTTGATCTGCTGTTTCCATTATCAGCACGAATGGATTACTTGCCTAAATCCTTAAAGAATTTTAAAATACAAACATTTTATTTACGACACAGTACAAGGCCATTTAAACCCATGCTGCCCAATTACACTTGTTTGATTTGGAGGGTGGAAGGAAATCGTAGCACCTGAAGGAAACCCACGCAGACGGGAGAGAACATACAAGCGCTGGATTTGAACCCACCTCACTGGCGTTGTAATGGCGTCGCGCTGACCACTTATGGCAACCATGCTGCCCAAATCAAGTTATTCCTGTAATGAAGGAGATCAGTATAATTTTTGTGGAGTTGCTGGTGGTTGGGAGAAGTCAGAAAAGGCATCTGGGTGATGAAAGTACACTTTCAAAATCTTAAAATTAACATTGGCAGGGTAGAACCCACTGTTGAACAGTTCATGGATGATCCCCGGAGAGAATAGGTCAAAGAATTCTTCTTGCCCTTGGAAGATTAAGTGAAGCGAAGATTGAGATTTAAATTATGGAAATGTTTGATAGTCTAGATGTAGAGATAGGAAACACTTGTGTGCGAGATTTAAATAAAAAAAATAATAAAATAACCATAAATAAATCTAATGTGTTAAAGAGATTCATTCATACGCATTCTCACTATACGTGAACAGAAAATCGACAGCAGCTCAGATAACATCGTTAGAGAGAGAAATAGAACTAAAATTTAGTTCAATGATCTTTCATAAGTATTTTCCACAAATCCGATGTCAGTTATTTATATTAAACATTAATTCCCTTTGCACAAATGATACGGAACTCACTCAACACGAACAGCGATTTTGTTTTTTTTTAATTTCAGGTTTGCAGGATCTGCAGTACTTTGATTGTATCACCAGGAATTGCTGAAGTGAGCTTGAAGGTACTTAAAGGGAAAATTCAATAACATACAAGAATGCAAAAAATGGCAGGATATGCCAACAGAATTAGGTGAAGGTCAGTGGGAAGAAGCTTGTGTGGAATAAATGGTGATATGAACTGATTGGGCCAATGTTTTGCAGGCTGTGAAACTGGGACAACCTTATGAGGCAATGTAGATCCCACCTCCTTTCCCACTCACTTCCTCCAACATCACCCATTAGATTCTGTCTCTTCTGTTCAAAAAGATTCCAGCAACTAGTATTTTGGACACAATAAATTGTGCATTGATATCTGAAGGAGATTTTTTTTTGTTGCATGGATTTTTAGTGGGCTTCATTGGCCTGTGAACCGCATGTCATGTTCCTTGTGTTTACCAAGGTGATGTTGGAATCCCATCCATCTCTGTACTGCACTCTCCCAGTTCATCAATATCCACAAAGCAAATAGTTTCTGTTTTATCTGTGTTGTCCTGGTTGATTTCTGGGTGAGTGAATTAAATTTAAATTTAGACATTCAACACGTTAGCAGGTTATTTTGACCCTTGAGCCCATGCGGCCCAATTTACACCGAATTAATCTGCACCCCTAGTATGTTTACAATGGTGGGGAGGAAACTGGAGTCCCAAGGGAAAACCCACACAGACACATGGAGAACATACAAACTCCTTACAGACAGCGCGGGATTCAAACCCCAGTCCTGATCACTGGCACTTTAAAGGTGTTGCGCTATTCACTACGTCAACTGTGCTGTCCCATCTTTCTTTCTGTTTAATAAAATTACATTAGTGAAGAAAGCTATTTCCATTTTTTTTTTGCTGTTATCTTTGGATTATTAAGATGGCTTAAGTAGATCACTGAGCTCTCCCATATCTCCAATGATGTCTTTAACCATTGCTTAAATAGGACTCAAAAGTATTATTGAGGACCCCCTACTGAACATCACAGAGTATCTTTAACCCACTACCATCAGGAAGGATGGAGAGAAGCATTGAACTCAGGACTGCAAGGCAGGGAAATAGCTTCTTCCCACAAGCAGTGAGTTTGATGAACAGAATGATGTAATTTTGGGTCTCTTATAAATGAAACCAAATAAATTATTCAGAACTATTTAAACATATTTACTTCACGTTATATCTTTATATATGTATGGGTATATGCTTATTATGTGCTGGGTGAAAAAATGTATTGCGTGTGCACCGTCGTCTGGGGAAAAGCTGTTTTGTCTGGTTGCATGTGTAGAGTCAGTTGATAATAAACTTGAACTTCAAAATCAGTGCAGGTTTGCTGCCAAGTTCGGATCAAGCATTTAGACAGTTTCCTGAACTCTTTCACAATAACAAAACCAGAGTCATCCCACAATTGTAATGCAATGCAATTGGATACTTGGAAATTTTATTCCTCCATCTCTACCAATTAAACTGTCAAAGCTGAATACGGCTACCATTTGGTCCCCAAACAACTGCCAGAAGATTGTTGACTTCCTGAAGTAATGGGATTTATTCTTATTTTGTGGATCCGGTTCATGTAAATTTAAATGTGGACATACAGCACGGTTACAGGCCATTTCTGCCCACAAGCCCGTGCTGCCTGATTACACCCCATTAACCTACACCCTCGGTAGGTTTTGAACGGTGGGAGGAATCTAGACCCCCTGGGGAAAACCCACGCAGACACCTGGGGAACATACAAACTCCTTGTAGACTGCGTGGGATTCAAACCCTGGTCTCGATCTCTGGCGCAGTTACAGCATTGCACTAACTGCTACATCAACCTTGCTATCGTGAGTGTGAAATAGTTTTTTTTAGAATGAACCTGCTCTCTTATACTAAATTAATATTGCTGGCTACTGATAGCATCCCTCATTCTTAAACCAACATGATTCAATGCAAGACATTCCAATTGAAACCTCCATATAAAATTCTGTGCCGAGGAATATAATGGTAATAATTTTTGTCTTCATTGTCTGTTTAGATATTCAGCAATTATTTTACCTTCCTTTGGTAGAAAAAAACATTTTGGCCTCATTATTTCATGGCTCAGAAAGAAATATAGGTTCTAATTAAGCATCTTTTAAGTGAGAAGTAATGTCCTCCATAACAGTGTCCTCATTAACAATAGTTCCCTTGTTTACCTATAGTTAATCAGGATATATGGTGTTGTTAATTATATTGTAAAGCATAGGTTAATATACTGCTGCTATAATGTCTTGTTTATGAAGATCCCATTCTGTAAAAGAGAAATGCTTTGCATTGCATTTTACTTCCACCTTGCAGTTTTAACTTTTCCCCTACTATACAGAAGTAATTCAAGTGCTTGCTCATAATAGACATGTAACAACTTTTAATGTTGAATATGTGCCCAAGATGGTGATGCCTGTGCTCGTCAGCGGCCACAAGAGGTTGCAGAATTTGAGGGGGCAGCTGACTGGTGCAGGGCACCAGAATCAGGGAGAGCACCCCCCACCCCACCCCCATTCTGAAGGAGAAGCAAAGGGAGGGGATGACCTTTCAGTATGGTGACCAGCGAGCTGATCAGCAGCTGATGGGCCCACACTGACTGTGGGGGTGACTTGGGATTGGGAGACCCGCACGGTCTGTTGGGCTGCTGGAGACTGCCTCATGAGAACCTGGTATCAGAACCAAGATTGAAGAGGGTGCTGAGGGCAAGGAGGGCTCCCAAAGGGCATCAGGCACCGAAGGCTGACTGATTGTGTAACGGGCTTGGATGTGGAGCTCAGGTTGCCGCTGGATCGAACAGGAGTCTATGCAGCTGAAGAGGCAGCGGGAGCGCCGCAGGTGAATCCACGGATACTCAAGTATCTCTGAAGGGACTCACTTTTGCCTCTCTTTCGCCTATGGCTCATGGCAACGCTTTGTTTGCTTTACAACAGACAAAAGTTAAAGTGTATCACCTATGTTACATTTTTAATGAATTATTACGTGATGGTAAAATGAACCTTGAACCTTGAACTTGATATGTAAAATGAATAGAGGGTCAAATAGTTTATCTCTTTTTGCATTAGTGTTGCATTAGTGCTGCGGCCTGCTGGATGACTTTGCCAATCACCATGGTTACAATTACAAGTTGCAGTGAGAAAGTCAAACTTTCCCTACCTATATCAAGCAATGTGTTTACCCAATCTGGAGAGAACATTTGCATTTTGCTTCGATGAATGATACTCGATCGTATGATTATAAAAAGGGAGCTAAAGCGCCAAAGTCTGCCGACGCTGTGACGATAGTCGAAGCACAGAAAGGCTGGAGGAACTCTGCAGGTCTCGCATCGCCCACAGGAGATAACGATGTATAACCGACATTTCAGACCTAAGCCCTTCATCGAAGTATGAGTAAAAAGCACCTGAATTAAAAGGCTGGGGGAGGAGGGAAGAAAGGGTAGGGGGGAGGAACACCGGCCAACAGCCAACAGGTGATTATTAAACTTGGACAAGAGCAAAGGTGAGAGAGAGAGAGAGAGAGAGATCTAGAGGAAAGGAAACATAGGGATAGGGGAAAGGTAGAGACAAGGGTTGGGGGGGTGGTGGGGGGTGGAGTGCGCTAACAGAAATGGGAGAAGTCAGTTAATTCCATCTAGTTGGAGGGTGCCCAGACGGAATATGAATTTTAATTTTTAAAAAATTTACATTTTAAATTTGGTCATAAAGCATGGTAACAGGCCATTTGGCCCATGAACCCATGCTGCCCAATTACATCCAATTGACCAACAATTCCTGGTACATTTTGAATGGTGGGAGGAAATCAGAGCACCTGGAGGAAACCCACATGAACATGGAGAGAGCATATAAACAAGTATTACAGTAACCGCTATGCTAAATGTGCCACCTGATGAGGTGCTGTTCCTCCAACTCTCAGTCTGACAGTGCATGAGACCATGGGCAGACATGTCGACAGGGGAATGGGATGGAGAACTGAAATAGGTGGGCCACTGGGAGATCCACGCTACTGCAGTGGACAGAGCCGAGATGCTCAACAAAGCGATCACCCAGTCTGTGTCCAGTCTCTCTGATATAGAGGCGACCACAAAAGGAGCACCGGAAGCAATAGATGACCCCCTCCGCCCAGCCCGAAGGTTCACTAGTAAAGTGTTGCTTTACTTAGATAGAATTGGACCCCGAATGATGGTGAGGGAGGAGGTGTGGGCGCAAATGGAGCATTTCCTGTGGTCACAAAGGTAGGTTCCAAGGGGGCAATGGGTGGGGAGGGAGGAGAGGAATAGCCCACCTTTGATCCAAGAAGCTGCCATTGTTGAAACTGCTGCTGTACTATCCAGAACTGACATTTTGTGCTTATAAATCAGTACAAAGGCTTGTTCCATAGAAAGTGAGGATAATTGCTCATGCCATCTTTTCAATTGATTTAACATTTTGAGTGTTTTTACCAAGAACACACAAAGCAAATGTTGCAAGTACTGATGACAACAAACTGTCTTTTGGTTTCTAAATGTACCATGGTGAATCTGGTTGATATATAGGACCAGACGTTATGATCCCTGACATTTCAGTATTGATTAGATTGATTCTCTCTCATAGAGTTAGTATGGTGGGTTACCTCATTTACAATAATGGAGATTGACCATGAGGCAATATTAACCAGTATCAGACACATCTTCACTTGTATTCCAGAGTATCATTGGATGTTTTGGCCTTTTAAATATGGAAAGATTCTCTTGCTGAAATATTTCTCTTGTTCATGTGTCCAATTCCATTTCTTATGCTTGTTAAAAATTTGGGCAACAACTTTAAAACAGTGGTCCTTTCTTTTATTGGTTGGATTAGGGTTTTATATAGTAAGCCGGTAGCTAGAGTATTGACGAATGGTTTGATTTCGGAATCTTTTAAGTTAACTCGATCAACTCGTCAAGGTTGTCCTTTATCACCAGCTTTGTTTGCGTTAGTGATTGAACCTGTAGCACAGTTGATAAGACAAAATACACAGATACAAGGTATAAAAGTTTTAGATGAGGAGTATAAAATTAATTTATTTGCTGATGACGTATTGGTGTATTTAACAAATCCAGCTTAGTCACTTTTGCACTTGAAGGAATGTTTAATACAACATGGATGTCTTTCTGGATATAAAGTTAATTGGGAAAAAAGTGAAATATTACCGGTAAGTGAAGGAGATTATTCAGTTTATAAGAATATTATTAATTTGAAGTGGACTGATCGAATTAAATAATTTTGAGTGTTAATTATCAATCTTTATATAAATTAAATTATGCTCCGTTAATGAAAAAAATTAAAACTGATTTGATTAAATTGAAAGATTTACCTATTAATTTAATGGGAAGGATAAATACAATTAAGATGAATATCTTTCCGCTTATAAATTATTTGTTTCAATCTATTCCGTATTTACTTGATAAAATTTTTTTCAAGATTTAAAGGAAATGGTTAGGGAGTTTTTTTTATGGAGGGATAAATTTTCGAGAGTAGCTTTGAATAAATTAACTTGGAAATATGAGTTAGGGGGATTATGTTTACCACAGTTTCAAAATTATTGTGAGGTAGCCCAACTTTAATTTATTTGTTCATTGATGGATTTGGTACGGCCTCCTAGTTGGGCTAAAATTGAGATGGCAAGTATTTCTGAATTTGGAATACATCAATTTTTGTTTAGGTGGAATATGAATTTGTTACAACAATATTTAATGTGCCTATACTAAAACATTTAATGAAGTTATGGATAATGAAAAATAAAATGATAGGTTCTAGAAGTAAATTATTGGCTTTGACTCCGTTGTATAACAATCAACTTATTTCTTTTTCAATACATAATCAAAGTTTATTGCATTGGAGATTTAAAGGTGTGAAAAATTTGGGAGATTGCTTTAAAGAGGGTAAGTTTTTATCTTTTAATCAGATGAGGGAAGATTTTGGTATTGATAAGAATTCTTTATTTCTTTATTATCAAATTTGATCTTTGGTAAAATGTATGTTTGGTAGAGATATTATTTTACCTAAAATGACTAAATTTGAGACATGAAGGTACCAGAGAAGGGGTATATTTCATTTATGTATCAAATATTACAGGATGGTATGGATAAAAAGGGTTGGGATAGATCTAAAATTAAATGGGAAGCGGATATTGGTTTTACTTTTTCTGAAGATGATTGGTTAGATACCTGTTATGATAGTGTAACTAGATTGATAAATGCACGTTATGCAATGATTAATTACCATTTTTTACATCAATTATATTTGACACCTGAAAAATTAAAAACATATGGTTTCAATGAATCAGATTTGTGTTTTAGATGTGGTGATACGGTTGGAACTTTTTTCATGCTGTTTGGTCAATCTTTTTGGAAGAAAATTCAATAGTTTTTAGAATATCTGTATAAGATTAAAATAGTTTTCGATCCAACAGTATTTTTATTGGGTAGATTGCAACCTCTGAAAGGCTTGGGATTAGATAAATTTCAGCTTTCTTTTGTATATTTAGCTTTATCCATAGCGAAAAAAATGTTCTGAGTACGTGGAAAGATACAAATATGATTGATATTAATAGATGGCATAATGAGATGAAATGTTGTTTAATAATGGAAAAAATTACGCATGTTTCACATGACAATTATAATTTTTTTATTAATAAGTGGCTGTTATACTCAGAATATTTACATTTCAATTTATATTGATTAAATTTTAATATGTATATTTAACTTTTTTTAATATTCTTTCTTTTTTCTTTTTATATGGCTCTCCTTAGGAGAGTTGGCTGAATGGGGGGGGGGAATTTTTCTTTTCTTTTTTTATAAAAATGTTCATGTTTAATTGCTGTATATGTCATATATTATTTGTTTTTTGAATGAATAAATAAAATAAAAAAAAACAACTTTAAAACAGCAGTTCAAAGTTCAAGTTGTAATTCAGATTCATTTTCAGACATCACATACAATCCTGAGATTCTTTTTCCTGTGGGCCAGGCAGAATTGCTACTTATCAGTAGTCCAATAAACAAACTGTACTAAAGAATATAAAAGAGAGAAATGTTAAAAAAAGATAGAAATGTAAACAAACTGTGCAAATACTGAAAAAAAAGTAAATATTCAGTAATAAATAATGTGCAAAGTATGAGTCCTTAAATGAGTCCCTGACTGAGTCTGTTGTTGAGGAGTCTGATAGAGGAGGGGTAGCAGCTGTTCCTGAACCTTGTGATGTGAGTTTTGTGGCACCTACACCTCTTTCCTGATGGTAGCAGTGAGAACAGGGTGCGTGCTGGGTGGTGTGGACCCTTGATGATTGCTGCTGCTCTCCGACGCCAGCGTTGCCTAAAGATGTACTTGATAGTGGGGAGGGTTTTGCTGGTGATATCCTAGGCTGTGTCCATTACCTTTTTTGCAGGGATTTCCGCTCAGAGGTATTGGTGCTCCCCATATCATCAGATTAGGCAGGGAATGGGAAACATAATGAATATTTCTTGGAGAAGAATTAAACAGGTTGTCAACTTTATCTGTAATTAATAGTCCATTTACACTTCATTTTATGGTAAATTTGGATCAGTTCTTATTCTCAAAGTCAATTACAGTATGTACTGTAGAGGTTAAAAATAGTCTTGATTGCATTCTGTAAAATTTTGTTCATGTTTAAGTGCAAGATTTTTTTTTTGGAAAATTTTATTTGGAAGTTTTACTAAATATTTACATACAAAATAAAATAGTCTAACAAAAAAACCCTGCTACCACCCCTCTCCCCCACCTCCCACCTAACCCACACACCCATCCCCAGATCTAAAAAAAATTATGCCAGGTATTTCATGGTTGCTGCTTGGTGTGTCAACCCTTTATATCACAAAAAGAAAGCACTTACTTAATACCCAAACACATGCATTTCAAATATAAATTCCACATTTTAACAAAAAAAGGATAATTATTTCACAAATTATAAGTAATCTTCTCCAAATAAAGACACAATTGTAATTCATTATGCCCAAAGTGGAATATCTTTGATTCAAGATACCTTTATTGTTATGTAACACTGTGGGATATGTAATATTACACAAAATTGCATTCTCCCTGCTGTAAAGCAGACAAAAAGTCACTATTAGTTTCACGCCAGCATCCCTTACAAAAGAGAGAAAAGGAAGCAAAGTAGAGTCACTGAGTGTCCGTGGATTCTCCTCCAGCCATCTCGCAGCCTCCGCAACCGCACAGACTGCTTTTCAATCCACCTGCAACCCAAGCTTCCTGCACAAACAGGAAGTCTTCAGCGCCCGAGTCCATTTGGGGGCCCTTCCATCCCTCAGAAACCTCTTGAATCCCAGTTCCAAGACCTGGTTCCCATGAGCCAGTCTCTGGACAACCCATGTGGGTCCACCAACTGCAAGTTCCCCACAGCTTATGTGGGTCCATCAGCCTCCTGAGTCCATCGCTGTGTTCTCAGTCCTGCAGGGTTGACTCCTCTGCTTCTTCTTCTCACCGTTTCTCCTGCCCTGTGCCGGACCCCTGATTCTCCAGCATCTGCAACTTCTTGCAGCTGCTGCCCAGCACAGGCGCCGTAATCTTGGGCACAAACCTCCACGGTTGCAGGATTTTAGTTCAAAACCACCATCAGTTCCTTTAACAGGCCGATTAACTCCTGAACAGAGCCCTGTATGAAGGCTGTTGAGCCCTTCAGAGCAGCGCTGTGTCTCAGCTCCCTCAGGTCCACACCAAGGCAGTGCTGCTATTACAGAAGCTCCAGCAGCGCATGTTTATTTTGGAGAATTTGACACCATATGGCAGGTTAGTGTGGGAGTGATGTGTATTGAATGCACAGGGTACTGCCTGGTGGTCTTCTTCAAGACCAGCTACACAGACATGACAACAGACAAACTTGAATAAAAATTATGCACCCAGATGCGGGAACGGTAGGAAGGATGAGGTTCATCTTTGTCAGTTACCCTGTAGTGGCTGCACAGCTGCACTGATTTATCCGCCTTCAGGCTGGGACAGTGCTAATGTCTTCCACAGTGAAGACTGATGTAAAATGCACATTTAGTTCCTCTGCCATATCCTTGTCTTCCAATATTATTTCTCCAGCATCATTTTCTAGTGGTCTTATGCTCTTTAAAAAACTTGAAGTTTATGTATCCTTTTTGGTATTATTTGCTAGCCTAGTTTCATACTTCAAATTTTCTCTCCTCATGAGTTTTTTTTTGGTTACCTCTTGTAAGTTGTTATAAACCTCTCAATCCTCTCACTAATTTTTGCTTCCTTGTATGCCCTCTGGCTTTTACATTGGGTTTGACCTCCCTTTTCAACCACATTTTCTGTGATGATATGACCACCAGCCTACAGCAGGGGGCGATCTCTGTACCTGCAGGAAGACCACTTAAGGGCTGACTCCACCTGGCCAACTGTCAATCAGCCGACCCGAATATAGACCTGAGCCAGCCCCTCCTGAGCCAGTCACATGGAGGCCACCAAAGCATGAACTGGTGTTCAGACTTTTACCTGAATAAATCCTGTTGTACAGTCTTTTGAGTTTTGTGCTTGCTTTCTGCTACCTCAGCGCACTACAATTTGTGTCCAGTTTTTCCATTTGAACATTTCTATTAGTATGTAATTATCCTGTACCTTCCTCATTTCTGGCAGAAACACCATCCACTGCTGCTCTGTCATCTTCCCTGCGAGTGCCCCCTTCCAATCTACTTTGACCAGTTCCTCTCTCATGCCACAGGAATTCCCTTTACTCTACTGAAATACCGACACATCTGTCTTTAGTTTCTCCTTGTTAAATATCAATTGAACTCAATCATATTTTGATCACTACCCCCCAATGGTTCTTGCTTGTATGTAATATAACTCTATGACTGTCTATGATGGCTTCATTGCATCTTATCCACGTGACCTATCTGCATACCACAATGGGAGTTGGAGCTGCAAGATATTCAGTATCTGAACAGTTCTTATGGCCATGGTATTTACATCATAACCTCTGCTAAAACAGAGGGTAGTCAAAATACCTTGTAGCTGAAGAATTGTGCATTCCTTCAATATGTGGAAGCAGGACTTATTTAACCTTTGGTCACCCTGCCTCTTGGAAACTGGTCAAAGTGTAGTTTCATATGGTAACATGGGAGTAAATCTCAGCAACAGTAGGCCACAGCTTACAACCTCTCATTGCTCCCAGGGCATCATCTTGGAGCAGGCCAGGCATGGAAGAATGTGGATTAGGCTGTGAGAACAATCCAGTTCATCCTAGAATATTGAGTGGCACAGTTGTTCTGGGGAAGAGGCAGCTCCCACTTCCAGGTTCTTTTCGGAGTATTATAAGCCCAAGGAAGCTGAGCAGCACTTGTCCAATTTAGATCTATACGATGAACTCAGGCACCCTGCCTCATATCTGCCATGGGCTGACAATGCATCCCAAGTTCTCATTTTTATATAGTTTAGACGTACACTACATTAACAGGCCCTTCTGCCCCATGAGCTCATGCCACCCAAATACCCCATTTAAACTACAAAACATTTTGAATGGTGGGAGGAAACCCACACAGACATGGGGAGAATGCACAAACTCCTTACAGGCACTGCCAGCGTCGACCTGGGTCGCTGGCACTGTAAAAGCATTGCACTAACTGTAGCGCATCGAATGACTCAAAGACTTGTTGATTCAAACCAAGCTTTTATTGACAAAAGACTGGAGCGTAGTACTTCAAGGTAGACCAGTCCAGTCTGACCTGGGTCTGATTAGAAGCAGCCCTTTATGACCTGCCGGTGGATGTGGCTACGGCTCTCAGCCAATCACTATCGCTATCTGCAAATATTTACAGTGGTGTTAGGATCCCATGCTATCACATTCACCCCTTCTTTAGGAACTGACCCCAGGCTGAGTAAAAAGAAAAGAAAGAAGAGAAAAAAAAGGGAGGTATAGCATGCAGTGTTCACGGGCTGCAATGGTCGGGAGGCCTGATTGTCTGACGTGGTCACCATGGCGCCAGGATCAGGGTAGCTGGCGGAGTATCATCGCTGGGGTCCCCGGGTGTGGGCATAATTTTGCCTAGTCCACAGTTGTCACTGGCCGTGGGCTGGTGCGATCTACTGCTGTTGTCATCTGTGAGGTGCTGCTGGTCCCAATGTCCCGGCATGTAACCTAGGGGAGGATTGGAGGGAGGTTGGGGATGGAACGTTACAATATTAGACCCGGCTTGGGCCAGGTCCCTTACCAAGACCGTGTCCTCCCGCCTGTCCAGGGACTCAATATAGGCATAGTCCGGGTTCGCATGTAAAAGCGTTACCTGGTCGACTAGGGGGTTGTTTTTTGAATAGCAGACATGATGTCTCAGCAGGACAGATCCAGGGACCGTCAGCCAAGCCGGTGTGGTCATTCCTGATTCCTTCTTCCGTGGGAATGAGAACATACGGTAGTGCGGGGTAGCATTGGTGGCGGTGCATAACAGGGACCTGATGGAGTGTAGGGCGTTTGGGAGGATGTCCTGCCAGTGAGTGGCGGAGAGGCCTTTGGACTGAAGGGAAAGCGTGACCACTTTCCAGATGGTGGGATTCTCCCTTTCGACCTGCCCATTACAGCGTGGGTTGTAGCTAGTGGTCCTGCTCGAAGCAATACCGCGCTCCAAAAGGTACTGCCTCAGCTCTGCACTCATAAACGAGGACCCCAGGTCACTATGGATGTAATTGGGGTACCCGAAAATGTTAAAGATGCTGTGCAGTGCATTTATGATTGAGGAGGTGGTCGTGTCCGAGCAGGGGATAGCGAACGGGAATTGGGAGTACTCATCGATTATCGTGAGAATGTAGGTGTTACGCTTCGTCGACGGTAGGGGCCCCTTGAAGTCCACACTGAGACGTTTGAAGGGCCAGGTGGCTTTAATGTCGTGGGTCTTCTCAGGCCGGAAGAAGTTGAGTTTGCACTCAGCACATACTGGGCAGTCTGGGTCATGGAACAGATCTCCTTGACCATATAGGGTAGGTTGCGGGCCTTTACAAAGAGGGCGAACCTGGTGACCTCCGGGTGACAGAGCTCCTCGTGGAGTCTCTTCAGTATATCTAGTTATACACTGGCACATGTTCCACGGGAAAGGGCGTCGGGCGGGTCATTGAGTTTGCCAGGCGGTATAGAATGTTGTAGTTGAAGGTAGAGAGTTTGATTCTCCACCTGGCAATCTTGACATTTTTGATCTTACGTACTGATTGCTGCTAAACATAAATGAGACCGCGCGTTGGTCGGTCAGAAGTGTAAAGCGCCTGTAAGCGAGGTAGTGTCTCCAACAACATACGGCCTATATGATGGCCTGGGGCTCCTTCTTGACAGAGGAGTGTCGGCTTTCTGGGCACTGGAGGGTCCTAGAAAAGAAGGCGACAGGCCTGCCGGCCTGGTTTAAGGTGGCTGCCAGTGCAAAGTCGGAAGAGTCACTCTCCTCCTGGAAGGGTATGGATTTGTCTACGGCGTGCAGAACGGCCACGAAGATGTCCGACATGATGCGGTCGAAGGCGCTCTGGCTTCCACTAACAAGGGGAAGGAGGTATACTTAATTAGTGGCCGTGCCTTGTCAGCATACCGTGGGACCCATTGGGTGTAACAGGAAAAAACCCAGGCAGCGTTTGAATGCCTTTCGGTTGGTGACGCTGAAAGGTCCAATAGAGGGCACATGCAGTCGGGGTCTGGCTTTACCACCACGTTTTCCACCACGCAACCTAGAATTGCGAGGTGAGTGGTCCGGAAGACCACTTTTCAAAATTGTAGGTCAGATTTAGCCGTTTGGACGTTTGGAAGAATTTCTCAAGGCTGGCGTTGTGGTTCTGCAGGTCGTGACCACAGATGGTGACATTGTCCAGATATGGGAATGTAGCTGTTAGGCCATTCTGTTCTACCATCTGGTCCATCTCTTGCTGAAAGACCGCGACACTATTTGTGACACCAAAGGGGACCCTGAGGAATTGATACAAAAGCCCTTTCGCTTCGAAGGCCGTGAAAGGGCTGTCATCCGGGTGGATCAGGAGCTGGTGGTTGGCTGATCAGAGGTCGATGGTGGAAAACACATGGTATTAGGCGATCTGATTCACCACATCCGTGATTCGCAGAAGAGGGTAAGCATCCAAGAGCGTGAAGCAGTTGACCGTTCGGCTGTAGTCAACACCATCCGCAGCTTCTCCTCGTTCTTCACAACTACCACCTGCGCCCTCCAGGGACTTGCACTGGGCTCGATGATGCCCTCGTCCAGCAGTCTGCACACCTCACTTTTAATAAATTTCCTGTTCCCGAAGTTGTACTGCCGGCTTTTAGTGGCAATCGGTTTCCAGCCAGGGGTGAGGGGTTGGCGAAGAGTGTTGGAAGAGCGACCCAAAGGGTGGAGAGGCTGCAAGTGGAGCGTCAGGGTGCAGGGACTGGCGAGGGCTGTCGCCGGCAGGAGGTCTCCGGGGTGGAGTGATGGCAGACAGAGAGTGGAGAGTGGGGACCCCCATAATGCAGTGACACTGATTTAAAATGACCTTGGAGATCCAACCCCAACAACACAGGCGCACATAATTGAGATAGGACCAGCAACTTAAACCCTGTAAATTTGATGCCCTGAACTTTTAAGGTCACTACACAATACCCCTTGATGCCCATTCATTGAGTTCTTGTGGCAAGCGAGATCTTCTGGTCTGTCGGGTGAACTGCCAGCGCACATCGTTGGACCAGGTCCGGGTGAATGAAGCTCTCCAACGAACCTGAATCAAAAAGACAGTTAGCATATTGGCTGTTCACCTTGATCGTTTCCGTGGCCTTAACTAGGGGGTGCGGCTGGTCCTGGTTTAATGTCACTGATGCAGCAACCGATACAGATAATGGGTCTGCTGCCTGTGTTGGTGTCTGTGGAGGCTGGCGTGATGACGTCACTCGTCGCTGGGGGGGCCGTCCGGTGGATCCTCACATCACTGGAATAGGGGTATAGCATCGTGGTGCCTCGGCCTGGTGCGCACTATGTTCATGCAGTGACGTCATCAGCATGGGTGGGCCGTTGCCGGCAAGTTGCATAGGCGGCAGCGTTCAGCCGGAGTCAGCGGCGAGTTGTGGAGGTGTCGAAACTCGTAGTACAGGCGAGCCGATGGGGTCTTCTGGTGCCGGGACCCGGTCGGAATTGGCAGCGAGCTGTGGAAGCAGCGGCCATCACTGTGCAGGCAGTTCATCGGGGCCTGTTGGCGGGGCGGTCTTGTTGGGTGGGGTCCACGTCAGGAATCAGTGTCACGGTGACAAGGGTGGAGCGTTGTGTCGTAGTTGTGTGGGTAAAGAGTTGCGAGGGTGGGATGCAGAGGAGATTCAGCAGTCCGAGGCTGAGATTGGAGGTCAGTGTTTTGGGGATAGACTGGGTCTTTATTCCATAGATTGTTGGAGACTGAACGATGAGTACATGAAATGATGAGAAGCATTGATTAGTAAACGCTCACAGTCCTTTTCCCAGGGAGATGATTCTTCTTACAGACAGTGAGAATGCTGAATGACTAAATGAACAGCTCACACTAACCACTTGAGACCCTATTATATATTGAACTATATTTATTTATTTTTATATATGTGCATTTGTCCTGTGAATGTATTGTTTGTCTGCGTGTGTGCTAGGTCTGGTTTTGTGAGTCTGCATATTTTGCACTGAGGACCAGAGATCACTGTTCCATCAGGTTGTATGTGTGCAACTGGACGATAAATAAGCTTGAACTTGAACTCTGGAACTGACAGGCAGAGCAGAGAGATTGAAGAGGGACCTTAGGGGCAATTTTTTTCACTCAGAGGGAGGTCCGTATCTGGAATGAGTTGCCAAAGGAAACTATAGAAGTGGATGTAATTACAATGTTCAAAAGGCATTTGGACATCTGAGTGCATAGGAAGGAATTAGAAGGATATTGGTAATGAAATTATTGTAATGTACAAACTTCTTACTTGCTGCAGCTGTACTTTATAAATAAAAAACAACCACAATAAATACTGAATTGGATTAAAAAGATAATAATTATAAAACTTTAATAAATATTCAATTATCTGAATGCAGTGTCTTAGCAAAAGGACCGACAATCCACACCAATACAAAATCCCAAAATGAAGCATGCTAGTAGAGTTGTTCAAGTGAACCGGTACGGACTTGAAGGGCCGACATGGCCTGTTTCCGTGCTGTAAACGGTTATATGGTTATATGGTGTTGGAGCAGTTCATGATTGGTGTAACAAAAGCACGATAGCTGTGAGAAAGCATGATTGGTGTAACAAAAGCACGATAGCTATGAGAAAGGTAGGAGTGAGAGAAGTTGTTATTGATGGGGATGGGGATCCTTTAAGATGTTGGCTGTCTTCTTGAGGCAGTGCCTCACATGGATGTGTTCAAAGAATGGGAGGTCAGAGCCTGTGATGGACTTGGCTATGTTTGTTGTCTTCTGGGACCTTCTGCATTCCTGGGAATTTGAATTCACCAAGTTCACATATGTTTTCAGGAACAGGTGGAGGTATTTCTGCCTATTGGGTTGAAACCATCTCTCTGCAGGTCAATCCAAACACTTTCCCCATCCCATCAATGAACCTGTGATTATTTAAATATTTAGCTGTGCTCTGTTTATTTTACAGATGCCTATAGGGTATGACAGTAATCTGGAGAACCCAGGTGAAACTCATACTGCCTTAGGTAGAATGTACCCACACACACACGCACACAAACACACACACGCACACGCACACACACACACACACACACACACACACACACACATACTCAGACATACACATACACACAGATACACATACACCCAGACACACACATACTCAGAAACATATACACTCAGATGCACACAAACATACACACACACACACACAAACACACACACACACACACACACACACACACACACACACACACACACACACACACACACACACACACACACACACACACAGATATTCGGACGAAGATTTATGGAGGGGTAATGTCCACGTCAGCTGCAGGCTCGTTTGTGGCTGACAAGTCCGATGCGGGACAGGCAGACACGGTTGCACCGGTTGCAAGGTAAAATTGGTTGGTTGGGGTTGGGTGTTGGGTTTTTCCTCCTTTGTCTTTTGTCAGTGAGGTGGGCTCTGCAGTCTTTTTCAAAGGAGGTTGCTGCCCGCCTAACTGTGAGGTGCCAAGATGCACGGTTTGAGGCGATATCAGCCCACTGGCACCAAGAGATTTCTTTAGGCAGTCCTTGTACCTCTTCTTTGGTGCACCTCTGTCTCGGTGGCCAGTGGAGTGCTCGCCATATAACACGATCATATATACACTCAGAAATACACACATACTCAGACACATACACACACACACATATTTCCTGCAGTAATAGGGGTAGATACCAAGTGGGGGGGGAATTGATGGGGTGGGATGAGTGGACAAGGGAGTTACGGACGGAGCAGCCCCTGCAGAAGGTGGAGAGGGGAGGAAAGCAAGTCTGGTGTTGGCATCACATTGTAGGTGATGGAAAATGTTGAGGATGACACATTGGATGCGGAGACTGGTAGGGTGGAAGGTAAGAGGACAATGGGAATCCAGTCCTTGTTGCATCTAGGGGATTTAATGTGAAAAGTTCTGCCTTATGATGTAATAATCGAATTTGCTGATATGTCGAATGATCAAGTTAAAATGTATTGGCGAATTGAAGAGAAAATTATGTACGTTACTGAGGGAAGATACGAAGACTTTGATTTTTAAATGTTTTTTTAAACAATTTACACCCAATTAACCTACACCCCCGATACAATTTGAACAGTGGAAGGGAACTGGAGCCCCCGGGGAAAACTCTTGCTGACACGGAAAGAACTTACAAACTCCTTACAAACAGCACAGGATTTGAACCCTGGTCCCGATTGCTGGCTCTGTTAAGGTGTTGCACTAACCGCTACCCTAACAGTGCCGTCCTAATGATGAGATTAAATTGAGTGGAGTGTGGACATAAACACCAATGTGATTGGTTAAATGAGCTGCCAAGAAAGGGATGCAGAAACTGAGGTGATTGGATAAAACTTTCAGTGTGGTGGCACAGGGATGAAGAGGCAAATTACCAGCTGATAAACATATGAGTCTTTTTTACAGAGTGAAGGATCCCCTGCTGAGAAGTTGCATGCAACATGTTCCAGATGAGCAGTCAATCAGGAGTGGGGGAGTTCTTCTGATCATGCTGGTATTAGACCTAGTGCAAAGTAAAGAAAGTCTCACAGCAAGGAGCGTTTCAGCTAAACGACAATAGGAATGAAACACAAAAGTCTGCAGAAGCTGTGATTGAAAAAGTACAGAAATGCTGGAGGACCTCAGCAGGTCACACCTTGATGAAGGGCTCAGGCCCAAAATGTTGGTTCCATATCTTTAGCACCTATGGATGCTGTGCGACCCCATTGAGTTCCTTCAGCATTTCTGTACTTGCCCAACTGCACAGAACCTTTCTGTATTTAATGATCTGTGCTAGAATCCAAACGCATCCAAACCTGCACAATTAATGCTTAACAATGGCGGAAGTACAGAAAAAAAAACATGCTTGTTTTGATGTATATGTTCAATTAGTCTGTAAAGTGCTAAATTATCACCATGATGTTCTCTGGGAAAGTTCTAGTCCAGAGCAGAAGAGTGAGCCTAAGAGTGAGAATGAGGAGATCAGCCAACTGCAGGCTATTTCATGTCGAGTTCATCGCACAAACTGAAATGTGAATGCCTGATTTTGTTTAAAACCCATTGAGCAGATTTGAGGAGTTACGAACATAAAACACAACAACTCACTGATGAAATTGGAGTCCTACTTGATCCCATTTTCTTGAACTGTTGATTTATTTTTGAGCTGTAATTTATAGCTATGCTTGCACTGTAATCAGGCGTGCAGAGCAGCCGGAGCTCACCAGAGCGCCGCTCTGGCACCTCATGGGGCAGCTCAGGGCCACCTCATGGGGCTCCTCCAGCCCCTCCTTGTCACTGTTTTTGATGAGCTCTGGCATCTAAAAAATCAGCTCTGCTCCCCTGACTGTAATGTTACTGCAAAACAATGGATTTCATGGCATGTTCAAGACAATAAATTCTGATTCTGGAAGAAACTTATTGGAAGTGCTCATGGCTGGATTAGCTTTGGCAGCTTGGTGCTACAAAATATAGTTTAAAATTGAGTATGCATGGCCAGCAATTGCATCATGTTCAGACATTAGTAATGAAAGATTCATGATTCCAGACACCATTATGGTTATGTAATGGTACAGAACATGTAATATTACACAAGCTTCTCTTCCACCTGCTGCAAGGCAGAGAAAGAGTCATTTTTAGTGCCTCCTGTCACCCCTTACAGTATGGGTGAAAGAGAAGCAAAAGAGAGACCATTCAGAGTCACCGTGTGTTCATGGATTTGCCTCTAGCGCTCCTGCAGCCTCTGCAGCTGTTCAATTCATCAGCATGATCCAGATTGAAACCTCCGACAATGCGCAAGTCCCCTCGGGAGCCCTCCTTGCCCTCAGCAACCTGCCCCCATCAAATCCCGGTTCCCCTGAGCCAGTCTCCATCAGCTCGCAGCCTTTGTGGGTCCTTCAGCCGCTGAGCCCCTGGCTTGTTGGCTGCTGTGGTCACCGTCTTGTAGGTCGTCTCTTCTGCTTCTGCTTCTCAATGGGGGTCCGGTGGGGGGGGGGGGCGGAACGTATTCCTCCCATTTCTCCATTTCTGGTGCTGGTCTGCTGCTCCCCCAGGATCTGCAAACCCTCGTGGTCGCTGCCCAGCATAGTCACCACCATCTTGGGCGCGGACCTCCGTGATTGCAGGTTTTACTTAGAAACATCTTTGGCTCCTTTAACAGCTTGTACTGGCAGTAGGACCGGGCAGGTGAACCCTTCAGTGCCCTTTCCCTGCTCTTCACTCTCCGCTCTATAAGTAATGCTGTACATACAACTCACTACCCTTCCCAACTATAATCCAATTTTCTTCACACTGCCATGGTGAAACTAACGTCTTTCCACTTGTGGCTCAGTTGGCACCGTTATGTAAGATACACTGTTGCACTGCACTGCTTCTTTTTATTTACATTGGTTTTACAGTCGCCTTCCTTCCCCAGTGATAATAGAGCACCAATTACAGCACAAAGTGGCATTTACATTCTTGACGTGACTGCGGTGTGCTCGGAGTAAAGTGGCCAAATTAGGTGTCAGATTTAATTCAGAATAGGTTTCTGCTGCAGACGCCCCTCCTTCGGGAGTTCGATAAAATTTGCTGAAACCTATTTTATTTCCCATAGCGTGTATTTAGTCTTGCTGCAATGACGTCTGCAGTCTCAATTATTTATACATTATTTCCTGTTAGTTTGTGTTAAATTTGACTCATGAATAAAAACAAAGATTATTGCATAAGCTAATAAATATATATGCAGCACATCTTGAAGAATGTGGAAAGTTCACGGTGGATGAAAGTGAGCTCATGAGTTTTGAATAATTAGAACAGTAATGCAGAGACACAATTGTGAGATAAGACCACATCTTATTCGGAGGTTTTCTTTTGGGAAACGATTTTTGTTTGTACATTACCACTGCATTAATTAATATCAGAATCTGGTGCTCATGCCCATTTTTCAGTGGATTTAGCCTTTGAATGTCCATATGTCATGCTGGCAGCAGCTCTGAGATGGCAGATCAGCTTGTTGCCACTGGAAACCATTTAAAGTCATCTCCGAGCATCCTCACATCACAAAGCAGTAATGCACAATGGAATTGGTCATATATGCATCATCTCTTAGGGCCAGAAATTTGTTGGCTTGATTAATTTGGCATCTGCTCCGTCCACCATGTAAATCACTGCCTACCCCTCAACCGTCAGAGTATTGTGATATGAAGGTATTGATCAGAGACAGTAATTGGGTTTAAAGAGTAAAGATTCTCTAATGAGTTGTTCAGCTACAGAGTTTCATGCTGTCTGAGATATGCCACGATTGCTGTCTTGACATTGCTTTTACCTATTGTAGAATTAGCAGAGCTGTCACTGGAGAGATTAGCCTCTCTACAGGCAGAGAGGTGCTTGAAGAACCTTGCTAGGTGACTGTTGGTTACACCACTCACCCTCCAATAACAAAATAACAGAGCAGCAGTGTATAATTTCACTGCAGTTTGGATAGCATTCAATTTGCTCAGCCGTCAGGTACTTTGACCTTCACTTAGATAAAAAATGGTGTATCTTTCTCTCTGAGTGCCAGTAAACTAACAAACATGTAATTAATGTTAGAAAGATTTAAGTCTTACAGATTCACGATTCGTTTCTTGTTATGTAATAAACAAAAAATGTATTATTACACAAAATTTCCATTCATCTGCTGTAAGGCAGACAGAGTCGCCATTAATATTGCCCAGTGCCCCTTACAGGAAGAAGCAAAAGAGAGTCCTTTCAGAGTTACTGAGTGTCCATGAATTTTCCTCCAGTGCTCCCGCAGACTTTGCAATCACACAGACTCCTGTTCACTCCATTGACAATCCAAGCTCCAGATCTCCGAAATGATCAGTAACCCTCCAGCACCCGAGGTCCTTCGGGAGCCCTTCTTGCCCTCCCCACCCTCTTGAATCTCGGTTCTGTAACCTGGTTCCCTTGAGCCAGTTTCCAGCAGCCACAGCCTGAGTAGGTCCTTGACTGCGTCGCCAGCAGCTTGCAGCCTGTATGAGTCCTTTGACCAACAGATACAAGGAATAGCCTAACTGGCAGCTAATAATGCAAAAGATGGCACATGAGCAAAATTGGTAAGACAGAAAAATGTTCTGGTGCATTAACTGACCACAATCAAATGTTTGCAGTTACAAGGGATACAAGGAAATCAACTGTCTATCAGGAAAGCATATTCCTCAAAAGCTACGTAGTTCTAAGATCGTTTTTTAAATTTTTTAATTTTTTAAATTAATTTTAATATAGAACATATACAGATAAGATCATTCAATAAAATTATAAGGATAACTATATTGAATTAACATTAAATGTAAAAAAAACATACATAAGTGTAAATCATATCCATTATTGATAGTCCAAGTACTATATATATAAAATAAAAGAACTAATATCAAAGAGAAAGAAGGAAGTAATAAAAATAAAATAGGAGAAAAACCCAAACCCCTTACCTAACTGCATTGCCAGATGCTATATGTGATGAATATTAAAAGAAAAACAAAGATAAAGAAAAAATGGAAAGATACCAGTCAGACAATTTAATTACCGTAAGATGAAATTATAAGGTGAGAAAATGAGTCATAAAGTCTGGAATCTTATATCTGAATTACTAATTGAATAACAAAACTTTTCCATGTTCAAACAGGACATGACATTACACAATCACTGATCATGAGTAGATGGGGCAGCATCCTTCCCTTTGCGTAAAATCATTCTCCTCGCCAAAAGAGAAGCAAAAGAGATAGTGCGACTCTGAACGAATGATAGAGAAAAATCATTCACTCCCATTGTTCCAAAGAGGGTCTCCAAAGGATTTAGTATTAAATCTATGTTAAAAATTCTTGGTGAAGTATGGAAAACCTCTCTCCAGTATTTGTCTAGACTAGGACAAGTCCAGAACATATGAATTAGCGACGCTTCTCTGCTCTTACACCTGTCAAAGCAAGAGCTCATATTCTAATAGAAACAAGATAATTCAGTTTTAGACTTGTGTTCTCTGTGTACCACCTTAAATTGTAATAAGCAATGATGAGCACATAATGAAGAGCTATTGACCAACTTAAGAATTCTATCCCAATCCACATCCAATATAGTCAAATTTAAACCCTGTTCCCAAACATTTTTAATTCTAATTAAGCAAAGTCTGATATAAATATAATAGTTTCTTGTAAACAATTGATATTAAACCTTTACAAGAAGGTGTTAAACTAAAAAGTTCATCTACAAAATTTGATTCAGACTAACTTGGAAAATCAGATAGTTGTAAATCAAGAAAATGCCGGAATTGTAAATATCTAAAAAAATGAGATTTGGACAGGTTAAATTTAGCGGAAAGCTGCACATATGATGCAAAATATCTATTACTAAACAGATCTTAGAATCTCCTCTCTGTACCATCCTTGAAAAGTAGCATCATGTCGAGAGGGTTGGAAAAAGTGGTTGGATTTATATTAAAATAGGAATGTCAGCTTTTAATAAACCCCATCTGATCTTCAGAAATAACTGACAGTAAAATATTTTCTATCCTAACGGCTAATACTTCAGCCAAAATTTAGAATTTTGATTATAAAATCTTTTGATTGAACCAATAGCCTATGAATACTTGTGGCAATTATATGACAAATCAAGTTATGAAAAGGGTTCAACTTAACTATCCTAATAATATTTTTATAATCGTGTATGGAGAAAATCTATCAAGTTCTTAATGTACATTTAAAATACCATCACACACGTTACTAACTGGGATGAATGGTCTGATGTTGCTGGCAGTGTAGGACTAAAAAGATTTTCTACATAGAACTCGGTAAAATGAACAAATTTTTAATCTGAAATGGCACTTAGAACCTTAGAAAACCACAGTACAGAAAACATGCCATTTGGCACAACTAGTCTGTGCTGAAACATCATTCAGCTAGTCCCACTGGCTGTCACCCATTCCATAAACCTCCAGTCCTCTCCCTTTCATGTATCCAACCAATTTATTCTTAAAACTCAAGAGCGAGCCCTCATTTACCACATCAAATGGCAGCTCATTTCAAAATCCCACCACTTTCTGAGTGAAAAAGTTCCCCCTAATGCTTCCCCTCACCTTTCACCCTAAAGCCAAGTCCTCTCGTATTTATCTCTCCCAATCTAAGTGGAAAGAGCCTACTCCCATTTACTTATAATTCCCCTCATAATTTTGTAATCCTGTATCAAAGTTCCCCTCACTTTTCTATGCTCTATGGAATAAAGTCCAAAGTTTTAAATCTTTCCCTGCAACTCAACTCATGAAGACCCAGCAACATCCTAGTAAATCTTCTCTGCACTCTTTCAATCTTACTGATATCCTTCGTACAGTTTGGTTACCTCTTTGGCTTGGCTTCGCGGACGAAGATTTATGGAGGGGGTAAAAAGTCCACGTCAGCTGCAGGCTCGTTTGTGGCTGACAAGTCCGATGCGGGACAGGCAGACACGATTGCAGCGGTTGCAAGGGAAAATTGGTTGGTTGGGGTTGGGTGTTGGGTTTTTCCTCCTTTGCCTTTTGTCAGTGAGGTGGGCTCTGCGGTCTTCTTCAAAGGAGGTTGCTGCCCGCCAAACTGTGAGGCGCCAAGATGCACGGTTTGAGGCGTTATCAGCCCACTGGCGGTGGTCAATGTGGCAGGCACCAAGAGATTTCTTTAGGCAGTCCTTGTACCTTTTCTTTGGTGCACCTCTGTCACGGTGGCCAGTGGAGAGCTCGCCATATAATACGATCTTGGGAAGGCGATGGTCCTCCATTTCCTGAACTGCACACAATACTCCAAATTTGGCCTCACCAATGTCTTATACAACCTTCCCATAACATCCCAACTCCTGTACTCAATACTTTAATTTATGAAGGCCAAGAGCTTTCATTACCACTGTGATGCCACTTTCAGGGAATTATGTATCTATATTCCCAGATCCCATTGTTCCTTCCTTCCAAAATGCAACTCTCACACTGTTCTGCATTAAATTCCATCTGCCATTTCCTGGCCCATATTTCCAGTTGTCCAGATCACTCTGTAAGCTTTGAAAGGCAGGACACTGTCCACAACACCTCCAATCTTAGTGTCATCAGCAAATTTGATGATCCAATTTTCCACATTATCATCCAAATCATTAATATGGACAATAAGCAACAATGGTCCCTGTAAAGGTTAAAACCTTGTGTTTTTGATTTGTAGTTAATTTTGTGCCAATCCCTTTAGAAAAATTGTTGTTTGCAGTGTTACCATAGCGACTATGACATCATATGTCATAATATCCAAGTAGAGTGACAGCTTGCATCTCATTCTTCGAAGAATCATTACAGGAGATGTGAGCTCGAGATACTTTACTTTGAATTCATCTTATTTTGTATGTGACTTACATCTATTTAAAGTTGAATATTGTTATCATTATACAGTATATGCTTTGTTTATTCATTTTTATGAAAATCTCTATAAAAAGTTATGCAAAATGTTTATTTGTTTTATCAACAAATTAAAGCTACTTAAAGCTTTATCTGCAAAGTTTGGTTATTTGGATTAATAAGATAGTAATTTGGAATATTGTCACTCACATTTCCTTGAAGATGACACGTTTTGAAATTGGGAAATATTAGAACTTAGAAAGTGTCATCTATAGTCCCAGCACTGATCCCTGAGGCACACCACTAATCACAGGCCTCCAGTCTGAAAAGCAATCTTCCACAACCATTTTCTGTTTTCTCCCATTCAGCCAATTTCAAATCCATTTTACAACCTCTCCATGAATACCTAGTGTCTGAAACTTCTGAACTAGCCTCCCATGTAGGACATTGTCAAAGGCCTTACTAAAGACCATGTAGACAACATCCGCAGCCTTTCCTTCATATACTTTCTTGGTAACCTCCTCATAAAAATCGATAAGATACAGTTAGCATGACCTACCACGCACAAATCCATGCTGACTCTACTTAATCAGCCCTTGGATGTCCAAATACTTGTATATCCAATCTTTCAGAACACCCTCCAACAATTTACCACTACTGATGTCAAGTTCACCAGCCTGTAATTCCATGGATTACTTTTGGAGTTGTTTTTAAACAACAAAACAACATGAGCTACCTTCCAATCCTCCGGCATCTCACCCGTAGCTAAGGACATTTGAAATATTTTTGTCAGGGTCCCTGTAATTTCTACGCTAGAGGGAATGTTATGTCAAGCCCAGGGGATTTATCTACCTTTACTCACCATAACTCAGCAAATATCTACCTCCTCTTTAATCTCTATATGTTCCATGCCACTGCTGCTTGTTTCCCTCCCTTCCTTCCTTATATACTCTGCCATTTTCCTGAATAAATACTGATGCAAAAAAAAACTATTTAAGATCTCCCCCATCTCGTGAGGTCCACACATAGACGATCACTCTGATCTTATAGGAGACCAATTTTGTCCCTTACCATCCTTTTACTCTTAACATACTTGAAGAAACCTTTCGGGTTTACCTTCATGTTATCTGCTAAAGCAACCTCATGTCTTCTTCTTGCCTTCCTGATTTCCTTCTTAAGTATTTCCTTACATTTTCTATACTCTTCTAGTACCTCATTTGCTCCTTATTGTCTATACCTGCTATACACCTCTCTCTTCCTCTTTACCAGATTGCCAGTATCCCTTGAAATCCAAGGTTCCCTAAGCCTTTTAACTTTGCATTTAATCCTGACTAGAACATGCAAACCCTGCGCCCTCAAAATTTTGCCTTTGAAGGCAAACCTTTTTTAACTTTACCTTCCACTTATTGAACACATTCTTTCCAGAAAACAGCTTATCCCAATCTACTCTTCCTAGATCCTTTCTCATTTCCACGAAATTGACCTTTCTCCAATTTAGAATCTCAGCTCGAGGACCAGACCTATCCTTATCCATAACTAAATTGAAACTATGACATTATGGTCACTGGACCCAAAATGTACAACACCTACTTCTGTCACCTGACCTGACTGGTTCCCTAATGGAAGATCAAGTATTGGATCCTCTTTTGCGAGTACCTCTATAAATTGATTTAGAAAACTTTCCTGAACTTATTTGACAAACTCCAAGCCCTTTTACAGGATGGGAGTCCCAGTCAATATGTGGATAGTTAAAATCGCCTACTGTCACAAATTTCTTCTTCTTATGTCAGTCTGCTATCTCTCTACAGTTCTCTCTGACTATTGGCTGGTCTGTAATACAATCCTATCAGTGTGGTCACACCTTTCCTGTTCCTCAGCTCCACCTATATGGCCTCTGCAGATGAGCCCTCTGGGCTTTCCTTTTGGAGCACAACTGTAATATTTTCCCTGACTAGCAATACCACTCCTTCCCCTTTCATCCCTCCCCCTCTAATTCATTTGAAACAACAGAACCTCGTAACATTGGGCTGCCAGTCCAGCCCCTCCTTCAAATAAGTCTCACTAATGACAATAATGTAATAATCCCATGTGCCAATCAACACCCTAAACTCATCTGCCTTTCTGACAATACTCTTTGTATTGAAATAAATACACCTGAGAACATTTCTATCACATACAAACCTTTGATTTCTGTTTCTACATGACTTTTATCATTCTCCACCTCACTATCTACTCTAACGTTCTGGTTCCCCTCCCCTTGCCAATCTAGTTTAACTCTTCCACCCCCCCCACCCAAACCCCAGCCCAGAGCAGCACAAGAAAGCCTACCTGCAAGGATGTTAGTTCCCCTTCAGTTCAGGTGCAAACTGCCCCGTCGGAACTGGTCCCACCTTCCCTGGGAGAGTGTCCAATATTTCAGAATCATGAAGCCCTCCCTCCAGCACCAACTCTTTAGCCACATTAACTTCTTATTTCTAGCCCCACTAGCACGTAGCATGGGTAGCACTCCAGAGAGTGCAACCCCGGAGGTCCTGTCCTTCAACTTCACACCTAACTCCGTAAACTCATTTTGTAGGACCTTCTCATCCTTCCTACATACGTCATTACTCTCCCTCCTGAGAATAATGAGAACTCAATCTGAAATATTGCCGACCCTGACACAAGGGAGGCAACAGACAATCTGGGATTCTTGATCTCTCCCACTAAACCTTCTATCTTCTAACTATAGAAGCCCCTAACACTCTTGCTCACTTTTTTTTCCCTCCTTCCCTTCTGAACTGAGTCTCGATGCCAGAAACGTGACCAGTACAACTTGTCCCTGGTAGGTAGTGGGAACTTGTCGGCATTTGAATTTAAACTACAAATTAAGCCTGTTGTCAGAGGTAAGGCCCATGGATACATATTTCATAAAGCATTAATATTGGACGTACCTTCTAATTACCAATATAATGGGAAACATTTAAACACTTATTGGTAACTCAGAATGTCACCCAAGGCAAGTAGCTGCACTAGGAGAAACATGGACCCTGTTTGGAACCTGTCTTGCTATTTTTAAACTGAAATACAGAGCTAAGTGCCAGCAATTTCTTGTCAGGGGGTGCCAGATGGCAGAGACCAAAATTATTTGTAGCAACCTTGTAAATTTTGTTGAAGGCAATTTTCTCTCTGACTTATTTGGCAAAATTATCAACTTTATTGAACCAACATTTGAGCTTTCATCCACTTGTACTCAATCCACGAGGCCAGCCCGTCAGCTCATAAATCTGGACTTGTTAACAGCCACTTTGGTTCTTTCTTCAAGCCCCTTCCAGTCCACTTGTTTCAAAGAGGATTATCCGACAAGAATCACTCGCCGCAGACATCAACCAATTTGAGAGTAGAAAAGGCCTGTCATTTTTGCTGCCAATACCAGTTGGTGCCAGGTCTTGCGATAGGATCGTCCAAATTACTCTGAGGCTTCAAAATTATTTCTCATAATATAAGATTATGCAGATGAAAATAGATTTCAAGCGATGTAGATCAAAGTTATACACATTTCCAGTGTTTCGTTATCTGGTGAAAAATTGGATCCCTCTCTTTCCATGGTCCCAGCACAACATTATCTTCAGTCATATCAGCAATTCACCCATGTTTATTTTGTTGGCTTATTTTTTGATCATCTTCAGCATCATACACCTGACCTCCCTCGACCTTAAGACCAGTATTCCTTTGCAGTCAAAGACAATTTTATTTGACAAATTTGCTTGAATTCTTTGAAGATGAGAGTTGAGAAGAACATGTAGATGTAATGTTGCACCCTGTGAGCTGCTGGAGACTGAGAACCAGGTATTGGAGCTGGGATTCAAGGGGGTGCTGAGGGCAAGAAGGGATCCTGAAGGGTCTCAGATGCTGAAGCCTTCCTGATCATGTCGGAGGTTTGGATCTGGAACTTGTGCGGCTGCAGAGGCTGCGGGGAAACTGGAGGCGAATCCATGGCACTCAGTGACATTGAAGGGGCTCTCTGTTGCTCCTCCTTCTCTTGTACTGTAAGGGGCGACACTAATGGTGACTCTTTGTCATCAATTTCATGTAATATTGCATTTTCTGATTTATTACATAAAGTTACAATAAAGGAATCTTGAGTCTTGTGAAGTACAAAAGTCTGCTGTGATTGTAATAAAAACACAATGCTGGAGAAACTCAGCAGGGTACACAGTGTACTTCGCATAGTAAAGAGAAAGATACATAACCGATGTTTTGGGCCTGAGCGTTTCATCGAGGCTGGCAGCTGAATAAAATGGCAGGAGGAGGGGCAGGGGGAGGACCTCAGGTCCACAGGCACGAGTTAGAGGTGGATATGGACATCATGACTCTTGTTTTTACATTTCTAAAGGGCATTTGGGAAAGTGCCATATTAGAGACATAAACTAAATTTAAAGGTAATGGAAACTGAATGCCAATGGCAAAACAGACAGTTGGAATACATGGGTGCTTTTCAGCCAGGAGGGAAGTAACTGGTAGAATGCTGCATGGATCAGTTGTTGGCCTGCTGTCATTAACTGTGTACACTAATGACCTGAAGAAATGAACAGTATGGAAGGTTCCCAAATTTGCCATTGATATGAAAATGCGGCATATGGTGATAGGATCCTGTCATTCTGCAGTGGGATGTATATAAATGGAGGGAGTGGGCAAAAGGCGGGAAAACATTTTAATGAGGAGTATTATGAAGAAAGAAATCAAAAGGAAGATTATGGTGCAAATACATAAATGGAGAACAGAGGATCCAAGTGTCCTGGAGCATGGATCACACAAGCAGCTGGCAGGCTAGTCCTGCAAGTAGTTATGGAGACAAAAAGGTGTTTTGTCTTTATTGCAACAGGGCTGAAGAATTAAAAATAGTGGTGTTTGGTTGCAATTGTACAGGGTGATGGTGAGTGCACTCCTGGAACCGTTTTTACCTAAAAAATATATCGTGACCCATCCCCTGAAACCCTCTGGGATCAGTTGAAGACTACCATACTGCAATCCACTGAAGAGGTACTGGGCTTCTCCTCCAGGAAAAACAAGGACTGGTTTGACGAAAACAGCCAGGAAATCCAGGAGCTGCTGGCAAAGAAGCGAGCTGCCCACCAGGCTCACCTTACAAAGCCGTCCTGTCCAGAGAAGAAACAAGCCTTCCGTCGCGCATGCAGCCATCTTCAGCGCAAACTCCGGGAGATCCAAAATGAGTGGTGGACTAGCCTCGCCAAACGAACCCAGCTCAGCGCGGACATTGGCGACTTCAGGGGTTTCTACGAGGCTCTAAAGGCTGTGTATGGCCCCTCACCCCAAGTCCAAAGCCCGCTGCGCAGCTCAGACGGCAAAGTCCTCCTCAGCGACAAGATCTCCATCCTCAACCGATGGTCAGAACACTTCCAATCTCTTTTCAGTGCCAACCGCGCAGTCCAAGATTCCGCCCTGCTCCAGCTCCCTCAACAGCCCCTAAGGCTAGAGCTGGATGAGGTTCCCACCCTGGATGAGACATATAAGGCAATCGAACAACTGAAAAGTGGCAAAGCAGCAGGTATGGATGGAACCCCCCCAGAAGTCTGGAAGGCTGGCGGCAAAACTCTGCATGCCAAACTTCATGAGTTTTTCAAGCTTTGTTGGGACCAAGGTAAACTGCCTCAGGATCTTCGTGATGCCACCATCATCACCCTGTACAAAAACAAAGGCGAGAAATCAGACTGCTCAAACTACAGGGGAATCACGTTGCTCTCCATTGCAGGCAAAATCTTCGCTAGGATTCTACTAAATAGAATAATACCTAGTGTCGCCGAGAATATTCTCCCAGAATCACAGTGCGGCTTTCGTGCAAACAGAGGAACTACTGACATGGTCTTTGCCCTCAGACAGCTCCAAGAAAAGTGCAGAGAACAAAACAAAGGACTCTACATCACCTTTGTTGACCTCACCAAAGCCTTCGACACCGTGAGCAGGAAAGGGCTTTGGCAAATACTACAGCGCATCGGATGTCCCCCAAAGTTCCTCAACATGATTATCCAACTGCACGAAAACCAACAAGGTCGGGTCAGATACAGCAATGAGCTCTCTGAACCCTTCTCCATTAACAATGGCGTGAAGCAAGGCTGTGTTCTCGCACCAACCCTCTTTTCAATCTTCTTCAGCATGATGCTGAACCAAGCCATGAAAGACCCCAACAATGAAGACGCTGTTTACATCCGGTACCGCACGGATGGCAGTCTCTTCAATCTGAGGCGCCTGCAAGCTCACACCAAGACACAAGAGAAACTTGTCCGTGAACTACTCTTTGCAGACGATGCCGCTTTAGTTGCCCATTCAGAGCCAGCTCTTCAGCGCTTGACGTCCTGCTTTGCGGAAACTGCCAAAATGTTTGGCCTGGAAGTCAGCCTGAAGAAAACTGAGGTCCTCCATCAGCCAGCTCCCCACCATGATTACCAGCCCCCCCACATCTCCATCGGGCACACAAAACTCAAAACGGTCAACCAGTTTACCTATCTCGGCTGCACCATTTCATCAGATGCAAGGATCGACAATGAGATAGACAACAGACTCGCCAAGGCAAATAGCGCCTTTGGAAGACTACACAAAAGAGTCTGGAAAAACAACCAACTGAAAAACCTCACAAAGATAAGCGTATACAGAGCCGTTGTCATACCCACACTCCTGTTCGGCTCTGAATCATGGGTCCTCTACCGGCACCACCTACGGCTCCTAGAACGCTTCCACCAGCGTTGTCTCCGCTCCATCCTCAACATCCATTGGAGCGCTTACATCCCTAACGTCGAAGTACTCGAGATGGCAGAGGTCGACAGCAACGAGTCCACGCTGCTGAAGATCCAGCTGCGCTGGATGGGTCACGTCTCCAGAATGGAGGACCATCGCCTTCCCAAGATCGTGTTATATGGCGAGCTCTCCACTGGCCACCGTGACAGAGGTGCACCAAAGAAAAGGTACAAGGACTGCCTAAAGAAATCTCTTGGTGCCTGCCACATTGACCACCGCCAGTGGGCTGATAACGCCTCAAACCGTGCATCTTGGCGCCTCACAGTTTGGCGGGCAGCAACCTCCTTTGAAGAAGACTGCAGAGCCCACCTCACTGACAAAAGGCAAAGGAGGAAAAACCCAACACCCAACCCCAACCAACCAATTTTCCCCTGCAACCGCTGCAATCGTGTCTGCCTGTCCCGCATGGGACTTGTCAGCCACAAACGAGCCTGCAGCTGACGTGGACTTTTTACCCCCTCCATAAATCTTCGTCCGCGAAGCCAAGCCAAAGATATCGTGGCATTGGAGGGAATAACAAGGACTTTCAGTAGGTTAATTCCTGGGTTAAGAAGGTTGCCCTTCCAAAAGGGACTAAATAAATTAGTGCCTGTATTCCTTAGAGTTTATAAAATGAGATGCGATCTTTAAGGTTAAGTTTATTTTTCATCTCATTGTACAAGAACAACCCGACGAAACAGTGTACTCGGTGCAAAACACGCAGACACACAACTATGCATAACACACTTATGGACAAGCAATACATATACAGTTCAGCCTTCTCACTGCCCGTGGGAAGAAGCTGATCCTAAGCCTGGTGGTGCTGGCTCTGATACTCTTCCCCGGCAGGAGCAGCTGAAAGATGGTGTGTTAGATGCAAGCCCTCTTCATACAATGATCCCGGTGGATCATATCGATCGGGGGAGGGAGACTCCAGTGATCCTCGCTGCCACTATTATAGTCCTATGGATTGATCTCTGATCTAGCAACTGAACCACACTGTGATGATGCCAGCCATAGTTTTCTTCAGATTTCAGATTTATTGTCAGAGTACATACATGACATCACTTACAACTCTGAGATTCTTTTTCCTGCGGGCCAGGCAGAATTACCACTATTTGGTAGTGCAAAAATAAAGAACTGTAAACAGATAACAAATGTAAACAAACTGACTGTGCAATACAGAGAGAACAAAAAGAAAATCAATGGAAGTACACAAGCAAGAGTCCTTAAATTAGTCACTGATTGAGTTTGTTGTTGAGGAGTCTGATGGCGGAGGGGTAGCAGCTGTTCCTGAACCTGGTGGTGCAAGTCTTGTGGCACCTAGACCTCTTTCCTGATGGCAACAACGAGAGCAGAGTGTGGATCCTTGATGATTGCTGCTACTCTCCAACAGCAATGTTCCTCTGTAGTTGTTCTCAATAGTGGGGAGGGTTTTGCCTGTGATATCCTGGGCTGCGTCCACTGCCTTTTGGAGTGCTTTATGCTCAGGGGCATTGGTGTCCCCACACTAGACCATGATATAGCCAGTCAGTACACCTTTCACCACACATCTGTAGAAATTTGCCAGAGTTTCTGGTGTACTTACCAAACTTATGCAAACTTCTCAGGAAGCAAAGACACTGATGTGCTTTCTTCGTGATGAGTTGAGTCCAGGAAAGATCCTCCAAAATAGTGCCTCCCAAGAACTTAAATTTGCTCACCCTCTCCCACAATGATCATTGTATTGTACACCTCTGGCTTTTCTTTCTTGAAGTCAACAATCAGCTCCTTAATTTTTGTAACATTAAGTGCAAGGTAGTTGTTGGTGCACAATTCAGCCAAGTTTTCAATCTCCCTCCTGTACGCTGACTCATCCCCTTCCTTTATACCACCCACTACCCTGGTACATTGATAGAGCTTCTGTAGAAGGTTCACATGATGGTGCCAGTAGCCTTGCCTTCTCATTCAAACATGCTCAATCAGCAGCAGGCTTGACAGGATGTTGGGACGTTTTCACCCAGGGGAGATTCTTGAAATAGGAGACATGACTCTAAGATAAATGTCCTGACATTTAAAAATGAGGTGACTTTCTTCTTGTCTTGGGTGGTGAGTGTCTGCCCTGGAGGATGGTTGAAATGGGATCCTTTCCAGTATGTCAGGGTAGGAGAATTAAATGATAGATTGACGGAGAGAGTCAGTCAACATGGCACACAAGAGTAGATGAAGACAGCTTTGGTCATGATAAATGGTGGGGTTGGCTTTGAGGAGGTTGCTGGTGCAGTTCCCCTCTTGTTTTCTTGCATTCTCTAACCACTTGTTGGCTTTTCATCACGCCCGTTTATGCAAGTTGCAGCAATGGTCTTTGTATGGTGTGGCTCAATGTGGGGCACTGCAAGATGTTGCTGAAGAGGATTTCAGATTTAAGATGTGTCTGCTGAATCAGACAAAAGCACACTATTTCAGAGGGAATCCTGACCACACCTTTCAATGATGTTCACTTCGAGTAATCACCCTGATGCAGGAGGACACCAGGTTAGTGTCTCTAATGCTTGGACCTTAAATTTAAATTTCAAATAAAATTAAATAAAATTTAAATTAACTTAGGCATAGAGCAAGGTTAACAGGCCATTTCGTCCCATGAGCCCGTGCCACCCATTTACACTCAATTAACCTGCACCCCTGGTATGTTTCAAATGGCACGAGGAAACCGGAGCCCCACACAAACATGGGGAGAAAGTCCTTACAGACAGCTTGGGATTTGAACCCCATTCTCAATCGCTGGCACTGTAACAGCATTGTAACCACTACACCAACCATGCCCACCCTTTGGAGCAGACGTTTTATCCCCAAGGTTTTAAAATTTCAAGTAATAAATTAGATTCTCAGTTATGCGCAATTAATTAAAAAATCTTTGGAAATAGATCTTGCTAGTAAAGGTCAAGGTAGCGCCATTATGTAATTTATGTACAAATGGTGCAGCCACCTCAAGCAAGAACCTGTTGTTTCCGATCCAAAAGTCACAGAGTTGCCTCACCTCATAATAACTGTTCGCAAAAGATTTTTTCTTCCATTTGCTCTCATGTAAAAATGCTACCAAACCAGACAACAGCATTGTTTTTATGTAACATCATGGAATCCAGAATAAAAAAGATCATTATTGGTGGTCCCCTCCCCACATGGGAAGATTTACTTTATCTGCCATGCACTGCTTGTTTGGGAAGCACAGGGAGAAGAATTTGGCAAGTAGATCAAGAGCAATTGGCACATGGATGTAGTAATTCCTGCCAGTTCCGTTTTAAGCTGCATTCGATTCTGACTATGGAACATGTTTGTGTTTTTTCCTCTTAACAGCACTGTAAAATGTTCCCACCACCTTCCCAGGGAGAGTTAGAGATGGGCAATACATGGACACGTGGATGATGTTCACAACTCATAAAATGATTAAAGAAGAAAATCTAATTTATTTTGTGTTAAAATTCTTTGGAAATCTTGTTATTTGATCTCGAATCATATCTGATATGGTTATAATTTTATCAACAAATATGGACATGATCAATGATTCCCCAACATGCAGTTATAAATACATAAAGTTGTTTTGTAAAGCTCAGAAAGTCATAGGGTGGCACGGTTGACGTAGCAACTTTAGCGCAATGTTGTTACAGCGCCAGCAATTGGTGTAGTGGTCTGTAAGGAGTTTGTACATTCTCCTTGTGTATTTGTGAATTTTCCCTGGGGGCTCCGGTTTCCTCCCACCATTCAAAACGTACCAGGGGGGTGTAGGTGAATTGGGTAGTATGCGCTTGTGGGGTGAAAAGGCCTGTTACCATGCTGTATGTCTTTAAAAAAATTGCCTTCTGCCCTTAAGGCAGACAAAGAGTTGACATTCATATTGCAGTGCCCTTAGAGAAAGAAGCAAAAGAGAGTCCCTCCACACTGGATTTGCCTCTAGTACCCCCATATCCTCTGCAGGCCCACCGACTCCTTTTTGAGCCATTGTCAACCTGAGCTCCATAACCAAACTTTCAACTGTGTGGATAAAAAAAAATGGCTTGTATGAAGAAAGCAGAGAGTGCAAGGAAAGTATTCAGCCTAGAGGTCGGTGACTAGTGGAGAACCGTAGGGATCTGTTCTGGGATCTCTGCACTTTGTAATTTTTATAAATGACCTGGATGAAGAGGCAGAAAGATGGGTCAGTATGTTTGCAGATGATACGAAGGTTGGAGGAGTTGTGGATGGAGCTGAAGGTTGTTGAAGGTTACAGGATGCAGAGTTGGGCAGAAAAGTGACAGATGGAGTTCAATCTGGATAAGTGTGAAGGACAAGCCAGAAGGCTGAGTAATGTGTTCAGTTCTGGTCACTTCATTAGAGGAAGGATGTGGAAACTATGGAGAGGGTGCAGAGGAGATTTACCAGGATGTTGCCTGGATTGGAAAACAAGGCTTATGATGCAAGGTTGGCAGAGCTGGGACTTTTCTCTTTGGAGCATAGAAGGATGAGAAGAGACTTAATAGAGGTCTACAAGATAGGGTGCACAGCCAGCACCTCTATCCAAGGGCAGGAAAAGCAAACATCAGAGGACATGTGTACAAAGTGAAGGGAAGGAAGTTTAGGAGAGACATCAGGGGTGTTTTTTTTTTATGCAGAGAGTTGTGGGTACCTGGAATTCCTTGCTGGGGGAAGGTGGTGGAGACTGAAACATTGGGGCCATTAAAGAGACTCTTAGACAGACACATGGATGAAAGAAAAATAGGTTTGTGGGAGGGTTTAGTACTTTGTTGGGGAAGGAATATAGGGATTGGCACAACATCCACGGCCAGAGGGCCTGTGCTGTGCTGTATTGCTATATGTTCTATGATCAGGAAGTCTTCTGTGCTTAAAGCCCTTCAGGAGGAGCCTTCCTTGCCCTCTGGACCCTCTTGAATCCTGGTTCTGATACCTAGTTCACCATGAGCCAGTCTCCAGCAGCCCACAGCCTGTGTGGGTCCCCAATCACGACACCCACAGACGCTGTGGTTCTATCAGCCGCTGAGGCTCGCAATGGTCATTCACTGTCCTGTAGGGTCGTCTCTGGAGCTTCTCCTTTTCAACAGTTGTGGGGGAGGCGGGGTGGTTGGTGGGTTGTGTTCTCCCTTTAACTATGGCCCTGCGCTGGTCTGCTGCTCCCCGGAGTCTGCAATCCCTCATGGCCTCTGCTGACCACAGGCACCACCTTCCTGGGCCCAGATCCTGCAGTCATAGGATTTTCAATAAAACGTCGCCAGTCCATTTAACAGGCCGGTTGAAGCCTGTTCGGAATCAACAGCTGTAGGACCAGACGGTAGGACCCTTCAGGGCAGTGCTGTGTCTCCGCTCCCTGCTCTCCTTGGGTCCACACCAGCCGTCTGGGCAGTGCCATCGTATTTTTACAGAGAAAAGTGGTGACACACTGATGACAAACAAAGTTAAACTGCGTTGTCTCTATCAGTTTAGTCAACTGGACCCAAAATGTCCAACTTGCAGAGTTCATGGGTGTCTTTGGGAAGTCACCAACTGTCTGTGGAAAGGACCCTGACTAATGACAAGTCTGACCCACACTTCAGTGGTTAGTCATTTACACATGAGGGTGGTTGTTCCACAAACTACTGTTACTGATAACCTGGGTTCTGTACCTAGCAATGGCCGAATGGAGCAGGAGAAAGAGAAGCCTTAGCACAGATGGTGACCACCCAACCCTGACGGGCTCCATTTACTCACTTCTTACCCACGGTGAGGCAGACTTGTGGCTCGTGACCAGTTGGAATCTGGGGTGCGAGAGTGGAGGTTTTGGTTGAGGTACGGATGGGCAGATAGTGTTGGATTTAGACATGCTAATGACATCTCTCATCTGTCCAGCAAAGCCCTAGATGAAGCATTGTCAGTGACCCATTCATGATTCAAGTGATGCTGGTTCTGGGATGAGTTTTGGGCCCCCAAGAGTGATTGAGGCAAAACTTTTCGGTGGGAGCATTAACAAAAGGATCCAAGGTGTGGAATTTACCACAGAGCGTGAGTTTTGATCAATGTGCTGCCAGAAAAAAAATTGTGAAAGTTGAGGATTTCCATTCAACCCATCAACTCCATGCTGGCTCCTCTTTCCCTGCAACTTGTGCCAAAGGACGGTCTCTCTGCAAGCCATATTAAAGTTAATGTTGACTGAGCCCCTTGCCTTATAATTGATAGGTGCTGCTCATTATTGCTTTATTGTTATTGTAAGTAGTTTTCCACCTCCACAGGGTGAGACAATAAACACAAATTAGTAACACATGGTGACTCACAGAACTTTTGAAGGTTTGAACACCCTTAGAAATGCTGGAAACCCCTGGTCTAGATTCTAACACAAAACACGAAAGTCTGCAGACACTGTGATCATGTCTCTTTTCCTCTACCTCTCTATCTCCTTCCCTCCCTCTCTCTCTCTCTCTCTCTCCCCCTCTCCCCTCTCTCTCTCTCTCCCCTTCGCTCCAGCTCTGCATTCACAGAGTCACAGGATCAATCCTCACCTTTCTTCCCCTGTCCTCATCAACTTTTGTCTGTTGTTCTGAGCTCCTCCCCCTGCCTTTTGATTCAGGCACCTGTCTGCTTTTTCCTCATACCTTGAAGAAAGGCTCAGGCCCCAAATGTTGGTTATATATCTTTACCTCCTATGGACACTGTGAGACCCACTGAGTTCCTCTAGCGTTTCTGTGTTTTTACAGATTCTAATATGATTTTGCACTGGTGACTGAAGAATCTGGAGACTGAAAATTAATAGATGCAGAAGGTCCTTTACTAATCATAGCAAGCAAGCTTTCAGGACCAGACCTTCTCAGTAGAATTTTCGAACTCTGTGGCAATGAATGTGGCTGAAGAAATTTCTCCTCACCTTGGTTGTAAAGGGATGTAGCAGCAGCTACTACGATAGAGCTACTTAAGAAATACAAACACACGCCAGAGTAGTCAACTCAAAACTGGTTTATTGATGCTTTACAACCGGCTTTTATTCCCTGCCTGTCCCAGGCTCCACGGGACAGGGTGGGACCTTGTTAAGGGACAGCTGCTGGTCCACGGGACCAGCAGGTTTAAATTGAGACTTGTTAACGTCCCGTGCCTTTCAGCAAGGAGCCCAGCTGATCAACGTGCCGTCCCTCGGCACTCAGCACTGCTAGCATGCCAGCCCTTAGGTACTGACGGTGGCGGTTGGCATTACCGCGCTGAGCGCCCGCTCGGCCCATTACATAGCTGCTACATCACCCTCTCCCCTGAAGCGTCACCATAATTTAAAACACCAGACATGCACGTCTTAGGCGGATGCCCACGTCGTCTGGGCTGAGGGCATTGAATGGGTGTAGTATGGTCCATATGGGCAGGCTTACGTCGGTCTATGCTGAATAGTTGTGAATGTCCCCCAATGTCCAAGGTATACACGACTCCATCTCTCTTAATGACGCGGAATGGTCCTTCATATTGTTTTTGTAATGGTGCCCGTGGGACCTGTCTACGAACGAATACGAAGTCAGTGTTCAGGAGTGATGGGGGCACTTGTTGTCTAGGGTTGCTGTGCCAGTTGGTAGAAGTCTGCTTGCTGTTAGTAATACCAATGCGGAGTTGATGAAAGACATCCAGGTCAGAGTTGGCTGTGAAATGAACATTTTCCGGAACCGTAAGTGCCACACCACACACCAACTCTGCAGGTGATGCAGACAAGTCTTCTTTTGGAGCCGTGCATACCCCCAGCAGAACCCATGGTAGCTCATTGACCCAGTTGGGGCCGGTGAGTCGGGCCTTAAGCACAGATTTAAGCTGTCAGTGGAAACGCTCCACCAGACCATTGAACTGTGGATGGTATGCTGTGGTGTGGTGCAGCTGTGCACCACAAAAACATGCAAGGGTAGACCATAATGCCAAAGTGAACTGTGGCCCACGGTCCGAAGTTATGTGTGTAGGCACATCGAATCTAGCGATCCAATTCAGGATGAACACTCAGCACATGTTTCAGTATCACTGGCTGGTAATGGGATGGCCTCTGGCCAGTGCATGAAGCGGTCTACCATTGGTTGAATATACTTCATGCTCTGTGACACTGGTAATGGTCCATCCAGGTCCACGTGTGTGTGTTCGAACCTCCTGCGTACTGTCAGGAAAGTCTGAAGGGGTGCCTTGGTGTGGCACTGAATCTTTGCAGATTGGCAGGAGATGCACGTTCATGTCCATTGAGCGACGTCTATCTTTAGTCCGTGCCATATGTACTTATTTGACATGCTCTTGAGTGTTGTCCCAATGGATGGATGTGACAAGCTGTGAATGTCGTCAAAATGGCAAAGTCCCTCTGCACACACCCTGTTTTCTCAACGGCACAAAACCACCAATCCACCAACTATGTCACAAACATATAACATGAAAAGTAGTGGACCCAACACCGTAGCCCATGAAACACTGTTGGTCACCGGCAGCCAACCTGAAAATGCCCCCTATGTCCCCACTCTTTTCCTTCTGCCACTCAACCATTCTTCTTTCCATGTAAGTGCCTTTCCTGTAATGCCTTGGGCTCCTACCTTGTGTAGCAGACAGAGCACAAGATGTTCACCCAATCTGCATTTGGTTTCACTGATGTAGAGGAGGTCACACTAATTACACTGAATTAGATTGGAAGATGTGCATGTAAAGCTCTGTCTCACCTGGAAGGTCTATCTGCAATCCTGGATGGAGGTGAGAGGCATGATGTAGGGACATGTTTTACACTTCTTCGGTTACAGTGGGGCGGCACAGTTAGCGTAGGGGCTAGTGAAATGCTGTTACAGCACCAGCAATCGGGACCAGGGTTCAAATCCCACGCTGTCTGCAAGGAGTTTGTACGTTCTCCCTGTGTCTGCATGGGTTTCCTCCATAGTCTCCGGTTTCCTCTCACTGTTCGAAATGTACTGGGGTTGTAGGTTAATTGGGCATAATTGAGCGCCATGGACTCATGGGCTGAAATGGCATATTACCATACTATATGCCTAAATTTAATTTTTAAAATAAAATGTAATGGCTCCTCTCTCCACATAATTCTACAATCCGTTACTCCTGAATAACCCTTACAATAGTGTAATTCATTTCATGTTTTTCTTTAGCATGCAGTATTTTTCTGCTTTCAGAGACACTGCCCCACATTTTTCACTAACAAGCTAAGAGCATTTCCTCCACACCTTTTATGCCCAGAGCTGCCTTCCAGGCTTGTGTGTAATGAGCAGGTGCAGCCTAAAATATTTGCTCTTGGTGCTCCCTTCAACGTGACCAAAGATACTGTTGGCATTCTGGCACCACAGACCAGTCCTCACGTTGTGAAGCTTTAGTTGAGTACATCAGTACTAATTTGAGGCACAGACGTTAATCTTTCGTCGTCAGCAGCCTCCTACCCTTGAACTGTGCCTTACTTCCAGTTTGGCCTTTAGCAGGGCCTTTGACTGGGGAACCACCCCCCCCCCCACCCCCAGCTCATTGGCCTGTCAGTAGGGGCAGAATCAGGGAGTCTCAGGGCCAAGAGTCAGCCGGAGTTATTGTATAACTATGGATGGCCTGCCCCACAGCTTCATCAGCTGGCAAAGAACTGTCACTAGAATTGCTTGGCTGTAAATGTATCTATCATTTACAAATGCCCAAGATTACTTGGTGCCTTCCATAAGTAAAAATAGTGTTTGAAGAAAATGTGTCAACGTTTAAGATTAAAAGAATACACAGACCCATGCACACACACACACACACACACACACACACACACACACACACACACACACACACAGAAACACACACAGATGCGCACGTGCACACACACATAAGCACATACACACACACACTCACACACACACACACACACACACACACACACACACACACACACACACACACACACACACACACACACACACACACACACACACAATATATTTAACCATATTGTAAATTTCATCACTCTAAAAGGGTCTAAGCTAATATGCCCCATTCTATTGAATGGGATCTCGAGAGTGGCATAGATGTGTAGCAAGTAAAGCTGTTGTCTGATAAATCGCAGGCTCTCAAATTCGATGCTCACCTCTGATGCTGTATGTGTGGAGCTTGCACAGATGTCACTGTGAAATCTAGGGTTCGTTTTAGAGCTTTGCTTTCCTTCTACATTCCAAAGATGTGCAGCATGGTGGTTTAATTGGCCACTGGAAATGAGCCTGAGTGTGTACTTGACTGGTAGAATCTGCTGTTGTTTAGTGTGGGATTAGTGTAAATGGTACTTCATAATGATTGCTGGCTGATGGGCCTATTCCTTCATTGTCTAACTCCAAGACCCTGTAAATCTAACCTGCAGTAGACTTGGTGAGCAGATTTCACAATCGAAGAGGTAGCAAGTAACTGGGAGTTAAACTATTTTGTGCCCTAGGCAAGGCCAACTACTTGCACCCAGCCCCCAAAAATAATTGTCAACTTCGATTTTCAAAAACAGATATTTTGTAGAACAGCACAAAACTTGAAACTGAAATTATTTTAAATTACAAGAAAGAATAAGGCAAAATAACTGACCTAGAAGATTTTCACAAACTTTGCAGCTCTATTATATTTTACATAATAAAATATATTAGCGCTAAAAAGTATTTTGCATTAACAGTAACTGTAGTGAATCAATGTATTTATGTTTGGATGGGCTTGGACATGCCCCCTGCTGATGGTGCCTGAGGCTCCTCCCACTGACCTCTGAATAAAGGCGACGGTGCCACAGCCCTCTCTTCGTCCAGGACAGTCGACCAGGATGTTGTGAATAAAAGCCTACCATTTCTTTTCAACTTCTAGTCTTTTAAGTTATTGATGATGCATCATTAACAAACAATAAAAACAAGAGTGTATAAAATGCAAAAAAAAGCACTAAACAACAAAGCTAATGATTGAACAATACATTTAAAACATAATAATCTAACTTTTATCAACAAGCATTTAAACTACTCACAGGCCTGACCACTCAAAGTGATAGCATTTATCTGCTGTCAAAGCCAAGTTCCCTGAAATGTATTAAAGAGATATGTTGAGTTGTGTGTGTGTGTGTGTGTGTGTGTATGTGGGTGCTGAGCAGGCTCAAAACAAATATCTATTTATAAACTAATTACACAACACAACAAAGCTATGAGCAGGAAGAAACTGATGGGGGAAGACATGCAAGGCAGACATGATCACTAGTTCCCATGTGATGCGTGTGCATGGCAAGCATTGTAACGGAAGTGAGAAGATCAGGAAAAGATACTGAATATTTTTATTTGTGTGTGTGGCCACCACAACAAGATGCATATAATAAATCAAAGTTGGTTTCAGTAACCTGCATTTATCTATATTGTATCTGTATTAATCTTTTATGAATCTTCTTTAAAATATTAATATTTTGTGCCAAAAGATCCTCCGTTGACTCTCTTTACAATATCTTTACCAAGGCAAAGGGTTTTGATAAAGAATATTGATATTGTAAAGAAATTCCCCCTACCTTTGCCTCTATTAGGGGGAATAGGCCCCCTCAAAATCATGGGCCCATGCCAACTTGCCCACCTGCCCTCCCTCTCTGTTCTGGCCTTCTCCCCTACCCTCCCCGCCTGTCCTCTCTCCCTCCCTCCCCTCTTTACTGACTCCCCAAACCCCAATCTGGCTCCCTCTCTGTTCTGGTTTTCCCTCTCTGCCTCACCCTCCTACCCTCCCACCCACTTCCCCTCCATCCCTCCTCCTCCGCTCAATCTCTCTTTCCTCCCACTCCTCCCTCTCCTTTCTCCCCTTTCCCTCCTCCCTCCTCTCCCCCTTCCCCTCCCCTTTGTTCTGGCCTACCTTAAAGCCCACTCACAGTACTCCACTCGACATCAATTGAAGTGCTGCAGTCACTGCCTATCACTCCAGAACCATGTGCCTGCGCATAGGTTCACTAAACTCTCTCCTTTTGTAGGCCCACTACACATGTGCCTGCTGGCCACAGTACTCGCATATGCGCAAAAGAATAACTATGGTCACGCACAGCCAGCCAACGGACCACGGGATGCCAACTAATAAAGTAAATACACAGTAACTATTCACATATCACCCCTACATACAGGACGTCTGGCCATCCTGACTGCGCCCCTCTGAGGTCTGCACCTGAGGCAGCTGCCTAGTTCACATAGTGGTAGTGCTGGCCTTGAACACAGGTGCCACTGAGGGCAGGCAGCATCCCAAGTATCTGTTAGAAATTGGCATCCTGATCTAAAGCCCACTGGATCTTCTGCTGAGAAATGCAGATTTCCTGGCATTGTATATGAAGTTTTATGGTTACAGATATTATTCATTGTCAAAAATAAAACAGAAATATAATATTACACAAAATTGCCTTTGCTAAAAGGGAGTCCCTTCAGAGTCACTGAGCCCATGGATTTGATTCCTGGGTCCCTGTGGTATCTTCAGCCGCACAGACTCCAGTTCAGCTCAAACCATGGCGACCCAAGCCCATCTGACATGATGAGGAAGCCTTCAGTACCCAGGATCCTTCGGGAGCCCTTCTTGTCCGCAGTGCCCTCTTGGATCCTGTTTCCGATACCTGGTTCCCCATGGGTCAGTCTCCATCAGCCTGCAGCCTAGAGCGATACCTTTGTCCTCAAGTCACCAGCAGCCTTCAGCCTGTGTGGGTTCCTCACCCACAGGTTCCCATCAGCTCATTGGCCCCCTCAGTGGTCCGCAACCGTAGTTGTTACCCTATTGGGTGGTCTCCTCTGCTTCTTCTCACTGGGGGGTGGCGGAGGTGTTCTCCCCATTTCTGGTCTAATGCTTCCCTGGAGACTGCAACCCCTCCTGGCCTCTTTCAGACACCCAGAGCCTGTGCTCACAGGATTTTAAATAAAACACCAAAGGCTGCAATAACAGGGCCTTCAAAGCCTGTAGGGAGCTGTTGGCAGTATGACTGGGTGGTAGGACCCTGTGGCGGAGCACTGCGTCTCCGCTCCCTTCTTTCCCTGGGCCCACACCACCAGCAGTTCTACCGTTTTGTGTTACTTATTATAATGCTGTTTTTGTGCTTATTCTGGAATTCTGTTTCGAACAAAACCTGAGTTATTGCCAGTGATATATTGTATAACTGCAAAATAGTGGCCAAGTCTGCACTTGGTCTCACCAATGTAGAGGAGACCACGTCAGGAGCATCAAATGCAGTGGATGAAGTTAGAGCAGTCAAAATTCAGCAGGCAGCTCGTTCCATGCTCCCAGCGCAGTCTGTGTGAAGACATTCCCCTAATGTTCCCCATAAACTTCTTTAAAAATCTTGAAAATATGTAACCTTTACTTTCTCTTTGCTGGCTTAAAACATACAAGTTATTTTCAGATATTAACAGCTTAGATGCAGGTCAATGTTTCCCTTGGATAAAGTGTCCAAAGGTAGGTGTCACAATCTTAAAACAGAGAGTTGGCCATACGGTTCAGAGAAGAAGAAATGTCTTCACTCAGAGTAATGAGTCTTTAAAAGTAGATTTTGGTAGCTCTCAAGGCAAAAGTGGAATGAATTTTTAAATTTTAATCAAATCGAGAGGTTTTGCATTTGTGCAGGAAAGTGGTGTTGAGTGGCATCTTTGAATAGCAGAATATTTTGAAAAGTATCCTGACTCGTTGCATCACAGTGTGGTTTAGTAACTCGAGGATCCAGGAATGCAGAAGATTGCAAAGGTAGTAAATGTAGCCAAGTCCATCATAGGCACAGACTTCTCGTCCATTGGAGACATCTACTATGTACGAGGCACTGCCTCAGGAAGGCAGCCAGTATGAGAATGGACCCCATCACCTCTGCTCACTGCTACTTTTGGGCCTGAAGAAGCCTGAGGTCCAATATGACTAGGGTCAAAAACAGTTTTAATTCCACAGCTATCAGGTCCTGAACATCCCTGTAGTACCCCATCCCTAACTATGAATTATGTTACAAGATCAAACCAGCAACCACAAAGTAGGCATATCACACAGGGGTAAAGATGAACAATGACTTTATTAACAAAATTTCACCTTCAAACTTTAATTCAAAATCCTCCCTTTTATAACAATGCCCACTGGTTAATATACAAATTTCTATAACAGTGTAAAACTAATAAATTCCCCAGCCTAAATATAACATATGTAATCAAAGTCTAAGTTATATTTCCATCCAGCCCACAAAAAAACTTATGCACCAAACACATAAGACTCACAAAACTTTGATTGCAATCAAAGAAAAGATCTTAAACAAAATTCAGTTTGTTTGGTAAACTGAAGCCAAAAGATCTTTGAGAGAGAGAGAGAGAGAGAGAGAGAGAGAGAGAGAGAGAGAGAGAGAGAGAGAGAGAGCACAAAATTCGAAGTGATCGTCTTGTGATGCTTGCAGAGAGAGGAACAAGGGCTTGGTCCAGATCCTTCTGGCTGCCTTTGGAATGTTCATCCCTTTTAAAATGTCCAACATTCTAAACTGCCTCCCAGATAATGACTCTGCTTGGGCCTCCTTCCACTTCACAGCCACACCCAGTGGTGGTTTGTCTTCCAAGACTGGAAATTTCTAGATCATCTTCTGCACATGCCCAGTACATCTCCCACTCTCTCAGCAGTTCACCTTCACCTTGGCTCTCAAAGACAAACTGTCACTTTCCAACACAAAACCACACCACACATAGGCCAAAACATAACACAGAACTCTGCTAAAAAAAATTGGTCCACAAGAACAAAATTTTTAACAATTAATGGAAGTATTACATAAATAAAATAAAATAAACACTTCAATTTTACTGTATGTGATTAAATTCATATCTACCCAGATTAACATCTTGATAGACAATCTGCTATTACATTATCCGTTCCCTTTATGTGTGTAATAATTAAATCAGCTTGTAATAGTAAGCTCCAGTTCAATAACCATCTGTTCTTATTTTTCATTTTAGACAGAAAAGCTAATGGATTATGATCAGTATGTATTATTAACGGTTTTTGAGCAGTACACATCAAAATGTTGCAAGGCTAAAACAAGCACTAATAACTTCTTTTCAATGGTCGAGTAATTTCGTTGATGGTCATTAAACTTTTTCGGGAAGTACAAAATAGGATGTTCTATTGCATCACCATGGCCACCTTCTGTAATAGTACAGCACCAACCACTTTGTCACTGGCATCCATGGCTAAAGAGAATTGCTTTTCAAAATTAGGGGACACAAGTACAGGCTGATGGCATAAAATAGCCTTTAACTTCAGAAATGCTTCCTGGCATGCATCTGATCAGATAAATTTTCCTTTCTTTCCAAGTAGTTTTCTTAATGGGAGTGCAATTTCTGCAAAGTTTTTACAAAAGTGTCGATAGTAGCCAATCATACCTAGAAATGTCCGAAGAGCTTTCTTATATCCGGGAATAGGGAATGCAGTGATGGCCAATACTTTCACTCCAACTGGTGCCACCTGTCCCTGTCCTAACACATAACCCAGATAAATTACAGTGGCATGTCCAAACTCACTCTTGTGCAAATTCACTGTGAGGTGTGCTTCCACCAGTCTCTCAAATAACTGCTCTAATTCAAGCATGTGTTCTTCCCATGTATTCATACTAATTACTAAATCATCGATGTAGGCTCCTGTGCACTGCAAACCCTAAATTATTACATTAATCATTCTCTGAAATGTGCCAGGTGCATTTTTCATCCCAAAAGGCATAACATTATACTCATACAATCCCAAAGGTGTAACAAATACAGAAATTTCCCTGCCTTTCTCTGTCAAAGGAACACACCAGTATTCTTTTAAGAGATCAATCTTTGTAAGAAACTTAGCCTTCCCCACCTTATCTATACAATCATCTATTCTGGGAATAGGGAACATATCAGTTTTTGGCTCCTTGTTTACCTTTCGATAATCTGTACAAAACCTTATTGAGCCATCTGGCTTAGGCACCAGATCACAGGGTGAACTCCAATTTGAACTTTCTTTTCAGATGATGTCATTTTTGAGCATATAATGCACCTCTTGATCCAACAATCTGCCCTTTTCCTGATTAACTCAGTAAGGATGCTGCTTAATAGGCTTAGCATCACTGACCTCCACATCATGACAAGCCACAGTAGATCTTATTGGAACATCTGGGAACATATTCTTAAATTTCATAAGTAATGTCTTTATTTCTTCCCTTTGTGATTTAGAATCCAAGTGAATGCATTTGACTACGTTTTGCAAAACTATGGAATTTTCCAGCCTGGGGCTTATCACTTTCTGTGCTCCTTGACCTTCCACGAAACTTATCTTCTCCTTACTTTCCTCTATAACTAGCACTTTGGTTAGAATCCTAGTCACCCCTCAGTCATTTTCTCAAAGTAAGGTTTAATCATGTTCACTGAGAGACCTGTGTCTCTCTTCGACGATCAGGCGTCTTAAATTCATAGGTGACCTGGTTAATTTTTGATTTCACCTTATATGGTCCTAAAAACTGAGCTCTCAAAGGGTTTGACTGCATTGGAAACAAAACCAATACTTTGTCGCCAAGTTTAATGTCCCTAATTTTTGCTTTTTGATCATACCGAATTTTCATTTTTCCCTGAGCAGTTTTTAAATTTTTCCTTGCCATCTCGAAAGCCTGATGTAATCTGGTTTTTAAATTTAAAAACATAATCCAACAGATTTTATTGTATATCATTAAGTATTCACTGTTCCTTCAACAATAGTAATGGACCCCTGACTTCATGACCAAACACCAACTCAAATGGACTAAAGCCAAGAGACTCCTGAGTTGCCTCTCTAATAGCAAACAATAACAAATGGATTCCTTCATCCCAATCCTTTTTATTTTCCATGCAATAAGCAAATAAGCAATCTTATTTTTCGCAGTTAAATTGAACCTTTCCAAGGCCCCTTGACTTTCAGGATGATAAGCAGACGACACAATTTGATGGACTCCCAATTCATGTTGAAATACTCCAGACATAAAATTACTCCCTTAGTCCGATTGAATTTCCCTTAGTAGGCCAAACAGTGTGAAAAATTTTAGCATAGTCTTCACAATCGTCTTTGCTTTAATGTTTCTTAAGGGAATAGCCTCTGGAAACCTTGAAGCTGTGCACATGAGTGTTAACAAATATTCATTTCCTGCCTCGGTTTTTGGCAATGGGCCAACACAATCCACTATCACTTTCGAGAAGGGTTCCCCGAAAGCAGGGATGGGTTGTAAAGGTGGTCCTTGTTTAGGCTTGCCCACCAGTTGACAAGTGTAATAGGTTCTACAAAAGTTCACAGCATCCTTTCTTAATTTTGGCCAATAAAACTGTTTCCTTATCTTTTCTACGGTCTTCTTCACTCCAAGATGACCTCCCAAAGGTGTACTATGAGCTAACTTTAATATTTAATTCCTGTAAGTTTTAGGAGTTACAACTTGCCTTATTACCGCCCAGTTTTCACTGGCAGGTATCACTTGTGGTCTCCACTTTCTCGTCAATATTCTATCTTGAACAAAGTAATTTACTGGCACAGTTTCAATTTCCTGGTTAGACTGAATCTTATCTCTTATTCCAGCAAGATCAGGATCATGCTTTTGTCTGGCTATTAATTCTTCTCTTGACCACAGCAAAGCTGGATCCTTAGGTTTGTCCTCAATGCTTGCCTCCACTACAGGATCATCACAGACTTTCTCTACCTCTACCTTTTTTCTAGACATGGCTCTAGTAATGGCACACGTAGGGTAGATTTCCAAATCCTTTTCAGACTCATAAATCAATGCCTTGCTTGTGAGTTTCACTGCAGATATGATTTTACCCTCTGCTAAATCATTTCCTAACAAAAGAGAAAATCCATCCACCGGCAGACTTGATCTTATCCCTATCATAATCGGGCTATTAACTAAGTCTGATTTCATCATTATTCTATGCAAAGGTATAGGCTCTACTTCACCACCAATGCCTTTAATTACATTCACATCTCTAGTATTGGTCTCCTCACCAAAATCCAAAATGTTGCTTGATATAAGCTCCAGTATCCCGCAAGATTTTTAACTGGCACTTGATTGGATCCTCCTTTAACAGAAATGAAACCTTCAGTCATGAATGGTTTAAAAATATCCCTAACTTTCTCACTCTGAACACAGGCGGTTGGTACCACCTCTTTCTCTTTCTTCCTTTTCAGTACTGGACAATTTGCAATTATGTACCCTGGCTTCTTACAATAGTGGCAAATAACACTCAACATTTTCTTCACCCATTCCTCTTCCTCTCTTCCTTTAACCTTACTTCTAGATTTTCTTTCTACTCTACTTGGATCAACAGCAGTATTCCTTTGAAAAGTTTTCCCTGGTGTCCACTTAGGCTTCTGGATTAAACTATATTCCTCTGTGAATTTAGCCAATTCTTGCCAAGCTTTTTATATTTTTCTCTGCCAAGTACACTTGAATATCGTCAGGAATACAATTTTTGATCTCCTCAATCAGAATGATTTCCATCAATAAATGAAGTTATTTTCTACTTTCATTGCGACACACCACCAATCAAAACACACCACCAATCAAAACACACAACCTTCCTATAAGCAAAATCCAGGTAAGATGTGGTTGCTGCTTTTTTTAAACTCCAGAACTTTTGTCTATAAGCTTCTGGGACTAGTTCATAAGATTAGAGTATAGCCTGCTTTACAAATTCGTAATCAGCTGTTTGTTGTATAGTGAGACATGAATGCATCTGTTGGGCTTTCCCTTTAAGAACACTTTGTAGTAGGAGAGACCACTGGTCTGGTGGCCATTTTAAATTTATATAGCTTCACTGGGCCCAGCAAGTGAGTGGCCCAGTGAAGGAGTGGGACTTCCAGGCTTTGGCTCATCAGGCTTCGGCGAAAGCAGGCGGAGAGAAAGCTAAGATAGTCTTTATTACTACTTCATTGGGGTAAGGGATGAGTGTTAAGGCTGTGTGTTGTCAGGATGCCGGATGTGAGAGGTCCTGGAGTCTTCCAGACTCCCGGATGTCCATATCTGCACTAGGTGTGTCGAGCTGCAGATTCTCAGGGACCGTGTTAGGGAACTAGAGCTGCAGCTCGATGACCTCAGGCTGGTTAGGGAAACAGAGGAAGTCATAGACAGGAGTTACAGCCAGGTGGTCACGCCAGGGCCACGGGAGGATGAAAGGTGGGTAACTGTTAGGAGAGGGACAAAAAAAAGTAAGGTGCCAGAGAGGAGCCCTGTGAATGTAACCCTCAGCAATAAGTACACCTTTTTGAGCACTGTTGAGGGGGACATCAAGGTTGGGGGGAGCGACAGTGGCTGTGCCTCTGGCATGAGGTCGGCCCCTGTAGCTCAGAAAGGGAGGGAAAGGAAGAGGAGGGCAATTGTGGTAGGAGACTCCATAGTTAAGAGGATGGATAGGGGATTCTGCGGACGCAGCAAGGAGAACCGGATGGTGGTTTGCCTCCCTGGTGCCAGGGTCCGGGATGTTGCTGCTCGTGTCCCAGATATCCTAAAGTGGGAGGGACAGGAGCCAGAGGTCGTGGTACATGTAGGTACCAATGACATAGGGAGAATTAGAGAAGAGGTCCTAAAAAGTGAGTACAGGCAGTTAGGTAGGGAGTTAAAAAGAAGGACCGCAAAGGGAGTAATCTCTGGATTACTCCCTGTGCCACGTGACAGTGTGAATAGAAATAGAATGAGGTGGAGGATTAACACGTGGCTGAAGGGGTGGAGTAAGGGGCAGGGTTTTAAGTTTCTGGATAACTGGGACCTTTTTTGGGGGAGATGTGACCTGTACAGTAAGGACGGGTTACACTTAAATCCCAGGGGGACCAGAATCCTGGCAGAGGTATTTGCTAGGGCTACTCAGGATCCTTTAAACTAGAATGGTTGGGGGGAGGGAACAAAATTGTACAGAGCAGTAAGGAGAAGGTTAGAATGCAAACAAAGAAAGTTTGTAGTAAGTATTTGAATATGGATGGGCAGGTGATAGAGAAGGGAAATGCTCTGGAAGAAGATGAAGGGCAATTGGCAGGAAAAGTAAATAATGTTGTTATTAAAGATGAGGGAAAACAGGGATTAAAAATTGGAAATCTCTGAAATTCATATATTTTAATGCCAAGAGTATTGTAAAAAAGGTGGATGAGCTGAAGGTGTGGATTGATACTTGGAAGTATGATGTGGTAGCGATTAGTGAGACATGGTTGCAGGAGGGATGTGATTGGCAACTGAATATCCCTGGGTTTCGTTGTTTTAGGTGTGATAGAGTTGGAGGGGCAAGAGGAGATGGGGTTGCATTGCTTGTCAGGGAAAATATTACAGCGGTGCCTAGGAAGGATAGATTAGAGGGCACATCCACGGAGGCTATTTGGGTGGAACTGAGGAGTAGGAAAGGAGAGGTTACACTTGTAGGGGTGTATTATAGACCACCCGGAGGGGACCGAGACCTAGAGGAGCAAATCTGTAGGGAGATAGTAGATATTTGTGAAAAGCACAGGGTTGTAATTATGGGAGATTTTAATTTTCCACATATTGATTGGGAAACACATTCTGTGAAAGGACTGGATGGGTTAGAGTTTGTGAAATGTGTGCAAGATAGTTTTTTACAACAATATGTAGAGGTGCCGACCAGAGAAGGAGCAGTGTTAGATCTACTGTTGGCAAATGGGATGGGTCAAGTGACGGAGGTTAGTGTTGGCGAGCACTTCGGGTCCAGTGATCATAATGCCATCAGCTTCAATGTCATTATGGAAAGAGAGAAGTCAGGGCCAAGGGTTGAGGTTTTTGATTGGGGAAAAGCTAGATTTGAGGAGATGCGTAAGGACTTGGAAGGTGTGCATTGGGACAATTTGTTTTATGGGCAGGATGTAGTAGAGAGATGGAAGTCTTTTAAAGATCAGATTTTGAGAGTGCAAAAGCTTTATGTTCCTGTTAGGTTAAAAGGAGGGGCAAAAGGTTTGAGAGAGCCGTGGTTTTCAAGGAATATTGGAAACTTGGTTCGAAGAAAAAGGGAGGTGTACATTAGATATAAGAAGCATGGAGTTAAGGAGATGTTTAAAAGATACATTGAATGTAAGAGGAATCTTAAGAGAGGAATTAGGAAAACTAAAAGAAGGTACGAGGAAACTATGGCAAGCAGGGTGAAAACTAATCCAAAAGAGTTCTACAAATATGTTAATGGTAAGAGGAAAGCTAGAGACAAAATTGGTCCCTTAGAAAATCAGAGCGGAAAACTGTGTGTGGAGCCTAGAGAAATGGGGGAGATATTGAACAGTTTCTTTTCTTCGGTATTCACTAAGGTGAAGGATATTGGGAGATGTGAGATAAAAAAAGCAAATTGGGTAAATATGGGGAATATAGAGATTACAAAAGGTGTAGTTTTAAGGCTTTTGAAGAATATAAAGGTGGATAAGTCTCCGGGACCAGACAGGATCTTCCCCAGGACATTGAGAGAAGTGAAGGAGGAAATAGCAGAGGCTCTGGCGGTAATTTTCCAAATGTCATTAGATATGGGGATAGTACCGGAGGATTTGCGCATTGCGCATGTGGTTCCGTTATTTAAAAAGGGTTCAAGGAGGAAGCCTGGCAACTATCGGCCTGTAAGTTTGACGTCTGTGGTAGGTAAATTAATGGAGAAAATTCTTAGAGATAGTACTTATAAACATCTGGATAGACAGGGTCTGATCAAGAGCACTCAACATAGATTTGTGGGAGGAAGGTCATGTTTGACCAATCTGATTGAATTTTTTGAAGAGGTGACTAGGAATGTGGATGAGGGTAGCGCAGTGGATGTTGTCTATATGGACTTCAGTAAGGCCTTCGATAAGGTACCACATGGAAGGTTAGTTAGGAAGGTGCAGTCTTTAGGTATAAATTTTGAGATAGTCAAATGGATTGAACATTGGCTGAAAGGGAGAGGCCAGAGAGTGGTAGTGGATAATTGTCTGTCAGGTTGGAGGCCGGTGACCAGTGGTGTACCTCAAGGATCTGTATTGGGCCCATTGTTGTTCGTTATATACATTAATGATCTAGATGATGGGGTGGTGAATTGGATTAGTAAATATGCAGACGATACTAAGATAGGTGGAATAGTGGATAATGAAGAAGGTTTTCAAGGATTGCAGAGGGATTTGGGCTGCTTAGAAAAGTGGGCTGAAAAATGGCAGATGGAATTTAATGCTGAGAAGTGTGAGGTGCTTCATTTTGGTAAGAAGAATCAGAATAGGACATACGTGGAAAATGGGAGAGCATTGATGAATACAGAAGAGCAGAAAGATTTAGGAGTAATGGTACATCATTCCCTGAAGGTAGAAACTCACGTGAATAGGGTGGTGAAGAAGGCTTTTAGTATGCTGGCCTTTATCAATCATTGCATGGAATATAGGAGTTGGGAGGTGATGTTGAGATTGTATAAGACGTTGGTGCGGCCTAATTTGGAGTTCTGTGTGCAGTTCTGGTCGCCTAATTATAGGAAGGATATAAACAGAGTGGAGAGAGTGCAGAGAAGGTTTACCAGAATGTTACCTGGGTTTAAGCATCTGGAGTATAGGGAGAGATTGGACAGATTAGGTCTTTATTCTTTGGAGCGTAGAAGGTTGAGAGGGAATTTGATAGAAGTATTTAAGATTATGAAAGGGATAGACAGAGTGGATGTGGATAGACTATTTCCGTTAAGAGGAGGAAAGATTAAAACAAGAGGACATGAGTTAAGAATTAAGGGGCAGAGGTTTAGAGGTAACATGAGGGGGAACTTCTTTACTCAGAAAGTGGTAGCCGTGTGGAATGATCTTCCGGGAGAAATAGTGGCGGCGGAGTCAATTGTATTATTTAAGAAAAGGTTGGACAGGTATATGGATGAGAAGAAGATGGAGGGTTATGGTCATTGTGCAGGGAGGTGGGACTAGAAAGGGGTGTTTGGTTCGGTGCGGACTAGAAGGGCCTAATGGCCTGTTTCCGTGCTGTAATTGTTATGTTATGTTACTTTCTCAAAATGCTGGAAATACTGATCTATTTCAGCTTCCTCAAATGGAGGAACTAACCTCACTTCTCTACTGATCATAAACCTCTCCTCCTGACCAGCACATGGGTTTTGGGTTTCTCCCTCTCCTTGGGTTAGGGTCTGTCTCAATTTAGCTAGTTCTAGCTCATGTTTCCATTGTTTCTCTCTCTCCTCCCTTACTCCTTCCCATTTGGCTTTCCTTTCTGCCTCTCTTTTTAACTCTAACTCTCATTTTCTCAAAACCAACTTTACTTCCTCTGAAGTTTTCTCCTTGGGAAACTGTTCTAATGCAGATTCTACAAATACGCCCTTTCCTACATAGTGCTTAACAATCTTTTGGGCAATTTCCTTCTTTTTCATCTCAGTTTTTACTGTAAGTTTTAACTTGCCAACTATAACTTTATAGCCATTTATAGCTATAAACTATATAACTTTATACTCATTTTAAATTAACCACTGAAGGGTTAGCAATGAACTGGTCAATATTCATAGTTGCTTGTTTTTCTGCTAGTGTTTTATGCACTCACCATTTATTTTTTAATTTCAAGCTGGAGTTTGAGCCAAACTCAGACGACTGATAACTAAGCACAAGTCAATCACCCCTAAAGCTTCCAAATTGGTTTGATCAAACCAGCAACCACAAAGAAGGCATATCACACAGGGGTAAAGATGAACAATTTCTTTATTAACAAAATTTCACCTTCAAACTTTAATTCAAAATCCCCCCTTTTATAACAATGCCCACTGGTTAATATACAAATTTCTATAACAGTATAAAACTAATAAATTCCCCAGCCTAAATATAATATATGTAATCAAAGTCTAAGTTATATTTCCAACCAGCCCACATAAAAAAAAACAGACACAAAACACATAGGACTCAGAAAACTTGATTACAATCGAAGTAAAGATCATAAACAAAATTCAGTTTGTTTGGTAAACTCAAGCCAAAATATCTTTTAGAGAGAGAGAGAGAGAGAGAGAGAGCAGAAAATTCGAAGTGGTCTTCTTGTGTTGCTTACAGAGAGAGAAACTAGGTCTTGGTCTGGATCCTTCTGGCTACCCCTTTTAAAATGCCCAACATTCTAAACTGCCTCCTAGACAATGACTCTGCTTGGGCCTCCTTCCACTTCACAGCCACATCCAGTGATGGTTTGTCTTCCAAGTCCAGAAATTTCTAGATCATCTTCTGCACATGCCCAGTCCGTCTCCCACTCTCTCTCTCACTCTCAGCAGTCCACCTTCACCTTGGCTCTCAAAGGCAAACTGTCACTTTCCAACACAAAACCACACAACACATAGGTCAATCAATACATAAGCCAGAACTCTGTAACAATTAGTCCAGACTGCAACAGATCTGTATAGAAACATCATTTTTTTTTCTTGTATTAACATAGTGGTTAGTGCAGTGTTATCACAACACCAGTGACCTCTTAGGAAACAGGAAAATTTGTAGGGCCAGGTGACCCCATGAGCTTTTCACACTGTACCATTATTTGCTGGTAATTCTGCAACTTGGGATTTTAAGTGGCTGGTGGTGGTGGTGGGTGGGGGGGGGTGGGTCCCACCTCCGGAGATGACAATGCAAGAGGAGATAGTGCTTTCACATCACCAGAAGGTGAATTAACTTGGCTGGACTCTGACACTTGCTCCTTCCATGTTTCACCTGCTGGTTGAAATCTACTCAACCTGCCTGGTTATGTCATTTCACACCACGCGATTTGGCCTGCAATATTGGTGGGTTAACTCAGATGTATCGGTGTGTGAAGGGGGCTAGAGCTTTAAGGTGAGTGGAGGAAAGTTTGGTAAGTTTTGTCCACAGAGAATGATTGCTTCCTGGAATGTATTGCAGGCCTGGTGGCAGAGGCTGGGAAATAGGGACATTTAAAAGAGTTAAACAATAAAATCTGCCATTACTGGGGGTCTAGTAAAATGCACAGTAATTCTGGAGAACCTCAGACCTTCTGGAGACCTTCATTGTGCATTTAAAAGTCTCTTAGATAGACGCATGGATGTAAGAAAAATAGTGGGTTGAGGGTGTGTGGTAGGGAAGGAGTAGGTTTATAGAAATGGTAGGTCGAAGGGTCTGTAATTTGTTCCTGATTGTCCATCTGGGGACTCTCCAGTTGGATGGCATTAACATCGACTTTACTGGTTTCTGCCAACCTACTCTCCCTTTCCCCCTTCCTTCCATCCCCTTCAGCTCTCTACCCCCCCTTTCCTCTCTATACATTGAATCATCCCTCCTCCCCCTGCTTACTGCTGTCCAATCCCTCCCTTCTCCATCTATCACCTCCTGCCTTTGCAACCATGCCTCCCCCTACTCCTTTTTTTCAGACACCTGCCGACATTTTTCCAGACCTTGATAAAGGGCTTAACTCTGAAACGTGGGTTCTGTATGTTTATCTTTGCTATACAAAGGACCTGCTGAGCTTCTCCAGCATCATGTATTTACTTCTAACCATGGTATCTACAGACTTGCATGTTTCACTTCGGTTCTGTGCTGTTGTGTTCTATGCTCGCTGATCTTTGTTGTACAGTAATACCCCTGGTATCTAGCACCTGTGGGGCTTGGTAGAAGCCCCATAAATTAATTTTCCGGTTACTTGAGATTGTGTATTGAGTGGATTGAACTAATGGCAAGGCGCGCCAATTTTAAACTTTTGTAATTTTTACCTATTTATTTTCCTCGATTTTACTTTTTGCCAGTTGCATGAGGCTGCCGGATAATGGGGATTTTTACTGTATTAAGGAAAACAAGTGTTGATCCATGAAGATCTTGTGATCTGCCGTGAAAGGAAAGGGCATTCTCAACATGAATCTAGAATGATTTAATAATCTGGAGATGTTTGTATGCACTTGGTTCCATTTTCTCTTAATACAGCTTGGCAAAAACACTGGAGTGACACTAACTGGCAGCCGACCACATTGTAGCCATTTATTATCTATAGTCATGGGGTATTAACCAATTTGGATAGCCATTATATCCTTCAATTCTTGCAGATGGTGCTTCTTCTATCACTCCCTATCTGTCTGGATAGACAGATAGACACCTGCTCCTGTCTCCCGCTTCCATCACTCCTCTCACCTGATGTCATCTACCACCATGTCCTTCCTCCTCTGATTCCACCTATCACTTGCCAGTCCCTGCCTCAGCCTTCCCTCTCACATCTTCTTACTGGCTATCTCCTATCTGCAATTTCTCCCTAAAATGTCAACCATCCTTCTGCCTCCACAGATGTTGCCTGACCCTCTGAGTTTCTCAAGTAATTCATTTTTTTTGGTTCAGATTACAGCATCTGCACTCTTGTGTGTCCATGAAATACTGTTTATGAGCTAGAGGGCAAATGGTTCAAATCATCACAGAACAACCTTCACAAGACCAAGGAGGAGATCTCAGGTTTCAACATTTACGTTATTGAGCCCCATATCTTGCTGCTTAATGAATGTGTGGTATATACAGCAACAAGATTTTTCTTATTCTTTGAACTAATCTGCAGTGCAATTTCTCGACCAAAAATAGACTTTATTTACAATGGGAATATTCTAGACAGTGTTCCTTCCCCACAGCAATCCTCAGTGCGTCCCTCAGCACATACTCCTGCAACCTAGAATGTACCAGTCAGCAGCATTCCCTCACCAACATCTCGGTATGCCGAAAGACCAACAGGTTTCGGGAAGACCAAAGTGCGTTGATGGTCCTCCAGCAGTTTTGGATGTCTGACTGTATGGGTCCCCGGGAACAGCCCATAGATGAAAGAGTTCTCTGTCACGCTGATGCTGATGTTTTGGCTAAGAGAATTCCTTTACCAAGGACAGAGCATTGTCTTGCATGAAGGATTATTTATCTTTTTAATCAATTGGCTTGCTAATCATCTCCAGAGGCATATCTAAACTCAAAGGAGATTCTTAATGAGGTGGATCAAGAGATTCGGTTAAAGTAAATGTTTTGAGTTAATTCTGGCTGTAAACATAATGGGCAATGATTGATCCAGTCAAAGGTTGAATTTCTGCAATGAATGTAGTTTTCAAACCTATCAGTGGAGCTTTGAATCGTGCAAAGTCCTCGGGGAAACTGATCCATGTGCATGTTCATTATTGGCATCCTGCAAGGGAAGTACAGATAACTCCATCTCAGTTAATGCAAGCTGGTATCCCATCATATATTTTGCCTTGGCACTCTCCAACCAGGCAGCATCAACATCGATCTCTATTTTACAGTAATCTCCTCCCCCCACCCACCCCCACTCTCTCTGGCTCCATTCCTCTTCTTCCTTCTTTCCCCAACCCCCTCCCACCCTCCCAGACCTGCCACTCATACCTTCCTTCTTCCTGCTCCCCACCTCTTGCCTACTGCAGCCCAATCAAGTGCATCTCTCTGCCGCTGCCTCTGATCAATTGCTAGCCTTTTATTTTCCTTCCTCTATTTCTTTCCGCTGCCACCTGTATTCACCTCGCATGCACCTTCTCCAGTCTTCATGCTTTTACCCAGACTTCAAACGTTTTCTTGCTATTCCTGAAAAAGGGCCATGACAAAAAACATTGAACACCTCTTGCCTTCCACGGCTGCTGCCCGACCAGCTGAGGTCCTCCAGCACTTTGTGCCTGGTTCCACTTTACCAGCACCTGCAGCCTTCCTTAAGGCACCTCTGGTCACATGTGTCTGCTGATACAGAATCCTTAATGCCCCCTGATCACCACAGCAATGTCACTTGTGGAATGTTAGTGTGTGGTACTGATGAAATGGAAGACATTTATGTCTCGCAACATCCAAAGGAGGTAAAGATACTTTTAATTTTTTTAAATTACCTTTAAACTGTTTAAATTTAGACACACCGCACGGTAACAGGCAATTTCGACTCATGAGCCCATGCATTCCGATTACACCCCATTAACCTACACCCCCGGTGTGTTTTGAAAGGGTGGGAGGAAACCAGAGTCCCCAGGGAAAATCCACGCAGGCATGGGGAGAACGTACAAAGAGCATGGGATTCGAGCCTCAGTCCCGACCACTGGCGCTGTAAAGGTGTTGCACAGGGAGAACTGGTTTTGGCTCTGTGAAAGAAGACAGAGGGAAGAGGGAAAAGAGGGACAGACAGAGATAGCGGAAAGGCAACAGAGGTAAGAAAAAGGGGTGGGGGGGATATTGTTTAACAGAAACCAGAAAAATCAATGTCTAGATTCGAACCCTGGTCTCGATCGCTGGCGCTGTATAGATGTTGCGCTAACTGCAATGCCAACCATGCCAACCATGCCACCCTAACCAATATGTAACTGACGTTTCAGGCCTGAGCTCTTCTTCAAGGTATATCTTGCAATCCATTATTTGCTGTTGTTTAAGTTTGTTGAGGTATCCTTCTAAGTGACATCCAGTAGTCTGGAAAATCTGCTAGACTAGCTTCATTAGCGTCCAAAGGTTGCTACAGTTGAAGTTGAAATTAGTGAAAGATAGTATGTAGTCAAACCCTGCAAACTCAGGGCATTGAAGGAGAAGGTGACGTTGCTGCAAGAACACAGTGCCTTCTGCAGTTCGTCGACCATCTCAACAGGATCAGTGGTCAAACCAATCATGGAAGCAATAACAACAAAGCCTGATTTACGATTCTCGGAGGATTGGGAGAAGCAGGTTCTAAGGGGAGGTATGTTCAGAAAAAAAGTATGAAACCAGTGGTCTCGCAGGAGGATCAGCCAACAGCTCACCCAAGCAGAGCTCTGGCAGATGTGGAAATTGAGTTACTGGTATTCGTGGGATTGAAGACATTTTATGAGCACACGTGCTGAAGATCACTGGTGTTAAGGCCCTCATTCAGCAACAGGGAGGTTGCTGAGTTCGCTTGTGAGGATGTAACTCACCAAACTAAGACCAGATGTTACAGAATTTTACCAATACAGAATACTCGAACCCGATTCCGGCCATTGAAACATGCCAGCCAATTGCAGTCAATGAACTGAATAACCATGTATGTTTTGGAGGGTGGGAGGAAAGCAGAGCACCCGAATAAAACCCATGCAGTCATAGGGAAGAACATACAAATACTTTACAGATATAGACAGTGCCAGATTCAAACCCGTATGACTGACACTGTAATAGCATTGCCCTAACCACTACATTAACCATGCCACCCTATCCAGATGCTGTGGATTTGACAGCTACAGGATTTGGATCACATGTGGGTGGCACAGTTGGTGTAGTGGTTAGCGCAACACCTTTACAGCACTAGTGATCAGGACCGGGATCAAATCCCTCACTGAGTGTAAGGAGTTAGTACATTTTCCCATGTCTGCATGGGTTTACCCTGGAGACTCTGGTTTCCTCCCACAGTTCAAAATATACTGGGGGTGTAAGCTAATTGGTTGCAAATTGGGCAGCACTGGCTTGTGGGCTGAAATGGCCTGTTACTGTTTTGGATGTCTAAATAAAAGAAAAGAAATTGAGGTTGTTAAGGAGTAGGAGGTCTTACACTGGAGGAACAACTGCCATCTCAGGAAGATTACTCATGTGGGTTTTGTTGACACTATAAAAATATCACCATTGACTCGGAAGAGTGAGAATACCACAGCCGTGCTTGAACTACACTCAGTTAGATTTAGATCGAGGACACTACTCCATCTCTCGGTAAAGAAAGCAATGGCAAAAAAAAGATTTTTAACACGGCAAGCTTTACTTACTGTAATAAGACCACGAGAGATAGGAGCATAAATAGGCTATTCAGCCCATCAAGTCTGTCCCTCCCCCTCCCTCATTTAATCATGAGCTGATCCATTTCCCCCACTCAGCTCCACTGCCTGGTCTTCTCCCCATAACCTTTGATGCCCTGGCATCAAGAACCTAGCAATCACTGCCTTAAATACAGCCAATGTCTTGACCTCCACAACCTCCTGTGGCAAAAATTCCACGGATTTACAACCCTCTAGCTAAAGAAATTCCTCCGCATCTCTGTTCTAGGCGAGCACCCTTCAATCCTGAAGTTGTGCCCTCTTGTCCTAGACCCTCCCACCATGGGAAACAACCTTTCTGTATCTTCTCTGTACATGCCTTGGAAAGTAACCTTCTTTGTTTAAGTTACTAACTGTCTTCCAATCACTTATCGATACCAACGTTTTTGCACCAGATCCTCATAGATGTAGTTGGGAAGCAGTAAGCTTACCAATAAGAACAAATGAAGTAAAGATGGAGTAGGCCATTCATTGTTTGCCCGCTCTGCTATTCAGCAAGATTATGGGTTATCTTTAATGATAATAATTTTATTATCCAATGGATTCTTCAAGGTACATATGCAACAAATTTTTTTATTTGATCAGCTGAACAGGTTCTTTGATATAAAAAAACTGCCAAAGAAATATTGAGAAATACAACTACAATACTCTAATGTACACAATTAAACAGATGCAATAAATACAAAACAAGACAGAAAATAAATATTCATAAATACACTCGTGCAAAAAAAAGTGACCGAGAAATAGCACAAGAATGGTCTTGTGTGACAACGGGAGGTCCAATAGCCTGATTGCTGCTGGAAAGAACAGATTTTAAACCTTGAGGTGCAGGTCTTCAGGCTTCTGTACCTTCTGCTCGAAGGTGGCAGTAAAAGAGGTTGTGACCAGGGTGATGGGGTCTTTTATCATGTTGGCTGTCTTCTTGAGGCAGTATCATGCCATCAGTGGATGGGAGATCAGAGCCTGTGATGGACCTGGCTATGTTGGTTACCTTCTGGCGCCTTCTGTGTTCCCTGAATTCCCAACTCGGGCTATAATGCAATCAGTCAGTATACTTTCCACCCTGCCCCTTTAGATGTTTGATGGAGTATTTAATTACTGTACATGCAAATCTCCTCAGATTTTTTCGAATTTAGAGGCATCGATTACCTCAAATGGTCTTTTGAAATATCGGCTCCCAAGATCATCAAGGTTCTAACTCTCTCCACTTCCATCTCATCAATGCAGACAGGTCCCTCGGCCTCTCCTTCCCAAAGTCAACAATAACCTCCTTGGTCTTGGCGACGTTCAGAGCAACATTGTGGTTCTGTCATCCCCCAATCAGATTCTCAATCTTCATCCTGTATTCTGACTCATTACTACCAGTTATTTGGCTAACAAATATTGGCACGATCAGTGAATTTGTCAATCCATTTAGAACTGAATTTAGTAATGCAATCAAAAGTTTACAAGGAATGGGGTTGGGGTCTAAGCACACAACCTTCAGGGTCTCATATTGATGGTCCACATGGCGAAGGTGATGTTTCGCAGCAGAATCAGAACCAAAATCTTTTTAAAGAGAGTGGTGGGTGCCTGGAACGGTAGGGACATTTAAGGGACTATTGGAGAGGCATATGGATATAAGAAAAAATGGAGTGTTATGGACTGTGAGTGAGGGAGGGATTGGATTGATTGTGCAGTTGGTTTATATAGTTCAGCACAACATTGTGGGCCAAAACATTGGTACTGTGCTGCATTATTCTATGTTACAGAATCAGAATTTATTGCATTGAACATCACAAAGTTCATCATTTTGTGGCTGCATGACGAGTGCAGAATTATGATAAATTACATTCTTAAAAATAAATAAATGAATAGATAGATAAATTGGTGCAGAAGAAAAGAAAGTGAGGTGGGGTCTGTGGATCATTGTCCATTTAGAAATCTGATGGCAGGGAGGAAGAAGCTGTTTCTGTCCCATTGGTGTGTTTAGGAAAGTATCAGGGGTTCACAGAGAGATGAGACTGGACACGTGTTGCAATCAAAGGAAACTTTATTGAACACAAGGAAGACAAACAGAGGAAGAAGTCAAACAATATTTAATTACTCTATATAGACATTTACATCAGACCTAGATTGGAGTCTGATACCAGTGGCCGCTTATCTTCTACACAGTCTGAGACAAAAACTATTAACAGTGTAAGCAGGAATGTTGTGCTCTCCACTCTCGCCACAATGGAACCATTGATTTTTGCAATGGAGTATGGTCATAAAGTCCCCAATCATCTCCTTTGACTTGTCCACAATGAAACTCAGGTTGTTTTTTTTTCACACCATTTGCCGAGGCTGCCAACCTCCTCAGTCTGTAAGCCGACTCATCATGTTTGCTGATGAGGCTACCTCCTGTTATATCATCTGCAAATGACGGAACTGAATCTGACAGTGTGGTCATGTGTCAGTTGCATGAACAGGAAGGTACTGAGCACATAGCCCTGAGGTGCGCCAGCACTCAGCGTGATGGGACTTGAGATGGTGCTGTCCACTCAGACTGGTTGTGGCCTTTTAGTCATGAAGTCCAGAATCCAGTTGCAGAGAGAGATGTTGAGTCTAAGTAAGGACACTTTATCCACCAGCTTTTGGGGGGTATGATTGTCTAGAACACCAAGTTAAAGCTAATAAATAGCACCCTGGTGTAGTCATGAAGTCCAGAATCCAGTTGCAGAGAGAGATGTTGAGTCTAAGTAAGGACACTTTATCCACCAGCTTTTGGGGGGTATGATTGTCTAGAACACCAAGCTAAAGCTAATAAATAACACCCTGGTGTATGAGGCATTGCTTTCTTGGTGGTTCAGGTTGGAATGGAGGGTCAAGGCTAATGCATCATCTTTGGACTTGTTTGGACAGTAGGCAAATTAGAATAGGTCCAATGTTGCTGGAAGATGTGGCGTGATGAGTTCCATTACCAGTCGCTTAAAGATCTTTGTGATCATGGAGGTAAGCATTACCATCACTCTCTGCCTTGAATCCTGCAGGGACAGTTTACTGTTGTACTGAGATGGTGAAGATATTTGTTAAACCTCCATCACCTAAGCTATAGTCACCGAACAACAGTGTGGCATGGCTGTTTCAATGATCTTGGTGATCTAATGCAAAGTAGAGAGCCAGTCATTGAACTGCTGTGATTATAGATGACTTGAGGTGTGTCCAGGTCCTTCCTGAATTGAGAGTTGTTTCACTTCATAACAGGAAAGATGTACATAGAAGTGATGGAGAGGGTGCAGAGGAGATTTACCAGGATGTTGCCTGGATTGGAAAAGATGTCTTATGAGGCAAGGTTAACAGAATTTTTCTTTTTGGAGTCAAGAAGGATGAGAGATTATAAGAAGCATAGATAAGAATGACAGTCATCACCTTTTACTCAGGGCAGGAGCAGCAAACATGAGAGGACATTTGCACAATGTGAAGGGAGGGAAGTTTAATGGAGACATTAGGGGCACGTTTCTTTACACAGAAAATTGTGGGTGCCTAGAATGCATTGCTAGGGGTGGTGGTAGAATATTAGGGGCATTCAAGCGACTCTTAGACAGGTACATAGATGAAAGAAAAGTCATGGGTTATGAGGTAAGGAGAGTTTCATTTTTTTTGCGGGTACTTCTTCTTTGGCTTGGCTTCGCGGACGAAGATTTATGGAGGGGGTAAATGTCCACGCCAGCTGCAGGCTCGTTTGTGGCTGACAAGTCCGATGCGGGACAGGCAGACACGGTTGCAGCGGTTGCAGGGGAAAATTGGTTGGTTGGGGTTGGGTGTTGGGTTTTTCCTCCTTTGTCTTTTGTCAGTGAGGTGGGCTCTGTGGTCTTCTTCAAAGGAGGTTGCTGCCCGCCGAACTGTGAGGCGCCAAGATGCACGGTTTGAGGCGATATCAGCCCACTGGCGGTGGTCAATGTGGCAGGCACCAAGAGATTTCTTTAGGCAGTCCTTGTACCTCTTCTTTGGTGCACCTCTGTCATGGTGGCCAGTGGAGAGCTCGCCATATAGCATGATCTTGGGAAGGCGATGGTCCTCCATTCTGGAGACGTGACCCATGTTAGGTCTGCTTTGTTCATGAATGAGTGAGTCAAACACCAGACTGATTCGAAATCAAGGTTCTTTGTTCTTTATTGCCGGATTGTAACACTTGCAACTAACAGTGTTAGTTGGAGAAGGCGCATTCTGCTGTTATCAGAAAATGGTGTTTTTTATATACCTTAGGATACGTACTTAGTAAATTATCATACCATGACATTGTCCAATGAATAAACTGTTGCTGTCCCTCTCTGCTAGACTCCTGCACATCAATTTGTCATCCCCACTCTTATCTTGAGAGTACAAGGTCACAACTGCATCTTGTTACGGCCCAGCACTGGGAGACTCCCTCTACATTCCCAGCTCATGATGTTTTTACCTAACACCCACCCAGCGCAGCTGGATCTTCAGCAACGTGGACTCAATGCTGTCGGCCTCTGCTATCTCGAGTACTTCGACGTTTGGGATGAAGGCACTCCAATGAATGTTGAGGATGGAGCAGAGACAACGCTGGTGGAAGCGTTCTAGGAGCCGTAGGTGATGCCGGTAGAGGACCCATGATTCGGAGCCGAACAGGAGTGTGGGTATGACAACGGCTCTGTATACACTTATCTTTGTGAGGTTTTTCAGTTGGTTGTTTTTCCAGACTCTTTTGTGTAGTCTTCCAAAGGCGCTATTTGCCTTGGTGAGTCTGTTGTCTATCTCGTTGTCGATCCTTGCATCTGATGAAATGGTGTAGCGGAGATAGGTAAACTGGTTTACTTTTTTGAGTTTTGTGTGTCCAATGGAGATGTTGGGGGGCTGGTAGTCTTGGTGGGGAGCTGGCTGATGGAGGACCTCAGTTTTCTTCAGGCTGACTTCCAGGCCAAACATTTTGGTAGTTTCCGCAAAACAGGACGTCAAGCGCTGAAAAGCTAGCTCTGAATGGGCAACTAAAGCGGCATCGTCTGCAAAGAGTAGTTCACGGACAAGTTTCTCTTGTGTCTTGGTGTGAGCTTGCAGGCGCCTCAGATTGAAGAGACTGCCATCCGTGCAGTACCGGATGTAAACAGCATCTTCATGGCTTGTTTCAGCATTATGCTGAAGAAGATTGAATATAGAGTTGGTGCGAGAACGCAGCATTGCTTCATGCCATTGTTAATGGAGAAGGGTTCAGAGAGCTCATTGCTCTATCTAACCCGACCTTGTTGGTTTTCGTGCAGTTGGATAACCATGTTGAGGAACTTTGGGGGGCATCCGAGGCACTCTAGTATTTGCCAAAGCCCTTTCCTGCTCACGGTGTCGGAGGCTTTGGTGAGGTCAACAAAGGTGATGTAGAGTCCTTTGTTTTGTTCTCTGCACTTTTCTTGGAGCTGTCTGAGGGCAAAGACCATGTCAGTAGTTCCTCCGTTTGCGCGAAAGCCGCACTGTGATTCTGGGAGAATATTCTTGGCGACACTAGGTATTATTCTATTTAGGAGAATCCTAGCGAAGATTTTGCCTGCAATGGAGAGCAGTGTGATTCCCCTGTAGTTTGAGCAGTCTGATTTCTCGCCTTTGTTTTTGTACAGGGTGATGATGATGGCATCACGAAGGTCCTGAGGCAGTTTTCCTTGGTCCCAACAAAGCTTGAAAAACTCATGCAGTTTGGCATGCAGAGTTTTGCCGCCACCCTTCCAGACCTCTGGGGGGATTCCATCCATACCTGCTGCTTTGCCACTTTTCAGTTGTTCAATTGCCTTATATGTCTCATCCTGGGTGAGGACCTCATCCAGCTCTCCAGATTCCCTCGAGTTCCCACCCAGTCCTTGAATTTTTCCCTCAATTGCAGCCATTGCATCAGCTGTAGCTGCAGTGTTGCATTGCAGAGCTTCACTGTATTTGCTGATCTGCATGTAATGGGACGATTAAAGAAATTCTAGTGAAGAAATATCGGGACTCAAGCTGCTTCCCTTTAATGGGAGAATTGTGAATAAAAATGTCTGCAGTGTTGCACTAGAATACAATTTTTTGGCTTTGCAATCTGCACAAAGATTAAAGTACAATTTCAAGTTTCTTGTCTCATATATGGAGGTATGTTAATGAAATTTGTTTTGCAAGCAACCAGCTCATCGGCCACCACCTAGTATAGCAATTAAAATCACAGTACGGAATATAGTGTTACAGACAGTAATCACTCAGATCGGTACAAAGGTAACATTATTTTACCGGTGTGAGATTTTTTCAGGAGTCTGGTAACAGCAGGAAAGAAACCGCCCTTGAATCTTTTCACCTAGATTAAAGGAAGAAGCAACTAAAAAAGTGGTGTGAGAAAATGGAAGGAAAATAAATCCACATTCCAGACAGAATAATTCTGGCAACGATTGAGATGCTCAGTACTTGTTTCATGGCTTGTTTCTGTGCAGTAAGCTCTTATTTAATTCTCTGTAATGAATGTTAAAGGGCAGCATCTTGCCAAGTTGATTGTAATTTGATGATACCTACTTGTTATTTTGCCAGCTCTGTAATTACTGCCTGAACACTAAGGTTGCTGTGTGCAATTGCAGATGGGCTTGTTCTGTGACAACCTTCCAACTAAAATAAATTACAACTTGATCGTTCTTTTTGTCCATTGCCAGGTTGACCCTAGAAATACCCTTCGACATCATCTGGCGTCTTTGACACTTTTTATTTCTTTTGCAGCTTATTACTTTTTTATTTAGACATACAGCACAGTAACAGGGGATTTTGACCCACGAGCCCGAACCGCCCAACTTACACCCAATTAACCTACAACCCTGATGCATTTCGAATGGTGAGAGGAAACCAGAGCCCACGGGGAAAATCCATGCAGACATGGGGAGAACGTACCAGCTCCTCACAGATAGCACAGGATTCGGACCCTGGTCCCAATCGCTGGTACTAACCATGCCATCCAAAAATTATCTTTCTCCAATGCATTAAATATTAATTGATCAATAACATTGTGCCTTTTGCTCACACAAAACAGACATTTCAAATGAGGGCTTATTCTTGTGTGCCAAGACCTTGAGGGTTTTACAAAGTTTTCTCCAATGGTTGGCTTGATATTTTATGATAAGCATGTTTAATAATAAGTGGCCAGCTATTTCCATGACTTTTCTTGGAGATTGGTACCAGGAATATCATTGCCCACTTTCAGCTTTTTATACCTGTTTTTCTGGTGAGGTATTAATCTCCCACCATATTCATGGCAGGAAGCATGCAGCATTCCTGCAGGAAATTTGTCAAGGAAGCAATTTAATGCTTCCTACAATCAGTCATTAACACATCAAAACATCAGAAATAGGGGCAGGAGTCAGCCATTTACTAAGATCATGGCTACCTGCCATAACCCATATTTCTCCTACAATACAAACATCTTCCTAAATTCTATTTATCTTAAATTTATCTATTGAGCCAGCCTTTAGTACTTCCTTGGGCAGAAAATTCCACTCTCTGGGAAATATTGTTCATTCTCATCTCTGTCCTCAATCTACTCCCCTGAATCTTGAGACTATGTCCTTACCTACCAGTGGAAACAACTTTCCTGCCTCTTTCTTATCTTTCCCTTTCATAATTGTAAATGTTTCTATACGATCCCCTCTCATTCTTCTGAATTGCAGCGAGTACAGTCCCAAGAGACTCATAGGCTAACCCCTTCATCTCAGGAATCAACCTGGTGAACCTTCTCTGTACCGCCCCCAAGTAACACATGGTTTGAAAGTGAAGTGTAAGTAATGTTAACTAACTATCCAGGAATTCAAGGTCAAATTGGCTTCATTTGCTGAGTTTTCTTTTCATTAAAATGAAATCATCTCCAATGTGAATACAGAAACCTTTAACTCATGCACTTTACTTGGGATTAATTCTTCCAGTATTACATCTCCACAATGTGAATGGTGGAGGGGGCAGTTTAGAGGAGGTGTCAGGAGTAAGTTTTATACACAGACAGCATTGGGTGCCTGGAATTCCATTCCAGGGGTGATGGTACAATAGGGACATTTAAAAGGCTCACAGATCGACACATGGATGAAAGGAAAATACAGGGTTATGGATGGGAGGTGTATGTTGAGTGTGTTTATGCAGGTTGGCACAACATCATGGGCCAAAGGGCCTGTACTACACTGTGATGTTGATGTTCTATTAACTTTTTAACTCTGTTGTGGCTGAAAATGTATGGTTTGTGGACCCTTTTGTGAATTTTGGAAGTATACAGTACCTCATTCACTAATTGTTAATTTTCTGATTTCCAGTACATGTACCCCATGAATAAAGTTGCTCACCTTGATATGAAGTTGGAAAGTTAACCCTTATATGACACCTTGTCCCACTAGCACCTGGGAATAGTTTCACTACTGACCCATTTCTGCATTGTCAAAGGTCATGCTGCTTGGTACCACTGATATGAGCATGACTCTTTCCAACATCGCTGTATTTTCCTTCATTCCTTGAGTATCCATTGTTGATGCAGGTTTTCTCTAAAATGCATGAAGAGAGCCGAGCTGGTGGGTGTGACCGGACAAATTTATTAAGAGTCACTAAAAGAGACGTTTAACTCATTTCATCTAATGGTCTAAGAGCTGGCTATGAAATCTTGAAAATTATCGGATGTATTTTTTTCTTGTGAATGGTGTTGAAGCAAAATTCTATCGTGCGGAGTTTTTCAAGTGATAGAAGTGAATGGATGGATGTAAAATCTCATGCAGTCATAAATTGATTACAGCAACCAATTCTGTGATGTTCATCTCATCACACGAAGCTCCACAACCATGAGAAGTCAGTTCATATATCACAAATGCCTCTGATTTTGACAATATATTTGATCAATATTTGTTCTGTCAAATCATATTTCATCTGTTTGCAGTGAGTGTGTGAGGAGAGTGAGAGATTTTACACAGTTCTGTCACGGTATTGCATTGGGGGTCATTGTTCATCTCCAGATCAGATGGCCATAGAGTTTGAATTTCAAATTATTAGCTTTATGATTAATTTGCTGAATCTTAAATCAGCTCTTTGAGAAAAAAAAAACAGCAGAACTGTGCAACATATGCTAAGATGTACCATAGGAATTAAACATCTTATTAATGCAGAAGACCAGGTTCTGAGAAATCGCCGGCACATAATTAGAAGCCCCAGATGGATTTTTGTTCCTTTTCTGTTGGTTTTTGAAAATATGTTGCTTAAAAATCTTCATGTATGAATTTTAATATAACCAGTGATTTTTGAAGAGCGAAGATCTGTTTTCTTTGTTCTAGATTTTTTTCATTGCTGTCATGCTGTCCATTATTCCAATTATATTACAATGGGAGCCAACATCTAAATATTCATGAAATGTCCTACGAACAAAGGCCATATCTATATAATAAGCTTCGCAAAATCCATTAAGTCAAATAAAGCTCGCTGTGACCAACAACTCTGGATGCAGCTGCCTCCACCATCCATTCATACTGGCGTAAATGTGGAATGTGAGCACATGTGACGTGATTTCAGGATTTAAATATTGGTGCTGATGGAGCTGTTGTAACAGCAGTTCTGCCACTTGTGCACTCCCGGGGAGAATGGGGAGAGGGGGCACAGGGCTCCTCCGTAGGGTCCAATTGCTGACAGCTCCGTACAGGCTTTAACTATTCTGTTAAAGGAGTCCATGTCTTTACCTAAGATGGTGGCACCTGTGCTGGGCTGTGACATTGAGAGGCTGCAGACTCTAGGGGAGCAGCAGATCAGTGCAGGGTACCAGGAGCAGGGAGATATACCCACCCCCCCCGACTTTGAGAAGCATAGGAGACGAACACACAGGCAGTGAATAGACAGCAGACCAGCGAGGGTTTCAGCGGCTGAGGGATGCACACAGCCTGCGGGCTGCTGGCGACTGGCTCATGGGAACCAGGTATCACAGCCAGGATTCAAGATCTTGCTGGGGGCAAGAAGAGCTCCTGAAGGGCTTTGGGAGCTTAAGGTTTGTTGATCATGCCAGAGGTTTGGATCTGTAGCTTAGGTTGCCAACAGATAGATCAGCAGTCTGTGCGGCTGCAGAGGCTGCGAGAGCACTGGAGGCAAATCCACAGACACTCAGTGACTCTGAAGGGACTGTCTTTGCTTCTACTGTAAGGGGCACTGAGCAATATTAATGGTGACTCTGTCTGCTTCATGGCTGACTAAATGAAATGGTATGTAATATTACATTTTCTGATTTATCACATGACAATAAAAGAATCTTAAAATCTTATTTAAAGTGATGAATCTGTCCCTACCCTCTGTTGCTGCACCCCAAATATTGACCAGCGGTGTTCCCGGTTGTGCACTGATGCAATGACCATGCACGTGTTGTTTTAGTTCAAGGTTTTCATTACAGTACAACTCTGATTATCCAAAAGGGTCAGGACTGGGCTTATTTCAGATAAACGATATTTTCAGAGAACTGGTCTTTTTTTAAAAACATCCCAGTAGCAACAACAAAACATTTGTAACAGTGTTGAAACAATAACAAACCACAAGGGAAGGCCTTTTAAGCATGAAATAATGTTTAATTCTCACCAAAAAACAACCTAAACAAAATAAGATAAATCCAACACCAAAAACTCGAAATTCTACTCAAAGGTTTCTCCAAAAATGTTTCAACCTTTGATGTCAGTTCAGCTCTGAAAAAAATTACGGATAACTGAGGATTTTGGATTGTTTTGGATATCTTCATTCATCTGAAAAATGTCGGAGGCAAAATGACATCATTTTGGATTCAAAATTTTTCAGATAAATAAGCATTTCTGATTTTTCTGAAATCCTCAACTATTCCAAAAAAAATTTCACAGCCGAACAGGCGTCATTTCCGAGTCCAAAATATTTCGGACAACTGAGGATTTCAAATAATCTCGTTTTGGATAATCAGAGTTATTCTGTATTTCTCAGGAACATAATAATTTTGATTTTTTTAAAAATTTAACTTGATTACTTACTTTATTGTAATGTCTCTGCATGTCAGACACACACACACAAAAAAAAGTTTTTTGCCAGCCACCAAGGGCATTATAGGGCAAGACTTCCTCACCTCATGACCTGCAGCCCTTTCATTGACTGAACCTCCATGCTGCTTGTAGAAGGACCATAAAGTAGGTGCTGGGTATGCAAACAGATAAGGATAGATGTACAGGACAACAGATTTGGCCTGGCATGATTTCACAACATGATCACCTCAACTGACAAGTTTTATTTCAGTAGACATTATCATTTCCCCCAAAACTGATCAGCAAACTCCAAAACTTGGGACTCAACACCAAGTAATTGGATCCCGGATTTTCTCACCTCCAGACACAAATCAGTGAGAATTGGTAAGAAAAACTTCACCACAATCCCCATCTGTACTGGTGCAGTACAGGGCTGTGTTCTTACCCCCCCTCCTGCTCGCTTTACACCTATGACTGTGTGGCTCAGTACGACAATAACACCATCTACAAATTTGCTGAAGATTCCACGGTAGTGGGTTGTATAATAAGGGGTGATGAGTCAGCAAACTTGATTGAATGGTGCACCAACAGCAACCTTGTCAACAAAACCAAGAAGCCGATTGATTTCCAATCAATGGAAATCCAGTGATTGTTGGGGGATCGAAGGTGGAGAGAGAGAGAGCATTTTAAATTCTTGGGAGTCACTATCTCAGTGGACCTTTCCTAGATCCAATACACTAATGTGAAGAAAATAAGTCAGCACCTCCACTTTGTCAGGAGTTTGCGGAGGTTTGGTGTGACATCAGAAACATTGGGATACTTCTACAGATGTGTTGTGGAAAGTGTGCTGATGGGCAACCTCATAGCTTGGTGTTGGAGCACCAAAACACCTGAGTAGAAATCATGCTGTGGCTGGCACAGTTGGCGTAGTGGTTAGCGCAACTCCTTTACAGCACCGATGACAGGGATCAGCGTTTGAATCCCACACTGTCTGTAAGGAGTTTGTACATTCTCAGTGCCTGCATGGGATTGCCCTGGGAGCTCCGGTTTCCTCCCAGCGTTCAAAATGTATCAGGAATGTAGGTTAATTGGGTGGCACAGACTTGGGGGCAAAAACGGCCTTTTACCGTCCTGAATGCCTAAATTTAAAATTTAATTTAAATTTCTTCTTTTTTTTCTTTTCTTTGGCTTGGCTTCGCGGACGAAGATTTATGGAGGGGGTAAAAAGTCCACGTCAGCTGCAGGCTCGTTTGTGGCTGACCAGTCCGATGCGGGACAGGCAGACACGATTGCAGCGGTTGCAAGGGAAAATTGGTTGGTTGGGGTTGGGTGTTGGGTTTTTCCTCCTTTGCCTTTTGTCAGTGAGGTGGGCTCTGCGGTCTTCTTCAAAGGAGGCTGCTGCCCGCCAAACTGTGAGGCGCCAAGATGCACGGTTTGAGGTGTTATCAGCCCACTGGCGGTGGTCAATGTGGCAGGCACCAAGAGATTTCTTTAGGCAGTCCTTGTACCTTTTCTTTGGTGCACCTCTGTCACGGTGGCCAGTGGAGAGCTCGCCATATAATACGATCTTGGGAAGGCGATGGTCCTCCATTCTGGAGACGTGACCCATCCAGCGCAGCTGGATCTTCAGCAGCGTGGACTCGATGCTGTCGACCTCTGCCATCTCGAGTACCTTGACGTTAGGGGTGTGAGCGCTCCAATGGATGTTGAGGATGGAGCGGAGACAACGCTGGTGGAAGCGTTCTAGGAGCCGTAGGTGGTGCCGGTAGAGGACCCATGATTCGGAGCCGAACAGGAGTGTGGGTATGACAACGGCTCTGTATACGCTTATCTTTGTGAGGTTTTTCAGTTGGTTGTTTTTCCAGACTCTTTTGTGTAGTCTTCCAAAGGCGCTATTTGCCTTGGCGAGTCTGTTGTCTATCTCATTGTCGATCCTTGCATCTGATGAAATGGTGCAGCCGAGATAGGTAAACTGGTTGACCGTTTTGAGTTTTGTGTGCCCGATGGAGATGTGGGGGGGCTGGTAGTCATGGTGGGGAGCTGGCTGATGGAGGACCTCAGTTTTCTTCAGGCTGACTTCCAGGCCAAACATTTTGGCAGTTTCCGCAAAGCAGGACGTCAAGCGCTGAAGAGCTGGCTCTGAATGGGCAACTAAAGCGGCATCATCTGCAAAGAGTAGTTCACGGACAAGTTTCTCTTGTGTCTTGGTGTGAGCTTGCAGGCGCCTCAGATTGAAGAGACTGCCATCCGTGCGGTACCGGATGTAAACAGCGTCTTCATTGTTGGGGTCTTTCATGGCTTGGTTCAGCAAACTACAGGGGAATCACGTTGCTCTCCATTGCAGGCAAAATCTTCGCTAGGATTCTACTAAATAGAATAATACCTAGTGTCGCTGAGAATATTCTCCCAGAATCACAGTGCGGCTTTCGCGCTAACAGAGGAACCACTGACATGGTCTTTGCCCTCAGACAGCTCCAAGAAAAGTGTAGAGAACAAAACAAAGGACTCTACATCACCTTTGTTGACCTCACCAAAGCCTTCGACACCGTGAGCAGGAAAGGGCTTTGGCAAATACTAGAGCGCATCGGATGTCCCCCAAAGTTCCTCAACATGATTATCCAACTGCACGAAAACCAACAAGGTCGGGTCAGATACAGCAATGAGCTCTCTGAACCCTTCTCCATTAACAATGGCGTGAAGCAAGGCTGTGTTCTCGCACCAACCCTCTTTTCAATCTTCTTCAGCATGAATTTAAATTTACAGCCCTGCAAAATGTAGTGAACACAGCTCAGTACATCACGAACAAAACTCTCCCCACCATCAAGAAAATTTTCAATGGATCACTGCTGTCAGAGAGCAGCAGCAATTCACAAGGATCCACACCAGCCAGTACATGCTCTGTTCTCACGGCTCCCATCAGGGAAGTTGTGTAGATGCCACAAGACTTGCCACCAGGTTCTGGAACAGCTGCTACCCCTCCACCATCAGACTCCTCCATGACAAACTCAATCAGAGACTCACTTAAGGACTCTTGTTTTACACAATCTTTATTGCTGATTTTACACAGTTAATTTGTTTACATTTCTTTTTATGTTTACAGTTTTCTGTCTGTATACATATATATATATATATATATATATATCTTGAGTACAGGTTTTTTTGCACTACAGGTAAGTAGAAATTCTGCCTGGCTCGCAGGGAAAGGAATCTCATTGTATGTGATGTCATGTGTGTACTCTGACAATAAATCTGAACTTTGAACTTTACATCTAGCAAAGCATCATTGCTACAAATTACATCAAGAGGCAGGAGCAAAAATCATCTCTCTCAAACATCTTCTCTCAAATACAAAGTAAACCAACCAAAATAGTCTTTGGATCCCAGGAGGGACAAAGAGAAACAAAAATTGGGGACATAGCTTAAACAGTCCATTTAATGTTATTTGATAAAGAAATCTCAATAAAGAGGTTAATCTTGAAGACAAAATATATATTTGTTCTGCACTGTTTCAAAAGTAACATTAAATGATTTTCCTTGGGAGACCGACAGGAGAATTTTTTTGGCTGTGAGCAAAGCTCCAATATGGTCTGTTGTCTCCCAAGTGCTGGTCAAGGATACCTCCGAAGTGGGAGGGTCGAGCAGACATTGTACACATTGGTACCAATGATATCATTAGAAAAATGGAAAATGCTAACGATACAGCGTTGTAACCGGCCCTTCCGGCCTGTGTAACCCTGGCAACTCTATTACACCCAATGAATGTACCAATCCCATCTGTTTTGGAGGGAGGGAGGACCTGGAGAAAACCCATGTAACTCCTTACAGTCAGTAATAAATTCTAAGCTGTGTTGCTGGTGCTGTATTGCCTGCTATGCTAACCCCGTTGCCCAAAAAGAGATGAGGTTCTGCCAAATGGATTTTGGGAGTTCAGAAGATGGTGAAAAAAAGAACCTCAAGGGTTGCAATCTTTGACTTGCTCCTAGTACCACATCCTTCTGAGAGGAGGAATAGAAGATTGGGCAGAAAATGGATGGTTGAGAAACTGGTGCAGGAGGAGGGTGCACAGGCCCCCAGGGTCTGGGGTAGAGGTGGTAGGAAGTGTCAATGGAATCAGTAGATTTGACAGTGGTTGGGTGAAGGCTTGAGCAGCACTTACAACTCAGTACCTTCTTGTGATATTAGACAGAGTAGTCCCGACATGAAGATGTAATATATCTGGAAAGGAGACTTTCTACAGTGCATCTTAAGAGATATTGGGACATACCAAATTTCTTTAGGCTCCCGAGGAAGTCGAGGCATTGGTGCAATCTTTTGGCTGACAAATTGTTTAAGATATTTGCACTAGAGAACGCAAAATGTACGATCTCCTTCTCAGTACCATTGACATAGATTAGGGTGTGTGCTCCCTCCACCCCAGCTCTGTGGTTGGTGGACATTGAGGGAGAGGTTGTTGTCCTGACACCATGCCTCCAATTTCTCTTTCTCCTTCCTGTACTCCCTCTTTTGATTTTTCAAGGTCTATCCAACAGCATTGGCGTCAACTGCAAACTTGACATCTGAAGACCCAGGCTGATACAAGATCTTATAGGTGGAGTGCTCTGTTCTATCATTTTTGATTTTACCCCACTGCTTATTGTTAAACATAAAAGCAACTGCATGTTGGTCGGTCAGCAGGGTAAATCATTTGCCAGCCAGGTACACCGCCTCAACGAGTGCAGGACTTCAGGGCCATGGAGGGTACGGGAGGAAAAAGACCACTGGTCTGCCTGCTTGGTTAAGGGTGGCAGCTAGGGCAAAGTTGGAGGCATCGCTCTCCACCTGGAACAGGATGGATTCGTCCACGGCATGCATCTTGGCCTTGGTGATGTCTCCTTTGATGTGGGTGAAGACCGACAGGGATAAGGAGGTGGCTTTTACCAGGGGCCGGCCCTTGTCAGCATAATTAGGGACCCACTGGGGTTAGTATGAGAAGAAGTCCAGGCACCTCTTCAGGGCCTTTTGGCTGTGAGGGAGTGAGAACTCCACCAGGAGGCGCATGCGGTCGAAATCAGGACCGATGACGCCATGTTCCACGACAAAGCCAAGGATGGCCAGGCATGATGTGTGGAACACACGTTTGTTTTTATTATAAGTGAGGTTGAGTACCTTGGCTATTTGGAGGAATTTTTCTAAGTTTGCATTGTGGTCCTGCAAGATGTGGCCGCAGATGATGACATTGCCCCAATAGGGGAACATAGCTTTGAGCCCGTGCTGGTCCACCATACGATCCATTTCTCTCTGAAAGATGGAGACACCATTGGTTACTCCAAGGGGATCCATAGGAAGTGGAAGGTTGCATCTTGGGAATGCTGCTGCATATTGGGAGATTCAAAATGGATGACTCCGCATAAGTTCTGGCATGTGTATGTTCTGCCCTTCGCGCTGTTTGCTTAGTTAATAAATCTAGTTGTTTTAAAAAGAACCCAATTTTCTTTATTGTATTAAAAGAAACATCACACTAACCATGACCAACACCATCTGTCCTCTACTAAATCATCATATAACCACCTATGCCCTAAGCATTGTTATTGTCAGAAAAAAAGGGCTAGCAGGATGTGAGAATAGCTAAGTCTGCGTCTGGTGCAAATTCCTGGACAAAGCACAGGCTCATTTTCTCCAAATTCAAACCCCACATCTATGCTATGAGGTGACACCCAAGGCATAAAATCTGTGAAATGACTCAGTGTAAACGAACTCAGGGAGGTAATCTAGACCGCAGTCCAGATGATGCATAGCAGGTATCCTCAACCCTTATTCGGCTGTGGCCCCTCCCCTGCAAGGACTCTGCTCAAAGTTTATGGCACCCCTTCCCTTTTAAACTGTCAAGTTTAGTGGGTTTCTTGTGTACCTCTATCCGTCTGACTACATGAAAAATATTTCTGTTATGTGTGGCTGTAGGGACCCTTGTTGAGTGTGACTGATATACAGGCTGATTGGGGCTATTATTCAGAGACACCGTGTACAGAACTGCATGGAAGCAAACAGGCTGGTTTGATGAAAATCATGACAGAACCAAGTGGATGCTTGACAAAAAAAAAGGCACACACACATTTCTGCTAGAGTGATCATATATCCACCTTTGAAAAGGATACTTTTGTAAAAATGTGCAAAGCAAGTCTGAAAGATACAGGATGTGTGGCTTGGTTAACAAGGCAGGTGGAATACAGAGCTAGGAAGATACAAAAATCACCACTGCTCCAAAATCTACACGCAAATGATGGTTCACCTTCCCAAACTGCAGGTGGACTGACACTCATCACAAATAGAGAGATGAGGAAGAATATTTCAATTTTGTTCTAAATAAGCCATCTCCAATTAGTGATGCAGTAATAGATTGAATGCCACAACTTGCAACAAACCTTGCTCTTGCTGAATCCCCAGATCTGGCAGAAGTGAAAAAGTCAGCGTCAAAATTATCAGTGAGCCATCTAAATGGTGATTCTTTCTTAAACTTTGTAAAATCCGCATTATTCATTGGCATTGCTTCACTTTTATTTGCATTGATCTTGTACCCCGATACTTCTCCATGTTCCTTCAATTTCTTATGTAATTCTTTTATTGATATTTCTGGTTCTGTTAAGTATACTATGACATTATCTGCAAATAGACTGATTTTATATTCCTTCTCTTTTATTTTTATCCCTCTTATTTTATTTTCTGTTCTTATCAGTTCTGCCAGTGGTTCTATAGCTAACGCGAACAGTGAGGGAGATAGTGGACATCCCTGCCTAGTTGATCTGCTTAATTTAAATTGGCTTGATATATATCCATTTACTGTCACCTTCGCCAATGGTCCCTTATATAATGCTTTAATCCAATTAATATATTTCTCTGGTAGGTTGAACCTCTGTTGTACTTTGAATAAATAATTCCATTCTACTCTGTCAAAGGCTTTCTCTGCATCTAAGGCAACGGCCATTGGTGGCGTCTTGTTTCCTTGTACTGCATGGATTAAGTTACTGAACTTACAGATATTGTCCATTGTTCTTCTTTTCTTAATAAATCCAGTTTGATCTCGTTTTACTATTTTTGGTACACAGTCGGCCAATCTGTTTGCTAATACTTTAGCTATTATCTTATAATCTGTGTTAAGTAGAGATATTGGTCTATATGATGCTGGTGTTAGTGGATCTTTCCCTGTCTTTGGTGTTACTGTAATTATTGCTGTTTTGTATGAATCTGGCATGTTTTGTGTTTCTTCAGTCTGGTTCATTACTTCCAGGAGAGGAGGAATTAATAAGTCTTTAAATGTTTTACAGAATTCTATTGGGAGTCCATCCTCTCCCGGCGTTTTATTGTTCGGTAGTTTTTTTAATATATCCTGTACTTCCTCTATTTCAAATGATTTTATTAATTTATTTTGCTCCTCTTCTTGCAATTTCGGTAGTTCAGTTCGATACCTAGGTATACAACTAGATAATAATCTAGACCAGGGGTGTCAAATTCAAATTCACGGAGGGCCAAAATTAAAAACTTGGACTAAGTCGAGGGCCGAACTAAATATTTATTGAAAATTTTCAACAACATCTGCATGTTTTCTCTTCTTTCAACATATGTAATGTTAAACTTTAGGATATAACTTTAGGAGGATAATGTTACAGGTCAGGAGTAAGTAGCTCAAGTTCACCCTTTGCTTGACCTGAGCAAAACATATTTGGTCCCTGTGGAGATGTAGTCAGCATTCACAGGCTGTGTCCATTTTGGCCTGCATCAGGACTCAGCATTTCCTGCTCACTCCTCAGGCTCTAGGCCTCTATTCACCCTCGACCCACCATCCCTCCACCTGACCAGTCCTTTACCCAACCTCTACTCACCCCTCACTCCACTCGCTCTGCCTCTACCCACCCCGTCCTATACACGCCCCTCTACTGCCTCTCCCCTCAACCTGTTCCTCCCTCTACCCATCTCTCACCCTCTAATCACCCCTTCCCTACTCGCCCTTCCCCTCCCCTTTTACCTCTTCCCTATCCACCCCTCCTTCTACTCATCCCTCCCTCTAACTGCCCCTCGCACCACCATAACTTTCCCTGCCCATTACTCCTCACCTACACCCTCTGCCCACCTCTGCTTACCCACCCACTCAGGCCCAGCGCGCTGCCGATCAGCCTTTGCGGAACAGCGGGGGCCGTGCGCAGCCTGCCATGTCCGTCGCGCCGACAGGAAATCACAGGCGCTCGCCAATCCGCCGCACCGCTCGACAGGTGGGAGAAGTGACTGGTTGTGCGGGTAGCCTTCCAACTGGCTTGCCGGCTGATGACATCGACAGACTTCTCGTGTTACAATTTTGTTTTCCCCGTTCTCAAAGTTTGCACGGTCAACCTGCAACACTCTTGCTCCCTCCGCGTCCCGTGGATCTGATGCCCGGGTGTTGTTAGGATTCCCAGCAGAAGGTTTGTGGAACTTTACCATTCTGGATTCCTTTTTGAGAATATTCTGGCCATCTTTTAAGGGGGGTGGTTTTAGGGGGGAGGGGATAGTTAGGGGGTGGGGAAGGATGTGCAATGAAGGGGGAGGATGGTGGGGGTGACATTACCAAAAAACAGCATCGGCTCTCGCTGCAGGGCGGGCCACCTCTAATACATTTTTTAAAAGATCTTGCGGGTCAAATATATTTGACATGTGTGATCTAGACTATCTTTACAAACTAAATTATCAGCCATTAATGAAGAAATTAGAAGATGACTTAGAACATTGGAAAGACTTACCACTAACATTGAATATCTTCCCAAGGATACAATACCTATTTCAATCGTTACCAATTCACCTAACAGAGAAATTCTTCAAGGAGCTAAAAAAAATAATAAGGTAATTCTTATGGAAAGTGGGGGGGGGGGGGGGGAACCGAGGATAGCGCTAGATAAATTAACAGAATGGTACAAACAAGAGGGCTTACAGCTACCAAACTTTAAAAATTATTATAGAGCAGCACAATTAAGATACCTATCAGATTTTTATCAAACAAGGGAAAAACCTGATTGGACCAGATTAGAGCTAGATAAAATAGGGGAGAAGGTACCTGAAAATATATTATATAAGTGGGATGAAAAGCTGGTGCAACATAGGAATTCACTAGTACTGCACCATCTGCTCAACATTTGGAAGAAGATTCACGTGGAAAGTAATAAAACAAATTATTAACTACCAAAATTAATATTGATGCAAAATCAACTAATCCCTTTCACAATAGATAATCTTTCCTTTAGAGAATGGGAGAGAAAAGGGATCAAAAGAATAGAAAATTGTACTTTGGGAAATAAATTATTATCTTTTGAACAAATGAAAGACAAATATGGTATAACTCACGGTACAATGTTTGCATACCACCAACTGAAAACCTACTTGAAGGACAAATTGGGAAGCAGACTGAGGTTGCCAGAAGGAAGCAATTTTGAATATGTGATTACAGACACAATGATAATTAAAAGATTTATAACAAACATGTACATCAAACTGCAAGAGAAAGATAACAATGAAACAAGCTGTAAACCCAAACAAAAATGGGAACAGGATCTAAACATAACGATAAAAAATGAAACATGGGAAAAGCTATGCTCCGGAACTATGAATAATACAATAAACACGAGGTTACGCATGATACAATATAATTGGTTACACAGGCTATACACCACGCCCCAAAAGTTAAATAAATGGGACCCAACAGTATCAGACAGATGTTTTAGGTGTAAGAAGGAAACGGGAACAATAATACATGCAATTTGGGCATGTGAGAAAGTGGAAAAGTTTTGGGAAGATCTAAACCAGGTATTAAATATAATCACAAAAAGCAACATATAAAAAAAATCCAGAGATCTTTCTTCTAAGTAATATAAGAAGTAAAGAACTTGGACTCGATTTGGATGGAGCACAAAAAAGATTTATTATGATAGCCTTAGCTGTAGCAAAATGTATTATGTCAACCTGGAAATTAGAAGATAGCCTGAGAATACAGCAATGGTACATAGAAATGAATAAATGTATTGCATTGGAAAAAAAAACATATAATTTAAGAAATAACATCACAGTATTTGAACAAATTTGGGAACCGTACATGGAACACAACAGAGAAGTCCTACCGTGGACCTCCAACGCCTAAAATGACAGAAGGAGAAGAAGACGAAATGAACTGACCCAGTATGTAAGAGTAGAAGACACAAATTTCTTGTTTATTTTTATTGTGTGATGACATTTTTTTAATGGGTTTAATGTATCATATAGGTTGAACATTGAGTGGGTGGGGAGGGGGGGGTGAAGGAGGGAGGGGGGAAAAAGGGGAGAAAATGACACGGTGCATATTCAAGAGGGAAATGTTTGTGTGTATTTTGGTTAGTATGGTTCATAGAGTGAAAAAAAAATTTTTTTTTAATTATCAGTGAGCTGAGTCCTAGCAGGGGTCACAGCTGAAAAGTTCCAGTTGCAGTGTTGTACCTAAAGGTTGTTGATTGAGAAACTGACCGAGCTACTTCAGGGAATATGGAACAAGGAAAAAGAACCCCAGGACTTTAAAGATGCCTCTATTACAAGTGGAAGGGAAACTGTCAATTCTGCAATAATTACAGAAGAACCTCTTTACTCTCAATTGCTAATAACATTCTTACTGAAGTCCTGATAAACAAACTAATCACTCGTATTTAAGGAGGCCTACTTCAAGAAAGCCAAAGGGCAAGGAACCTTTGCCAAGAACAAAACTTATTCCTCATCCAAAGCTTCAAACGCAGTTTGTCATGAGTTAGTCACAATCGTCAACAATTCACGCGGAAAAAAATGTTTGGTCAGGTCACACTTGGAACACTGGACAATTCTGGTCCTGCTGTAATAGGAAGGGTGTGGGGCTTTGACTAGGGGATAGAATAAGCTTAGCAGGAATTTGCCTGTCTTGGAGGTTATTAGTTAGGGGGAGAGGTTAGTGAAACTTGGGTTGATTTCCCTGGAGTGTTGGAGGCGGAAAACACACCAGATAGCGATTCATTGAGAGGCATTGTTAGAGTAGCAGCCAGAGTTATTTTCCCAAGGCAATAGCATCACATGCTGGTGGATGTTTAAGGTGGGGTGGGGGGGAGCGATAGGTGTAGTTCAAAGGAGATATGTGGGGAAGATTGTTATACAGATGGTGGTAAATGGCTGGAATGCAGTGCCAGGAGTGGTGGTGCAGGCAGGTAATGCTGAGTCAACAGCAAAGAGGAAGTCCCTTCATGTGGTTTCTTGTTCTTTGATTTTGGCTGTGAATGTCAAGTTTGAAAGATCATCATCAGTGCAAAATGTCAGCTTGAGTTTATCTTCCACATCAGGGTAGTTTTCAGGGGGTGAAACACGGAAGTCTGCAGATGCTGTGATTGTAATGAAAGCACAGAAATGCTGGAGGGCCTCAGCTGATCTCAGAGTGTTGTCAGTGATGTATCTTTACCTCCTATGGATGCTGCGAGACCTGCTGAGTTGCTCCAGCATTTCTGTTTTCACAAGTTAGTTATCGGGCAGCTTTGCAGAAAACAATATACTGAAAAGAGTGGGGCGGGGGGAACATATAGCCTTGGGGACCAGAACAGGGACCATGGACCCTCCACCAACCATGATTCTGGCTATCAAACCATCATGGAGTTAAACAAGGAAAGTAACACAGTGCCGCACAGATACAGGTCCTTTGGCACATGCAACGATGCCAAACAAGATTTCCAAATCAAACTAAATCTTAATTGATTGATAGGTCCCTACACCCACTTCATGCATCTATCTAGAAACCTCTTAAATGGTGCTTCCACTACAACTCCTGGTAGCCCATTCCACACTGACCTCTCACGGAGTGGAATATTTGACCCACACATCTCCCTTGAACTTTCCCCACTCACCTTAAATGCAAGTCCTCGAGTATAGCCATTCCCAACCTTTCTTTGGCCCCGGCCCCCTCAAGGATTCTGCTCAAAGCTTATGGGTTCCATGCCCTGTGAAACAGTCATGTTTTGGTTTCTTCTGTACTTATCTCCTATAGACTACATAAGAAACATATTTACATCACACAAGATTAAAAGAAAACATGACTTTAACTGAAATGTGCTGTACCCTCTTCTGTACCCTTTCTAAAGTCCCCACATCCTTCCTGTAGCGGGGGAGCCAAGCATTCACACAGCATTTCAAGTTCAGCTAAATCAACATTTTCAAAAGCTTCAATAATAAGGTCCTCCTTATTAATGTTAAGCTCAACAAAACCCAGCACAACATAAACCTTCTTTACCATCCAGTCTACCTGCATGACCACCTTCCCAAGTCAAGTCGCGAACTCGACGATGTGATTAGAGCTGTATCTTGCTGCACTGTCATCGGTCAGCAGGGTAAACAACAGTGGGCTGAGCAGACAGCCCTGGGGTCCCTCGTGCCCAGTGTGATGGTGATGGACAAGCTGTTTCCAATCCGGACTGAGGTCTTCCAGTCAGGAAGTCAAGGATCCAGTAACAGAGGAAGGTATTTAGGCCCAACAGGTTCAGTTTCCTAATCAGGTGCTGCGGTATGATTTTGTTGAATGCTGAGCTGAAGTCTATGAACAGCATTCAAATATATGAGTCTTTATTTTCCAAGTGGGTGAGGGCTAGGTGAAGCGTGGTGTCATCTGTAGATTGGTTGGGACCTTAAGCAAACTGCAAGGGGTCCAATAAGGGGGCAGCTGAGCCTTGATGTGCTCCATGACGAGCCTCTCGAAGCACTTCATGACGGTGGACGTGAGAGCGACAGGAGAGTTTCTTCAGCACAGGGATGATTGTGGCTACCTTGAAGCACTTTAGTACCACAGAGCTGCTCAGGGAGATGTTGAAGATGTCTGTGAGAACATCAGCTAGCTTGTCTGAACATCCTCTGAGCACCCTGCCAGTGATGTTATTTGGTCCCGCAGCCTTACGAGGGTTGACTTCGAGCAGCAACCTTCTCACTTCAGCCCCCGTGATACGCAGTGCCTGTTCCTAATGAAAAGGTGTGGACTTCCTTGCCTCCACGTCATTTTTTGCCTCGAAGTACGCGTAGAAGTCATTCAAAGCATCCCGGAGGGAGGCATCCCCGACACAGGCAGCTGGTGGGGCATTGTGGGTGGTGATGGCACAGATGCCCTCCCACATATGCTGTGTGTCGTGTCACCACTATCCCGGAAGTGCCTCTGAATCCTCCGGGCAAGAGACCTCTTTGGCTTCTTGATGGCCTTGGATAGCTTGGCTCTTGCATTGGTCAAGACTGCCTTGCTGCCCACTCTGAAGGCCGAGTCGCAGTTCCTCAGAGCAACTCAAAAGTCATTCAAGGCTTCTGGTTGGGGCGAGTAGTGATGGTCTTGGGCACGGTGACATCATCGTTGCACTTGCTAATATAGGTGATCACTGGTGCTGTGTGCTCCTCTAACTTGATGCGATCCCCATCCATTGCTGCCTCCTTAAACATGTTCCAGTCAGTACTCTCGAAGTAGTCCTGAAGGGCAGAGATGACTCCTGCCGACCATGTCTTTACCTGCTTTGAGGCTGGTCTGGAGCGTCTGACGAGCAGTCTTTATACTGGCATCGGCAATGCAGAGATGTAGTCTGAGTAGCCGGGATGAGGGCAGAGCTCTGTGGATTGGGATGTTCGTGTACACAAGGAGCTATGAACCTGTACCCACATTCCATTGCACATCAATACTTTTTAAGAACCTTTCCATTCACTAAATACCTTCTCCTTACAAAGTGCAGCACATCATTCTTGTCTAATCCCAGAGAGCAGTGAATTTGTAGAATTATTTGGCAAGGGAAGCAGTAGAGGCTGCCTCATTAAATATATTTAAGACACAGTGCAATAGATTTTTGCATAGTAGAGGAAATATGGGTTATTGAGAACATTTAGGTTGGATGTCCACACCCAGATCAGCTGTGATTTCAGTAGATGGTAGAGCATACTCAACAGACCAGATGGGGAAACTCCTCTTATGTTCTTCTGTTCAAGATTATCCCAGACGTTGCAAGGGAAGCACGATTGGCATAGCGGATAGCACAATGCCTTTACAGCACCAGTGATTGGGACCAGGGTTGGAATCCTGCGCTGTCTGTAAAGAGATCATCCATTCTCCCCCTGAGTGCATGGGTTTTATTGGGGGGGGGATCCAGTTTCCTCCCACCATTCAAAACAAACCAATGTATAGGTTAATTGGGTGGCATGGACTCATGGGCTGAAATGGCCTGTTACCGTGCTGTATGTCTAAATTTAAATTATTCAATTAAATATTTCATTCTGTTGTTTCTTATCAGATGACAGAAAGATTACACTGGACAATGAAGACTTTTCTTCCTGAACATTTTTGGGTATATTTTATGTATTTTGGTCTTCTGATCATGAAAATCCCCTTAAGATTTTCTTTTTTTTACTTTATTTATTCATTCAAAAAAATAATAATATATGACATATACAGCAATTAAACAGGAACATGAACATTTTTTTATATATATAAAAAAAGAAAAAAAAGAAAAGAAGAAAGAGGAAACCCCCCCCCTTCAGCCAACTCTCATCTGTTTAGACATAACCTGTTTTTGCAATTTCCTTTCATATTTCAAGTCTACTTCAAGCATCCAAAACCATGTCAATGAAAATTATTTTTTTCTGTATGAGCACTTGGACATCTTCCCTGCTGATCTTGGTGCAGTCAGTGACGAACATGGTGAAAGGAAACATTTTTAAATCAGTTGAAGTAACGCAATGTGTCCGCATCATTTTGTGATTAAGCGTGCTAAATTCAATAAAACTCAATTTAATGTTTCACTAACTTCCTACATAATACAGAAAATCTGAAATTATCTTTGTGTTCTGCTTGAAGTTGTCTAACATAATCCCCAATTGTTTTTCAGGAAGCAAACCTTTTTTTTAAAAAAAATATTGTCCAGTGTTGTGGAAGAGCATTTTGACCAAGCAAAAAAGTCCAAAAAGGTCCTAAAATTGGTTACATATAGTCTTTTTTTAATATATACCACATATTTCGGCATATGTCAACCCCTTTTTTCAGCATTTTATGGTCTATCCAGCGTATAAGTCAACCCAATGTTCTGGCTGCCTGAAGTGCCATGTTGACCGGCATATGCGTCAACCCCATAGATCACGTGGATTGATCTGCTGGGCATTGGCTGCAGATGATTGCTATCATGGAGGTTCCGTCGACATAACACAGCACGTGATGAAAATATGAAGTGAGCTTTAAGTTGAAAGTGATAGAAATGGCCAAGAAAACCAAAACTTCACTGCTGCAAGAAAATTTGATGTGGATGAGAAGCTGGTAAGAGATAGGAAGAAGAAAGAAGAGACTTTAAGAAACAGACCAAAAAGGGAATGTTCTTTGAGAAAAGGAATCACTTGTTGGCCAGAGTTTGAAAAACACGTGAACAGAGGCAAATTGCTACATAGTCACCTGAAATAAAATAAGAACATTTGCACTGCAGTGGGCCAAGTCGCACCCAGACCACAGTGATAATTTTGAGGCTACACTCGGCTGGTGCAATCATTTCATGAACAGGTATTACACCAAAAAATAGAAATTGGACAGAAACTACCAAAAGATCTTGATCATAAAGTTGTAAGTTTTCACCAGTTTATTATAAACCAGTTTGCATTGGCAAATATCGGAAACATGGACAAAACCCCCATGAATTTCAACATGATAAGCAAAAGAACAATGGAGTGGAAAGGTGTTAAAACTGTGCAAACCCAAAGTACAGGCCACGAAAGACCATGGTGTACCATGGCCGATGGGACAAATTTAAGATCCATTGTAATTTCAAACCCAAAATTAAACCAAAAATGAAATTTCTTGCAGATACTTTTGTGCATTTTCAGGAAAAAGGATGGATGGATTAAAAATGGTGTAAAACTATGGATAGACAATGTGTGGAACAGGCAGCCAGGTGGTTTACGCAAAGAATGGAGTTTGCTGGTCTGAGATATGTTTCGTAGCCACTTAGCTGAGAACACTATAAGTAGGTTAGCACTACATAATACTTAAATGGCAGTTATCCCGGGTGGTTTGACGTCTATATTGCAACCTCTTGATGTCTGCTTGAACAAGCTTTTCAAAGACCACATCACAAGGAATGGAATACATGGATATCAAGTGCAGAAAAGTCAATTACAAAAGGCGGGGCAATGCATGCTGCATCACTTGATACGCTGTGTAACTTTGTGCTCAACCATGGAACAGAGTTAAAGTAGAATCTGTGATAAAAAAAAAATGCAGTATCTCTTGTGCAATTGATGGCATGAAAGATGATTTATTGTGGGACACAGACAATGAAGATGAAACTGTCTCATCAGGTACAGACTGGGACCCATATGATGACGGTTTAAACAGTGAGAGTATGGATGTGTTTGCTGCATCTTTGCGTCAGACAATTACAGTAAGAGTGATTTTGAAGGGTTCGAATTGTGGTGTTGTTTTCAATGAAAACCTCAATGAAAATCTCTCGCAGTCAGGTTTTGTTTTGGTTTGTCAAGGGTCGGCTTATATGCCAGATGAGCGCTGATTGGATTTTGAGTTGAATTTACGGTTTCAAAAGTATATCCAGTGTATAAGTCAACCCCCATTTTTTGAGAGATTTTTGGGGTTTCAGGACTCGACTTAAACATCGAAATCTATGGTAGTAAAAATTTTTAAAATCGCTTTTACTACAGCTAAATGAAATGTAAATAAGTAAAAGTAAAACAGTAGGTTTAGAGCATCTGATGCTCCCTTTGTGGCCTTGGAGAGGCTGGGTATAGGTTGGAGATCGGTTTGCTGAGCACCTTCACTCTGTCTGCACCTGTTCAGGGACCTCCCAGCGATCAACCATTTCAGCTTTGCATCCCACTCACATGGCCATGGCCTTATGTACTCTCCCACCAACTTCACTTGTAAATGGGAGGAAACAGCACCTGATTTTCCATCTCGGCACTCTCAAGCCAGATGGCATTAACGTTGACTTCTCTGGTTTCTGCTAACCTGCACTCCTTTCCCCTTCCATTCCTTTCCCCCTGTCAGCTCTTCACCCCCTTCTCTGTCTATTCACCTAGCCATCCCTCCTTCCTCTGCTTGCTGCCGTGCCCTCCCTCCCTTCTCCACCTATTGCCTTTGCCAACCCCCTCCCCCCCCCCCCCCCCCACAACACCTCCATCTTATCCTTTTTGGATACTTGCTGACATGAAGGGCTCAAGCCTGAAATGTCAATTATGTTTTTTTATCTTTGCAATGTACAGGTCACTGGTTGAACTGTTGAGTTTCTCCAGCTTTGCATTTTAGCTGAATGAAATGCGCTTGTTGTCTTTGTTCTCATACATGAGCTTTGCTCCACTCATAGCACAAATAGCTTTGCACAAGTTTCTTTTATGTAAACACATGCGAATGGAGAAGGTATTGCTTTGTAATGGCATCAATTTATGGGTCTCAAGCTGTGCCGAGCAATCTTTCATGAAAGCTCATTTGACACATTATCCCATTTCATTTCAATTTGAACATTTTGTCGGCACTTTTCTTAAGGCACATTAACAATTTAGCAGGCTGTTTTGACAAAGCGGCAATAGAATGTGATGTTGAAGATAACCAGCCAATTACGTGTTTATGATGTAGCTGACAGCAACATGAATCAAAACAGTTATTGTTGGACTTTTCTGTTTTTGTGCATTAGTTCATGATATATGCTTTTGAGTTTATTGTCAGGCTTGAATTTGGAACTTCCCATAAGATGATAAGAATGCAAATGTATATCTTTGGATGCCACTGATTGGAAGATGGCACTCTAATTTTGCAAGCAAGCCTTTCTGTGCAAGTTTTAAAAGGAGGTATCATTGTGGTGTGATGGCCTTCATTAAATGAGGGATCGAGTTCAATGTTGCAGCCATGCGAGACCTTGGTTCTGCCCCACTTGGAATATTGTCTTCAGTTCTGGTCACCTCATTATAGGAAGGATGTGGTGCCATACAGAAGAAATTTACAAGAATGCTGCCTGGATTGGAGCGCACACCTTATGAGGATAGGTTGAGTGAACTTGGTCTTTTCTTCTTAGAGTGACCGAGGATAAGAGGTGACCTGAAAAACATCTATAAGGTGATGAGAGGCTTTGATCTTGTAGGTGGCTAGTGGCTTGATCCCGGGGCTGAAATGGCTAACGAGGGGGTATAGTTTTAGGGTGCTTTGGAGGTTGCTGTCATACCACACAACCAGCAAGGACACTATCAAGATTATCATATTGAAGGTGTAATATTGCAAGAAATTTGTCTTAGTCGGCCACAAGGCAAACAGATTCCTCATCAGCAGAAATGGCCTCTTAGTCAGAGAAATAGAAGCAAAAGAGAGTTCCCCCAAAGTCACCTAGTGTCTGTCGATTCACCTTCAGTGCTTCCGCGGCCTCCGCGGCCACTCAGAATCCATTCCAAACCTTTGACAACCCGAGCTCCAGGCATGAACCTCCAACATGATCAGGAAGGCTTCAGTGCCCTTGACACCCCCTCACACTCCTGTTCCAATACACTTTAGCCAGTCTTGAGCCAGTCTCCGGCAATCTCCAGCCCAGTGCCAGTCCTTTCACTACAGTCACCAGCAGCCCACAGCCTGCTTCGAGTTACCGACAGCCTGCGACTTGTATCTTCTTCAGCTGCAGAGCCCCTCAGAGGTCCGCCATCATGGTTATCATTCCCATGGGTCATCTCCTCTGCTTCTCCTCAAATGGGGGGAGGGGTGGTCCTGTTTTCTGGGGTGCTGTGCCAGTCCTCTTCTTCCCCAGAGTCTACAACCCCTCGAGGCTGTTGCTGAGCATAGACGTCGCCTCTAGTGTCACTAGGGGGTGTGGGGGTGCAGACCACACCGGGTGACACCATCAGAGGGGGTGACATGAAAATGACTCTATAAAATTTTTGTGCAGTGTTTTAGCAGAAATTTATTATTTTTTATAAAAATATCCATGTAGTTAATTATAACAACAAAAGCATTTTTCATAAGCCCAGATTACATGTATCAATTATACCTACAAGGCTAAAACTCTATGCTAATTTACATTTTGAATCTTTTAATGTGCACCAGTCAAAGCCCCCTCCCACCCCCCCAATCCTGCTCAATACTGCCACCAACCCAGACGTACAATTAACTCACAGGGGGGCAGTGACACCATGAGTTACCACACTGGGTGACACCAACCCTAGTGACACCACTGAGCGCCATCATCTTGGGGTCAAACTGTGTGATCACAGGATTTTAAAATAACTCACCATTGTCTCCTTTAGCAGGCTGTTAAAGCCTATACGGAGCCGTTGGTAGTTGGACTGGATGGTAGATCTCTGCAGAGGAGCACTATGTCTCCTCTCCTCACTCTCTGCGGGTCTGTACCAGCAGCAACGCTGTTACGATGGTGCTTTGCCATTCTCAAACTCCTTAGGAAGTGTAGGCACTGCTCTACCTTCCTGACCTATTGTGCATCCAGGACAGGTTGTTTTTAAATGGACGGAAAAAAATGTTGTACTCCCCACTCTCTACAAATGTAATGGGGAGTGGTCCTTCGTCCTCCTGAAGTCTGTGATCATCTCCTTTGTCTTGTCCACACTGAGTCTCAAGTTATTGCTCTTGTGCAAGCATTTCAACCTCCTTTCTGTAAGCTGACTCATCAGTGTTGCCAAAGAAGCTAATTACCATGCTGTGGTGCACCCAGAAAGTCTGCTTTCAATGTTGCACCTTGTAGACGTAGTTGATGGACAAGGAGAACATCCTGTATTCCATCTTATTATTTGGTAGCTAGCCCACTATGTGGTGTTATCGACAAATATGAAATGGAATTGGAATGATATGTAACTGCACAGTCATGGGTGTAGATGGAGTATAATAAGAGACTGAATATATAATTTTAAAATTTCTTCAATTAATTTTTTTTAAAAATAGACATACAGCACGGTAACAGCCAATTCAGCCCTACGAGTCCATGCCACCCAAATTGTACCCCATTAACCTACGCTCCAGTACATTTTTGAAGGGTGGGAGGAAACCGGAGAATCTGGAGAAAACCCACACAGACATGGGGAGAATGTACAAACTCCTTGCAGACAGCATGGGATTCAAACCCAGGCCTGGTCGAGATCACTGGCGCTGTAAAGCTTTGCACTAACCACTATGCCAACCATGCCATCCTATCCTTGAGAAGCATCAGTGTTGAGTGTGATTATGGAGATATTGTTACCCATCTTAACTGATTGCAGTCAATTAGACAACAAGCCAATGCACCACTTACAGAGAGGTTCATCAAGACCTAGATCCTGAAGTTTGGGAATGAGTTTATTGGGGACTGTGATATTGAAGTCATGTAGTCCTTGAACAAGTCTAACATTGATGTTCTTGTTTGTACAATAGGAAAATTGTTGTGGGTCAAGGCTGGCTGAGAGGCTGGAGCTGATGTCACCCATGATTGACCTCTTAATGCCTTTCACGATGGTGGTGTCATCAGCCCTGTAAATGTGCTTTTCGTCACAACCTATGAGATAGTTCCTTCTTGAAGACATAGGAGCTCTATAACTACAAAGTAGGAAGGAGATATAATACTATGACCTCACCATCTCTTTAACCAAGAAGCAGGTAGATGCTTTCTCCAGATTGAGACATTACATGGTGCAGGTTTAGACATTGCAAGGACTTTGTTCCATTTTCCACTGCTAACCACCAACTTGGTTTGTTGCGGACCAATTAAAAATATTGGCTTATTAAAGTTATAATTATACAGTTTACATCAAGCTATCAAAATTCTCTTTACTTTCATAGCTCAATGATATATCAAGGCTAAATTCAAGTCAGATCCAGTAGAATAATCAAATGAAAAATCATCTTAGAACTATAAAGCACTACATCACAGAAAATGGGCCATTTAGCCCTTCTAGTCTGTGCCAAAACGTCATTCCGCTAGTCCCACTGACCTGCACCCATTCCATCACCCTCCAGACCCCTCCCATCCATGTATCTAACCAATTTATTCTTAGAACATATGAGAAGCCCGCATTTACCATGTTAGATGAAAGCCCGTTCCATAGTCCCATCACTCTCTGAGTGAAGAGGTTCCTCCTAATGTTCCCACTAAACCTTTCCCCTTTCACCCTAAAGCCATGATCTCTGTATTTATCTCTCACAATCTGTGGAAAGAGCCTACTCATGTTTATTAATTTTGTAAACCTCTAACAAATCTCCCCTCATTTTTCTGCACTCCAAGGAATAAAGTCTAACCTGTTTAATCATTCCCTGTAACTTAACTCAACTCCTGAAGACCCAACAACATCCTAGTAAGTCTTCTCTGCATTATCTCAATCTTACTGATATTCTTCCTGTAGTTTGGTGACCAGATATACACACAATACTCCAAATATGGCCTCACCAATGTCTTATACAACCTCACCATAACATCTCAACTCCTGTACTCAATACTTTGATTTATGAAGGCTAAGCTTTATTTACCACCCTATCTGCATGTGACATCACTTTCAGGGAATTATGTATCTTTATTCCCAGATCCCTTTGTTCCTCCGACACCTCAGTACCCTACCATTTACTATGTAATTTCTACCTTAGTTTGTCCTTCCAAAATGCAACATCTCTCGCTTGTCTACATTAAATTCCATCTGCCATTTTCTGGCCTATTTTGCCTGTTAGTCCAGATCCCTCTACAAGCTATGAAAGCCTTCCTCTCTGTCCACAATGCCCTCAATCTTAGTGTCATCAGAAAACTTGCTGATCCAATTTCCCACATTATCATCCAGATCATTGATATAGACAACCAACAACAATGGTCCCAGCACCGATCCTTGAGGCACATCAATAGTCTCAGGCCTCCAGTCTGAGAAGCAATCATCTACCTCCTCTCTCTGCCACTCTTCTCCCATTCAGCCAATTTCAAATCCAGTTTACAACCTCTCCATGTCTGAACTTTCTTAACTAACCTTCCATGTGAGATCCTTTCTCATTTCCACAAAATTGCTTTTTCTCCAATTTAGAAACTTAACTCGAGGACCAGACCTTTCCTTATTTGTAATTAACTTGAAACTAATAACATTATGATCACAGGACCCTAAATATTTGCCTACACATAGGTATGTCACCTGACCTGTCTGGTTCCCTGGTAGGAGATCAAGTATTGCATCCTGTCTTATTGGTACCTCTAAAACTGATTTAGAAAACTTTCCTGAGCCTATTTAATAAGCTCCAAGCCATCTTACCCTTTTACTGTATGGGAGTCCCAGTCAATATGTGGAAAGTTAAATTCTCCAACTATCACAACTTTCTGTTCCTTACATCGGTCCGCTATCTCTCGACAGATTTTCTCCTCCAATTCTCTCTATCGTTGTTTAAGATTCCATTTCCTAACCCTGTTATATATTATACTTTTCATTTTGCTTTTTGGGCTTGTGATTTTAATGAGTACTTCTGGAGTAAAATATGAAGGTCGTCCTGCTTAGTGTAACAGCTAGCACAACACTTACAGTGCCAACGACCTAGGTTCAAATCTGCCGCTGTCTGTAAGGAGTTTGTACGTTCTCCCCATATCTTCATGGGTTTCCTGTGGGGACTCCTGTTTCCTCCCACCCTTCAAACCATACCTGGGGTTGTAGATTAAACTGGGTGTAGTTGAGCAGCACATGTTTAAATGGCCAGAAACACCTTCTTCCATGGTGTAAATAAATAAAAAAAGGTTGTAGAGTCATTTGACCTTTATTTGACTGAACTAAAAATATTAATTGCAGTTCACAGCTCTTTTATCCATTGATGAGAGCATGAAATTAATGTGATAGTCTATTTTTGCATTATGTCAAAATATATCATATGAAAAGACCATACCCTGCAGCAATTATCTTGCCATTTGTCTCTTTTAGGCATTACTTGAAACTCAAAATCTATTGCGAACCCAAATTCCAAACTTCACCTTCAACCTTGGATATTCTGGAAAATTCTACCATACAGGTGAGAATGTACACAAATAAGCAATTCAATTCTGACCGTTTTTATAACTTTGAAGCCTTGTGTCCCAAAGAAATGTTTGCATTCGGATAGGGCTGTTATCGAGAAAAATCTCAGGAATTGCAAAGCATAGAATAAAGCCACCACCATTCACAACAGGAGCTGCCATGTAGGCCACCGCCCGTTTAAAGAGGGCCATGGGCCGAAATCATTAAATACTTATGTATTTTATGTAGTTGGTAGGAGGGAAGAGCGGAAGAAACCCACTAAACTTGACTGCTTCACAGGGAAGGGGGCTCATAAACTCTTGAGAGTAACATGGAAGTCTGCAGATTCTGTGATTGTGGTAAAAACAGACCAAAATCTTGGAGGAACTCAGCCGATCTTTTCAGCATCCATAGGAGACAAAGATATATTGCCGACATTCCTTGAAATAAGGCTCAGGCCCGAAACATTGGCAATATATCTTTGGCTCCTATCGATGCTGAAAAGACCAGCTGAGTTTCTCCAGCATTTTGGTCTGTTTTTAATTACCATAAATATTGAGGGCATAGCCAAAAAAAAGGTTTACAAAAGCTGAGTTAATGGGATGAAAGATGAATGGACACTGGGACATGGTTAGAGATTGAGGAGAAATAACTGGAATTGTTGAAATGATGAATTCTAAAATGATTTTTAATGGCATTGAACAGCAATATGGATGGGTTTGCAAAATGTATTGCTAAGATACGGGCCAAACAGCCTAGCTGCTCTGTGCTACTATGTCCCTCCTTCAGTTCATCATTTCATTCCCATCACCATATCCTTTGATCTCTTTTTCCTTCATCTGTTTATCCACCTCCAACCCCATCTCCAGAACACCAACCACCCCCCCCCACTACCAATCAGCTGATCACACTTCACAATCGACTAAGCCCCCCTTCCCTGCTCAACACCAGGCAATATTAATGCAAGGTCTTTACCTGCCTTACGGCAAACTAAAGGAAATGTTGTGCAATATTATTTTGTCTGTTTAATTATCTGACAATAAAAGACTTGAATCTTGAACTACAAAGCACCCTTACCCCACTGCCAGTTCCATCCTCAGTTGCTATTTACATATTCCAGTGACTGATATCCTTTCCCCATCCATCCAAACCATGAAAACAAAACAGCCATAGAACATAGAACAGTATAGCACAGTATAGTCCCTTCAGGCCATGTGGTGCTGACCTTTAGACCCTGCCTTCCACGTAACCCTCCACAGACGTAAGGCTCACTGGTCAATAATTACCTAGACTTTCCTTATGATCTTTTTTGAACAAGGGGGCAACATTTGCCACCCTCCAATCCTCCAGTACCATTCCTATGGATAATGAGGACACAGCGATCCTAGCCAGATGCTCAGCAATCTCCTCCCTCTCGTCATGGAGCAGTCTGGGGAATATTCCATCAAGCCCCGGGGACTTATCCGTCGTGATACATTTTAACTGCTTCAACACATTCTCTCTCTTAATACCAATATGTTCTCGAACATTTACCCCACCCATATTGTCCTCACCGTCATCAAGATCCCTCTCTTCGGTGAATACTGAAGATAAGTATTCATTGAGGACTTCACCCACTTCCACAGCCTCCAGGCATATCTTCCCACTTTTATCTCCTACCTTCACTCCTGTCATTGTTTATTCTTCACATATACATAAAACATCTTGGGGTTCTTAAACCTACATGCCAAAGCCTTCTCATGCCCTCTTCAAGCTCTCCTAAGTCCTTTCTTAAGTTCTATCCGGCAACCATATATTTCTCATGAGCCCTTCCTGTTTACTGCTTCCTATATCCAACATATGCTTCCTTCTTCCCTTACCTGTTTTGCCATGTTTCCCTTTTCCTACCATCTTTTCCTTGTCCCAGTTGTACAAACCTATCCTGACCCACTCTTATCAATTCTCTCCTTGGTCCCCTCCATCCGGATCCCCCATCCAAAGCCCCATCTCAAGCTGCTCCTTGGTATGACCCCCAGGACCTGATTTGAATTCCCTTATATGCAGTACCATGACATTCCTTTTGTAAATATGGGCTTTTGCTTTTTTTTATGCAAACAAAGAGGGGGTGGGGAGAATCAGTAGGCCAAGCAACATCCACAGAGAGAAATGAAGAGTCAACATTTTGGATCAGTTTCCCTTTGACCCAAAACATTTGCCCCTTTTACACAGAGATCCCACTAAATTGGCATGTCAATGGCCCATGTTTAAAGCCAGGTCGGGTCAGATCGGAGCGTTCACACTGAACAGAGAAAAGCTGGTTCAGTGCGACCTTTTACATAGGGACTCGGCATCCCGCTGCAAAAGGAGGCGGGACCTGCAACATTACAGCGTCAGTGTTCCAGCAAGGCAGGGAAGCCTTTTACACTGGATCTGATGCGAAACGCATTGGCTCTGATACTACCTACATTGGCGGGTAAGTAGCGGGACGAAAATGATCCCCCATGGTCGCGTTCACACAGGTAACTGAAATGGTAAATAGGTGGTAAATCACCTTCTTTCAAGGGCAGTATAAAAGGGCCAGACACTCCATGGATGTGACCCAACCTATCAAATTCCACTACCTTCTCTTTGTTTGCTCAAGATTTCAGCGTCTGAAGATTTTGTATTTCCCAATGTATTTTTTATGGCCTGGAATGCACTGAGCATGGGAAGCAAGCATTATGGCAGTTTTCAAAAGGGAATTAGGTAAATACTTGAAGGGAAAAGACAATAGATACAAGGCAGGAACCATGGCCAATTGGTTAGCTCTGCAAGGCACAGTTAACATAGCAGTTAGTGTTATGCTATTGCAACACCCACAAAATAAACAAAATAGAGAGAGTGCAGAGAAGGTTCACGAGAATGTTGACAGGATTTCAGGGTCTGAGTTACAGGGAAAGGTTGTGCAGACTGGGGCTTTTTTCTCTGGAGCGTAGAAGATTGAGAGGGGACTTGATAGAGGTGTTTAAGATTTTAAAAGGGACAGTCAGAGTAAATGTGGATAGGCTTTTTCAATTAAGAAAGGGGAAGATTCAAACTAGAGGACATGGTTTAAGATTGAAGGGGGAAAATTATAAGGGGAACATGAGGGGAAATTTCTTTACACAGAGGGTCGTGGGGATGTGGAATGAGCTTCCAGCAGACGTGGTCGAGGCGGGATCATTGGTTACATTTAAGGAAAGACTGGATCGTTACATGGATAGGATGGGACTAGAGGGGTATGGACCGGGTGCTGGTCAGTGGGACTAGGAGGATGGGGATTTGCTACGGCATGGACTTGTAGGGCCGAACTGGCCTGTTCTGTGCTGTAAGTGGTTATATGGTTATATAACACCAGTAACTGGGGTTCGAATTTGGTGCTGCCTGTAAAGAAATTGAATGTTCTTCCTGTGGCTTGCATGGGTTTTCTCCTGGTATCTGGTTTTGTCCCATCCTCCAAAATGTACAGGGTGCATAAGTTAATTGGGTGTAATTGGGGCATATATTTCAGTGGCCGGAATGGGTTTCTACTATAGAAATTAAAAACATAGTTAAAATGAAGCTTCATCAGTGCTTTGGCCACTTGCCTGAGATCCACCCTGGATTGGGCTCCATAACACCTGGAAGGCCGTTGGCAGGAGACAAGGCTGTGGGTGGAGCCTCACTTCCTGTCAAAGGCTGTGAGGCCATTGGAAAAGTTGCAATTAACTCTAATATTCAAAGATATTTAAACACAGAGTAATTAATTGTTTTAAATCATTTAAAATATAGATGTCCTTTTAAAAATAAATGTATCAAGATAGATTTAGAACTTATAAACAATTAAATGCACTACACAAAGTCAAATAAATTAACAAATACATCACTTTACTTAAATTGTACTTCCTAATCTACAGATCATGAATTCCCATGCAATTGAGTGGCAATCTCATCCCACACCAGACTGGCTTCAGGGTTCCCACCTGAAATGTTGACGGACCATTTTTGCCCATGGTCCTTTCCCGACCAACTAATGTTTTCAGCAGTTCCTTGTTTGCTCAATATTCCAGCACCTACAATCTTTGCATTTCCTTGTACCTGATATTCTTGTTGGTGTAGGTCCACACAGGCAGGTTCCCTGGCATTTGGCTCTCAGTCCATCCATCCCAGACCTATAGCAGGTTGTGGAGGTTCAGTTATTGCCAGATTGTCAGCCAACAGCTCCTTATTACAGCTGGTACAGCCAATAAAGTTTAAAAATGAAATTTGTTTCCTTTAATTGACCAAGGCTCTGAACTTCTTACATTATATGTTCCCATTCCACATTTTAAGTAACTTTATTTATTAACTGAAGCAGGTTTTTAAAAAAAAATGATCTAATCTCTTTTATGGAGCATAATTTACAGATCTTAGATAGGTCAACAAGTGAGATATAAAGAGATGAGTAGTGCTGTACATATCTTAAATTTAAATTTTTGACATTTTAAATTTAGACTTACAGCACGGTAACAGGCCCTCCCAGCCCAAACCCACCAAATTAACCTACAGTCCCTAAAAGTTTTTGGAGGGTGGGATGAAACTAGACCACCCGGAGGAAACCCACACAAACACAGCGAAAACATAGAAACTCCTTACAGACAGCGCCAGATTCAAGTGTGAGAAATCTAAATATAATGGCCCCGTAAATGCGCCAGTAGATAAAAGCTGCTTACTTTGCCAACTTCTGACCGTGGTTCAGGTGAAACATTTGTTGCCTCTAGTCTTGACCATTCCATACTCTCATGGCCATCTCCCATTTTACATTCCATAATTGAGGAAGCAAAACTCGATTGCCAGGTCCTTTCTAAATGTAATGTTTAAATTTAGACTTACAGCACGGCAACAGGCCATTTCAGCCCACAAGCCCATGCTGCCCAATTACACCCAATTAACCTACAACCCCCAGTGTTTCCTGCACCAAGTGTTGTTGGTCCATCACTCTGTGCTTGCTGACCAACACTGGCTCATCCTTTATAGTCCTCTTCCTTGTTCGAAACCCCCGGTTATGCCTTGTCTTTGTAGCTTTTTTTTTCAGATTTGTAACCTTCCAAGGTGTCTGAAATACCAGAATTCTTCTTACACATCCCCAACTTGTATTACTGAATCAATTATGGGGATGTGCCTGCACCAATCAAGGGACTTAGCTCTGAAAATTCCTTTGAACGTTCACCATCTCTCTTTTTCCATTTTCCCTATACAATGTAAAATCATGAGGGGAAGGGTTTCAGTGAATAGTCACAATTTTTTTCAGCTGTGTAGGGGAGCCTAAAACTCAAGGGCAGAGATTTAAGATGAAAGGGGAAAGATTTAAAAAGGACCTAAGGGGTATTTTTTTTTCACACAGAGGGCAATGGGTATGTGGAACAAGTCGCCAGAGGAAAGAGTGGTGTAGCTGTATGATTTAATGGGATTTCAGCAAGTATGTGGAAAAGGGTCTGTTTCAAGATCAAACCAGCAACCACAAAGAAGGCACATCACACAGGGTAAAGGTGAACAATTACTTTAATAACAAAAATTCACCTTCAAACTTTAATTCAAAATTCCCCCTTTTATATCACTTCTTACTATGCAAATTTCTATAACAGTGTAAAACTAACAAATTCCCCAGCCTAAATAAAATATATGTAATCAAAGTCTAAATTATATTTCCAACCAGCCCACATAAAAAAAACAGACACCAAACACATAGGACTCACAAAACTTGATTACAATCGAAGTAAAGATCATAAACAAAATTCAGTTTGTTTGGTAAACTGAAGCCAAAAGATCTTTTAGAGAGAGAGAGAGAGAGAGAGAGAGAGAGAGAGAGAGAGAGAGAGAGAGAGAGAGAGAGAGAGAGAGAAAGAGAGAGAGAGAGAGAGAGAGCACAAAATTCGAAGTGATCTTTTTGTGTCGCTTGGTCCGGATCCTTCTGGCTGCCTTCGGAATGTTCATCCCTTTTAAAATGCCCAACATTCTAAACTGCCTTCCAGACAATGACTCATGTTTTGGGCCTCCTTCCACTCCACACCCACACCCAGAGGTGGTTTGTCATCCAAGTCCAGAAATTTCTAGATCATCTTCTGCGCATGCCCAGTCCTTCTCCCACTCTCTCTCTCACTCTCAGCAGTCCACCTTCACCTTGGCTCTCTAAGGCAAACTGTCACTTTCCAACACAAAACCACACAACATATAGGCCAATAGACAACACAGAACTCTGTAGCAGGGCCAAACACAGTAAAATGGGACAAGTTGGCCGGCATGAACAAACTGGACTGTATAAATCTATGGTCATACTCAAATAGTTTCCTAATATTTTGTCCAAAACATCATTATGAAATTCCTTGTGGCAACCTTCTGGCATCTGGAACCAGGAATCAAATCCCTGGGTATCAACATCTCTGAAGATCTGTCCTGGGCCCTCCATGTTGATGCAGTCATCAGTAGCTATACTTCATGAGGAGTTTGAGGAGATTTGGTGTGTCACCAAGACTCTCAAAAATTTATGCAGGTGCACCGTGGAGAGCATTCTGGCTGGCTGCATCAATGTCTGGTTTGGAGGTGCCAATGCACAGGACAGGAAGAAACTACAGAGAGTTGTTAATTCAGCCTGTGACATCATAGGTATCAATCTTCCCTCCATCAAAGACATCTACAAGAGGTGGTATCTAAAGAAAGCAGTCTCTATCCTCAAGGACCTTCACCACCCAGGCCCATACCCTCTTCATACTGCTAGTATCAGGGAAAAGGTAAAGAGCCTGAAGATAAACACCCAGTGGCACAAGGACAGCTTCCCCTCTGCTATCAAATTTCTGGATAGACAATGAATCGCAGACACTTTCTCTGATTTTCTTTCACTATTGATTTTTTATGTGTAATTTATAGCAATATTTGCAATGTGATGATGCTGTTGCAAAACATCAAATGTCGTGACATGTTCATGACAATAAATTCTGGTTCTGATCCAACCTCTCTAAAATTCTGATCTCAAAATTTACAAACTTCAGAATTATATATTCCCAGTGACAGGGGTTTATGAATGTTTGGGTTAGGAAAGGCCGTCTGTTCCATGTTCTGTTCCACTGCCTTGTTATCTCTATGGAGCAGTCACTTTGATTTGCTGATCCAAACAGATTTGGTTGCTATAGGAATGTTCTGAAAGTGAGACAGATTTTTCTGATGTCAGGCAATTTCTTGAGATAGTACATAGCAGATAATATTACACAAACTTGCCTTCTGCCTGCCATAGGCAGCCAAAGAGCCACCATTAGGGTCGCCCAGAACCCTTTATGGTACCAGTGAAAGAGAAGCAAAAGAGAGTCCCACGCTGAGTCTCCGTGAATTTGTCTCCAGCACTCCTGCAACAACTGCAGCCGCACAGACTCCTGTTCAGTCCATGAGCAACCTGAGCTCCAGATTCAAATCACCAGGGTGATCAGGAAGCCCTCAGCACCCCCTCGAATTCCAGTTCCAGTACCTGGTTAGCATGGGCCAGTCTCCAGCAGCCCTCTGCCTGGGTAGGCCCCTCAGCTGATAATTCCTTTCATCACCACCGTGGTCACCAGCCTGTTGGGTCATCTCCTCAAACGGGGATGTTCTTGTAGTCAGGGAAAAGTAGGCATAGTCGGCAAAATGATTTTCACAATGGGAATCTCACTTTAGTTCACGAGCTTTGTGAAGATGGAGATGGCAATGGAGGACATCAGGAGTCAGACAGATCCATCAACATGGGCAGAGAGGCAGACAATATTGAAAAGATCTACAGACTGACTCCAAAGTATTTCTTGTGAGCTTTCTAATCGTAGGTCAACCAAATGTATGAGAATCAAAAGAACAGAAGGATGTGCTACGAGGGCTGGATGAAGTGTATAGTTTGGAGGCTTCTAAATTAAGTTAAATTTAGACCTACAGCATGTTAACAGGCCCTTCCATCCTATGAGCGCATGATACCAAAATACCCCAACTGACCTACAACCCCTGTACATTTTTGCAGGATGAGGAAACCCACGCAGACACAGGGAGAATGTACAATCTCCATACAGAGAGTTCCGGATTCAAACCTGGGTTGCTAACGCTGTAATAGGCATTGCTCTAACCCAGTGGTGCTCAACCTTTCTGCTTCCACTCACATACCAGTTTAAGTAATCCCTATGCTCTGTGATTAGTAAGGAATTGGTTAAGATGGCATGGGAAGGGAAGGTTGAGAACCACTGCTCTAGACCCAGTTGTTACTGAAATGTTTTACTTGAGAAAAATTGTCATTGGCCCATTTCCTTTGGAGGTCTGAACCTGTGCACATAATGAGTCCATTAGATACGATTAAAACAGTGGTTTTCAAACATTTTTCTTTTCACCCACATACCACCTTAAGCAAACCCTTACTAACCACAGAGCCCCTATGGCATAGGGATTACTTAAAGTGGTATGTGAGTAGAAGGAAAAGGTTGACAACTACTGCTCAATCAATAACCATGCCGCCCAATATTAATACAGGTTTAGTCCAGTTAGGCTGAGTGATCAATTTCTGTGTTGATATGTAAATCATCTGGTGTCTGACTAATCTTTTCTTCAACCCCCTTCTTTTTCAATGTGAATGCCTCGCTTTATTTGATTTTGCGTATTGAAAGGGAGCATTTTGCTCCACCCAGTCTTTAATTTACAAGAAGTTCATAGTCATCTTATTTTTTTTGCCAAAATGCATCATCGATCACCAAGTGTTTACAAGACTGGTGGGAAGACATATTTATGATGTTCAACTTTCCAGTAAATTGCTAAGGTCCAAATCGGCGGCACGGTGGGCGTAGCAGTTAGCGCAATTCCTTTACAGCGCCAGTGATTGGGACAGGGGTTCAAATCCTGTGCTCTGTATGGAGCCTGTATGTGTCTCCCAATGTCTGTGTGGGCTTCCCCACTCCTGATTTCCTCCCACTGTTGAAATGTACTGGGGTGTAGGTTATTTGGATGTAATTTGGGTGGCACGGAAATGGCCTCTAACTGTGCTGGGTGTCTAAATTTAAATCGAACAGGGAAAGTGATTCCCAACTATTATTTTGCCCTGTTGCAAAATAGTTGTATTTTTCACTGTTTTCTCCATTGTGGTAATGTGGAAAGAAATAATCAAAAGGACAACAATTTAATACTCCTTAATTCAAGTTCAAGTTTTAAGTTCAAATTTATTGTCATTAAATTACATTTTTCTTTAATTTCATCTATCTCCATTGCTTCTGCTCCCGGGTTTCCCATTCCAGAGCATCCCAAGATGCCTTCCTTCTTCAAATGGCATGGCTTCCCCTCTACTGCCCTGACCTACATCTCCTCCATTTTCCACAGATCTAGTCTGGTGCCCTCCACCCCAAGACACAACAAGGATAAGATTCCCCTTGTCCTTACCCACACCCTGCCAGCCTCAGCATCCAACATATTCTGCCATAATTTCTGGTAGCTACAACATGATCCTACCAGTGGTCAGATCTTCCCTTCCCCTCTCCATTTTCTGCAAGGACTGCCCCTCTGGGACTCCCTCATCTACTCATCCCATCCCACTAATTTCCCCTTGGCACCTACCCCTGTGACCACAGGAAATGCTATATATCTACCCACACTCTGCCCTCAGCACCATTCGAGACCCCAGCCAGTCCTTCCAAGGGAAGCAACACTTCACTTGTGAATCTGCATCCAGTAGCTCCCATTGTGGCCTCCTCCACACAAGAGAGACCAAGCGCAGACTGGGAGATCATTTCATTGAGCACTTTTGGCCAATCTGCTGCAATAGCATAGACCTCCCAGCGATCAACCATTTTATTTGCACACTCCATTCATTACGTCATGCACTGCCAAAGTAAGGTAACCTGCAAATCGGAGGAACAATATTAAGCACTCTCCAACCAGACGGCATTAACATTACCTTCTCCAATTTCCATTAAACCCCTTCCCCAATGCTCTCTTTTTCCCTATCTCTGTCTCCTTTCCTTAGCTCACCACTCCCTTTTCTTCCCTCCCCTATCAGAGAGCTACCCTTCCCCTATCAGTTTCTTTCTCTTCTACTCTCCCATCTATATCCACCTGCCATATGGCCTCTTACCTGTCAGCCTGTGCACCCCCTGCCCCTTCTTCCCTGTTCTCTCCTCACCCTCCACCCCCCCCATCCTTTTTTTCAGGTGGCTGTCTGTTTTTTGTTCATATTTTGATGAAAGACTCAGGCGCAAAACCTGGGTTGGCCTTTACATCCTCTGGATGCTGGGTGTCCTGCTGAGTTTCTCCAGCACATTTGGGGTCTGCACTTCAACCCCAGCATTTGCAGATTATCTTGTTTAACTTTATGTTAAATTGTAGCAGATGTGCAAGCTATATCTCCCGTGTTGCCAGCTATTTCCTTTTGACTCAGCCTTCTCACATAGACATATCTCACCCTCAGCCTTATCCATTGCCAAAGAACAACATATCATACTTGTAGCCTGGATAGCCATAAACTCAATGGCATGAACTTTGAGACTGCAGATGCTGGATCTCACCACTTGGCACATCGACCTCTTCCCGCCTTCTGTAAAGATTGTTCTCTCAAGTGAGTCCCTTGTCCCCCCTCCTCACCAATGCCCACATTACCTCCCAGACCCTTACCATGCAACAACAGGAAGTGTAACACTTGTTCTGCATCTCCTCCCACTCTACCATCCAGGTTCCCAAGGAGCCCTTCCACGTGAGGCAAAGATTTACACGCACCTCCTCTTACCTGCATCAAGTGCTCCTGAAGGAGCCTCCAGTGCATTAGTGACTTGTGATCTGTTTCACAGAGCATCTACGTTCTGTTCACATGGGCATCACAAGATCCGGTGGCATGTTAACTCCTCTTCCTCTTTCTTTATACCACCATTCTCTCCTTCTGTACATAACAAATTCCAGCACTGGCAGCTGCTGGCTTTGAATCACCTACCTCATTCCAAATGACGTATCTTTCATCACCTGATCCCTTTGTTTGACATCTACCAATCTCCTACCTCTGTCCATAGCATTTTGCCTCTGCCTGGTTCACCAATCCCACATGGGGTCCTGTCGCGCTGCTCCCACCCTCTCCTCCTTACTCTGGTTTCTCTTCTATGTTTAATGTCTCAATAAAAGCTTTTAGCTCAAAATTTCAAGCATTCTTCTTCTCCCACGGACCTATTGAGTGCCTCCAGCAGATTCAGTGCGGGCATTTACATCGATTTTCCCAATATTGATTCGCCCCCCCCCCCCCCACCCTTAATCCAATTGCACTTTTCTCACCTGTCCTTTTGCGACCACAACATGGAGGCAGAAATGGGCCATTCAGCCCATTGAGTCGGCTCGGCCATTCAATCATGAGCTGATCCATATTTCCGCTCAGCCCCACTGCCCAGCCATTAGTCTCGATAAAGGAGCCCTACCCGAAATAGTGGTTAACCATTTTTCTCCGTAGACATTGCCTGAATTCAACTTCCCATTTCTCATGAAACCTTGCACATTTTGCCCTTTCAAGATGCCGACTATATCTCGACAGCTTGGTCAAGGAGCAATGAGGTTCTCGATGAAGAAAAACCTCTTTTTCCAATGATCCCCAGACCATGTTAATATGGCAATGGTGTGACAAACACCCATGCCTCCCAAAACTTTATCATCCTCAATTCCATTACACCATTAGATATCGGAGCGGAGCAGAAGTAGACCATTTGGCCTGTCAAGTGCATTCTGCCATTCCATCAGGAGCTGATCTATTCTCCCACTCAGCCCCAAGCCCTGCCTTCTCCCCATAACTTTTTTAAACCCTGACTATCAGTCTCTGCCTTAAATACACTCAATGACCTGGCCTCAATAGCCACCAACAATAGTAAATCCCAGAGGCTTACCATTCTCTGGCTAAAGAAATTCCTCCACATCTCTGTCTTAAAAGGGTGCCCTTCAATCTCTTGCCCTAGATTCCCCTACCACTGGAAACAACTTTGCCACATCTTCCCTGTCTAGGCCTTTTAACATTTGAAATGCTTCCACGAGGTCCCCCCTCATTCTTCTGAACTCTAAGGAGTAGAGCCCAAGAACCGTCAAATGTTCCTCATATGCTAATCTCTTCATTCCAGGAATCATTCTTGTGAATCTTCTCTAAACCCTCTCCAATGCCAGCACATCCTTTCTGAAATAAGGAGCTTGAAACTGTACCCCGTACTCCAAGTGAGGCCTCATCAGTACCTTATAAGCTCTCAACATCACATTCCCGCTCTTATATCCTACTCCTCTTGATATGAATGCCAACACTGGATTTGCCTTCATCACCATGTTGTTCCAGGAAGGGTTGAATTATCAGGACCTGAACTTCGATTCTGCTTCCACAACTGACTGGTGTATAATTTTCAGGGATGCTCGCAGAAGATGAAGGTGATGATATGCTGCTCAAGTACGTGAATAAATTTTGGTGGTTCCCGCACATGTGGAGTCACATGCAGCCTCATCTCTTCCACAATGAATCGGTGTTGGCTGACCAAATGATTCTCAACAAGGAGTTTGCATTGGTGAGTACGTTGGTCTGAGATCTTTGTTCATGAACTAAATTTGAAAGAATTTATAGGAGGTGAGCATAATATTGTTAAAGATACTCTTGATTGTGAGTAGGAACAAAGGATGTGATCATTAAGGAATTCTGCACCTCTTAAATTCATATATCAGGATTAGATTTTGAGGGAACAAACTTTGATAGATTTCTATCATCATTAAATGAGTTGTTCTTATTCACTTTCCATCACACATGCACCTATGGGAGCAGAAGTACACATGATTATGATTAGTTAAATAAAGTAACCATCAACTCAATAGAACACAAATGTGAAATTTAAGTAATACCTTTTTTTGTTAATACAGTTAGAATATGGTAGGCTCACTCAAAAGGTCATGAGGCATGGAATCCATAGAATTTTGGCTGCTTGGAATCAAAATTGGCTTGCCGACAGAAGGCAGAAGAACGTAATCTGCTTGGAGGTCGGTGACAAGTGGCTTTCCACAGGAATCATCTCTGATACCCCTGCTCTTTGTGAATTTTATAAATAACTAGGACAAAGCAGTGGAGGTGGGGTGGGGGGGGGGGGGGGTGAGTCAGTATGTTTGCAGATGACACTAAGGTTTGAGGTGTTATGGAGAGTGTAGTTACAACAGAATATGAAAAGGCTGCCAAGTTGGGGGGAGAGTGCAGATTGAGTTCAATCTGCATAAGCGTGTAGTGATGCACTTTCGAAGGTCGAACTTGAAGACAGAGTACATTGTCAACGGGAGGATTCTTAATGGTGTGGAGGAACAGTATGATTTTGGGGTTCAGATCCATGAATCCCTTCAGGATGCCATGCAAGTATCAGTGGGTCAGAGTGTCGTGTATGGCTCACAGCTAACAGGCCATTTAAAGTGCTGAAGGAGATAAATAAAGGCATTATCTCCCAATAAAAGGAGAATAATTTATTTGGAACATTGCAGTGAATGCAATACACATGCATTTTCTTGTCTCTGTGATCAACGCTTTTTGATCCTAGATTACCAACTCGGCGGCACGGTTAGTGTAGCGGCTGTCGCAACACTGTTACAGGACCAACGATTGGGACCAGGGTTCAAATTTGGTGCTATCTGTCAGGAATATGTATGTTCTCTCTACATCTGTGTGGGTTTTCCCCAAGGGGCTCCGGTTTCCTCCCACTCTTCAAATGTACCGGGGGTTTTAGGTCAATTGGGAGTAATAGGGCAGCACTGGCCAAAATGGCCTGTTTCTGTGCTATATGTCTAAATTTAAAAAAATTTTGCCCAGTTGCAGATTGAGGTTTTGCTCAGTACTTTGATGTTCATGGCTAATTACCATTTCTTATAGTGATCAATGTACTAAATTTTCTAAAGTGAGGCAATTTGTCATTTTCTGAATTAAGCTGCTCTCCTCAATGAACTTCACACTGAAGTCTTGCTTTAACCGAAATCACTGCTATATTTATCTTATCCTCCTTGGACTATTTAATCTCTAATTGCATTATATATTTTAGTGGAAATTTTTTATTTTTTTAAATTTAAATTTAAATATGGAGATCCAGCACAGTAACGGGCCCATCTGTCCCCAATCAACCTATAATTCCTGCCCGATTTGAAGGGTGCCGCTGGAGGAAACTCACGCAGACAAGAGGAGAACATACATACTCCTTTTAAACAGCACTGGATTCGAACCAGGATGGCTAGCACTGTAATAGCATTGTTCTAACCATGAAACCAACCATTGTGTATCTCTCCCAATAGACAAAAACTAACTCGCTGATAACCTGTTAGATACATGAATGAAAAATGCACAGAAGTGAAAAAAATACTGAATCAGTATGATACTTGAAAAGCAATGGACTTGAGATTCCATGGAGTTTACTCTGATGTGACTCCTCCAAAACGTGTTCCTCACTGAGGCTTCAATTGGATAGTTGCCAACCTCGTGAGGCTGCAAAACAAATTAACTGTACCGACCCCCTCACCTCCCACTCATCCCAAACCTCACTGTGAAACTTCAAGCATGATCATTGTTGAATTAGTACACACCATGACTACCAGCTCCCCCACATCTCCATCGGGCACACAAAACTCAAAACGGTCAACCAGTTTACCTATCTTGGCTGCACCATTTTATCGAATGAAAGGATCGACAATGAGATAGACAACAGACTCACCAAGGCAAATAGCGCCTTTGGAAGACTACACAAAAGAGTCTGGAAAAACAACCAACTGAGAAACCTCACAAAGATTAGCGTATATAGAGCCGTTGTCATACCCATACTCCTGTTCGGCTCTGAATCATGGGTCCTCTACCGGCATCACCTACGGCTCCTAGAACACTTCCACCAGCGTTGTCTCCGCTCCATCCTCAACATTCATTGGAGCGACTTCATCACCAACATCGAAATACTCGAGATGGCAGAGGCTGACAGCATCGAATCCACGCTGCTGAAGATCCAACTGCGCTGGGTAGGTCACGTCTCCAGAATGGAGGACCATCGCCTTCCCAAGATCGTGTTATATGGCGAGCTCTCCACTGGCCACCGAGACAGAGGTGCACCAAAGAAGAGGTACAAGGACTGCCTAAAGAAATCTCTTGGTGCCTGCCACATTGACCACCGCCAGTGGGCTGATATCGCCTCCAACCGTGCATCTTGGCGCCTCACAGTTCGGCGGGCAGCAATCTCCTTGGAAGAAGACCACAGAGCCCACCTCACTGACAAAATACAAAGGAGGAAAAACCCAACACCCAACCCCAACCAACCAATTTTCCCTTGCAACCGCTGCAACTGTGTCTGCCTGTCCCGCATTGGACTTGTCAGCCACAAACGAGCCTGCAGCTGACGTGGACATTTACCCCTCCATAAATCTTCGTCCGCGAAGCCAAGCCAAATCAAATCATCAATCAAATTAAAATACCACTCAGTACACATATTGTAAGGTTTAATAGGCAACAGATATGTTAGTACAAAGACACAATGCTGGAAAAACTCACCAGTTCAAACAGTGGACCTTAAATCGGCAAAGATAAAGATACATAACCAACGTTTGGGGCTTGAGCCAGTGACAGATTAACCATCAGGCTGAGTAGGCTGAAGCCTTGGGGCCCAGAAGGTAAGGGGATCCCTCAAACAATAACAGAAACGAGAGATACAATAGAAATCATACTTTAACGATGCCAAAGGGAATTAAGCCACAATATTAAAAGTATTTTAAAATTGCAACAACTTGTAGCTTTCAACTCTCCTATCGATCGGCTTTCTCCTATTGACTGAAATCAAAAAGCAACGGGCCTTCTCGCGGCAGCAGCAGCTCAATGGCTGTCACTGTTACCCATAATCCCCCACACAGCTGGGACCACTCTGTCTGTGCCAGCACCAGGGAAACGTGCACGCTTGTCGTCACCTGCCTTCTATCCATCACTACGTGCCCAATTGTCATTAAAGCGTGAATTCCAGCAACCGTAATGATAACGCAGGGAAATATAAATAACCCGTACACTTCAGGAAATGTTATTTTCTATTCAAATACAGTTGCACGGGGATGGGATGTGGGAGTACTGGAAAACTAATGTTAATAAAATTGTTTGATCTGATTTGCCTTCATGTGTCGTGCCTCTTTGAAATAAATACAAGATAAAATCCACTCTTAATGGTAGTGCTGTGGGTGGGCTACTGTTGCTTCAATTTCTTGGCTTCATCTGGCGTTAAGTAAATGGTAATATGGTTGTGAAAGTTGGCTGACCGACAATGGATCCAGCTTCATATCGAAGGTTCTGTTGCCATTCAGTTTCAAGTATCAGGAAATTTAAAGTGCAAATCACAGTTAGTTATAAAATAAAACTGGGGCACAATTGTTATTTTAACTTGGACTTGCTCAGTCTGTAGGAGCCCTCTGAATGACCACGGCCCCTCCCCTCCATGCTTCCCTTTTCCCGGGCCGGCACCAAGCTCACTTTCCATTGACTCGATGCCCAGTTGATCATCAGGAGGCCAGTGATGTGCTTCTGCTGTCAGGTTACGCCGCATGCACCCTGGGAAGTGCAGCGGGTGGGTGAGAAAGGGAGAAGAAGCAGCTGCGTGCACCATCGCGATGCCTCCAGTACCATCATCACTTGGAATGGGCCCTCCCTTGACCCCGCAAAATGCCAGCGTGGCCTTAAAGTGTGTTTGCACCGCCGAGGAGTGAGGGAGTGAAGGATCCATGCATGGATCGGAAGCAGCAAAGATACAGGAGGGCCATTGGGACTTGGGGTGCTGCCAGACCCTTGAGGTGATGATGCTGCGGTGGCTGTGGTGCTGCACCATTCAGCATTGATTGGTCTGGAAGCAGTGGCACTAGGGAGGCATCTGCAGGTGCAGTCTGGGGAAGGGGGTCGGCAGGGACAAGGTGGTGGTGGGTGGGTGAGGGAAGAGGGGGGGTCAGTGGCTTGGCTGGGGAAGGAATTGTGTATTGGGAGATCCTTTGCAGCTCTGAGAGCTTGACTTGTATTTTGGAGTTGGTAAAGTTATCTAAAAGAGGGGTGTCAGATGTTTGGACAGGGGTGCAATTTAAGTACTTGCCATAGGCGCTATTTTTTGTTGATATGCCACTAAGTGGGTAGGCATAGCCAATGGATGCCCTCATCCCCCCACCATGGGGCCTTGCTAAAGCTTAGCCTTGGGGCCTGGGTGGTAGTTATTCTGCCACTGGCTTGAACCCTTCATCAAGGTGCACTGTTTGACCTGCTGAGTTTCTCCAGCATTGAGTTTTTACTTCAACCACGGTGCCTGCAGACTTTTGTGCTTTACTTCAGGTATGTTAGTACGATGGGAGACCTTTTATACCTCCTGTTTAAAGACATGCCAAGTATCAGTGCTTTATTTTAACTCCAGGCAAAGACCAGATGGGCAAAAAGTGGTTTCAATGCATCACTGATCTCGCCAGTAAGAGGCACAAAACACTTTGGAGCTCATACTGGCATTTGGTTGGCAAGCAGTAAGCCCTTCAGCAGGGCCCAAGCTGACTATCAAAGATCAGTCGCTGGGTATTTTCACATCAGTGTTTTTGATGCAGAAGGAATCAAGGGACATGAGGTGAATGCAGGAAAGTGGCACTGAGATATCAGCCATAGTGATAACAAAAGGCAGAGCCAACATGAATGTCTGAATAAATTCCTTCGGCTTCTATTTCTTGTGTCTTACATTCTGTCCTTCCCCACAGTCTGTATATCTCTCTCACGATTCTGGTCCAGATTTTCAGTGCCTTTGTATTTTGGAATTTAGGAGAATGGTTTTATTGAAACAAACAAAGTGGTATGTCAGGCTAGATGCTGGGATATTTCTGCTTGTGATAAGATCTGAAGTGACAAGACACAGTTATGAAGATCTTTTGAATATGTGGTGAATCTCTGGACTTCGATATCCTGGAGGTTTTGAGGCATCAAGATGATGGGGAGAGGGAGAGGCAGGTGGTATTTACAGGTAAAGTAGGTTTTTTTTGAAAGATCGGGTAATTGAAGGGAACGGAGAAGAGGAACCTGACAATGCTTATTAATAAATCCCTGCAGCCAAGGGTCTGTGCCCAAGAGGGTGGCGCCTGTGATCGGTAGTGGGTACCAGAGTTTGTAGACTCCGGGGGGAGCAGTCGACCTATGCAGGGCACAAGAAATGGGAAGAACACCCCCACCCCTCCCCATGGACAAGGAGAAGCTGGGGAGAAAACCCTTCAGAGAACCAGTGAGGGGTTCAGCTGCTGGGGGACTCATACAGGCTGCAAGCGACTATGGTCAGGGGGCCCGCATGGGCTGCTGGAAACTGGCTCATGGGAACCAGGGATTGGAACCAAGATTCAAGAGGGTGCAAATGGCTCCCAAAGGGCCTCAGGCACTGAAGGCCTCCTGATCATGTCATAGGTTTGGATCTGGAGCTCAGGTCGCCAATGGAACCAACAGGGGTCTGTGCAGCTGCAGAGCATTGGAGGTGAATCCGCAGACACTCAATGACACTGAAGGGACTCTCCTTTTTGTCTCTAGGTCCTTTCATGCCAGGCCACATAAACTTATCTTTCATGGAGCAGACCTAAAAGGCTGCTCCAGCGTCGCATTCATGTCAAACGGCTCTTTGTAGCACCCTCCGGATCCGATGGAGGCGGGGCAACTGGTGCTATAGTGCCACCCGTCATAAATACATAGCAGAGTAATGGCCTTCTGCCCTACCCATAATCCCTCATGCAGGAGGAACCACTCTATTTTTCCCAGAAGAGTTACAGCTGCATGAGGGATTATGGGTAGGGAAGACAGCCATTGCTGTGCTGTGTATTGAGCTGCAGAGAGCAGTCCAAAAAGCCAAAGCAGCCCAGTGAGGTGCTGGAGCGGCCAGTGGGGCTTTCACATCCCGCACCAGCCGCCCCCTGATGGCCCCCACCCTGTCAGCCTCCTCTGGTTGCCCCCGCCCTGTCAGCTCCCCCTAGCTTCCCCCACCCTGACGGCCCCCCCCCATCCTGACAGCTCACGCCGGCCGCTCCTGACCTGACGGTTCCTGCCAGCCGCCCCTGCCCTGATGGCCCCCACCCTGAGAGCTCCCGCTGGCTACCCCTGCCCAGCAGCCCCTGCCTTGATGACCCCCGCACACCCCCCCAATCTGACAGCTCCCACTGACTGCCCCTGACTTTATGGCCCCTGCCATTCGCCCCTACCCTGAGGGGGTCATGGATGGAGAGGGGTGAATGGTTGGAAGAGAGGGGCGATGGGTCACTGGCTGACAGCGTCATCGCAATGACGTCAGCCCGCCCCCAACCAGGCGCTTGCAGCAGCTGTTCATTCATGCGAGGCTGGAGTGCAGCGCTCTGCCGCTTATCCTTCCCCCAGAGGGATTGCAGTCAGCACCTTGGAGCCGCCACACCCCATTCATAGAGAATCTGTCTTGACTGCAGGGCTTTTTCTTTTGTTTTCCATTCTCTCTTATTGGAAGGGGTACAAGGTGTCATTAATGGTGACTCCATGCCTGCCTTATGGCAGGTAAATTTAATGTATATCATGTACGTTACATTTTAAATGTATTATTACGTTACAATAAAAAGGAACCTTCAACATTGAAGAGGAGACGAGGCTATGCTGATCAGCCCTGATTATAATGAATGACGGGGAATGCTTGAGAGTTCAATTGATCTTCTTGTGCTGTTATTTCATGTTGTTGTGGTTCACTTACTTTGGTCCTCAGCACTCAGGCCTCTCTGTCTCCCTCTTTCTACCTCTACATGTCACGTGTCACTCTCATTTCCCCTCAATTTCTCTCTATCTCTCTCTCCTATTCACCCTTCTCAGCATAGAGTACCCTTCTCCCTTTCACTGTTCCCCACATGATCAGCAAAGTGTTATTGGAGGGATTCAGCAGGCCAGGCTTCATCCATGGGTCACCTTAATGAAGAGCTCAAACCCAACACCTTCACCGACCATTTCTGTCCATGGATGATGTTCCTCCAGCAATTCTTTGTCCACTCAAGATTTCAGAAGTTGCAGCTTTTGTGTTTCTGTCACTCACTGTTGTCTAGAATCTTAATATTGTGCCATTTCTGAATGTAAATAAGCTTGTGATAAAGTTGTCCATGGGACATTAATACATTCAGTAATTTGTTGTTTCTCATTAATATTGTGTTACAATTGCTGTGAGCCGCTGGTGTCTCAAAATATAGAACATAGAATAGTGCAGCACATTAGAGGCCCTTCTGCCCACAATGTTGTGCCAACCTATATAAACCTACCCAACAATCTAAACTTTCCCTATTTCACAACTATAACCCTCTTTTATTTTTGCATCCATGTACCTGTCAAATAGTTTTAAAATGTTCCTATTGTACCAGCCTCTACCACCACTCCTGACAAATGAATTCTAGGCACCCACTACACTATGTTTAAAAGACTTCTCCCCTAAACTTTCCTCCTCTCACCTTATACAGATGTCCTCTCTTATTTATTACTCTCACCCTGGGAAAAGGTGCTGGCTGTCCACCCTTTCGATCACTTTCTTAATCTTGTAGGCTTCTATTAAGTCATGTCTCATCCTTCTTCTCTCCAAAGAACTTCGTAGGACATGTCCTCCAATCCAGGCAACATCCTGGTAAATCTCCTCTGCACCCTCTCCATAGCTTCCACATCCTTCATGTAATGTGATGACCAGAACTAAATACGATACTCTGTGTGGTATAACCAGCATTTTATAGAGCTGCAACATTGCCTCACGACTCCTGAACTCAATCCCCTGACTATTGAATGACACCATACCTTAAGCCTTCTTAACTACCTCTCTCTGCATCAGCTCATAATGGAATAGCAGAGCAGACGATGGGCTGAATGGCCTACTTCTCCTATATCTTGTGGTCTTACCTTCTCAAACTGCAATGCGAAGTTGAGTGCATTTATTGCAAAGTACTCACCAGTACTTTCATATGAACTGCCTAACAGTATGAGGAAGGCTATACTGGCCTTGGAGGCAGTCCAGAGTTGGTTCACCAGGTTGATACCAGAGATGAGGGGGTTGACCTATGAGAAGAGACTAAATGGTCTGGGATTATACTCTCAAATTCAGAAGAATGAGAGGAGATCTTATAGAAACATATAAAATTATGAAAGGGATAGATAAGATAGAGGCAGGACAATTGTTTTCACTGGTAGGTGAGACCAGAACTAGGGGACACAGCCTCAAGATTCAGGGGAGCAGATTTAAATCGGGGATGAGTAAAAACTGTTTTTCCCAGAGAGTAGTGAATTTGTGGAATTCTCTACTTCGTGGAAGCAGTTGAGACTACTTAATTAAACATATTTAGCGTTCCGTTAGATAGATGTTTACATAAAAAAGGAATTAAGGGATATGGGGAAAAGACAGGTGGGAGGGATTGAGTCAATGATCAGATCAGCCATGATCTCATTGAATGCCAGAGCTGGCTCAATGGGCCGGATGGCCGACTCCTGCTCCTATTTCTTATGTTCTTATATTAACAAGTGATAAATATAGAGGGAGTCTTTGAGAAAACCTGCCAAGGATCAGTGATTAATGGCATGGAAGTTGAAACATCTGGAGTAGGGGAAGATAAAACAGCTGAAGCATTGAATGCCAGATCCTACCACAGGGCTCTCCACTGCAGAGCATAGTGGAGTTTGAAATTGCTTGAATCTAATGTACCCTGCTTGAAGGACATAAAGGGACAGCAGTTAAACAAAAGACAAACTATTAGGGACTAACATCCTTGCAGGAAAGTTTGCTTGTGCGACTCCAGGACTGGGGTTAATGAGGTGATCCAAAGGAATGGGAACCAGAGTGCCAGAGCAGATAGTGAAGTGGTTGTTGGAGGGGGGGGGAGGGGGGGAAGGTTGTTAAGCCTGCAAACAAAGACAGAATTGAAAGGTTGAGCATTTGTGGGAATAATGATCTGGGTTGCGTTTATCTCAAGGCAAGGACTGTTGTGAGTTACACATGGAGTTATAACATTGTGGCCATTAGCGTAACATGGTTGCAGGAGGGGCAGGACTGATACTCAATGTTTCAGGGTTCTGTTGTTTCAGGCCAGTGTGTCTGACATCAGTAGTGGGTGAATTGCTGCAAGGCATTCCAAGAGATCGGATATACATGAATAGTCAGGGACAGATTAGGAATAGTCCACATGGCTTTGTGTGGGATAGGTCACGTCTATCCTATCTTATAGAGTTTTACAAGGAGGTTGCCAGAAGAATGGATGAAATAAAGGCAATGGGTGTGGTCTGCATTGACTTTAGTAAGGCCTTTGATGAGGTTCTGCAAGGGACATTGGTCAAGAAGGTTCAGGTTCTTTATATTCAGGATGAGGTAGTACATTGGATTAGATTTTGACTTGGCAGGAAAAGCCAATGAATTGAAGTAGATGAATGGCTGTCTGACTGGAGGCCTGTAACTAGCAGTGTGTCTCAGGGATCAATGCATGGACCTTTGTTGTTTCTCATCTATAGCAATGATCTGGATGATAATATGGTAAATTGGATAAGCACATTTGCAGATGACACAAAGTTAGGTAGTTGGAGCTGGATTGTCATTGGGGGAGTCGGAGGCAGTGATAGAGAGGAGCTTCAGGGAGACAGACACCCCAAAGTTCAGGAGGCAGGTAGCAGGCCGACTGTTAGGAGAGGGAAGAGGAATAGGCAGACAGAGCAGAGCACCCCTATGGCTGTTCGCTTCAGCAAGACTGTTTTGGATACCGTTGAGGTGGGTACGATTGTCGTGGTCACGTCTCTGATGCAGAGCCTGGCCCCTCAGCTCAGAAGGGAAGGGTGGAGAAGAGGTGAGCTATGGTGACTGGGGACTCATTGGTTAGGCGAACAGATGGGAGGTATGTGAATGAGATCAAGACTCCTGGATGGTATTTTGCCTCCCAGGTGCCAGGGTCAGATATGTGCCTGACCCAAGTTCCCCACTATTCTGGAGGGGAAGGGTGAACAGCAAGATGTCATGGTCCACGTGCGGACCAATAACATGGACAGGAGCAGTGATGAGGTCCTAAAAAGGGGTTAGGAAAGAAGTTAAAAAGCAGGACCTCAAGGTGGTAATCTCAGGATTGCTGCCTGTACTACGCGTTAGAGAGAGTGGGAGCAGGAAGTTGCGACAGATGAATGTGTAGCTGAAGAGTTGGTGCAGGAGTACAGATTTGTGGATCATTGGGATCTCTTCTGGGGAAGGTCTGATCTGTTCGAAAAGGACAGACTGCACCTGAACTGGAGACGGACCAATATCCTGGCAGTCAGGTTGCTAGAGCTGTTGGAGAGGGTTTAAGCTAGTTTGGCAGGGGGCTTGGAACCAAAATGTGAGTGCAGAGAACAGGACGAAGGTCAAAAGCATAATGCTATGTTCTGAGTTTGTGAGGAAGGACAGGCATAAATGTAACCAGTTAGAGGGTTTGAAGTGTGTCTATTTCAATGCTAGGAGTATTAGGAATAAAGGGGATGGATCAGTAAGTGGAACTTCGATGTAGTGGCCATTACAGAGACTTGGCTGGAGGAAGGGCAGGATTGGCGGATGCAAGTACCAGGATTCAGGTGTTTTAAAAGGAATAGGATGCAAGGTAAAAGAGATGGGAGGGGGGGAGTAGCATTGCTGGTCAGGGACTGTATCATGACTATAGAAAAGAGGACACTGAAGAGGGGGTATCTACTGAGATGATGTGGGTGGAAGTCAGAAATAGGAAGGGAGCAATCACTGTACTAGAAGTAGTCTATAGGCCCCAAATGGCCCTCAGGACACCGAGGAGCAGATAAGCAGGCAGATTTTGGAATGGTGTGGGAAATACAGGGATGTAGTTATGGGAGATGTCAACTTCCCCAATATTGACTGGCACCTCCCGACTGCAAAAGGGATCGATGAGGTTGTGTTTTTGTCAGCTGTGTTCAAGGAGGATTCCTGACACAGTGTGTGGACCAGACAATGAGAGGTGAGGCCATACTGGATCTAGTTCTGGGCAATGAACCTGGTCAGGTAGTGGACCTCTCAGTGGGGGAGCATTTTGGTGAGAGTGACCTAAACTCCCCGAGCTTTAGCATAGCTATGGAAGAGGATAAAAACAGAAAAAACGGGAAAGTGTTTAATTTGGGAAATGATAATTATGATGGGATGAGGCAGGAACTAACAAGAGTAAATTGGAAACAGATGTTAAAGAGTGAGAGTAAAGAAATAATTTGGAGGAAGTTTAAGGACCACTTGTACTGGGTTCAAGGCAGGTTTGTCCCACTGGGACAAGGAAAAGATGGTAGGAGTTTGGGGAGGTCCTAAATGAATACTTTGCTTCAGTACTCACAAGAGAAAAGAACCTGAATCAGGGTGAGGTCAGAATAGAACAGGCTTGTGTGCTGGAAGAGGAAGTGTTAGATCTTCTTAAAAAACATTAACATTGATAAGTCCCTGGGGCCAGTTGTGATATACCCAAAGTTGGTGTGGGAAGTGAGGAAAGAGATTGGTGTGATTTTTTAATCTACTTTGGCCACAGGGGAGGTGCCATAGGATTAGAGAATGGGTACTGTGGTCCCCTTGTTTAAAAAAGGTAATGGGGAGAATTCTGGGAATTATAGACTGGTGAGTCTTGTGTCAGTGGTGTGGAAACTAATGGAGAGGACTCTGAAGGATAGGATCTGTGAGCATTTTGAGAAGTATGGTCTACTCGAGGATAGTCAGCATGGCTTTGTGGAGGGAAGGTTGTGCCTCATAAGCCTAATTGAGTTTTTAGAGAAAGTAACAAAGGAAATTGATGAGGGTAGAGTGATAGATGTGGTCCATATAGATTTAGTAAGGCATTTGACAGCGTCCCCCACGAGAGAGTCATGAGACATGGAATCCATTGAATCTTAGCTGTGTGGATTAAAAATAATGCCTTGCATGAAGAAAGCAAAGAGTAGTAGTGGAAGGAAATATTTCTTCCTGGAGGTCAGTGACTAGTGGAGCATCTGGTCTTTGAATTCTTTATAAATGATCTGAAGAAGCAGAAGGATGGGTCAGTAAGTTTGCAGTTGATGCAAAGGTTGGAAGAGTTGTGAATGGTTTTTGTAGCTTACTAAAGGATATAGACAGTCTGCAGAGTTGGGCAGAGAAGTGATAGATGGAGTTCAATCCAGATAAGGGCGAAGTGATGCATTTTGGAAGAACAAACCAGAAGGCTGAGTACAAGGTTAATGGTCAGTTACTTAGGAGTATGGATGAACAGAGGGACCTTGGGGTCCAAATCCATACATCCCTCAAGGTTGAGGGTTAAGAAGGACTATGGGATGTTGGGCTTCGTTAATAGGGGGTTGAAGTCAGGAGTCAACAGATCATGTTGCAACTCTACAAATCTCTGGTGAGACCACACTTAGAGTACTAGGTACAGATCTGGTCACCTTATTATAGGAAGATGTGAAAGCTCTGGAGAAGGTGCAGAGGAGATTTACCAGGATGTTGCCTTTGATTGGAAAATAAATCTTATGAGACAAGGTTACCAAGCTAGGACTTCTCTCTTTGGCGTGTCGAAGGATGAGAGGAGACTTGATAGAGGTCTACAAGATTATGAGAGGCAGATATAGGGTGGACAAACAGCATATGTTTCCCAGGGCAGGAATAGCAAACACCAGAGGGCATATGTATAAAGTGAAGGGAGGGAAGTTTAAGGGTAAGTGTTTTGCACAGAGATTTGTGAGTGCCTGGAATTCCTTGCCAGGAATGGTGTTGGAGATTTAGCATTTAAGAGACTCTTGGTCAGGCACATGGATTGAGGAAAAATAGAGGGTTACAGGGTAGGGATAGTTTGGTGTTTTTTTTAAGGAATATATTAGTCAGCACAACATCAAGAGCTGTACTATGCTGTAGTGCTCTGTTCTATGTTCTAAAGCTTGGATGTATTGTGGGCAGTCAGGAAGACTCAAAGCTTGCAGCAGGAACTGGAATAGCTGTTTAAAATCACAGATTTTAAACAAGTGTGAAGTGTTGGATTTTGGAAAGAAGAACTTCAGTAGGACTTGTATAGTAAATGTTAGGGCACTGCAGTGTGCAGTGAAACAGAGTGATTAGGAAACACATACATAATTTCCTGAAAGTGATCTTGCAGGTAGATAGGGTGGAAAAGAGAGCTTTTGGCACTTTAACCTTCATAAATCAAAGTACTGAATGTAGGAATTGTGATGTTACGTTAAAGATATATAAGACATTTATGAAGCCACAGATTGAAAGATTGCAGAGAAATTTGACATTGCCAGGAATTGAAGAGCTGAGTTATACAGAAAAGTTGAATAGGTTATCACTTTATTCCATGGAGCTTCAGAGAATGAGGGGACATTTAATAAAGGTTTTCAAAATTATGAGGTATTTAAATGGGGTTGTTACAGATTATATTATATATTATATTATATATAAATATGTTTTTAAAAAGGATAGATTTTGGGGGATTTAATGTAGGTCACTTCACATCTCATTTAAAATGCAAGAGCTTTGCTGAAGCCAGACATTCAGGCTTCGTGATTTTGCAGAGACACTGGAACTGCTTTGGAAAGAATTTCCAAAGCAGGTGCAAATGGAAAAGTCTGGGGGCTAAAGTTCTGATAAAGATCTTTCAAAGATTGGGTTTGGAGCCTTGGGAGGGGTTTTGGTTTTTACAAGCAAGGGGGAGGGAGAGAGAGAGAGAGAGAGAGAGAGAGAGAGAGAGAGAGAGAGAGAGGCCAGTTCTGCAGTAGCAGTTGAAGCTGTAACATGGCAAGCTGGCAGGTTTGTTGAAAAACTGATTTTGAAGACGGGTTGTGAGTTCTGAGTTCAGCCTGTTAAAAACCCTTGTAGTTCTTAGAAGAGGAAATGGCTAGCTAGAGTGTTTCTCCTGAAATAAGGGAAACAAGAGAAACTCTGTGGTGACCTGGAAGAAGAGGTTAACATTTGGAAAACTCATGATGGGGCAAGTTTCTTTGGCAAGACACTGAAGTGACTGATTGGATGAAATGAGTTTGCGTGTTTCCAACGAACAACATATCTCTCTCTGAAACCAACAAAAACCTTCCTGACCGGTAACCATTTAACTTTAAGCATTTAACTTTAAGCACCAGAGCCTGGTGAAGAATCATAAATGTTAAATTCTGTGCACAGTATAAGAATTGCCTAATACCAGTGAACTTGGAGAAGTTAGAAGTGAATGATTGGACAATTAAAGCAAAGAACTTTCCTGAACATATACACATTACATACACATGCGCTTAGAAGGGGATTAAGTTAGGTTGTTAATAGTAACAAGTTAAAGTTTGATCCTGTTTTTATATTCAAAGAAAATTAAAAGCAACTTTTGTTTAAGTAACCAGTTGTCTTGGTGAATTGCTGCTGGGTTTTGGGGTTCCCTGGGCTCATAACAGGGTAAATGGAAATAGCTACTGAGATCAGGTGAGGCAAGAATGAGAGGACATGGGTAACCCCAAACGTTGGTTATGTATCTTTATCTTTGCCGATTTAAGGTCCACTGTTTGACCTGGTGAGTTTCTCCAGCATTGTGTCTTTGTACTAACATATCTGTTGCCTATTAAACCTTACAATATGTGTACTGAGTGGTATTTTAATTTGATTGATGATTTGATTTGGCTTGGCTTCGCGGACGAAGATTTATGGAGGGGTAAATGTCCACGTCAGCTGCAGGCTCGTTTGTGGCTGACAAGTCCGATGCAGGACAGGCAGACATGGTTGCAGCGGTTGCAGGGGAAAATTTGATGGTTGGGGTTGGGTGTTGGGTTTTTCCTCCTTTGTCTTTTGTCAGTGAGGTGGGCTCTGCGGTCTTCTTCAAAGGAGATTGCTGCCCGCCGAACTGTGAGGCGCCAAGATGCACGGTTTGAGGCGATATCAGCCCACTGGTGGTGGTCAATGTGGCAGGCACCAAGAGATTTCTTTAGGCAGTCCTTGTACCTCTTCTTTGGTGCACCTCTGACACGATGGCCAGTGGAGAGCTCGCCATATAACACGATCTTGGGAAGGCGATGGTCCTCCATTCTGGAGACGTGACCTACCCAGCGCAGTTGGATCTTCAACAGCATGGATTCGATGCTGTCGGCCTCTGCCATCTCGAGTACTTCGATGTTAGGGATGAAGTCGCTCCAATGAATGTTAAGGATGGAGCGGAGACAACGCTGGTGGAAGCGTTCTAGGTTATTTAAAGTGGTATGTGAATGGAAAGAAAAAAATTGAAAATCACTGACCTGGTGGTGAGAGTGTGAAATGAGCTGCCTGCGAAGGTGGAGGATATGGGTTTGATTTTGACATTTAAGAGAAGATTAGGCAGTTACATGGATGGGAGGGGTACAGTCCAGGTGTAGGTTTGTAGGATGAGGTCGAATAAATAATTTGGCATTGACCAGATGAGCTGAGGGGCCTGCTTCCGTGCTATGTTGTTATTTTGTTCTCTGGTCCTATATATGATTTGCAGACATAAGGTATTGGTGAAATTGTAGAAGTCTGCATTGCTACCCATCATGCTGCAGTTGGAGAAAAGGTCAGAAATGTCCATGTTGACTAAATGACTGCAGCTCGAGATATACTGGGAGACATGTGGATTGTAGAGTAATTACTAAAGCGGAGAGACAAGTGGTGAGTCAGGTCAGGACACAGCAATTATATCATGTCCAAAGATAACTGCAGAGATCCACACTTACTATAGTTGAAGCAACTGATAAATCCATCCAGATTGATCGTGTCATTGCTGAACATGTGTGAAACACTGGTTTAAAGGCAGAATGTAATATAACATGTCTGACATTGTAAGATAATCCTATGTTATGTGAACACAGGGTAATTTGTTGTTAAAGTTCACTTGCTGTGTAGCTTCTGGAGTGTACATAATGCAGCATTCACCAGGTCTTCAAGAGTTGTACATGAAACATGTCCCATGACAATACAAGTTCTATTCTTTACATTCTCAGTGCTTCTCCCTCACTACCCCCCTCCACCTCCTTGGCCCCACTCACTCTTGCTACTTTCTTCCTCCCATTCTGAGCCTCTCTCTCCTCCACATTCACAGTGAGTTTTCTCTCTCTCTCAGCCCTTTCAAACTGCCATGTAAAATGGAGTTAACCGGGAAATTTGGACGGTTAGCGACCCAGATACATGGCGATATGAAAGGGTCCAACCGGGTCACAGACCTACCTCAGAGGTAGTGGTCAGGAATCGCTGTAAAACTTACCCAGGCGTCCTGCTCCGGCTGTTTAAAAGGGGAAATGGCTGACACGGTTACTTTGGTGACATCAGCATTTGTTTGCTGGTGACAGGGAAATTCCTGGCTGAGGTAAGGCTTCCGCGGGTGGGGCGGGGGTGGGGGGAAGAGGTTGCTACCGTGAGGGGAGAGAAGTCACTGCCATTGGGTCCAATGTGAGAGAGTTCACTGCTGCAGGGAGGGATGGGGGGCAGAGAGTTCATTGCCACGTGGGGAGAGAGGTTGCTGCTGTGGGGGGCTGCGATTTGGCAACTGATGGGGAGTGCCAACTGAACAACTGATGGGGTGGCAATTGACAGTGGGGGTGGTGACTGACAGGGAAGGCGACTGACTGGGGGGTGGTGACTGAAAGTGGGGGTGGGGATTGACAGGGAGTGCAACTGATGGCCGGTGGTGGGAGGGGGGGGTGGTGTGGTGAGACTGACTGCAAATAGTTCCCGTTAATGTGTGACGTGTCACTTATCACATCATCACAGGAATGGGATTCCCCCTTAAATCACCAGGTTGCAATTTAATGGGTAGATCGCCCTGCAATTTGAAAAGTGCTTCCAGCATCTTTGCCCCAGTAAAAAGGGGGTACTCTCCCTCTCTTTCTCTCTCTCTCTCTCTCTCTCTCTCTCTCTCTCTCCTCCTCCTCCCATTCTCTTGACACTTACTAGCTCCAATTATTTCCCATGAGAGCTGTGACCATAAAACTTGCTCATAATTCCCCAGCCCATTCCCGTGCTGAGATGTCTGTTCATGGTCCTGTGCACTGTGATGGAACACGGCATTGTATGTATAAAGTACAGGCTGGCCCATCTCCAACTTTGTAACTCTTCCCCGTAAGATTTCCCAATAAAGCTTGACCCGCCCTTGTCTCCTCCCTTCATACCAGCCTTGGAAACGGGCCAGCAGCATGTGACAACATGCCTCTGTTTTAGGTTATTAAAGCCTTTAATCCAGTGGTTCGCAACCTTTTCCTTTTCACTCACATACCACTTTAAGTATTCCCTATGTTATAGGTGCTCTGTGATTAGTAAGGGATTGCTTAAGATGGTATGTGGGTGGAAAGCAACAGTTTGAAAACCACTGTTTTAATCGTACCTAATTGACTCGTTATGTGCATGGTTTCATAATTCCAAAGGAAATGAGCCAATGACAATTTTTCTCAAGCAATATATTTCAGTCACAATTGGCTCTAGAGCAGCTGTTCTCACCCTTCCCTTCCCACCCACAGACCACCTTAAGCAATCCCTTACTAATCACAGAGCACTGATGGCATAGGGAATACTTAAAGTGATATGTGAGTGGAAAGAGAAAGGTTGAGAACCACTGTGGTTATTGATGTAGCTACAAGTTAATAACATAAATAACTGCCATGGACAAGGCAATTCGTATGGAGAAGCTGGAGACCGATCCCAGGAATCCAGAGGCCTCTCTCAAGTTTGGAATGTGGCTGCACTGTCTAAAGGCCTACATGAGGTGCAACGAGATCACCGATAATATAGATAAGTATGATCTACTCTTCTCATCTGTCAGCTACTGAGCTTATCAAATAATTTGAGACTGTGACAAGTGTGATGACATGATGACCCTAATGGATCCAGGGTCTCCAACTGGATGGCATAAACATTGTCTTCTTTGGTTTCTGTTGAAACCCCCAACCCCCAACTCTTTTCTTCCCCCGTCACCTTTCCACCAGCTCTGCCTGTCTGTCTCTATTTCTTTTCCCTCTGTCTCCTTTCACAGAGCCAAAATCAATTCTCACCGCTGCACGTTTGGAGTACCAGTTAGTGCCAGCGATCAGGGCTGGTGTTCAAATCCCTTGCTGTCTGTAAGAATTTGTATGTTCTCCCTGTGTCTGCGTGGGTTTTCCCCAGGTGCTCCAGTTTCCTCCCACCATTCAAAAATGTACTGGGGGAGTAGGTTAATTAGGTGGCAAGAGCTCGTGGGCCAAAATGGCCTGTTGCCGTGCTGTATGTCTGAATTTTAAAAAAAACCCTCCTCTTATCATTTCCAAATGACACCGTTTATCTGTTGGTCTAGGCTTTTCACCTCCCATTCTTACGCCTTTCTCTCCCAGTCTTGAATTTAAACACCTGCCTGCTTTTTTATTGTACCTTGAAGAAAGGCTGAGGACTGAAATGTCTGTAATATATCTTAACCTCCCATGGATGCTGCGAGACCAGTTGAGTTCCTCCAGCATTCCTGCATTTTCACCATAAAATCTGCTGAAGCATTTCAAACTTGTTCTGTCAAAATTCATGTCCTCAGAGTGAAATTCAGATGATGAAATGTCAGAATCTATTCGATTTTCAGTCCAGTATTGAACCAGTTCTTTGATCTGTCACATTGCAGTATGATGGAGAATCACTGTTAGATCACATGGAATCATGGTCGTCAAATTCATTTCATGATGACTTGACAAAGTGACTGTTACAAGCCTGAGCAAAAATGCAGTTTTTCCAGTTTATTTATTGTGTAAATCCTCCATTTTGTGTATATCCTCATTTGATTTTTAATATTGCATTTTGTGTTCATTAATGCAAAATAATTTCCTTTGCATATCTGGAAACTGGAAACCAGTGGCAAGGAATTGCATGGGAAAGGAGCATTCCCCAATCACCTAATGCTATCGGGAACTGAAAATTAAAGTACTTATATACACAACTGTAAAACAAAATTTGTATCTGAGAGGTGAGGACATGCCTCGTGCAATCATAGAAAGTTTACATCGTTGAATATTACATTAAAAATCTAACATACATGATATAATTCTTAAAGCAAACAAAGTCACCATGAACATTGCCTGCTGACCCTAACAACAGGATCAGAATCAGAATTTATTGTCGTGAACAAGTCACGAAATTCGATGTTTTGTGGCAGCATCATAGAGCAAACATTCATATTATGAACTATCTTACAACAATAATATATTAAAAAAATATTAGTCCACAAAAAGTAAGGCAGTGTCTTTGGTTCATCAATTATTTAGGGATCTGATGGCAGCGGGGAAGAAGCTGTCTTTGTGCCGCTGAGTTTTTGACTTTAGGCTCTTGGGTGGTGGGGGTCTTTGAGGATAGATGCTGGTTTTTTAAGACACCGCCTCATGGAGATGTCCTTAAAAGAGTGGAGTTTGGCACATGTGATGTCGCAGGCCAAATTAACAACCATCTGCAGTTTTTTCTTCTCCTGAGGATGGGCACCTCCCTAACAGACAGTGATGCAAGCAGCCAGAATGCTCTCCATGGTAGAAGTTTTTGAGAGTCTTCAATGACATATTGCATCTCACAAAGTATAACCACTGGTGAGCCTTCTTCATGATTGCATCAACCTGGAGACTTCCTCAGAGAACGGGAGAAAGAAAAGCAAAATAAGCCCTTCAGTCACTGAGCGTCTTCAGATTTGCCTTCAGCACTCCCACAGCTTCTGCAGCTGCACAGATTCTGTTCAAATCATTGGTACCCTGAGCCCCAGATTCAAACCTATGATACAATCAGGAAGCTTTCACCACCTGATGCCTGTCGGGAACACTTTCTGCTCTCAGCATCCCTTTGAACCCTGGTTCCCATGAGCCTGTCTCCAGCAGCCCACGGCCCATGCCGGTCCTCCATTTGCAAGTTGCCCGCAGCCTGTGTGGATCCCTCAGGCACTGAGCTCCTCGGTGGTCACCTTCCCTGTAGAATTGTCTCCCATGCCTCTCCTTTTCAACAATAGTGTTCTCCCCATTTCTGCAGCTGGCCCACAGCCTCCCCAGAGTCTGCAACCCCTGGCCAACACAGGTGCCACCATCTTGGCCACAGATTGCAGGATTTTAACAAAATACACAGTTGGGTTCCTTAACAGCCACTTAAACTGTATGGAGCTGTTAAGATTGGCACAAGGACCCAGCAGAGCAGCACTGTGTCTCCGCTCCCCATTCAAAAAAATGGCAGAGGAGCTGAAACTGCTGGAACATCAGCGCTGCCACTGGTGTGGACTCGCAGAGAGTGGAGAGTGGAGTCACAACACTCCCTTTGGATCCAACTACCAAGTCTGAATGTACAGGCTTTAAATGACCTGTAAAGGGAGTTGATGATGGTTTTATTTAAAAATACTGCGACCCAGGTTCTGTGTCCAAGATGTCGGCACCTACGATTGGCACAAACCACAAGGGGTTATATACTCTGGGAAGCAGAGAATTGGCACAGGGCACAATAAAACAGGGAAACCAACCCTATCCCCCCCATCTGAGAATGAGAAGCAGAAGTGATGAACCACAAGATGGTGACCATGGCAGTGGGCCAGAGAGGAGTTCTGCAGTTGAAGAACAGGCGGCGGTCTGTTTGTAACTTGAGGTGAGGAATACACGAATGCTGCGGACTACTGGAGATTGGCTCGAGATTGGTTGAACTGGGATCCGAGAGGGTGCCAGGGGCACTAAACAATCCCAGAGGTTTGGATCTGGAGCTCAGGCTGCTAATGGTTTGAATTGGACTCTGTATGAATGCGGGGGATGAAGAAGCGCTGGAGATGAATCCATGGACATTCGGTGTCTCCAAGGGGGCACTCTTTTTCTTCTCTTTCTCTGACTGCAAGAGGTGTTTCAGGCAATTTCTGCTGATGGTGAAACTGTCTGCCTTACAGCAGACAAAAACTAATTTGGTGTAATATTGCACTCTTTATTAAATGACTGTAAATTATGTTACAAACTAATAAACCCTTATTAGTACTAACAAATGAACAGCAATGGAAAACTCACTAGACCATGGTGAATTTAAAATAATAGTTTTTAATTAAACTATTACCATATATATATATATGTATATATATATATCGACGTACAAGACGAGTCCCCAAAAAATCTCTCAAAAAATGGGGGTCGACTTATAGCTGAATATTCTTTTGAGACCTTAAATTCAACTCAAAATCCAATCTGTGTTCATCTGGCGTATAAGTCAACCCTTGAAACCACCCCACCCCCCCCCCACAAAAAATAAAACACGACTGCGAGAGATTTTCATTGAGGTTTTTATTGAAAACAACAACACATTTAGAACTCTTCAAAATCACTCTCGCTGTCATCTGAAGAAAAGATGGTGGCAAGCACATCCATATTCTCACTGTTGAAACAGTCATCACGTGGGCCCCAGTCTGTATCTAATATGGCAGTTTCAGCCTTGTCGTCAGTATCCCACAATAACTTATCTTCCGAGCCATCAATTGCACAAGAGATACTGCACTTTTTGAATGATTTTATCACAGTCTCTACTTTAACTTTGTCCCATGCCTTGAGCACAAAGTTACACAGCACATCAAGTGATGCAGTATCCATTGCCCCACCTTTTGTAAATGACTTTTCTGGGCTCGACAGCCATGTATTCCTTTCCTCATGCACATGGCTTGTTCAAGCAGACATCAAAAGGTTGAAAAATAGACGTTAAACCACCCTGGATAACTGCCATGTAAGTATTATGTAGTGCTAACCTACTTATCGTGTTCTCAGTTAAATGGCTACGAAACATATCTCAGACCAGCAAACTCCGTTCTTTGCGTAACCGCCTGGCCGCCTGTTCCACACATTGTCTATCCATAGTTTTACACCATTTTCATCCATCCATCCTTTTGTACAAAATATCTGCAGGGAATTTCATTTTCAGTTTAATTTTGCTTTTGAAGATTACCATGGGTCTTAAATTTGTCCCATTGGCCATGCATGATGACACAATGGTAAATCTGGTCCTTTCATGGCCTGTACTTCTAGATGCACAGTTTTAACACCTTTCCATTCCAATGTCCTGTTGCCTATCATGTCTCAATTTATTGGGGTTTCGTCCATGTTCCCGACATTTGCCAATCCAAACTGGTTTATAATAAACTGGTGAAAGGTTAAAACTTTATGATCAAGATCTTTTGGTAGTTTCTGTACAATTTTAGTTTTTGGTGTAATACCAGATTTTTCCTGTTCATGAAATGATTGCACCACTCAATTGTAGCCTCAAAATCATCACTGAGGTCTGGGTGCCACTTGGCCCACTGCAGTGCAAATCGTCTTATTTTATTTCAGGTGACTATGTAGTAATCTTGCCTCTGTCCACATACCCATTCTGCAACTGATTTTCCAACTCTGGCCAACAAGTGATTCCTTTTCTCAAAGAACATTCCCTTTTTGGTCTGTTTCTTAAAGTCTTTTCTTTCTTCCTCCCATCTCTTTCCAACTTCTCATCCACATGAAATTTTCTTGCAGCAATGCAGTTGTTGGTTTTCTTGGCCATTTCTATCGCTTTCAACTTAAAGCTCGCTTAGCAATCACCTCCAGTCAACACCCAGCAGATCAATCCACGTAATCTATTGCTGCGGAGAGCGGGGTGGGGGGGGTGGTCGATGAATACGCCAGTCAATGGTCCATCTGAGGTATTGTGAGCTTTGGAGGTTGACTAATACATTGGTCAACATGGTACCTCAAGCAGCCAGAAAATTTGGGTCGACGTTTATACCAGATATACCATAAAACCCTTAAAATGAGGCTGAAAAAGGGGGATCAACATATGCCAGTCGACCTATATGCCAAAATATATGGTAATAACTTTGCACTCCTTACTTATCTCTAAATTTAATTCTATCTTTAACCCCTCTATGCACAAATGTAAGTGTGTGTGTGTGTGTGTGTGTGTGTGTGTGTGTGTGCACTTGCATGTCCATATTAAAGTCCAAAAACCATTACTATTTAACCTTGATTCTGAAAAAGTCAGTTTTTAAAGTCCAGTTTCAAACATTTTGTTGACTTCAGGATCCTTCTAAATCACAGTTCAGAAGTAATTATGAAGCACTTTTAAACATTATATCTTCAGATCACATTTAACTCACAAGTCTCTTGATGAACTGTCTTTCAGAGAGATATTCTTCAAACTGGAGTGACCATCTTCTGGACACAAATGAGGCTGTACCTCTTTTCTTAAAAGAGCAATCGCAAGTGTTCTTACTTATTTAAAAGCCACTTATGTTGTGTATCTCCTATAATAAGGATAATACAATATAGAACAACATCTCTTTCTCTTTCCAGAGATTACTGCCCCAATCCTGCCTCTTCAGTCCTTCGTCTTTTTTTCTTTCTAGAGGCTGCGTCTGCAAATGTGAACATTCTTTCTGAGTTTAATGGTGTATCTGTAAATGTGCTGACCTCTGTGTGGCCCTGTTCCAACCCACAACTAACTTACTAAGAATACATATACAATATTTTAATGCTATAACTTACTTTACTAAGACATTTTATATGAAATATAACATTAACCTAAATATTAATATTAACACAGATCTAGTATATTTGAATCTTGAAGCGCCCAGGTCCACACCAACATCAGTGCTGCCATGATAGCAGCTCTGGCAGTGTTGCCATTAATTTGTATATATCTGCCCTTAATTCCATATGAATGAATATGCCACAGTATTCACCAGCTTTATCAGGAAATGAATGGACAGTGTATGTTCCTACTGGGACTATCCCAGTGTAATGCACTCAGAGACAAGTGAGGAGTACAAACCTGCATTTAATAGCTTATAATTAATGGCCAGTAGGCACAATAGTCCTTGGGTGAATCTGAGGTAAGGCAGGAAATCCAGGGTTTATATTGGGGTAGTTGAAGGTGGAGCCAGGGAGGAGCCAGCCATCTGATGAATACATAGACAGTGAATTCCAGTTCACTGCACCCAGGTTCTCCAAATCAGAAGCCATGGATGAAACAAGAGAATTGTAAACAGCTGAGGACCAGATCTGTGGGCTGTGATATAGAATATCTCTTCCAGTTGAGCTCAGTGCCTTCTTTGCTCATTTTGAAAGAGAAAACAATCAATAACCTTTCTTAGCCCCACAGTCCCCAGTAACTGTGCTTCTGGACCCTGAGGATGAGGTTTACGGGTGTGAATCCTCAGAAAAATCATCTGTCCAGATGACGTACCTGGTCAGGTCCTTCCAACTACCTGGCTGAAGTTTTTGCAGACACCTTCAACCTCTTGCTACAATAGGCTTCAAAAGGTCAACCATGTCCGCTGCTGAAGAAGGGCTATGGCTACGTTAAAATCTGGGCTTCTGTTAGGGCACAAAAAGACACAGCAGAACCAAAAAGATGCAAGACACAGTTTGATTCTTGTAACACCAGTGGGAATGAATGATATTCAGTGTTGGGTAGACAACATCACCTCACTGATACAAGAGAATCTCATTTGAACATTCAAGGCAAAGGGTACAGTCTATAAGTCAGTCTTTCGCAGAATTATCAAACACAGATTTCCACTGACTCTTTGTTACAGGTAAAGGTTAGCATTATGCATTTGTTCATTTCAAAAGGTAGGAAAAGGGGTTTGCATCAGTCGGAGGTAACAAATAAATGTGGCAATTCATAAGTTGAACAGTATTGATAGATGTCTGGAAATGTTCACATTAAATATATATTGATATCTGTTGTAGCCACTGAAATTAACGAGCTTATGAGCCATAAAATGGTATCTGAAACTACCAGCCCAGGGAGGGGGTCTGCACCAGCTTTCCTGTCTGCACCAGTTTCTGGCAGCCTCCTTTGTCAGCAGAGGCTGTATCTATCATGCAATAGAAATGACAAAGCTGAGTTTCGGGTGGGAAGCATTCATGAATGGACTAACTTCATTGAAAGCTCATTATGCAGATATGAATCCATTTAGCTTTTGCCAGTTGCAATTAGCAGCACAGTGAAGGGCATCCTTCATGGCCATGAATTCTAAGAAGCTGCCTTAATTGTTTCTGGGAAGGGACAGAACAAGGTTTTAATGGCTTGGTCTGAAAGGATCTCTGAGTATGTGGAATCTAGCTTCTGCCTGCTTTTTGGGGCATTGAATTACAGGTTGGAATTTGTCATTTTTCCAAGCCTTGATATTTTCCTATATTTGTACTATCTGGACCCCCTAAAACCTCAAACTTTCACAGCTATCATCCAGTGGGTCTGACATCTACCATGATGAAGTCCTTTGAGAGGTTGGTTATGCAGCAGGACAACTCCTAAGTCAGGATGGTCTTGGAGCCACTTCAGTTTACTGATTGTCACAAGTCTACGGCAGACCCCGTCATATTGGACCTTCACTCATGTCCAAGACCAAAGAGCAGCTATGTCAGACTGTTGTTCATAGTCTACAGTTTAGCATTCAACACCATCATACCAACAATGTACATGACCAAGATAATGGACCTTGGACCCTGTGCAAAAGGATCCTTAACTTCCTCAACTGCAGACCTCAATCAGTGTGGATCGGCAACATCACCTCCACCTGACGGGTGTCTCGGTTGGTACAGCAGTTAGTGCAATGCCTTTACAGCACCAGCGATTGGGACCAGACCTGGTTTCGAATACCGCGCTGTCTGTAAGGAGTTTGTATGTTCTCCCTGTATCTCCTTGGGTTTTCTCCAGGGGCTCCAGATTCCTCCCACCCTTCAAAAACGTACCTGGGTGTAGGTCTGTAGAGCTCGTCGAAAGAACCAAAGACTTGTTGATCCAAACCAAGGCTTTTATTAGCAAAAGACAGGAGCTCTTCACAGGTGGCCGACCAGTCCGGAATGATCCGACCTGGCTAGGGACACAACCCTTTAAGGCCCAGACAGTAGGCATGGCTAAGCTCTCAGCCAATCGCTGTAAGCACAGTCATTACACTCTAAATACTGTAACTATATACATTGGTGATAGGTCTGTACAATCACAAGGTCAACGGGGTGTAAATTGGGCGGCACAGACTCATAGGGTCAAATTGGCCTGTTACAATGCTGTATGTCTAATTTTTTTTAAAATTACCAACCATCAACACAGGCACCCCAAAGTGGTATGCTTAGTTCCCTGCTCTATACCTTGTACACCCATGACTGAGGCGCCACATTCTGCTTCAATTTAATCTACAAATTCGCTGAGGACACCACTGTTGTTGGCTGAATTACCGGAATTAATATAGGATGTTGATAGAGAACCTTGTTGGATGGTGCCAGACAACAATCAAGGTCACCAAGACTAAGGGGCTTATTGTTGATTTTGGGAAGGAGAGGCCGAGGAATTACGTACCTGTCTGAATTGGTGGGAAGGAAGTGGAGAGAGTCATCACCTTCAGGTCCCATGGATCCAATATCTCAGAACTCTTTCCTGGAGCCAGCACATATGAGGCAACCATGAAGAAGGTACACCAATGCCTCTACTTCTCTTTAAAATATCTTTATTGATTTTAATAAAGAACTTTAAGGGTATAATTCAATAAGATAATATAGAGAGTTACACAAAGTAAATAAGATATTATGTATATCGCTAAAATACATAAATTGTATATCCATAATTAATATTCTAAACAGTATATACCTTTTTCTTTAAAAAACTAGTAATATAAAAAAGAGGAATGTAGAAAATCGAAGAGGAGAAAAACTCAAACTTCTTACCTAACCGTCTTGCCAGATGCTGTATATAAGTAGTGTTAAAAGAAAAAAAAACTTTTTAAGGAATCTTAAGAGATTTGGCATGTCAAGACATCTATAGCTGCACTGTGGAAAATATATTGCATCACAGCCTGGTCTGGGGATTCAAGTGCCCAGGAATACAGAAGGCTGCAGAAACATCACAGGCTCTGACCTCCCATCGCTACAGCTATTTATGTGAGGTGCTGTCTCAAGAAGGCAGCCAACAACATAAAGGACCCCCATCATCCCGGTTACGACCTCTTCTCACTGCCACCTTCGGGAAGGTGTGTTGACCTTCATAAGTCAGTGGATTGAATTCCAAAGCTATGAGGCAGTGTTCCAGCTCTGTAAAGCTCTGATGAGACCACATATGGAAGATTCAATTCACTTCTGGTTGCCTCAGTATAGGAAGGATGGAGATGCTTTGAAGGGGTTGCAGAGGAGATTTACCAGGATGTTACCTGGATTGAAGAACATGCCTTATGAAGTAGGCTTTGACTGATGCAGAGCTTTTCCCTTTGGAGAGACAGCAGTTGGGAGATGACTTAATAGAGGCATATAAGATTATGATGCTCCCAGGTATGGTGGACAGCCAGCACCTTTATCCAGGGACCACAATAGCAAATTTTACAGGATATCTGTTTAAAGTTTAGGGGAGATGTCAGAGGTATTTGTTTTTTACACAAAGAGTGGTGGGTGCCTGGAATGCACTACAGGGGTTGGTGGTGGAGTTTGATACAAGACAAAAATTCAAAAGACTCTTGGATAGGCAATTGGGTGCAAGATGGGTGCAAGGCAGAGAAAAATTAGATTGTTGTGGAGTAGTTTTGCATCAGTTGGCATGACAGTGTTGGCTGAAGGGCCTATACTGTGCTGTAATGTCCTTTGTTCAAGCCCAAAGACCAGCATTTCCCCTTCAAGAACACTTTCTTTCCAACAGCTATCAGGTTCTTGAACCTCCCCTTGATGTATTAATCATGCACTGTTGTTAGTCACTATTTTGCCCTAGGATTATTGTGAATATTTAGTATTTATCTTATGCATTTATTGTCTCTTTTAACTTAGTTCAATTAGTTGACTCTTAAAGATTTTCTTTCCAAGTACCCATTGAGCTGCAACAAAGAAGACTTTTGTGTATTGATATTGCCCTTGTTGAGTAGAGTGTTGTGAAAATTCCAAGAATTCTCAATAGCACTGTGGCCATTCTCCTTCAGCATCAAGTATACCCCCTTGGATACTGCTGAGGGGGATGACCTATCTGGGCAAGCAGCCGCCAGACCAACTATGGTTGGCTCTGAGCTTCAGAAGGGAAGGGTGAAGTCAGGAAGAGCAATGGTCATGGGGGACCTGATGGCCAGGAGAATAGATAGTCTCTGAGTGGTTGCAGAACACTCTTGAAGGGGAAGATGAGTAGCCAGAGGTCATGGTACATATTGGTACCAATAACACAGGCAGGAATGGGGTAGAGGTCTTGCAAAGTAAGTTTAGGCAGCTATGAAGGAAGCTAAAGAACAAGACCTCCAAAGTGGTAATCTCAGGATTACTCTTGGTGCCATGAGATAGGGAAGGTCAGAACAGGAAGACAGTGCAGACAAATGTGCAACTGTAGAGAGGGTGCAGGGGGCAGGCTTTCAAGTTCTTGCATTATTGGAACTTGCTTTAGTGAAGCGGTGACCTATAAAAGTGGGACGGATTGCATCTAAACTGGAGGAGAACCAGTATCCTGGCAGGGAGTTTGCTAATGCAACTGGGCTAATGCAGTTGAGGCTTGTGGGGGGGGGGGGGGGGGGGGGGGGAGGTAGGGTAGGAACCAAAGTGAAGAAGTAGAAGAAGGAGTGGAGACAGCTGGCAAGGACAGGCAGATAGGGCAAAATTGCAGCCAATGGAGTTTGTTGCAATGCAACAGGGACACGGAGTCAAAAAAAGTAACAAATACAGGGCAGAAGGTTTTATATTTAAATGCACACAGCATAATGAATAGAGAGGATGACCTTGTAGTGGAGTTAAAGATTGGCAGATATGATGTTGTGGCCATCATGCAGTCATGGCTAAAGGATGGATGTCATCAGGAGCTGACTGCCCAAGGATACACAGTGCATAAAACGTATAGGCAGGTATGCAGAGGGGGTGATATGGCTCTGTTGGTAAGGAATAGCATTGAATCGTTAGAAGGAGGTGACATAGGATCAGAATATATAGTATCATTGTGGGTTGTGTTCAGAAATGGCAAGGGTAAAAGGATTCAGTTGACAGTTATATACAGACTGGGAGTAGCAGGGATGTAGACAAGAGCAAATAGAAAAGGTGTGTTGGAAGGGCAATATTATGGTAGTCATGGGGGATTTTAACATGCAAGCAGATTTGGGGAATCAGGTTGGGACTGAATCTCAAAAGACAGAATTTGTGGAATGCCAATGAGATGGCTATTTAGAGCAACTTGTTGAAGAGCCAACAAGGTGATCAAATGTATTGGATTAGATGTTGTGTAATGCACCAGACATGATTGGGTGGCTTAGGGTAAAGAAACCATTAGGTGGCAGTGATTACAATATGATTGAGATCATTATGAAATTTAGAAAGGTGAAACTAAAGTCAGATGTCGGTATTTCAGTGGAGTAAAGGCAATTACTATAGCATGAGAGAGGAACTGGCCAAAGTGGACTGGAAGGGGGCACTCACAGGGAGGATGACAGAGCAGCAATGGATGGAGTTTCTGCAAAAAACGAGGAAGGTTCAGGATAATTACACACAATAAAGGAGAAATATTTGAATGGGAAAATGTCACAACTGTGACATGGGAAGTCAAAGCCAACATAAATGCAAAAGAGACGGCACACACGGAAACAAAAATTCGCGGGAAGATAGAGAATTGGGAATTTTTTTAAAATGCAGAAGCTAACTTAAAAACTCACGAGGGAAAAGATGAAGTATGAAAGTAGGCTATCAAAAAATATCAAAGAGGATACAAAAAGCTTCTTCAACAATATAAAAAGTAAAAGAGAGGTGAGAGTATATATTGGACCACTAGAAAATGATGCCAGAGAAATAATAATGTGAGACAATAAGATAGAAGAGAAGCTAAATGAGTATTTTGTATCCATTGTCCCTAAGGAAAAGATTAGTAATGTGCCAGATGTCCAAGGTTATCAGGGAAGGGAAGTGAGTGCAGTTACTATTTTAGGAGAGAAGCTGCTCAGAAAGTTGAGTGGTCTGAGGGTACATAAGTCTCTCAAACCAGATCGATTGTGCCCTCCAGTTCTGAAAAAGTAGCTGTAGAGAGTGTGGAGGTACTGGTAATTACCATTCAGGAATCAGTTCTGGAGGACAGAAAAATTGCAAATGTCTCTCCAATATTCAAGAAAGGAAGGAGGCAGCAGAAAGGAAGATGGAGGCTGGTTCACCTGACATCAGTGGTTGGGAAGATGTTGGAGTCGATTGTCAAGGGTGAGGTTATGGAGCACTTCGAGGCATGACAAGACAGGCAAAAGCCAGCATGTTTTCCTTAAGGGAAATTCTTGTTTGACAAACCTATTGGAATTCTTTGAAGAAGTGACAAGCAGGCTAGAGAAAGGAGAGTCAGTCGATGTTGTATATTTGGATTTTCAGAGGGCCTTTGACACGGTGCCGCACATGAGGCTACTTAACAAGATAAAAGCCTATGGTATAACAGGATACATACTAGCGTGGATGGAGCATTGGCTGGTTGGCAGGAAACAGAGAGTCAGAATATAGGGATCATATTCTTGCTGGTTGCCAGTTGCTGGTAGTGTCCAATGGGGATCAATGTTGGGGCTGCTTTTTATGTTGTATTTCAATGCTTTAAATTATGGAGTGAATGGCTTTGTGTCTAGTATTTCAGATGATATGAAGATAAGAGGAGGAGCAAATAGTGTCGAGGAAACAGGGAGGCTACAGAAGGATTTAGATTAGGAGAATGGGCAGAGAAGTGGCAAATGCAATACAATGTGCACTTTGATAGATGAAATAAAGGAGCAGGCTATTTTTTAAATGGGAAGAAAATTGAAAATACCGAAATGCAAAAGGACTTGGGAGCCCTCGTGCAAGATAGCCTGTAGGTAAACCTGCATGTTGTGGTAGTTGTTATGAGCCCAGAGGATCCCAAAACCCAGCAGCAATAGATATTCACCAAGACAAAGGATTACTTAAACAAAAGTTGCTTTTAATTATCTTTAAACATAAAAACAGAATCACACTTTAACTTATCACCATTGACTTAATTAACCTAACTTAACCCCCTTCTAATTCAGAGAAGTGTTTTGATTCACAGTCCAATCTCACTTCTTGTTCCTCCAAGTTCACTGGTTGCAGGCAATTCTTATACTGTGCACAGAATTTAACGTTTATAAAGTTCACCAGGCTTTGGTGCTTGAAAGGTCAATGGTTACCGCTCAGGAAGGTTCTTGTCAGTTTTCAGAGAGAGATTTGTTGTTCACTGGACACCCACTATTGATTTCACTTCAGTGTGTTGCCGATTAAACTTGCCCCATCAGGGTTCTCCAGATGATAACCTCTTTCTTTCAGGTCACCATAGAGTTCCTTTTTGTTTTCTTATTTCAAGTGAAACATTAGGCAGCCAGTCCTCTCCTCTTGCATGAACCACAGAGCTTTGACCAGGCTGAACCAAACACTCGCACCCTATCTTCCAAATGGGTTTTCCACAAGCTTGCCAGCTTGTCCCAGCTGCTGCTACTGACTCTAAAACTGCCGAACTGAATTCCCCCCCATTCTCTCAGAAAGAAAACCTGTTTTTACCCAGCGACCCTCTTAGAATAGCAAGTTCCACTCGAGACAGTCTGCAGGTCCAACAAGTTCTTTCATCTGTTGCCTTTTTGTAAACAACAATCCATTAGTGAAGTCTCTTGGGCACACTCCAAAGCTTTTGCAAAGGCTCTTGGTGCTGACATGTCTTACATGAGCAGAGCTCCAATATTTTAAATGAGATCTGTTAAAGTGTTTGTATGTGACCTACACTTGAAAAATGCTGCCCCAATTTATCTCCCAAAAACATATCTATATACAATACAAACACAACATAATCTGTCACATGGTGAAGAAGGTAAATGAAATGCTGGCATTCATTTAAGAGGAATATAATATAATAGGAGAGTTGTGTTGAGGTTTTATAAGGCACTAGTGAGACCTCATTTGGAGTATTATGACAGGTTTTATCCTCCTCGTTTTGAGAAAGGATGTGCTACCTTTAGAGAGGGTTCAGAGGAGATTCACAAGGATAATTCCAAGATTGAAAGGGTTATTCTGTAGGAATATTTGATGGCTCTTGGCCTGTACTCGTTGGAATTTAGGAGAATGAGAGAAAAATTCATTAAAACATTTGAAATGTTGAAGACTATGAACTGAGTAAATGTAGGAAGGTTGTACCCATGGTGGCAGAGTCTAAGACAAGAGGGCACAACTTCAGAATTGAAGAGTGTCCACTTAGAACAGAAATGTCGATCAATTGTTTTTGCCTGAGAGTGATAAATCTATGGAATTTGTTGTGACATGTGGTTGTGGAGGCCTGGTCATTGGGTGTATAAAATCCAAAGATTGAATGGCTTTTCATGAACCAGGGCTTAAGATGTTATAGGGAGAAGGCCAGGCAATGGGGCTGAGTTGGAAAATGGACCAGCTCCTCATTAAATGGGGCAAATTTGATGGGCTGAATAGCCTATTTCTACTCCTATGGTCTTAACTTCAGTTGGATAACCTTGAACACTTACCCTTTCCCTTCATAGGGTATAAGCACAGGTCATGGTCAGAGAATTCTTATGGATTTCAGAGAACATTATTGCTCCTTGCCATGTGCACGCATCATTGCAGACAATGAAGTAAATAGCTGTTCAATAAATCCCATAATTTTCTCATTTGCTATCTCATTATCTCAGTGTGAAAATTGTGTAATGTAATTCAATAAGGATTGTATGATTATTTTCTCTTCAGATTTGAGAAACTTCGTAAAATAAAAATAATTAACTGACATTATGCATGAATAAATGTCAGAATATGAAAAAAAAACCTGATGTGTTTCTGATAGAAGTACTCGATCTTTCCCTGTCCTTTCTCACCTGTAATATATCTGAACATACAGTGTCAATGTCCTCCAACTTGTCTCCACCATTATCGAACTGGATGGAGCGATTCATGACTAGTTCTTGGAACATCATTCCGTTGTATTGAGTGATGTGCTAGCAATGACTGTCACATTTGTGGCCCGAAATGTGAAGTTAATAAAACATTAAACACAAGTTTTATCAGGTAAACTTCTCAGTGGCTTTATTTTCCCGTTTCCTTTGTTCTCCTGCTTGTGTTCTTATCTCTCTCTCTCATACCACGTGACTTCCGGTATATCTCATACATATTCATTATCATGACATCCCTCCTTTAATCAGAAATAAACTTTACCTTCACTTACCAATATCCCTCAGAAACATACAAACATCGTAACTAATGGTAATACTATAACTCAACTACATAAAATTTACTTCCTACAGCACTCATACATGCACTTTATGATATAAGATTAAATACTGTCCCAAAGTTCTTATTAAAACTATGGCACAAAGTCTTCATATCGTTTGGGCACTTTCCGGTTTCGTTTCGGCCTGCTTGCGATATTGTCGTCGCTTCTCGGTTGTTCACTCTCAGCGTCGGAAATACTGCTCGCCATGGCTTCGGGTGTTTCTGGCGCTCTAGTCACTTCATCAGGAGTGCTGGTAACTGCCTCTGGAACATCATCAGGTCTCTCAGTTTCAGCATCTCGTATTGGCCTTTTAACCTCTTCGCTCGATGTATCTCTGGACTGGTACCTTTTTACACCTGATAAATTTCTCTTATACAGTACTCCAGTCGGAGACTTGACTGTCACCATACTGCCACTTCTGGATACGACAGTATAGGGTTGATGGTAATAAGGTGTGTCTAGCTTACCACCAGTTTCATGCCTCACTAGAACATTATCTCCTGGCATGATGTCTGAATACTTGGCTCCACGTTTCGAATCTGTGTACAGCTTTGCTGCACCTTTCTTTTCTGCATCGTGGTCCCTCATCTCCTGGTCGTCTCGGATTTCCTTTATGTCTGGCATTTTTGTGCGGATTTTTCTCCCAAAAAAATGTTTCTGCAGGACTTTTTCCATTGGTTGCATGAGGCATTGCTCGATAGACAGCCACATAAGATAGCAATGCATCGCGCCAATTTTGTCCTTCTGCGTGTGCAATCCTCAATCGTTTTTCATTGGACTGATTTTGTCTCTCTACTTCTCCATTGGCTTGCAGCCATTTCGGAGTTACTTTATGATGGTGGATACCTGTGGTCCTCATGTATTCCGCAAATGTCTCTGAAATGAATTGTGGACCATTGTCAGAGTATAATGTAACAGGTAATCCATATCTTGCGAATATCTCTGCTAATGCTTGTATTGTTTTTTCAGTGGTTGTGGATTTCAACACCACGTACTCATAGTATCTGCTTTAGTAATCTATCACTACCATAATTGATTCACCCGTCGGTAAAGGTCCAAGAAATCAACAGCTACGTCGATCCATGGTCCTGTCGGAAGTTGCGTACTCCGGATCGGTTCTGGCGGATTACTCCTACTTGTGATTTGACATCCGTGACAAGTTTTAACAAATTTCTCTGCGTCTTTATCACAACTTGGCCACCATACCTTGGTCCTGAGGTTTTGCTTGGTACCAACAATGCCTAGGTGTCCTTCATGCGCTAAGGATACGATCTTCGGTTTCAATCTTTGCGGTATCACCAATCTGCAACCTCTTAATACACACTGTCCGATGCAACAAAGTTCGTCTCTAATGGGAATGTAAGCCTTGTGAATACACTTGTCCCATTGTCCACTCTGTATGCATTCTCTTACTTCCCTGAGTTCTGGATCACGTTCGAATTCGCTCTCGACTTCCTTCGTAGTCACAGCTTTCGGTGTCGACTGAATAGCTACGAAGCGTACAAAGCTCTCTGTTTCTGTTCCCAATTCTGACTTGGATTGTGGACCACCATCCTTCACCAATCTGGACAGCGGATCAGCAATGTTTGTTTTCTCTGCAATGTGGATTACTTTATATTTGTAGGGTTGTAGTCTGAGTACCCATCTCTCTATTCTGGCACATGGTTTGGATCTAGGTGCATAGATCACCTCTAATGGCTTATGATCTGTGATGAGTTCAAATTCAATGCCGTATAAATATACATGGAACCTCTCACAGGCCCATACAAGTCCGAGTGCTTCTTTCTCTGTCTGAGAGTATCTTCTCTCCACATCTGATAACGATCTGCTGGCATAGGCAATGATTCTTGGTCCTCCATCATGCATCTGGACCAACACAGCTCCTAAACCAACCGGGCTGGCATCCGCTATGACTTTGGTTGATGCCGCCGGATCGTAATATCCAAGGGTTTTTGCATCTGTCAGGCTTTGTTTCAGCGCTGTGAACGCTTTCTTCTGCTCAGATCCAAAATGAAAAGGTACACCTTTCCTGGTTAGTTTCCTTAGTGGTTCTGCCACTGTAGCGAAATTAGGAATGAACTTTGCACAAAAATTGACCAATCCCAGGAAACTCCTCACCTCTGTTGCATTCTGAGGTGCACGTGCCTCTGCAATAGCTTTCACCTTGGCCTCTGCAGGGTTTAGTTCTTTCTGTGTAAGTCTGTGTCCCATGAAGTCCATTTCTGACACACCGAACTGGCACTTTTTTCCATTCACGGTAAGGCCTGCCTCCTGTAGTCTAGATAGTACACTCCTCAACCGTTTGTCATGCTTTTCCTTTGTTGGTGCATGGACTATGATGTCGTCAGAAATATTGGCAACTCCAGGAATGCCTTGAATCACTCGATGGATTTCATACTGGTAGATCTCCGAAGCTGCATTAATTCCAAATGATAGTCTCTTGTAACAATACAATCCACAGTGAGTCACAAATGTTGTCACATCTCAGGAACCTGGATCCAGCTCTAATTGATGATAGCCCCATTTCAGATCAATTTTTGAGAATACCTTGCTGGTAGTTAGTTCTTGAAGTATTTCCTCCACTGTTGGTATAGGGTGTCGTTCTCTAATTATAGCTTCATTGGCCATTCTCATGTCAACACATAGTCTTATGTCACCCTTTGGTTTGGGCACAATCACTACGGGACTGACCCATTGTGTCGAATGTTCCACCGGTTCAATAATGTCTTGTACGATCAATTCTTTAATTTTGGCTTCGACTTTCCCACGAAGTCCAAACAGAGTTCGGCGCATTGGTTGTGCCTTGGGTTTGACCGCTAGCTTCAATTGTCGACCTTTCAGCTTTCCTACTCCTTGGAAGACTGCGGGGAATTCTTGCTTCATATCCTCGTATGACTGAATTGAATTGACACAAGCTCCAATATGAAGTATTGCCAGGTCTTGCGCTGTGCTTCTACTCAGCAATGGTTCTCCCCTCTCTTCTATGACCATAAACTCTGCTTCGGTGTACTTATCTCCAGCTTCAACAGTTGCAGTAAAACATCCAATGGTCTGCAATGGCTTGGTTGCTGTGTATGGATACAGTTTCTTGGAACACTTCTTTGAGGTACAGATGATCTTTTTCCTTTTCAACTTCTCCCATAAATGTCGATCAATTACATTACTGTCACTGCCTGAGTCTACAATGACCTGCACTGTCACTCCACCAATGATCACTGGGACCTTCTCATGATGTACTTCATTCAACGTAAGTTGGTAACACCTCTGTTCCACCTGGGTATCATCATCGTCACCGTCTATCTGGCGAATGGTATCTTTCTTTCCAGGATACTTTCCTTTCCCCCAGGCTTTGCCTTTGGAAGTTGTACTCTTCCTCTTCTGGTCTGCATTGGACTTGCTTTTGCACTTCTTTGCAAAGTGGTCCTTACCTCCACACTTTCTGCAAACTTTGCCTTTGGCCGGGCAATATGGGTCTTTTCCAAAGTGACCTCGGTTTCCACATCGATAACACTCCACATCCTGTGTCGACGTATATCTTGGCTGATTATGGCGATGTGAGAGCCTCTTAATTTGCTGGTTTGAGTTGTCTTTCAGGGTCATGGTATGAGATTGCCCTTCAACAGCCTCTAATGCAGCAGCAACAGCTAAAGCATCGGTGAGTTCCAACTCACTCCCTCTTTCCAGTAGACGTCTTCTGAGTTTATCTGATCTGCAGTGCTGTACGACTTGATCCAATAATTGGTTGTCCAAATCAGCTGCCATGTAATTGCATCCAACAGCTAGCTGGCGTAGTCTCGTCACGTACTGAGCAATTGTCTGGCCATCTTCTTGTCTCGTTCTCCGAAACAAATGGCGTTGAAATGTAGCATTCGGTGTCACTACATAGTGTGCATTTAATGCATCTACCACTTTCCGGTACTCATCCTTTCTTCCAGTATTCAAAAGTGTCTTAAATGTTTCCCGAACTGAGGGTCCCGCAATGAAAAGAAGTAACGTCCTTCTCTGCGCTTTTTGTTCAACTGTACCGGTATGTAGAAATAGGCCACGACTGTCGGCGTAGGATTCAAATTCTTCCAGCCATGCCTTCCACTTCACACTTACAGTGCTTGCATCACCAGTCGGGTCAAAATGAGCAATTCCACTATGCGTTAGAAAGTCACAGTTTGCACCAGCCATGAGGAAATATTCCAGCCCCAAAAGTACTGAGTCAAAGAGAAAATTCTTATCACCTTGAAGTTGTCTGTAATCCTCTGTAATCTTGTTTAGTCTTTAATTTTCTTCAAGCTTCTTTCATCCTCGTCGCCAATGTCACATTTGTGGCCTGAAATGTGAAGTTAATAAAACATTAAACACAAGTTTTATCAGGTAAACTTCTCTGTGGCTTTATTCTCCCGTTTCCTTTGTTCTCCTGCTTGTGTTCTTATCTCTCTCTCTCATACCATGTGACTTCCGGTACATCTCATACATATTCATTATCATGACAATGACTATTCTTCCTGAGTGCACGCTGTTATCTGTGGTTCCTCTGTGCATCCCCACCACAGCTTCATCCAGACTTTTTATCACTGTGTGTATGATACAGGTTCTACGGTACCACAATTATCATAGAGGGCAGCACAGTTTGTGCAGTGGTTAGCCCAACCCTGTTACTACGCCAGCGACCTGGGTTCAAATCCAGCCATGTCTGTAAGGAGTTTGTACATTCTCCCCATATTTGCATGAGTTTCCTCTAGGTGCTCCTGTTTCCTTCCCCTTTCAAAATGTATGGCTGATATGGCCTCTTACAGTGTTTATGTCTAAAAAATTTATTTTAATTTAACTTTCTTACCCTTCAACTGTATCTATCCTGCATTGATTACAATTTAAAATAGTTGTAATATATGCAAATTGTTTGTAAACATTCTTCTCAATTACCTTCCTTGGTAATCAATTAATCTTTCCATCATACTATAAGATTTGCATTTATAAAATGTCCATGCAGTTGACGTTCATCCCGATATGTATTTATGAAATCAGAAATATTACATTAAGGCCAAATGAATATGTGAATGCTAAGAGAAGTGATTATGAACTAAAACGCTGGTTAGAATAAAGAGGTGATGTTTATTTTTAATTGGCAGTCTGCAACATTCAGTCACAGTGTGATGCATGACCTTGGTGTAGGGGCTATAAGTGCGTTGCTTGGCTTGGTTAGGTTGATTACAGGTATCGTCGGCATCCCGGGTTCCAAGGACTGCTGTGTCTGGTTGCTGTCGTCGCTTTGGTGGCTGTTCCCGTCGATGCCGTCCCTTTCCAAGCCATGTTGCTATTGTCTTTGGACATTTGTCACATTTCATGTACTGGGGGTGGTTTGCGCAGGCAAGGAGTTTTGACGCTATTCAACAGTTAGTTCATTAGCCCATCAACTGGGGTGATGGGTTAAAGACAAGGAGGGTGAGTAACGCTTGAATATTTTTTGTTGACAGTTACTATGGACGTCATTACAACAGTTGTATTGGTAAATTACGTCATAATAGATAGCTCCAAGTCTTTTGTGTTTATTAATTAACCGTCAAAAAACTCATCTGGACTTAGTAGTGAATTAAATTGAAGTGTGTCACAAACAAGAACCCCACCTTGCTGCAAAGCAGCTTTTATTGATAGAAGTCGTTACATTTATTTAACAATAAATATTGTTGGATTGGAAAAGGATTCAGCGCATTTGGAGGGGAAATAGATCAAACAAACCTCCTCTGGTATGGAGGATATCGAAAATAATATGGCAGCCATATTGGAAATGCCGGGTGCAGGCTGCTGTCAGTAATATGCATCCAGTAGTCTGAGTGTTGGCTACAGAGAAGTCCAGAGCTGCTAATGCAAGAGCAGAATGTCCTATAGACACGTTGGTAGATTCTTAAAGATAACCTTTCGATTGTGTTTTTTCAGAAAATCACAGACCACAGATTCATTTAAATGTTAATGCCAACAGTTTGTAAATATGGGCTCCATATTTCACATAATGTATGATATTTATCTCTTAAATTATGTTTTTCAAATCAAATACAACTCTAAACTTCTGAATGCCAGCCATCCATTCCCAAATTAGTATCTGATTTCCAACTTATAGCAATGCATTTTCTAGCCATTGGCAAAGCAATTTGAACAAATTTTACTTGATACATATTCAGTTTTAATTTAGGTTTAATCCCTCTAACATCTCCCAGTAAAAATGAATGTTTAATCTTTGGGGAAGAAGGTCAAGGATTCTATTGATAACTATATGTCAAAGGAAAGTTGTTGAAACCAACATTGTTTTGGGCTTAGAGATTGCTGGACTGAACAGCAGTGATTTTTGTGTTTTCCCAGGCATATATTCTCAGAAGGCTCTGCCTGTGCACAAAGGAAATGTCCCACATCAAACCGATATTTATCTGTGGTCTCATCTGAGGAATGTTCTTCTACCTGAAATTGGGTCTGATATAGAGACACTAATTGGCTCAGATACACCAAAGGCTCTGGAACCATTAGGTGAAATACGGCACCTGGGAGATGGACCTTGCGCTCTCAAAACCTGGCTTGGTTAGACAATTAGTGGACCATTAGGAGGTAATAATGATATCACTCAGGAGTAGGCAGTGACAAGTGTCAACAGGATATCAGTTGTGAAACTTGAGGAGCTGTGGCAACAGCAGTTCAGGACTGACTATCCTGAGGGCCTCATTGACCACCAGGAACCTTCAAAAGAAGACAAGTAGTTCTTGGCTTTAGACTCAAAATCTGCCAATCTGGTTGATGGCCATTGTTGCATTGGGTTTCCTTCAAAGAAAGGAGAAATAAGCACGCCTAAAACAGAGAGAACAAAAGGAAATAAAAGACAGAAAATGGACATTTCTTCTCTTTACATTGATTCAGATATTTCTGGGTAGCTATCATCCTCACTGCAGAAAAACAATCTGAATAAGGTCGCCAATTCTGAAGAACAGAAAACAGATCAATGTGAAAATAATTAAAATTATGCTGATGAAAATAAATCAAAAACATCTCAACAAGCGTTGAAGGAATGATTTTCGTTAGAAATAGATGAAAATTAAGTATAAAAAGATGCTGCAGTACTGGTGAACACAGAAAATTGCACGGATGGAATAAAGGAGCATTTGGCTGCAAAACATCTGCCTTCAGAGAACAAAATGTTGAAAAAGGACTTGAAAATATTGGATAATCACGAAATAAGTAACCAGAAAGATTTTAACTTTGGAAATAAAACTGATTTTCAGAAAAATGGGAGTGAACCTAATGCTTCTTCAGATTTGAAAGTGACCAGGCAAAAAGGCCAAAGAGCAGTTGACAAGAATGGAGATTTTACTGTAGATAGTATTCACAAAGCCAGAGAGCAGAGGGAAAGAATAACTGGTGAAGAATGACTGCAGTATTGAGGAAAAGGATTCAGCCTTATCTAGGTGCATACAGTTGGAAGAGATTTATCATTTGAAAGTTAACAAGTCATTGGTTAATAACACCACAAGACAGCTGACTACAGAAAACAATCAAGAATGTACCTGGAGTCAGATTGAATTGTGATAATAGATGAGAAGAATTGGGCTGATTTATGTTGTGACTAATACAATAAATGTAAGATACACACAGGTGCAATGTAATTTATACTACCTCACACCACAAAAAATAAATAAATTGAATTATAAGATCAGTGTTTTAGATGTGGCAAAGAGGTGGAAACTTTTTTTACACTTAACATGGTCTTGAGATAAAGTAAGACCTTGTGAGCTGGAATTAGGAATTTTTAGAGCAAATTACAGGACTCCTATTTCCACAAAATCCAAAATTATTTCTATTAGGTAACATCAAAAGACCTAAATTGATATCAGATAGAATTTGTTAAAATTGCATTAGCAGTGGCCACAAAATATATTTGCAGTGGCTTGGAAATCTGATTCATACCTGAGCTTGGAATGACGGAGTGGGGAAATGCACAGTTGTGTTCACCTCAAAAATTACATATAATTTAAGGAAAAATATATGACATATTTCTACAAATTTGGTGCCCATATCTAAAAGAAAGGATTAAATTTTTAATCTTTTAGATTTCTAAATGTTCTTCTTAGCCTTTAAGTCCTGCGTGGAACCCCAGTAATGATCAAATAGATATGAATTTTAGACCAGATGGATTTTAACACTTTCTGCAGACCATTCTCATTCTTATTCCTTCCCTTCTTCTTTTCTTTTCTTCTATTCTAACACTTCTTTATCTTTTCTTGGGACTGTATGGGGTGAGGGGGTATTGGGGTATTATCATGATCTATTTGATATTCATTATATTATTATATTTATATTATATTTATATATTATTACATTTATATTTTGAAATATATTTGAATGCATGTATGATTAAATACTTTAAATAAAATATTCCAATAAAAGGCCCTGAAGGCCCAGATGGTAACAATGCAGAAAGAAAGAGATATTGCATTTCACCAAATGTAAGAAGCAAAATTCAGAATTTCAGACACTTCACATTTACTACAGCTGGGCTAAAAGCAAAAGAACCAATGTATCACATGACCCTTTCACTCCAGGTCAAGTTACTAACTTCTCAGAAGATAACGGGAGAATTACTTTCCTGTTGAAATAATTGAATGCAGAGAGAGGATCTAATAAGAGGCCTCAAAATAAACAGTCAGAAAATGAAAATGAATTGGAAGTTGCAAAACTGGATCTGGAATTGAAGGGAAAGGCAATAGAAGCCAGGGTGGCTGAAAAGGCTGCAGTATTAATTGAAGAAATCTGTATAGGGCCATAAGTGGAGTCATCCTGCTTCTTTACAGAAGGATTCTACCAATGCTGTGGCTGCTGTTGAGTTTGAAGAACCAACGTTGTTTGGATCTTACCTTATCAATGACCAACCACAAAAAAGAAAGAAAAATATAAGCAAACTTGTCATTGGGAAAGTTAAAGAGACTTGGCCATTAAAAACAAGAGGGTCAGATAAACCCCCTTCAAATTCTGGTTCTAAGAGCTCAGACTCTTCCTATGAGGAGCAGAATGCTGAAGAAAAGAAGAAAACCGAACAAAATGCTGAAGACGTGCTTTCATGTTAATTCCAAAAGGAGGATGATTGATGTGGTACTGATCTTGCCAGATATTCAATTGCCACTTATCTAGCATCACTACAGATCTCTCCCTCCCATTATCACCACCCAAAGGGAAGGCAGTGTCTATTTTGTCTGAGGAAGATCTGATGTTCACTGGTTAAAGATGCAGGTGTACTCTAACCAAAGATTGTTTATCTTCCAAAAATGATGTCATTATTTAAACAGTGCATTCAAGTTCTTCAAAATAATGTGGACTCTATTCACAAAGTCAAAGGAGTGCCATTTGAAATCTTGGAGCCTGTATGGAGCTGTGTACCCCTGATCAGCTATATCATACTGAGAACCGCAAGCCAGTGTTGGTTGAAGAAACCGATAATTTGTGGTTAAGACAATGTCAGAAAGACTTTAAAACCCAGGAGAGAAATGGTCTAATATAAGAAGCAATTAAGTCTGCCTTCTACAGGAGATGGAAGAACTTTGACAAGTCCAAACTGATTTTATTTTATTTTTGTACCTTGCCCATTGCTCACTACACTGAGTACAGACTTTACTGCTCCAGATTGGTGGTAAAATCACTGTTTCTCAAAGCTATGTGCTAGTAACCTCTGGCCTAATGATGAATGAAGAAAGAAGATCTACTTAATATTCGAATGTTATATATTTGATTGTTTTATATATATACTGGTGTTATTATTATTTGAGATATTGTGTCTCATTTTAATAATTAGGGGCTGGTATTGTAGGGACCATAAGTACGTTGCTTGCCTTTGTTGGGTTGGTTGCGGGCATTGGCGATGCCTCGGGGCCTGAGGGCTGCTATGTCCACTGGATGCCGTCATTTCGGCGGTTGTTCCCGTCGGTGTTACCCCATTCCAGTGCCATGTTGCTTCCACACATGCGCCATTCTCTTTGGACGTTTAGCACCTGCGCAAGGGAGGGGTTCGCTACTGGGGATGGTTGCCGCATGCTCGGGAGTTTGGGCGCGATTTCTCCGAGTTCATTAGCCCATTGACTGGAGTGACGGATTAAAGACTAGGAGGGTGAGTTGGGCTCAAGTGTTTTTTATTGGCCACTACTACAGATATTGTTACAACATTTGTCATTATTATTGGAAAGTTGCATCTTAATAAGTTGCTACAAGTCTTTTGTGTTCATCAATAAATCGTTACAAAAACTCATCTGGACTTAGTAGTGAATTAAGTTGAAACGCATTTAACAAGAGCCCCACCCAACCTCCAAGCACCTTTTTATCAATAGAGGTCGCTGCACTTGGTATTTCTATATTAATAGCACATTTAATAATTTAGGGGACAGCAAGTTTGGGTTAATCTGCTGGTGACTGACATTCAAGGATCATGCATTAATTGGTCATTATTGCCATTTATTACTTCTTGGAGGTTGAGGAATTTAAATTAAAGTGTTTTGCCACATTAGTCTCATTTCCACATGTATCAGTCCATAACCTGGTGTGTTTTCATCCAAGTCTCACCATAATCTACCTTTTTTTCACTTTTAAAAATATTTTAATTGAATTTTACAAAAATAAACAAAGCATATACAGACAACTTGTAGAGTACACAACATAGATGTCAAAAATTAAAGGGCACAACAAAATTGTCAAACTTATGGAGCACAATTTGAAATTTTATCTCAAAAAGCCCTTGTTTCTTTAGCCCTTTCTATTAACCGGAATTCTATATTGAGAAGTGTGCTTTGTGCTTGGAGTAGTTGCTGGAAGTCGGATTTTATATTTGGAAAAGAGAGAAAAAAATGAGCGAACAATATAGTCGTTAGGTTCTGAAAGTAATTCAGGAAAGGTCTTCAAACCATTTGAAACATTTTGTTTGTATATAATCTTCATTTTAATCTCAATCATGAATCTCCAGATGAGCAGAAGCCATAGTTCTCCTGGTAGAGATCAGAAGAGAAGAATACGTTCAGTCACAAAAACAAAGTGGGGGGATCTGGGGAAATGTTTTTTTTTCTCCCATCTTTAGTAAATATTTTGTTAGTTTGGCATACTTTAAAGTCCAGCTGTTATGTTTCTGGTGATAATTAGGTATTTACGCCTCCTGTGCTCATTTGGAGGAGCTGACAGATGCTGTCCTTTTTTTTGCAGAAACATGGCATCCCCATTGACATGGGCTATGCTGTGGCACCACATCACTCTGGTGTCTATCCAGTCCACGTTCAGCTCTATGAAGCCTGGAAGAAAGTGTGGGGAATCAAGGTGACCAGCACGGAGGAGTATCCACACTTGAAACCTGCAAGATACAGACATGGCTTCATCCACAGTGGCATCATGGTACGATGTGTTTCATAACCTTTACAAAAATCTTGGATTGCTGACCCTTGATGCACATAACCAACTCTTATGCAATGCCAATTAATGTAGGCATTTACTAAAAGGTGAATAGCCATCATGGTTTCATCTGAAAATTTTCACGAAAGCTTGAACAATAAAAATAGCATATTCACAGAGTGTTCATGAGTTTTAAAATATAAACATACAGCACCATAACTGGTCCTTCCGGCCTTCGAGCCTGTACCCCCCAAATTAACCCACGTTTTTGAACGGTGGGAGGAAATTGGATACCCACGCAAACACGGTGAGAACATACAAACTCATTACAGACTGTGCCGGATTTGAGCCCGCATTGCTGGCGGTGTAATAGTGTTGCACTAACCGCTACACTAATCTTGCTGTCCCTTGCATTAGATCTGAAAGTGAAATTAGCTGTGAGCGTACAAGTCTTTTATTCAATAAAATGGACAGAAAAGAAAATGAGAACACCAAATTTAATTGAATTTAATAATCAAAACAATTTAGCATGATTTTTTTTTCCTAAAACACTTGCAGAAAGAACAAATGAAAACATTTACAAGGACGATTTAACAGTTGGTAAACAGAACTCTGCTGACACCGGAAATGTGAAATTAAATCAAAAATTTGCTGCAAGTATTCTGCAGGTTAAACTACGTTAGTGGAAGAAGAAATGGCATTAGCATTTCAAATCAATGCCCTTTCATCAGATCTAGGAATTGTGAGGAAACAACCTTGTTTTAATTTGCAGAAAAGTGATTAAGTTGGAAAGAGACTCACACAGTGCAGAACAGGTCCTTTGGTCTCCTTATCCGTCTCAACTAAGTTGGCTTTCTGGGTAGTTCCATTTTCCTGTATTTGGTCCATCTAAAACCTTCCTGTCCAAATGTCATTTGAATATCAAAATTGTGCCCACATCTGTAGTTTGCCCTGACACCTTGTTCCATCTACGGACCACCTTCTGGGTGAAATAGTTATTCCTCAGGTCCCTCTTAAATCTTGCCACACTCATCTTAAACCTATGACTTTTAGTTCTAGAATCCTCTGCCCTGGGAAAAAGACTATGACCATTCTTTATCCATGCCCCTTGATTTTATAAACCTCTATAAGATTATCTCTCAACCTCCTATCAAGTAATTCAGAGGCCTAGAGCATAGAACACCCTGGCTTGGAAAGCCTGTGGAAACTCTTCAACTCTATTGACTGTAATTGTCTAAGAAATCAAGCCATAGATGAATACCCAGAAATGGCTAACAAATGCCCATGACCTGAGAATAGATTTGTAAATTATTGTGGCAAACCATGGAGGAACAAAACATTATGGCTCAGTTCCAGGTACTTACATAGAGGCAAATAACAACAACCTTGCACTTAACATGAGAAAAACTAAGGAGCTGAATGTGGACTACAGGAGAGAAATCAGGAGAACACGAACCATTTCTCATAGAGAGGTCAGCAGTGGAAAGGGCTAAGAACTTCAAATTTCTGGGTGTTAACACCTCTGAATATCTGTTCTGGGACCTCCATGTTGTTACCTTCACGAAGTAGGCTCCCCAGCGGCCATTCTTTGTGAGGAGTTTGAGGAGTGTTGGTACATCTCCAAAGACTCCTGCGAAATTCTACAAATGTACTGTGGAGACAGTTCTGATTAGTTGCTTCACTGGTGTGGAGGTGCAAGAGCACAGGACAAGAAAAATATCAGAGTTTTGAACTCAGCCACTGTCATCATGGGTATCTGTCTTCAGTCCTTCGAGGAGATCTACAAGAGGTGGTATCCGAAGAAAGAAATTTCTGTCCTCAAGGACCCCCACCACTCACCTCCTCTTCACACTGCTCGGGAAGGACAAACACCCAGCAACCCAAGGACATCTTCTTCCCCTCTGCCCTCAGATTTCTGAATGAACAATGAACTGCAGACACGACCTCATTTTCTCTTCTTCTGCACTAATTTATTTATTTTTAAATGTAATTTATAGCAATATTTGCACTGCTGCTGGAAAACAACACTTTTTGAGATGCTTTCATGGCAAAAATTCCAATTCTGAAACTCCCACCACATACCCCGCCAGCAGACCGTAACTTCCCAGAGATTTGGCCTGACTGTAAATTTATAACATCCAGGGACAGCTTGTTTGGGATAACAGTTCTAAATTTGGCCATGGTGTCATCAGTGCCAACCCTCTTTTTTATCCCTGGGGAAGGTTTGGGGCTGGGAGAGGAAAAGGAAAACATAAGAGAATGCAAATGGCGAGCACTAGCTATCAGGGATGCCAGAGAGAGAACAGTTCATCTCATTATATGCTCTGGAGAGGGTGTAGATGAGATTTACCAGGATGTTGCCTGGATTGGAGAACATGTCATATAAAGCAAAGTTGACAGAGCTAGGGCTTTTCTATTTAGAGTGAGATTGGATGAGAGGTGACAAAATATAAGACTATGAGGGGCTTAGATATGGTGGACAGCCAGCACCATGTTTCTGGAGTGACAATAGTAGATACCAGAGGACACATGTTTAAGATGTAAGGTTCAAAGAGCACTAACTTCACTTCAATGATGCCACTGAGAAAACAAGCCAGTGCAGGTAAAACTCAGTGGAACAGATATCATCCAGAGAGAAACATGCAGAGTCGATGCTTTGAGAGAAATGGCTAGTAGTGTTAAAGGGAAGGGGAGAGGTCGCAGAACATATTTCAATACAGCACAGTTCAGGCCCTTCAGCCCATGATGCTGTGCTAACATAGCAACCGACTCCACAGCAATCTAATTTTTCCCTATCTCTCACTCCATAGCTCTCTATTTTTCTTACATTCATGAGCCTAAGTCAGAGACTTTTGAATGTTCCTATTGTAACAGCCTCCACCACCACTCCCAACAACACATTCCAGGTGCCCACTACAGACTAAGTAAAAACTAACCTCTGACATCCCCCCTGAAATTTTCCTTAATTCACTTTAAATCAGTGTCCTAGGGAAAAGGTGCTGGCTGTCCACCTTATTAGACTCCATTGAGTCTTTTCCCATTTCTCATCCTTTGTCCCTCTAAAGAGAAAAACCTGAGCTCTGTCATCGTTGCTTCATATGATATGTTCTCCAATCCAGGAAACCTCCTGGCAAATCTCATCTGCACCCTCTGCAAAGCATCTATATCTTTCCTGTAATGAAGTGACCACAATTGAACACCATATTCCAAGTGTGGTCTCGCCTCTCTCTCACAAAGCCATGCTTGCTGTTCACAAGAAGAATATGCTTCTCTAAATGCTCAGAAATCCTGTCCTGACCCTAAGAATCTCTCCAATTGTTTTCCCATCATTGACTCACTGGTCTATAATTCCCAAGGTTCTCCCTCTTACCTTTCTTGAAAAAGCGAACTGCATTTGCCATTCTCCAATCTTCCAGTACCTCTCCAGATCATCGCCGATGCTCCAGCAATCTCTCCCCTTAGTTTCTATAATAACTTGGAGCATTTCCAGTCCTGGGGCTATATCTATCCAAATATTTTTGAGAAGATCTAGCTCTTCCTTTTCTTAACCTCAACAAGCTCTAACTCATTAGCCTGTTCCAACACTCACATTCACCAAGGTTCCTGTCCCTGCTGAACACTGAAGCAAAACATTCAGTTAGGACCTCCCCCACCTTCTCTGCTGCCAGGGTCAATGGGTGGACCAAAGAATGTTGAAGGATATTGGACAGAATTACCATATACAGTCAGGCGATCTTTAGTGGAATTGATTAAGTTTATCCCCAGGCAATTTTCCTCTAATTTTAGTTTTCTAGCTACTCTCATAAATTCAATAAGTAGGTTAAAGAATCAAAGGGATTCTGGATCAGATTCTCATCTGAAACACAGTATACAAATTACAGTTAAATATAGGATTCAAACTGAAATATCATGGTTGGGTTTACTATTTGACCGACATCGACACATACATAAATGTTCATGCATAATATTGCGTAAAGTTGTCCATTTAAATCAGCATCAGGTACAAATTCCTATTAAAAGAGATTTATTTGGTTGGCTAATGTCCATTCTAGTATCAAGGGTGGCTGTGTTCCAAAATGTTTCCCTCCACCCTCCTGATTTCCTATGGACTCAATGCATTACCTGAAAGTAGCAGGACAGAATTTATGATATACATCAATAGCAGCCTAATACTCTACACTCCTCAAGCAGCCAATTCCCAGTCGTCAAATCATTACCCAACTTACTTAGTGTGCCGTTAAAAACACAAAAATGCTGGCGATTAATTTGGGTGTAATTGGGTGGCACAGTTTGAAATGGCTGGAATCAGCTTCTGCTGTGCTGTAAATAAAAGTTAAAATTTAAATCTCGTCTTGTCAAAATGGTTTTGGAATGCAAAGGTCATTCATTCATTCATTTATCGGTTAGATAAATTTTTACATGATAGAGGAATTAGGGGATATGGGGAGAAGGCAGGTAGGTGGAGTTAGGTCATAAATTTGATCAGCCATGATAGTATTGAATGGTGGAGCAGGCTCGATGGGCCATTTTTGGCCTACTCCTGTTCCTACTTCCTATGTTCCTATGGAGATAGATAAAGGTTCTGGATTAAAGAGGTCTATCAAAGGCCATCAGCTATCAACCATAAGTGAGTACATGATAGGGACACAGTCACTTTGCTGAATGCTGCCAGGTCAAGGTGATTCAGAAAGGTGTATGCAACTCACCCAGCAAGCTGGATGAAATCTTCATGAATTTGGAAGCTCGTGGTGCCCTCAGGTCTCTCGGTTATATTGTTGCTCTTACCACATGATTCCTGAGTCATTTGCTTTGATGCTCAGTCAGTGAATGTAGGAGGGGGAAACGTAGTAAGGGCCATATTTATCGATTTCACTTCCCATAATGGATGAAATATTTATTCCAAATGGGCTTGGAAAGGCAGCAATCATTTATTTTAAAGTATCATCTTGATGCAACTTGATAACTATTGTGGCAAACAGAAAGGAAAACCATTGAAGAGAGAAATTTGGATATTGGATTTAATTAAACACCCTGGGGGGAAATTTGGCCTTTGGTTAAAAACAGTTTCACAGAGAATTGACAGTTAATTTTATAATTTCCCGATTTTCCATTTTGATGTTGTCTCACTCAACTGTGAGCTCAAATCATAAATTTATCATTTTAAAAGTCATTATTGAATCTTCTTCCAACACATTTTCAGTAAGTACACTACAATGAACAATAACTCTCTGCATAAAAATAAATGTCGCTCAGGTGTGTGCTCCGGTGGGAAGGCATATTCTAATTCACTCCTAAAAAAATAGATGTTGGCATGGCATGTTTTTATTTACCTTTTTCCCCAAAACATCAGGTTTGAATATGACCCTGCATAGCAAAGATTGCAGAAGATCTATAATCTTAGGCAGTCCTGGAATCCACGTCAAAAGTGCAATCAATTCAACCTGTGCTGGTCATTTAATGTATCTGAACTTGAACTGGACTGCTTTTTTATTCAATGAAACTGCCAGTCAGTGTAATGTTCAGTCTGCCAGCTCCCTGTATAAAGAAATGGTTTACAAGCAAACATAATTTCACTGACAGTTCATTGTGTTATAATTTTTTTTAAAATTTTGCAATGTTTCTAAAATGACAGAATAAAAGTGTCCATTTTGTTTAAAGCTGTCAGTACCTGACCGTGAAGAAACCAAGGACTGTTTTCTTAGGAGCTCTAAATGTTCTGTCAAATTTGGGATTAAGTTGATTTTCTTGGAAGTGTTCCAAAGGAGTTGTAAAGGGGTACAGTGTGTTTACCAATAAGTGTTCCTTAGCTGTATGGCTGAGTCACATTTGGCCTGCCATTTTGCCACCTTTCACCACCACTCCCTCCCCCCGCCCACCACCCTGCACCACTGAATATGGATGCAGTCAGACCTCAGATGCTACCTCTCCATCCTGCTGTCTCGCTGGGGAAGCAAATTTCATTAGAATGAACTCTAGCATTACAATTTAGGGTTCCGCTTCCTGCTGACAATTCAACCTGAAGTGAAGGAGGAGGAGGTTGTTTAACCAGATGCTGACGGGAGAATCAGAGAAATCGGGAGAAATGGAACAATGGGAGGGATAAAAAGGGGAGGAGTAGCATTGCAAGACAGGAAAATATGACAGCTGTGCTTAGACTGGACAGCCCAGAGGCCACATGGGTGGAGTTGAGGAATGGGAAATGTGTGACCATAATGTTAGGGTTGCATTTAGACTGCCTAATATTCAGAGAGAATTTGAGGAACAAATCTATAGAGAGATAGCAGTTCGATGTAGGAAACAGAAAGTTGTGATAGTAGGAGATTTTAATTTTCCACATATATGCTAGGACTCCCATACGGTAAAAGGGCTGGATGACTTGAACTTTGTCAAATGTGTTCAGGAAAGTTTTCTAAATCCATATATCGAGGTACCAATGAAAGTGGTTGCAACAACACTTTATCTCCTATTAGGGAGCCAGACAGGTCAGGTGGCAGAAGTAGGTGCAGACCTTTTTGGATCCAGTGACTATAACATGATTAGTTTTAATGTAGTGGAAGCTACACTGCTAACTGAAATAACACACAACCACATGGGTTGAGCTCAGTGAGCAGAACTGATTTATTGCAGGTTGCCTGGCTGGCTTTATGGTGTACCACCAAGTTCTCTGCCCAGACCTGGCTGAGAACCGTGCTGGGGGCACTGACATCACCAGGGCATCATGTGGGTCCCCAAGCACAGGCTTATGAGCCCGGTGCCGAGATCGAAGTGGAAACCCCTGATGACGTTATTTTGGCCGGCTTCCCCGCCGCGTGTGTTACAAGCGGGCCTGGTTCCCCTGCCTTATCGTATACCACCACACAGCCCACCCGCCCCGCCCCAGAACCGGTGCCAATGTCCTTTTTAGTCGGGTGTCCTCGCTTCTCGGGCTGGGCCACAACTACTGGTTAGGTGGGGTCAAGGTGTTCTGGCTTCAGCCTGTCCACTGTAAATAGTTTCCTCCTACCGCTGATGTCCAGCATGAACGTGGACCCTGAACACTGGACAACTTTGTACGGCCCTTTGTAAGGCCTCTGCAGAGATGCTATGGATGGGCCTCACCGAATAATAACGTACTCTGCTGAGTGCAGCTCTTTGGGGAAGTAAGAGGCCCGTGTGCCGTGTCTAGGTGGCGTTGGGGATGCATAGGAGCCCAGCTGTGCCTGGAGGTGGGGGAGTCGCTCATGCGGTGACCACTGGGGGTTGTGAGGTGCGTTGATGAACTCACTGGGGTAGCGCTAGTGGTGCGCCGTAGACCAGCTCAACTAATGATGCCTATAGATCTTCTTTGGGCATCGAGCAGATACCCAGGGGCACCCAAGGCAGTTTGTCCACCCAGTCGGGTCCGGTGAGGCGGGCCATAAGTTCCGACTTAAGGTGGTGGTGTGTTCATTCGACCAGCCCATTGGCCTGCAGGTGATAGGCCATGGTGAGGTGTAGATCAATCCCCAGCATGTTGGCGAGCTGTGCCCAGAGCACAGAGGTGAACTGGGCACCCCAGTCGCTGGTGAGGTGATTCGGGACATCGAACCGGGCGACCCAACTGTGCAACAGCACTCAGGAGCAGGAGTCCGTGAAGGCATCTGGCATCGGGATTGCCTCGGGCCAATGAGTGGTGCGGTCCACCACTGTGAAAAGGTAATGGTTACCCCAGGAAATGGGTAAGGGCCGGCGATGTCCACGTGAATATAGGTGAACCATTCCCGGAAGTGCTCGAACTCCTGTATGGGCGCTCTGGTGTGCCTGTGCATCTTGGAAAGCTGGCAATGGGTGCAGGTTCTGGCGTAGCTCGCGATCTGCTTTCGCAGCCTGTGCCAGACGAAACACTCTGCCACCATATGGACCATGGACCTAATGGAAGGGTGCAAAAGTTTTAGATATCATAGATATGGTGGAAGATTTGCCTGCACCACTGCTGGGGAACCACTGGTCGCTGGGTGCCCATGGAGACATAAAACAGGATGGTGCCCTCACCGCTAGGAGCCGGGAGATTCTGGAACCGCAGGCCTGTGATGGCAGTCCTGAAGGCTCGCGTCTCCTCGCAAGACTTCTGGTCCCGGGCAAGCTGGTTGAAGTCGAGGCCGGGTGGCAGCATGCAGATGACTGGTCATGAGAGTGCATTGGCGACCATGTTGTTCTTTCCCGCCTTGTGCTGAATGTCTGTGGTAAAATCCAACACGAAGGAGAGGTGACGCTGCTGGTGGGCCAACCAGGGATCCTTTGCCATCGCGAGTGCCTGAGTGAGGGGTTTGTGGTCGGAAAAGATGGTAAAAGTCCTTCCCTCCAAGAAATAGCAGAAATGCCGCACCACCAGGTATATGCCCAGTAACTCACGGTCGAAGGCACTATACTTGCACTCTGGTGGGCGAAGAAGCCGGCTGAAGAACGCCAGTGGTTTCCACTGTCCATTCACTTGCTGCTCCAGGACGGCGCCAATGGCTGTGGCAGAGGCATCGACAGAGAGTGCCATATGCAGGTTGGTGTGTGGATGGGTGAACATGGTAGCCTTCACAAAGCCATCCTTCGTGGCCTCGAATGCCCTGCAGGCATCTGGAGTCCAGGCAAGCATTTTATGTTTGGCTGTGATGAGGGCGAAGAGAGGCTGCATGATGCGTGCTGCACCTTTGATGAAACGGTTATAGAAGTTGACCATACCCGTGAACTCCTGCAGCCCCTTGAGGTTGTCCGGGTGTGGGAACTCCTTCATAGCAGCGGGCATGGCTCCTTCAGCCGTGATGGTATGGCCCAGGAACTGCATGAACTCTTTCCCGAACTGGCACTTGGCTGGGTTGATCGTGAGGCCAAAATCGGCCAGTGGTGAGAAGAGTGTGCACAGGTGGGCCTTGTGTTGCACCCAATACTTGCTGGCAACAAGGATGTCATCCAAGTAAATGAAAACGAAATCCAAGTCACTGTCCACTGAGTCCATAAGGTGTTGGAAGGTCTGGGCGGTGTTCTTGAGAAGGAATTTGAACATGCCGAAGGGGGTAATGATGGCCGTCTTGGGTATGTCCACCAGGATTTGGTGATACCCGCACACCAGGTCAATCTTGGAGTATACCCTCACGCCATGCAGGTTGGCCATAAAGTCCTGGATGTGAGGGATCAGGTAATGGTCAGGAGTGGTCGCCTCATTGATCCATCGGTAGTCTCCGCAGGGGCACCAGCCACTGGAGACTTTCTGGACCAGGTGGAGCGGTGAGGCTCAAGGGCTGTTGGAGCGCCAAATGATCCCCAGCTCCAACAGATGCGAAAACTCTTCCTTCGCCACCTGGAGCTTATCCTGCGGGAACCGACGTGCCTTGGGTGTGGATGTGATGGAACACCCCATGGCGTGGTGAGGCAGTGGAGAACTGTGACTTGAGGAGGGCCGGAAACACGTCCAGGATATGATGGAACTTGTCCTTGAGTGTACTGATCATGGCCATCTGCGGCTGCTCTGTGCGGGAGGCATTGAGGCGAATGGCCTGGAAGGTATGGTCATCTACCAGGCTCCTACATCGAATGTCAACCAGGACCCCATGGCCGAGGAAGTCGGCACCCAAGATGGCGGTCAGAAAGGATGAGATGGTGAACCTTCACGAGAACTTTTGCCGGCCGATCTGGAAATGGACGGTCTTGTCTCCATATGTCCAGATCTCCATTGCATTGGCTGCACAGAGGGGAGGTCCTCGAGACCAGTTACTGGACTCGATGGCCGTGGCTGGAATGATGCTGATCTGGTCCCCAGTGTCGACGAGGAAACGTTGGCCGCTAACTGAGTCCCACAGGTAGAGAAGGCTGTGTCCTTGGCAAGCTGCCACAGCCTTTAATAGCGGCCGGCCTGCTCGTTTCCTTGGAACGAGCAAGGCTGACGACACTTCTGAGCCTTGGCTCCCCAGCGCTGGTGATAGAAGCAGAGGCCCAGAGCAGATGCCTTGCCTCTGGTTATACTCTTTGTGGCACCTGCAGGGACCGGGTGTTCTACCGCAGTGCTAGAGGAAGGCTAAAGTGGCCGTGCCCATGCCTCACGACCTGCTGGACTTCTGAGCCCTCCGGGAATCGCTTGAGCCATAGCTCTTGAGCCTTCTGAGCAACCTTTCTCGGGTCAGCAAAGTTCTCTTGGGCCAGTAGCGGCCAGACGTCCTCAGGCAGGTGGTCAAGAAAGATGCGCTCAAAGAGTTGGCAGTTGGTGTGGTTGCCCATGAGTGCGAGCATCTCGTCCATTAGCTCAATCGGGGACCTGTCCCCCAAGGCATCGAGGTGCAGCATCCGAGCGGCATGCTGGTGCCTGGAGAGTAGGAGGGAGCTGGTGAGCACCCATTTGATGGTCCCGTATTTATCTTCTGCGGGTGGGTGTTGAATGAGGTGCAGCGCAGGTTTGGCGGTGGCCTGATCCAGGGTGGCGACCACATGGCAGAACCTGGTCATGTCTGATGAAATCTGGCAGAGGTGAAACTGAGCCTCAGCATGGCTGAACCAGGTCTCTGGTTCCTGAACCCAGAAGTCAGGGAGCTTGACAGCTATAGCACTGATTGAAGGATCGCTCATGTTGGGTTCAAAGGCGTTTGAACCTTTTGGGGTCACCAATTGTAGCGGCAGCTACACTGCTAACTGAAATAACACACAACCAGATGGGTTGAGCTCAGTGAGTAGAACTGATTTATTGCAGGCTTCCTGGCTAGCCTTATACTCCCAGCCCGAACCTGGCTGAGAACCACGCTGGGAGGACTGATGTCACCAGGGCGTCACGTGGGTCCCCAAGCGCGGGCTTCTGAGCCCAGTGCTGAGGTCAAAGGGGAAACCCCCAACAGTGCCATTTTGGCCGACTGCACCGTCGCGTGTGTTACAAGCAGGGCCGGCTCGCCTGCCTAATGGTGTGCCACCGCATTAAGTTAATTATGGACAAGGATAGGTCTGGTCCTCAAGTTGAGATTCTAAATCGGAGAAAGGCCAGCTTTGTGGAAAGGAGAAAGGATCTAGGAAGTGTAGATTAGGATAAGTTGTTTTCTGGCAAGGATGTGTTCAGGAAGTGGAAGGCCTTCAAAGGCGAAATTTTGAGGGTGCAGTGTTTGCATGTTCCTGTCAGGATTAAAGGCAAAGTGAACAGGTATAGGGAACCTTGGTTTTCAAGGGATATTAACGATCTGTTAAAGAGTAAGTATATAGAAAATGTAAGAAAATCCTTCAGAAGTAAATCAGGAAGGCAGAAAGAAGTCACCAGGTTGCTTTGGCAGATAATGTAAAGGTAAACCCAACGGTTTCTACAAGTATGTTAAAAAAGGATAGTAAGGGACATAATTGGTCCTCTAGAAGATCAGAGTGGTCACCTCTGTGAGGATCTCAGGAGATGGGGGAGATCATAAACAGTTTTTTTTTTGCATTAGTATGTCCTCAGGCAACTAGCATGTGTATAAGAAAGGAAAGAAAACAAGAAGTAGTGGCATGGAGGAGGTGCTTGCTGCTTTAGATTGAATAAAGTTAGATATATCCACCAGGCCTGTGTGATATTGCCTCAGACCTTGAAGGAGACTAGTGTAGAAATTACAGGGGCCCTGGCAGAAATATTTAAAATGTCCTTAGCCATGGGTGAAGAGACGGAGATGGAGGATTGGAGGGTAGTTGTTCTGTTGTTTAAAAAAAGGTTCCAAAAGTAAACCAGGAAATTACAGAGTGGTGAGCCTGACATCAGTAATGAGTAAATTATTGGAGGGTGTTCTGAGAAGTAGGTTATACAAGTATTTGGACAGCAAAGGGCTGATTAAGGATGGTTAGCATGGATTTGTGCATGATAGGTCGTATAAACTGAATCTTATCTAGATTTTTTCAAGGAGGTTACCAAGAGCGTAGATGGAGGAAAGGCTGTGGATGTTGTCTACATAGACTAAAGCCTTTGACAATGTCCTACATGGGAGGTTAGTTCAGAAGGTTGAGATACTAGGTATCCATAGAGAGGTTGTAAAATGGATTCAAATTTGGCTGAATGGGAGGAGACAGAGAGTGGTAGTGGATGATTGATTCTGAGACTGGAGGACTGTGCTTAGTGCTGTGCCTCAGGGATCAGTGCTGGGACCATTGTTGTTTGTTATCAATATTAATGATCTGAATGAATATGTGGGAAGTTGGATCAGCAAGCTTGCTGATGACACTAAGATTGGAGGAGCTGTGGACAGCGAAGAAGGCTTTCAAAGCTTGTAGAGGGATCTGGCCAACTTGAAAAATGGGGCAGAAAATGGCAGATGGAATTTAATGCAGTGTGAGGTGTTTCATTTTGAAAGGACAAACCAAGATAGGACCTACATAGTGAATGGTCGGGCACTGAGAAGTGCAGAGGAACAAAGGGATCATGGAGTACAGGTACATAATTCCCTGAAGATAGACATTGTATAGAAATCTTTTGACATCTTGGTCTTTATAAATCAAAGTATTGAGTACAGGAGTTGAGATGTTATGATGAGTTTGTATAAGACATTGGTGAGGCCAAATTTGGAGTATTGTGTGCAGTGCTGGACATCAAACTATAGGAAGGATTTCAGTAAGATTGTAAGAGTACAAAGAAGATTTACTCGGATGTTTGTGGATGTTCAAGAGTTGAGTTACAGGGAAAGATTAAATAGGTTGGGACTTTATTCTTTAGAGCATAGAAGAATGAGGGTGTGGCGGCATGCCATTAGGCAGGTGAACTGGCCCCGCATATCACGCAGGGCAGCCGGCCAAAATGGTGCCGTCGGGGGTTTCTCCCCGACTTCGGCATCAAGCTCAGAAGCCTGCGCTCTGCGGTCCACGTGATTCCCCGGCAATGTCAGGGCCCCCAGCACGGTTCTCAGCCTGGGCCGGGCTGAGAGCATAAGACCAGCCAAGCAGATGTCAATAAATGAGTTTTTGGTCACTGAAGTCAACCCGTTTGGTTGTGCAATCCTTCAGTTAGCAGACTAGCCGCTGCTACAAGGGGATATTAGATAGAGGACTACAAAATTATGAGGGGAATAGACAGAATAAATATGAGTAGGTTCTTTCCACTTTGTTTGAGAGAGATAAATATGAGAAGACTTAGCTTTAGGCTGAAAGATTTGGGGGAACGTTAGGGGGAATTTCTTCACTGAGAAAATACTGGGACGAGCTGCCACCTGATGTCGTAAATGTGGGCTCCCTCTTAAGTTTTAAGAAAAAATTGGATAGATACATGGATGGGAGAGGTCTGGAGGATTTTGGAATGGCTGCAGGTCAGAGGGACTAGAGAAATAATATTTCAGCTCAGACTAGAAGGGCTGTAGTTTTCTATGGTTCTAAGTGTCATTTCAGGTTGCAAATTGGTTTATCTTTCAGAGTTCAGTGTAGAAAATCTTCTTAGTCCTACACTGTTGGCAGCATCAGACTATTTCATCCCAGCTAGTAACCTGTGTGATGGTATTTTAAATGCACATTAAGAGCTCAATGGAACAATTATAAAGATATTATTTGGATAGTTAGCTGAACCCTTTCGTTACTTAATTTGTCATATAATTGCCAAAAATATTGTTATAAACTAATAAATGCTTTTTAGTACTAACAAAGGAAAGCAATGGAAAATTCAACAAACAATGTTAAATTATAAATAATAGTTTTTTTATTAAACCATTAATAACATAACATTTCTTACTTATCTCTAAACGTAACTCTAAATTTAACCCCACTATGCGCAAATGTAAATGTATGTGTTTGTGTTATTATTGGCTAGCCTACTTTCATTCTTCATCTTTGTAGTTATCTTCTGTGAGGTTTTTTTTAAATCTTCCCAATTCTATTCTTCCCACTAATCTTTGCTTCCTTGTCTGCCCTCTCTTTTGCTTTCACATTGATTATGACTTCCCTTGTCAGCCACAGTCATGACATTTTGCCATTTGATTGCTCCCTCTTTTTAATCCTACACCTTCCCCATTTCTTGCAGAAACTCCATCCATTGCTGTTCTGTCATTTTCCTTGCTAGTGCTTCCTTCCAATGTACTTTGGCCAGTTCATCTCTCACACCACCGCAATTCCCATTACTCCACTGAAGTGGTGACACATCTGACTTTTGTTTCTCTTTGTTAAATCTCAAATCCAACTCGTATTGTAAACACTGCCCCCAAATGGATCCTTTACTCTCAGCTCTCTAATGACCTGTGGTCACCAATCCAGTACAGCCAATCAACAAGCTGCTCTAAAAGCCATCTTGAAATTCTTATTACCCACATAAATGGTAACAATCTATTGTTTACTAATGGCATATTTGCTAGTCTGTATCCCTTTATTTCTATCAACCCATGTGTCTCATGCCATACTTTAACTAAGTGTCTCATTATTGGGGTGTCTGCTTCCCCTACTAATAGTTTCATTCCCTTTATATATCACTTTTTCTGACTTTTGCTCTCCTATTTTACTCAATTCAGCCTTTACCCATGCTACATTGTCTCTGCATTATAATAAAGTTCAAAGTTAGGTAGTTGTAGCCCTCCTTGTTCATATCTCCAAGTTAATTTTTCTATAGCAATCCTTGGCATTTTACCTTTCCATAAAAATTTCCAAACAATTCTATTTAAATCTTTAAAAAAATGTTTGGGAACATTAATAGGTAATGATTGAAATAAATATTGGACTCTTGGAAAGATATTCATTTTTATATAATTAACTCATCCTATCAAAGTTAAAGGTAAATCTATCCAACTTTTTAAATCTTCTTCAATTTTTTTTTAAATAATGGTCCATAATTAATTTTATAAGGGAGAGTCTAAATATGTGTTTATCCTAATAACCAAATATTTTATTCCTCTTTAGGCCATTTAAATTTCGAGGCTTGGCTATATTTTGTATTATCACCTACTATCTATATAATTCCAGGGGAAGAGTATTTCTTTTCTCTTCTTTTTTTCTTTTCTATGGGATCTTTTCTTTTGTAGGAGGGTGAGGGTGGGGGGGGGTGGGGGAGGTAAAACTATTAAAAATTGTCATGTCTGATAAAAAAACAAGCACTGGTTGTACATCAAATGTTTTTTAATTGATTTATAATACATGTATTGATAAATTTTTTAAAAAATTTAAAAAGCCATCTTGTAGGCTTTCTACAAATTCTGTCTCTTGACATCCAGCCCCAACCTGTTTTTTTTCCAATCTACTTGCATGTTAAAATCCCTATGACAACCATAACATTATACTTCTGATCCCTTTTCTTAATCTGTTGTTTGTTGTCCACATCCAGGTTACTGCATGGTGATCTGTATATCAGAGCCAACAATTTTTTTTTACCCTTGCCATTTTTTAACTTAACCCCAAAATAATTCTACATCTTCTGATCCTGTCACGGCCTCCCAATGATTTAATGTTGTCCCTTACCCACGGCCATGCTGCCTTCTCTTTTTAGTTGCTTATCTTCTCAATCCTCAGTGTATCCTTGAACATTCAAGTCCAATGACATCCGTCCTTTAGCCACTGCTCTACAGTGGCCACAACATAAATACCTGCTCATCTGCAGCTGTACTACATGCTTATCCACTTTATACCTTATGCTTGGTGCATTTAAACACAAAACATCTAACCCTTATTTATAACATTTGAATCTGTGTACCTGTTACTTCCTTATGGATGCAGTTTTGCTCCGTTTTCCTGTCTTTCCCCACAAACTCTCTCCCAGCTGTCTCCATCAACCACCTCTTCCTCTGCTCCTTCATCTTGGTTCCCACTCCCCTACGAATCTAGTTTAAACCCCCCCCCCCCACCAGAGTCCATTTGGAGTGGACTTTGCATGTGAAATGTTCTGTCACGTTAAAGGGTATTCCTACCATAGGGATATCTTGACTCTTATGGGTTGGCATAATGTCCAACAGCAAGACAAATTCATAGTTTCAACATACATCAGGGACATGTATAAATAAGGATTAACATGCCATTCCCGTTTAGCTATTTAATTCTCTTTCTCCTCCATCAAATTACTCATTACAAGGATGCCTAAAACAAAGCCCAAAACACCCTTAAGTACAACCATTGTCTATTTTCACCACTCAGGAGCCCCATCAGGGCTCTTGCATTCTTTCTGATATATCATGATGTCTTTTTCCAATCTGTGTGATGTATCTATCAAGGTTTCTCCTCAACCTTTACTGCCGTAGTTGTCTCCTGGCCAAATTCTGTGTCCCCCTCTTTCCTCTGGGCGTTACGTACCTATAAATGTAAGGCCTCAAGAATTTAATCAATGTTATTACTTGTCACTTTCAGATGTAAAATGCTGGAGGAGCTCAAAGTCTATCTGGAGCAGGTTGAGACTTTATAAATAAAGCTGGAAGATGCATAAACAAATTTAAAATTTAATGAAGATACTCCCAAGTCTAACAGCTTTGCAGTATAATGATCAACTGAATGCCATAAAAAAATGAAGTTTCAATGCTGATTTCCAAACTGGAACTTGAAAAACAAAACAATTTTTCTGCCGAGATTTGTCCTGTGCTAGTGTGGAATTACAGGTTATGTCATGCCAGGCTGTATCAGCACTGGCAGGAGATCACTGCCGATGTGCCTGACCATCGTCTTAAGCTGTTATTAAAATAATTAGCAGCGTCTAAATTCATTTAAAAATTATAATATTTTAGCACAGAGGATGTAAATGAATGGAAATGTGTTGTATTTAGGCTGTCAATTTAACCAGAGCTGCAACCATGTGAACTAGAAGCCTGTTTGCTGGACTCCATAGTCTTGTCTCCTTTATTAATAATTTAAGTTTACATTAATTTAGGAGCTGGAGATAGTTTTGGATTTGGGAGTATAGTGTGCATATTCCTCATTACCAAAACTTCAGAATCAGAATCAGAGCTTATTGCCTAAAACAAGTCATGAAATTTGTTGTTTTGCATCATAGTTGCAAATATTCATTTTATAACCATCTTACAACATAACTATATAAAAGAAAATAGTGCACGAAAAGTAAGGCAGTGTCTTTGGTTCATTGATTATTCAGGAACCTGAAGGAGCAGGGAAGAAGCCGTCCTTGTGTCACTAGGTACTCGTCTTTAGGCTCCTGTACTTTTTTCTCCAATGTTAGCAGAGTGAAGAGAGCATGGCCTAGGTGGTGGGGGTCTTTGAGGACAGAGGCTTCTTTATTAAGACACAGCCTCATGTAGAAATCCTCGATGGAGTGAAGTCTGGTGCCTGTGATGTTGCAGGCTGTGTTATCAACCCTCTGGAGTTTATTCTTGTCCTGAGTGTTGGCACCTCCATATCAGGCAGTGATTCAACCAGCCAGAATACTCTCCATGTGTTCTGGTAAACTTGTACCTCTCATTTTGTTTGTTTTAGATTGGTCACAGTGTTTGAGCTACCGAAAGAAAACAGAGACACACGCCAAGAGCACTTCAGATCATACAAATCTTTATTACTAAATCTAAAGCTGATTTCAAACTACAATATGCAAGCCCTTCCCAATTATACTTATCAACACCTGGACTGGTCCCAACTGCTGAAACGAGGCAATGACCACACACTTGTAGTAGGTTGTCCGAGCGCCGGTAGCAGCTTCTCCACCTCCTCCGACCGGGACGTTGGTTGGAGTCTAGAGGTTCTTCTTCTTGCTGAGAGACGTTTCCACCCCTCAGAGAGTCTGAAACTTCAGCAGCGGGACCACGGCTTATATTACCAAAAAATTGCTTACTCGAGCACCTATTTCCTGTGCAAAAAAAAAATAACCGAGCACGCCTAGGCTTCTATCAAATACCACAACTTTTCTAGCCTATCACTTTGAATACAATGGTTTACTTAGCTTCAAGGTCTCGCCTGACAGTCTGAGACCAACAATCCCATCAATCTCAAACAGCAACCGGCTAACAAGCAGGAAGATTAAACGTTCTTGGTACCAGGTGTCTTTTTGTCAGATAACTGCTTCTCTGGGCCCCATGGTGGAATTTAGCTTATGTCTGTTGATTCTCTAATTATTCTCAAAGTAGGTTACTGATACTCAGCCTTCCATAAGCAAAAGCATGGTCTAAATCCTCCATTACACCACAGTACACCTGTAGAAGTTACATAGGAACATAGAAAGTAGGAACAGGAGTAGGCCAAAAATGGCCCATTGAGCCTGCTCCGCCATTCAATATGATCATGGCTGATCTAATTTATGACCTAACTCCACCTACCTGCCTTCTCTCCATATCCCGTAATTCCTCTATCATGTAAAAATTTATCTAACCGAATTTTAAATATGTTTAATGAAGCAGCCTCAACCACTTCCCTTGTTAGAGAATTCCAAACATTCACTACTCTCTGGGAAAAAATATTTTTCCTCATCAAGTTTATGAGAATCTTTGGTAACATACCAAATCTCCTCAGATATCTCACGAAGTATAGACTCTGGCGAGCCTTCTTTGTGATTACATCAACATGGAGGCTCCAGGACAGATCCTCAGAGATGTTCACACCCAGGAATTTGAAGCTCTTGACCCTCTCAACTACTGAGCCCTTGATGAGGATGGGTCATGTTTTCCTGACTTCCTCCTGAAATCCACAATTCTCTCCTTGGTTTTGCTGACAATGCGTGCAAGGTGGTTGTCGTTACATCATTCAATTAACTGATCTAACTCCCTCCTGTAAGTTTCCTCACTACCGTTAGTGATTCTGACAAAAACTGTAGTGTCATTGGCAAACCTGCAGATAGCATTGGAATTTTGCCTGGCTGCACAGTCATGGGTGAATAATAAGTAGAGCAGTGGGCTAAGCACGCTTCCTTGGGGTGCGTCTGTGTTAATAATCAGTGAGGATTATCAATTTGTACTGACTGTGGTCTTCTGACGAGAAAGTCAAGGATCCAGTTGCAGAGGGGGTACGGAGGCCAGAGTGTGTAGCTTCTGGACCAGCAGTGAGGGAATAATGGGGTTGAAGGCCGAGCTGTAGTTGATGAAGAGCAGCTATGGCATGAATTTGAGATGATGCTATTGTTCTGAGGATAACATTTTCTCAATAGCATTATTTTTGAGGGTTCTCTTAGTACTACTGATGTAAAAATAAAAACCTTGGCCAGCTAACCTTTTAATAGCAAGTGGCAACAGGGTGACTTTGCCATCCTTTCTTCGTTCATGGAGAACTCTATGCCTTTATCCAAGTTCGTATATTCACAAAGTGGATAGAAATATGAATATAAATTTGCCTCAGCTCTTTCCAAGGCATGAGGTAGATCGATATTTTAGATAGATCAATAATAATATGACAATACTTATAGCTATGCACTCTATTAAATTCTATAAAGCCAATCTATATACTTTCAAATGATAGGCATTCATGTCCTACCTGGAAGACACTTAATTGCTTTATTTGCTGATAGATAATAAATTTCTGTCACTTCCTTTATGCCTCTTTTCTCAAATTAGTGTGCCACTCCTACCAATCCCTCCTTACCCAAATGTGTTATTGCATGTATATAATTAAGCAGTCCAGGTTAAAAAAAATGCATTAGGTACATAAATTTTCAAGCAAGGGTGGTCCACAATTTAGTTTCTGGATCTCTGGTGCACCGTCACTCTTCCCAGAGCTTCATCAAATTGGGATGTTTCACACACCCTACATCCCCAATGTCAGGAAAGACCATTCTATTTTCAAGCAGTTTATCACTTAGTGAAGGGACTGTTTATAAATGAGCAGTTTTTGCAGTGGCATGTACGTGAGCATTCCCAAGGGATGCAGGGTCCTGGTAAAGGCACAAATATTAAATGACATTCCATTCCCTATTATGCAGGCTCTAATAAGGGTGAACAATTCAGATTGCTGGGACAGACTGGATGGTGGAAGGCAGCCACCTTTATTACTTCATCTCTCTTTTGGATAATGGCATAACCTGAACGGTATTGACCTACATCATCAACAAAAGCTGATCTGTCAACAAACCAAGTCATAGTTTCCTCAATGGCACTGTCCATTAAATCTTGTGCCAGAAGTTAAAAGATGATTGTGCCGCAAACGGTCATAATCTGGTTCTTCAAGTTCATCTGGAGGCGGTGTTTAAAAAGCTGCTGGGTTAATAGTGGCTCTGTTTGATTGAACACCAGGAGAGTTGCCACTGAATGCTGGATGTAAACTTGTACACTGGATGTAAAGTGGTATGGAAGGTAGTTGAGTTGGTTTATCCTTACCTCATAAGGTGATGCTGACCATACCTCCTCTCATACTTCTCCACTATTTTACAGACGATGGTGTTGAAAGGTGCCATGAGGCATCAATGAATACATCAATGTTCACACGAGAATTCTTGTATAAAGTTGCTCCTGCGTCAATTAAAAATGGAAGAGATACACTTTGAACCTCCATTGTGACGATAGGTTCCTCCCTCCTTCCTTGTGTTGCTGGGGAGAGGCAGTGAGAACCTCCGGCCCCTTCTCAGATCATTGGTGGAAAGGATTATTAGTAGTAAAAGATACCTGATGGCAATCATCCTCTCCAAATGAGGGGCACTCCCAGAGCCAATTAAGCATACAACAGCTTCTTTATTAACCCTTTTTTAACGCTAGCGGGTGTAAGGGGATTCAAGAAAGAGATTAGTGACTCGTTCTTCATACTGATCCCCATATTCAATGCATCAGAGTGTTCTTTGTACTTTTATACACATTTAGGGCAGGAATCTTCATGAGATGCTTACAAGTTTCACGCAGGTTTCACACACCTGCATTTTGTGTTTACCATAACATGTTACCCTGTAATGCCTATGAATGTCTGAGAAAGTCAGAATGACTTGAGCCCAAGGTTTATTGGCATTCTTGTAATGTCAGCTACTATCTCACTATGGCACAGATGTTTAAGAAGGCAATTATATTCCCATCATTGCTTGACCCGCTACTGTATTTTTCTTACCTAATCCATTAACCCTTTGATAAGCATATGAGTAAAACTTATTCTTTCACACGTGCATGCACGCGTGCACATTTGTGTGTGTACATGTATACATACATATGTCTGCATGTATGTGTGTGTATACGTGTATGTGTGTGTGTATTTTTGTGTGTATGTGTGCATGTGTGTGAGCGTGTGTGTGTGTGTGTGTGTGTGTGTGTGTGTGTGTGTGTGTGTATGTGTACATGAATGTGTGTGAGGCAGACCAACTTGTACACAGGTTTCAAGATGCTGAATCTTATGGAAAGTTAAAAAAAATCAGATTGATTATTTGGCAACTTCTTCTGTGTTCCAAAGATCTTTTTAAATTGTATTTTCACCAGTTAATTATCACTATTTTGCTGATTTTTGTAAGATTTTTCTTTCTCTCTGAGAAAGGCTGCTCAAATTTATGCCACGTTATATCTTTAATTACTCCAGGTACTCCCACGTCAAACCTGTGGCCTTTTCACACATACCATATTCTACAAAGAGTACCCTGGAGGCCCAAGAGAATTGGATAAAAGCATCAGAGGAGGAGAACTTTTTCTCACCGTTCTTCTCAATCCAGTAAGTATACAATGCAGCCTTCATTATGATTATTTACTTCTAATATTTAATTGCAACATTTGAGCATTATGAGCAAGATCAGCACTCATTCCTTATCATTAATTACCTTTGAGAAAGTAGTATTTTACTACCTTCTCAGCCCTTTGAATTCCAAGAGCTGAAGATATTTATATTTTCTTTTGATGTGGCTGGGCAATGGCAGATATTTCACAGTGGAGTTAATAGTAAGTCCACCACTACTCCTGTCAACCTGATCCAGGCACACAATATTTGCACAACACATCTCCCCTAAACTTCCTCCCCTCACCTTAAAAGCATATCTTCCAATGTGTGACGCTTTTGCCCTGAGGATAAGATTCTGACTCTCCACTGCCTCTCGTGATTTGATTCACCTCTTTCGCCCTTCAGCTTCCAATGCTCCAGAGAAAATAATCCAAGTCTGTCCGGTCTCTCCCTGTAACTCATTCCCTGTAAATCAGGCAACATCCTGGTACATCCCTTTCCAAAGCCTCCACATCCTTCCTGTAATGGGGGCACCCAAAATTGCATACAGTTTTCCAAGAGCAGGCTAAGCAAGATTTTATGTAGAATGAGCAGATGATCTATTTTAGTTCTATTGAGTAAGGGGCATTTATTGACCAGATATCTAAGCATGAATCTACTGCTCTTCTTTGAAAAGGTGCTCCCCGAGGTTATAAAAGCCTCCTGAAAGTGCAACTAAGCCTCTGTTTAATGTCTCCGCTGAAAACGATGGTTCTTCCATCTGTTTGATTTTTTTCTCTCAGGGTTGCAGGGAAAAACCAAAACCCCCACATCCTCTCTCTCATGTGAATATAAAGGTCACGAGAAGGACAGGTGTCTTAGTGACATTTTCAACTTCAATTTACCTTTGTTGAAACCAGTTTTTTTGGCTGTCATTGTGTGGTTTTAAGGACTTCATTATGTACAAAGATTAGCGTATACAGAGCCGTTGTCATACCCACACTCCTGTTCAGCTCCGAATCATGGGTCCTTTACCGGCATCACCTACGTCTCCTAGAACGCTTCCACCAGCGTTCTCTCTACTCTGTCCTCAACACTCATTGGAGTGACTTCATCTCCAACATCGAAGTACTCGAGATGACAGAAGCCGACAGCATCGAATCCACGCTGCTGAAGATCCAACTGCGCTGGGTAGGTCACGTCTCCAGAATGGAGGAACATCGCCTTCCCAAGATCGTGCTATATGGCGAGCTCTCTACTGGCCACCGAGACAGAGGTGCACCAAAGAAGATGTACAAGGACTGCCTAAAGAAAGCTCTTGGTGTCTGCCACATTGACCATCGCCAGTGGGCTGATATCGCCTCAAACCGTGCATCTTGGCGCCCCACAGTTCGGCGGGCAGCATCCACCTTTGAAGAAGACCGCAGAGCCAACCTCACTGTCAAAAGGCAAAGGAGGAAAAACCCAACACCCAACCCCAACAAACCAATTTTCCCTTGCAACCGCTGCAACCGTGTCTGCCTGTCCCGCATTGGACTTGTCAGCCACAAACGAGCCTGCAGCTGACGTGGACATTACCCCTCCATAAATCTTCATCCGCGAAGCCAAGCCAAAGATGTACAGAATACACATCAACAGTGACATCTTTGTCAAAGCCCCTTAGGTTCTTATACCTTGACTCATACCTTGAAGAAAGGTTCAGGCATGAAATGTCATATATAAATCTTTACCTCCTATGGACGCTGAGTGACCTGCTTGGTTCCTCTAGCATTTCTGTGTTTTTACTACAATCACAGTGTCTGCAGACTTTTGTGTTTCAACCCCTTCGGAACTGAGATATTTGAATTGGGTAATCCCTCTGTTTTCTAAACTCCAAGGTATATTGGATAAAACTGTCCAACTACTTCAGAGAACAATATGATGCAATAAAAGTTGGAACCAGAATTTGATAAAAAATCACATCACAATTGAAATGATGGTCCATCATAAAATTGAAGAAGCTGGTAACTCCTAGTTGGGAAGGTCAAATATAAAGTGAAGATGACATTGAATGGCCAGGATGCACAAAGTCGGGGCCTGTATGATGATTTTATTTTTAGTTTGCTTTGTTACCCTCAAGGTTTAGTGTTCTGAATTGTTGCTTTTTTCTTCGGTCTGCACTGGTTCTGTAACTATTTGTGATCTCTGTTCTCCTGCTTTGGCTGATTGATTATTCCTGAAGTTTATCAATTCCCCATTGGCAAATGTTTCTTCACCTGCCAAGGTCCTCCTTGTGGGACATGCTGACGAATTCTCTTCCTCTCTACCCTCCTTTTCCTCCTTGAGAAAATACTCCTGAAATCCTATTTATTTAAACCATCCTTCAGAGGTTGATGGATAATGATTCTGTGAAGTGCAGTTTGAAATGATTCACGACGGGTCACCTTCACTTCATTAACGAGGTAAAGAGGTCCTATGGAATGAGAAAATTCTTTGCAGAGCGTGTCGTCAATTATTTTGTGCACAACTGATTGAACAAGGGCCAGATTGCCAGGTCTGAGTGGTATCAAAGATAGGAAGTGGCTGAGCTGATGAATGACAGACAATTGGCAGTTTAAGCATCGGTTGAGCTGCCATCGACTATCGTCACAGATGAAGCTGTGTTGCATATTCCAGAGCTATTAAGCTATGAGCCCAGGGATATTCTATCAAGAGCAATTCACAATCTACTTCTTTGAATTAGAATAAAAGGAAGGTACAGGAAGGAGGAAAAGTGAGCTGTGAGGCATATGTGGTCTGGAAAGAGATATGGATGGATGAATTAGATGGGGAAAGTGAAAGGAAGAGAATTGGATGAAATTATGTTAAATCATGTACTCGGAATAACCCCACAGTTTTATTATTTTAAATTTTTTAATGTTTTAAATTTAAAATTTAAATGTTACATTTTTTAAATGTATTTTTTAAAAATTAAGACATACAGGCCATTTCGGCCCTCGAGTCCGTACCATCCGATTTACACCCAATTAACCTACACCCCCAGTACATTTTGAAATGTGGGATGAAACTGGAGCCCGCGGGGAAAGCCCACGCGACACAGGGAGAATGTACAAACTCCTGGACAGACACTACGGGATTCGAACCCTGGTCCGGTCCTGATCGCTGGCACTGTAAAAGCAAGCCATGCCATTTAATGAGGCACCCTCCATTACTTCAATGGGCAGAGAATTCCACAGATTTACTGCTCTCTTGGAGAAGCTGTCCCCATTATGACCATCATAAGGATTTAGTGCACAAGAGACTGCTGGCCTGGGTCAAGGCTAGGGAAAATGAGGAGAGGAAGCAGGGACTTGACCTTTATGGCCTGGGTCACATGGGAGGAGTCCAGGGAGGAGTCTAGGAGCAGATGTTATCAGGAGGGCAGGCCAGCCTGAACATACAACCATACAACCATATCATTACATTCACCCCTCTATATTATCTTTCCATGTACGAGCTACACATTTTTGTGCTACAGACAATACTTAGCGTACAAATGCAATTTGAAACTTATCCAACCCTAATCCCCTTAAAGAAACCATATAACCCAATAAAAAAATGGATGGATCTAATGGTAGTTTAATATTATATAGTTTTTCCAAAACTAACCTAATTCCTTCCCAAAATGATTGTACTTTAACACAAGACCAAACAGCATGTAAAAAGTTCCAGTACATAAACCACATCTGAAACAAGAATCCAAATGATGAAAACCATATTTTTTCAATTTCTCCAGAGTTAACTATAACTGATGTAAAAAATTATAATTGACCATTCCATGTCGTACATTTGTCAATTTAATTACACTGTCATTACACATATCTGCCCAATTATCTTCAGGAAAAAAAAGGTTAAATCATTTTCCCATTTAAGCTGAGACTTCTTCCATTCCAGTTTATCCATACTATCTTGTAACACTTGATACATAACTTCTTTGGTATAGAGGAAATCAAAGATTCAAATTTTATCAATACAGGTAAAATCATCTCTTTACCATAAATATCTTTTACCAAAGCTCTAATCTGGTAATAAACAAAAAAAAAGAATTTTCAAATATATCAAATTGTCCCCTCAAATGGTTAAAAGAAAGAAGTTGTCCTTCCTCAAAACAATCCTGCAATGTATTTATACCCTGAGAGTCCCAACTCTTTAAATGATTATTGAACATTGAAAAAGGAATAAGATGATTATTATATAATGGGATTAAAATTGATAATTTACCTTTTGATCCTAAAACCTTATTTCTTTTAGTATAAACCTTTAACAAATGTTTTAATACCGGCATATTACATTCCTGCAACAAATTTATATTCCATCAAAATATAAATTGATGCACCTCAACTTCAGAAATTCAAGCCATCTCCACTTTCGCCCACCTTGGAGGTTGATCCATGTCCATCAATTTGCTAACAAATTTCAACTGAGCTGCTTCATAATAATTTTGAAAATAAGGTAACTGAAGTCCACCTAATGCATATTTCCATGTGAGTTTATACAATGCTACTCACAGTAATTTATCTTTCCATAAAAATTCCCTCACTGTTTTATTTAAATCCTAGAATAAAACCTTTGAAAGGGAACATTGTATCGACTGAAATAAATATTGAATTCGAGGAAAAATATTCATCTTAATACAGTTTACATAACCAATTAAGGTTAATGAAAAATCTTTCCATTTAATTAAATCTACTTTAATTTTTTTTTAAATAAAGGAACATAATTTAACTTATATAAAGATTGATAATCAGCATTTACAATTATTCCTAAATATTTGAGTTTATCTGACCATTTTAATTTTATAATACTTTTATATTCTGAATAGTCACTCTCTCCAACTGGCAAAATTTCACTCTTATCCCAATTAACTTTATATCCATAAAGTTCTCCAAATTGCAAAAACATTCCTGCAGTTGTGACAATGACTGTTTTGGTTCTGTCAAATATATCAAGACATCATCTGAAAATAAATTAATCTTATATTCCTCATCCGTAACTCTCAACCCTCTTATCTTTTCATTCTGTCTTATCATCTGAGCCAATGCGAACAAGGCTGGTGACAATGGACAACCTTGCTGAGTTGAACATGTCAATTTAAATGGTAAATAAACTTGATCATTTGTCATCACCCTTGTGATTGGGTTTGTATATAAAGCTTTAAACCAACCAATAAAAAAAGGGCCAAATTTAAACTTCTCTAACACCTTAAATAAAAAATCCCATTCGAGCCTATCAAAGGCTTTTTCTGCATCTAGTGCAACCACCATTGGATGGTTGGGCTACTTTCGGTATGCAATAACCAAAGTTATCAACCGAAGGATATTAACTGATGCATTCCTATTCTTAATAAAACCTGTTTGATCAATATGTATCAACTTAGGTAGGTACTTAGCAAGCCGATTTGCTAACACTTTTCTATGATTTTATAATCTACGTTCAATAAAGAAATAGGTCTATACGAAGACACTTTCAATGGAACTCTATCTTTTTTTGGAATTACAGTGATTAAAGCACTCGAACAAGATTCCGGTAACACCTGTTCTTCAGTTATTTGTTGTAATACATCCCCAAAAACAGAAAATTTCCACAGAAAATCCAACGTCCCCTGGTGACTTTCCATTTGGCATCTCCTGTATAGCTTCCTTAATCTCAAAATCTGTAAATGGAGATTCCAATTCCATAACATCTTCCTCCCCTAATACCAGTAAAATTCATTTAGATAAATAAGATTCAATAAAACTATTATCCTGCTTCCCCTCAGAAGTATATAATTTTTGATAGAATTAATAAAACTGGTCATTCATTTCCTGAGGTTTATAGGTAACTATTGAGTTCTTTTTAGCAGCATTAATGGTCCGTGATACCTGTTCCATTTTTAATTGCCACGCAAGTACCCTATGTGCCCTCTCACTCAATTCATAATAACGCTGCTTAAATCGATTAATTTTGTGCTCAAATGGATAGGTTTGTAATGTATTGTAACGTAATTTCAAATTTGCCAAAGCCGCTTTTTATTCTTCTGTCACATCTTTCTGAAAATCGTTCTCTAACTCAGCAATTCATTTCTCCAACTCTAAACTTTCTGCTATATATTGTTTCTTAACTTTGGTACTATTACTAATAATCTGTCCTCTTAAATAAGCTTTCAAAACATCCCATAATACAAAACAACTATCTACAGAATTAACATTCTCAGCCAAAAACAAAGTAATCTGTTCTTTAACAAAAGTAATAAACTCTGTTTTTTTCAATAACATTGTATTAAACCTCCATCTGTAGGATGAAGGTACCACTTCCGAACTTGCACAAGAAAAAAACAATAAAGAATGATCTGATATAACCCTACTTTTATACTCAGCCTGTAGAGTACTATCCTGTAAATGTGCCGATACCAAAAAAATCTATCTGGAAAATGAATCATGTTGAAATGAATAAAAAGAAAAATCTTTCTCTGTAGGATTAACTCTTCTCCACATATCCACCAAATTTAAATCTTTTGTCAAAGCCTCAATTTGTATCACCATCTTTGATTTCCTTATACTTTTCGGAGACCTATCCAATAAAAGATCCAAAACACAGTTAAAATCTCCCCCGACTAGAATATTTTCATTAACCTGATTTAACAACAAAAAAACCTTCTGAAATAAACCATTCATCATCTATATTAGGTGCATAAACATTAAGCAAATTCCAAGCTTCAGCAAAAATTTTACAGTTCACCCTCAAAACTCTCCCAGCATTTCCCTCCAAAGATTGTAATTCAAATGGAAAACCCTAATGAATTAAAATTGCTACGCCTCTCGCCTTAGAATTAAAAGAAGAAGAAAACACATGACCAACCCAATCTCTCTTCAATTTCAAGGGTTCTTTTTCAGTCAAATGTGCTTCTTGCAAAAAAGCAATGTCAACTTTCATTTTTTTTAATATAGGCCAATACTTGCTTCTGCTTAATTGGGTTATTCAAGCCCTGAACATTAAAAGTTGCAAATTTCAAATTAGACATTTCTACACACTAACAATATATTCACCCACTATAAAATATCACTCCCCTTATAAATCCTTAAAATAACAAACCCTCCCCTAAAAACATGAAATAACCCCTTTAAAAAACCCATCCAAAGGTAGTAACGCCCTAAAAATCTGGGTGTGGTAAAACCCACTAGCAGCAGATGACTGTCAAAGATTTCAGTGCCATCCACTGCCCCACCACCCAGCCAGAATTATGTACATTATTCAGTGAAACACAATCAAATATAATCAAATATAATAAATGTAATCAACCCAATGATTCCAGTCCCATTGACTGTTCTGGATCTTCAATATCAAGAAGACTTTGTGTCAGCTCTTCTTTCTTTCCATTATTTCTATGCTTCCCATTCCCATTCCCATTTGCCCTTCTTTTAGGTGACAAGGATGAAGACCGACCATTCCCTTGTAAATCTGGCAACGAATTGGCAAAAATTAATGGATCATGATCATTTTCAAAAAATTGAGATTGAAAATTGCAATAAAAAACTTTTAACACTGCAGGATAACGAAAAGTAAATTTATAACCTTTCTGCCACAATACTTCTTTGGCTCTGTTAAATTCCCGACATCGCCCAATAATTTCTTGACTCAAATCCGCATTGAAAGAATACTCTATTATTTTGAGTCATCATTGAAGTTTGACTTTGTTGCGCCTTCTGCACTGCCAGTTGTAATATAATTTCTCTATCTCGGTACTTCAAACAACTAATTAAAACCACCCATGGTGACTGTCCTGGAAACGGCTTCTTCCTTAATGCTCTATGTGCTCGATCCAACTCCAAACCTTCCAGAAAAAACTCCTTGCCCAACACCTCAGGGATCCATTTCTTTAAAAATTTTATCGGATCAGTACCTTCAATATCTTCTGGTAGATCCACTATTTTTACATTTTTCCTCCGACTTTGATTTTCCAATGAATCAATTTTCTTCAATAATTCTTTTTTTCTGAATCCCCCAATCCACAAAAGAATCCTCCACTTTTTCCATTTTTTCCCTATTACGTTCCACTTGATTTTTACATTCAAAAAAAGCTGCTTCAATTTTTTAAAATTATCTTGTACCATATCTACTGATTTTATATATCTATTAACATCACTTTTAACTACAGTCATATCTTGCTTCATATTTGTCATTTCTTCACACATAGTACTCATTTTAGTTTTCACTTTCAAAAATCCTCGAGTCATCTGTTTCGACATATTATCCATTTGGTAAGCAATCCCTTCCAAAACAGCCCACACAGAATCCATCCCGGATTCCATCACCTCCCTTTGAGGCCTACCTTAAACTAGGGAAGGTTTGTTCTTGTGTACTTCCCAGTAAAGTTAGGTCCTCTTCTTCTTCTTCAGTCACAGCCGGCCCTCTTCCGGTGCGGCTGGGGGTCTGAACAACCAAGCAAGGCACACCAACCTCATCGGGGCGGCGTCACTCCGACTCCCTCACAGCCCACACCCGTTCCAATAAGTCGGGTACCCTCGAAGCACTGAGCATGCCCAGTGGAACCACCGATCGCACAGGCGCGTCCCCCATTCACCTGGCAACATCGCAGGCTCGAGGTCTCCTCTCTTGGCTGGACCGCCGGCCGCGTGGGTCAGCACCAGCCGAACTTGTGGTCAAGCCGGCGCCATCTTGCGGAGGCAAGATCTGCGCCAGCATCATACTTAGCCAAGCAGGAGTCCATTGAGGCCTGGGGACTCCCATCGACAACTCCATGGTTTCAACTGGACAGGTAGGCCTCAATTCTTCAACACTTTTATCAGGTAGTTTCTTCTGTGATTGAGCTTCCATTTTTTTTCACATTAGTAGCTATTACAGTCCTCCATTATTCCAAAAACTGTGAATACTACTTTTAATCACTTTTCTAAATTTTAAAAATGGGTATTTAAAAAGCTAGCTGGGGGAAGGTGGATTTGCACGTCTGTCTTCTATGCCATCTTGCCATGCCCCCCTCCCCCTCTTTTTAAATAGAAACCACCGGGAACAATCACGAGAGAGTGAGAAAAAAACAAGGCGGGGAGTGGATGGGCAGGCGGACACTCCCTCAGACTAGAGGTTTAGTCACATGGGCGACTTCCTCCTTCAGCCGGACCACCGAGGGGCCAGCGTGTCTGTGCGTTGCTCCTCAGAAGAGGGGGCTATCACAGGAGAGTCTGAGGCAGGAACCATTGGGGTCGGAGTGCTGGCGGGTGACCCCGGGGGGATAGGAGGTCTGCTGCCTCATGAGGGGTAGACTCCTGGAAGTCCAATTGAGAGACAGGCAGCTCAGACTCCAGGGTTGTGCTCCTGTGCAGTTCCATCTAATCTGCAGTCTGGTCAATGGCCTGCATGGCCGTTTCTGGGTCTCCGTCCTTCACCAGGTCTTAGATCGGTACAGTGTCCTCGTGGCCATCAAGATACGTCACGAATGCATACTGGGGGTTGGCATGAATGAGGTGCACCGCTTCCACCAGTGGGTGGGTCCCTCTTATGGCCCCTGACGTGCTTCCGTAGCAGGACCAGCCCAGGGGTTGCCAACCAAGAAGGGATGGATGAACCATTCACCAATCTCATAGGGAAAGCAAAGAGGTGTTCATGCGGCATGGGTGTTGGTAGCGATGCATAGCAACGGCCAGATGGCATGGAGAGCCTCGGGCAAAATTACCTACCAGCAGGACACTGGCATGTTCTTAGACCTGAGGGCCAGGAGCACTACCTTCCAAACGGTGGCATTCTCTCTTTCTATCTTGCCATTACCCCTGGGGTTATAGCTGGTGGTCTTGCTGATGGCTATGCCTCTGGCTAGGAAGTACTGTCGCAGCTCCTCACTCATGAACGAGGACTCCTGGTCACTATGAATATAGCCAAGGTACCCGAACAGGGTGAAGATGCTGCACAGTGTCTTAATAACCATCGTCGAAGTCATATCTGGGCAGGGAATAGCAAAGGGGAACCTGGAGAATTTGTCCAACCCATCATGAAGTAGACGTTCCTATTAGAGGTTGGGAGGAAGGCCTTGAATTCGACACTGAGTTGTTCAAAGGGGTGTGTGGCCTTAATAAGGTGTGCCTTTTTTGGCCGGTAGAACTGCGGCTTACATTCGGTGCAGATCTAGCAGCGTCTGGTTGGGGACAGGATATCTTCAAAGGAGTACGGGAGCTTCCGAATCTTAACGAAGTGCTACAGCCTCGTGACTTTGGAGTGACACAGATTGTCATGAAGGGCCTGGAGACAGTCAAGATGCGCGCTGGGGCACGTCCTCGGAATAAGGCATATGGGGGAATCACTGACTTTACCAGGCCGATACAAGATATCATAATTGTAGGTGGATAACTCAACCTAAGAATCTTCTCATTTTTAATTTTACCCCGTTCTTTTGTATTGAACGTAAAGGTCACTGCCCTCTGGTCTGTTAGCAGGGTAAACTTTTACTTGCCTTGTAATGTCGCCAGTGGCACACCGCCTCAATGATCTCTTATGCCTCCTTCTCAACAGAGGAGTGCCATACTTCGAGATGGACAAAAGATTTGGGACTACCACTATCAAAAAGGCAGTTTGCCTTAAGCCCATTCACCTTGATCTGCATCATGGAGTTCGTGATCGGGTGAGGGCTGGCTTGATCCAGGGTTACTGACGCCAGGACAAGCATCCTGTCGTCGTCGTCGTCAATGGGGAGGCCCTCCCAAGATAGTGACCTCCATGTTGACAACCCTGCCCTCGTCAGAGAAGAAGGATGAAGTGGAGTCGTGGCGGGCGGAAGTGACGTCATTAACGTGGTAGGCCACGGCACAGAGGTTGGGAGCGGTAGCAGATAAGAGGGCACTCCCCTTTCCGCTCACGCAGTCTGCACTGGACGTTCCTCGGGCACACACACTGCTCTGCTCCTGGACAGGGTTCTGGACCTACAGACCTTCTGGTAATGGCCCTTCTTCCCGCAGCCTAAGCATGTGGCTCCTCGTGGGGCAGAGGTGCCTCGTGTACCTAACCTGCCTGCAGAAATTGAATCATCACCGCAGCGGTGATCGGGTCGGTAACCTCCGATCTGAGTCCCAGGATGGTGGCCCGTGCAGCGGAACATACATTGTAGGCCCGCTTCTGCCCACGTTTGACTCCGTGTGGCACTGGGCTGAATCTAGAGTTCTGATCAGTCAGATTGCCTTTTTTAGCAGGAGTTGATCCTCCTCGAGGAGATGCTGTCAGATATAGTCTGATCTCAATCCCGACACACAGGCATCTCGGACCAGATCTTCCACACACTGGGTCAACGATATCTTGGCTTTGAGGTTCCCCAAACAGTCTTTTCCCAGTGTGACCAAGGATCGGATGAACTCTTCAACGGACTCACCAGGCTGTTGTTTTCAGGACGCCAGCAGGTAATGAGAGTAGACTTTGTTCACCTTCAGCTTGTACAGCATCCGCAATTCAGCCATCGCCTCGACATAGGTCGCGCTGCTTCGGATGGCCTGGAAAGCCCTATGGCCGACTTGTGTCTGTATGACCTTCAGCTTCTTCTCGTCAGAATCAACCACTTCAGTGGCGGCCTCGAGGAAGTTATTGAAACAGTTCACCCACTGTTTGAAGAGTTCAGGTGCACCCGGAACTTGAGGGTCTACCTTTAGCTGATTGGAGCGCAGCAACTTCTCCATTACTGGAGACCTTCAAAAATCTTGTGTAATAAGGGCACATGGGAGGAGTCCAGGGAGGAGTCTAGGAGAGGATGTCATCAGGAGGGTGGGCCAACATGTGCATACAACCATATCATTACAAACTCCAAATTTCATGACTGGTTCATGACAATAAATCCTGATTCTGATTCTAATTTTGATTCTGATTGACTCATATCGAATCCCCCACTTCTTGAAGTCAACTCTCATTGCCAGTGAAAACAACCACACTGTTTTATTTCAACTATTCTGTTTACAATTTTGTATAATATTCCCTCGATCCTTCTAAGCTTCAATTAATATTGTCCCTGCCTACCCAATACCTCCTCAGAGGCTAACCCCCTCATCTCTGGAATCAACCTGGTGAATCTTCACTGCACCACCTCCAAAGCCAGTATATATTTTCTCAAGCAGGGAGACCAGAACTGCATGCAGTACTCCAGGTGCACCCAAACCAGTACCCTTGACAGTTGCAGCTCATCCTCCTTGCTTTTGAATTGAACCACTAGTTATTAAAGGCCACATCTCATTTCCTTCTCGATTATCTGCTGCACCTTTGCAATTCTTACCCAAGCACTTCCCAGGATTCTCTGCTCAACAACGATGTTTCAATTTTTCCCTGTTTAAGTAATAATGCGACAAACTATTTTTTCTTCCAAAGTGGATGAGGTCACTGTTGCATTTCATCGGCCAAACTGTGGCCCACTCACTTAACATATCTATATGTCTCTGCACTTGCTCTGTGTCCTCGACATGATCGCTCTCCATTAAATTTTGTGTCATCAGCAAACTTAGAAGTTTGGTCCTCTTCCAGATTATTTCTGTATATTGCAAACAGTTATGGGCTCAATACCAATCCATGTGGCATCTCACTAACCACTGATGCTACCCAGAGAAATACCCATTTATTTATTTTTTAATTTAGACATACAGCACGGTAATGGACCATTTTGGCCCATGAGCCTGTGCCGCCCAATTACACCGAATTAACCTACACCCCCGGTATGTTTCAAATGGTGGGAGGAAACCAGAGCCCCCGTGGAAAACCCACACAGATGTGGGGAGAACAAACAGATCCCTTACAGTTGCTTCAACTCTGTTGGTTAACCAATCCTTTATCCATGTGCTCGACTCCAGCATCTGCAGCCTCTCTTGTATCCTTATCTTAAAAAGAAGTCTTTTGAGCAGTTCCTTCTTAAACACCTTATGGAAATCTAAGTGCACCACGTCAACCTGTTTCACTCTTCAATTCTCAAAGAACTTTTGTAAATTAGTTAAACATGATCTGCCTTTTCTGAATCCATTCTATGTCTACCCAGATATCTCACTGTTTCTTTCTTGATGATAGCTTCAAACATTTTCCTTTCCCCACTATGGATGTTAGGCTAACTGGCCTGAAGATATCTACCTTTAATCTATCTTCTTTTCTAAATAGTGGTGTTATATTTGCTGTCTTCTAATCTGCTGGGACCTGCCCAGATAAAAGAGAACTTTGTATCTGCTATAATAATAGTGCACAATCAATGAACCCAAAGACTGAAGGCTTCTATTAGCTAGAGATGGACAGCATTCCTTGAGTTGCTGGCTCACCCTCACCTGGGCTCGAACTAGGGGGCAGGGTTGTGGCATAACAGCCTTTATGGGGAATAAAGGAAAGGAGTCATGAGCTGGCCATCGAGAGCAGGGGTGAACGTATAAGGTCAAGATATTTACATACACAAGTGGTTTCACCACAAACAACATTTGCAATTTCTTTCAGTACCCTGGCATGCATTCCATCAGGAACAAGGGACTTATCTACCTTTCGGCCTACTGGTTGTTCAGCAATTACGCTTCAGTGATAACACAGGCCAATGAAGATTTTGCTTCCTGAATACTTTTGGGTTATTCTATGGATTTTTGGCTGCTGATCTCGAAAATCACCTTAAAATTTTCCTATCAGCTACCATTTTTAGATGTAACCTATTTTTGTGATTTCCTTTCATATTTTAAGTCTACTAGTATATTGCCCACAAAGCAAGCTGTTTTGATCAGTGCAAGAATGCCTGGGCATGCATTCAGTGCAGGTGCTAGACAAATGTTGTCTCAGCATGGAAGGCATTTAAAGATGTGGCTGAGAATCTTCTTGGCAGCCCCAGAGCACCAAACTACATCCAGCTGATTGATAACATGTTCAAGCATACAAAAACTTGAAGTGCAACATGTAATTGAAAATCCATTTTCTACATTCACACTTGGTCTTCTTCCCTGCTGATCTGGGTGCAGTCAGTGACAAACATAGTGAAAGGTTTCACCAGGACATTGCAACCATGGAAAAGTGGTATCAGGGCAAATGGAATCTATCAAAGCTGAACAACTATCATTTGACACTAACAAGAGAGGCATCAGATGCTGAGTAAAAACAAAAATCAACTGCAAAACATTTTTAGGTCTGTTGAACTAACGTTATGTCAGCATCATTTTGCGATTAAAGATGCTAAATTCAATAAAAATTAATTTAATGCTTCTCCAACTTCTTACATGACACAGCAAATCTGAAATTATCTTTATGTTCAGCTTGAAATTGTCTGTCATAATCCCTATTTTTTTTCAGAAAGCAAACTTTTTCAAAATAAAAATTGTTCAGTGTAGTCAACCATGCTCAGGTCCTCACTCTTTGGCAGATGTTTCCATGTGTAAGGAGCTAAACAGTTAGAAGTATAATGAAATGTTTCAGTTTCTGCCACCTCATTACAGGAAGGATGTGGAAGCTATGGAGAGGGTGCAGAGGAGATTTACCAGGATGATACCTGGATTGGAAAATAAGTCTTGTGAGGCAAGGTTAGCAGAGCTGGGACTTTTCTCTTTGGAGTGTAGAAGGATGAGAGGAGACAGAATAGAGGTCTACAAGATTCTGAGAGGCATAGATAGGGTGGACAGCCAGCACCTGTTTCCCATGGCAGGAAAAGCAAACACTAGAGGACATATGTATAAAGTGAAAGGACGGAAGTTTAGAGGAGACATCAAGGGTAAGTTTTTTACACAGAGAGTTGTGGGTGCCTCGAATGTCTTGCCTTGAATGGTGGTGGTGACTGAAACATTGGGGGCCTTTAAGAGAGTCTTAGACAGATGGGTGGAAGAAAAATCGAGATTTACAGGGTAGGGAGGGTTTAGTACTGTTTTATGGAATATATGGGTCAGAACAACATTGAGGGCTGAAGGGTCTGTACTGTGCTGTAGTATTCCATGTTTCCTAATGTGAGGTTTGCATATTTAGAATATTTTAGCTCATAGATGCCCAGTCTTAAAGTGCATTCCAGCCTCTTTTGGTGAACAAAAGAAGTACATGGACATGGAAATGGGATTCACCAAATGAGTGGAAAAACAGAAGACTGGGAAACTTTTAAAAACTTACAGAAAGAAACTAAGAAATTTATTAGGAAAGAAAAGATGAATTATGAAAGGAAGTTGGCAAATAAAATATAAAAGGCTATTAAGAATATTTTTTAATATAAAAAGAGTAAAAGAGAGACACGGGTAGATATAAGACTGACTAAAATGATGCTGGAGAAATTATAATGGGAAACAAAGATGGGAAAGAAACTAAATGAGTATTTGTGTCAGTCTTCACTGACGAAGACAATAGCAGTACACCTGACAGTCAGAGGTCTCAGGAAATAGAATTAAGTGCAGTCAGGATTATTGGAGAGATCGTGCTTAGTAAACTGAATGGACTAAAGATAGCTAAGTCTCCTGGACCAGATTAGGTGCACCTGTGGGCTCTGAAGGATGTGGCTTTGGAGATTGTGGAGGCATTGGAATTGATTTTCCAGAAATCAATAGAATCTGGCATGGTTCCAGAGGATTGGAAGGTCGCAAAGGTAGTTCTGCTGTTTAATAAAGGAAGGAGGCAGAAAAAAATGAAATTACAGACCTATTATTCTAATATCAGAAATTGGAAAGTTATTGGAGTCAATCCTCAAGGACGAGGTTATGAAATACCTCAAGGTTCATGACATGATAGGTCCAAGTCAGCAAGGTTTCATGAAGGGAAGATCCTGCCTGACCAACCTATTAGAATTTTTTGAGGAAATCTCAAGTAGGATGGGCAAGGGAGAGGCTGTGGATGTTGTGCATTTGGATTTTCAAAAGGTCTTCAATAGGTGCCACATAAGAGGCTGCTTAATAAGATGGGAGCCCATGGAATTACAGAAAAGATATTAGTTTGGGTGGAGCATTGGCTGATAAGCAGAAAGCAAAGGGTGGGAATAAAGGGATCCTGTTCTGGTTGGTTGCTGGTTACTAGTGGTGTTCCACAAAGGTTGGTGTTGGGGCTGCTTCTTTTTACAATGTATATTGATGATTTATTTTATGGATTTAATGGTTTTGTTGTCAAGTTTGCAGATGACACCAAGATAGGGTAATGGAGAAGAAAGTGTTGAAGAAACCATAAGGCTGCAGAGAGACTTGCAAAGCTTAGGAGAGTGGGCACAGACATGGCAGATGAGATGCGATGTTGAGAAATGTACGGAATGTACATGTTGAAAGAGGAAATAAACAGGAAGATTATTATTTGGATGTGAGCAAATTCAAAATTTGAAGTGCAAAGGAACTTGGGAGTCCTTATGAAGGTAACCTAAAAGTTAACCACCAGGTTGGATCGGCAGTAAAGGAAGCGAATGCTATGTTGAGATTCATTTCAAGAGGAATAGTGTATAAGAGTAAAGAGATGTTGATGAGGTTTTATGGGGCACTGGTGAGACCTCATTTGGAATAATGTGTGTAGTGTTGGGCCTTTTTATCTTTGAAGGGATGTAATGATGTTGGAGAGAGTACAGAGAAGATTTACCAGAATGATTCCTGGAATGCAAGGGTTACCACATGAAGAATGTTTATTGGCTCTTGGACAATGTTCATTGGAGTATAAAAGAATGAGAGGGGATTTCAAAGAAACATTTTGAATGCTGAAAAGATTGGACAGAGTAGATGTGAATAAGATGTTTCCCTTGGTGGGTGAATCCAGGACAAGAGGGCACAGTCTTAGAATGAGAAGGTTATAACATGAGGAGAAATTTCATTAACCAGAGGGTGGTGGATTTGTGGAATTTGTTGCTACATACAGCTGTGGAGGCCCAATCATTGGGAGAGTTTAAGGGGGAGATTGATAGGTATCTAATTAGTCAGGGTATCAAGGAATATGGGGAAAAGACAGGAAATTGGAACTAAATGTGTGAACAGTTTTGTGGAGCAGAGTCATTGGGCCAAATGGTTCCTTTAACTGTGATCTTGTGAATGTATTGAATGGAAAAGCAGATACAAGAGGACATCTTATGCTTTTATTTTATCTAATTCATCAAATAAAAACAACGGTGATATAAAAGAGCAGTGCCATTAATGCATCAACAATTTTCACTGACATAAATTGCAGAATCACACAAGTATAGCTGTAATAAACCCTTATCCCATCTAATGTGCAGTAATCAAATTAAATTTCAGAGGTGAATTGTAACACAATGCCACAACAATACAGTGCATTTACTACTGCTGGCCAGAGATGAAACATTGAAAAAATGAATGTAAGTTCTTTATTATTATTTTTCTAATTCATAATCATCTGCAAATAATGACAAACTTGGAAGAAATATAAATGATCACAACACTTTTGTTAAATTTTTCTATTGCCAGAAATAGAACATGTATCTACATCACAAAGTTGAATTCATTCTAAATCATATGGACAAGTGACTGGCGATTCCTTTCTCATGATTGCTGAAACAACTCTCCGTGATTTTACTATTTATTTTAGGTACCATGTACATATGTACTGTGAATATCTATCACTTGACTGTATGTGCATTATGTCTGTATGTGGGTTGGCACTGTTCTACACCATGGACTGGAGAATGCTCTTTCGTCGGGTTGTATTGGTACAATTAGATGACAAATAAACTTGAACTTCATGAACCTCATTTGTTATGGGGTCAGTTATTGAAATACCATTGCAACTGCTATCAAGGAATGTTAACAAGGAGGCAAAACTATTGGCAGAGAGTAGAAATTTGATGTTGCTCTCACTCACCTCAAAAAAAGCTGTCCATAAAGAATTTATCATCTGATTGTACAAGTACAACCCAACATAACAGCGTTCTCCAGTCCACCAAGCAAAAACATGCAAGCACTCATAGAGACATAGGACACATACAGACAAATGATGCATATGCAGTACATACACACACACGCGCGCGTATAAGCAGTGTTTGATGAATAATAGAGTCACGGGGGCTTTGTAACCATTGGGAGGAGCTGAAGTAGCCTCTGTAACTTCATGTGTGGCTATTTTTTTTTCTGCAGTGCATTTTCACACACAATCCCACATGTATCTGCTCCAGGTGTTGCTGTCAGGATTAAGTGTAATGATGGCAAATGGTGACAATTTGGTTCTCATTACATCTGCTAAATCCAGGCCTTTCCTAGATCAAGTTCTGGGAAATAAATTAGGGCAAAAACTGCAGGAAAATTCAACCGAAACAAAACCATAATTACATTCAATGTGAAAAAAGTTAAAAATAGTAAGGAATCAAGAAAAGTGATCAAAATAATTCAAACAAAATTCTAATTTAATTTAGAGATACAGAACGGTTACAGGGCCTTCCAGCCCACACTGCCTAAACATCCCTATGTGACCAATTAACCTACTAACCCCTTACATCTTTGGAACGTGGGAGGAAACCAGAGCATGCAATGAAAACCCAGACACACACGGCCAGAACGTATAAACTCCTTACAGACAACGCCAGATTTGAAAACTGGTGCTGTAATAGCATTGTGCTAACCACGACACGAACCGTGCAGCCTTATGAAGTGACAAACTAATCAGGCAGGAAAATTGGTAGAGAAAGCCATGGCATAAAAAATATAGATTTCATTGATAAAAAGAGAGCTTGCAATGGTTTAGTACTGTGGAGAAAAAGAGATTACGACTCAATTGGAAATGACTGCAGAATTAATAATAAATTTGGAGATGACAACACAGATAAAAATCATAATAGAAATTCTTGTTGGAAAATGAAATTAGGAATCTCAGAGGTGAAGCAGCTGAAATAAAGTATTGCGACTCTTTGTCAATATGCGAAAAGTGAGGTCATTTGATCATATGGGCACTATGAAGCTTTTGGGGGCATTTGTCTTCAACAAAGAACATATCAAACATAAAACAGTACAGCACAGCACCAGGTTGTTTGGTCCATGTTTCTGTGCTTAACATGATGTCCAAATCAAACTAGAAAACTGCTGCATGCGCCTGAAGGGTCTCCCGCAATCCCCTTTATATTCATGTCTGTCCAGAAGCCTCACAAATCCTATGATTATATCTCCTTCCACCGCTATTCCTGTCAGCCTGATCCAGGCACAAACCACTCTCTGTGTACAATATTTGCACGTCACATCTCCCCTAAACTCCCCTCACCTTAAAAGATGCTCTCCAGAGTGTGATGCTTCTGCCCTGAGGAAACTATTCTGACTCTTCACTGCTTCTCATGATTTGATTTACTTCTATCATCTTTCAGCTTCCAATGCACTGGAGAAAATGACCTAAGTTTGTCGAGTCTCTCCCTGTAACTCATCCCCTGTAAATCAGGCAACATCCTGGTACATGCTTTTCCAAAGCCTCCACATCTTTCCTGTAATGGGGGTATCCAAAATTGCATGCAGTTCAGGCTAACACAGGTTTTATTTCACTGCAATATGACTTCCTTACTTTTGTGCTCAATGCTCAGTGAAGGTGAGCATGCTACATGCCTTCTTTACCATCTTATCTGCTTGTGTGGTCATTTTCAAGGAGCTATGCACCAGGACCCCCAGATCTCTCTATTGTTAGGAGCCCTGCCATTATCTATACATTCTCCTTTCATTTAATCTCTCAAAGTGCAAGTACACTTGTCCAGATTAAACTCTATAGAACCACAGAATCTTAGAAAAATTACAGCACTTCAGCCCCTCTATTCTGTGCTGAACCACTTTTTCTTGCCGTCTCTCTCACCTGTAGCCCTCCATATCTCTCCCATCCATGTATCTATTCAATTTTCCCTTAAACGTTAAAATCGAGCTCACATCTATCACTTTAGCTGGAAGCTCGTTCCACACTTCCACCGCTCTCTGAATGAAGAAGTTCCCCCTAAACATTCCCCTTTTTAAAATTTTTTTTAATATTTTACAGTATAAACAATTGAACAGTGCAATTATACAATGAGCTACAAGAGTCAAAAAAAATTACAACTATTCTCATAAAAAGGAAATCCAGAGAACAATCATGGCAATGAAGTAAAATTTAACAAATAAAATCCAAAAAGGAAAAAAAAAAGGAGAAAAATAAAAATTTCAAAACCCCTTCCTTTAAGAAAGGTTGAACGTTGACATGTATGAATCAAGTGACATCAATTCGGAAAGGGGCAACACAGCGGCAACATTCCAGAACAACACTAAATCTTGAGATTAAGATAATAGTCCATAAATGGGCCCCATAGCTTTTGGAATTTAACATTTGTATCCTTGATAGCAAATCAAATTCTTTCTAAAGTTAAACAAGACATAATATCTCTTAGCTATTGTGTATGCGTAGGTGGAGTATTATCTTTCCATTTAATCAAAATTGCATGTCGAGCTATCAATGAAGTAAAAGATCAAATTTGCCTTTGAATTGAAGGCAGTAATTACATCAACATTTTTTTGGAATATTTTATTTTTGATTTCTTTCTTCAAAAATATACATAATAAATATTTTAACATACAATATATTAAACTTTTTCTTGCAAACAACAGCAAATAAAAACAAAAACAAAAGAGTCTCCCCACTCCTCCCCCTCCCCCATGCATACAGATCCACTGTCAGAGCTTACATATATTTTAAATATATAGAGTACAATTAGGGAAACTACATTTTTATAGATATAAATATATATATATATATATATATATATTACAGTTACTTTTATAGCCTTTTTTTATTTTTATTGCTGTATCTGGGCCCTTGTGTGGTGTCCAGGTATGGCTGCCAGACCTTTACAAAAGGGTCTTATTTATTCTTTAAGTTATATGTGAATTTTTTCCATAGGTTCATTTCCACAGTCAATCGTGCTATAGGTAGACAGGAGTCGGACTTCCCAGTGATCACAATACATTTTTTTTTGCTACCGCCAGTGCTAGTTTTATAAATGAAATTTGATATTGATTCAATTTATTACTTATTTCCATAAAATTAGCTCTGGGTCACCTGTGAAGGCCACTTCTGTAATCCTGTTTAATTTTTCTGAGATATCTTACAAAATGGCCTCACTTTCGCACATGACCATGTGGCATGTAGAAAAGTTCCTGTGTCAGTCTCACATCTGAAGCACATCTCTGATATTTCTGCTTTTGATCTATATAATTTCTGTGAAGATTGATATAATAGGTGCAAAAAATTATCCTGAACCAATTCATATCTTGCATTTATAATTGATGTCATGCTCTCCTTACACCAATCTGACCCACTTTTTTCTGAAATCACTGCACCCAAGTCCAACTCCCATCTTTCCCTTGACCTCTGCAACCCTGGTTTTGCACTCTCATTCTGAAGAGTATAGTACATTTTTGCTATAAATTTGGGTGTACCCAACCCAACCAGTCCATTTGTTCAGTCTATCTAATTTCAGGTGAGATCAACATTGGTCCCCATCTTTCTCTTATGAATGATCTAAGCTAGTGAAAACAAAAGGAGGTCCCATTGGCCACGCTGTATTTGTGTTTTAATTGTTCAAAAGACATGAGTTCCTTCTGTATAACAGTCCTTAATATAACTTATACTATTTTTCATACAACAAATTTAATATTCTATTGCCCATGTTCATAGGCAATAGCACATTTTTACACAATGTTGCTTTTATTGATATCTCTACTTTTTTTTCCTCTACATTCATTAATTTCTTGCCATGTTCTAATCATATGTATTAGAATGGGGTTAACCACCTTTCTCTTCAGTGATTTGAAACTCCATTTATAGATAAAGTGCTTTGCTTCCTCCTCCTCCATTGAGTACATTCCCATTTGAACCCAAGACCAGGGGATTGTCTTCACTGAAAAAGGCTGTGAGAAATCTAGCCTGTGCAGCTAAGTAATTTTTTTTAAAATCTGGAAGTCTAAGTCCTCCCAGCCCATAGTCCCATGTCAGTTTTTCCATTGCAATTTTTGGTATCTTATTATTCCATAGGAACTGTCTAATATGGTGGTTTAGTAACTTTAAAAAGTTTTTAGGTAATGGAATAGGCAGCGATTGAAAAAGGTATTGCAATTTTGGCATCACTTTCATTTTGACACAGTTAACCCTTCCCACTAAAGTAATCGGTAAGTCTCTCCATTTCTGCAGGTCCCCTTCTATCTGCCCAAGAAGAGGAACATAATTTAGTTTGTTTTTGCAAGTTATTGTCAGTTATTGTTCCAAGATATTTTATTCCATCTGTCTTCCATTTAAATTTACTTCTTTTTTGGTACCTTTCAGACTCAAAATTTGTTCATGGCATTATCTCACTTTTATCCATATTTATTTTGTAGCCTGATATTCTTCCATATTTTTCCAGTGTTACTTATAATTCCTCCAAAGATTTAGTCGGGTCTGATCGGTAAAACCGCACATCAGTGGCGAATAGACTGATTTTGTCTTCTTCTTGCCTGACTTTGAAGCCCTTTAATTCCTGATCCCTTATTATCTCCACCAGCAATTCAATAGCTAAAATAAAAAGCACTGGGGAAAGGGGAATCCCTGTCTGCTCAATCTACTCAAGGGGAACACCGCTGACATCTGATTATTTGTTATTATTTTAGCATGTGTTTCATGGGAAAAAGTTTTTTTATCCAATTTATAAATATTCTGCTTATACCAAATTTTTCCAGTGTTTTAAATAAAAAGGGACATTCCAAATGGTTGAATGCTTTTTCTGCATCTAGGGAGACTGTTATACTTGAATTTTGTTCAGATTTTACCAGCTATATATTATATTAAATAATTTTCCTGGACTATTTGAAGAGTGTCTTCCTTTAACAAATCCTGCTTGATCTGTATGTATCAGTTTTGGCAAGTATTGTCCTAACCTATTAGCCAACACTTTCACTAGTATCTTGTAATCAGCATTTAACAGGGGTATTGGTCTATATGAAGAAATTTTTAATGGATTCCTTTTTTTTGTAACACTGTAATAATCACAGTTGAGAATGATCCTGGGATGGTCTGTGTTTCCACTGCTTGATCCAGGGCATCTATTAACAGGGGCATTAATAATTCTTTGAATTATCTATAAACTGCAGGAAGAAATCCATCTTCCCCTGGTGATTTATTAGCCTGTAGGGTGCCCAGGGTCTTTTCAATTTCTTCCCTTGTGAAGGGAGTATTTAAATTTATCCTTTCTCTTCTAGTTTTAGAAGTTCAACATTTGACAAAAATTCTTCCATTTCATTCTCATTCTCCTAGTAATTCTGGTTTGTATAGTCTCATATAGTATTGTCTAAAAATGTCCTGCAATTTTTATATTCCCCCAGATTCCCATCTGATTGAAGCTTCCTAAACCTTACGTAAGCCTCCTTTTGCTTCTTGACTAAGTTCACGACCTCTCTCATCATCCTGTTACCTTGCCATCCTTAACTTTCTTTACACTGGAACATGCCAGTCTCCTGGAGTCTAATTGGGTGTTGTAGGTTGTATGTTCCCAATTAACTCCCCTTAGCTCATTCCTACTTGTAGCATAATTTACCCTTCTCACTTCAGTATTTTTCGATAAGGCCCAAACCAGTCCTTGTCCATGACTGTCTTGAAAATTAGGGAATAAGGATTATATTTCCCAAAATGTTCCCCTACTCAAAATTAGATCACCAACCTGGATCACTTCCCCCAATACAAGGTCTCGTTTGGGCCCCTTCCTGGTTGGGCTATCGACATGATGCTTTATGAAAACTCTTCTGGATGCCCTTAACAAATTCTTCCCATGAAAACTCTTCTGGATGCCCTTGACAAATTCTTCTCCCTCTAAACCTCTGGCAATGATGACATCATAGTCAATATTGGGCAAATATAACAATAGTGTTGCTTTTGCAACTTCCCATAATCTATGTGTTCCTCCTCCTTCCAGTGGCTCTTGGGAGGCCTCTCAGAGTAATTGCTCCTTTCTTATTTCTGATCTTGATCCACACTGCCTGAGCAGTGGATCCCATGATTAGATCTTCTCAGAGTCCAGATGTGCCACCCTCTCTGATTAGCGGTGCCATACTTCTGCATCTTTTACCTCCATTAATCTATCTAAAACAAATAACATTGTGCTGCCATTCTGTACCATGCAGCCACGTCTCCATAACAGCCACAACAACATAATCCCAAGTACAAATTTAGGCTCTAAGATCAACTGCCCTAGTTACAATACTCCTTGCAATAACGTAAACATCCCAAAATTGCTGTGACAATTTACCAGTCTCTTCCTCTCGGTCACCCTCCAGTTCAGGTGTACAGATACAACTGTCCTTCGAAGAGAGCTTAATGGTTCAAATATCCAGACCCCTCCCTCCTATGCCAGCTCCTCAGTCATGTATCAAACATCACTATCTTCCTAGCTAGTACAGTGGTGCAAAATGAGTCACGATTAATCTCAGCTTTCAAGGATGCATTTGACATCTTAGGAAATGGGAATTTTATTTTTTTTTAATTTTTTTTATTTTTCACACTATGAACCATACTGACCAAAATACATACAGACATTTTTTTCTTGAATATACAATCATTTTCTCCCCTTTTCCCCCCTCCCTCCCTCACTCCCCCTCCCCATTCATTCAGTGTTCAATCTATATGATACATTAAACCCGTTAAACAACGTCCTCACAAAATAAAAATAAACAAAAAATTTGTGTCTTCTACTTTTACATACTGGGTCAGTTCATTTCGTTTTCTTCTCCTTCTGTAATTTTAGGTGGTGGAGGTCTGTGGTAGGATTTCTCTATTGTGTTCCATGTATGGTTCCCATATTTGTTCAAATACTGTGATGTTATTTCTTAAATTATATGTTATTTTTTCCAATAGAATACATTTATTCATTTCTATGTACCATTGCTGTATTTTCAGGTTATCTTCTAATATCCAGGTTAACTTAATACATTTTTTTGCTACAGCTTGAGCTATCATAATACATATTTTTTGTGCTCCATCCAAATCGAGTCCAAGTTCTTTATTTCTTATATTACTTCAAAGAAAGATCTCTGGGTTTTTTTCTATGTTGCTTTTTGTGATTTTATTTAATACCTGGTTTAGATCTTCCCAAAACTTTTCCACTTTCTCACATGCCCAAATTGAAATGGGAATTTTCTTAGGGATGTTCCTTCCCCTTTATGATATGATATGGTACATAAATAAATACCACATACAGATGCAATGAAATTCTAATTGGCAGCCATATGGGTATGTAAGTTACACCAAAAGCATTTGCTTATCTCATTATGCCATGAGGCAAAAATATATAAGAATAGATAAATAACTATTGACAGTTGTAGATTGCTTTTGGTCTGTGTTGGGTCAAACACAGAGAAGTTTGTAAGAGCCCAAATTTAAGTTCTGGCATTTTATAGCCATTCCTTCAGACCCAGTCCTCATCGAAGCCTCTGTGGTGGAGAGGGTCAATAACTTAAAATTCCTGGGTGTCAACAGCTCCGAGGATCTGTCTTGGAGCATCCACGTTGAAGCAATCACAAAATAGGTTCGCCAGTGGCTATACTTTGTGAGGTGTCTTAGGAGATTCGGTATGTCATTGAAAACTCTCATAAACTTCCACATGGCTACCATGGAGAGCTGGTTGCTTCACTGCCTGGTATAGAAGTGCAAACTCTCCAGACAAGAATAGACTCCAGAGGGTTGTTAACTCGACCTGCGACATCACAGGCACCAGACTTCACTCCATCGAGGAGGGCAACCTCTATCCTCAAAGACCCCCACCACCCAGGCCATGGCCTCTTCACTCAGCTACCATCGGCAAAAAGGTACAGGAGCCTAAAGACGAGCACCTAGCAGCACAGGGTCAGCTTCTTGCCCGCTGCCATCAAATTCCTGAATAATCAATGAAGCAAAGACGTTGTCTTACTTTCATGCACTATAATTTTAATTTTTTTAATAGTAATGTCATAAGATGGTTATAATATGAATATTTGCAAAACACAGACTTACTCATGATAATAAATTCTGATTCTGGTTTTTCCTATTTAGAAAGCCAGATGGAATGTTGCTCACCTATTCCCTTCGAATGCACTTACATTTGGAAATCCCTCATCTAAATACTTTCCATGATGTTTTATTTTAAAACAGCCATGAACACATTTCACATTTAAGTGCCGCATTAATTAGGGCAACATTCTACAGGAACCTGTTTACCCTGAAGTTTTACGTACAATAATAAAGCAGATGTGCCTTCTTTCTCCAAGACTTGGCTGCAATTTTACGATGTGTTTGGCAACTAAGAGACTGAACAAAATTGAACTTTGAACTTTTAAGTAATTGAATGAAATCTTAGATGGGATGAAGGTCCATTCACCATTGAGGTTTGATTTTAAATGTAGCTCCAATTAATTGATGGCATTTTCCCCTTTGATGGCTCGAAGGAGACTCTTGGGAATCAATTTGTGTCAATTACTGTTCAAAGTATCCTCTATTGTCAAAACTGTGAATCAATTTCTTTAAAGCACCAAAGCATGCTAGAGAGATTAATTAAAAAATCCCAGTTTTTCTATAACTTGAATCCGATATCATTATCACTGAGCAGACGATGAGATTTTACAATACGAGGATCCTTTTAGAAAGGCAAAACTTTTTGATGTTTTCCTTTTCCTTCGATTAATAGATTTTTTTCAAACTATATACAACACAGCATATAATTAACAATTAATTCTGGTGCTCCTGTGGCTGCTCATGGAACATGACAGCACAGTATTAGCCCTTCAGCCAAAATATTGCCAATTGATAAAAACCATGACACAGCAAGTTAACCCTTCCCTCCCCCACAGCTCATAACCCTCCATTTGTCTAATATCCATGTGCCTATCTAAGAGCCTTTTAGAAGTCTCTATTGTACCCCGGCAATGCATTCCAGGTGGCCACCACTTTCTGTGATACAGGCTTTCCTCAAATATGTGGCAGCCCGGTTAGCGTAGTCGTTAGTGCAACGCTATAACTGCGGCAGCAACCCATGTTCAAACTTGGCACTGTCTGTAAGGAGTTTGTACATTGTCCCAGTGTCTGCATGGGTTTCCTCAGGTGTTCTGGTTTCCTCCCACCCTCCATAACATACAGGAGTTGTAGGTCAATTGGGTGGCATGGGCTTGTGGGATAATAGGGCCTGTTATTGTGCTGTACATCTAAATATTTTGTAATTACACTTAAATTTAAAAAAAACAATCTCCCCTAACTTCCTCCAATTGAGCATAGTCCAAGAAGAAACTCAAGGCTCTGAGGGTGTGGGGGAGAGGCAGCTTCTGTAGTGGGCACATGCGGTCGGGGTCAAGGCCAATGATGTCATTTTCAACCTCACAGTCAGGTTGTCCGAAACACACTTTTCTCCTTGCTATAAGTAAAATTCAGGAGCTTTGCGGCCCGGGGGAATTTTTGAAGGTTGGCATTATGGTCCTGCAGGTCGTGGCTGAGATGACCACATTGTTGAGGTATGGAAAAGTGGCCTGCAGTTTATAGTGGTCCACCATGCGGTCTATCTCCTGCTGGAAAACAGAGTTTCATCGGTGATGTTGAAGGGCACCCAGAAAAAGTGATAAAGGTGACCATCTGCCTCAAATGCAGAATATTGATGGACCTCCGGTCAGACTGCGAGCTAGTGGAAAGGCAACTTCAAGTCGATAGTGAAAAATACCCGCTATTGCTCAATCTGATTAGCCAAATCAGATATGTGTGAAAGTGGATATGCATTGAGCTGCCTATACCAGTTGATGGTCTGGCTATAATCTATGACCATTCTGTTCTTTTCCCCATTTTTCACTACAACCTCTTGGGGCTTCCAGAGGCTACTGCTGGCCTCAATTATGCCCTAGCCCAACAACCACTGAACCTCCGACTTGATAAATGCTTTGTCTGCACCACAGTATCGCCTGCTCCTGGTGACCACAGGCTTGCAGTTGGGGATGAGGTTTGCAAACAGCAATGGAGGGGTGACCCTGAGGGTCGAGAGCCCACAGGTCGTGTGGGGAGGATTGTCTAAGAACTGTTCATTGCAGTCGGTGAGGGGGGGATAAGGCCCATCGAACTCCAATGTTACACTCTTAAGTTGGCATTAGAAGTCCAGCCCCAGAAACAAGAGGGCGCAGAGAAACGACATGACGAGGAGCCTGAAGTGTTTGTAGACTGTTCCTTTAACAGTCAAAATCACTACACAGGACCCATAAACATCTGCTGTATGGGATTTGGATGCGAGTGAAATCTTATGGCTGACTGGCCATACTTCGAGGGACAGGCACTTAGTGGTATTGGGGTGAATGAGGCTTTCCTTACTCCTGCATCAAATAAACAGTTTGTTTCATGCCTATTTACCTGGACATCCATCATGGATTTGGCAAGTTTGTGAAGTCTGCCTTAGTCCAGGGTTATGAACGTCAGTGTAGACTCATTGTCCAGATCCAAGGAGGGCCTGACCTGCTCAGGTGCTTGGTCCCAAGATGGCTGCCTTCGCTGTTACCCCACAGTGATGCAGACCCTAAAAGATGGCACCGACTGCGCGATCCAAGATGGTAGCCCCTATGGCTTGGACATGGTGTCGCGGATCCTCAGAGTAGATGGCACCAATAACACTGTCCAGGGTGGCGAATGTCTGCACATGGCTCTGCTAGGTTTTGCAGGTGATTTAGACTGGCAGACGTTTGCATAATGTTTCCTCGGGTGCTTGTCCTGCTTGCAGAAGTAGCATTTGGGGCAATCATCCGCCACAGCGGCCGAGGTCAAGACACTAGAGGAGTGCAATGATACCTGTGACCAGTTACTCACGGCTCAGGACCATTCCCCCATCCCAAGATGGTGGCACCTGCGGCCAAGTAGCATCCGAGTTTCAGAAGGCCACTTCCAGCATCTCTGTTAGTTCAATCACTCCTTGCAGGTCTAGTACCTTCTGTGTTATGTATCCGTGGCGGATGCCAGCTTCCCAGATGAGGTCCTCTCAGTTGCACACCCTGTAAAGGACCTGGAGGTCCCGTAAGTACTTGATGATCAACTCATTGGGTTGCTGCCTCCAGGTGGCCAGGTGATGCCTTGCGTAGACCTCATTTACCTTTCAACGTTGCTGGCCCTTCAGGATTTTCATGGTCTCCAAATACAATTCAGCATCATGGATCATTGGGAAGACCAGGGGTCTGACACATGAGAAGAGAAGTTTCAGTCTGTCCTTGTCCGTATTAACAATGTTCACGGTCGCCATCAGAAAGTCCTCAAAGCAGCGTGGCCAGAGTTCCAACATCTTTGGAGTGTCAAATGATCAAGGGTCTATGGGGTTACAGGTATTGGTCCATCTTACTTGAAAAATTATCATCAATAAAATTGATGCACCATCAATTACCACAAAAGACTGAGGTTGTGAAGCCGATAGGCTTTTATTGACTATATGCTGAAGCAGCAGCCAGCCTCATCAACTGATCCTGGCAGAATGAATGGGGAGCATGCAAGGGGTTGTGGGTAGCATCACTCTCGGGAGATGTGTCCATCTGGCAGTAGCCAATCCCAGCATTACTCTGGTAACCACAATGCCCTATGACACCACCCCCCCCCCCCACCAGTCACTATTGCTTGAATTCTGAGACATTCTGAGAATTCCTGCTTCTGCCTTATTCCTTGAAGATGGGCTCAGGCGCGAAATGTCAGCAATATATCCTTGTCTCCAATGGGTACTGAAAATACCAGCTGAGTTCTTCCAGGATTTTGGTATATTTTTGTCCCTGTGACTCATACATTTTAAGTTCGATGAAGGAAGACCATGCATGTTGGAACTTGAGGCCATTATGGCAACCATTTTTAAGTGTTCAGATTTCAGGTTTATTGTCAGAGTACATACATGACATCACATACAACCCTGAGATGCTTTTTCCTACAGGCAACAGAATGACCACCAAAATAGTGCAAAAAAAATTCTAACGTGCAAATGTAAACAAATAAAGAAACTTAAACAAACTGAATGTGCAATACAGAGAAGAAAATAAAATGCAAAAGTAAGAATCCTTAAATGAGATCCTGATTGAGTTTGTTGTTGAGCAGTCTGAATACAGAGTGGTAGCAGCTGTTCATGAACCTGGTGGTGCGAGTCTTGGGCACCAATACCTCTTTCCTGATGGCAGCAGCGAGAACAGAGCGCCTGCTGGTTGGTGTTGGTCTTTGATGATTGCTACCTCCAGTGGCAGTGCTCCATGTAGATGTTCTCAGTGGTGGGGAGGGTTTTGCCTGTGGTGTCCTGGGTTGTGTCCACTACATTTTGCAGAGGTATTGATGTCCCCCTACCAGACCATTATGCAGCCAGTCAGCACACTTTCCACCAACCATTTGTAGAAATTTCCCAGGGTTTCTTATGTAAACTCCTGAGGAAATAGAGGCCCTGACATGCTTTCTCCATGATGCCATTAGTGCTTTGGATCCAGGAAAGTCCCTCCAAGATAGTGATTCCCAAGAACTTCAATTTGCTCACCCTTTACACTTCTGATTCCCCCAATTATTACTGGATCATACACATACACAGAAAGGTTTTCCCTTCCTGAAGTCAACAATCAGCTCTCTGGTTTTGGTGGTATTGTGTGAGGTTGTTGTTGGTGCAATATTCAGCCCAGTGTTCAATCTCCCTCCTATATGCTAACGCATCATTCCTTTTTTTAATCACCCACTTCCACCATATCGTCAATGAATTTGTAGATGATGTTGTTGTACTGAGCCATACAGTCATGGGGGTAAAGTGAGTAGAGCAGGGGGCTAAGAATATAACCCAGTGGTGCTCCGGTACTGATGGAGATTGTGGAGGAGTTGTTCTTACAAATCCTCACAGATTGTGGTCTTGAGGTGAAGAAATCCAGGATCCAATTACACAGAGGGGTGTTGAGTCCCAGGTCTTGGAGTTTGCTGATCAATTTTGAGGGGATGATGGTGTTAAATGCTGAACTATAGTCAATGAAGAGAATCCTGCTATATGCATCTTTGCTGACCAGGTATTCCAGGGAGAGCCAGTGAGGTGTCAGCTGCCATAGACCTGTTGCTACTGTAGGCGAACTGGAATGGATCCACATCACTGCTCAGAAATGTTTAAACACCAGCTTCTCAAAACACTTCATCACTATTAACGTGACTGCCTTTGGTCAATATTCCTCTAGGTAGGTTATCTCATTCTTTATGGGCACCTGTACAATGGATGCCTGTTTGAAACAGGTTGGTATCATGCCCTGCCAGATTGAGAAGTTGAAGATATCCATGAATACATTGGCTAGTTGGTGAGCACAGATTTTTAATATTCAGCCGGTTACTCCATCTGGACCCAGATAGTTTCCTCGAATTCACTCTCCTGAAGGCACTCCACACGTCATCCTCAGATATGAACAGGAGAGGATCATCAGGATAAATCATAATAGATTTTCAAATTTGCCTTTTGACGCGCGACATGAACGAGTTTAGTTTCAATACTCTTGAAGTTTCCACATCATTCAGGAAGATTTGTTCAGTCATACAATGACACAATCTATAAAGAATGTTTTTGGACGATCATGTATCTGGCCATCTCATGCCTAAGAAAAGTCTTGTGTGCAGGTCGTGCAAGGTAAAATCTCCTTGTCCCTGAGGTATAGCGGAATCTTCAAGACATCAGGGGGATAGACAGGGTGAAGTCGGATTACTTGTTCCCAATGATGGGGGAGACGAGGACTAGATGGCATAGTTTAAGAATACAGGGTAGGCCCTTTAGAATGGAGATTAGAAAACATTTTTTTACCCAGAGAAGTGTGAATCTGTGGAATGCTCTGCCACAGAGGGTGGTAGAGGCAGATTCGCTGATTATGTTCAATAGAGAGTTAGATAAGACTCTAGTGGGCAAAGGAGTTAAGGGTTATGGGGATAAGGCTGGAAAGGGGTACTGATGGTAGTGATCAGCCATGATCTGTAAAATGGCGGTGCTGGCTCGACAGGCCAAAGGGCCTACTCCAGCTCCTATTGTCTATTGTCTATCTTGTGCCAGATTCATTTCTACCACCAGCAATTGTTTGAACCTGTCATACCCTGTGTTTCCACTGCCTGAGTCTTGTTAACTGCATCCCTGGAATATGTCCAACCAACTGTGAAGAGGGGCTCAGGCCCAAAACATCGGTAATATATATTTACCTCCAACGGATGCTGCGATACTGGCTGAGTTCCTCCAGCATTTCTTCACTCACAGTGTCTGCAGACGTTTTTGTTTCACTACATACCCAGCTCACCGCTGAGTTGCAGGTTCACTGGCAAGATTGCATTGGAAACGTTTGAATGAATATTTTAAAGGCATGATTAGAGCTGCGAATATATTTTGTTGATATTTTGTGTGCATGAGGTGACTTCTAAAACACCCATTTTATTGCATCACTATAACAGTTGAAATGCAGTGGGGAGGAATTCCACCTCAATTATAATCCTAACAAGAATTTAGTGTGTCTATTTCAAGATGCAACCCACCAAGTGGCCCACTCACCTGAAGAAGTAGCTCAATAAGAGTGAATCTCCAGTGCAGTTACAAGTTTAATATCACCTTTCCAAACCTGCCCACAATGGCAGTGAACAAGTTGAGCAGATGTCAATGGGGACCCCTTTATCCCCCTTTATGACAAGTATGAAGTCTAGCTTTGTCCCTTGCAAATATACATTTATCCTTTTGTGATTGAATCTGCATGGAATCATAAACACGAGCCTCCTGATGATGAGATGATTCAGATTCTAAAATCTGCAGTCTCCTGTGTGTCTCGTTATTATCCTCTTTGTTCATGTTTAAGACTGTGAAGAAAAATACACATGTGCAATTCATTCAAGCCTGAGCTCAGCTTGTTCATCAACAAGACCGCCATAGCTATCTACCTTTGAAATTCTCGTTCCTGCTTTCAAATTATCCGCTCGGTTTGGCACCCTCCCCGCCTCCAACTTTCCTTGTTCTCTGCAATCCTTGAAGCCTGAAAAATCATCATCACTTTCCTTGGGCCCTTCATTGTTAATGGCAATCCTTTATCTGCTTTATAAGAGCCAGAAGGAAATCTTGTGTAATATCACGTTCTGTAACTATTACATGACCAGAAAATGAATCAGTCTTTGGCATAGACATAAATTCAGATGCTCTGAATTCATGGCCGTCATGCCTTTGATTGCTGAACTGTGGAATCACCTTTAAATATCTCTGTCTTTGCCTAATACTTTGAACACTACAGCACGGTACAGGCCCTTCAGTCCTCAATATTAAATTATCATTAAAAAATTAAACCCTTCCCATTTCTGTAACCCTCTCTTTTTATTTCCTCCTAAGAGTCTCTTAAATGCCCCTAATGGTCAGAATCAGATTCAGAATTTAGTGTCATGAACATGTCACTAAATTCACTGTTTTATGGCAGCATCACGTGCAAATATTTATAAAAAAACACATTACCAAATAAATAAAAATAGTGCAAGAAAAAGAAAAAATGGCTAAGTAAGGCAGTGTCCACAGTTCTTTCAGGAATCTGATGGCAGCGGAGGAAGAAGCTGTCCTTGTGCTCGTCTTTAGGCTCCTATACCTTTTCCCCGATGGTAGCAGAGTGAAGAGGGTGTGGCCTGGGTGGTGGTGGTCTTTGAGGATAGAGGCTGCTTTTTTAAGACACTGCCTCATGTAGTTGTCCTCGATTGAGTGAAGTCTGGTGCCTGTGATGTCACAGGCCGAGTTAACAACCCTCTGGAGTTTATTCCTGTCCTGAACGTTGACGTCTCTGTACCAGACAGTCATGCAACCAACCAAAATGCTTTCTACTGTGCCCATGTAGATGTTTCCGAGAGTCTACAGAGACACACAGAATCTCCTCAAACTCCTCGCAAAGTATAGGTGCTAGTGAGCTTCTTGGTGATTGCATCGAAATAGAGGCCCCAGGACAGATCCTCAGAGATGTTAACACCCAGGATTTTTCTCCTTGACCCTCTGCATGGCTGACTCCTCAATGAGGAATCCTGACTTCCTCCTGAAGTCCACAATCCTCTCCTTAGTTTTGCTAACGTTGAGCGCAAGGTTGTTATTGTGACACCATTCTGCCCTGGCAAGGAATTCCAGGCACCCACAACTCTTTGTATTAAAAAAAAATTATCCCTGATCTCTCTCCTAAACTTCCCTCCCTTCACTTTGTACAGATGTTCTCTAGTGTGTGCTACTCCCACCCTGGGAAAAAGGCGTTACCTTTCCTATGCCTTTCTGAATCTTGTAGACCGCTTAAATACCATTCTACCCATCTGTCCTCCCCAAGATGCTTCTTTTTAATAATTTAGGAACTCTATGTCTAATGTTGTTTTCTTTTGTCCTTCTGAGCAGGATTTTAGTTGAGTTTTACCATTTCAAGGTTGTTACATTAGTGCAGGTTGTTGAATTGTATCATCTACAATCTGTAAACATGAGCGTATCCAAGACATAGCTATCTCAGTGAATAAAATATACAATAAGAGTATATTTTGTTGTTTTAATGAACACTTTCCTTCTTCATTGTTGCAAATGTTTGATTCAATGATTTGCCCTGAGTGGAGTTAAACTGAGATGGGATGGTTATAACAGCAATGCATGACATTCGTAAGTAAGTGTGCAACTCTCCCAAATTATCGGAATAAATGTACTATTAAAACAAGGAAACCTGCAGATGCTGCTGGGGTAGCATTCAAGGAAACTCGGCAGGTCGCGCAGCCAATGGCATCACTAGGATTGGTGTCACCCAGGGCGGTAACTCGTCGTGTCAGCCCCCATCCTAAGGACCTCTCATCTTGTACCAGGCCATGCAAAATCCTGAGTAATTTTTTTCTTTGTACAAATGTTAACCCTTAGGTTACTGAATGTAATGCCAATAGTAGTGAGATAAACAGCTAGCAAAATTATTTTACATTATTAGTAACTGAGTGGGACCTTTTTTGATCTTTCTCTTTCTTTTCCTAGAATTACTACTTCATTCTCAAAAAAGTTACTGATATAGGTTCACAAATACTAATTACCACAATATTGTAGCTAAAACACCAGAAAATCTGACAAAAACAGTGACTATAAAGACACCAACAGCAATAGAGCAACAACGTGTGCTTGTACCGTCTGCAGACGAAGCCACGTGATTTGAAGCGTCATTGTAACTGGTTAATAATGACAGCTCTGACCGGAGAGCATTAGAAGGTTCAAAAAGTAAATTAGCATCACGTTTTAGCCTTGTAGGTACATTGATACATGTAAGCTGGGCTTACAAAAAAATGTTTTTGTTGTTATAACTAACTACAGGGATATATTTTATAAAGAACAATCAATTTCTGCTGAAGCTCTGCACAAAAATTTTATAGACAGTCATTTTGGTATCACCCCCTCTGATGATGTCACCCGGTTTGGTCTGCATCCTCTCCCCCCCCACCCCCCGCACCCCCCACCACCACCAGTGCGCTGATGTACTCCAAGTAAAGAGTAACCAATGACCAAAGTTTTGGCCCTGAGCCCTTGGACAGGCATTTCTCCAACACGTTTATGTATTGCACTATTGACCACTGCGCATCAGTTTGCAAGCCAAAGGATATGCATGTGGATTACTACTGGGTCAGCGCCGTGAAACAAAGGGAGTGGCTCAGAATGATTTCTTCAAATTCCCAAGTGTGGATGTAATATTCAATTTATTTAGCCTTGAAGTGTTAAACTTTAAAGCAGTAAAGTTGTTTTTGCAATAAGCATGCTTGATATTGAGTCCAGATTTCAATATCAATTAAAATCCTGCTGTAAAATCACCAAATGCCGCATATTTGAGGAAGTTTGAATGATTACATGTGGGGAAAAGATTTTTCCTTGTATAAAAATAATAATTAAAATGATGAGAGAAAATGTATGGAACTTTCACATTCAGAAATATTTTGGGGATATTTTTTTCCAAAATTGACGTGATGTTCTGTTGCACTTTGTAGAACATGATATTAGATTAATTATTGATCAGATATAGAATATTTATATGTGTTTCAAGTTGCTGTTAGTTAATAATGAATTGTGATACTACTTCCAATGAAATCTGAAGCTGGGAAGGCCACTAAATTCTAGTGCTGGTGTAGCAACATTAATGGTAATGCAGTGTTGCCAGCACAATTGTTTGGAGGGAAATGATATTGCTTCATATAGAGTGTGGCTTATGGCAATGTATAGATGAAACAATGCTCAATTAAATCAGCAGATAAAAGGCATTACATCTGGCCAATCAAGATGCTAATGTCCCATAACTAATGAAAGCTCTGGGCAAGAGTACTCCTAAAGGTCTTCTGCACAAGTTGTAGAATGGGCACCATGGTTGGCGTATTGGTTAGCGCAGAACCTTTACAACACTAGCCATCAGGACCAGGGTCAAATCCCGCACTGTTTCTAGGGAGCTTGTACATTCTCCCTGTATCTGCATGAGTTTTCCCGGAGGCTCCGGTTTCCTCCCACTATTCGAAACGTACCAGGGGTTGTAGGTTAATTGGGTCATCTGTTACTTTGCTGGATGTCTAAATTTTGTTTTTAAATTAAATTTATGACTGACAGTCATTCATCTTACGTTGCCTACATCAATGTGATGTACAGAAACTTTGATTTCAGTTTATGTGATACAGAATGGAGCGAAGTCAACAATGGCTGAAGGATTTGAATCCACTTGAAGAACTTTATGCATACCACTGCAGTTTGCACTTGTTGATAAAAATACACCAGATGCAAATCAGACCCAAGTATTTAAATGTATCTCTTATCATCAGAATTATAATTACTTTTGAAGGTTAAAGGAAAGTAGCTACACTTTTTAAGCGTATTGTGTACAGGTTTAAAGGCAGTTTACATGTGAGCTTGCGGTCATGTTTACTGTAATACAGTATATTTTTACAGTCATGTGTGTGAGCTTATAATCATGCTGTATGCAGATTTGTAATAAGACTGTTAACATTTCACTCAGTTCGCACACAGCATAATGGAAGTGAAGTTTGCAGATTGACATTTTTTGAAAAGAGTGATTTAAAAAAGAACAACCATGACATAACCAGAACATAATTTCATAACATCATATTTTAATGTACTGAGAGTCTTTGTTTTGCTCACGTTGGTCAGAGTATTGGGATAATCAGTTACAAACTGATTGTTTACATTTTGCTAAAGTTTCAGCAGGGCACAGAGTTTGTCAAAAAGATCAAAAACCAAACTTCTTAATCATCTACATTCAATATTTTGATATGCACTCCTGGCAATGTGATGCTAAACACTGGAAGTGCAAATGTGGAGGGTGTCACCAGTAAGGTTCTCAGTATTAAGATATTCACCCATACTTATTTATTTATGCCTGTGCAAAATAATTCCCTTGCAGGGAATAACACTGGCACGGTAGTATTTCTTCAAGTTAAATGTAAGATGTTTCACTGTATCGATTGTCTCTCACTAAATCATGCACCTGAAACCTGTTGATCTTCCAGCACATGAAGATGTTGGTGCGTGAATGCTGCCGACAGGCACATTCCAGGCTGCAGAAGGTATGTGCTGAGGGACACACTGAGGTTTGGTGCAGCTAATGCAAAGGCGCCGTGGGGAAAGACCACAGTCTTAAGTCCTCCATTACCAGGCATTGAGGGGCTGAGATGAAGGAGGGACTGGGGGGGGTTTGGGTTTAATGATAAGGTGCCGCAGTGGTGGCAATGGCGTAAATAGAAATGAATGTAACAATACACAGTGAGGGAAAAGTATAGATACAAAGAGACTTTGAAGTTTTTCTTTTGTAAACATTTATTGTGAATAAATCCTATTTTTGTTTAAAAAAGTTATCCTTCAGTAAATAAACCAATGCCTCAGTAGTATGCAGAGGGACACAGTCTACCAGGATTTGGATAAGCAGGAACTGATAAGAGGTAGTCACAATGGCTTTGTACAAGGGAGATCACATCTCATGAATCTGATAAAATTGTGTTTTAAGAGGTTACCAAATGGATTGATGAGAACAGGACAGCAGACATTGTATTGTTATGTGGGGGGGATGTTAGAATAGTTATGGGTAAAATATATCTTTAAAAGAAATAGATTGTGGGAGTTTAGTTTAGGTTATGCGGGCAGCAACCTCCTTTGAAGAAGACCGCAGAGCCCACCTCACTGTCAAAAGACAAAGGAGGAAAAACCCAACACCCAACCCCAACCCACCAATTTTCCCTTGCAACCGCTGCAACCGTGTCTGCCTGTCCCGCATCGGACTTGTCAGCCACAAACGAGCCTGCAGCTGACGCGGACATTACCCCTCCATAAATCTTCGTCCGCGAAGCCAAGCCAAAGAAAAGACTCCACAGAGTAACACTTCACAAAAGACATTTCATTTAAAATGCAAGAGCTTTGCTGAAGTTAGACGTTGAGGCATCGGTTGGCTTTGCAGAAGCAATGAAGAATGCTGGTCTATTGTGTAGGGACAATGAAGTCCAGGCTCAGAGATACTGATAAAATCTTTCAAAGATTAGCTTTGGAGTCATGTAAGAAGTCATTTGGGTTTTACAAGCAGAGAGAGGAAAAAAAACAAACAAGCGATTTCTCTTTTGGGGGGGGGGAGAGAGAGAGAGAGAGAGAGAGAGAGAGAGAGAGAAGTCAGTTCTACAGCAGCAGTTGAGGCTGCAAAATGGCAAGCTGGCCGGCTGGTTGACAAACCCCATTTTGAAGACGGGTTGTGAGTTCTGAGTTCAGCCTGTTAAAAGCCCTTGTCATCCTTACAAGAGGAAATGGGTGGCTAGAGTGTTTCTCCTGAAATAAGGGAAACAAGAGGAACTCTGTGGTGACCTGGAAGAAGAGGTTATCATTTGGAAAACCCATGATTGGGAAAGTTTCTTTGGCAAGACAATGAAGTGACTGATTGGAGGAAATCAGTTTGTGTGTGTCCAACGAGCAACAAATTTCTCTCTGAAACCAACAAGAACCTTCCTGAGCAGTAATCATTTAACTTTAACCACCACAACTTGGTGGAAATTATAAATGTTGAATTCTATGCACAGTATAAGATTTGTCAGACACTGCTGAACTTGGAGAGGTGAAAAGTGAATGATGGGACAGTGAAACAGAGAACTTTCCTGAACATATGCACATTAAATACACGTGTGCTTAGAATTAGAAGGGGGTTAAATTAGGTTAAGTTACTAGTAATAAGTTTAAGATTGATCTTGTTATTATGTTTAAAGAAAATTAAAAGCAACCTTTGATTCAGTAAGCATTGTCTTGGTGAATTTCTATTGCTGCTGGGTTTTGCAATCCTCTGGGCTATGTATGTATAGACATTAACAAGGCTTTAGACAAGGTTTGGCATGGCAGGTTAGTCTGGATCAGTGGTTCTCAACCTTTTTTCTTTCAATTTGCATACCACTTTAAATAATCCCTATGCCTTAATAAGGTATTGCTTAAGTTGGTATATGAGTGGGAAGGGAAGGTTGAGAATCATTGCTCTAGACCCAATTGTTACTGAAATATTTTGCTTGAGAAAAATTGTCATTGGCCCATTTCCTTTTGAGTTATGAAACCGTGCGCATAACGAGTCAATTAGGGACGATTAAAACAGTGTTTTTTAAACATTTTTCTTTCTGCCCACATGCCACCTTAAGCAATCCTTTACTAATCACAGAGCACTTAAGGCATAGGGAACACTTAAAGTGGTATGTGAGTGGAAAGAGCAAGGTTGAGAACCACTGATAGTTAAAACACCATAGAATGCATAGTTTGCTGGCCAATGAATTCAAAACTGACTCAGAGGGTGGAAGTGGAGGGGTGAAATTTTCTAATTGGAGGCTTGTGACTGACCAGTGATGTGCTGCAGGAGTCAGTGCTCATCCACTGGTTAATCATAATTAGTAAGTTTGCAGATGACATCAAAATTGGGGATGCAGATGAACCATTCTCAGTGGGGAACACTGAGGGGGGGGGGGGGGCATTGACTGATGTAATTAAATATTTGTATGTTTTTTTATGTAAGTGGGAGGAGAGAAGTATGGAAGAAGCCAACTAAACTTAACTGCTACACAGAAAAAAATGGTCTCATAAACTTTGAGCAGTTTCCTAAGGGGGCCATAGCTGGTGTAGAAGCTTTTGGCGAAAAGCACCAACGTAATGTGGTGCCACTTGTGTGGGGTCCTGGATAGGTCTGTCCCACTGAGACAAGGAAAAGATGGTAGCATAAAGAAACCGTGGTTGACAAAAGAGGTGAAAGAGCAAGTTAAGAAGAAGAAGCAAACAGGCATAAGGTTCAGGAACAAAACTCAGGTGGGGTTTATGAGAATTATGTAGAAGCCAGGGAGGAAAGAAAACACTTGAGAGAGCGCGAAGGGGCACGAAGGACCTTGGCATTTAGGATTAAGGAGAACCCCAAGGCATTCTATGTATACGTGAAGAACAGAAAGATGATGAAAGTGAAGGTAGGGCTGCTTAAGGAAAAAGGAGGCAGCATGTGTTTAGAGGCAGAGGAGGTAGCGGAGGTCGAAAATGAATACTTGAATGAATAAATGAATACCAGAGAGAAGGAGTTTGTTCAATGCAAGATCAAAATAGAACAGGTCTCATACTGGTGCACGTTGAGGTTAAGAAAGAGGAAGTGCTAGATCTTCTTAAAAACATTCAGATTGATGTCCCCGGGACTGGACGAGATAAACCCCAGGAATCAAGGAACGAAATTGCTGGGGTGTTGGCAATGATCTTTGTATTTTCCCTGGCCACAGTGGAGGTGCCAGAGGATTGGACAATGACAAATGTAATCCACTTGTTTAAAAAAAGTAACAGGGAGAATCCTGGGAATGAGAAACCAGTGACTTTCTTTAATTATGGGTAAACTTTTGGAGAGGATTCTTATGTACAATATTTATGAGCATTTAGAGAAATGGTCTTCTCAGGGATAGTCTTCATGGCTTTGTGGGGGGGAAGTGGCGTGATGGCATAGGGAGAAGACATGGAAAATGCCTCTCATGACAGAATTAATTAATACCTGACTTTTTTTTTAAATGTAAGTATTGAATGATTTTAAAATTCCTCCAGAAGACTTAAAAGATGGCTGAAAAAAATCTAGAACACAAACAGCAAAAAAACCCATCTATAATTGAAGTTACTGTGATGGAAGAAACTGGGCCTTCCTTGATCAGCCTCTGATCCTGGTTCCTCTCCAGCCTTGATCTTCAAAGCCTCCACGGGTAAGAATCCAAACTCCAGCGCCACCTTCTCAGGGAGCTGGAGAAGATGGCTCTGGAGCATGGAAGAAAACTACAGGACTGACTGCGTAAACAACGCTCATGCGCGGGACTTCGCACATGTGCACTGCGGAATTGACCAAGTCGGAGTCTGGAGACCCGACTTCTTCTATGGTTGCAGGTCAAGCGAGGGCTAAGCAGAAAGCCCACCTGCAATTTCAACCACTGGCAACTTCTCCAGAAGAAGAAGAAGAGGTAGGAGTGGAAGAGGAAAATCTTGTGCCACAATCACAGGGAGAGGAATCAGAAGAAGGAGGAGGCCAATATATTCAAGATAAAATGGGTGCATATTATGGTACCCCAAAACCTCTTGATCCACAGATTTTTGATAACATTTTGGAAAAAATGGATTCAATTAGTGAAAAAATGGATACAAATTTTGCTGAAGTGAAAGCAGATTTTACCACTCAATTGGGAGCTATTAGAGAAGAAATGACTGAAATGAAGACCGATATGGCAAAGTGTAATAAAACTGTTGACAACATTAAAATTAAAGTTCAAAAATTTGAAGAAGACTTTCAAGAACGTCATATGGAGGTAGAAGAATGTAAAGCTACAGTTAACAAGATAGAAGTTTATTTTACGGCATGGGAAGCAACTTTTTCAAAATTGGCTGCCTGAAATTTTGGGATCAGAGAATTTTCCAAATGGTTTGGAACTTGATAGAGCACATAGAGCTCTAATACTAAAACCATTTCCTGGACAACCGCCATGCTCTATTTTGATTAAATGTCGATATAACCAAGATAGGGAAATTATTTTGAAAATGGTTGTTCAAAAAGTCAAGAAACAACAAAGCCCTTTTAATGATCCAGAATAATAGAGTATTTTTTATGCGGATTTGAGTAATGAAATTGTCAAAAGAAGAAAAGAATTAAACACAGCAAAGTCAGTTTTGTGGAAGAAGGGATATAGATTTGCTTTCCAATATCCAGTAGAATATAAAGTTTTTTTTTATGGACAACTTCAAGCTCAATATTTTGCTAATGAGTCTGAAACTTTGGAATTTGCCAATTCATTGCCTAATATTAAGCAGAATGGAAGAGAACCAAAAAAAATTAAAAGGAGGGATTTCACCTGGAAGACAGCCAAATGAGGTTCAAGTTGAAATCGATGATGATCAAGTTAAAAGAGACCTTGAAGAAGCTTATCATACTTGATTGATTGAAATTAAATTGTGATATTCTGTCTAGGTGAGGCAGATTCTCTTTTTTCTGCTTTCCACTTCCAAGGCCTCGTGCCACTTGTTGTAATTAATGGAGTTAGTGCTGACCTAATCAGAGCTTTTGGGGTTTTTTTTCTTTTTCTTTTTCTTTTATTATTTTATTATTATTTGGGTTTCTTGCTTTCAGTCTTTGGAATGATATGTTTTGAAAGTTGACCCTGGAGCTGGGACGACCCGGGGTGGAGAGGAGAGTTGAGTATTTTCTAAATTATATTATGGTAACATATGCTTTGAATTATGTAACAGTTAATGTGAATGGGATCAATAATCCAATTAAAAGAAAGAGAGTTTTAGCTCATATTAAGAAATTGAAAGTAGATATTTTTTTTGCAGGAAATTCATCGAACTCTTTTAATTCCAAAGCACGAGGAGTGGCTATATTAATTAATAAAAACTTTCAATTTAAATTACAATCAACCGTTATTGATCCTGTTGATAGATTTGTGTTGGGCATTTGTCAAATTTATTCAGAATCTTGGATTTTTATTAATATAGATGATGAAAAATTTATTCACAATGCTTTTCTTAATTTGGTACAAACAAATGGAAATATTGGAGGAGATTTTAATTGCTGTTTGGATCCAATTTTAAATAAATCTACAAAATCTTTAATGAAATCGAAAATGACTAAAAGAATATTGATGTTAATGGAAGAGTTAAATTTGGTGGATATTTGTAGGAAATTGAATCCTAAAGAGAGAGATCATTCATTTTATTCTTATCAGTTGATTCTTATTCTAGAATAGATTTTTTTTTAATTTCAGCTCATCTGCAAGGAAGGATTGAGTATGTACAATATAAACCTAGAATTGAATCGGACCATTCACCATTATTGAGGTCATGCTTGAATTCTGAGAGAATTGAAACAGTTTATAGATGGAGGTTTAATTCATCACCATTTAAAAAATGTAGAATTTTGTGATTTTATGAGAAGTCAAATAGAGATATATTTAGAAACAAATGTTAATTCAGTTGATAATAAATTTGTTTTATGGGATGCATTAAAAACGTATTTAAGAGGCCAAATAATGTTATTCAATTAAAATTAAGGAAAATTAGCTTAAGGAGATAGATAAATTGGAGAAGGAAATTGTAATTTTTGGAAAAGAAATTACAAAAAAAAACTTCTGAATAAAAGAGGTTGGAATTGATAAATAAAAACAATGCATTATAATTCAATTCAGACATATAGGATTGAGAAATTGAGATGGAACAAAACAAAAATGTTATGAATTATGAGAACAAGCACATGGCAATTGAAAATGGAGCAAGCATCAAGGATTATTAATGCTGTTAAGATTCATTCAAAAATTACATAAATTACAGGATATAAATGATTTTTTAGAGAGTATTATACTAAGTTATATTCATCTGAATCATTGAATAATAAAGGAGTCACATGATGGAGTAGTGGTCAGTAGGAGAATACCAGCCCTCTCCAGAAAAGAAGAAAAAAGGTGAAAGAAAAGCAAAGCCCCAGATTCACAAAACACAACAAATAAAAGATAAAGGTGTGGAGAAAATAAAGAAAATGGCACCTAAGAAGGAAAAACCAAAAACAACAGGAAAAAAAGATGAAAGATGCCAGAAGAGAAAGGAGAAGGCCTTACCTGCATGAAGAAGCAGGGACCCGCCTTGACAGAGGAGCCCGCTCCCCAAGGTTAGTGGAGACCCCGCAGGGTCACGACCTCCCGACCGCGAGACTGCAAAAATGGCTCACTGAGCCAAACAGAGGTGCACAACTGTGCACAACAAGGACAAGGAGAACACCGATGGGAGGGGGGACCAGCTATGGGGTGAACCTGCACAGCACGAACAGCTGAGAGATGCCCGACAGCAGGGCTCCCAGCTGGAAGAAAAGGAAAGCAATGAGAAAGGGAGGGATGAGAAAGAAAAATAGAAGCAGGAGGCTCAACTGATAACCAGCCCAGAAGAAGAGGACCAACATCAGGAAGCCATGAAAACAAAAACAACAAATTGAGGTAAGCAGCTCAACAAGAAAGTCAGAAGTGACACAGATACAAGGAAGAGAATTAGAAGACACAAACCCAACAGAAGAAAAACACCAAGCACTGCACAGAAGAATAGAAGGTAAAATAAATGGACAGTACATATATTTTAAAAATTTTCAAGAACAAATGAAAGCATTAAAAGAATGGTTGACATTAGAATTTAGTGAAATGAAAAGAAAAATGAAAAGTACAGAATAAAAAGTGAGTAGAATAGAACTGGTCATAACAGAAGTAGGGAAAAGATTAGAAAATGTGGAAGAACGAGAAATGGCTGTAGAAATGGAAGTGAATGTCTTAAGAAGAAAATTGGAAGAAAGTGACTAAAAAGTTAAAGAGTCACGAGTTGTTCACTCAGAAGATGGATATAATGGAAAATTATAGTAGGCGAAACAACATAAAGATAGTGGGTCTAAAGGAAGATGAAGAAGGCACAAATATGAAAGAATTTATTAAAGAATGGATCCCAAAAGTCCTGGGAATGCCAGAAATAAAGGAAGGAATGGAAATAGAAAGGGCACACAGAACACTACCCCTGAAACCACAGTCACAACAAAAACCAAGATCCGTTTTAGTAAAATTTCTGAGATACACGACAAGAGAAAATATATTGGAGAAGGCAAGGAATAAAGTTAGAGAAGACAAAAAAACCATTGGAGTACAAGGGTCAATTTTCTTTTACCCAGACATGAGTTTTGAACTCCTAAAGAAGAAGAAGGAGTTTAACAGAGCAAAATGGATCCTCTGGAAAAAAGGCTATAAATTTATGTTAAGATATCAAGCGTTGCTTAAAATAGTTATCCCACAGGAGCAAAACAGACTGTTTTCGGATCCATAGAAAGCACGAGAATTTACAAACTGCCTGCAGGAGAGAAAGAGAGATGAAGGGATGTAACAAGAATGAAGAACGACGACAAACTACATATAAAGATATAAAAATAATGTATAAGTAAGAACTAAAGGGAAGTAAGGGAGTGGGGGGAAAGAGGGGGGAAAAGAGAAGAAAAGAGGGGGAGCTTTGTTTTAATGTGAAGATAAAAGTCTTTGCTGGAGAGGGTTGGGTGGGAGAGAATAACAGTCACTGCGAAATTAATAGACACTTGCGAAAAGGTTCGCAATCCAAATTGAGAGGGGAGTTGTGGTTGCCCAGCAAGGGACAAGATGTGACTCAGAGAGGGGGACACTTGAGGTTAAGGGAATTTTAGATGTGGGAGTGGTTGGAGTATTTTATGTTTTAGAAGTGTTGTCATACATTGTAATGCAAAAAGAAAAACTGAGAAATGAAAATGAGAAAAGGGGAAAGGTGGTGGTGAGGAAGCAGAAATGAGGTGTAAACAGAGTATGCGATGGCTACGTTGAATTATATGACTATAAATATTAATGGAATACATAACCAAAACAAAAGGAAGAGGCTATTAAATTTACTGAAAAAAGAAAAAAATAGATACAGCATTCGTGCAGAAACGCATCTAACTGAAGAGGAGCATAATAAATTAAGGAGAGACTGGGTAGGGCACGTAATGGCAGCATCATATAATTTAAAAGCCAGAGGTGTAGCTATATTAATCAATAAAAATGTACCAATCAAAATAGAGGAGGAAATAATAGATCCAGCATGGAGATATGTAATGATAAAGTGTCAGATATATTCAGAATTCTGGAATTTGGTCAATATATATGCACCTAATGAAGAGGATCAAAAGTTTATGCAAGATCTTTTTTGAAGATTGTAGATACACAGGGGAATATATTGATAGGAGGGGTTTTTAACCTTAATTTGTACCCAAAGGTGGATAAAACTGGACAAAAGACTAGCAAAAAGAACAAAGTAGCCAAATTTATGGTTAAATCAATGCAGGAAATGCAACTTTTGGATATATCGAGGAGGCAACACCCAAAGGAGAAGCAATACTCTCATATTATTCGAGTAGACATAAAACATACTCAAGGATTGACCTGTTCATGTTGTCAGCCCAAATCCAAGGGAGAGTTAGGAAAATGGAATATAAAGCTAGATTGTTATTTGAACTTTCACCCCTTTTATTAGCAATAGAACTGGAGGACATCCCCCCAAGAACATATAGATGGAGATTAAACTCCATGCTACTTAAAAGACTGGAATTTAGAGAATTTATTGAGCGCCAAATGAAAATGTACTTTGAAATAAATATGGAATCAGTGAAAGACTCATTTATATTATGGGACACAATGAAAGATATAACAAAAAGAAGAGAATTGGCGGAAAAAAAATTAAATGCGAAACATTACAAACGTATAAGGTGGAGAAGAACATAATGAAAATAAAGCAGAAGTATTACGAGCTAGGAGAAAAAATGCACAAAATACTAGCCTGGCAATTTAAAACAGAACAAGCTAAAAGATCTGTATTGTCATCAAGGAAAAAGGACAAACAAATTACATAATTTTATATGTCAATGAAACTTTAAGGAATTCTATGAACAATCATACCGAACTGAGAACGAAGGGAAAGAAGACAAAATAGGTGAGTCTTTATCTAAAACTGAACTACTGAAATTGCAAGAAGAGGAGCAAAACGAATTGATAAAACCATTTGAAATAGAGGAAATACAGGATATATTAAAAAAGCTACCAAACAATAAAACACCTGGAGAGGACGGACTCACAATAGAATTCTATAAAACATTTAAAGAGTTATTAATTCCTCGTCTCCTGGAAGTAATGAACCAGACAGAAGAAACACAAAACTAGCCAGATTCATGTAAGACAGCAATAATTACAGTCATACCAAAGATGGGGAAAGATCCACTAACACCAGCATCGTATAGACCAATATCTCTACTTAACTCAGATTATAAGATAATATAAAAACTATTAGCAAACAGATTGGCCAGCTGTGTACCAAAAATAGTAAAACTAGATCAAACTGAATTTATTAAGAAAAGATGAACAACGAACAATGCCTGTAAGTTCATTAACTTAATCCATGCAGTCCAAGGAAATAATATACCAACAGTGGTTGTTGCTTTAGATGCAGAGAAAGCCTTTGACAGGGTAGAATGGAGTTATTTATTCAAAGTATTACAGAGGTTCAACCTACCAGAGAAATATATTAATTGGATTAAAACATTATATAAGGGACCATTGGCGAAGGTGACAGTAAATGGATATATATCGAACCAATTTAAATTAAGCAGGTCAACTAGGAAGGGATGTCCACTATCTCCCTCACTGTTCGCTTTAGCAATAGAACCATTGGCAGAACTGATGAGAATAGAAAATAAAATAAAAGGGATAAAAATAAAGGAGAAGGAATATAAAATCAGTTTATTTGCAGATGACATCACAGTATACTTAACAGAACCAGAAATATCAATAAAAGAACTAGATAAGAAATTGAAGGAATATGGAGAAATATCGGGGTACAAGATCAATGCAAATAAAAGTGAAGCAATGTCAATGAATAATGCGGATTACACAGTTTAAAAAAGAATCACAATTTAAATGGGAAACACAAGCTATCTGATACCTAGGTATTAGATTAGATAATAATTTAGGCAACCTTTACAAATTAAATTATCAGCCAATTAATGAAGAAATTACAAGATGAGTTAGAACATTGGAAAGATTTACCACTAACACTGATACGAAGGTAAATTGCATTAAAATGAATATCTTCCCAAATATACAATACTTATTTCAATTGTTACCAATTCCATTAACAGAGAAATTCTTCTATGAACTAAAGAGAATAATAAGGAAATTCTTATGGAAAGGGGGGAAACCGAGGATAGTGCTAGATAAATTAACAGAATGGTACAAACAAGGAGGTTTGCAGTTACCAAACTTTAAAAATTATTATAGAGCAGCACAATTAAGATAGCTATCAGATTTTTATAAAACAAGGGAAAAACCAGATTGGACCAAGATAGAGCTAGATAAAATAAGAAGGTACCAGAACTTTATAAGTGAGATGAAAAACTGGTGCAATATAGAAGTTCACCAGTACTGCACCATTTACTCGACATATTGAAATAGATTCACGTAGAAAGGAAAAAAACAAATTACCAACTACCAAAATTATTATTGATGCAAAATCAACTAATCCATTTCACAATAGATAACCTTTCATTTAGAGAATGGGAGAGAAAAGGTATTAAAAGAATAGAAAATTGTTTTTTGGGAAATAATTTATTATCATATGAACAAATGAAGTACAAATATGGAATAACTCATGGTACAGTGTTTGCATACCACCAACTGAAAACCTACTTGAAGGACAAATTGGGAAGCAGGCTGAGGTTACCAGAAGTTACCAGAAGTCAACCCTTTTTCATTCACCAGTTCCACTCATAAAACTTTAGTAGATGAGCCCTCTAGTCTCTCCTGTCTGAGCACTGCTGTTACATTTTTTCTGACCAGCAACGCCAACCCTCCCTCCTTCAAGATTCAAGATTCCTTTATTGTCATGTAATAGGATAGAACATGTAATATTACATGAAATTGCCTTCTGCCTGCTATAAGGCAGACAAAGAGTGGCCATGAGGGGGGCACGGTGAGCATGGCAGTTAACGCAATGCCGTTACAGTGTCAGCGATCAAGACCGGGTTCAAATCCTGCACTGTCGTATGGAATTTGTACATTCTCACTGTGTTTGCCTGGGTTTTCCCTGTTTGCTCTGGTTTCCTCCCACCATTTGAAATGTACCAGGGGTGTAGGTTAATGGGGTGCAATTGGGCAACATGGGCTTGTGCACCATAAGGGGCCATTGCTGTACTGTACTTCTAAATGTAAATTTAATGAGCATTGTCCAGCACCCTTTAAAGCACACATGTCAAACTCTGGCCCGGATATAATTATATTTGGCCCGCAAGATCATTTTAAAAATGTATTAGAGGTGGCCCGCCCTGCAGCGAGAGCCGATGCTGTTTTTTGGTAATGTCATCCCCACCATCCTCCCCCTTCATTGCACATCCTTCCCCATTGTAACACGAGAAATTGTAACACGAGAAGTCTGTTGATGTCATCAGCCGGCAAGCCAGTTGGAAGGCTCCCCGCACAACCAGTCACTTCTCCCACCTGTCGAGCGGTGCGGCGGATTGGCGAGCGCCTGTGATTTCCTGTCGGCGCAACGGGCATGGCAGGCTGCGCACGGCCCCCGGGCAGCGCGAGCCCCGCGCGACTGGCACCGGACGGCCCTTCCGCAGCACGAGCGCACTTCTCCCGGTCGCCACGGCCTTCAGCGCTTGCACCCGCGCAGACCCCAGGGACGGCTGGTTCGGACTGCACGTGAAGAGAGAGATGGTGGCTGTCCACAAAGGCTGATCGGCAGCGCGCTGGGCCTGAGTGGGTGGGTAAGCAGGGGTGGGCAGAGGGTGTAGGTGAGGAGTAATGGGCAGGGGAAGTTATGGTGGTGCGAGGGGCAGTTAGAGGGAGGGATGAGTAGAAGGAGGGGTGGATAGGGAAGAGGTAAAAGGGGAGGGGTAGGGCGAGTAGGGGAGGGGTGATTAGAGGGTGAGAGACGGGTAGAGGGAGGAACAGGTTGAGGGGAGAGGCAATAGAGGGGCGTGTATAGGATGGGGTGGGTAGAGGCAGAGCGAGTGGAGTGAGGGGTGAATAGAGGTTGGGTAAAGGACTGGTCAGGTAGAGGGATGGTGGGTCGAGGGTGAATAGAGGCTAGAGCCTGAGGAGTGAGCAGGAAATGCTGAGTCCTGATGCAGGCCAAAATGGACACAGCCTGTGAATGCTGACTACATCTCCACAGGGACCAAATAGGTTTCCCTCAGGTCAAGCAAAGGGTGAACTTGAGCTACCTACTCCTGACCTGTAACATTATCCTCCTAAAGTTATATCCTAAAGTTTAACATTACATATGTTGAAAGAAGAGAAAACATGCAGATGTTGTTGAAAAATTTAAATAAATATTTAGTTCGGCCCTCGACTTAGTCCAAGTTTTTAATTTTGGCCCTCCGTGAATTTGAGTTTGACACCCCTGCTTTAAAGGAAGAGAGACAGAGGGAAAAAAAGAAAGTCACTTCAGAGACTCTGAGTGAGCATGGATTCGCCTCCAGTGGTCCCACAGCCTCTGCAGCCACACAGACTCCTGTTTGATCCATCAGCAACCCAAGCTCCAGATCCAAACCTCCAACACGATCAGGAAACCTTTAGCGCCTGAGGCTCTTCGGGAGCCTTTCTTGCCCTCAGCACCCTCTCGAATCCCGGTTATGGTACTTGGTTCCAAGGATCCAGACCTGGCTGCCATTCCCACAGCCCACTCTGGGAAATTACAAAAGGACTTTCCTGAACTCACCTGCTCCTACCTGTGCCTTTTTACTGATATTTTCCTCTAAGGCCTTCTTCTGGAAAGTCTGGACATAACTTCCACTTGCCAGCATCCACCTTTCTTCAGGACACCAGTCGTTGGTATAAGATAAACAAAATGCTCAGGGGTCATGCAGCTACTGTGCAAAGAGAAACTGCTAAATGTTCATGTCTGAAACCTTCGGCAGAACTGGAAAAGAGAATCCTGTTCAGTGGCAGAGAAGGCATTGAATGAATGGAAAGAACATTGGAAAAATCTCTGAAAGGGTGAGACCACATGAGTTCATGGGGCAGTTAGAAGCACATTTTATTTGGAAATACAGAATGGTAACAGGCCATTCTGGCCTTTGAGCCTGCACCACCCAAAACAACTCTTATGACACATTATCCTTGTACATCTTTGGAATGGGGAGGGATACCAGAGTACCCGGAGGAAGCCCACGCAGACACGGGGAGAACCTACAAACAGTGCCAGGATTCAAACCTAGGTCGAGGCATTGCTCTAACCCTGCTTTTGGCTATGGCCCTCTTTGGACTCTGCTCAAAGTTTATGGGCCCCCTTCCCTGCAAAGCAGTCATTTAGGTTTCTTCTGTACTGCTACCAACTACCTTAAGAAACATAAATAAAATATTTATGTTATGTGAGGTGAAAAGAAAACAAGGCTTTTTATTTAAGTAGGCAGTGGCCCCCAGGGAGACGGTCGGGCCCCTGTTGAGAATGGCTGCTCTAACCACTATTCTACCTGTGCCGCCCCTCTGCTTCTTCAATGCTTCTTTGTCCGTTTCATGTGTTGTTAATCACGGGCTATAGGACAGTGAAACACAAAGGTCTACAGACCCTGCGATTGTAATCAAAACACTGAAATGCTGGAGGGTCTCAGCCAGTTTCGCAGAGTCCTAAGGAGGTAAAGATATATTGCTGACGTTTCAGACCTGAGCCCTGACATTGAAATATACCATGGTGTAATATATCTTTACCTCCTATGGATGCTAAAAGACCGGGTGAGTTCCTCCAGCATCTCTGAATATGGGACAGGTCCAACAAGCCCACGTACACTGAAGGAGACAGAACTGGTGATGCCCAACACAAACAAATGCTGCGCCATCAGTTTAGTATTCAAGCATTCAAAATAGCACTGAGTTAAACAGATCAATGTTTCTTTTCCTTCCCTGCTCCATGCTGGAGTGTCTGAGCTGTTCAGGCAAAAACAAATGATTGTGAAGAATCGTACAGCTGCAAAGAAGTTCATCTAATTTTCAATCTAATTTACTTTCCTTCTGCAGTGCTTCGAGTAACAGTAATACGATTTTAATAAAGCCCATTTAGTTTTGTCAAATATAAGCAAAGCTTGAAAAATAATCAGCTCCAACAATAGCAATATCAACCAGTCCATCTTATATCGACCCTCATTACTGCAATTAGTTTCACCATGTGATTCACGTATGTACCTGAGACAGCTGAACTTCCATTGACATGAAATGCACAAATGAATCATATAATAAAATCCAAACAAAACTGGAGATTAACTCTGGCCTCTAGGCATTCTGTTCCATACACAACGCAGCATTACCCTAGTTTAAGTTTAACAATGCAGTATCAAAACTGAGTCTTGTTTAGTCTCGCAGAAAGAGAAGGCAGATCAGATAAACGACTGCAGAGATCTATGTGGCAGCTTTCAGATCAATGGAAAATAAGGAGCAATATAAATTGGGTGATACATAACCAATGTTTCGGGCTTGAGCCGTTCATCAAGGTATGGTAAAATGTAGGCAGAAGCCTGAATAAAAAAAACATTTGTGTTTTTACCCCACCCCCCATTTCTACACGTGGATACTTCCAGCCCTGCTGAGTTCCTCCGGCAGTTCATTGCTTGCTCAAGATTCCACCTGCAGTCTATGTTTCTTTCAACCCACTATGCCTATAACAACCCATTAAGTGCCCATCTGTACTCATCCCATGTCAGACACTTGGTCTGCACCCTTCTATGCCTCCGTGACTTGTGTATTGATCTGTTCTTATTGTACATGTCAGAGAGTAACTGCCTCCACTACCTTCTCAGTGAAGAAAATCTTCCTCAGCTCTGCTTCAACCCCATTACTTCGTACCTCATAAACATACCATGAGTTTTAAGGCATGGGAGAAGTTACTCACTATCTAAAACAACCTATATCCCTCATTATTTCCCTTGAGGGAGGCATACACAGAAAAGTCTATTTGAGGAATGCCTACCCTGATAACCAGTCAGCCCCTCTGTATTTTATAGTGCTGTGTCATGTCCATCTCAGCTCCTCCACTCCAATGCAAAGAAGCCCAGCCTATCAAGTCTTTCCTGATACTGAAATAGACATCTCGGTGCCATCTCACTGTATCTGTTCTGGACCCCACCCCCTGCCGATCTGCATGCAACCCTCTCCCACCAAATTAATCCCCCACTTGTTCAGGTCATTTCTTCTGCTGAAGAGATCCCAATGATTCAATAGCCTGAATCCCTTCCCCTCTTCCACCAGCTCCTCAGCCATGCCTGTCCATCACTAGCATGTGGCACCATTAAAGTTATTACTAGTGCCAAGAGCCTACTGTTTTGCCTCTCTTCTAATTCTCAATATTCAAGCCATGGAACCCCTTCCCTTTTCTTATCTCCAGGTGGGGGAAAAGAGGGTGAAGTTATGAGACAAGGCAGGTTTTGATTCAGATTCAGATTTCAGATTTGTTGTCAGAGTACATACATGACATCGCATACAACCCCAAGATTCCTTTCCCTGCAGGAGAAGCATAATTAGCACCAATTGGTAATGCAAAAAAAACTGTAGACAGCCTACAAGTCAACAAATAAAGAAATGTAAACACAACAAATGTAAAAAAACTCAGAGAATAAAATGTCCTGGATTATCCTTTTCACCCTTCCTGAATAAAGGTACAACATGAGCCATTCTCCAGTCCACCAGAACCACTTCTGTTGCTCATCATGGACTTGGTCTCAGCCATCAGTAAACTGCCTCTTTCAATAACCAGGGATATATCTGTTCAGGCCCAGGGAGCTTGTCCACCATAATGCTCCTCAAGAGACCCCAAACCACCTCTTTATTGATCGGAAAATCCCCTAAAACATTAGTGCTCACCACAACCCTAACCCTAACCCTCTATGAACTTCGCTGGTGGCACGCTTAGCATAGGCACAGTATCATTACAGCTCCAGTGATCTGGGTTTGAATCTGTCTGTAAGGAGTTTGCCCTTTCTTCCTATGTGTAGGTTTCCTTCTGGTGCTCCAGTTCTCTCCCACCCTTTAAAAAGTAAGGAGGTTGAAGGTTAATTGGTGTATTTGATTGGTATAGATGTTGGGCTGGAGGGGCCTGTTACCAAGCTTTATGTCCAAATTTAAAATCTATCTTAATAAACATTGGTGCAACATTCTCATTTAGTACCTCCCCCACTTCCTCTGACTCCAAGCATAAATGTCCTCCTTTGCTCATGAGTGTCCCTGGTCATCCTTTTGTTTTTAATGTATATGAAATGCTTGGGGTTTTCTTTAATCTTGCTCGCTGAGGACATCTCATGGCCCATTTTGGCTCTCTTAACTCCCTTCTTGACCTCTTTCCTGCAATCTCTATAATCTTCCAGGGCCTGTCTGATTGTAGCTTTCTGAACCTTGCATATGGCCCTTTTTACTTGTGGACTAAGTTCATGGCCTCTCTCAACAACCGAGGTTCTCTTGTCAGCCATATCTTTCTTTTCCACTTAACACCTTAATGTTCTTCAGAAGACCCAACACCTTCTCCTCTTGATATCATCATGGCCTGCAATATCAGCAAAGCCCTCCCTGAACTCGCTGTCCATCTTATTCTTCTCAATGGTGAATACCAAAGCAAAATACTAATTTTGCATTTTGTCAACTTCCTCTGGCTCTGGAGATAAATTCCATCTTCTGTCCTTCACTGTTCCTACCAATGGGTGTCCTCTTATTTTTAATGTATACTCTAAAATCTGTGAAATTGATCTTAATCCTACTCACCAGGACATTTCATGGCCACTTTTAGCTCTCCTGATTCCTGCTTTCTTCACATTTCTCAAGCGCCCTGTCCAATTTCAGCTTTCTACACGTTCCCTTGTTCTTTCTAATTAAATATACAATATCTCTTGCCTTTCAAGTACCCAATGGAATATATGATGGAATACTAAGGGAATGATATCCTGTTTCAATTCTACAGAGATTTGATCAGACACCATCTAGAGTACAACAAACAGGCTTGGGCTTAGGTCATTAGGAAAGATATATTGACATTAGTTAGGGCACAGTCTCGTGTGCACAAATGCTTGATTGCTTGGCTGGTTGACTCACACCACATTTGAAGTTGAAGAACTCCCCACACTTTGTATGCATTCATCATATTAGCATTGATCATCTGCTGAGCAGGATACAGCCTATACTCGCTGGCCATCTGTTCTTGGAATTTGGAAAGGTCCTTTTCCATCTGACCGGTGATGTTTGGTGCAGCACCTGAGCCTTCCAATGAGATGTGGCCAACCCTGCCCCCTAAAATTGGGTTAACAGCTGGTGAAGCCATTTTCCTGGGCTGAGCAGAGTTCCAAAGTGATTGAATGTCACAGTCATTTCTTTCTGTTATGATTGGGCCTACCTCACTTAGCTGCAGGCTGAGTGAGTAAACCTCCCAACTTAAGCTCAAGGTACTTGTCTTGCTCACAAGTACACAAACTTTGTTTACTTTTGTTTGCCCAGAAAGGCACTCAAAGAGACGCCACACATTGAGTGACCCTACCAAGAAAAGAGTACAGAGATAAAGAGAGTCCCTTCAGAGATATCATGCCCATGAACTCCGCCACCTCTGTCAGTATCACTACCTTCTGCATTGCCATAACTCCATAGCTGCATGACCTCCTATCTGTTCCAGTGGTAAACCAAAGCTCCAGACATCCAAGTCACCCTTTTTGGCCCCTGGATCAATATGTCTTTTGGGAGCCCTGCTTGCCATTGGCACCCTCACATATCCCTGCACCTGATTCCCACGAACCAGTCTCCAGCAGCCTGCAGACAGTCTGCAACCTGGTGTGAGTCCTTTGGCTGTCGAGCCCTTTCACGGGTACGCTGCTGTGATCTCCTACCCAGCATGGTTCTCTCTCAGTCTTCTTCTTCATGGCAGGGATGGTGTTCACCCGCTCTAGTACCCTGCATCGATCCATTGCTTCCCCAAACCCCAAAACCGTCATCGCCTGGACTGTCAAGCATGGGAACTGCTTTCTTGGGCATAGACCTCGGTGGGTTCTCCGATATGCCAAAACATACCACCGGACCCATTCTACATGCAGTTTAAACCTGTAATGTTGGCATGAAGATAAGGCAGCAGGATCCCATGGAGAAGCACTGAAGGTCGTGGCTCTGCTCCCTGGTTTGGAACAGCAGCACCATCTTTTAAATGTGGAGGAATCTGTAACTATCCAAGTCCCCCCCACCCCAGCCAGACTCCATGAGGGAGTCAAAACAGAATGAACTCAGCCTAAGAGAGACTTTCTATGTAAAAGTTCAGGTCTTCAACCTTTCCCCTGAGATTCGTGAATATCCAGTGGGTTTTATGGGGCCAAGCTGGCATTGATTTCATCCACACACATGAACGAAGCATATTAACTGCTGCATTATTGATCTGGTTGTATTGTTTTCAAATAAGACACTCAAGAGCAAGAGAGAAACCTCTGTGTTTTAAACCCATGATGCATTCACAGGGAAATGATTGTTCTTAAGGACTTGAAAAGGACGTACAATTTTCAGAATCTACACTTTCTCCCATAATCAGTATATTTATGTGTTTCATGCTTCATTTGAGAGTCCCATTTGTCAATGTTATGGGAAGACAAGGGTGAGTTTGCTTCAAGATGATTTTTCATCTCAACTGCAGCTTCCATTGCTCCTTCTTAAATTTGGTATGCAGCAGAACCCACGTGACATCTTGTGGAGGATGGGAAGTAAACAGGAAAGTCATTAAATTTGTGAGTGATAATTTGTCATCATTAGCTGAGGTTGTTCTGGTGAAAAGGAGGTTGGAATTCGGCATTCCATCCACTGAGTCAAATCTGTGAACGCCGCTCTTGAAGTTAACAACCAGGGTGAAGGATCAGAAAATGAGGGTGCCTCATGTCACAGTCCATGGTAGCATCTCTGAATATGGTGGAGGAATCCCAACAAGTTGATGACTGTAATCACCCACCTCCAAAACTCTGTCACCATGCTAAATGTATGCTAATACAGTCTTATCATTCAAAGTTAAAACATTTAGCTTTGCATGGAGAATGATTTGTCAGGTTGACAGAGCTGTACAAGTATGTCCTCTTCACTGAGAAAGATTCTCTCCTTTTTCAATCAATTTTAATCCTTCAGTTGAATTTAATTTTATAACACAAGCAGGATATTGCAGATTTTTTTTTTGATCAGGAGTCACAAAATCATCGAAAAGGCAAAATAGGTGCAGAAGAGCCTGTACCATCATTTAACATGATCATGCAACCTTCCTGCTTTCTCTCCCCTGGATCCCTTTACCCATAAGGGCCACATTCCAGCTCCCTCTTGATTATATCTAATGAACTGGTAGCAGCTTCCTGTGGTAGGGAATTCACATTTCTCCTCATCTCAGTCCTTATCACTTTATCCTTGGACTCTGACCCTTTGTTCTGGACTTCTTCACCATTGGGAATGGTCTTCCTGCATCTAACCTGTCTAATCTTGTCAGAAGTTTGTATATCTCAATGGGATCTCCTATTATTCTTTCAAATTCCAATGTGTATAATTCTATCCAAACCTTCTGCATACATCAATCCTTCCAACCCAAGGAACAGCCTGATGGACCTTCCCTCTACCCCCTCAATAGCAAGCATCTATTTCCTCAGATTAGAAAACCAAAGCTGTCCATAACCTCAAGGTATGGCTTCACTAACGCCCTATACAAATACAGTAAAACCTCCCTCAGTATCCAAAACCTCTCGCAATAAAGTCCAACAGGCCATTTGCTTTCTTTTCACCCTGCTTCTAATCTCAAAAACTGAGGTACCATTTCACCCAGGTCTTGTAACACCTCCCCTTTACTAATTTGTCACCATTGAGATAATAATCTGACTTCCTGTTATTGCCTCCAAAGTGAATAACCTTACATTGATCCGCATTACAATGCATCTACCATCCATTTTCCCACTCTCCAGATTTGTTCCAGTCACCCTGCAGCCTCTTGGAATCTTCCTCTTAGGTCACACTACCACACAACTTATGGTCATTTGCAAACTTACATTCAATTGTTTGCCCAAATCATTCATATATTTTGTAAGCAATTGGGATTCCAGTAATGAACATTGTGGCACCCCAGTAGTATCAGCCTGCCAATCTGAAAAGGACCCACTTATAATTACTCTCTGCTTCCTGCTTGCTAACCAGTGTTCTACCCATGTCAATGCACTACCAGCAATACCATGTTCTTTAATTTTGTATAGTAATTTCTTGTGCAGGACTTCACCAAATGTATTTTCTAAGTCCAAATACACTACATCAACTGGTTCACCTTTGTCCACTCAACTGGTTACATCCTCAAAAACATTTAGATTTCCTTTTCGTAAATCCTTGCTGACTTAGACTAACCGTGTCACTCATCTCTAAATGCACAGCAGACATTTTTAGTAAGTGACTCTAGAGTTTTACTCACTACAGAAGTCAGGCTAACTGGTCCATAATTCCCTGGTTTCTCTCTCCCTCCTCTCTCAAAAAGTGGTGTCACATTACCTTAGGAACTACTCCAGAGTAGAAAATGTTGGAAATGAACCATGAATATATCTTTTCCCCAGAGCCACCTCCTTTTTTTTAAACTTTATTTATTCATTCAAAAAGCAAATAATATATGACATATACAACAATTAAACATGAATGTGAACATTTTTTATATATATATATATATAGAAAAAAAAAGAACCCCCCCCCTTCAGCCAACTCTCCTAAGGAGAGCCATAAAAAAAGAAAGAATATTAAAAAAAGTTAAATATACATATTAAAATCTAATCAATATAAATTGAAATGTAAATATTCCGAGTAAAACAGCCACTTATTAATAAAAAAATTACAATTATCATGTGAAACTTATGTAATTTTTTCCATTATTAAACAGTATGTCATCTCATTATGCCATCTATTAATATCAATCATATTTGTATCTTTCCACGTACTAGCAATACATTTTTTCGTTACGGATAAAGCTAAATATACAAAGGAAGCTGAAACTTATCTAATCCCAAGCCTTTCAGAGGTTGCAAACTACCGAAAAAAATACTGTTGGATCTAAAACTATTTTAATCTTATGCAGATATTCTAAAAACGATTGAATTTTCTTCCAAAAAGATTGTATATGTATACATGACCAAACAGCATGAAAAAAAAATTCCAAACGTATCACCACATCTAAAATACAAATCTGATTCATCAAAATGATATTTTTTTAAATTTTTCAGGTGTCAAATATAATTGATGTAAAAAATTGTAATTAATCATTGCATAACGTGCATTGAGAGCCACCTCCTTGATGAGACTATCAGTCGCTGAGGATGTATTGACTCTCAAGACCATCAATTTACCTAACACAATGTCATGACTGATAGTAATTTGCATAACTTCCTCCTTCCTTCTATTCCCTCAGAACCCCACCCCCTTCTTCTTGGATCATCCATAATGCAGACAAGACCAAAGAGTTTATTCAATTGATCTGAATTTCCTTGTTCCCCATTATGAACTCCACTACTTCTGCCTGCAAGGCACCCATCTCTTTCTGTTTACCTCCATAGAGAAGCTTTTGCATCCAGGTGTTTTTGTTTCCTCCACATTTACTCTCACATTCTCTTTCACTCTTCCACTTAGACCAGTGATTCTCAACCCTTTTCTTTCCATTCACATCCCACTTTAAGTAATCCCCGTGCCATCAGTTCTCTGTGATTAGTAAGGAATTGCTTAAGGTGGTCTGTGAGTGGGAAGGGAAGGTTTAGAATCAGTGCTCCAGACCCAACTGTTACTGAAATATTTTGCTTGAGTAAAATTGTCATTGGCCCATTTCCTTTGGAGTTATGAAACCCTGCACATAACGAGTCAATGAGGTACAATTCAATCAGTGGTTTTCATCCTTTTTCTTTCCACTCATACCACCTTAAGCAATCCCTTCTTAATCACAGAGCACTTAAGGCATAAGGAATACTTCAAGTGGTATGTGAGCAGAAAGAAAAAGGTTGGGAACCACTGACTTAGACCGTTTGTCTTCCTTTCCTGAATTTTATCCTCCAGACATCAGTGCTGCTGATTTTTCTAGCCAATGTACACACCTCTTCCTTGATTTCAATGCTATCCAAGATTTGTCATGTTAGCCACAGTTGAGCCACCTTCCCCATTTTATTTCTATGGCAAACAGGGATGTATAGTTTGTGAAGTTTGTTCACAAAATTTTTAAGTACCTGCCATTATCAATCGATTGTCACCCCATTAAGTGAATTTTGCTTTTCTATTCTCACCTGCCTGTGTCTCATATAGCATTGGCTATGTTTCTTTAAATTGTAGACCCAAGTTTCTGAATGAATGGTGTTACTCTTCATCCTGATGAAAAATTCCACCACATTGTGCTTATTATACACCAAGCGGCCTCACAGATCAAGGTTACTAATTAACCCTGACTCATGGTTGAGGATTTCATGCTCCCTTGTTGGACTCCCCGAAACTTTCTCAATATGAAAGAGTTGGAGATGTTCATCAGTCATATAAAACACTTTTCCATTTCATAATTGTGTAGTGATTCCAAAAATGAGATCAGTAAATTTAAATTCTGACATACAGCACGGTAACAGGCCATTTTGGCCCACAAGCCCATGCCACCCTATTTACACCCAATTAACCTACAATCCTCAGGATGTTTCAAATGGTGGGAGGAAACCTGAACCCCCCCCCCCCACCCCGGGAAAACCCATGCAGACACGGGGAGAACTTACAGACAGCGTGGCATTCGAACCCGGTCCCGATCGCTGGCACTGTCACAGCGTGGTGCTGACCACGACGCCAGCCACGCCATCCAGGGTTGACACAGGGTACAGAGTAATTCCAGCATGTTCTGCTTTTGTTTTAGGCTTCACCATGGCTGCGTGTTGCAGAACAAGTCCTAGTGGGGGGGGATTAGGGTAATGGGTGGTGCGGGGGACACAATTTGCTCCTCAAAAACTCACTCAGCGGGTATGGGGGACTTATTGTGTCAAATGCGGCATTCCAGGGTCCGTAGGTCATACACAGTCATGTTTCTTCTTGCATGCATGAGAGAGTGCTGGCTGGCACATGCACAGTGGATGAGAGTATTGAGGCCACTTCTATCGGCAGGAGGGGAAAGTGATGCAAGTGGTCCCAGCCCTCCAATCCATTCCGTATGCGCAAGCTGGCACCAGCACATGCACGCAAGAAGAAACATGGCTGCACATGGCCTACAGACCTTGGGATGCCACGTTTAACAGGATAAGTGTCCTCTTTCTGCCTCTACACCCCAAAAAGGAGGACAGGCAGACTGTCCAGCCCAAAACTGAACATCTGGCCACCCCATAGGTGGGGAGGTCATAGTGCCACGTTTGGGGGGGGTGGCAATGCCCACAGATGCCCCCTCTCCCCTTGTAACCGACACAGGTATGGTGTCTCTGTTCCTTGTTATTTGTCTTTCTTTGTCTGTAGGTTTCTTCATTTTTATCTTCTTCCAAATTAGCCCGATCTGATTTTATGCAAGTCATCTGTTTTAGGCAGAGAGCTGAGGGATACTGGTTGTGATGCTGTTGGCTCTGTGCAGGCTTTGAACTGCCTGTTTAAGGGAGCCCCAGTGTTTTATTTTAAAATCCTGCATCTACGGGGGTCTGTGACCAAGATGGCAGTGCCTGTGCTAGGGAGCGGCCACGAGAGGTGGTCTCCAGGGAGCAGTAGGCTGGTGCAGAACCTGAGAAAGAGGACCACACAGGAGCTGACCCTACAGAACAGGAACCATGGTGGCGAACCAGCGAGGGGCTCAGCAGCTGAAGGGATCCACACAGACTGCGGGCTTTTGGAGACTAGCACATGGGACCAAGTATCAGAACCGGTATTTGACAGGGTCCTGATGGCAAGAAGGGCTCCCAAAGGGCCTCAGGCGCTGAAAGCTTCCTGATCATTTTGGAGCTTTGATGTGGGGCTCGAGTGGCCGATGCAAAGGCTGCGGGAGCACCGGATGCAAATCCACGAGCACTCAGTGAGTCTGAAGGGACCCTCTTACTTCTGTTTCTCTTCCTGTTAAGGGGGCTGGGCAATGCTAATGGCGGCTCTTTGTTTGCTTTACACCAGGCAGAAATTGAAATATTAAATTTTTATGTATTATGATGTGACAATAAAAGGAATCTTTGAACTGTAAATCTCGCATAATTTCATAGATCCTTATATGTCTGTAAAAAAAAACTAAACACCCCCAGGAAAGTAACTGCAGAATTATTCCATGATAACATACTCCAGACTTGTGAAGAGCAAACTTGGTGCTCTTCCATGTGGACTAATGCAGCTAGTTACTGGCTCTTGCTGGAAGTACCTCCCTGGCAAGTGCATGGATTCCAAGTTCAGGAAGCAGTGCAAACCTTTGGAGGCCATTTGCTTGCCTAGAGGCCTAAAAAGAACACAACCAGCAGAGAGGTATCTACCATTGCCATTTTTTTTGGTGCTGGAAGCTCGCTCAAAAACCCTCTGCCCATTGTTGCAGCTTCATCTCTTCCTCTCATAGGAATTTTCCATTGAAATTTCTTCCTCTCACCAGAACTTTGCCATTTCTTTCAAAACTGTAGGGTGATCAGGAAAACTGTAAACTCCAAGTTATTTCATGCTGACAACATGTTTTTTAACTAGGGAACTCCCAGTATTATTTAAAATCACACAGAAAATTGTTCAAGCTCAAGTTTATTATCGGCCAATTGTACAAGTACAACCAAGTCCTTGGTACAAAACGTGCAGACACACAACTCGACACAACACACATACAGATAAACGATACATACGCAGTCTATATATATAATGAATAAATAATGTTGAATAAATTATAGAGCCTCGAAGGGTTAGTGTGAGCAGTTCATTTCAGTCGCTCACCATTCTCACTGCCCATGGGAAGAAGCTGTTCTTCAGACTGGTGGTGCGGGCTCTGATACCCCTGTGTGTCTTTCCCGGTAGGAGTATTTGGAAGATGCTATGCACGGGGTAGTAGGGGTCCTCAACGATTTTGTGCGGCCTCTTCAGACAATGATCCCGATAGATCGTGTCAAATATTCTAAGGATATCAGAAATGCTGAGGCACTGAGTTGTGCTGTGCTTGAATATTTGGGTGTAATTCATTGGAGTTTAATGATTGTTACAGGTTTGGAGAACAAGTATCAGTTCATCACATACAGAGCAGAGGGACCACGTAAGTGGGATGAAGAGGGTTTCGGATGTCACATAATTGACAAATGTGTGCAGAGTGGTGCTTCAGCATAAATCCGGCATTCACCACCAGAATAATAGGTTTCCACTAAAAGAAACCAATTCATTTTTATCTCATTAATTTCTGGAGCTGCCCCGACAATTGTCAAACTCATCGGATTATAAATCACACAGAAAGCAAACTGATAACGGGACTGCATTTCTTCATTGGTAGACAGAATAAATAACAAAATAATCTACTGCCTGACTGTTCAGAAATTCTGATAATTCAGCATCTGACTAACCAGATTCCCATCCCTGGACTTCTCTTAGAAAACTAGGATGTTCAGTCTTGCACTCCATTTAACACAAGAGGTCCTGAGTTCCCACACTTCCTTTAATATTATCAGATCTGGGTTTACCGTACTCCCTTCAACAATGTAGAACCTGGATTCCCACTCTCCCTTCAACATGGTAGGAGCTGGATTCCCACATTAACATGGTAGGAGCTGGATTCCCACACTCCGTTTAACACACCAGATCCTGAGTTCCCACACTGCCTTTGACACACCAGGTCCTGAGTTCCCACGCTCCCTTTAACACACCAGGTCCTGAGTTCCCACACTCATTTAACACACCAGATCCTGAATTTCCACACTCCCTTTAACACACCAGGTCCTGAGTTCCCACACTCCCTTTAACACACCAGGTCCTGAGTTCCCACACACCTTTAACACTTCAGGTCCTGAGTTCCCACACTCCGTTTAACACACCAGGTCCTAAGTTCCCACACTCCCTTTAACACAACAGGTCCTGAGTTCCCATACTCCTTTAACACACCAGATCCTGAATTTTCACACTCCCTTTAACACACCAGGTCCTGAGTTCCCACACTCCCTTTAACACACCAGGTCCTGAGTTCCCACACTCCTTTAACACACCAGATCCTGAGTTTCCACACTCCCTTTAACACACCAGGTTCTGTGTTCCCACACTTGCTTTAACACACCAGGTCCTGAGTTCCCACACTCCTTTAACACACCAGATCCTGAGTTTCCACACTCCCTTTAACACACCAGGTTCTGTGTTCCCACACTCCCTTTAACACACCAGGTTCTGTGTTCCCACACTTGCTTTAACACACCAGGTCCTGAGTTCCCACGCTCCCTTTAACACACCAGGTCCTGAATTCCCACACTCATTTAACACACCAGATCCTGAATTTCCACACTCCCTTTAACACACCAGGTCCTGAGTTCCCACACTCCTTTAACACACCAGATCCTGAGTTTCCACACTCCCTTTAACACACCAGGTTCTGTGTTCCCACACTCCCTTTAACACACCAGGTTCTGTGTTCCCACACTTGCTTTAACACACCAGGTCCTAAGTTCCCACACTCCCTTTAACACAACAGGTCCTGAGTTCCCATACTCCTTTAACACACCAGATCCTGAATTTTCACACTCCCTTTAACACACCAGGTCCTGAGTTCCCACACTCCCTTTAACACACCAGGTCCTGAGTTCCCACACTCCTTTAACACACCAGATCCTGAGTTTCCACACTCCCTTTAACACACCAGGTTCTGTGTTCCCACACTTGCTTTAACACACCAGGTCCTGAGTTCCCACACTCCTTTAACACACCAGGTCCTAAGTTCCCACACTCCCTTTAACACACCAGATCCTAAATTTTCACACTCCTTATAACACACCAGGTCCTGAGTTTCCACACTCCCTTTGACACACCAGGTCCTGAGTTCCCACACTCCCTTTGACACATCAGGTCCTAAGTTTCCAAATTCCCTTTAACACTCCAGGTCCTGAGTACCCACACTCCCTTTAACACACTAGATCCTGAGTTTACACACTCTCTTTGACACACCTGGTCCTGAGTTCCCACACTCCCTTTGACACACCAGGTCCTGAGTTTCCACACTCCCTTTAACACACCGGGTCCTGAGTTCCCACTCCCTTTAACACACCATGTTCTGAGGTTTCACACTCCCTTTAACACACCAGGTCCTGAGTTCCCACACTCCTTTAATACACCAGGTCCTAAGTTTCCAAACTCCCTTTAACACACCAGGTGATGTTCCCACACTTGCTTTAACACACCAGGTCCTGAGTTTCCACATTCCCTTTAACACACCAGGTCCCGAGTTTCCACATTCCCTTTAACACACCAGGTCCTGAGTTCCCACACTCCCTTTAACACACCAGGTCCTGAGTTTCCACACTCCCTTTAACACACCAGGTCCTGAGTTTCCACATTCCCTTTAACACACCAGGTCCTGAGTAGAATCCTTTTGCATTCAATTAAGAAATGACAAAGGTAATAGGACCATATCAGCAATTACATACAGCCACCCACCCCCCCCCCCCCCCCACAACAGCAGGCGAGAAGTGGTCTATGAGCTACAGCTGGAAATAGAAAAAGCATGTCAGAAGGAAAATGTCAAAATAATTATGGGGATTTTAACATGAAACGGGATTGAGAAAATCCAAAAGGTACTGGATTTCAGGAGGGAGAGTTTATAAATTGCCTATGGGATCGTTTTTTGGAACAGATTATCGATTTTGGATTGGGTGATATGTAATAAACCTGAGGTGATTAGGGAATTGAAGGTAATGGAACCCTTAGGGACTAGCGATCATAACATGATTGTGTTCAGTTTCAAATTTGAAAAGGAAAAGCTGATATCAGGTGTGTCAATATTTCAGTGGAACAAAGGAAATTACAGTGGTGTGAGAGAGGAAATGGTCAATTTGACTTGAAAAGTAAGTTAGATGGAGGGAGGGCAGCAGAATTGGATGATATTTCTACAAGAAATAAAAAAAAGTGCAGGATAGATAAATTCTGAGATAAAAGCTAATTCTGAATGGAACTATGTCACAAATGTGGCGAACAAGAGAGAACGGCTAAAATAAAAGCGAAAGGGAGGGTAAACAAGGAAGCAAAAATCAGTGGAAAAACAGAAGACTGGGAAACTTTTAAAACCTTACAGAAAGAGACAAAGTCATTAAGAGAACATATGCTTACATTAGTTTATAACTGAGGGTAGGGTCTTACAGTGGTCCTCAGAAGGGCTCAGGGTTTAGGTGGGTAACCTGGGTTATATATGGGTAGATGGGGGTAGAGCCAACCATCAGTATAACACACTGCCAGTGAATCTCAGTTCACTGCAGGAAGACAATAGCAATATACCTGATCGTCAGAGTTCTCAGGGAATAGAATTAAGTGCAGTCAAAATTAATAGGGAGACAGTGCTTTGTAAGATGAATAGACTAAAGATAGCTAAGTCTTCTGGACTGGATTAGGTAAAGGAGGTGGCTTTGGAGATTGTGGTGGCATTGGAAATGATTTTCCAGAAATCAATAGTCGCTGGGATGGTTCCGGAGGATTGGAAGGTTGCAAGTGTAGTTCCGCTGTTTAAGAAAGGATGGAGGCAGAAAAACGAAATTATAGGCCTATTAGACTGATGTCAGTAATTGGAAAGTTACTAGAGTCAATTCTCAAGGAGGTTATGACATGCCTCAAGGATCATGACATGATAGGTCAAAGTCAGCATGGTTTCATAAAGGGAAGATCCTGCCTGACCAACCTAATGGAATTTTTGAGGAAATCTCAAGTAGGATGGACAAGGGAGAGGCTGTGGATGTTGTGTATTTGGATTTTCAAAAGGACTTCAATAAGGTGCCACATAAGAGTCTGCTTAATAAGACGAGAGCCCATGGAATTACAAGAAAGATATTAAACTGGCTGGAGCATTGGCTGTTAGCAATGGGTGGGAATAAAGGGATCCTGTTCTGGTTAGTAGCTGGTTACTAGTGGTGTTGCACAAGGATAAGTGTTGGGGCTGCTTCTTTTTACAAAGTCTATCGATGATTTAGATTATAGGTTGAATTGTTTTGTGGCCAAGTTTGCAGATGACGCCAAGACAGGTGGTGGAGTAGAAAGTGTTGGAAGAAACCGAAAGGTTGCAGAGAGACTTGGACAGTTTAGGAGAGTGAGCAAAGAAATGGCAGATAAGATACAATGCTGAGAAATGTACAGTTGTACATTTTGGAAGAGGAAATAAACAGGAAGATTATTGTTTGGATGGGGAGAAAATTCAAAATTTGGAAGTGCAAAGGGACCTGGGCGTCCTCGTGCAGGATAACCTAAAGGTTAACCAACAGGTTGGATCAGCAGTAAAGAAAGGCAAGGCAAATAATGTAGAAGAGTTGATGAGGCTCCATGGGGCACTGGCGAGTCCTCATTTGGAGAACTGTGTGTGCTTTTGAGCCCCTTTCCTTAGAAGGGATGTAATGATGTTGGAGAGAGTACAGAGAAGATTTACCAGGAAGAATCCTGGAATGCAAGGGCTAACATATGAGGAACGTTTAGAGGCCCTTGGACTGTATTCATTGGAGTATAGAAGAATGAGAGGGGATCTCATAGAAACATTTTGAATGCTGAAAGGATTGGACAGAGTAGATGTGAATAAGATCTTGATGGGCGAATTGAGGACAAGAGGATACAGTCTTAGAATTAGAAGGTACCCATTTATAACATAGATGAGGATAAATTTCTTTCGCCAGAGGGTCATAGATTTGTGGAATTCATGTGGAGTTTAAAGAGGAGATACGTAGGTATCTAATTAGTCAGGGTATTAAAGGAAATGGGGAAAAGGCTGGAATTTGGAACTAGATGTGAGAACAGTTTAGCTCAGAGTAGATATGGAGAGCAGGCTCAATGGGCCAAATAGCCTACTTCTGTTCCTTTATCTTGTGATAATGCCAAAAAAATTCCTGTTTCCCCCCAGCTGCTCCCATCAGGAAGAGACTACAGGAGTATCAGAACCGGAAGCACCAGGCTGAGTAACCGTTCCTAAGACCCCCTCACCACACCACCCTGAGCTTCCACAAGGCTGCCACCCGGGATATCTCCGTTGAAATTTAGACCTACAGCACTGTAACAGGCAATTTCAGCCCACAAGCCAGTGCTGCCCAATTCATACCCAATTAACCTACACACCCGGTACATTATGAACGGTGGGAGTCCCTGGAGAAAACACATGCAGACATGGGGAGAACGAACAAATTCCTTGCAGACAGCGCAGGATTTGAACCACAGGTTGCTGGCCCTGTAACTGTGTTGCGCTAGCTGCTATGCTAACCACATTGTTTCTTTATTTATCCATGATGCATGATCCTTTCCTTGACCATCCTTGTTTCCAGTGGAATGATCTCATGTTGTCATCATATACACACATACACCTAAATACAGCATCAGACTTCATTAACTAGTTAAACCTGGTTCCAGACCAGCAGATTTTCAGAGTTGCTTGGATTTTATTCCTACTCTTGGCTCTGACATACATTTGACAGATTCTTCTGATGTCAACCAGTTGAATAATAAATTTGTCAATGAACTGGAAAAGTTAAGGAGCCTGATAAAATGGAGTGAGATTAAAAGGATGTGGGAAGCAAAACCGCAGCAGGTTTACAGTATGTACAGAGTGAAAAGGGAGATGTGGGTCCTAGGTCCCAGTGAATGAATATGAGCACAGGACCGATGGTCTCATCTATGAAAGAGAATCGAAATCATTAACCCAATGTGCAAAAGGAAACATATGTGAACCACGTGGTGCACATAAAGGGATTGTCGGAACCCAGGAACTGGTGTGTTAAGAGAGTGTGGAAACTCAAGGCCCAGTGTATTAAAAGGCAGTGTGGGAACTCAGGACCTGGTGTGTTCAAGGGTGTGTGGAAACTCAGGACCTGGTGTGTTAAAGGGAGTGTGGAAACTCAGGACCTGGTGTGTTTAAAGGCAGAGTGGGAACTCAGGACCTAGTGTGTTAAAGGGAGTGTGGAAACTCAGGACCTGGTGTGTTAAAGGGAGTGTGGAAACTCAGGATCTGGTGTGTTAAAGGGAGTGTGGAAACTCAGACCTGATGTATTTAAAGGCAATGTGGGAAACCAGGACCTGGTGTGTTAAAGGGAGGGTGGAAACCCAGGACATGGTGTGTTAAAGGGAGGGTGGAAACCCAGGACCTGGTGTGTTAAAGTGAACGTGGGAACTCAGTGGCTGATGTTGGAGTGGGAATCTAGAACATTGGGAAAAACACAAGGAAAAGAATTTAAAAAGTAAAGATCAATTATGAATAGAAACTGCAACAGAATATAAAAACAGATTTTTGTTATTAATATATCAAATGGAAATAGTGGCTGGAGTAAATATAGGGAGATAAGAGGGTGGAATTAATAGTGAATAATGTGGGAAATGCCAAGGACTTGAACAATTCTTTTTGTTCCAGGAAGGCACAGGTTGCATGTCAAAGATCGATGTTAAGAAGACAATGAGAGATGAAGACCACAATACAAAGAAGTAGAGCTGAACAAGCTAGTGGGCCTAAGGGTAGATAAGTCCCCTGCTCCTAAAGGTAGATAAGTACCATGGTGCTGATTAAATGTTTCCCAATGTACAGAATGTTATGGTGGAAGTTAGACAGTGCATTTGTTTAGTTTAATTTGGAAATACAGCACAGTAACAGGCTCTTCCGGCCTATGAGCCCAAGCCACCTAAATAACCGCTTGAGGCCAATTAACCTACTTACTCCATACGTCTTTGGAACATGGGAGGGAGGAAACCCAGGCAGTCACAAGGATAAAGTCCAGATGGTAGCAGATTCGAACCCGGTCGCTGCTGCTGCAATAGCATTGCGTTAACCGCTACAATAACCATATCATCTCAATTTGTGGGTTTACAAGAATTCTCTGGACTCTGGGCTGGTCCCAGAAATTGTGGCACTGGTGCATAAAAAAAGGAGGTGGTCGAAGAGCAATAAAACTATGGTGCCATGAACTTCATGCCAGTATTTGGAAAAAGGCTTGAAGCTATTAGTAAAGAAGAACCAGATATTTGGATAGAAATTGTTCCATCAGGTCAATGCATCCAGGAAATGCCAGCCATGCTTGTCAAAGTTACTGGAGTTCTCTGAGAATACAGTGAGAGCAATGGATGGAGGGGAGCAGATGGGTGTGGTGTTCTTAGATATCCAGGAAGTCCAACTTTAAAGACTTATGCATACAATAAGAATGTATGGAGTTGGAGGTAATGTATTAAAATTGAGAGAGGATTGGTTGAATGATTGAAGGCAAACAATAAGAGAAGTGGGTGTTTCTCTGGTTTACAATCAGTAATTAGGAGCTTGCTGCAGGGATTAGTGCTGGGTTCACAGCTGTCCACAATATACATAAATGATTTGGAGGTGAGGACCACATACAACATAGCTAAGTTTACTGATGGCACTAAATTGAGCAGACAGTGTACAGGACACAGAGAGTTATAGAGAGGTTGTGAGTGGGCAAGTATCTGGCAGATGGAATATAATGTCGCTGAGTGTGAGGTTACGGAAGAATAGTTAATCAAACTATGATTTAAATAATGAAAAATTGCAGCGTGCTTTGGTGCAGAGGGGCCTGGGAGTACTTATCCACAAATTGCTGAAAGCAGGTGCAAGCAGGTAATAAGAAGGTAAATGGTATTGCAATCCTTCATCGCTAAAGAGATTGAAGTTAAGAACAGGACAGTTCTGGTGAAACAATACAAAGTATTCCGAGGCTGGAGTATTTACGTGCATCCCTGCACTGGCGTCACTAGGGTTGGTGTCACCGATAGCAATAACTCATGGTGTCACCACCCTCCCCATCCCCCACCCATGGGCTGAGTGTACCGAGCATAGAAGAAACAGGTGTTTATTCCTTGCAAGTCAGGGTTGGCGGCGGTGGCGGCATGACCGGGTGTGGGGGGGGGGAGGTGGGGGGGTTGGCAGCGGCACTGATCGGGGATGGGGGACTCTGACCAGAGCGCATCAGAAGGTTTAAAAAGTAAATTAGCATAGAGTTTTAGCCTTGGAAATATATTAATACGTGCAAGCTGGGCTTACGAAAATGTTTTTTAAATTTAGGCATACAGTGCAGTAACAGGGCGTTTCAGCCCACGAGTCTGTGCAGCCAATCACACACAATTAACCTACAACCCCGGTATGTTTCAAATGGTGGGAGGAAGCTGGAGCCCCTGGGGAAAACCCACACGGACATGGGGGAGAAGGTGCAAACTCCTTGCAGCACGGGATTCAAGCTATCAAGTTCACAGCACCTAATAGCCTGAATGCACCTGAGTTTGTCTGATCTTGGAAGCCAAGCAGGCTCAGGGCTGGTCTGTTCTTGGAGGGGGGACGGCTAAGGACACCAGGTACTGTGGGTTTCTGTGAAGGGCGTTGGACAAAGTGGAAACTCTCTGTCTGCCTTACGGTAGACAAAAGTTAAAGAATTTCATGTATATTGGTTTCTAACTGTAGTATTACATGCAGAGGAGCAGTGCTAATTTTTTAGGTGCCAAAGCTCGGCAAAAATGGCGGCTCCCCTGAGATGCCCGGAGCGGTGCTCCAGTGAGTTCCGGCAGCATTGCACCCCCGATTACGTGACAATAATGGAACCTTTACCTTTTACCTTTTATTCAAACCCCAGTCCCAATCGCTGACACTGTAACGGTGTTGCACTAAGTGCTGTTGCTTTCGAATAACGGGGAATTAAGGGTTATGGGGAACAAGTAGGTAATTGGAGCTGATCAGCCATGATCCACTCCTGATTCTATTTCTTCTGCCATATAGACGCAATAACTTGTGAACTCTTATCAGTTTCAGGCAGGATTTAAATTTTGTATTACAGAATTAATGATCTCAAGGATACATTTCTCAAATACATCTCCTTGAATTCTGCAATAATGAACTAAAAATACATTTTGTGGGTTACATAAAAAGTGGGTATTTCTGAAGCGATTCTGTGAAATTATATTTGTGAGGTTTTATGTATGAGCTTCTGCCAATTAAAGCTGAACATGGGCCATAAATTGCTCTTAGATTATGAAAGAAAATATCGTGAAGAACTCAAGTCAAATATAACCAAACTGGAGAAAATAATTGCTTTTGTTGCTTTTTCATTGTCTCATTACAATGAACCTTGCTTGGTCCAATGCAGCACTTCGATGCTCATGCCTTTGTGATATCAGACTCCAAATCTAAAAGCAGTAGGATTGCATCGGCATAACTTACATGCAAGTATGCCAGTGGTTGAGCTGAGTCGTGATCCACTTGTTCAATGCTCGTGTGTGAACTTTATTTTAGAAATTAATTCTGCTTTAAATACTGCTCTGTATTGAAAATTTTGCACTTTGCTACGATTAAAGCGGTGCCATAGTATGTGCTTGGCCCCCTCTACTGGTGGTTGCTTCCAATTCAAGGTTATCCCTCAGTTGTTTTGGTGCTCCATTCCATTATGAATCCTTTCTCCATCTCTGGGGGAATACTAAACTTGAATTAAGGATGGGATTGTGATGAGAACATTTTATCTGAAATGCCTGAGATCATTCGATCTCAAGCATCTCATGTTAATGCTGTTAGCTTTGTAAGTGTATAGAGGCAATAATACCTGTGAACCAGACCAGTGAACAATTGGTCCAGGTATTCACCATGAGTACAAATGTCACTTAAATCTGAACTGAATAGTTTCCTTATGTAAATAACACCTGAATATTGTGATGCAATTACATTGATGTTGGGTTCTGAATTGCAGGCTGTATGTTCTGAATTCTAAATTGAATCTTGTGAAATATGGGCTGGATAGTTTGAAACAAAAATATTATGAATTTACTGATTGCAGATCAATGCAACAAGTTGGTGAACCAGAGTATTTTATTTTGCAATCCACAGCCATTTGTTGAATTGACTGTAAGTGATATCTGAAGCTGCATCTTGGCATCGACTTGAATTGTTCCACCTGGATGTTTGAAATGAGGTTATACTGAAGCAAAATATTTCAGAATTTAGAAAGGAGATGTGACTTTAAGTAGATAAAGTTACACAGTTCATGCTTTACATGATTAAACTATTGGTGTTGAAGGGTGTCTGCTTAGAATAGAAAATAGGAGGAATTTCTTCAGCCAGAGGGTGTTGGAATTTGTTGCTACAGGTGGTTGTGGAGGTCAGGTCATTGGGTGTATTTAAGGGGGAGATTGACTAGAACATCAAAGGTTATGGGGAAAAGGCTGGTCAGTGGGACTGAGTAGATAAATGGATCAGCCCAAGATTTAATGGTGGGGAAGACACGGTAGACTAAATAGCCTCTTGTCTTATGGTCTTGTATTCAAATGCAGATACCAAAAATCAGAAATAAATAGAAAATGTTGGAACCACTCAGCAGGCCAAGCAGTGGCTGTGCAAACATTTTTAGTTAAAGGTAAATTATTGGAAGGTAGGATATACAATTATTTAAATAGCCAGAAAATGATTAGGGATAGTCAGCATGGCTTTGTGAGTGGTAGGTCATGTTTAACCAATCATTTAGAGTTTTTTCAAGGAGGTTACCAGGAAAATTGTCAAAGGAAAGGCTGTGGATGTTGTCTACATGGACTTTACCTGGGCCTTTGGCAAGGTCCCACATGGATGGTTAGTCAGGAATCTTCAGACACTAGGTATTCATTATGAAGTAGTGATCTGGATTCGGCATTAGATGGATGAGAAAAGCCAGAGAGTAGTGGTGGATTATTGCTTCTCAGACTGGAGGCCTGTGCCTCATAGATAACTCCTGGGACCATTATTGTTTCTCATGCAGATATAGATGACAATATGGTAAAGTGAATCAGCAAGTTGCAAATGACACTAAGATTGGAGGTGTTGTGGACAGCGAGGAAGGCTTTCAAAGCTTGCAGAAGAATCTGGGCCAGCTAGAAAAATGGCAGATGGAATTTAATGCAGACAAGTGTGAGGTGTTGTATTTGGAAGGACAAATCAATAAAGGACATGCACGGTGAATGGTAAGGCACTGAGGAATCCAATAGAACCAAGACATCTGGGAATACAGATATGTAATTCCCTGAAAGTGGTGTCACGTGTGGATCAGGTTGTAAAGAGTGCTTTTGGCCTTCATAAATCAAAGTTTTGAATATAGGAGTTGGAATGTAATGTTAAAGATGTATAAGACATTGCTGAGGCCAAATTTGAAGTATTGTGTGCAGTTTTGGTCACCTAATTACAGGAAAGATATCAATAAGATAGATAGAATGCATCTTCTGGGGCATAGAAGGAAGAGGGTAGATTTGATTGAGGTGTTTAAAATGATGAGGGGCATAGACAGAGTAAATGTAGGTAGGCCTTTTCCACTGAGGGGAGGTGAGATAAAAGCCAGAGGACATAGGTTAAGGGGGAAAGGTTAGGGGGAACCTTTTCAAGCAGAGTGGGGTGGGAGTGTGGAACAAGCTATCAGCTGAAGTAGTGAATGTAAGCTCAATTTTAACATTTAAGAAAAATTTGGACATGTACATGGATAGGAGGGGTATGGAGGGACTGGGCAAAAAACTGGGTCTGTGCAGTCTAGAAGAGGTGAAGGATCCTGTTTCTGTGCTGTAATTTTCTATGGTTCTAAAGATTGCCCGTGATAATTATTCTGAAAAACAATCACTGATGAAGGGTCTTCAACCTGTAAAGTTAACTTTGTTTCTTTCCACACATGCCATCAGACTTGCTTTATTCAGCACTTCCTGTTTTATAACTGAACGGTTGACTCTAGGCCGTTTCAGGTGAATCCTCCGCCTTGAGGCTGGCGACAGGAACGGATGGAAAACTAAGAGCTCACCTTTCAGACTGCAGCCCTAAAAGGCTGCTCCAGCATCCTATTCATATCCAGAGGTGCCTCGTAGCGCCCTCCGGATCTGATGGAGGCAGGGACACTGGTGCCTCAGTGCGTCATAAATATGCTCTAGATCAGTTTCAGCTGCATGGAGGATTATGGGTCAGGAAGACTGTCATTGCTATGACGCATTTTGAGCTGCAGAAAGCGGCACCAAAGATCGAAGCACCCAGTGAGGCACCGGAGCGGCCAGCTGGGCTGTCACAGCCCCCTCCGGCCACCCCTGCCCCAGCGACCCCTGCCGACCCCCCCTCTCCAGAGGGGTGGGGGGCTGTCAGGCAGCGGGGATTGAGTCGCAGACTGATGGAGTCATTAGCCTGCCCCTAAGCACCTTCTTAACAAGACTGTACATTCAGGTGAATCGGTGGAGTGGAGCCATGATCTCAGCCTTTGCAACAATGTGGAATAATGAAGGCTGCATTCACCCATTCCTCTGAACTGTAAAAAAAATTAAATGGTCAGAATTAGAAGTTATTGCCATGAATACATCATTTTGCAGAAGCATTACAGTGCAAACATCCATATAAACTACCTTACAACAATAAATAAAATGAGTGCATGAAAAGTCAAAGTAAGGCTACATCTTCGGTTCATTGATCATTCAGGAATCTGCTGGCAGTGGGGAAGAAGCTGTCCTTGTGATGCTATTTGTTCATCTTCAGGCCCCTGTACCTTCTTCCTGATGGTAGCAGAGTGAAGAGAGCATGCTCTGGGTGGTGGGGGTCCTTGAGGATAGAAGCTGCTTTCTTAAGACACCGCCTCTTGGAGATGTTCTCGATGGAATGAAGTTTGGTGCCCGTGAAGTCCTGAGAGTTGGCACTGCCATTCCACTCAGCGATGCAACCAGTCAGAATGCTCTCCATGTGACACCTGTAGACATTTTGAGTCTTCAGTGACATAATGAATTTCCTTCAAAGCTTGACAAAGTCTAGCTGCTGGTGACCCTTCATGATTGCATGGAGGCTCCAGAACAGATCCTCAAGATGCTTACACCCAGGAATTTGAAGTTGTTGATCTTCTCCACTGCTGAACCCTCAATGAAGACTGGTCCGTATTCTCCTGACTTCCTCCTGAAGTCCTCAATCATCTCTTTGATTTTGCTAACATTGAGTTCAAGGTTGTTGGTGTGACACCACACAATGAGCTGATCGATCTCCCTCCTGGACGCTTTCTCATTGCCATCTGTGATTTTGGCAAAAACTATGGTGTCATCAGCAAACTTGTAGATCACATTGGAAATGTACCTGGCCACACAGTCATGGGTGTATAACAAGTAGAACAGTGGGCTAAGCACGCATCCTTGAGGTGCACTTGTGTTGATGGTCAGTGAAGAGGAGACATTGGAAGGCTACAGTCAGTATGAATTGGAAACAATGAGGAAGTCAAGGATCCAATTGCAGGGGGGTGGATGTACAGATGCCCAGGGCTTGGAGTTTGTTGAACAGCACTGAGGGAATAATGTTTTGAAGGTTGACCTGTAGTCGATGAAGTGCAGCTGTATATATAAGTTGCAGTTTTGAGGTGATCCAAAGCTGAATGGAGGGCCAGTGATATTGTGTCTGCTGTGGAGTGATTGTGATAAAAGTTATTCAATTTGGTATGTGTTAGCTCTAGCCATGACTAACCTCTCAAAGCATTTCATCAAGATATTAGTGCTACTGGGCAGTAGTCATTGAGGCAGCCCACCCTACTCTTCTTGGGCAGCGAGAATATTGATGTCCTTTTGAACCAGATGGGAACCTTTGGCTGCAGCAGTGAGTGTGCGCTTCCTTTTTCCAAAATACCTCTGCTCTGTTTTTAATGTAGACAAAGACATGAAGACTGGGGAACTTGGGACTGTCAATGGTAGTCCCTTGTGATCATTTATTATTACAGTGGTAAAGGTCCTGATGAGCATGAAGGTATACAAATCTGGACATGATCAGAGATATCCACGGACACTGTGGAAAGCCAGAGAGGAAATTGCATGTGCCCTGACTGAGATTTCTGTGTCCTCATTAAGTACAGGTCAAGTGAGGGGCTGGAAAACTAGAGGGTGGTAAAATGTTGTGCCTCTAATCAAGAAGGGCTGCAGGGAAAACCCTGGGAACAAAAGACCGGTGAGCCTGACATCTGTGGTTGCTACATTGCTGAGGGAAATGTTCATGCACATGCATGGACAAGGACTGATAAGGGATAGACAGCACTGTTTTGTAACTGGGAGGTCATGTCTCCCAAATTTGATTGAGTTACAAGCTCAGGACATTCAATAAAGTTCCGCACAGAAGGCTGCTCTGGAAAGTTAGATCACACAAGATCCAAGGTAAGATTGCAGCAGGATAGAAAGTTTACGCCGATGGTGAAAGGTTGTTTTTCAGACTTGAAATCTGTGACTCGTGGTACATCACAGGCCACCAGTATAGCTTGTCATCTAAATCAATGATTCAATGAAGACTTGCATGGAATGATAAGCATGAAGGTGCCTGGCATTGTGGACAGTGAAGACGGTTGCCAAAGAATGCAGCAGTATCTTGATTGGTTGGGCGGGGGAGCAGAGGGATGGTTGATAGAACTGAATGCAGAAAAATATGAAGTGCTGCATTTTAGGAGGTCTAAGGTGGGGAACTAGGGAGTGTTGTAGAGCAGAGAGATGCTGGAGCACAGGAACATACAACCTTGCAAATGGAGCAACAGGAAGATAGGGTGGTCAAAAAGAGTTTCAGCATATTGGCCTTCATCAGTCAGTGTAATGAGTATGGAAGTTGAGAGGTCATGTTGCAGATGTATAAGACATTGAGGCCCCATTTAGAGTATTGTGTTCAGTTTTGGTCACCATGCTACCTGAAAGATGTTGTTAAACTGCAGAGGAAGCAGAGAAGATTTCAGAGGATGTTGCCAGGAGTTGGGGCCCTGAGATATACCTTCAGGGAGAGGTTAAGTAGATGAGGGCTTCATTTTTTGGAGCACAGATGAATGATAGGTGATCACTTGAATCAGGGGTGGCCAACCTTTTAATTTTTAATTTAGACATATAGCATGGTAGCAGGCCATTTCGACCCATGAATATGTACCAGGGCTGTAGGTTAATTGGGGGGCATGGACTCATGGGCAAAAATGGCCTGTTACCATGCTGTATATCTAAATTGAAAATTGAAACGTTGGCTACCCCTGACATTGAGTTATCCAAAATCTTGAGTGGAATGGATAGGGTGAAAGCAAATAGAATTTGCCCCAGGATTGGTGAATTGGTAACCAGAAGATGTAGGTTTAAGGTGAGGGGTGGCACATCCCTGAGATAGATGGGTGTGTGAAATGGGCTGGCAGAGGAAGTGATTGAGGCAGGTACTACTGTAATGTTTAAGGAAAATATTGCCTGGATACATGGATGGGATGGGTTTAGATTGAGATGGGTCAGACACAGGGAGATGGGTCCTGTGTGGGTGGGACATTTTGGACAATGTATGCACGTTGGGCTGAACAGCCTGTTTCCATGGTGTATAACTCCACCTCTTTAAGATCTCCATCTGTGCTTTGTGACATTTTTCAACGTTTAATTACAGGACATCTGCCTTTGTGATTTCTGATTATGTGCCACCAGAATATCTCATTAGATTTTTCTCATGTCATTTTAATTGTGTCATGCTGTCATACCAGCAGCTGCTCTGTGAAGAAGCAAAGATGAGAAACTGTAGTGCAAAAGAGAAAGCAATCCCTTCCCACATTCTGTTCCCAAATCTCTCTGCTCCCCCTTCAGCCTCCATTGACAGTCATCATCCCTCCCCAAGGCACCGTTTCCCAGATCCTCTCGCTCTCCCTGCCGATTAATTTGCCTCTCTTCTTACTTTCACCGACTTGCATCAACAAGCTATCCTGGTGTCATTGCTCTTGCCAAATTTTTGAGACCCTCGTTTCAGAATTTCTTGCCTCGCACAGTTTCTGGTCTCGTCTGCCACCTCACCACACCACCACCTTCGGGATGCACCTTACTACAAGTGAAGAACTCTGTCAAAAGGCTGGCAATTTTAAAATTAAAGTGTACTGTTTATTCTAGTGACACGGTTGGCATAACAGTTAACACAACGTTATTACAGCAACAGTGACCCGGGTTTGAATCTGGTACTGTCTTTAAGGAGTCTGTATGTTCTCCCCATGTCTACATGGTTTTCATCTGGGCACTCTGGTTTCTTCCCACCCTTCAAAAATATATGGGAATTGTAGGTAATATCGGGTATTTGGTTGGCACAGGCTCGAGGGCCAGAAAGGCCTGTTATAGTGCTGTATTACCTACATTAGTTCATAACTAATATATTATTATCTATGGGGAAAGTATTCAGGCAGGAAGGTTGCTGGGGACAATGTCTGAAAAATAAATCGCACTTGTCAGGAAGGCAGAACAGCGAATGCACTTCCTGAGGTGGGCAAGACTACCAGCCACCATTATGTCAACCTTCTGCAGGAGTTCCATCAAGAGCATTCTGGCCAGCTGCATCACTGTGTGGTACAGTTGCTGTAGAGAAATGGATCAGAGGTCCATCCACAGGACCACAAGAGTGGTAGAGAGGAACGCTGGAGTCTCCCCACCCCCCCCCCACCACCCCTATCAATGTAATCTACCGGGATCGTTGTCTGAAGAGGATGCACAAAATCATTGAGGACCCTTTCCACCCTGCATGCAGCACTTTTCAGCTGCTCCCATCAGAGAAGAGATGCAGGAGGATCAGAGCCAGCACCACCAGGCTGAGGAACAGCTTCTTCCCACGGGCAGTGAGAATGCTGAACAACCAAAGGAACTGCTCACACTAACCCTCCGAGGTGCTTGTATGTATAAAATAGTATTTATTTATTTGTATAAATGAAATACTTGTCCTGAATATAGTTTCTCCGTATGTGTGTTATTTCTGGTTGTATGTCTGCATGTTTTGCACCGACGACTGGAGAACACTGTTTCATCGGGTTGCACGTACACAATCAGATGACAATAAACTTGTCTTGACTCTTCCTCAGTCTGCTGGATCTGGCTCTAATACTTCTGTATCCCTTTCCCGATTACATTACATTATAATATATTATATATAGAAATATATACAATAAATAAAATGGTGGGGGAGGAGCAGGGGAGGAGGCCAGGCCAAGGATATGGGAGGGAGTACACAAAAGAAACTGGGAAGTGATGGGCTGAGGAAATAGGTCTCTGAATGGAGAGGGTAATGGATGGAGACCTGGAGGAAAGGAGACACAGGGATGGGGAAGAGAGGGAGACGGGAGTGGCCAAAGAGAAACTGGAGAAGTCTCTGCTAATTCTATCCATTTGGAGAGTGCCCAGATGGAAGATTAAGTGTTGTCCTCCAATTTGTGATGGTCTAGTGCTTGAGGCCATGGAGAGACAATTTGATGTCAGAGTGGGGCAGAGAAATGAAATGGTTGGCCATTGGGAGATCCCCGCCATTGCTGCGGACAGCAAAGGTGCATAGTGAAAATGTATTTTAAATGGAAACTAGAGTGTTTCTTTTTCTAATTGATGGTGGATCTAGTACTTTTAGCCAAATGCTCCTGCTTTGTTTGTGAATTGGATAGTTTGTCCTTTTATTCCCAGAGAATAAAAGCAATAGAGAATGGATCAATTCAACCCCTAAAATGTGTAGTAAATTCTAACTATATTGAATTTCCTTGATGCTGAGTGTGGTTGGTGAATTAACAAGTTATGATGTGTCACTTCATCTAAACAGATTGTCAGGTTTTAAACCCTTGTGAAAATTTGGTTGCTGGCATTCAAGAGCAGGATCTATTCATCATCCAAAATGAGTCATTCCCTTTAAATGAGATAATACACGGAATAACAGATATGTGCCTGATCAATCTAGATCAGGGGTGGACAGCCTTTTTATTAAACTCGCATTCCACCTTAAATATCCCTATGCCATTTGTGCTCTATGATTAATAAGGGATTGCTTAAGTATGTGGGTGGGAAGAAAAAGTTTGAAAACCACTATTTTAATCATACCTAATTGACTCGTTATGTGCACGGTTTCATAACTCCAAAGGAAATGGGCCAATAACAATTTTTCTCAAACCAAATATTTCAGTAACAATTGGGTCAAGCGCAGTGATTCTCAACCTTCTCTTCCCACTCACATCCCACCTGAAGCAATTCCTTTCCAATCACAGAGCACTTATGGTAGAGGGATTACTTAGACTTTTTATTTAAAAAAAGGTGCCCAGCCCTGATTGTTTAAATTGATTTAATTTAAGAAGTCATATCTAAGATTCTATCTCCAGTGTGACCTTCTGATTTCTTTTCAGATCAGCATATTCATGACACACTTGTCCAACTATGGGAATGATCGATTGGGACTCTACACTTTTGTGAACTTGGCAAACTTTGTTCACTGCTGGACCAACCTGAAACTACAGACGATGCCTCCTTTGCAGCTGGCACACAAATACTTCGAGCTCTTCCCTGATCAAAAGGAACCATTGTGGCAGGTGCGGAGCCCACCCTTCTTAACATACCTATCCAAACTCTTTACTGCAGTGATTATGCCTCCATTTGCCTACTTCTCTGGGAGTTAATTCTATAAACAGTTTTTTTTAAAAAAACTGGTATCCGGCACCTATGGGGATTAGTAGATGTCGGATAAGTGCATTTTCCATTTGCTTGAGATTGCATGTTGTGTGAGTGGTGAACTAACCGCTAGGCAGGCACAGTTGGCATAGAGGTTAGTGCAACACTGTTACAGCACCAGCGATCGGGACCGGGGTTCAAATCTCGCGCTGTTTGTCAGGAGTTTGTACGTTCTCCCCGTGTCTAGAAGGGTTTTCCTTGGACCTCTGGTTTCCTACCACCATCTGGAACCTACTGGGGTGGGGGGCGGGGTGTGTAGGTTAATTGGGTGGCACAGGCTTGTGGGCTGAAATGGTCTGTTACCATGCTGTGTGCCTAAATTTAAAAATTTAGTGGGGGGGTGGGGGGGGCTCCAATTTTAAACTTTGTAATTTTTACCGATTTATTTTTCTCAATCTTGTTTGAGGCTTGAATTCTGAATAACAGGGGTTTCACTGTGCCCATCACCCTCCTATCTTTCCCATCTTTTTATTAATTTTAAGTGTACAAAAAAGAAACCTAATAGAATGGGAGGTTATAGATTCTAATTCAAACAGACATACATAAACTAATTGATTCCCCACAGCTCCATTATTCAAATAATAAAAGCAGTAGAAAAGATGTCTAATCTAAACTAACCCTTAGATAGCATTGAAAGATTTACCCTCTCACCTCAGTCCCTTGCCCTCTCACTTTTGAATCCCCCCACGTTGGGAATAAGACATCCTATCGATAAACCTCATCATTTTATGAACTATAGAGTCATCTCTCAGCCTCCTATGCCCCCGTGAGAACAATCCCAGCCTACCCAGTCTCTTCTGGCAGCAAGGTCCTAAGAAGGTAAGGTAGCAGCACTAACTACTGCACCTTAGTGCCCTGTTTCTGCTCTGAAGAGCTACTTTTGTTCCTTTTTCCACTAATTATGTTGATGCAAACATGGGAAGGAATTTGTGTATTATCTTTTTAAATTTTATTTACAGCATGGTCAAAGCCGATTCCGGCCATTTAAACCCGTGCCGCCCGATTACAACCCAGTACGTATTGGAGAGTGGAGGACACCCTAACCCTAACCCAGACACGAGGCAAAACATAAAAGCTCTTCATACCCCAGATTACTGACGCTGTCATCATTGACTGTGAACCGTGCTGCCCCTACGATGAATGGCTTTACTTTCTGCTGCTCCATTGTTTTGATTTAAATGAACAGTCTTTCCAACTAAAGCAACACTTGTGAGTCTGCAGGAGTCATTTACTGCATCCGGTGCTCCCGATGTGGCCTCCTCTACATCTGGGAGACTGGGAAACCATTACTTTAAGCATCTTTACTGCAACAGTACGGACCTCTGAATGGGCAACCAGCTTAATTTGACACAACACTGCCACACCCATATATCTGTCCATGGCCTCATGTACTGCCAAACTGAATCCACCCACAAATTGGAGGAAGGACCCCTGTATTCTGTCAGTCTCCAAGCAGTCGGTTTCATTATTGACTTCTCAAATTTCTGGTAACCCCACCCTCCCCTCCCTTGACCTCATTTCTTACCCTTCTGTCTCTTTTCCTCCTGCTCCATACCCCATTCCCTTCCCAGATTTTCTTGTTTAACTTGATTTAAAGTTCATACTGTTCATCACGAAAAGCTTAAACATTTTTAGGGAAAGGTTAGATGCATGTTCATTTGATGTGCCTGCTTGCATCTTTCTGTTTGAACACTATTTTTTTTCCACTACCATGAACTCAGGCAGCCAAAACTTAAGCCTTTAAACCAAGTCAGTTGCATGACTATGATACAGGTACATCCATCCAGCAGTGAAGCACGAAAGTCTCCAGATGCTCTAATTGGAGTAGAAACACAGAAATGCTGGAGGAACTCAGCCAGACTCAGTGTCCATAAGAGATAATGATATATAAACTGAGCCCTTCTTAAAGGAAGGCTCCGGCCCAAAATGCAGAGAGTTATCTTTACCTTCTATGGCACTGTGAAATCTGCAGAATTCCTCCAGCATTTTGTGTTCTTACTGCCATCCATTCTGAATAACCCTGAGAAAGCCACTGTTTCAACATCGCACCCTATTTTCTTTTTGTAACCAACAGAATCCATGTGATGACAAACGACACAAGGACATCTGGTCCAAAGAGAAAACCTGCGATCGTTTGCCAAAATTTCTGGTTGTTGGACCTCAAAAAACAGGCAGGTTTTAATGAAAAATGTGAGGAATAATTTTATTCCAATGAGTTATTGTGGTTTTCAGTCTGATGAATGGAAAACAAATTAAAAGTTCAAACTTACCTGTACATTGAAATGGGGCATTACAGCTAGGATCAGTTAGTAATTCCATGTCGAGGTTTTTCTTACCTGAGAACCCATCTCCTGGATTTAGGATACATCAGGAAATGTACAACCATAAACAAGAAATGAGAGTAAATTTTCACAAACATTTTCAATGAACCTAATCAAGTTTATTATCATCTGATTGCACACTTAAAGAGAGGGAGTTCTCTGGTCCTCAGTGCAAAATAAGCAAATTCACAAGCAAACATAACACACATTCAGACAAACAAAATACATATGCAACATAAATATTACATGTAGACAAACAAATAAATACATAAATTTTGTTTGGAACATATGAGAGTCTTGCATGGTGAGTGTGACCAGTTCATTTGGTCGTTCAGCATTCTCCCTGCCCGTGGGAAGAAGCTGTTCCTCAGCCTGGTGGTGTTGGCTCTGATCCTCCTGTATCTCTTCCCCAATGGGAGCTGCTGAAAGATGCTGTGTTCAGGGTGGAAGGGGTCCTCAATGATTTTGCACGGCCTCTTCAGACAACAATCGCAGTAGATAACATCGATGGGGGGAAGGGGTTGGTGGGGAAACCCCAGAGATCCTCTCTGCCACTCTTGTGATCCTGTGGATGGACCTCTGATCCATTTCTCTGCAGCAACCGTACCACATTGTGATGCAGTAGATCATGTCAATGGGGGCGGGGGGTGGGGGGGGCGGGGAGGGAGGGAAACCCCAGTGATCCTCCCTCCCAGTTCCAATACTTGAGTTTACATTTTGTTTTATGCAGAATGGAATGATGCTCAGTACAATTCATTAGATTTCTAATGTATAAATGGTTGAATTGAGTCTAAAGAACTGAACAAAATGTGAACACGGGTTTCAGAAATGGTACTTGAGGGGAGGGGGCTGTAGAAGTTGAGAAGGGTTTCCGAAGACCCTCAGGCACTGAATCATGCCGGAAGTTCGGCTCCAGAGCTCGGGGTGCCGACAGATCAAAAAGGAGTCTGTGCAGCTGCTGAGGCTGTGGGAGCACTGGAAGCGACTTGACGGACCCTCATTTACTCTGAAAAGACTCTGTTTTGCCTTTCTCCCTCTCTTACCATAAGGGGTGTCGGGCAACACTAATGGTGACTCACTCATCCCTTTAACACAGAGATCCCACTAAATTGGCATTTCAATGTTCACACTGAACCAAGAAAAGCTGGTTCAGTGCGATCTTTTACACAGCAACCCCATATCCCAGGTCAAAAGGGGACACGACCTGCATGGGAAGGCGGGTAAGCTTTTTATGCAGGAGCTGATGCGAAATGCATTGGCTCTGACACTATCTACCTTGGCAGGTAGATAGCAGGATGAAAATGACCCCCACGCAGTGTTTGTCACATTCACACAGGTAAGTGGAACAGTAAAAAGGCAGTTAATTACTGTCCTTCAAGGACAGTGTGAAAGGGCTTGATGGCAGACTAAAGTCAATTTTGTGTAATATTACATTTTCTATTACATGATGACAAAATAATCTTGAATCTTGAAAACAATAATGGACAGTGATGTTTGGCGTTAGCAACCGTAATTACTGTGAATAATAATTAAATGTTCCTTTTTCCAAATGCAACTGATGGTGTTGACTGGATTAGCACTGCCAATAGTGATCTGAAACCATAGATAGGCACATGAATTGTTTTCTAGGACATGTTTTGTGTTGTTCCGCCAACCATAAAATAAAACTGGTGATAATTGACTTATGGTAATATTTAGTAATTGTATTCTAATTAAATAATCCAGCATTTCACAGACCAATGCGTTTTTCAAGGGCTTTGCAGATTGAAGCCGGGCTGATTAGAAACTTGTGGACAGCAATGTATGCACCAGTAAGTTTGCTGGTACTTTCTGTTTGCAGGCACCACAGCTTTGTACTTGTTCCTCATTATGCATCCCGCCATCACCAGCAACTTCCCCAACCCGAAGACCTTTGAAGAGATGCAGTTTTTCAATGGGAATGCTTATCACAAGGGAATTGACTGGTAAGATCGATCCAGCAAAGGGATTTTATTTTCATTAGAGCAGTGAAGTCTTTATTGAACTTGGGAACTCAATGCACGTTATCCGCAGAGAAATTAATTACTCGCTTTGAAAGTTTGAGGTGGGCATTGAGCATCAGTAATGAGGAAATACTTCTTCACATTCCATAGAGGTTCAAACAATTTAAAAAGGGTCATTAACATGTAAACTTGTGGAGTTCTGGAATAAAATTCAAATACATCAATTGGAATTGTGACAACCGGTTTGGCTCCACACCTAGAATTGGGGCTTTCAAAACTTAAACTGTTTCTTGAATGGCATCTGCATTCAAAATTGCCTGGGATCTGTTTGAAAAGAAATGATGGACATGTTATGACTTTACACTATTACCACACACATTTTAGAAGTAATGTTAAAAAAAAATATGATAAAGCATTTAAACTAGCTTCTTTAAATTTAAAAAAAAGCTCTTGCCTTTTTACAGCTCCTGTATTTGGCCATTGCCCTATGTGGATTGAATGCATTTTAAATTTAAAAATTTAAACTTTTTAAATGTAGAAATGCAGCACAGCAACAGGCCCTTACAGCCCAGGAGCCTGTGCCAGCCAAATATCCCAATTAACCTTGGAGGAAACTGGAATATTTAGAGGACATCCATGCAGACACTGGGAGAGCGTATAAGCTCCTTGTTATTATCCTACAGTTGTATTTGTTCCACTTATAACCTGGCACAGACTCAGTAAATAGGGAGCTACCCTGTGAGTTGCAAATCCTTAGAACAAAGAGAGCCCAAGGTATGCACGAGTTTAGATTTGGGCTGGCCTCAGAAGACGTGTCCCAATCATTCAGCTTAGATTCATCAGATTTGAATGGCTGAGTTAATATTGCACAGACCACCTCCCCTCCAGAATAAACAAAGTCAAACTCCTCTATCTTGACAGCAGACCTTTTTAGTAAAACTTTTCTATCCAGTTATTTAGAAACCCAATGGTTCCACGTTTCAATCAGCTGATGTTTCCAGCACTCCCTTGAAATACAGTGGAACCCCAATTCCAACATTCCCTTTAATTGCAGTTGACCCTGTGTTCAGGTTCAAGTTTATTCTCATCTGACTGTACATAAACAAACTGACGAAACTGCATTTCCCCAGACCACGGTACCCACACACATGCACACAATACACAGAAAACAGTAAGTACAGATATTCATAAAGATACAATAGAAAATAAGTATACATAAATATTTTGGAATAATTCACTCGTTTCATTTATGAGAGACTCAAGGTTTATCAGTCTCTCAACCTGCAGAAAGTATTCCCCAGCCTGGGAGTCCTGATTTGATGCTCCTCTACCTCCTTTTTTCTTTAATGTTTTATTTTTCACACTATGAACCATACTGACCAAAATACACGCAAACATTTCCCTCTTGAATGTACACACTGTCATTTTCTCCCCTTTTCCCCCTCCCTTCCCTCCCTCCTTCCCCCCCCCCACCCACTCAACGTTCAACATATATGATACATTAAACCCATTAAACAATGTCATCACACAATGAAAATAAACAAGAAATTTGTGTCTTCTACTTTTACATACTGGGTCAGTTCATTACGTCTTCTTCTCCTTCTGTCATTTTAGGTGGTGGAGGTCCGCGGTAGGACTTCTCTGTTGTGTTCCATGTACGGTTCCCAAATTTGTTCCAATACTGTGATGTTATTTCTTAAATTATATGTTATTTTTTCCAATGGAATAAATTTATTAATTTCTATGTACCATTGCTGTACTCTCAGGCTCTCTTCTAATTTCCAGGTTGACACAATACGTACTTTTGCTACAGCTAAGGCTATCATAATACATCTATTTTGTGCTCCATCCAAATCTAGGCCTAGTTCTTTACTTATATATACCTCCTTCTTGATGACAAAGTAACTCTGTGATGGATTGAAAGGGTCCTCAGTCATTCTTTTGAGCCCTCTTTAAGCCATGATCCCATTGAATATCATTTAAAAAAGGAAAAGGAACCCCAGTGATCTTTTCACCATTTTAAAGTTGCTCTGAATTGACATCCAGTCCAAGGGTTTGCAGCTACCATCCCACACAATCATTCAGCCAGGGTAAAATGTTGTCAAGATGGGGAACTTGCTTTAAATACATTCCAGACCTTTTTTCTATTCTCCCTTCAAACTCACAGAGCCTAGGTCCCCATGCACTCTTAAAACTCACAAAGGCAGTATTCCCTTTAAACCCTGCATGGAATTGTTGGGAAATTTATTAAACTGCTGAGCAACATTTAAAATTTTTGAATTAAAAGTCTTTTGGTGTTTTAATAGGAACAACATTCATTGTCCTAGAAAATTTCCAAGTCTGATGAAATAGTGACCGGATATTACAGAATTTTCCTGTTCGTATTTCTAAAATTAGCAAAGACCACACGTAACGAATTCTTTGATTCAAGCCATGTCTATATGAATGTTTCAGTTTATGCCATCGGTGCTCTGTGGTTAGTATGGGATTACTTAAGGTGGTATGTGAGTGGGGAAAAAAGGTTGAGAACCACTGATCTAGCCTTCTCCTATCTCATATCCAAAACCCTTTATTTTTCCTGCATCCGTGTGGCTAAGAGTCATGAATGTCCCTATTGTATCACCCTCAGCAATGCGTTCCAGGCACCCACCACGCTCTGTGGGGGGAGAATAAATACATGTCTCTGACATGTCCCCTAAACTTTCCTCTGCTCACATTCAAAAGATGTCCTTTAATATTTGCTATTGCTGCACTGGTGGTTAAAAAAAAAGTCAACCATATCTGTACCTCTTAAGATCTTGCATACCTCTATGGACTCCATTGCTTGAAAGAAAAAAGTTGTAGCTTGCTCAACTTTCTTCGTAATACATGCTCTCCAATCCAAGCAACATTCTGGTAAATCTTCTCCGCACTGTCTCCCAAGATTCCACCTTCTCCCGATAATGAGGCAACTAGAACTGAGCACAAGAGTTTACAGCTTTTGACCTCAATCCACTGGCTAATGAAGGCCAGCATGCCATTCACCTTCTTAATTGCCCTATCAACTTCCATAGCAACCTTGAAGGATGAATGGACTTGGACCCCAAGGTACTTCTGTCCCAATACAGCAGTGAATCCAAAGAATCCTGCCATTTTATCCACCTTGAAGTTTGACCTTCCAAAGTGCACCATTTTATACTTTTCCTTCTTGAACCCCATCTTCCATTTCTTTGCCAACTCTGCATCCTGTTGTAATCCATGACAACCATCTACACTACCCACAACACCTCTACCCATTCTATAATCTGCACCCTTGCTAAACCACCCCTTTCGCTTCATCGTCCTTCAGTTACAAAAAGCACCTTTCGCACCTTTGCAGAAGAAGTGCAGAAATCCTGGAAGGTTCAGGCACTAGGTATTAATGTTGAGATAGTCAGATGGGTTCAATGGTGGCTAGAAGGTAGCTGCCAGAGAGTCATGGTGGAGGCCGGTGTCGAGCAGTGTGCCTCAGGGATCAGTCTTGGGTCCCTTGTTGTTTTTCATTTACATTAATAATTTGGATGATGGAGTGGTAAATTGAGTTAGTAAATATCCAGAGTTGTGGATAGTGAAGATGGTTTTCAGGGACAGCAGAAGGATTTGGACTGCTTAGAAGAGTGGGCTGAAAGGTGGCAGATGGAGTTTAATACCGATAAGTGTGAAGTGCTTCATTTTGGGAGGAATAATCAAAACAGGACATATGCAATGAAGGGAAGGGCATTGAGGAATGGAGAGGAACAGAGGGAGTAATGGTTCATTTTTATTTGAAGTGGTTTCTCATGTGGATAGAGTGGTAAAGAAGGCTTTTGGTATTCTGGCTTTTATAAATCAAAGCATAGAATATAAGAGCTGGTAGGTGATGTTGAGACTGTTCAAGGCATCAGTGAGGCCAAATTTGGAATATTGTGTGCAGTTCTGGTCCCAAAATTATAGGAAGGATATCAATAAGGTCGAGAGGGTGCAGAGAAGATTTACTAAAATGTTGCCTGGATTGCAGTATCGAGAATACAGAGCAAGACTGAGGAGACTGGGGATTCATTGGAGCATGAGGATTTGATAGAGGTATTTAAAATTATGAGGGGGGTAGATAGAGTAGATGTGAATAGGCTCTTCCCCTTGAGGAGAGGTGAGATTGGAACAAGCAGTCATAATTTAAGGGTTAGGGGGGGAAAAAGTTTAGAAGTAACATGGGAGTGAGTTTCTTCGCTCAGAGAATGGTGGCTGTGTGGAGTGACCTTTCGGAAAAGGTGGTTGCAGCAGGGTTAATTTTGTCATTTAAAAGAAAGTTGGATAGATGCATGGAGGGTTATGGACAAGGAGCAGGTAGGTTGGACTAGAGGAGATCACTTAAATCGGTGTGGATTAGAGGGTACTGTACTGTACTGTAATTGTTATATGTTTATATGATTTGATAGAATTTTGTAGAATTGGTACAGGACACAGGGGCACTTAATTACAAGAAGAATCCAGTGCCTCTTATTCATTAACCTGATATTTTTCTTCTCTTCATGTTTCCATCCAATTGGTTATTTTGAAAACAATAATTAAATTGCATCTACGAAACCTTTTCTAGGATGGCATCCTTTTAATTTGCTCAGTTACAATGATTTCTGCCAAATCTACTTCAGCTCAACCTTTCTTCTTTCAAGTAATTCCCAAGCCTATCCACAGAGAATGTCACCTGGTCCCTTAACACCAGCTCCATAGCTAAGAAAGCACAGCAGCACCTCTATTTCCTGTGATGGCTGAGGAAAGTTCATTTCCCACCCTCCATCCTCTCTACATTCTACAGAGGATGTATCGAGAGCATCCTGTGCAACTGCAGCACCACCTGGTTTGGAAGCTATACCACCTTGGTCCACAAGACCCTGCGGAGGATAGTGAAGTCAGTGGGTAAGATCACTGGGGGCCCTCTTCCTACCATGAAGGACATCTACAATATTCGATGCAGGAGAAAGGGAGTGAATATTGTGAAAGATTCCACACACCCCTCACGTAAACTGTTCTCCCTTCTGCCATCTGGTAGGAGGTACTGTAGCACGTGGAACCTGGTGTCCAGATTGGGCAATAGTTTATTTTTCCCCCAAGCCATCAGGCTCCTGAATTCCCAGAACAGTTGTGGATAGTGTACCATGGACTTTTGCTGTACACATCTTAATATTTTACTACTTGAATATATTTAACTTCTATTTGTGTAAATATGCTCCATGGTCCTGGAGAAATGCTATCTTGTCTTTACCATATGAGCATGGTATTAACGATAAATCAAAGTGACTTGATTTGACTTGACTTGACTTTAGCGTACAGTACATTTGTCCAACCTCAGCCCTAACTATATATTTTAAAGCTTAAAGGTACATTGTGATGGTGTGAAATGGACAATATGGTAATATGGGCATCCTGTTTTACATTACTCCTTATTCCTTACTTGTGTTCTTTACAGTAGTGTCTATCCTGCAACTCAGAGGTCAGCAAGAGTCCATGGTTGCATTGAACAGGTGCCAGTTCAGAGCTGGTATCTTGATGTCACCACACATCCAAAATGGGTAGTCAGCAAATTATACCAGACAAGATTATGAGTGAATGGTCCAGCCAATCCCACTCACCTTGGTACCTTTGAGCTGCTCAGACACTGAAGTTTTTGCTGTGACTCTATTGCACCCACAGGCTTAAACATCCCAAACTTGCCTCTCATCTGTTTTTTTTTAGGTACATGAATTTTTTTCCTGTCCCTTCCAACGTGACCACGGACTTTTTATTCGAGAAGAGCGCAAACTACTTTCACTCTGAGGATGCTCCAAAGCGAGCGGCCGCCCTCTTGCCAAAGGTGAAGATAATTACCATTCTCATCAACCCTTCAGATCGAGCTTACTCTTGGTACCAGGTAATCCCAACCATCCTGCTTGCTCAGATGTACTTTTACATGAGTCATATTTGCAGGAAACCTACTGCATTCTCTGTCTCTTGCGATATCCCCAGCATCAGCGAGCCCATGAAGACCCAGTTGCCATACGATACAGTTTTTATGAGGTGATCACAGCAGGCAGGCGAGTCGTTCCTGAGCTTCGAGCCCTTCATAATCGGTGTCTTGTGCCTGGATGGTACGCAGCTCATATCGAGAGGTGGCTAACGTACTACCCTACTAGTCAGGTGAGCGCTTAAACGGACAAGGAGCAACTTTTTAGCAGCTTGTGTAATGCTTTCATGTCTTAATACCTTTTTATTAAACTCCTAAACCTCCAGGAATGCTTGACCCACAGTAGTCCTCTGACAAGTTGAAGTTACAGCAGGCAGAAAAGCTTTTTTGTAATATTACAAGTTCTGTACTATCACATGACAATAAAGGAATCTTGAATCCTGAATTAACATCCATTTGTCCCACTACAACCCAAGGAAACAGCATTCTCTGGTCCATGGTGCAAAATAGTGCAAACACACATATAGACTGGATACACATACAGACAACTCTGAACATGTATATGTGGACAGTAAATCCCCTGGTATCAGCACCTATATGGGGTTGGTAGATGCCGACCAAGTGGATTTTCCGGTTGCTTGAGATTGTGTGATGGGTGAATTAACAGTAATGCACACTAATTTTAAACCTATTTTCCTCAATTTTCTTTTTTTGCCATTTACTTGAGGCTACCAGTTGCTCGAATTTTGGATACCAGGAGTTTTACGGTCTTAAAATAAATATTATTAATAAATGATAGATTCTCGCAGAATTGTTCATTCTGTGATTCATACTGCCCTGTGTTAACTAGGGCAGAAAGAGTTATTGGAAGTGGCTTGGAGGATGTTCAGTTTTCCCCAGCCCACTTTCTGCCTGCTTTCCTTGGTGGGACTAAGTGGTGGGTTGCCCTAGAACATTTTGCTTGAACCGACAGGAGATTTTCACTCTTGTCCAGCAGCCAGACTCAGGGGCAATAAGCCGGTGAGTGGGAAGAAATACTCGCAGCAGGAGCCCTCAACCAAAGCTTCTTGGAAACGATGCCTGGAGAAAGCCCACTGTCTAATGTCGGCAAAGGAGTTTGGATATTCAGGAGGGAGAAGTGACTGTCCTGATGGGAAGGTTAAGGCTGGCGGAATGGTTAGCAAAACGGTTAGCACAAAGCAATTACAGCACCAGCGACCTGGGTTCGAATCCGCCACTGTCTGTCAGGAGTTTGTATGTTCTCTCCATGACCTACGTGGCTTTTCTGCATGTCCTCCAGTTTCATCTTGCCCTCCAAAGACATATGGGGTTGGTCGATTAATTGTGTGTTCATGGACCAGAAGGGTCTTCTACCATGTTGTATCATTAAAATGTTAAAAATAGATAGCAGTGGGATGGGATGCATTTGGGATAAAGCTTGAAAACACTAAAGTTATTCTTTAGTGTGGAAGAACAAAAAGTGAGCTCTTTGTGGCAACTGGGGTGCTCAAAAGGCCAATCGCCAGCTGCTACCACCACTCAGTCAACCTCAGCTAGCAACTCAACAGATCACACAGCGTCCATGGAAAGCAATGCATAGCCAACATTTCAGGAGGAAAACCCCTCATCGGGACTTGTTTATCTCAACTGTAAGAGGCAAATTTAAATCAACCCTCCAGATTGCACAGTGGGAGCTGGTTTTAAATCTATCAATTGAGAGTTCGTCTGGAGGAGACATTTAGACTCACAGTTGTCAATTACCAAAGAAACAGCTGAGGCAAGCGCAGATAAGCTCTATGTTGGAATATGCTCCCTCTATTTAACTCTAAGTACAAATTTAATATGGTCGAAAGCCTTCCTTAGACCCGGTAATTTCTCTTAATTGTGTCTCATTATAGTGCAAACTCGTGAATGTTACTAACTCTTACACTTGTATGTCAACTGCTGCAAAAGATAACCAGATGAGGTATTTACATACTCAACCCACACTGAACTCAAGGAAGTCAACTCACTGCTTGCATGTGGCCAGATTGAGATTTGTATACGTGTGATGTAAAAGAAAGTTGACTTTAAAATTTCACAGATATTAATGTTTAGTCTAGTGGAACACAGAGGTGCTTGTCAAAATGTAATTTAATGATTTGAGAAGCTTGCCTCCCAAGATCCTATAGAAAAACATTACAGCACACCCTCTCACAGTTGACTGCCATTGACTGGTTTTTACAATTGGACACAAACACCATCTCGTTCTCATCAAAGGAAAGCATCCTATGTATCTTGTTTGGAAGGAAATAAACAGTGCAAGTGTCACTTTGATAAACATAGATACTTTTAAGGCAAGAAAGGGGAAAAAAATCAAAATACATGTCGTAATAAGCAGGGTTGAATCAGCCTGCTCAGGTCCTTGCTGGCGTACATTGTGGCTTTTTCAAGTAGTGTCTGTGTGTAAGGATTTAAAAAAAATTAAATTAGCTGCACTTGGCCATCTGGAAAAAAAAAGCGATGGGACTGAGAACAACTTGTGGTTTCTTTCGTTGTCAACCCTGTAAATTCACTGCTGCTTGCCAAGAGGAAGTCTGAGCTAAGATTGCATGACTGCTCAAATCTTCACACACTTTATCAATTCCCTCACATAATGAGAAGGATCCCACTAAATCAAAAAGCTACCAAGTGACAGCCAGATAGATGGGGCTAGCTGCTTCTGGTATTGTTTTATTCTTATGTTTTTGTTTCAATAATTCATTGTCTGGTAACAATATCTGATTGAAACTGGTTTTAGTTACACATTATAGATGGGCACAAACTGAGGACTGACCCTGCTGCGGTAATGGATGGAGTGCAGAAATTCCTCGGCATTTCCCAGTACTACAATTATTCTCAAGCTCTAACGTAAGTTTATAATACATATTTGCCTCTTTAGAGTAGAGGTTAGCGCAACACTATTCCAGTGCCAGTCCCTTCTGTCCGAAGGGGTTTGTCCTTTCTCCGTGTCTGTATGGGTTTCCTCCAGGCACTCAGGTTACCTCCTACCCTTCAAAAATATATGGGGTTTGTAGATTCATTGAGGATAATTGGATGGCATGGGTATCAATGGCTGGAATTGGCTTCTGCCATGTTGTAAATTAAAACAAATGTAATTGTCGTATTTATTGCAAATTTCTGATTTTCTCACCGGAGGTCTTAGCTGCCTTGGCAATGATGAATGTGGGTTTATAAAAGTGGGGTGCAGATCCACGCACATAATCCTCAGTCAACTCCACTCAGAGTTCCGCAGCTTGGAAGCAGGCCTTTTGGCCAATCTTATCCATGACATATTCACAGGGAAGCCAATTTCCAGCCAAAAAAAAGATGTGTGATACTAATTTTAGCATGTGATTAAGTGTTCCAGAGAAAAAAAAATCCCATCCTTCAGACAAGCTTCCCATTCTGTTGGCCCTTGTAGTACTTCACCACTTCAAAATATGAACGTTGGACTGGTTCACTGAAATAAAAGTAGGAAAATCAGGAAACGCTCAGCAGGCCAGGCAGCGTGTGTGGAAAGAGAAACATTTGAGGTTTGGATCCCTTTTGACAGAACTGGGAAAGAGGGAGCAAGTTTGTTTTCAGTAGTAGAGAAAGTGGAGGAGGGATGAGTAGAACAAGAGGGGATATCTCTGAAAGAGGGAGGCCAAAATAGTTTGTCTGGCAGCGAGAAGCTTCTTTATCTACGTCCTGTGTTGCCTACAGCAAGGCTGTGGTTCATGCCCAGCAAGTCAATCTCCACTAATGAAACAAGAAAAACTGAGCCAAAATCACAGATGAATGACTGTCAGAGATAGCTAGTTATGAGAGAGCAGGTATGTGGCCTAAAGGTGGACAATTCGCTCTTGAGCTCAGATGACTGCAATGTGCCCAGACAAAAGATGATGTGCTGCTCTTCAAGTTAACATTGGCCCTCATTGTAACAAAACAGTCCACGGACAGATTGGTCAGAGTGAGATCTACAATTGAAATATTAAAGCTAGGTTTATATTAGCAAAGGTTCAAAAGTTCATGTGTTCTTTCAGCAAGCATTGACCCTTTGTGTTGCTGCGGTCCTTTCTATCTTTTGATAATTTTCTGATCCAAGCAGGGTCTAATTCTGAGGCATGTGATAAATCTGAGAACCATTGCTTAGCACCATCCTGAGGAACATGTTATTTCTCCAATCTTTTCCACAAAAATCATCAGTTTGAAAAGCAAAACCAGTTTTGAGTCCTCTATTGTGATTCTACTATTGTCTTTTTTTTTTAATCTTAGGGTCTGGTAAGGTCCTGTGTGGGTGTGAGAGATACTGTTCATGTACCAGGCAGTTTATTGGTGTGGATTCCTTAAAATTCTTAATACCTGCATTTTCTAGATTACAAACCAACCTGTTACTGCTTCACACAGAATTACAATATAATAGGAGTTTAGGGTATTCACCAGCCATTGCGATTTTTGTCATCTAAATATTACAAAGATAATTTGATTCTAACTATTGGACTTGTTATCCAGAATTTGGAGGAGGAAATTAAAAGCTCTGGAGGGTAAATTATGAGGGAGAAAATTGACTGACAAATTCAAATCAACAAATTGAAGCGAGCTTTTAAATGACTGGAAGAGTGATCACTAAATGAGGAGAGGGCCGACTCTCGGAAGATTGTGAATGTTTGTTGAGATTGTTTAATGTCTGAAAGATTCACCATTTTTAATATCATTTTAAATATTAGCATTAACTGATTATGAATAATAACTTCATTTGTAGATTTTAATTAAGTAGAAACAGTGAAACGATTGGAGATTAAACTAATTGAACCAAACTCTTTCACCTTTACGCATTGAAATGCACTTTATGGAGAGGACATTCCCAAAATATTTTATTGCACCGATTAAAATTAAATGTAAGCATCAATAATACTCCAAAATGAGGATTTGATGACCAGTCCTATTGATGGAGAATTGTGTGTTGCTTTTCGATTTGCTTTTTACTGTAGACGTAAACCTTGTGGATGTTCCACAAGTACAGTTTAAAAATAGAAGCAAATCAGTAAAGGGGTGTCTTTGAATTTCAGGTTTGATCCACAAAAAGGCTTCTGGTGCCAGTTGCTTGAAGGAGGGAAGACAAAGTGTCTGGGTAAAAGCAAAGGCAGGAAGTATCCAGCAATGGATGTTGAGGTATTTCTCTTGAACAAAAAATCTGCTCAACCCTAGTGCAGATTTACTCCTTATACTTTACTTTGTCACACTGTGAATCCTCACGGGAAGGTTCTCCAAGTCCTTTCATATTGTGTGCTACTTCTCTTTACTGCAAGTGCTCATTAGAAATTTGTGGCAGGGAGACCTGCAGTTTTCATTTACACTATTTGTGAGGACTTTAAAGATCTTCCTTTCAGCTTGAAAAATGCAAATACCTACCTTGCTTCCTTTACCAAGGCTTGAAAATTTAAAGCCTATTTGATGCTTGTATTAATTCTCCTTCCATCTAGATCTGTATTTCTATCCTTTAAAAAAAAATTTGGTGCAATAACTACTGAGCTTGCTCAGTTAAATGCACCGAGCATTTCATTGTGACTGATGAGTATATTTCTTTGGCAAATCTCTTGTTGGTTTAACCTTTTGCATCAAATGGCCCCTTCATCTCTTGATAGTAAAAAGACAGAAGTTCTGGAGGAACTTGGCAGGTCTCAGAACATCTATAGGAGGTAAAGATTTAGAACTGACATTCATCTTTTGAACCCAGGCATTTGGCTGACAAGATGCTGGTCTCAAATAGCCTGGAAAGGAATTAAGCAAGAGAGATGCTGAAAAACGGGTGCATCACACAAACTGCTGGAGGAATTTGGTGGGTCAGGCAGCACCTGTGGAAGGCCAAAGATAGTCAATGTTTCAGGCTGAAACCCACCATCAGGAATTGCAAATCAAAAGGTGGGGGAGGGGGAGGAACACAGGTTGGAAAGTAATCTATCACCCTCCTTTCTTCCACAACACAAACCACCAGAGTTTCCCTATCACTCTGGCCCCATTCCTTCTCCTCCTCCAATGCCTTCTCTATCGCTCTTGTCACTCACACCCTCTTCCCTCCAGCTCCCTGCCCCCTTCCCTTCCTCCTTGTCTGAGTGTATGTTCTTCTGCCTCTTCCTCCAAAGTATTTTTTTTCATCTTCCACCTCCCCCCCCATCTGTAATCATCTGTCACCTGCCAACCTATGCCCCTCACCCTTTGCCCACCTGCCCCCCACCCTTTTATTCGGGCGTCTGCCTGTTTCTTCCTATTCCTGATTAAGGGTTCACCAACTATATTTTGCCTTCCATGAATGCTGTCTGACCTGTTGAGCTCCTCCAGCAATTTGTGTGTTTTCAACAGAAAGAAAATCCCATTACAAGTTTAATGAATAAACTTACAAAAGTAAAAGTACAGAAAAATAGTAGCAAATTTGAGACATGGGGGTAAGCATAGCTTTAATTGCTATATTTTGGTGATTTCCGTTCAACCCATAGAACATTACAGCACATATAACAGGCCCTTCTAGTCTGTGCCCACCCATTATTCTGCCTAGTCCCACTGACCTACACCCAGTCCATACCCCTCCATACCTCTCCCATCCATGTACCTGTTCAGATTCTCCTTAAATGTTAAAATTGAGCCTGCATTCACCACTTCAACTGGCAGCTCGATAAACCCTCCCACCATTCTCTGTGTGAAGAAGTTCCCCCTAAATCTTTCCCCTTTCACCCTTAACCCATGTTTGTATCTCACCTACCCTCAGTGCAAAAAGCTTACTTGCATTTACTCTATACTAATCATAATTCTATACACCTCTATCTAATCTCCCCACCTTCTACACTCTAGAGAATAACCAGTTTAACCTCTCCCTAGAACACCGTTCCACAACCTGATTTTATTAAGTGTGCATCTTTTAGATGCAGGCATGGCTTGCGAGGCTAATATAAATGTGTTGTTGTCTTGAACATTTATCGATGGCAAGTTTATTTCCCTGAATGACAGGTGAGCCACTTAGATGTCTTTTCACAGTCTGATTCCTTCTCAGTCACTTCTTACCAAAACCAATTCTTCCATTTCAAGATGTGAATTGAATTAAATTGTTAAATAGCATTTGTGTGATTCTAATTTACATTCTTTGGATTTTTGATCCAAACATGTGAATTGTTTGACTGGTATTGTTTACAGTGCACACACCTCGCAGTGTTCTGAGAGAAATAAACTTGATTGGTGTGTCACTGTGACAATAGTATTAGTTACAGTATTATTTCACAGGAAGAAAGCCAATTATGTGAGCCCAAGGTGTAACTTTCTTGACTCAGCTATTTAAGGATCAATATTCTAAAGCTTTAGAGGTTAAAAATCCTTGGAACCACTAGGAGGTGCGGTGAAAGGTCACTTATTGAGTTCTATTATGCTTCAATCAGAGACTTTCTGATTCCGCCTGAGAATTACACTTCAGTTCATTAGGACGCTAGCAGTGGCTACAATAAACCATCACTGGATGTCCAACACAGAGAGGAGGTAGAAGCTGATTGCACGGGGCAGAAAGTGTTTTTTTTTTGTTTATTAAATGCACCATCGGGCATGAAAGATATAGTCTGTTTGATAATCAGCTAATAAGTAATCTTTAAATTTTTGGGGTTGTCACTAAAATGTAATTAGGTATATGCTCACCTGCTCTGGAGCCAGAGGGATGAGTATACTGAGACCATAAGTAGTGACGAATCAACTCCTGGTTTCCAACCCCAGAGGCTCCAGTCTTACTGCTGGCTCGTTGCCAGTATTTCAACTGATCTTCCAGTTTCATCTGCAGGTCTTCACTAATGCAGTAAGGCAGATTATTTATATATCAAAGGAGATAGCCATTCACATACAAATGAGAACTCAATGTATATACACGTTGACTCTTCAAGGTGGTATAGAGACAATCTCACTCATGTCAAAACAAGCACATCACAGACTCTTCTGTCCAACAGAATAGTTATACATGTACAGATGGTCACATCATAATACTCCCCATTGTGAAGGTAAATGGAGTATTTTCATAGATATCTATCTTGCACTTTTAATAGTTAGGTGCAGATTTCCAATATAAGCCTTTCCATATTTATAACTGGCATTCTCTTGTAAATTTGGTTAAGTAACTGGCTTTCTGAATTCTCCTGTTCATGTTCAAGTGTTGAAACAACTATGCAATTGTTTGGTTCTGGATTTGAACTTAAAACTGGACCTTGCCATACCTGCATTGATTTTGATTCTTGAATTCTAAAGATTTGTACTGGATCCAATTGGGGAAAAAACTCATGATTTATGGGATAATATTCCAGACTATATTCTTCTGTTGTAGAATTCACTAGATCCACATTAATATTTTATAAGTTGTAACAAATTTCAACTAAAGAATTTTTAGTTTACAACCTCAATTATGATTCCACTTTCCCACTGGAGAAACTAAACCCACAGGCTTCCTGCATCCTGTGCTCCCATTGTGGCCTCCTCTACATCAGAGAGACCGGATGCAGTCTGGGAGATCACTTCGCTGAGCACCATTGCTCTGTCTGCAGTAATGGCGGGGTTCTCCCAGTGGCCACCCAATTCAATTCCATGCCCCACTAACATGGTGACCTGTGTATCCATGGCCTTGTGCTCTGCCCAACCAAAACCACCTGTAAATTGGAGGAGCAACACCAAATATTCGGGCACTCTCCAAATGCATTGAGGTCCCTGGTTTCCATTCGGCCATTCCCCTGTCTTCCCCATCCCTGTATTTCCTTTCATCCAGCTCTCCACCTACTTCCCTCTCCATCAGAGAGCTATCCCTCCCCCGATTACTTCTCAGCTTTTTTTCTCATGTGCCCTCACACCCATATCCACCTCTTGCCTATGCTCTTCCCCTGCCCCTTCCCCAATCATTTTATTCAGATGCCTGTCTGCATTTTTCTCACACCTTGATGAAGGGCTCAGGCCCAAAATGTTGGTTATGTATCTTTATCTTTGCAATATAAAGTACACTGGGTGAATTGCTGAGTTTCTCCAGAAATGTGCCACCTGCAATCGCAACATCTGCAATCTTTCTAAAACCATGCATTCATTCATTTTGCATGACATTAATCATTCTGAATAATTTCATAGTGGCACCTTAGAATCAAGACCTGTTCAATTCTACAGACCAAACTTAGTTGAACAAGACTCAAAAATCTTTCCATTTTTGAAAGAGGTGGGCAGACTCATTAGGTCAGGCAGTATCCAGAGAGAAAAATGTTTTTGGTCAGTGCCTTATCCTGAGATTGAAAACAACTGCTGAGTTGCTGCAGCTTTTTCTGTTTGCTTCGAGTCCACGCTGCTGAAGATCCAGCTGCGCTGGATGGGTCACGTCTCCAGAATGGAGGACCATCGCCTTCCCAAGATCGTGTTATATGGCGAGCTCTCCACTGGCCACCGTGACAGAGGTGCACCAAAGAAAAGGTACAAGGACTGCCTAAAGAAATCTCTTGGTGCCTGCCACATTGACCACCGCCAGTGGGCTGATATCGCCTCAAACCGTGCATCTTGGCGCCTCACAGTTTGGTGGGCAGCAACCTCCTTTGAAGAAGACCGCAGAGCCTACCTCACTGACAAAAGGCAAAGGAGGAAAAACCCAACACCCATCCCCAACCAACCAATTTTCCCCTGCAACCGCTGCAATCGTGTCTGCCTGTCCCGCATCGGACTTGTCAGCCACAAACGAGTCTGCAGCTGACGTGGACTTTTTACCCCCTCCATAAATCTTCGTCCGCGAAGCCAAGCCAAAGAATGTTTCAACAACCAAGGTCCTTGTGCTTCTCAGTCCATCCCACACCAGCATGTATGGAGATGTTAACGCAGCACAGTGCAAGCCTTTCTGCATATAATCTTGTGCCATCCGATTCCACCATCAATCTGACTTGTTCCATCTTCAAAATGTTTCATTCTCTTACATCCACGTAAACACCCCTATTAAATACCCTAATTGTACCAGCCTCCACTACCACCCTGACAAATCATTTCAGGCAGTGTTACGAGCCCAGAGGACCCCAAAACCCAGCAGCAATAGATATTCACCAAGACAAAGGGTTACTTTAATAAAATGTTGTTTTTAATTAACTTTAAACATGAAAACAGAATCACACTTTAACTTAACTAACCTAACTTTACCCCTTCTCATTCTAAGCACACGTGCATGTAAGTTCAAAAGAGTTCTTTGGTTCACAGTCCAATCTCACTTCTCATTCTTCCAAGTTTATTGTTTGCAGGCAATTCTTATACTGTGCACAGAATTTAACATTTATAAAGTTCACCAGGCTTTGGTGCTTAAAAGGTCAATGGTTACCGTTCAGGAAGGTTCTTGTTGGTTTTCAGAGAGAGATTTGTTGATCCAGGACATCCACAACTGATTAATTTTTAATCAGCCACTCCAGTGTCTTGCTGACATAACTTGCCCCTTTCAGAGTTCTCCAGATGATAACCTCTTTCTTTTAGGTCACCATAGTGTTCTTTTTTGTTTCTCTTATTCCAAGTGAAACATTAGACAGCCAGTCCTCTCTTCTTGCATGAACCATAAGGGCTTTGACCAGGCTGTCTTCCAAATGGGGCTTTCCACAAGCTTGTCAGCTTGTCCTGTTCCAGTCCTAGCTCCTAGCTGCTTCTGCTGGCTGTAACACTGTACAAGTTCTCTCTCTCTCTCTCTCTCTCTCTCTCTCTCTCTCTCTCTCTCTCTCTCTCTCTCTCTCTCTCTCTCTCTCTCTCTCCCTGAGAGAAAGCCTATTTGACTCTCTCTGCTTACAAAACCACATGATCCTCTTAGAACATCACCAGAGAATCTGCAGGTCCAACAAAATATTTCATCTGTTGCCTTTTTGTAAAAAACAATCCATTAGTGAAGTCTCTTAAGCACTCTCCAGAGCTCTTGCAAATGCTCTGAGGCCCTGATATGTCTAGCATTAGCAGAGCTTCAGTATTTCAAATAATATCTGTTGTAAAGTGTTTGTATGTAACCTACTCCAACAAACCTTTGCCAATTTATCTCCCAAAAACATATCTATATACTCTGTCACAGGCACCCATCACTCTATGTGTGGGGGAAAAATAAAATACCTTTGACGTATCCCATAAACATTTCTCCACTCACCTTAAACAGATGTAAGACCATAAGACCACAAGACATAGGAGCAGAAATAGGCTATTCATCCCATCGAGTCTGCCCCACTATTCAATCATGTGCTAATCCATTTCCCATAGCAGCCCCCACCCCCCCCCCACCTCACCCAGTCTTCTCCCCATAATCTTTGATGGCCTGGATAATCAAGAAACTATTAATCTTGGCCTGAAATACATCCAATGACCTGGCCTCCACAACGGCCTGTGGCATCAAATTCCACAGATTCATCACCCTCTGGCTAAAGAAATTCCTCCACATCTAAGTCAATGCTTTTCAATCCTGAAGTTGTGCCCTCTTGTCCTAGACTCTTCCACCATTAGGAAACAACCTTTCTACATTAACTCTGTTGGAGACTTTCAATATTTGAGATGTTTCAATGAGATTCCACCAGTTTCTCCTAAATTCCAAAGAGTATAGACCAAGAGCTGTCAAGGCCTCCTCACATGATAACCCTTTCATTCTCACACTCATTCTTCTGAAGCTCCTCTGAACCCTCTCCAACATCAGCGCATCATTTCTTAAATGAGAAGCCCAAAACTGCTCACACTACTCCAAATGAGGTCTCACCAGTGTCTTGTAAAGCCTCAAAATCACATCCCTGTTCTTGTATTCTATTCCTCTTGAAATGAATGCCAGCATTTCATTTGCCACCTTCACCACTAATTCAACATGCAAGTTTACCTTCAGGCTATCCTGACGAAGACTCCCAGGTCCCTTTGCATCTGGGTATATTCAATTTTCTCCATTTACTGAATTGATATTTTATCCATTTTTAAAATAATAGTCTGTCTATTTACTTTTACTACCAAATGCATGGCCATACTCTTTGTGACCTTGTATTTCATTTTCTACTTCTCTGCGTATTCTAATCTGTCTAAGTCCTTCTGCGGCCTCCCTGTTTCTTCAACACTACCTGCTCTTCCACCTACCTTCGTATCATCACAGAGCCATTCATTCCATGATCCAAATCATTATACAACATCAAAAGAAGCAGCTCAATCACCACATGGCAGCCAACCAGAATATGACCGGTGTTATTCAGCTCTCTGCTTCCTGACAATCAACCAATGCTCTACCCATGCTTGTATGTTTCTTGTTGTATCATGAGCTCTTATTCTGGGCCAGCACGGTTAGTGTAGCAGTTAGCGCAATGCTGTTACAGCTCCAGTGATTGGGACTGGAGTTCGAATCCCGCATTGTCCGTAAGGAGTTTATATGTTCTCCCCATGTCTGTGTGGGATTTCCTTGGGCAATCCAGTTTCCTTTTTTAATTTGTTTTAAAATTTAAATTTTCAAATTAAATCTTTTTTTTTAATTTAAGTTTAGACATACAGCATGGTAACAGGCCATTTCACCCCATGAGTCCATGCCGCTTAATTTACACCCTATTAACCTACACCCCCAGTATGTTTCTGAAGGATGGGAAGAAACCAAAGCCCCTGGAGAAAACCCACACAGACACAAGGAGAAAGTACAAACTCCATACAGACAGCACGGGATTCGAACCCCAGTCTGGACCTGATTTCTGGTGGTGTAAAGATGTTGTGCTAACCGCTATTCCAACTGTCCCGCCATTCGAAACATACCTGGGGTTGAAGGTTAATTGGGTTTAAATGGGCGGCATGGGCTCGTGGGCTGGAAGGGACTGTTACTGTTAATTTTAAAAAGTTGCTTCATATGTGGCGCCTTATCAAAGGCCTTTTGAAAATGCACAACATCCACTGCATTACCCTTATCCAACCTGCTCATCATTTCAACAAAGAATTCCAATGCCTCTGGTATTGGCCATCGTCATGATGGGGGGAGAAACAAGTTGCTGGCTGTTCCCATGCCCCTCATAAACATATACAAATTGTTCTGTACTACAGCAAGAAATTGACCTGAGAATGCTTCCTGCTGAGCTTTGAAGATAGCTGCAATGTTTTCTGCCTGTCAGCTCCTTGATTGACCTCTCATTTGTTCCAAATGAAGTATATTTAGCAGCATTCCGATCAGAAAGTTTCCAAACAGCAGTGAATCTAAGTACCGTTGTCAAAAACAAGCTCTTTATTTAAGTCATGACATACACATAGAGACCTCAACTCCACTCTAATATGCATAAAGCAATGAGTTCCACTTCAATTCACTTTGACCTGTTATCAGACAGAATCAGGACATTTGCTTCTTCAGACAAGTTTACATGGAAAGGTCTGGCAGGCCACGATCAGGACAGCAATGATGGATGTGGTGGTTTGTCCATATCAATTTAGTAAACATAGAAACATAAAAGATAGGAGCAGGAGTAGGTCATTCGACCCTTCGAGCCTGCTCCGCCATTCAACGAGATCATGGCTGATCTTAAAGTTCAGTACCCCGTCCCCGCCTTCGCTCCGTAACCTTTAATACCCTTATACTGAAGAAATATATCTAATTCCCTCTTAAATATATTTAATGAACCTGCCTCTACTGCCCTCTGTGGCAATGAATTCCACAGATTCACCACCCTCTGGGTAAAGAAATTCCTCCTCATCTCGGTCCTAAATGGTTTGCCTATTATCCTCAAACCATGGCCCCGGTTCTGGATTTTCCCATCATTGGAAACATCCCATCTGCATCCATTCTGTCCAGTCCTGCCAGAATTTTATAGGTCTCTATGAGATCCCCTCTCAATCTTCTAAACTCCAGGGAGTACAATCCCAATTTGCGTAATCTTTCCTCATAAGTCATTCCTGCCATTCCAGGTATCAGCCTGGTGAAACGCCTCTGCACTCCCTCCATTGCAAGAACATCCTTCCTTAGATAAGGTGACCAAAACTGCACACAATACTCCAGGTGGGGTCTCACCAAGGCCCTGTACAGCTGCAGTAAGGTATCCTTGTTCCTATACTCAAACCCTCTTGATATGAAGGCCAACATACCATTTGCCTTTTTAACCGCCTGCTGTACCTGCATGCTCGCCTTCAGAGACTGATGTACAAGTACCCCTAGGTCTCTCTGCACTTCCCCATCTCTTAATCTATTGCCATTCAAATAGTAATCTGCCCTCCGGTTTGTATTACCAAAGTGGATAACCTCACATTTATCCACATTGTAGTGCATTTGCCATGTATCTGCCCAGTCCCTCAATTTATCCAAATCACACTGGAGCTTCCTGACCCCCTCTTCTGTGCACACAACCCCTCCTAGCTTAGTGTCATCTGCAAATTTGGAGATATTACATCCAATCCCCTCTTCCAGATCATTAATGTAAATTGTGAACAGCTGGGGTCCCAGTACAGATCCCTGTGGTACCCCACTGGTCACCGCCTGCCACTCAGAAAATGAGCCATTTATCCCATCTCTCTGTCTTCTACCTGCCAGCCAGTTCTCAATCCACATCAATACTTTGCCCCCAATCCCATGAGCCTTGATTTTGGAAGCCAGTCGTTTATGCGGGACCTTATCGAAGGCCTTTTGGAAGTCCAGGTACACCACATCCACTGGCTCTCCCCCATCTATTTTACCTGTCACCATCTCAAAGAATTCCAATAGATTTGTCAAGCACGATTTACCTTTTGTAAATCCATGTTGACTCTGTCCGATCCCTTCTCTGCTAGTCATATGCTCCGCTATTACATCCTTAATAATGGATTCCATCATTTTGCCCACTACTGATGTAAGGCTCACCGGCTGATAATTCCCCGTTTTTTCTCTACCCCCCCTTTTAAATAGTGGGGTAACATTAGCTACCCTCCAATCCATGGGTACTGATCCTGAGTCTATCGAGTTCTGGAGATAATTCTTAAAGCATCTGCTATCTGAATGGCCACTTCCTTAAGTACCCTAGCATGTAGATTATCAGGCCCTTGGGATTTATCTGCCTTCAATCCCATCAATTTCCACAAGACCATGTCCTTAGAGATACTGATTTCTTTCAGTTCCTCCCTTGCATTAGTCTCTATGCTTCCCAACATCCTTGGGAGGTTATTTGTATCCTCTCTTGTAAAAACAGAACTAAAGTAAGAATTTAATTGGTCTGCCATTTCCTTATTCCCCATTATATATTCCCCTGATTCCAACTGCAAAGGACCTACTCTGGATTTCACCAATCTTTTCCTCTTGACATATTTATAAAAGCTTTTGCAGTCGGTTTTTATATTTGCCGCAAGCTTACTTTCGTAATTTATTTTTGCTCTCTTGATTAATCCCTTTGTCCTCCTTTGGTGCATCTTGAACTGCTCCCAGTCTTCGGTTGCGGTACTTTTTTTGGCCAATTGATATGCTCTCTCTTTGGACCCAATGCTGTCTCTAATTTCCCTTGTTATCCACGGTTGAGTCACTTGATAAAAAATGCTGTTGTGGTCACTGTTCAAACAGGCCGGTAAACAAAACTTCTAACTGACATTGGGCTGACTATTCCTGTGTGTTCAGTATGGTATTCAACCAATTAAAATGTGAAGTAATTTTGCTCAATGACCTACTCATTATATACATTAATGATCTAGATGATGGGGTGGTGAATTGGATTAGTAAATATGCAGACGATACTAAGATAGGTGGAATAGTTGATAATGAAGAAGGTTTTCAAGGATTGCAGAGGGATTTGGGCTGCTTAGAAAAGTGGGCTGAAAAATGGCAGATGGAATTTAATGCTGATAAGTGTGAGGTGCTTCATTTTGGTAAGAAGAATCAGAATAGGACATGTGTAGTAAATGGGAGAGCATTGAGGAATACAGAAGAGCAGAAAGATTTAGGAGTAACGGTACATCGTTCCCTGAAGGTAGAAACTCACGTGAATAGGGTGGTGAAGAAGGCTTTTAGTATGCTGGCCTTTATCAATCTGCATGGAATATAGGAGTTGGGAGGTGATGTTGAGATTGTATAAGACGTTGGTGCGGCCTAATTTGGAGTTCTGTGTGCAGTTCTGGTCGCCTAATTATAGGAAGGATATAAACAGAGTGGAGAGAGTGCAGAGAAGGTTTACCAGAATGTTGCCTGGGTTTAAGCATCTGGAGTATGGGGAGAGATTGGACAGATTGGGTCTTTATTCTTTGGAGCGTAGAAGGTTGAGAGGGGATTTGATAGAAGTATTTAAGATTATGAAAGGGATAGACAGAATGGATGTGGATAGACTATTTCCGTTAAGAGGAGGAAAGATTAAAACAAGAGGACATGAGTTAAGAATTAAGGGGCAGAGGTTTAGAGGTAACATGAGGGGGAACTTCTTTACTCAGAGAGTGGTAGCTGTGTGGAATCATCTTCCGGGAGAAATAGTGGCGGCGGAGTCAATTGTATTATTTAAGAAAAGGTTGGACAGATATATGGATGAGAAGAAGATGGAGGGTTATGGGCATTGTGCAGGGAGGTGGGACTAGAAAGGGGTGTTTGGTTCGGTGCGGACTAGAAGGGCCTAATGGCCTGTTTCCGTGCTGTAATTGTTATGTTATGTTATGTTAAAGGATAGATAATTACCTGAAAATGGTGTCATGAGTAGATTCAATCATAAAGAGAGCTTTTGACATATTGGCCTTTATAAATCAAAGTATTGAGTATAGGAGTTGGGATATTATGGTAAAGTGGTATGAGACAATAGCGAGGTCAAATTTGGAGTGTTTTGTTCAGATTTTGTCACCTAACTACAGGAAAGTTGTCAATAAGGTTGAAAGAGTGCAGATACAATTTACCAGGATGTTGCTTGGACTTGAGGAGCTGAGATACAGGGAAAGTTTAAGCAGGTTAGGACCTTATTCCCTGGAGTGGAGAAGAATGAGGGGAGATTTGAAAGAGATATACAAAATTATGATGGGTGTTGTTAGAGTAAATGCAAGAATTTTCATCTGAGGTTAGGTGAGATACAAACCAGAGCACATGGGTTAAGGGTGAAAGGGGAGGAGCTTTGGTGAACATTAGGGAGAATTTTGGCACACGGAGTGGTCAGAGTGTGGAATGAGTTGCCAGCTGAAATGGTGATTATGGGCTCAATTTTAACATTTAAGAAAATGGTGGCAGGGATAGGAGGGGTATGGAATGCGATGGACTGGGGTATAGTCAATGGGACTATTTCAGCACATACTCAGGCCAAATGGCCTGCTTTCTGTGCTGAAGTGTTCTATTATTCTATGGCACCTTCTCACTTGACAATGAAATTGTATGAGTCTTGCTGTACACCAGTAAACATCGGGCAATCCTTTCATGAATCTGTTCTCAGCAATGAACTTCATCAACTGTGTTTCCAATGATTGAATTTAAAAGCATAGCCACAACAAAGCATCTACCACATTGTTTTGCTTGTAATTCCTCTATTTAATTTTACAGTCCAATGCCAAATTGTTCAGGGTTTTGCCCAACCAGAAGCCCTGGATGAACATTGAAATCTTGAGCCTGCTGAGAGCCAGGCATTTAGTCCGGAGATCCAGATCACCTCAGAAGTTCGGAAATCCAGATCACCGCAGAAGGACCAGATATAGCCTATGGAAAGCCATTTTGTGGGTGAAGTGGAGGTTCCAGATGAAAATGGAAACAAGGAAGGAACCCAGACAGCTGAGGCAATCCTAAATAACATCACCTGCTACAAAACCAAATCTGCAGCTCTAGGAGACGGCAAAGCTTCACTCCCAGATGAACTCAATGCCTCCTACTCTCAATTCAACCACAAGAAGAAGAAAGAATCACTCTGTGCACATCACCCCCCCTCCCCCCACCATATCCCCTAATGATCCTTTCCTGTCTGTGTCTGAAGATGACTTGCATGCTGCCTTCAGGAGAGTGAATCTGAGGAAAGCATCCAATCCAGACAGAGTACCCAGCTGAGTATAAAAAACCTGTACTAACTAACTTACCAATGTATTCACAGATATCTTCAACATCTCAGGGTGTGGAATCCACCCATTTCAATGCTGTCAATCATACTGGTGTGCAAGAAGAGTGGTAACCTGCCTAAAAGACTATCGACCAGTGCCACTCACATCAACACTGAAGTGTTTTGAAAGGCTGTTGTTGAAACATATCAGGTCCTGTCTGAGAAGTGACATGGATCTGTTCCATTTCAGCTATCGTAGCAAAAGATCTACGTCAGATGCTATGTCACTGGCTCTACAAAAGCCCTGGAACACCTGGACATCAAAGACGCATATATCAGGATGATTTTTATCAATTATAGTTTGGCATTTAACACCATCATCCCCTCAAAATTGATCAGCAAACTCCTGGGACCTGGGTCTCAACACCTACAGATCATGGATTTCCTTACATCCAGACCTCAATCAGTGAGGATTGGTAAGAACTTCTCCACCACAATCTTCATCAGTACCAGAGCATCACAGGGCTGGCTGTGCTCTTAGCCCCCCTCCTTTACTCATTTTACACCTTCAAATGTGTGGCTCAGTACAGCAACAACATCATTAACATTTCACTGTTGATCCCACGGTCGTGGGTTGTATAAAAAGGAACGATGAGTCAACATACAGGAGGGAGATAAAAACTTGGCTGAATGGCGTACCAACAACCACCTCGCACTCAATTTCACCAAATCTAAGGAGCTGATTGTTGTCTTCAGGAGGGGAAAATAAGAGGTGTACAATCTAATGATCAGAGGTGGAGAGGGTGAGAACATTTAAGTTCTTTGGAATCACTATCTTGGAGATTCCTTCTTTGACCCAACACACAAATGGCATCATGAAGAAAGTATGTCAGCACCTCTCCTTCCTCATGAATTTACAGAAGTTTAGGTATGACATCTGAAACATTAACAAATTTCTATGAATGTGTGCTGACTAACTACCTCATGATCTGGTACGGGGACACCAAGGCCCCTGAGTGTAAAGCCCTGAAGAAGGTAGTGGACACAGCGCAGGACATCACAAGCAAAACCTTCTCCACTAACAAGAACATCTACAGGGAACACTGCCATCAGAGAGCAGCAGCAATCAGCAAGGATCCACATGCACTGTTCTCGCTGCTGCCATCAGGAAAGATGTATGGTTTCATCAAGACTCGTACCGCCAAGTTCAGGAACATCTGCTACCTCTCCACCATCAGACTGGTCAACAACAAACTCAATCAGGGACTCATTTTAGGACTCTTACTTGTTCACTTTATTGATTTTTTTCTCTTTTATTGCACAATCAGTTTGTTTACATCTTTATCTGTTTACGTGTGTGTGTTGTGTACAGTTTTATTTTACACTATCTACAAGTGGCCACAGGTAAAGGAACCTCAGGGTTGTATGTGATGCCATGTATGTACTCTGACAATAAATATGAAATCTGAATAAAAATATTGCAAATCTTTGTGTACTGGATCCTGCTGCAGGAACTTTTCTAATATCTCTAGTGGTGACATATCATCTATTATCACAGTAAGAGGTCTACCGAGTTAAAAAAAAAGATCAAATGTCTTGATTCCAAGCACAATGTTCGGACCTTCCTGCAGTCCCTGTAAATCATTCACTCTTTGTGAGAGTGTGAGAAATAAAAACGATGAGTTTCCCATGTCGATTCTTATTTGCATGATTTATTACCATCCCTGCCCACTTATTTTGTGCATCAAATGCCAACTCAATTCATTTTTTAACCACTGGTCTGAGCACTACTTCAAAAATTGAAGGGAATCACAGCATCATCCACATGGACAATGTGAGCTCTGCTGGATATTTCGTGTTTTGCTGCATAATCTTTGAACCACTGCAGCACAGAAACCAGCCCTTCCAGTCCATGCTGAACTCTTTATTCCACCTCGGCCCATTGACCTGCACTGGGACCATAGCCCTCCATGCCCTTCCTATCCAGGTACCAATCCAATCTTTTCTCTCATGTCCAAACTGAACTCGTATCAACTGCGTCCACTGGCAGCTCATTCATTCATTCATTTCCCCTCTAATCTTTCACCTTTAACCCATGCCCTCTCGTTCTTGTCTCACCCAACCTCAGTGCAAAAAGCCTAACTTGTATCCCTCTATCAATTCTCCCCTTATTTTCTGACACAACAGGGAATAACACTTTAAACCATTCAACTCTCCCTATAATTCAACTCTTCAAGTCCCAGCAAGATCCTCATAAATGTTTTCTGAACTCTTTCAATTTTATTGATATCTTTCCTGCAGGTAGTTGACCCAAACTGCACACAATACATTCAAAAGTAAAACACGAAAGTCTGCAGACAAATGTGGTTGAACTAAAAACACAATGCTGAAGTCAAACAGTGTACTTCATACAGCAAAGATAAAGATGCATAACCAACATTTGGAGCTTGAGCCCTTTATCAAGGTCTGGAAAAATGTCAACAGGCATCAGAAAAATAGATGGCAGTGGGGAAGGAGCACAGTCCCAAAGGCAGCAGGTAATAGGCGAAGGAAAGGAGGGGGAGGAGAGATGGTTCAGTGAATAGAGAAGGAAGGGGGTAGAGAGCTGAGGGAAAGAAGACGAGGAGAAAGGAATGGAGGAAGGAGAGTAGGTTAGCAGAAACTGGAGGTCTATGTTAATGCCATTAACTGGAGAATGCCCAGAGGGAAAATCAAGTGTTGTTCCTCCATTTTACAAGTGGTCTTGGTGGGATAGTATGAGGCCATGGACAGGCATGTGAATATGGGAGTGGGATACAGAACTTAAATGGCTGGTCATTGGGAGATCCCTGTCAGTGACACGGACAGAGTGAAGATGCTCAGTGAAGCGTGCTGTCACCACTTGCTCCTACATCTCCCTCACCATGGTTTGGGGCCCCAAACCAGTCTTTCAAGTGAAGCAGCACTTCACCTGTGTATCCACAGGAGGGATTTACTGCATCTGGTTCTCCCTTTGTGGCCTTCTCTACATTGGAGAGACTGGGCATAGAATGGGAGATCGGTTAGCTGAGCACCTTCTGTCAACATCAGAGACAGGGATCTCCCAGTGGCCAATCATTTCAATTCTGCACCCCCATTTCCACTCCAACATATCTGCCCATGGCCTCATGTACTATCCCACCAAGTCCACCTGTAAATTGGAGGAACAACACCTAGGCACTCTCCAGTCAGATTGTATTAACTCCAACTTGTCTGGTTTATGCTAACCTACTCTCCATTCCCCCTCCCTTCCCTTTTCACTTGTCTTCTTTCCCTTAGCTCTCCACCTCATTCCCTCTCTATTCACCGAGCCATCCCTCCTCCTGTTTGCTGCTGTGCCCTCCCTCCCTTATCCACCTCCTGCTTTTAGGACTGTGCTCCTGCCCCCACCCTCTACCTTCTTATTTGGCCTCACCAATGTCTTACACAATTTCACCATGACATCCCAACTCCTGTATTCTATACTTTATGAAGGTCTGAGGTGCTACTTTCAAGAAATAATTTATCTGTATTCCCAGATCCTCCTGTTCTGTCACTCTCAGCAGTTCCCTGCCATTTACCTTGTCCACATTAAATTCTACCTACTATTTTACAGCACATTTTTCCAGCTGATCTCCATCCCACTTCAAGAACCTTCCTCACTGTCCAGTACACCCCCATTGCTTTAGTAATAGCTTCTGCTTTCTGGATGGATTGGAAGAGAGGAATGTCCCATCTCTATTTTTAGAGGATGTTGGCAAATGGCTGGTAACTATAGGCCAGTTAGCTTTACGTCTGCACTCAGAAAATGCTTTAAGAAAGAAATAGACATCTGGAAAGAAATTGCTCCATCAAGATTCAGAAAGGAAGGTCATGCTTGACAAATTTACTGGTTCTTTGAAGATATAATGAGTGCAGTGGAGAAAGGAGAACAGATAGACTTGGATTTCCATAAGGCATTCAATAAGGTGCCTCATAAAAGATTTAACCATAAGATAAGGGTGCAAGGATTAGGGGTAAAGTATTAACATGGATAGAGGGTTAGTTAACCAATAAATGCACAAGGTTGGGATAAATGGGCAAATGTTTTTCAGATGTACAATGGAAAGTGTGCTGTATTGCACTACCAATAAGTAGTAATTCTGTCTGACCCGCTGGAAAAAGAATCTCAGGGTTGTATGTGATGCCAATGTATGTAATCTGAAAATATACCTGAACTCTGAACTTTGAACTTTTCTCTGGCTATCAATCAGTGGTGAGAGCAGGGTTGCAGGGGTTGGTGCTGAGCCTGCCCATGTTCAAGATATATATTAATGATTTGGAAGGTGGGACTGAGTGTCGTACATCTTAAGTTTGTTGATAACACTAAACCGAGTGAGGATGTGATAAGTCTGCAGAGAAACATGTGCGCAAGAAAGGGCTGACACACTGCTCAATAGGTCTACTGATTCCCAGGGCAATGTTAGGCAAATTTTGCACAGTTCCTTTTCACATTGTTTTTTTGATGCATTGGTTAATTTTGCTGATGTTAGAACTCTTAAGCCCAAATATCTGACAAAGGTCCCATGACCATTACATTGGGTAACCTTTGCTCCCAGTGGATGCCGCGTGCCCTGCCACGTTTCTCCAGCATGTTTGTCTGTGATATATATTTTGGGTATAGATGTATGATTTAATGTGTTGGTCCATGAAGTGCTTTTACTCTGCTTTAATTAGGTACTTCTTTTTGTTCTTTTATTCCTCATTGCAGTCCCGAACATTCCTCTCAAGATACTACAAAGACCACAACATTGAACTGTCCAAGCTGTTTTACAGACTGGGTCTGCCATTGCCAGCTTGGCTGAGGGAAGAGCTACAAAAAGTGATGAGATAGTTGTTGTTGGAAAACTGGAAGCAATTTTCCTGTTATCAGTCTCAGCACACAGCATCCAGTACTCCAGTAGTCTGTTCCTCCCAAGCTAGGAGTGTCTGCCAAAAATAAACAACTTTTTACTATACCTCTACAAACAGAAAGTATTCTTTATCTTTCCATATGCTGGCATGTGGTATTGTAAAGCTGACAGTACATGAGGAAATGTGGCTTAACAGCAAATGGCTGAGTTGTATGTTTAACTGATGACGTTAAGTTTGGGCCCCAAACCTGCCCTACTCCACCCTATCTCAAGAATGAGAGTTATTGTAAAGACAGAAAAAATGTAACTCACTTTATCAATGAAACCAGAGCAGTGCTGGCTAACTGTCTGGTATCTGCAGTCAAACAAATGCACTACGTTACTTTTACTGCCATCCATTTTAATTAATACGAAATCATAACTTGGTCATTATAAACGTGCTTTTAAATTGGAGAAATTTCCAATTATTTTGGATTTGGATGTTAATGAGAGTTTAAAAATAATTGCATAATTTGCCGATGGAATGGTGTCCTTCCTCAGAAATGTGCTAACAAATGCTCATTTAAATAACAGAAAGAAGTTCAATGAATCCAAGTTTCACATTTGGTAGGCTTGTTCGTCATTGAAGACATCAATTTTTAAAAAAATTATTCCATGCAAACTAAAATCCCAACAAATCTGTAAAATGACCCAAAAAAAGGGCAGGGTTGCAGGCTCATGCCATTGAAAAGAAAAGAAAAATCATATTCAGTCGTGGGAGAAATATTAACAAGCAAGTAAATACTGAGCATGCAATCAATACGAGGGTTAGAAGGTTGTTCTGAAAGATGGATAATTTTATGGAATGCCAAGTCTCTCCATCTCTCAATCTCTCCTTCCCCCTCTATCTCTCTCTCCCTCCACTCACCTATCTCTCTCCTAGTCTCTCTCTCTCCTACACTCTCTCTATGTCTCCCTCCCCCCTCTCCATCACTCCTTTCCCCTCTCTCTATCTCTCTTTTCTCTCTTGCTTTTTCTCTCCTAATATCCCTCAGTATCTCTCTCCTACTCTCTCTCACACTTTCACGCTCCTAATATCTCACTTCTACCCTCTCTCACTTTCTCTCTGCTAATATCTCTCCTAATATCTACTCTCTCTCTCTCTCTCTCTCCTAGTATCTCTCTCCCAACCTCTCCCTGTCTAATGCACATTCTCATACAGGTAGTCCTGACTTGCTGTTTGTTCATTCATTTTCCCTCCCTGGCATATACTTTAGAGAAGAATTTGAGTCTGAGCTCACGGAAAAGCAAAAAAATGAGAAAAACATCTGCATATGACATTTGTGATTTGCACCAAGGTGTTGGTTTTGGCCTAAGATTCTGATTCATTCTGATTTGCTGAACTTGGAGATTTATGTTAAAATAATTATAATGAAAGTAAATTAATTGGAGATCATTTGTACTTGGTAAAATGGATTGGGCTCATTCATTCAATTGGCATAAAATAAGCAAGGTAACATTGTTTTAAAGTCATCTTTAGTTAACATGAACTGATCTGGCTCAGCAGATAGTCTACTAATCCTGGAGCAGGAAGAATGTGATATCAAATCCTACATTGGAAACCAAGCAGACACCCCTGAGCTATAGAGCACTCTGATGGTGTAATGAGGAAGTGTTGCCCTGTACTGTCTTTTCAAGAGAAGGTCTCCTCTACACTTTCAGATGGACATAAAAGGGCTCAATGCACTGTACAGGAATGGAACTGCATGGTAATTTTGGGAGGTTCATATACACAAGCCCTTTTTTTATTGGGCTGCTGAGCTCTCAATGAACAAGCTGCTGGTACTGGCCATTGGAGTGGAACTCAGGTGCTGCAGCCTCTCATCGAGGGCCAGCAGCAGCTTAAAGCAGCCATTCTCAACTCTTGTTTTTGGCGTTGGCACCCTGAAGTCTCTGTTCAAAGTCTAGGGAACCCCTGCCCTGTAAAACTTTCAAGTGTTGGGTTCTTCTACCGACTACATTTTAAAAATTACAAATGTTTATGTTACGTGAGGTGAAAAGAAAACAAGGCTTTTAGTTCAATGTGCTGTCCCCTGGGTGGGTGGTGGGGGTATGGGGCTGTATGGCCTCCGTTGAGAATGGCTTACTTAAGAGGTAAGTGCAGCTGGGAGAAGCAACATTGCAATAGCTGGAAACATGAGCCATGAACTGGAGCTATAAATGCTTCCAGTTCCAAACATCAAAGCAGCAAAGTACTCCCAAAGATTTATTCAGCCAACCTGCTGCTATTCTCCACAAAGAAAATATTCCCTATTAATCTACCACCATTGTGGACAGTATGTAGGAGTGGGGACTTTCACAAAAGTCACACAGCTATAGAAGTCCTTCTGAAGACTGGAATATTGAAAGAGGAGTTCATCAGTGTCCATCTGGTCATTTCTACACCCTTTAAGCATAACTAGTACAGAAGCAAATTTCACTCTCCTTATCAAGTTCAAGCCCCCTTTGTCTGTAAGGAGTTTGTACATTCTTTCTGTGTCTGCGTGGGTTTTCTCCAGGGGCTCCAGTTTCCTCCCACTGTCCAAATCATACAGGGATGTAGGTTAACAATGTGTAAATTGAGTGGCATAGACTTGTGGGCTGAAGTGGCCAGTTGTAATGTATTTATCATTCCAATTGTACCAGAACAACCCAATGTAATGGCATTCTCCACTCCTCTGAGGAGTACAGCACAAAACATGCACATGAACGTAAAACAACACACAGACAAATGATATATATGTACACACATACAGGTATGTTTTTAAAATAAATATCATTGATAAATAGTAGAGACATGGACAGCTGTTTTAGCAGTCCTTCAGCATTCTCAGTGCCTGTGGGAAGAAGCTGTTCCTCAGCCAGGTGGTTCTGGGACTGACACTCCTGTATCCTTTTTCCCAACAGAAGTAGCTGGAAGATGCCGCCTGTGGGGTGGTAGGAGTCCTCTCTCCCTTGTTACCTTGTTCAAAGTATTGCCCAGTTGTTAACATGGACAAAGACTGTGCTGTTGTCCTTCACGTCGCCCATTTCTCCCCCCCTCCCCACCCCACACTCCGCTCGCATCTCATTTCAACTGACAACATTTCAGTATGGAGTTTTGCATTGATCTGTGATTGGTGTTTCAAAGATGCCATTTGACCAATTTGTGTAGCTTCAGGTTCTCTCTGCAGGTTTATCATGCACATGGACCAAGGTCCTGATACATCATCACCAAGGCCCTTGCAGAAGAACATTCTCCTGAGAAATCCCCAGTGCCTGAACCATACAGTAGGAATGCATCCAAAGGTTCATTTGAACTTCAACCCTATTTATTTGTTACTTAATTTGTAGTTCTACAATACTCATTAATGATACAGTAATAATAAAACACGTACACCATGGTATCACTTTTCTAAAGTTACTCTCTTCCTAATACCAATACTGAAAGCCACAGGAATAATCAACAGCATTCAAAAAAGTTTAAATTGGCATGTCCTTAGCAGTCAGTTCGCCAATCGTGCAACATGCAATCTCAAGCAACCGGAAAGTTTATTTATGCGGCATCCACCAATCCCTATAGGTGCCAGATACCACAATACTGTCTATTGTGAATTCTAGCCACTGAATCTCAATGTTGAAATGTGCTTCTTTGATGTCAGATGTGCACATAATTGATGAATGAGAGATGTCAAGTTATAGTTTGCTGCCCTTAGGAAAAAATGGCTAATTTGATCTTATTCAGTCTCTCAAATTCACTTACAGAATTCAATAAAGAAAAACCATGGAAGTTAATACAATTAAATGCTTTTTAATTTGCGGAAATATGGTCAATAACAGGTTGAGAGATAGAAACTACATTCAAAATGTGGCTGAGACAAAAATTAGCTCGGCTACTAATATTTGCTATTGAAATTTGAAATCCTATTATGTTTGCTTACATTTCCCCCACTTGTTTTGCACTAGGTACGTGTGCAAATTTGATTTTTCTGCAGCATGCTAAATAGTAACAATTTCTTCCTCCCACCACCACTCCCCCAACTCCAGACAAACTTGTCTGCTTGCTTTAGAAAGGAAATACTCAGAGGTAAAGGAGATATAGCAGATCAGTTCCAGATATGTGGGAGTTGACCCATGAGCACAGATTGAGTTGTCTGGGACAGAAATGGTTGCAATTTAGAAGAATGAGAGGGGATCTTATTGAAATGTGTAAAGTTATGAAAGGAATAGATAAGATAGAAGCAGGAACATTGTAGATCAGATGATAACTAGGGGACATAAGGCCATTTCATGTCAGGCCTCTGCCCTGAGGCTGGCTACAGGAGTGGATAGAAAACTAAAAAGTTTCCTTTCAGACAGCAGCCCAAAAAGGCTCCTCCAGCATCCCATTCATATCGAGAGGCACCTCGTAGCGCCCTCTGGAGCTGATGGAGGCGAGGAGACTGGTACCACAGCACCACCTGCCTTAAAAATGCGGCAGAGCAATGGCTGTCTTCCCTACGCATAATCACACAGGCAGCTAGAACTGCTCTGTGGTTCCCAGAACAGTTCCAGCTGTGTGGGGGATTATGGGTAGGGAAGACGCCCATTCCTCTGCCGCGTTTTGAGCTGCAGAGAATGGCCCCAAAGGCCAAAGTGTCTGGGTCTGGCTGTCCCAGCCTGCACTGGCTAACCCCTGATGCTCCCGTTGCACCATGACAGCTCCCGCTGCCCCAATGGCTCCTGCTGCCCCACCAGCTCCCAGTGCCCCAACTGCCCCAATGGTCCCCACTGCCCCGCCATCCCCTGCTGACAGCTCCTGCTGCCTTGCCTGCTCCTGCTGCCCTGATGGTCCCCGCTACCGTGTCAGCCCTCGCTGACAACTTGCACTACCCCAACGGACCCCGCTGACAGTTCCCGTTGTCCTGCTGCCCCTAACTTGGATTGAGCGGTATGATTTGAGAGATGGGTCGTGGACTGATGACATCATCAGCTCACCCCTAAATCGCTACTTAGCACAGCTGTACATTCAGATCGAGTGGTGGAGCACAGCTCTTCGCCGATTGTCCCTCTCCAAGGGGTTGGATTGTGCAGCTCGAGATGGCCTCCGCTTTTGCCCTATCTGAAAGGGCCTATAGCCTCAAGATTCAGGGGAGTAGATTTAAGACAGAGGTGAGGAGGAATTGCTTTAGCCACAGAGTAGTGTATCTGTTGAATTCTGTGCCCAAGGAAGAAGTAGAGCCTCATTAAACATACCTAAGTCACAGACAGACTTTTTTCATAATCGTGGAATTAAGGATTATGGATAAGAAGAAGGTATGTAGAGCTGAGTCCACAGTCAGATCAGCCAGGATCTTGTTGAATGCCAGAGCAGCCTCAACAGGTCAAATGGCCGACTCCTGCTCCTATTCCATATGTCCTTGTGTTATGACTCAATGAGTACCTCCATCACCTGGTCCTTAGATCCAGATTTTAGCATTTACCATCCTTTGGGTCTTCACATTTTGTTCTGCTCCAGTCTGAAATAATAAAATCTCACGATGCTTAAACTTGGCGAAGAAATGTGCCCAATGCATTGTTTAGAAAATTGTTGTGAACAATTGATGCAAAAAATGCTGTCTCCCATTTTAGCATTGGGTCATGTGACTGAACTGTTCCCTTAGCTGCACAATGTTAAAAGATGAATTATGACAGCAGTTTGTCACACCACCCAATCTTTCAAGTCATGGTTCTCAACCAATATTATGTTGCACAGATAAGGTGGACAGTCAGCACCTTTTCCCAAGGTGGGAGTAGCAAACACCAGAGGACATCTGTACAACGTGAAGGGAGGAAGGCTTAGAAGAGACATCAGGGGTAAGTTTTTAACATGGAGAGTAGTGGGTGCTTGGAATGCATTGCCAGGGGTGGTGGAGGAGGCTGAAACAACAGGGGCATTGAAGAGACTCTTAGATGAGCATGTGAATGAAAGGAAAATGGAGGGTTATGAGGTAGGGAGGGGTTTTTTTGGGCAAGTATATATGGGTCAGCACAACACCGTGTGCAAAAGGAACTGTACTGTGTTGTAATGTTCTATCACACCTAAGTTTTTTTTGCACAGTTAAGTAAGGGATCAGGATTTAATAAGGACAGTTTAAAATGCAGATGTATAGCCAAGGAATATTTTTTTCTTGCTCTTTTCAAGTCACCAATTTTAAGCATTTGCAATTAGATTTTAACATTAAAAACATGGGCCAGAAGTTCCCCATATTTGTCCCTTTTACATGTGGGAAATAATGCATGCTCACAGTTTGTCTGGTGTGGACTCATCATTAAGTGGTGTCTCTCTCCTAAGTAGTGTGTCCCTGTGTTTTAATGGTTCCATCACACAGTCATGTCATGGTAGTGGGGCAAGGTGTTAGAGCTGACGTCTTGCATTGAAACCATGAAAGAACTTAAGGCAGATGGATAAACCAGACCTCCTCGTTTAGCCAGTAGAAGATTTGCCTAAATCTTTGAGGATGCCTGGAATTCTTGGCCATTCTGAAACTTTTACAAACCATCAAGACAATATTAATTGTCTGGAAAGAATGGCCAGCAAATTTGGGGATTCCATGTTCATGTGAGAATCCTACATTTGGTTGTATTTAAATCGAACAAGGCCTGTGGATTTATGTAGAGCTTGAGACATTTTTCAACAAGAACTGGGGCAATAAGAGCTTATCATTGATCTTGTTTGAACAGTTCTCCAGTCCTCAAGCTCTACTCCAATCCCTACAGATATATTTGCAGCTTAATAATGGTCATGAAGTATTATCATTCCTTGTCACCTTCCTAATATGCATCAGCTGTGGTACGTTTCACCTGCTAAATATATTTGTCAAACATGCTGTTGATAAGTTTCCAATCCTACAATGGACAAGTTTACCTTGCCAATGGCAAGGTCCACTGAATCCAAGTTTTGGAAATGCCACAGAGTGGGACAACCCTGGTCATATTGATTAATGCTTAAAAAAATGATCAGTCATGAACGGTACGGCTAGTGTAGCGGTTACAGTAATGCTACCTATCTCAGTGCCAATGACCCAGATTTGAATCCAGCGCTGTCTATACAGAGTTTGTACATTCTCCCCATGTCTGCATAAAATCTTCTGGGTGCTCTGGATTTCTCCCACCATCCAAAATGAACGGCGTTGCAGGTTAGTTGAGTTAAATGGCCAAAATCAGCTTCTACTGATTTTATGTGTACATAAAATGGAAACTTTTTTTTAATTAAAAATTCTATTTACATTGCCAATATAAGTTATACAATTTAATTTATTGCCTCATTCACAGTGAATGAAATAAAGGTGGAAAATGTATTAGTTTCACGGTTTTATTTGGTTGATGGGTAGAAGGTAAAGGTTCCATTATTGTCAGGTAATAATACATTTAGAATGTAACATACATGAAATTCTTTAACTTTGTCCACTGTAAAGCAGACAGAGAGTTGCCACTTTGTCCAACTCCCCTCACAGAAACCTACAGCACCTGGTGTCCATAGGGGTCTTCCCTCCAAGTACTGAGCAGGGCTGAGCCTGCTTAGCTTCCAAGATCAGACAACCTCAGGCATATTCAGACTGTTAGGCTTCTACACTTCCTTAAAAATACCATTTAATTTAGCAATGGAAAACACACAATGATAATTTTTGGAAATACTTATAAAGATTGTTGAAATGTTACTGGGTGACGGCCTTGTGGTAGCTTACATTTACATAGAGTCATTGATATAAATTAAATTTACAGCCATTCTCAACCTCTTTTTAGCTATGGCCCCCTCAGGACTTTGCTCAATGTTTAGCTGTGAAGCAGTCAGGTTTCATCTGTACTTCTCTACTACCAACTGCATAAAAATCCATTAAAATATTTTATAATCTCAGTCTTAAATGTACTGTGGCCCTGGGGTGTGAGAAGGGAGGGGAGGGAAAGTCATATGGCCCTCATTAAGAATACCTGGTATAAAGCTCATTTAGGGTCATATTAAGGCAGCCACTGTCACAGTGAAGAAGAGATGATTGCTGTGAGAACGGTAAGTCCAACTTTGGTTTAATTTAATACGGCAGGTTGAAATGTATTTGCTTGTTTTTAAGTGCTTTTATGGTGTTTCAAGTTGTTTTAAAAGTTTAATCATTTAGATTTAATGTCGGTGACATTTTATTCCTGAATCTATTTGAAACTTTGCAAATCTTAAAGACAAGCATTAAATTTGAATGATAGCTTTAATGGCTGGTAAACCAAGGGACAGGGCCTCACAAGCTGTTGAGAGCTTTCGGGTAATGTTGTCAGACTCTTCGGCTGGGAGAGGCCCTGCATTGTATTGTGCTGGGCCATATCAGTAGGCTGGGCCAAGGGGAGAAAGACAGTGACCTCAGGGTAATTGGAAAATCTGCCCTGGCCTAAGCAGATGTTAATGGAGCTACCAAGAATCCAATGGCTAATTTCAAGATCACAACACATATTGGAGAGGACAAAGAACAAAATGTTCTTTCACCATTCCTAATGTTTTGTTGAAAATGCCCCAGACTAGGAAATGAATGGTGTACAATTTCTCTCTCTTCCTCTGTCTTTCTCTCACACACTCTCCTCTCTCATTCTCTCTTTCCCTCCCCCTCTTTCTTTCCTTCCCCTCATTCTTCCTCTGCCTCCTCTCATTCTCTCTCTCCTCTGTCTCTCCCTCCCTCCTCTCTCTTTTTCTCATTCTCTCTCACTCTCCTCTTACATTCTCTCTCTCCTCTCTATCTCTCCCTATCTTTCCTTTCTCCTCTCTCTCTCTCTCTCTCTCTCCATCCCTTCCCTTCTCTTTGTATAATTCAATTAGATTATTTATTTTAGCACACCATGAGTAAAAATGGGTGTGAATAGACTCAATTGTGATTTTTACTCTGGAAGTTAAGCCAGAAACTTCTGATGTGGGGCTCACATGCATGAAATCAATGCATTCCTCGTGCAGTGCTCCTTTCAGCGCATGCAGACACAATGCCACATTGAGATATCTCCAAGGTTCTTGGAGTCAAGATTTGGGGGACTACATTTGGGATGGAGATGAGGAAGTATTGCTTTTTTCCCAGAGAGTAGTGAATCTGTGGAATTCTCTACTGAGGGAACCAGTAGAGGCTGCCCCAATAAAGGTACAGTTTGATAGATCTTTGCATGGTGTAGAAACTAAGGGTTATGGGGAAAGAGGCAGGTAGTTGGAGCCGTGTCCATGGTCAGTTCAGCCAAAGCCTGATTCAATGGTGGAGCAGTCTCAATGGGCCAGATGGCCTAATCCTGTTCCTATTTCTTATGTATGTTGCATCCCATTACTCACTTTGTTATCTTCAGACTCCACCTCTTCATTAGCATTAACATCCTTTTCTCCAGTTTCTACTATACCACTCCCCATTTGTCCTCACTTTCCTATCCCTCTGTATCCTTTCCTCCAGCTGTCCAACCACTTTCTTCTGTATTCACAGAGCTATACCCTTCCCCCGTCTTCTCGTGCCTTCCCTCCCTTATCCACCCATTACCTCCTGCCTGTGGAAATGTGCTTCTCCCCCAGCACCCCCACACTGCCACCATCATTTAGCCTCTTGTCTGCATTTTTTTCCCTCATACCTTGATGAAAGGATCAAGCCCAAATCATGGGTTATTTATCTTCACTGTTTGACCTGCTGAGTTTCTCCAGCATTTTCACAAGATACAAGAGCAGAAGTAGGCCAATCAGTCCATCGGGTCTGCTCTGCATTTAATCATGAGCTGATCCCTATCACTCAACCCCACTCACTGGCCTTCTTCCCATAACCCTTGATGCCCCGACTAATCAAATACCTGTCAATTTCTGTCTTAAATACACCAAATTATCTCACTTCCACTGCCACCTCTGGCAACAAGTTCCACAGACTCAAGGCGCTCTGGTAAAGAAATTTGTATTTACTCCGCCTCTTCATTCATCAATGTTACCCTCTTAATCACTTCCAAACTTCCGATCGCTCAACAACTTGGTCATTAAGTCTTTCAATTTAATGATGAGGATTACGATCTCCATACATTTCCACAAGGGCCACTCTCAGCCACCAACATCCCTCCTCCAACACTGCCCGGTCTAACCCACCATCCCACCTCACAGGTCCCCATTCTTTCACTGCCAGTCCTCTCTTCCCCTGGCCACAGAACTACATTCTCTCATACATTCCTCAGTTTGTGAAGGAAAGCGTGGTGCGCTGTTAGACAGAATCAGACACACACAAGGTAAAGACTGAACAACAGGCTTTAATCCACAAAGACCTTCACAGAGCCAGGCTGGCTGTGGCTGCAGCAACTCAGTGTGAGGCCTCGGGAGGCTGGCACAGGCTTATATCCCAGAGAGTGATTGACACCCAACCGGGTGGGGCTTGATCCATTCAGGCCGGCTGATTGACAGCCGGCCAGGTGTTGTCCTGTCCCCTTACACTCCTGCAGGTACAGAGGCTGCGGTACACTCCTGCAGGTACAGAGGCTGCGGTACACTCCTGCAGGTACAGAGGCTGCGGTACACTCCTGCAGGTACAGAGGCTGCGGTACACTCCTGCAGGTACAGAGGCTGCCCCCTGAAATAGGATGGCGGTGTTACCACCACAGAAAGCATGCAAATTCTATTCAGTATCAGGAGGTGGCAGCTTGGCTTAGTTTCTTGAGTCTTTCATTTAGATCAGCCATTCCTAATGGGGGCCCAAGGACCCCCTAGGGCCACAGCACATTAAAGTAAGAGACTTGTTTTCTTTTTACTTCACATAACAAAAATACTTTTTTATATTTTATATGTGGTCAGTAGGAAGGAAATATGGAAGAAACCAAAACTTGACTGCTTCACAGAAAAGTGAGCAGAGTCATTGAGGGCCATAGCTGGAAAAAAAAAGGTTGAGGATGGCTGATTTAGATCATCGCTGATTTCTACTCCAACATTGCTTCATTTACCTTAATCATTACCTGAGAAAGTTCTAGTGATCACAGACAAAGGACCAGAACCAGGCCACTAGGCCCATCGAGTCTGTTCCATAAATCTACACTAAGCTACTCTACACTAGTTCTCATTTTTGGCCTTTCCCCCATAATCCCTTGATGCCCTCACTAATGAGATATTTGTCATTCTTTTTAAAATACTCCCGGCGATCTGGCTTCCACTGCTGTATGCCGCAGTGAGTTCCACACATCCACGACCCTCTGGCTAAAGAAGTTCTTCCTGATCTCTTTTATATGGATAACCTCTCATTTTCAGACTATGAATAGTATTCTGCCTGTTTAATATTTCCACTGGTAGACGAGGCTTGTATTATACGTTATCTTTTCTAATGGAATACAAGACCTCCTTTCTGAATGCCACCATTGAATACTCGTCATTTTCTAGCCCCAGCTAAAGCCAATCTCAAATAGCAATTTGAGACTCATCTAATTTTAATTCTAAACTCAATTTCTTCATATAACCCAATAAAAATACCTTAGGATCAAGTGATTTTTGTCTTAATCGTTTGATTGACGATTTGCAGCTATTGGGAGGAAGTGAGGTACAGGTACACTTGAAAATTACATCATGATCCCACCCCACCCACCCCCCCAAAGGGTCTATCATTAGCTTGTTATCGTTTCCGCTCTTGGATTTCTCTCACTCCGGCTTCATGTATTAACTGTTTAGACATGTTTCAATTAGATGAATTTGTGTTCGTTCTTCTCCATGACCAACCTTTCTTTCCTGGGACAAAATGCTACAGGTACTAGAATTCTAAAATATAACAAAAGAAGAATGCTATGTGCAATGTACTACCAAAACTAGGCTGAGGGAACGATAGGCTTTAATATAAAGAAAAACCTTGCTGGCCTGGATCCAGGTATGGGAAAAGAGCGAAGGGAAAGGTGGCTTGACTTTTATGGCCGAAGACCACGGGGGAGGAGTCATAGGGTGTGAGTCATCAGTGGGCAGGCCAGCTCCATATATACAGTAGCCAACAATAACTATATACAATGGAGGAAACATCACCACACTGTGAATACTCAGAAGAACATGTGGCAGGTGTTTGCATTTCTGTTAACACATTCTTTCTGCTCTTATCAAGGCCTGGACCACTGAAGCATCTCCACCAACACTAAATGTTAATGGGGAAATTAAATTCAAGATTCTTTTATTGTCATGTAATAAAACAGAAAATGTAATATTACACAAAATTTCCTTTAGTTTGCTTGTAAGGCAGACAGTTGCCATTAGTATTGCCTGACACCCCTTACAGTAAGAGAAAGAGAAGCAAAAGAGTCACTGAGAGCCCATGGATTCGCCTCCAGTGCTCCCATAGCCTCTGCAGCTGCACAGGCTCCTGTTCGACCTGCTGCCAACACAAGCGCCAGATCCGAACCTCAGATACAATCAGGAAGCCTTCAGCTCCCGAGGCCCTTCAGGACCCCTCATCTTTTTGTTACAGCCTCTCCTTTCATGACCAAAATCCCAAGGGGATCGAGCTCCCTTCTCTTGATAATGGCACTGTTCAACAGAGTAGAGTCAGGAAAATGAGATAAATCAGGAAGTTTTCAAGCCTGAAGGCTTCAGGAAGAAAGAGGGATAGAGGTGGTGTGGACCACAATATTTTTGTGTTGGTAAATTCTAAAAGATTCCAAATTTGACGCTTACCACTACGTCATGTGTCTGATCTGCACGTCTTGGCCAAACACATTTATTAACCCCAATAGTTCAGCGGCACAGTTTGCTGGTATGGCAGGGCATATTGATGGAATAATGAAGCACTGCACAGGCAGTCAACAACAAAGGCAGGTGCGGGAGGGTAGGAACTAAGCAATAACTGCCTGTGGTGAGAAAGTGGGTTCACTCTGTTTGCACATTGAACTCTAAAAGCAGGACATAGCAGCCGAGTCCATGTGCTGAAGTTGTAAATCTTTCTGAACATTGCCAACCCAATTGTTTTGCATAAGTAATTTGCTGTGGGACAATAGATTCGATTTTTGTCTTCAGTTGCCAATACAAACACTTGTTTACGACAGTTCTATCATTTCTCACAGATGTTAGATTTATATTTTCAAGCCTTTATAACCCAGCATTTTCTAATCTGAAGAGAATAATTACAAATGAATTGGTATTTTGTTCAACTTTCAATGGTTTGTTTTGTTTGATTCTGCTGCAGTCTATCGCTAAAATTAAAACCTCTGGCACAAAATTATTAAACTTTATATTGAACAGGTCAGTTAATTCCATTATAACTATTTCCTGAATCTACACTTTGTGTTTTTGTTTGGTTTAAATGTTCTAGCTTTGAGCTATGTCATCAATGCCCTTTCAAGGCAGTAGATATTCTGGCATATTGTCTGATGTACACAAATGTACTGTATATAAAATTGTGTATTTGCAGTCATGTCTGTGTGCTGGAGAAGTTGGGATCAAATTAAAATGTACTGTTAAGACATCAGTATAGCACAAATCGGTGTGTATTACATTAGACCATCTGGAAGTCAATTCTGGTAATCTATTGGTTTGTGTACGACAGTTTAATAACCCGTATCTAGTTTGATAAACAGCCTGTGTAAAATAAATAAACAACTGTTTAATTTGATTCATTGTTTCCTTATTTATCTGCAAGCACTTTGAAAGATATTACATTGATAGTTCTTTGTGGGAAAAAAAAGTGGATTGAATTCACATTGTATTATTTGCTTGACTGATATTGCAAACAGCAGCTCTCCTTTAATCACCCAGTGAATTGATTTGGTGGCATCCCGAGCAATACCGAACTTCCATCACTAATGTGTGTGCCCCTGATACAGTGAAGAAAAAAATAAACTCCTGGTCCCCGCAGATGATAACTGCATTTATTGGGCATTGAATAAGAATCCATGTGCATTTGAAGAGCCTGATGGCATTTTCCATGCAGTGTTTCATTTTTGGTTCAAGTACCGAGCACAGATGGTAAAGCCCATAAACAGCAAAGAGAAAAATGTGTCAAAGAAGACTTCAAACAAAACCGGTTCTCATAATCTGGCACACGAGGGTAGAAATGTTTGATGGAGTGGTGCAGATGAGGTGAATGCTGATTAGAGGGAAACCATCTCAAGAATATCTAGGCATGTTTTTAATTTTTTTATTGAAATTTTGATTTTTGATTTTTACTGTTTCAACAAAACATAAACAAATCAACTTGATGAATGTCTACTCTGTCATTCTTTCCAATATTGTACTCTAATCTTTCCTGTATAGTCTCTTTAGTTTTTCTTTCTTCAGCTAATAAAATTTCTTACTTTACTTCTAATTAACGGGAGCTCCCGAAAAACCCTCCTACTCCCTTCCTTGCATGACATCACTCCTCATGTTTTTAAATATTAGCTCAGAATTTGCTCATAAAATGATTAGGAGTTAAATGAATGCAACTTTAAGGCACATATAATATTGAATGATTGAAGATGGAAGAGAAACTAGCACATTATAGCATAGAAGCAGGCTCTTCACCCCATCTAGTCAGTGTCAAACTATTATTTTCCCTAGTTCCATTGTCCTGTGTCTGGTCCATGACCTTCTATATCCCTCCAATCCACATACCTATCCAATTTTCTCATATATGTCAAAATCAAATCCACATCCACCACTTCTGCTCTATCACTACCATCTGAGTGAGTATGTACTCCCAAATGTTCTCCTTAAACATTTTACCTTTCATGCTAAATCCATTTCCTCTAGTTCTTGTCTCAAAAGCCTGCTTGCGTTTGGGTGTGCCAATATGAGGTACTGTAGCACTCGGGCCCTAATGTCCAAATGGGGCAATAGTTTTTTACCCTAAGCCATCATGCTCCTTCATCATTTTGTGTACCTGTATCAAAGTACTGCTCATTCTCTGACATTTTAGGACATAAAGACCCAAAACTTTCCCTATAAGTCAACTCCTCAAGTATTGGCAACTAACTTGTTAATTTTCTTTGAACTCTTTCAATATTAATGAGATCTTGCATGTAGGTAGGTGACCAAAACCGCACAGAATACTGCAAAGTTATAAATTCGGCAAAACCTCCCATCTCCTGTACTCAGTACTTTGATTTATGAAGCTCAATATGCCATAAGATCTCTTTACAACCCTGTCTATCTGTGATGCCACTTTCAAGGAATCTCTATTCTCAGATCCTTCTGTTCTGCTGCACTCTACACTTATACCATGTAAGACCATTCTACTTTGTCCTCTCAAAGTCCAACATTTCACACATGTCCATATTAAATTCTGGAGTTGCAGAGCAGATGAATGTTGCAATTTTGTTAACTGATAGTTGGTGGAAGCTATTGGGATTCATGAAGATTACATCTACAGTAGGAGTGTGCAGATTGAGGAATGTCAGCTCAGATTTAATGAAATGGAGCCTGATGTACAGATACTGTGATGCATCATGAAGGGGAGAGTTATGTGATAGGTTCTTGTAGGACGCAATCATATTCTTTTGATTAAGTACCATAAATTTGCTGGATCAAATTTTAATTATCAAAGATATTTTAAAGGTAGAGCTGTAGGACTCTTAGCCATAAATAGAAATGAGAGGAGTGGTTATAAAATGACCAAGGCTAGTGTGAGAAACAGAAGTACCTTCACAGAATTTGCTCGAGACAAAAATTGAGAACAAAGAACTTTTATTATACTATTACAACATTGCAAAGTTGGGTGCTTCCCCTTACCCTGGGAATACACACAGATACTGAGGCTGACCCAACTTTTATACATTTCATTTCAGTACAGAGATACCTTCCCCCTAACATTCTTCTGCCTCCTGGATTGGTTTAGCATTAGGTAATTCTGCCCACGTGGATTCTAACTTCTTATCAGTTTATGTGCCTTCCTGCAAACTTGTTAGCCAGGAAATATCATGTCTTTGTTCTTTACTCATTAATCAATCCCCAAGACTTGCTAAAGCTCTCTACTTGCTATCCTGTTTTGAAGATCCTTATTTTATTATACTTTTATAACCCTTCCTCCCATTCCAGCATCCCTTCACCCTGATTTAACCCATAATACTTCATTTCTAATGAGCACTTGCTTGACTCCTCACATTCCAGTATCCCTTACACTAGGAATTAAATAATCCTGTACCCAACACACAAATGACTTTGCGAAGAAAGCATATTAGGTCCTCTTGTTCTTCAGGAGTTTGCAGTGGTTCGGTATGACACTGGTAACCTTGGCAAATTTCTACAGATGTGGAGTGGAAAGTGTGCTGACCGGCTGCATCATGGCTTGGTATGGGTGTGCCAATATGAGGTACTGTAGCACTCGGGCCCTAATGTCCAAATGGGGCAATAGTTTTTTACCCTAAGCCATCATGCTCCTGAATTCCCAGAACATATGTGGATAGTGTACAGTGGACATTTACTGTATACATCTTAATTATTTTAATATGTTTACCTTCTAACATATTTATGTAAATATGCTCCGTGGACCTGGAGAAACACTATCTTGTCCTTATTATGTGAGCATGGTATAAATGATATTAAAGGTGATTTAACTTGACTTGCCTTGATGATATATTTCCTGTAGTTAGGTGACCGAAACTGCACACAATACTCCAAATCTGGCCTCACCAAAGTCTTAATGCACCTTTACCATAATATCCCAATCTTTATACTCAATACTTTGACTTATGAAGGTCAATATGCCAAAAGCTCTCTTTACAACCCTATCCAGCTTTTAGAGAATTATGTATCTGCATTCCCAGATCCCTCTGTTCTACCACACTCCTTAGGTCTCTACCATTTGCCATATATATCCTTTCTTGGTTCGTCCTTCCAAAATGTAACACCTCACACTTGTCTGCATTAAATTCCATTTGCCATTTTTCAGCCTATTTTTTTCAGCTGGTCCAAATCCTTCTGCAAACTTTGAAAACCTTCTTCGCTCTCCACAAATCTTAGGCTCATCTGCGAACTTGCTGACCCAATTTACCACATTATCATCCAGATCATTGATATAGATGACAAACAACAATAGTCCCAGCACCAATCCCTAAGGCACACCACTGGTCACAGGCATCCAATCTGAGAAGCCATCATCCACCACTACTCTCTGGCCTCTTCCATCCAGCCATTGTTGAATCCAGTTCACGAGTTCACCTTGAATGCCTAGTATCTGAACTTTCCTGATTAAACCTCCCATATGGCCTTACTAAAGTCCAAGTAGACAACATCCACAGGCTTTCCTTTGTCAAATTTCCTGGTAACCCCCTCGAAAATCTCTAACATTGGTTAAACACGATCTACCATGCACAAAGCCATGTTGACTGTGGTGGAACACGGGAATGCAGGTGGGGACCTCACTGGACTGCTCAGGTTGGCCCGCCTTCAACCTGATATCTCCTCCCCATAGTTTTCCAATAAAGGCTGAGAGCCCTAGTCTCCTCCCTCAATTCCAGCCTCGGATTTGGGCCAGAAACATGTAGTGATGTGCTGGATGTTTCAGGACAATAAAGCCTTTGACCACATGTTTCATGTCCGCTTGTGGTTATTAATCATGCTACATTGACTATCCCTAATAGTCCCTGGCTATCCAAATAACTGTATATCCGATCTCAAATAATTTACCTACTACTGATGTCAGGCTCACAGCCCTATAATTTCCAGGGTTACTTTTGGAGCCTTTTTTAAAAAACTGAACAACATGAGCTCCCCTCTAGTCCTCCAACACCACATCCATGGATGAAGACATTTTAAATATTTCTGTCAGAGCACCTACAATTTCTACACGAGGCCACCCTTGAGGTCCAAGAGAATATCTTGTCAGACCCAAGGGATTTATCTACCCTTATTTGATTTAAGGCAGCAGGCACTATCTCCTCTTTAATCTGCATGGGTTCCATGACCTCAGTGCTGGGTTTTTCTCAATTCTCACGACTCTGTGCCCACATCCTGATTGAATACTGATGAAAAGAAACATTTAAGATCTCCCCCATCTCTTTTGGCTCCATTCAAAGCCAATCACTCTGACCTTCAAGGGGACCAATTTTGTCCCTTACATCCTTTGGTTCTTTATATACCTGGAGAAACCCTTTGGATTTTCTTTCACATTGTCTCCCAATCTCTTCTTCTAGCCTTCTTGATTTCCTTCTTGAGGTTTTCCTTGCACTTTTTATACTTCTCAAGGACCTCATTTGCTCCATATTGCCCTATACCTGTTGTACACCTCTCTCTTTTCTTCTGAAGATATTCCTATGCCTGCTAACCTTGCCTTTAATCTTGACAATTGGTCTTAACTCACAATTGACCTTTCTCCAATTTAGATTCTGAACCTGAGACCCAGACCTATCTTTCTCCATAATTAACTTGAAACTAATGGCATTATCACTGCACCCAAAATGTTTCCCTACGCATTCTTCTGTCATCTGTCCTGTCTCATTCCCTAATAGGAGATCCAGTATTGCACTCTCTCTCTCTGGTTGGTACCTCTATATATTGATTTAGAGAATTTTCCTAAACACATTTCACAAACTCCAAGCCATCCAAACCTTTTACAATATGGGAGTCCCAGTCAATATATGAAAAATTAAAATCTCCTACTATCACAACCTAATGTTTTATGCAGGTGTCTGCTATCTCTCTACAGATTTACTTCTCCAATTCTTGCTGACTATTGGGCAATCTATAGTACAACCCCATGAGTGTGGTTATACCTTTCCCATTCCTCAGCTCCACCCATATAGCCTCAGTAGATGAGACGTCTGGTCTGTCCTGCCTGAACACAGCTGTAATAATTTCCCTGACAAGCAATGCCACTCTTCCCCCTTTCATCCCCCCATTCTATTCCATATAGAGCAACAGAAGACCAGAACATTGAGCTGTCAATCCTGCCCTCCTCCAAACAACTTTCACTAATGGATCTTGTTTAAACCCACCCCCCACCCCCCCGGAGCAGCACTTGCAAACCTTAGGATATTAGTCCCCCTCCAGTTCAGATGCAAACAATTCCATCAGAAGAGGTGTTAACTTTCCTGGAAGAGCATCCAATGATCCAGAAACCTGAAGCCCTCCCTCCTGCGTCATGTCTTTACCCATGTGTTAAACTGCATTATCCTCCTATTTTCTGAGATCTCAATGCTGGAGGTTTTGATCTTCAACTTTGTGCCTAACTCCCTGAACTCACCTTGCATGACCTCCTCACATCCTTGGTCCCTACATGGACCATGACATCTGGCTGCTCAGCCTCCCTCCTGAGAATACTGTGAACTCGATCTGAGATAACACTGGCAGCAGGGAGGCAACATACCACCCAGGATACTTGATCCCTTCCACAGAACCTTAAGCAAATGTTTAGCACAGGGGTGGGCAACCTTTCTTTTAAAAGTCACATTCCACCCTAAGCATTCCCTATGCCATCAGTGGGATTGCTTAAGGTGGTGTGTGGGTGGGAAGGGAAGGATGAGAATCATTGCTCAAGACCCAATTATTACTGAAATATTTTGCTTGAGAAAAATTGTCATTGTGTAGCAGCTACTACAGTAGATGCTACTAAATAAAGGCAAACACACACAAAGGTAGTCAACTCAAGATTGGGCATACACAGACCTTTTATTCCCTGTCTGTTAATGAGCTCGTTAGTAAACAGCTGCTGGTCCACATGACCAACAGGTTAAAGCTATGAGTCATTAGTGCCCCACGTCTTTAGGCAGGGACATCATCTGATCCACTCTGTACTTTGGTGCCCAGCACTGCTAGGCCGTGACGTGTCAGGTAAATCTGTGAACTGACGGTGGAGGTTCACAATACAGCACTTTGCGCCCACTATAATTGGCCCATTGCCTTTTGATATTATGAAACTATACACAGAACAGATCAATTAGGTATGCTTAAAACAGTGTCTTGCAAACTTTTTCTTTCCACCCACATACCACCTTAAGCAATCCCTTACTAATCACAGAGCACTTATGGCTTAGGGATTACTTAAATTGGAATGTGAGTTTAAAAAAAAATGTTTCCCACCCCTCATTTGTTATCCAAGGACAGGAAGCAGAGTGCATTGTGACTTTGTTGAGGTTAGAACAAGAAGTTACCTCATTGAAGCATTCAAAGCATTGTCAGCGTAAGTGCAGAGCTGATGTTCCCTCACCTGCAAAATCTTAATCCGATAGTCACAGTTTGAAACTAAGGACATTGGCAAGAAAAAAAAATCTTCACACAAAGGTTGATAAATATTTAGAATTTACATTCTAAAAGAGCAGCAGAGGCTGCATTACTTAGAACATTGAAACACAGAGAATGAAAGGTTTTTGGAAATTATGGAAAAAAAAGGGATAGGGGTTTAAATTGATTCTGCAGAGATGAGGGGTGGAATGCTTGCGCCAGCTTCTCTTTATTTTCTTGTGAGTTTTTTTTGCACTACTGTCTGTAAGAATTTTGTACGTTCTCCCCATGCCTGTGTGGATTTTCTTTGGGGGCTCCAGTTTCCTCCCACCCTTCAAAATATACCAGGGGTGTAGGTTAATGGGGTGCAAATTGGGCGGCATGGGCTTGTGGGCTAAAATGGCCTGTTACTGTGCTGTATGTCTAAATTTAATAAAATTAAACTTAGAAAAGCAGAATCCTGCCATCAATCTGCTCCCAAATATCAGAAGGTTATTTGATCAGTCAAATTAACCTCGCTGCAGGAACTTATGGTGGACAGTTAATAATGCAGAAATCATTTGAAAACTTCATATCACCACTGAGACTCAATCCCAACATCCCAGAGAATTTAATCTTGCTTCTGAAATGTTCAGATTGACTTAGCAATCAGGACATCAGAAAGACCTGACATATGGCAGAAAAAATTGTCATGGGAAAGGAAAGCAACTCTAAGAGAGGTCTTTGCAGAAGTACTGGCGCAGACTTCTTCACCATGAAGGGAGATGGAACACGTGTCCCTTGGAAAGAGAAATGGCAAAAACAGGAGGACAATTTACAGGAAGTAAAGCAATCTGAGACTTTATTTTCATAATGAGTATAATTACAGGTGCACAGAAATTCTCATTTGCATCAAATATCCTACAATCAAGGAGATCGGAGCCCTTGATGGTGGCGCCTGTGCTCAGCAGCAGCTATGAGAGGATACAGACTCCAGGAGATCAGTGGAGCAGTGCAGGGCACTAGAATTGGGCAGAACATCCCCCACTGAAAAGCAGAAACTGAGAAGATGACCCTATAGGACTGTGACCACGACAGCAGCTCAGCTAGGGGCTCTACAGCTGAAGGACCCACTCAGGCTGTGGGCTCCAGGTGACTTGCAATACGGGGACCAACACTGGCTGTAGACTACTGGAGAATGGCTAATGGAAACCAGGTTTCAGGACAAGGATTCAAGAGTGTGCTGAGGGCAAGAAGGTTTCCCGAAGGACCTCGGGTGGTTAAGCCTTCCTGATTGTGTCAGAGGTTTGGTTATGAAACTCAGGGTGCCAATGGAGTGAACAGAAGCGACTCATCTTGCTTCTCCTTCTCTAGTAATGTAAGGGGCACCAGGCGGCACTAATGGCAACTCTTGGTCTGCCTTACAGCAGGCAAAAGGCAATTTTGTGTAATATTACATGTCCTATACTATTACATGACAATAGAAGACCGACAACAATAGTAAAAAACAATAAATTAAATAACTGTAATGGACCAGGAGACAAAAAAAAATAAACATAAAAGATAGATAATTACAGTTGCAATTAGTGATATTTCAATCCTGCAAACCGATCTTTTGGCGGACCCAGAGTAGTTATTGTTTTGAAGTGATGTTGAATCATGTGCTATGAGATTATCTCGAGACCTATGAGTGGATGAATGTCCAATCTGAAGTTAAAATACAATGCCCTCCATAATGTTTAGGACAAAGACATTTTCTTTCCTTTCTTTGTCCCTGTGCTCTGCAGTTTTAAATTTGTAGTCAAACAATTCATATGTGAATAAAGTGCATATTCCAAATTTTATTAAAGGTTATTTATATGCATTATGGATTGACCATGCAGAAATTACCCCACTTTTTGTAGAGCACCCCCATTTCATGGCAAGGAAACATAGTGGGTAAAGCTAGACAGAATACAACCAACTGGAATGGAAGGGAACCTACTACACAACAAAAATCATATAATGGAGGTTTACCCAACACTGAGATGAGCAATACAAGGGGCAACAGTTATTTCAGTACAGGAGTTGGGATGTTATAGTGAGGTTGTATAAGACATCGATGAGGCCAAATTTGGAGTATTGTGTGCAATTCTGGTCACCAAACTTCAGGAAGGATGTCAGTAAAATTGAGATAGTGTAGAGAAGATTTTACTAGGATGTTGCCGGGTCTTCAGGAGTTTAGTTGCAGGGAAAAATTAAACAGGTTAGGACTTTATTCCTTAGAGCATAGAAAAATGAGGGAGATTTGATAGGGGTGTACAAAATGATGAAAGGTACAGACAAAGTAAATGCAAGTAGGCTCTTTCCACTTAAATTATGAGAGATAAATACATGTCTGGGATGAAAGGGGAAAGGTTTTGGGGAATTTCTTCACTCAGAGAGCGGTGAAAGTGTGGAACCAGTTGCCATCTGATGTGGTAAATGTGGGCTCACTCTTAAGTTTAAAAAAAAACAGGATAAATACATGGATGGGAGAGGTCTGGAGGGTTATGGAATGGGTGCTGGTCAGTGGGACTAGCAGTATGATATTTTTGCCACAGAGTAGAAGGGCCAAATGGCCTGTTTTCTGTGCTGTAGTGTTCCAGGGGGTTCTATTACTATCTACAGCACCAGTAAAAACAGAAAAGTTATTTCATACAATTATCAATAATCAAAACATTGAATTAGCCCAAAGCTTTTCTATCATGTGTGCAGAGTCACTTAACAGTAACTAATTAGATGCCATATTGATAAATAATTTCAAATTAAAAATGCACTCTGGCCAGACTCTGATATAATAGGAAATGCTATCTGATAATAATGCTTGATTATGTGAACCTTGGATGGAAGGAATTGGTTGAAATAATGGAGGAAAGTATGGTAAAATGCACCTAGTGTTAAAATGCCAAACTTGGTTTGACCAGGACACCACTGACATGTTTACAATTTCATACAAGCGCATTGAGCAGATGCCAGTTCAATCAATTATTTCAGGGCACTGGCATGTATGGTGCCCTGTCCGTCTCTTACTAGTAGGTCACCTTGGACCACCCAGTCTCTGGATTTCTTCCTGCAGCAATTGCCTGTCAGTCCTGGGCCAGCACTGTATTGTCATTGTCTTAAATAGGTGAGGTGGAATCCCAGAGCTATACGCTGGCTAAAGGCCTGCAAATTGCACAATGTCTGAACTAGTAAACCCCACATCCTCCTCTTCTGCCAGGACCTCAGATCAAACTGCTGATACCATTTCTGCAGGTGAGTCCATGTGCAATATAGTTTCTGGGCCATTCCATTTTGAATCATAATATAACCATATAACAATTACAGCACGGAAACAGGTCATTTTGGTCCTTCTAGCCTGCAACGAACTCTCCTTTAGTCCCATCTACCTGCACCCTGCCCATAACCCTCCATTCCCCTCCCATCCAATAATCCATTTTTCTGAGCAGTGCAAAGAATAAACAAATAAGAGAGTTAATCCCTAATAAGCCGCGTGGAAAAAAAAATCTTCCTCGAACATGTTAGCACCAGGATATCATAAATCTATAATTTGACAGTAAACTACGTATGATAAAAGTGACCAATTAGTCAAGCCTTTTTAAACTACATTAACATTTGGGCATCTAAGTATACACTGTAATAAGTTTGCAACTTAAATGACACATTTTGACGATGCCATCTGGGTACAGATGCAACATTCACATGGATACACCTCATTTGAAGATCTCATTATGCGCTCTAAACCAAATGCCAACAATATTGGAGTAGAGATCAGTCATGTAGCACTTAAAACATATGCCCAGCACGATTGTATTTCCAATCCACAGTTCATTTCTATTTTCTGATGTGTTGTAATCTTTAAAAACAGTGCATGCTTTTGACAGCTGTGGAGCGAGACAGCAATACCAGATGGACCATTTGCCGTGTTCCTGGTGATGCAGAAATGACAGGTGACACACAATGTCAGGAACATGTTGTCGGCTTAGGAGGAGGCTGAGAAGTGCATCGGGTTTAGACTTCCAATCCTCTGTGTTAAATCATATTAGACTATAAGCGAAAATAAGGTATTCAGCCCATCGAGTCTGCCCCACCTTTCAATTATGAACTAATCTATTTTCCCACTCAGCCCCATATATATTTAAAAATAAATTTAGACATACAGCATGGTATCAGGTCATTTTGGCCATGAGTCCATGCCTCCCAACTTACAGGCAATTAACCGACACCCCCTATATATTTAGAATGGTGGGAGGAAAGCGAAACCCCTGGGGAAAACCATGCAGGCACAGGGAGGTTGTACAAACTCCTTACAGAGTTTCAAACCTCAGTCCCGATCACTGGCGCTGTAAAGACATTGCACTCTCCGCTACACCAGCCGTGCCGCCTTCTCCCCATAAACTTTGATGCTCTGGCTAATCAAGAACCTAACAATCTCTGCCTTAAATACATACAATGACCTGGATTCCACAACCGCCTGTGGCAACAAATTCCACAGATTCACCACCCTCTGGATGAAGAAATTCCTCTGCATCTCTGTTCTAAGTGGATACCCTTCCATCCTGAATTTATGCCCATTGTTTTAGACTCTCCCTCCATGGGAAATATCCTTCTACATCTACTTCATCCATGAATTTCAACATTTGAAATATTTCAATGAGATTCCTGCCCCATCCCCTCCCCCCCCACCCTCCCATTCTCCTAAATTTCCAATGAGTACAGGCCAAGAGCAGTCAAATACTCCTGATATAACCCTTTAATTCCTGGAATCTTTGCAGTAACTAAACTGGCAAGGAATGTAATGTATTAAAGCTATTTTAGAAACGAGAAAACTACATAAAGCAAGATCAGTTTCTTGTGGTTCTTCACAGTCTTTCGAATTGATTGCAAGATGTGTCCAAAGCAACCAACGTGACAATTGCATTCTTTTATCGGTACATCCTCAATACAATCTTAAAATCATTTACAAAGTGGTTAATCAGCCATCTGTAAGAGACGTTGCAAATGGGACTGAATACATAACAATATATTTACATAATTTCATATCATAATTGCATGTTTTTACAGAAACAGCTATTAACACACTTCCAAATCCTGTTCCATGACTAACAGAATAGGATATAATTAAACCTGTAGACCATTGTTGGAACTTGACCAAAAGTATCTTTGTCTAAAACAGTTTCGCCCACCCAGAATTTTTTACAGATTGGCAATGCACATAATAGAGAGAGTGGGCTGAGAAGACCAAGACCATATGGCTATAAAACATAGGAGCAGAAATAGGCCATTCAGCCCATTGAGTCTTCTCCACCATTCAATCATGAGCTGATCCATTTTCCCACTCAATGCCACTGCCCGACCTTCTCCCCATAACCTTTGATCCACTGGCTAATGAAGAATTTCTCAACTTCTCCCATAAATGCACTCAATGACCTGGCCTCCAGAAGCAACAAATTCCACAAATTCATGACCCTCTGGCTGAAGAAATTCCTCCGCATCTCTGCTCAAAATGCACACCCTTCAATCTGAAGTTGTGCCCTCTTGTCTTAGACTCTCCCACCATGGGAAACAACCTTTCTACATCTGATCTGTCTATGCATTTCAACATTCAAAATGTTTCAATATTCTTATTCTCCCAAATTCCAATAAATACAGACCAAGAGCCATTATATGTTCCTCATATGATAGCCCTTTCATTCCAAGAATCTTCCTTGTGAACCTCCTCCAAAGCCCCTTTAGCATCAGCACATCCTTTCTTAAATGAAGGGTGCCAAACTGCTCACAATACTTTGTGAGGTCTCACCAGTGCCTTATAAAGCCTCATCATCACAATTCTGCTCTTGAAATGAATGCCAGCATTGCATTTGCATTCTTTACCACCATCTCCTTCAGACTATCCTGCATAAGGTCTCCCAGGTCCTTTTGCATCTGGAAATTTTTAATTTTCTTCCCACTTGGAAAATAGTCTGCCTGTTTAATTCTTCCGAAAAAAGTGCATGACCCTATGCTTTCCAACGTTGAATTTCATTTGCCTATTCTCCTAATCTGTCTCAGTCCTTCTGAATCCTCTCGGTTTCCTTGACAATACCAGCTCCTTCACCTACCTTGAACCTTGAAATGTGTCTCTGCTGAAGGGCCACCAATGTGAAGTTATGCAGCACCCAGGCACACTCAACAGCTGGCAAATCCTCACCTTTTGAACACATGACTGAAGACCTACTTGCTTCCCCTAATAAAGGAAAAAGCTGTTAGGGTGCCTGGCTGGATGATGAAAGTGGTGGACTGTTGAAACAAGAAATGCCTAAAGTCTGGGGCTGTACTCGCTTGAATTTAGGAAAATGAAAGGGGATCTCATTCTTTTAAATGATGTATATAATTGTGAAAGGCATAGATAAGATAGAGGGAGATGTTGTTCCCATTGGGGGAGACTAGAACAAGGGGACATGGCCTCAAGATTCAAGGTAGTAGATTTAGGACAGAAATGAGGAGGCACTTTTTTTTCCTAGATTGTGGTGAATCTATGGAAGTCTCTGCCCATTGAAGCATTGGAGGATATCCCTGTAAATATATTTAAGACAAGGTTGGACAGATTTTTACAACGTAGGAGAATTAAGAGGTAAGGGGAAAAGACAGGTAGGTGGAGATAAGCCTATGATTAGATCAGCCATGATCTCATTGAGAAGCAGAGAAGGCTCGACAGGCCAGATGGCCGACTCTGGCTATTTCTTATGGTCTTATGAAGGAGGGAGCTCAGGACATGCAAATTAGGTGAGGACGCCCAGGGGTTTGAGAACCTTTGGAGTGAACTACAATGTCAGTGTTGTGATTACCTTGTCCACATTGTGGGATAATTGTACAAGTACAACTCAATGAAACAGCATTCTCCTGTTATCGGTGCAAAACATGCAGACACACAACCAGGCATAACACACATACAGACAAATAACACATATGCAGGACAAGAATTTCATCTATGCACATAAATAAATAAATAAATAAATACTGTTTTGTACATATAAGAGTCTTGGATGGTTAGTGTGAGCAGTTCCTTTGGTTGTTCAGGATTCCCACTGCCCGTGGGAAGAAGCTGATCCTCAGCCTGATGGTGCTGGCTCTGATCCTCCTGTAGCTCTTTCCCGACAGGAACAGCTGAAAGATGCTGTGTGCAGGGTGGAAGGGGTCTTCAATGATTTTGTGCATCCTCTTCAGATAATGACCTCAGTAGCTCGCATCGATGTAGGGGGTGGGTGGGGGTGGAGGTGTGAGGAGGGAGGCCCTTGTGGACCTCTCTGCTATGCTTATGGTCCTGCGAATTGATCTCCAATCTATTTCTCTGCAGCAACCGTACCACCCAGCCAGGATGCTCTCAATAGAGCTCCTGTAGAAAGTTGACATAATGGTGGCCGGTAGCCTTGTCCGTTTCAGGCTTCTCAGGAAGTGCAGTCATTGATGTACCTTCCTGACAAGAGAGGAGATGCTGAGTGTCCACAATAGTTAAGTGAACTCCACTCTCTCGACTACACCTGCTCTGCCAACATAGCTAATATGAAGCCTACTCTGACCTCACCAGTTCCCAGTGCAGTTGCAGTATAACCTGCCCACCCCTATATTCAATCCCTCTAGCATGGTCTAAAATGCCATGTAATGTGTGGTGCTCACATGCCAAAAAATATTTCCCAAAGCACTTCATAATAAAAAGAACAACATCATCGACAAGCTCCAGTGCAAGACAGTGGGTAGTTAACATTACAGTAGATTTTAGCTTTGTCTTGTCAGGTTCAATGACTGTGTTTGGCAATTTATGGATGGATGGCAGATTAATTTCATCTGTGGAACAATCTAGAAGCATAGAGGAATCAGATGAAATATCCAAGCAATGATTTTGACTCATGCGATATAGCCTGAGGTCAGCCATATGATTTCAATGAACTGACCATACCCTGTGTAGGAGTACTGGCATGTGGGTGAATGTACAGAAATACTAGAGGAACTCATCAGGTCTCACAGGGCCCATAGGAGCTGCAGATGCATTACCGGCGTTTCAGGCCCGAGCCCTTCCTCAGGGTCATACATCTTTACTTCCTACGGACGCATCAAGACCTGCTGAGTTCCTCCAGCATTTCTGTGTTTTTACTCCAATCACAGCGTCTGCAGACCTTCGTATTTCATTTGTGAATTTTGGACAATTGAATCCAGAATCAATGAACGTGAAAGCATCGTGACTTTGTAAAGTCAAAAGAGATGATGTGATTAAATATGTTAACATATAAAACTCTGTAATGTTACAGATATTCAGTCAAAACTAACTTACATTTATATAATAGTGTAGCTAGCTGCTACAAGCTATGGCTCTGTGGAGCCTATAGCACAGGAGATGTTGGAGTTGTACACAGGTTAGCTCAGAAAGAACACGCTGTTCCCAGAAAGAACAACACAAACCCCAGTTGAGTGCAGTTAATACGCTGAGCTTTACTGGGCTCACAGCCCGGCTTTTATTCTCAAGCTGAGGGGCGTGGTCAAAGCCCTCTCAGCACTGATTGGTGTGTTTGTGATGAACTTTCCCTGATAGGCCAGTTAAGCTCTTTTGGTTGTGGCCAATTGGAGAGCCGGCCTTCTGCAGCCTGCTGGATTGTCGCATTCATCTTTTATTTTGTGAGGCCCCGTGGCAGAGGCGCGAAGGGCCGCCACAATAGTATTAATACAATAGGACACTAAAGTTTTATTGCAATGGAACGTTTGACAATCAGATCAGAACCTGGCCACTGCAAACATTGCCACTGAAGTGGAGAATGCTGTTTTCTTCTGTATCTGTGTTTTATTTCGGTTCTTTTGCTTTGCAGAGTAGTGTGGTAACCCGACTTCTCAAATAATGTCACCGTTTCAGACACACAAGCGTTAGAACCTTCAGCATAAAAATAAAGCAGTGAAGGAACATAACAGTTCGTGAGTCATCTGTAGGGGTGGGAAAAGGAATTGCCAATGTGGAGACCATCTCAGAGGAAGAATATGCACAGGCAGTGCCAGTGGGCAGGATTGAACCCATGTCATAGGGGCAGATCTAGGAACTGCGCCACTCGTGAAGCTGGGGAAAGAGGGACTGCGCAAGGATTTGAATGTTAACATGGAGATTATGGGGGCATGGGATGAATTTCAATGGATAATGGACAAATAATTAGATTTAATGATTCATCCAGAGGATCATTAAAACAGCTGAGAAGACCTCTGGAGTCTCCCTTTCCTCTTGGCTTAAAAAAGGTTCAAAAAATTATTCAGGATGTGATGCGCTGTGGTGCAGCAAACAAACACAAAACTCGAGAAGACTGTACTACAGGCTTTAATCAGATTGAAGTTGAACACCAAAGTGAACACCAGGTCTGTGTAGCCTCTGGTTCCACATGCCCGACTGATTTAGGCAGGTGCTGGCTCAAGTCTTAAAATGGGCTGGTGATTGACAGCCGGCTTGGTGGTTTCCCCCTGCAGTAGGCCAGCAGGAGTGCGTCTATAGTAGTGGTTGTATAACCACACTTTCCTGTCCGCCACACATGATCTTTAACCAACAACCAACAGGAAGGAGGTACAGAAGTACCACGCTGGGAAATAGCTTATTCTCACAGGCTGTGAAACTGATGAATGGTACCCTGTAAGCTTGAGTCTCAAGAATAAAAGGAGTAAATGATTCTAAAATATTTATTCATATCTATTTTATGTTATATTTTTATGTGATTATTATGTATTGTGTGTGCAATGAGGTCTGGAGAAACACAGTTTCGTCAGATGATAAGAAACTTGAACTTGAGTGGGATAGGAAATATGAATGAGGAGGAATAAAACTTCCTAATTTTAAGAATTATTATAAAGTAGCACAATTAAGATTTCTTGTTTCTTTATGGACTAGTAGGGCCAAACTGGCCTGTTCTGTGCTGTATATGGTTATATGGTTATATAGGAATGTTATTTACATTTAAGGAAAGACTGGGTAATTACATGGAGGGGAGAGGATTGGAGGGGTATGGACCAGGTGCTGGTCAGTGGGACTAGGAGGGTGGAGATTTGTTCCGGCATGGACTAGTAGGGCCAAACTGGCCTGTTCTGTGCTGTATATGGTTATATGGTTTATTTGCAAAAACTAAACCATCTTGGGTGGAAATTGAATGAAATAAAATTGTAGAAACTATATCTGAAAGTTTATTTATAAATGGGAACCAAAATTAATAATAATGAATAGAGAAGCTCCAATATTGATGCATTTGCTTAATATTTGGAATTAAGTTAAAATAGAAATTGGTGGAAATCTTTTATCATTAAAAATGCCATTAATTCACCTTCTCTTAATTTAAAGATAACTTTTTGAATATTTGGAATTATAAAAAGGGATTTCTACATTGGGAGATTGTTCTGATATTGACAGATTGATGTCACTTGATCAATTAGAAATTAAGTATGGTATTCCTTGCAACACGCTTTTTTGTTATTTTCAATTAAGAATATTTAAGAGAGAAATTAGGATTGGATATGATTTTTTAAAATCTTAAAATTTAGAACAGATTATTGTTGATGAAATTACTAGAAAATTAATTTCAATAGCATATATGTTGTTACAAGAAAAAGCACCTAAATTAGGTTTGATTAATTCAAAGGAAAGATGGGACAAGATTTAAACATAACAATAGTTCAACAGGTCTGGCAAGATTTATGTAAGAAAATAATACTTTTTTTTAATGTATTTTTCACCCTATGAACCATATTAATCAAAGTACACACAAAGATTTCCCTCTTGAATATGCACAGTGTCATTTACTCCCCTTTTTTCCCCCTCCCTTTCCTCCCTCCTTCCCACCCACCTCCAAACCCATTAAATGTTCAACATATACAATACAATAAGCCCATTAAACAATGTCATCATGCAAGAATATATTCAGAACTCTGGAATTTGGTCAATATATATGCACCTAATGAAGAGGATCAAAAGTTTATGCAAGAATTTTTGAAGATTGTAGATACGCAGGGGAATATATTGATAGGAGGGGACTTTAACCTTAATTTGGATTCAAAGATGGATAAAACTAGACAAAAGACTACCAAAAAGAACAAAGTAGCCAAATGTATGGTTAAATCAATGCAGGAAATACAACTTTTGAATATATGGAAGGGACAACACCAAAAGGAGAAGGAATACTCATATTATTCAAGTAGACATAAAACATACTCAAGGATTGACCTGTTCCTGTTGTCAGCCCATATCCAAGGGAGAGTTAGGAAAATGGAATATAAAGCTTGATTGTTATCTGATCACTCACCCCTATTATTAGCAATAAAACTGGAGGACATCCCACCAAGAACCTATAGATGGAGATTAAACTCCATGGTACTTAAAAGACAGGAATTTAGAGAATTAATTGAGCGCCAAATTAAAATGTATTTTTTAATAAATATGGAATCCGTGAAAGACAAATTTATATTATGGGATGCAATGAAAGCCTTCATCAGAGGGCAGATAATGAGTTATGTAACTAAGATGAAGAAGTACGACAATCAGGAAATAGAACAGCTGGAAAGGGAAATAGTAAGTACAGAAAAAGAACTAGCAACAAGGGAAGATACAACAAAGAGAATTGGTGGACAAAAAAATAAAATACAAAACATTACAAACGTATAAGGTGGAGAAGAACATAATGAAAATAAAGCAGAAGTATTATGAGCTAGGAGAAAAAATGCACAAAATACTAGCCTGGCAGCTTAAAACAGAGCAAGCTAAAAGAACAGTATTAGCAAAAGGACAGACAAACTACATATAACCCAATAGAGATCAATGAAAACTTCAAGGAATTCTACGAGCAATTATACCGAACTGAGAACGAAGGGAAAGAAGACAAAATAGATGAGGTTTTAGCTAAAATTGAACTATCAAAATTGCAAGAAGAGGAGCAAAACAAATTGATAAAACCATTTGAAATAGAGGAAATACAGGATATATTAAAAAAGCTACCAAACAATAAAACGCCTGGATAGGATGGACTCCCAATAGAATTCAATAAAACATTTAAAGACTTATTAATTCCTCCTCTTCTGGAAGTAATGAACCAGATAGAAGAAACACAAAACTTGCCAGATTCATGTAAAACAGCAATAATTACAGTAATACCAAAGATGGGGAAAGATCCACTAACACCAGCATCGTAGAGACCAATATCTCTACTTAACTCAGATTATAAGATAATAGAAAAACTATTAGCAAACAGATTGGCCGACTGTGTACCAAAAATGGTAAAACTATATCAAACTGGATTTAGTAAGAAAAGATGAACAATGGTCAATATCTGTAAGTTCATTTACTTAATCCATGCAATACAAGGAAATAAGATACCAACAGTGGCTGTTGCTTTAGATGCAGAGAAAGCCTTTGACAGGGTAGAATTGAGTTATTTATTCAAAGTATTACAGAGGTTCAACCTACCAGAGAAATATATTATATGGATTAAAGCATTATATAAGGGACCAATGGTGAAGGTGACAGTAAATGGATATATATCGAACCAATTTAAATTAAGCAGGTCAACTAGGCAGGGATGTCCACTATCTCCCTCACTGTTGGCTTTAGCAATAGAACCATTTGCAGAACTGATAAGAACAGAAAATAAAATAAAAGGGATAAAAATAAAAGAGAAGGAATATAAAATCAGTTTATTTGCAGATGACATCATAGAATACTTAACAGAACCAGAAATATCAATAAAAGAATTACATAAGAAATTGAAGGAATATGGAGAAATATCGGGGTACAAGATCAATGCAAATAAAAGTGAAGCGATGCCAATGAATAATGCGGATTACACAGAGTTTAGAAAAGAATCACCATTTAAATGGGAAACACAACCAATCCGATACCTTGCTATTAGATCAAATAATAATTTAGGCCACCTATACATATTAAATTATCAGCCATTAATGAAGAAATTACAAGATGACTTAGAACATTGGAAAGATTTACCACTAAAACTGATAGGAAGGGTAAATTGCATTAAAATTAATATCTTCCAAAGGATACAATACCTATTTCAATCATTACCAATTCCCTTAACAGAGAAATTCTTCAATGAACTAAAGAGAATAATAAAGAAATTCTTATGGAAAAGGGGGAAACCGAGGATAGCGCTAGATAAATTAACAAAATGGTACAAACAAGGTGGTTTTCAGCTACAAAACTTTAAAAATTATTATGGAGCAGCACAATTAAGATATCTATCAGATTTTTATCAAACAAGGGAAAAACCAGATTGGTCCAAGTAGGGCTAGATAAAATAGGGGAGAAGGTACCAGAACATATACTTTATAAGTGGGATGAAAAACTGGTGCAAATTTGAAGTTCAACAGTACTCAACATTTGGAAGAAGATTCATGTAGAAAGGAAAAAAAACAAATTACCAACTACCAAAATTATTAGTGATGCAAAATCAACTAATCCCTTTCAAAATAGATAACCTTTCCTTTAAAGAAAATAATACTTCAGTGATGGTGTGTGTTTGGATGGGTTTGTCAAGTTGTCAAGATTATACAGGAGAGACAGTGAGAAGCTCATCCAGATCTTTTCTGGACTTGATTGAACCTCAAGGCAAGAGAGGCTTTGAAGGTTTCAGGGGAAAATGAGTTGAAGCAGAAATAGATTCAGCCATGACTTGCACACTGTGGATACAGGCAGAATTTTAACATTGAAAAATATCTTGCCTTTAGGTGAGATAGCAAGAGAGCAATTGATTTCTCAAATCTGAGCCCTCTTCAGATTTTAAGCAGGCAGGGTGAACAATTTGACAGATGCCCACTCAAGCAGCCTCTCACTGAAATGTGACTCATATTTGTTTCCTTCCTCCAGCTTTAACATTGGGCCAATGGGTTTTCTAGGCTATAAAACTGACAGCTCCAGTGATGTGAGATCCCTAAGTGAAGCAGTTCTAACTTGCCCTGATTGTTGATCAGAAAGGGAACCAGGAGGAGCCTGCTTGTAGATTAGGAGACAAAGGGTTGTCCTTCTAGGTCGGGAAATGAAGGCTTGTAGATTAGAAGAGGAAGACTTGTCCTGCATGTGGGTCAGGAGAGAAGGGCTTGTTAAAAAGGAAATCTACTGAGCTCCATGTTGATTTGACCACAACAGCAATCTATTCTTTACTGCAGTCAGCTATCTCCTCCAGGTGTCCACTTCCACCATCTTTTCCTCTTGACACCTCATGATATTTTATCAGCACCCTGTTAATTCTGAATCTCAGTCACCTTTTCTGATCTCCTTTCTGTCTTTTGTTTTCTTCATTGATCTCTGAAATCTTCTGTGATTCCTGTCAATCTCCTGTCTAGTGGCCAAACTCTCCTTCCCACTGCCCTGCTTCTCAGCAGTGAACCAGAGACGTTCAACCAGCTCGGCATCCCATAATGCATGGAAATATTTCAAAATGGTCTGTTAGGTGTGGATAAACCTATTACAAATTCAACCAACTTCCCTTTAATTACTTCTCTTTACTTTCCCATTGATGGTGGAACTCAAAATATGAATGCCTTCCTCTGCCAGCATTTTTTTTATTCAGTGCTGTGAATAAATGAAATTGATCTGGGTACTTTTTCCATTAATAAATCATCTTGAATTCATTTATCAGTTTAAATTTTATTGACACTCCCACCTGCCTGGTGTCTTTCTCCCTGCAGCCCAGAGAGTAGATCAACTATATATAGCAGCACTGTTTATAATAGTTTACAAAGCAGCTGGCCCATCAGCATTTAAGTGATGTTCCGATGGGTCAGTGTTTTCACATTAATCTGAAGAATTTATGTAAAGTGTAGCCTCTTCATCTGCTTTTAATTTCAAAGTTCAAAGCTCAGATTTCTTGTCAGAATACATACATGACATCACATAAAACCCTGAGATTCTTTTTCCTGTAGGCCAGGCAGAATTACCACTTATCGGTAGTGCAAATACACTGTACTTATGAGGAAATAGGTATACAAAAGAGAAATGCAAACAATGTACTTTTTACAATGTATATTGATGATTTAGATTATAGGTTGAATTGTTTTGTGGCCAAGTTTGCAGATGACACCAAGACAAGTGGTGGAGTAGAAAGTGTTGGAAGAAACCGAAAGGTTGCAGAGAGACTTGGACAGTTTAGGAGAGTGAGCAAAGAAATGGCAGATAAGATACAATGCTGAGAAATGTATCTGTTGCACATTTTGGAAGAGGAAATAAACAGGAAGATTATTGTTTGAATGGGGAGAAAATTCAAAATTTTGAAGTGCAAAGGGACCTGGGCGTCCTCGTGCAGGATAACCTAAAGGTTAACCAACAGATTGGATTGGCAGTAATGAAAGCGAATGCCATTTTGGCATTCATTTTAAGAGGATGAGTGTATAGGAGAAAGGAGGTGTTTGTGCTGCTCCGTAGGACATTAGTAAGACCTCATTTGGAGAACTAGGTGCAGTTTTGGGCCCCTTATCTTAGAAGGGATGTAATGATGGAAAGAGTAAAGAGAAGATTTACCAGGATGATTCCAGGAATGCAAGGGCTAACATATGAGGATCATTTAGTGGCTCTTGGACAATATTCATTGGAGTATAGAAGAATGAGAGGAGATCTCATAGAAATATTTCGAATGCTGAAAGGATTGGACAGAGGAGATGTGAATAAGATATTTCCCTTGGTGGGTGGTTCCAGGACAAGAGGGCACAGTCTTAGAATTAGAAGGTACCCATTTAAAACAGAGATAAGGAGAAATTTATTTAGCCATGTAGTATCCAATGACTTGTTTTGATTATAAATATTTGTGGAATTCGTTGTCACATACAGCAGTGAAGGCCCAGTCATTAGGGAGTTTAAGGGGGGGAGATTGATAGGTATCTAATTAGTCAGGGTATCATGGGAAATGGGGAAAAAGGCCAGAATTTGGAACTAGATGTGAGAACATTTAGTTCAGGATGGAGTGGCGGAGCAGACTCAATGGGCCAAATGGCCTACTTCTGTTCCTTTATCTTCTTATTTTGTGATCTTCTGACCTTGCTTTCTCACCAATTTTTTCTTTCAAATTTAGACATACAGCACAGTAACAGGCCCTTCCAGCCCACAAACCCATGCTGCCCAATTACATCCAATTAACCTACACCCCCATATGTTTTTGAAACCAAAACCCTTGGGGAAAAAACTGACGCAGTCACAGGGAAAAAGTAAAAACTCCTTACAGACAGCACGGGATTCAAACCCGTGTCCCTGGCACTGTAACATCATTGCGCTCACCACTATGCTAACCGTCCCGATCCAGGTTCCACTCTCTTGCTCAAATCGATGAGGGAAGCAGATTGTTATTCCTGCATCATTGTGTACATTGTTTTTGTTGTCGGAGAAAAATGAAAGAAATCTATTTTGTGCTTAAAATTCTAATAACCATGGAATCAAATTCTATCAGCTTCTTTCTAAAACATTCTTTGCAGATAGATGATTAAAATGTAGTATCCAATGACTTGTTTTGATTATAAATATGCCTGACTTTTGTTTTTGCTTTGTTTTCACATTAATCTGAAGAATTTAGGTAAAGTGTAGCCACTCCATCTGCTTTTAATTTCAAAGTTCCAAGTTCAGATTTATTGTCAGAGTACATACATGACATCACATACAACCCTGAGATTCTTTCTCCTGCAGGCCAGGCAGAATCACCACTTATCGGTAGTGCAAATAAACTTTACTCAGTATACAAAAGAGAAATGCAAACAATGAAATAAATATACAAACTGAATGTGCAATACAGAAAAAAATAAATATTCAATAGACAATAAAGTGCACAAGTAAGAGTCCTTAAATGAGCCCCTGACTGAGTTTGTTGTTGAGGAGTCTGATGGTGGAGGGGTAGCAGCTGTTCCTGAACCTGGTGGGGCTAGTCTTGTGGCACCCATTTCCTGATAGCAGTAGTGAGAACAGAGCGTATTCTGCGAAGTGTGGATCCTTGATGATTGCTGCTGCTCTTCATCTGCAGTGTTCCCTGTAGATTTTCTTTTTTTTGGAAAATTTTATTTATTAAATCATGATACATATATTAAAACATAAAATTAATGAATAAAACTTAAAAAAGACACAAAATACATAAATGATACTTTGAAAACTAATCCCCAACAACCACAACCCACCCCCCTCTATTCTACCCCAAAAAAAAGAAAGGAAAAAAAGGGAGAAAGAAGAGATCACATAACATCAAAATTCGTCAGTTAATTGGGGATTTGATTTGGGGGATTTGATAGAGGTGTTTAAAATTATGAAGGGAATAGATAGACTAGATGCAAGTAGACTCTTCCCCCTGAGAGCAGGGGAGGTTGAAACAAGAGGACACAAGTTGAGGGTAAGGGGGCAAAATTTTAGGAGAAACATTACAGGATGCTTCTTCACTCAGAGAGTGGTGGCTGAATGGAATCATCTTCTGGAGGAAATAGTTGAGGCAGAGTCAATTCTTTCATTTAAGAGGAGGCTGGATATATACATGGATAAGAGGGGGTTAGAGGGTTATGGGCAGAGAATACGTGGGGGGATCTAGTGGAGTTGTTTGAGTGAACCGGCGTGGACTTGAGGGGCCGAAATGGCCTGTTTCCATGCCGTAAACTGTTATTTGGTTATATGGTTAATTACCATGGTTTGGAGTAACACCAAATACTCAAATCAGTCTCATTTTTCCTGTAGATTTTCTTGATCTTGAGGAGAGATTTGCCTGTGATGGACAGGGCTGTGCCCACTACATTTTCCAGGGCTCTCTGCTCAGAGGTATTGATGCCCCCATGCCAGGTCATGATTCAGCTGATCAGCACATGTTCCACTACACATTTGTAGAAGTTTGCCAGGGTTTTCGATGTCCAACTAAGCCTCCGCAAGCTCCTGAGTAAGTAGAGGCACTGATGTGCTTTTCTCATGATGACATTCATATGTTGGGTTCACATAGGTCCTCCAAAATAGTGACTCTGAGGAATTTAAATTTACTCACCCTCTCCTCCTCAGACCCCCAACGATCACTGTATCGTACACCTCTGGTTTTCCCCTCCTAAAGTCCGCAATCAGCTACATGATTTGTGATAATAGCCATCTGTTAATTTATAAATATTTATGAGCTGTTGATTAATAATGAACAAAAATATGCAAAGAACATACATTCATCCATGAATGTGAGACCATTCATTATTAACCAAGTACAATGTGTTTTCTAACAATGTTTTTTCTTGCTGTGACTATCTACCATTTTGGCAGTACAATGCTGAAAGATTAAGTAATGCTGTTGTGAATAGTTAATTAAACAGAATGCAAGCCTTATCCTCTCATTGATCCTTGGAAACCACCTACATTCTAAATTTAAAATATAGGTTTTAATCTAACATTGAGTGATGCACTAGAAATTGTGTTTGAGCAGGCAACAGTCAGCCACGATCTCTAAATTTAAACATTTTGTTTACCTGTTTTTTTATTAGCTGCATGCAAATAAGGGTAGTCAAAACTCCAAGAGATCTATTTCACAAATTTGCAAATTTCATTCACCTCTTGATAGATTGTCAGTCTTAATATCACAAAGCTTCAAGTGTCATTTCAGACAGCTGTTCTCTCAGTGCCAAACCGAGGGAGTGCTGCACAACGAGAGATGCTGTAGGTGGTCAAAAGTTCCAATGGTGTTGATAACAAAGTTCTTGATGTGTTGATCAAAAAACAGCCTTCAAAAAGCATCATTAAAAGATGCTCCATCTACTTTTTTATTGAGGTAAAAACTCAAAATACTGGAGCGGCTCCTCAGCAGATCAAACAGCGGCTTTTATGTAGCAAAGGTAAAAATACATGATTGACGTTTCAGGCTTCAGCCCTTCATCAATGTAGGAAAGAATGTCGGCAGGTGTCGGAACAAAAGATCGGAGGGGGGGTGTGGCAAAGGCAGGAGATGATTGGTGGAGAAAGAAGGGAAGAGACAGCAGCAATGAGGGAGAGGAGGGTTGGCTGTGTGAGTAAGGGGGAAGGGAGGGGGAACTTGAAAGATAGGAAAGATGGCAGGGAAAGAAAAGGTGGGCATGTTTAGCAGAAAGCAGAGAAGTCAATATTAATGCCTGTGGTGATACAACCACTACACTGGCCACCCTCTTACCAGCCTACTGCAGTGGGCAACCACTGTACCCGCAGGTAGGCCACCTGGGAGGCTGGCCCCACCTGTCGGCTGTCAATCACTGACCCGTATAAAGACTCGAGCTGCCGCCCCCCCCCCCCCCCTTTGGGAGTCAGTCAGGCACATGGAGCCAGGAAGGTACAGAGGCCTTGTGTGTGTGTGCAAGTTTAAGCTGATTAAAGCCTGTTGTACAGCCTACGAACTTTCTGTCTGAATTCTTCGCACAGCAGTGCTCATAATGGAGGGTGTGCAGATGGAAAATAAGGTGTTCCTCCAATCTGCGGGTGATCTGGGTGGGATGATACACAAGGCCATGAACAGACATGGCCCTACCATTTAGTTCGGACAACTGCTGACATTCTTCCAAACTTTGAGGAAGGGCTCGAGCCCGAAACGTCGACTATATATTTTTCCCTTTGCTACATAAAGGGCACAGTTCGACCTGCTGAGCTTCTCCAGCATTTTGTGTTTTTACTTCAATCATGGTTGTCTGCCTTAGTCAAGCATTACCGAAGGGCTCAGGCCCGAAACATTGGTTGTACATGTTTGCCTCCCATGGATGCAGAGGACCTTATGCAATTTTGTGCATTTACTGCAATCACAGCATCTGCAGATTTTCTTGTTTCGCACCATCAGTGAAAGACTGTCTGGTGATTATAATATTGCTGATTTTTGGGACCATTTCAAAGACACACTGGCTATATCCAATTATGATCAAGTTAAAACGTGTTGTCATTTACATAAGTATGATGTACAGATGTCATTTAAAAAATCTGCAAATGCTAAGGTTGAAAGAATTACACAAATGTGCAGGAGAAACTCAGCAGATCACAACGTCCATAGGAGAGTGTCTCCCACCACTCCCCCTCTGTATTCCCTGCTGCTCTAGAACACTATGACTCTATGGATGCTGTGTTACCTGCTGAGCCTCTCCTGCATGTTTATGTATTGCATGTGGACATATGAAGCATTTCCCCCTGAACCAGAGAACACAACAGCACAGAAACAGACCCTTTCAGCCCTTCTAATCTGTGCCAAACCCTTTTTCTTAAGCCTAGTCCCAGTCCATAGCCCTCCATACCTCTCCCATCCATGTACCTGTCGAAATTCTTCTTAAATTTTTAAAAGTGAGCCCGCATTCACCACTTCAGCTGGCCGCATGTCCTACACTCCCACCAATCCCCGTGTGCAGAAGTTCCTCCTCATGTTCCCCTGTGATAGTACAGATCTATCACCAATGTATATAGTGTATATAGTTACTGTATCTAGACTGTGCTTACAGCGATTGGCTGAGAGCTAAGCCACGCCTATTGTCTGGGCCTTAAAGGGTTGTGTCCCTAGCCAGGTCGGATCATTCCAGACTGGTCGGCCACCTGTGAAGAGCTCCTGTCTTTTGCTAATAAAAGCCTTGGTTTGGATCAACAAGTCTTTGGTTCTTTCGACGAGCTCTACAATTTTATTAGCAAAAGAATTTTTTTTTTAAAGGGATAGAGCGTTTGACTCGGCCAGAAAAACTTGATATCGATCCACAGTAAGCTACAGCCTCCAAAGCCTTTAAGTTCTGGCTGCTGAACTTTGAAAACTTCCTGAGATTCATTGAGGTGGAGGAGGATAACCAGCATCTAACAGCATTGCTGTCTATGGTGTCCTTGAGAATCTACGAGAACATCCAGGTACTGTAAAGGTACTGAAAGAACTGTATGATCAACCGGTGAACAGAGTTCATGCCCGGCTCGTGCTTGAGTCGAGGAAGCAACAGCCCAGCGAGTCCAGCAGGACATATTTACAAGTATTAAAGGCGTTGGGCAAGGACTGTAACTGTGTGAACAAAACTGCTGCTGAGATCACAAACGATCTCGTCCGGGATGCCTATGTGGCCGGGCTCCGATTGAACAAAGTGAGGCTGCGCTTGCTCGAGCAAGGGGTAGAAAAACTAGAGGACGTGGCCCGGATTGCAATCACAATGGAGGATGCAGCCTTAAAATCCAACGTGTTCTCTAGGGACTGGACCCCTCGTTCTGATGTGAGTAGAGTGCCCTTCTACCCTACCACCTCCCAAGATACTGACGGCCTGTCGGCTGCTGCTACACTGCCCCGTGCGAACCCAAAATGTTATTTCTGCGGGAGGGACAACCACAGCAGGTCCCAGTGCCCAGCAAGAAAAGCCAGGTGCCAGAAGTGCCTTAAAAAGGGCCACTTTGCTGCAGTCTGTAGGTCTAAAATGGCCGCCGGCAAACATAGTGCCTCGTGTGAAGCCCATTCGCCGCTATCCCATTCAAACTCTTCTTCCCCAGAGCTCTCGTCCAATGAGAGCGAGGGCTCCCCTGCACAGCAACGCCTGACGTCACGGAGACGCCGAACCCAGAAGGGGCAGCCCACCCTCACAACCATGGTGTTGGCCCGCCTCTCTCCCCCGTGCGGAACACTCGACCCGGCCTCGGTCCCGACTGTGGCAACCGCTGCTGCTGCTGCCGCCACAGACACCACCGGGGCCGATGCAACCGCCGCTGCTGCCGCAGCCACAGACACCCTCGGGGCCGACGCTACCGCCGCTGCCACAGACACCCCCGGGGTCAACCAAGTACTCACCCTAACGTCCATTGCTGACGACCACCGGGGCCCGACCGCCGCGACCGACGACCTACCCACCGCCAACCGCGAGCAACTACAAACCCCACTACTTACCTTTCATCCGCCGACGCCGCCACAACAGCACTTCCGGGAGGTTCTCCAACCTGCTCCAGCGTTGACTATGTCTATTACGTCATCCTGTTGCGTGACGTCATCCTGTTGCGTGACGTCGTCCTGTTGCGTGACGTCGTCCCGTTGCGTGACGTCATCACGCAAAACTCCCCTGTCAACTGCTTCAATAACACTAAACCAGCAATGCTCTCATCCCCTCACCAGAGCAATGGAACTGATTAAAGTGCATGGACACTACATCAATTGCTTATTTGACTCTGGGTCAACTGACAGTTTTATCCAGCCAAATCTGGCCCTCCGTTGGGGACTTGACATTATCCCCACTAACCAGAGGATCTCATTAGCGACGAGGTCGCACTCGACCGGGATAAAGGGGTATTGCATCGCCACGCTGCAAGTACAGGGCGTAACGGTCATCCACTTCAAATTAATCATCCTTCCCCAACTGTGCGCCACAGTGTTGCTGGGATTAGACTTTCAGTGTCAGTTCCAAACAGTGTCCCTACACTTTGGGGGACCCCACGCTCCCTTCTCGGTCTGCCATCGCCCCACCCCCGAACCACCCGAGCAACCCGCCCTCGTGCCCCGGGGCCAATCCTGCGGCCTTTCCACACTCCGGATTGCCCCGCCAGCACTCTTCGCAAACCTCACCCCTGCTAGAAGCCTGTGGCCACCAAAAGTCGGCAATATAGTTACGAAAACAGACAATTCATTAGGAGTGAGGTGCGTAGATTGTTGGATGAAGGCATCATCGAACCCAGTTCAAGTCCCTGGAGAGCCCAGGTGGTGGTCAAGAATGGGGAAAAACTACGGATGGTGGTTGACTATAGCCAGACCATTAACCGCTTCACGCTCCTGGATACGTACCCCCTGCGACGCATCACGGATGTGGTGAACCAGATCGCCCAATACTGCATATTCTCCACCATTGACCTACGTTCGGCCTACCACCAGCTCCCGATCCGCTGTGAGGACCCACCATTCACGGCCTTTTAAGTGAATGGGCGGCTATATCAATTTCTCAGAGTACCATTCGGGGTCACGAATGGTGTCGCGGTCTTCCAGTGGGAAATGGACCGGATGGTGGACCAGAACGGGCTAACCGCTACCTTCCCATATCTGGACAATATCACCATCTGCGGCCACGACACGCAGGACCACGACGCCAACCTAGACAAATTTCTTCAAACTGCCCGTTGGCTGAACCTGACTTACAATTTGGACAAGTGTGTCTTCCGGACCACATGACTCGCTATTCTAGGTTGCGTGGTGGAGAACGGGATAGTCATGCCAGATCCTGACCGCATGCGTCCCCTAATGGACTTACCCCCTCCCCCCCATACCCAGAAAGTGCTCAAACGCTGCCTGGGCCTTTTCTCGTATTATGCCCAATGGGTTCCACACTACGCCGACAAGGCGCGTCCTCTTATCAAGACCACCTCCATTCCCCTCTCGACCGAAGCCAGAGCGGCTTTCGATCGAATCAAATCTGACATCGCCGCTGCGACTCTGCACGCGATCGATGAGTCTGTCCCGTTTCAAGTCGAGAGCGATGCATCCGACTTCACCCTGGCAGCCACCTTGAACCAGGCTGGTCGGCCTGTAGCCTTCTTCTCCAGAACCCTCCAGGGTCCAGAGAGTAGACACTCCTCGATCGAGAAGGAGGCCCAGGCCATAGTTGAAGCAGTGCGTCGTTGGAGACATTACCTCGCTGGGAGGTGTTTTACACTGTTGACTGATCAACGCGCGGTCTCCTTCATGTTCAGCAACACCCAGCGTGGTAAGATAAAAAAACGACAAAATTGTCAGATGGAGAATCGAACTCTCCACCTTTAACTATGACATCCTGTACCGGCCTGGTAAGCTCAACGACCCGCCTGACGCGCCTCCAGGGGGACGTGTGCCAGCATACAGATGGACAGACTACAGAAACTCCATGAGGTGCTCTGTCATCCAGGGGTCACTAGGTTTGCCCACTTTGTGAAGGCGCGCAACCTACCCTACACAGTCGAGGAGATCTGCTCCATGACCCGAGCCTGTTCGGTGTGCGCTGAATGCTAGCCCCACTTCTTCTGTCCAGATAACTTTCACATTATCAAAGCCACCCGCCCCTTCGAGCGTCTTTAAGGGGCCCCTACCATTGACCAACCGTAATAACTACATCCTTACGGCCATCGACGAGTACTCGCGCTTCCCGTTCGCTGTGCCCTGCCCAGACACCACTGCCACCTCAGTGATACAGGCCCTTCACAGTATTTTTGCCATTTTCGGGTACCCCAATTCCATCCACAGTGATTAGGGGTCCTCATTCATGAGCGCAGAGCTGCAACAGTACCTTCTGGAGTGTGGTATCGCTTCAAGCAGGACCACGAGCTATAACCCACGCGGTAACGGCCAGGTCGAGTGGGAGAATGCCACCATATGGAGAACGGTTACACTGGCTCTCCGGTCTAAATGTCTCCCCACCTCTCACTGGCAGGAGGTTCTCACTAGTGCCTTACATTCCATCCGCTCCCTCCTATGTACCGCAACAAATGCCACCCCCCACAAAAGGATGTTCCTTTTTCTGAGGAAATCCAAATCAGGAACCACTGTACCGGCATGGCTTACTGTCCCTGGCCCCGCCCTTTTGTGACGTCACGTCCAGCACTCAAAGAACGACCCCTTGGTCGACCGAGTGACTCTACTCCACGCGAACCCATATTACGCCTACGTTAAATGCCCAGACGGGTGGGAGGACACTGTTTCGGTGCGGGACCTAGCTCAGGACACGGTAGACCCAGCAAACCCCCCAACCCAACCTTCCCCAACTCTTTATTCCCCAGGCCCCGTGCCGCAACAGAAGGACCAACAGCACCCCAACGACCCAGGCCACACTGCCGACAACACGACTGGGGAATTGAGCGAAGGAGCAGTCGCACCCGACGAGCCCGCTGGCGACACCACTCCAGCGACCCCAATCCCGGCACCACGGTGGTCAGACCCCCTGACCGCTACAGTCCTTAACCTACCCCTTCCTTTCATTCTCTCCCTCGTTTTTTTGTTTTTTTTTTCCAGGGTCAGTTCTCAAAGAAGGGGTGAATGTGATAGTACAGATCTATCACCAATGTATATAGTGTATATAGTTACAGTGTCTAGACTGTGCTTACAGCGATTGGCTGAGAGCTTAGCCACGCCTACTGTCTGGGCCTTAAAGAGTTGTGTCCCTAGGCAGGTCAGATCATTCCGGACTGGTCGGCCACCTGCGAAGAGCTCCTGTCTTTTGCTAATAAAAGCCTTGGTTTGGATCAACAAGTCTTTGGTTCTTTCAACGAGCTCTCCATGTGCAGAAGTTCCTCCTCATGTTCCCCCTAACTTTTTTCCCTTTTACCCTTAACCCATGTCCTCTGGTTTGTATCTCACCTACCCTCAGTGGAAAAAGCCGACCTACCTTTACCCTGTCTATCCACCTCATAATTTTAAATACCTCTATCAAATCTCCCCTCATTCTTCTACACTTCAGGGAATAAAGTCCTAACGTTACAGTAATGATACTGTAAAGAATCTCAGGGTTGTATGTGATGTCATATATGTACTCTGACAATAAATCTGCACTTTGAACAAACCTGTTCACTGCAATATTAAATACACTATAAAAAATGCCTCATAATTTAGAGGTGAAAAGAGCTGCAAAGATATGGGCATTATCCTTCGGATGGCCTCAGATGTATCTTTTGGGCTGTGGGGAAACCTGTCACCATCATAATTTTGTACAGTACTAAAAGATGCAACATTTATCATGGAGTAGTTACCATTAAAATAGCTCAACAAAAAAAACCACACCATTCATAATATCACAAAACGCAAGATATAGGAGCAGAAGTAGGCCCATCAAGCCCATCGAATCTGCTCCACCATTCTAATCATGAGCTGATCCATTCTCCCACTCAGCCCCACTCCCTGGCTTTCTCCCCTTTGATGCCCTGACTAATCAAATCCCTGCCTTATTTACAGTCAATAAACTCACTTCCACAGCCACCTATGGCAACAAGTTCCACAGTCTCATGAACTTCCGACTAAAGAAAGCATCTCTGCTTTAAATTAATGCCCTCTTTTCCTGGACTGGTACCCTCATCCTGGAATCCCCTACCATGGGAAATATCCTTGCTGCATCTACTCTATCTAGTCCTTTCAATATTCAAAATGCCTCCATGACTTCCTTCTGAAGTCCAATGAGTACAGTCCAAGAGTCAACAATGGTTCCTCATATGCTAACCCTTTCATTCCTGATATCATTCTGGTAAATGTTCTCTGAATCCCCTCCAACGCTAGCATGTCTTTTCTCAAATAAGGCTCCAAAACTGTATACACAATCCTGCAGTGAGCTCTCACTAGTGCTTTATAGGGTCTCAGAATTACATCCCTGCTCTCATATGCTATTCCTTGAGAAATGAATGTTGATACTGTACTCGCCTTCTTCACCAGTGACTCAACCTGAAAGTTAACCTTTAGGTTATCCTGCACGAGAACTTCCTTTGCACCTCCGAATTTTGAATTTTTTCCCCATATGGTTTACCCATCTATTTCTTCCACCAAAGTGCATGACTGTAGACTTTCAACATTTTTGTATATCATCTGCCACCTCCTTAACCATTCTCCTCATCTATCCAAGTCTCTCTGCAACCTTTTGGTATCCCCTGCAACACCCACCCTACCACATATTTTAGTATTTTCTGCAAATTTAGCACGAAGCCATCTATTCCATAATCCAAATCATTTATCTATGAAGCAAAAGAAGTGGGTCTATCACGTACACCTGTGGAACACCACTGGTAACCAGAATAGGATCCCTTTATTTGCATTCTCTGTTTCCCGCTGATCAATCAATGCTCTATCCATGCTAGTATCCTTCCTATAATTCCATGGGCTCTTATTTTGTTTACAAGCTTTATGTGTGGCACCTTGTTGAAGGCCTTTTGAAAGTCTTGTTATGACATAGACAAGCAGCAATAGAAATTCACCAAGACAATAGTATCTTCAAAACAATAATTTTAATTAATAACTATTAATAATATTAAATCTTGCTTAACTCTAAACTTAACTCCATTATGCACAAATGGATGGGTGGGTGTGGGTGTGTGTGTGGGGGAGTGGGGGGGGGGGGGGGGGGGTGGGGGGGAGAGGGGAAAATCCCGAACCATTACAGTTTAGGCACAATTATGAAGAGATGATTTTAAAGTTCAATTCAGTCTTAGAAACCTTTTGTGTTGAAACTCAAAGTCTTTAAGCTGCTGTTCTAGTTTAGTAACTTTACTAAAAATAATATATTTTATAACTTAAAGAGTACTAATAACATAATTCTGTAACAGACCAAATACACAACATCCACTGCATCTCCTGGTCTATCCTACCTGTGATCACTTCAAAAAATTGCAGTAGGTTTGTCAGGCATAGGCCCAAGTCAGCATGGGTTCATCTATTCATGCACTGACAGGCATTCCATTACCTCATCCATGACAAACAACTTCAACAGCTTTCCAGCCATTGACATCACACTAATACATTTATAATTTACTTTCTCCTGTCTCCTTCCCTTCTTAAACAGCAGAGTGACATTCACGGTTCTCCAGTCCACCAGAACCATGCCAGAATCCATTGATTCCTGGAAGATTCATTAACCAATGCCTCCACAATCTCTGCACCAACCTCCTTCAGAACCCGTGGGTGTGTTCTGTCTGGTCTGGGAGATAGATCTACCCTCAGACCATTTAGCTTCCCAAGTATTTTCTCTCTTGTGATCTTGACTGCACTCACTTCACTTCCGAGAGAGTCATGAGAGTTCGGTATGCCACTGATGTCCTCTACTGCGAAAACCAATCCAAAATATTCATTCAGTTCCTCTGCCATCTCCTCACCTCCCATTACAATCTCTCCAGCATCATTTTCTATTGGTCCTATGTCTATTTTGGTCACTTTTACTCCTTATATGTTTAAAAAAAAAACCTTTAGCATTTTTTTAATATAATTTGCTGACCTTGGTTCATAATTTATCTTTTCCTCCCTAATCACCTTCGTAGTTATCCTCTCCAAATTTTTAAAAAGTTTCCCAGTTTTCCATCTTCCCACTAATTTTTGCTTCCTTCTATGCCCTCTCTTGCTTTTACATTGGCTGTAACTTCCCTCATCAGCGATAACTGTCTCATTTTTCCATTCAGAAATTTCCTTCTTTTTGGTGTGTACCTGTCCTGCACTTTTACTCATTTCTCACGGACTTCATCCATTGCTGATCCGCCAGTTCCTCCTTCATGCGGCTGTAATTTCCTTTACTCCACAGAAATACCAACACATTGGACTTTTGCCTCTCCTTTTCAAATTTCACAGTGAGCGCGATCATATTGCGAACACGGCCTCCTCAAGGTTCCTTTTACCTTAAGCTCTCTAATCAACTCTGGTTCATTACACAGCTCCCAATCCTGAACAGTCCATCCCCTGGTGGGCTCAACAAGGTGCTCCAAAAAGCACAGTATTTGTTCTACAAGCAATCCAACATGTCAACTCTAAAGTATACACGGAAGTACAAAGTGAAATCACAAGGGCGCATGAAAATGTGTGTGAAGCAGTGAAAAAAAACCCAATATGTACAAAGCAAGGGCGGAATGAGATCACTCGAAAAAAAAATCTGTGCTGCGGGAGCTGATTGAACAGCAGCGCTGCAGCTGGTGTGGACCCAGGAGAGCAGGGAGCCAAGAAATAGCGCTGCTTCAAAGGGTTCAACCGCCCAGTCCTAATCCTGGTAGCTCCATACAGGGTTTAAATGGCCTGTTAAAGGAGCATGTTTGTAAGTAAAATCCTGCAACTGTGGAGGTCTGTGCCCATGATAATGGTGCCTGTGCTGGTCGCGAGGCATTGCAGACTCCAGAGGAGCAGAGGACTGGCGTAGGGCCTCCACAGCTGCCCATGGTAGCAAATTAAGGAAGTTCAACACCCTCTGGCTAAAGAAATTCCTCTGCTGTTTTAAGTGGGTGCCCTTCAATCTTGAAGTTGTGCCCTTTTATCCTAAACTCACTTCACCACATCTATTCATTCAAGGCCTTTCAACATTCAGATGCTCCTACGAGGTCTCCCCTCATTCTTCTTAATTCCAAGGGGTACAGTTCAAGAGGCATCAAATTTCCTCATATGCCCAAAATCATTCTTGTGAATCTTCTCCAATACAAATACATCCTTTTGTAAATAAGGAATCCAAAACTATATCCTATATTCCATGTGAGGCCTCACTAGTGCCTTATAAAGCCTCAATAATCACATCCTTTCTCTTAAATACTGTTCCTTTAGATAGAAGAATTACATTTGCTTTCTTTACCACTAACTTAATGTGGAGGTTAACATTTAGGGTATCCTGCATGAGGACTGCTAAGTCCCTTTCCACCGATGAATTTTGAAATTTATCCCCATCCAAATAATAGTCTGCCCTTTTATTACTTCTCCCAAGTTCATGACTAGACACTTTCCAACACTGTATGTCAATTGTCACTTCTTCTAATCTTTCTAAGTCTCTATGTATCCTTTCTATTTCAACACCTTTTTTTTATTTTTTTTATTTTTCACACCATAAACCACATTGACCATACATTTTCCTTTTCAAATATATACAGTGTCATTTTCTACCCCCCCTCCCTCCTCCCATCCCACCCTTCCTACCTCCCCCCCATCCATTTAAAGTACAAAATCTAAGATACATTAAACCAGTCAAACAATGTTGTCATTCAATAAAAATAAACAAGAAATTCCACTGAGTCAATTCTTTTCATTTCCTTCTCCTTTCGTTAATTTAGGTAGTGAATGTCCCCAGTAGGTTTCCTCTATTGTGTTTCATGTAAGGTTCCCATATTTGTTCAAATATTTCAATATTATTTCTTAAACTATATGTTATTTTTTCTAATGGAATACATTTATTCATTTCTATATACCATTGTTGTATTTTCAAGTTATCTTCCAATTTCCTGGTTGACATAATACATTTTTTTGCTACGGCTAGAGCTATCTTAACAAATCTTTTTTGTGCACCATCTAAATCAATTCCAAATTCTTTGTTTTTTATGTAACTTAGGAGGAAGATCTCTGGATTTTTTGGTATATTGTTTTCTGTAATTTTATTTAATATCTGGTTTAGATCTTCCCAAAATTTTTCTACTTTCTCACATGTCCAGATTGCATGAATTGTTGTTCCCATTTCTTTTTTACATCGAAAACATCTGTCAGATACTGTTGGGTCCCATTTATTTAACTTTTGAGGTGTAATGTATAGCCTGTGTATCCAGTTATATTGTATCATACGTAACCTCGTATTTATTGTATTTCTCATCATTCCAGAACATAACTTCTCCCATGTTTCCTTTTTTATCTTTATATTTAAATCTTGTCCCCATTTTTGTTTAGTTTTACCATTTGTTTCCTCATTCTCCTTTTCTTGCTGTTTAATATACATATTTGTTATAAATCTTTTGATTATCATTGTATCTGTAATCACATATTCAAAGTTACTTCCCTTTGGTAACTTCAGACTGTTTCCTAATTTGTCCTTCAAGTAGGATCTCAATTGGTAATATGCCAGCACTGTATCTTGAGTTATATTGTATTTATCTTTCATTTGTTCAAAGGATAATAATCTATTTCCTGAAAAACAATTTTCTATTCTTTTGATCCCTTTTTTCTCCCATTCTCTAAAGGAAAGGTTATCTATTGTAAAAGGGAGTAACTGATTTTGTGTCAATATTAGTTGTGGTAATTGGTAATTTGTTTTATTCCTTTCTACATGAATCTTCTTCCAAATATTGAGTAGATGATGTAATACTGGAGAACTCCTACATTGTACCAATTTTTCATCCCATTTATATAATATGTGTTCAGGTATCTTTTCCCCTATTTTATCTAGTTCTAATCTAGTCCAATTTGGCTTTTCCCTTGTTTGGTAAAAATCTGATAGGTATCTTAATTGTGCGGCTCTATAATAATTCTTAAAGTTTGGCAGTTGTAAGCCTCCTTGTTTATACCATTCTGTTAATTTATCTAGTGCTATCCTCGGTTTCTCCCCTTTCCATAAAAATTTCCTTATTATTTTCTTTAACTCCTTGAAGAATTTCTCTGTCAAGTGTATTGGCAATGCCTTAAATAGGTATAATATCCTTGGGAAAATGTTCATTTTAATACAGTTTATCCTTCCTATTAGTGTTAATGGTAAATCTTTCCAATGCTCTAAAGCGTCCTGTAATTTTTTCATTAGTGGATAATAATTGAGTTTATATAGATGGCCGAGATTTTTATTTATTTGTATACCTAGGTATCTTATTGCTTGCATTTGCCATCTGAATGGTGATTCCTTCTTAAATTTTGAGAAATCAGCATTATTCATTGGCATTGCTTCACTTTTATTTACGTTAATCTTATAACCCGACACTTCTCCATATTCCTTCAATTTCTTATATAATTCTTTTATTGATAGTTCTGGTTCTGTTAAGTATACTATAACATCATCTGCAAATAAACTGATTTTATATTCTTTGTCTTTTATTTTTATCACTTTTATATTATTTTCTGTTCTTATCAATTCTGCTAGTGGTTCTATAGCTAACGCGAACAATAAGGGTGATAGTGGGCATCCCTGCCGTGTTGACCTGCTTAAGTTAAATTGCTTTGATATATATCCATTTACTGTCACTTTCGCCAATGGCCCCTTATATAATGCTTTAATCCAATTAATATACTTCTCTGGTAAACTGAATTTTTGCAATACTTTGAATAAATAATTCCATTCTACTCTGAAAAGGCCTTCTCTGCATCTAAAGCAACTGCTACTGTTGGTGCTTTACTCCCTTCTACTGCATGAATTAAGTTAATAAATTTACAAATATTGTCTGTTGTGCGTCTTTTTTTAATAAATCCAGTTTGGTCTAGATTTACCATTTTAGGTACATACTCTACTAATCTGTTTGCTAATAGTTTAGCTATGATCTTATAATCTGTGTTAAGTAATGATATTGGTCTATATGACGCTGGTGCAAGTGGATCTTTCCCTTGCTTTAGTATTACTGTAAGTATTGCTGTTTTACATGAATCTGGTAAGCTTTGTGTTTTATCAATCTGGTGATTACTTCCAGGAGGGGAGGAATTAATAAATCTTTAAATGTTTTATAGAATTCTATTAGGAATCCATCCTCTCCTGGTGTTTTATTATTTGGTAATTTTTTAATTATCTCTTGTATTTCTACTATTTCAAATGGTTCTATTAATTTATTTTGTTCCTCTATTTGTAATTTTGGTAGTTCAATTTTAGTTAAAAATTCATCTATTTTGCCTTCTTTCCCTTCGTTTTCAGTTCGGTATAATTGTTCATAGAATTCTCTAAAGTTTTCCTTGATCTCCGTTGGATTATATGTAATTTGTTTGTCTTTTTTCCTTGATGCCAATACCATTTTCTTAGCTTGTTCTATCTTAAGCTGCCATGTTAGAATTTTGTGCGTTTTTTCCCCTAGTTCATAATATTTCTGTTTTGTCTTCATTATGTTCTTCTCCACCTTATATGTTTGTAGTGTTTCATATTTTATTTTTTTATCTGCCAATTCTTTTCTTTTAGTTGTATCTTCCTTCATTGCTAATTCTTTTTCTATATTTACTATTTCCCTTTCCAACTGCTCTGTTTCCTGATTATAGTCCTTCTTCATCTTGGTTACATAACTTATTATTTGCCCTCTAATGAACGCTTTCATTGCATCCCATAGTATAAACTTATCTTTCACTGATTCCGTATTTATTTCAAAATACATTTTAATTTGTCTTTCAATTAATTCTCTAAAATCCTGCCTTTTAAGTAGCATGGAGTTTAATCTCCATCTATACATTCTTGGAGGGATGTCCTCTAACTCTATTGTCAATATCAAGGGTGAATGGTCCAATAATATTCTAGCTTTATATTCTGTTTTTCTTACTCTATCTTGCATACGAGCTGATAACAAAAATAGGTCTATTCTTGAGTATGTTTTATGTCTACCCGAATAATATGAATATTCCTTTTCCTTTGGGTGTTGTTTCCTCCATATATCCAAAAGTTGCATTTCTTCCATCGATTTAATTATAAATTTGGTTACTTTGTTCTTTCTGTTAATTGTTTTCCCAGTTTTGTCCATATTTGAATCCAAATTCAGGTTGAAATCCCCTCCTATTAATATGTTCCCTTGCATATCTGCTATCTTCAAAAAAATATCTTGCATAAACTTTTGATCTTCTTCGTTAGGTGAATATACATTGAGTAGATTCCAAAACTCCGAAAATATCTGACATTTTATCATTACATATCTCCCTGCTGGATCTATTATTTCCTCTTCTATTTTAATTGGCACATTTTTACTAATTAATATAGCTACTCCTCTTGCTTTTGAATTATACGACGCTGCTGTTACATGTCCTACCCTATCTCTCTTTAATTTCTTGTGCTCCAATTCAGTTAAATGTGTTTCTTGCACAAATGCTATATCAATTTTTTCTTTTTTCAGTAAATTTAGCAGTTTCTTCCTTTTGATTTGGTTATGTATTCAGTTAATATTTAAAGTCATATAGTTCAGCGTAGCCATTTCATACTTTGTTTATCTTCCATTTCCGTTTATCCATCATCACCTTTCCTTCTTATCCATTTCTGCTTTCTTTTTTTGAACACTTTATAAGACAACATTTCTAAAACATCAAACATTTTCCTTATTCTCCTATTTAAAACTTCTTTAACCCCATTCTCCCCTCCCCCTCCTCAGTTGCCCTTTATCCCTTGTCGGGCAACCACATCTCCCCTCTCCATTTGGATTTGCGAATTCACTCGCAAGCGTCAACTGATTCTGCAGTGACCGTAACTCCTCCCCACCCAGCCCCCCCCCGGAAAAGATTTCAATTTTCATATGTAACAAAGGTCACTCTTTTAATTCCCTCCTTATTCCCTCTATTCCCTTTCCCTCCCTTATTAATTCTTATCTATACTCTATGTATTTTCCTCTAAATACGGATACATTCATGTATACACATTATATATATACATATATATATATATATATATATACATATACACACACACACACACACATATACTCCTATAGACACATACATATAGTTTGCGGTCATTTTTACTCTCATTACATGTCTTCATCTCTCTGCTTGTTTTGTAGTTGTTCTGCAAATTTTCTTGCTTCCTCTGAATCCGAGAATAGTCTGTTTTGTTGCCCTGGAATAACTATTTTAAGTACCGCTGGGTACTTTAACATAAATTTATATCCTTTTTTCCATAAGATCGTTTTTGCTGTATTGAACTCCTTCCTCTTCTTCAGGAGTTCAAAACTTATGTCTGGATAGAAAAACAATTTTTGACCTTTTGTCTATCTGGTCGATCTCGAGACGTAGCTTCCTCAGCTCCTCTTCGTACATGTCCCATATTCTGGACGGGCGCTTTTTGTCTTCTCTTATTTTCTTCATTGCTTTCTCCAATATATTTTCTCTTGTTGTATATCTTAAGAATTTTACTAAAATGGATCTTGGTTTTTACTGCGGTTGTGGTTTGGGGGCTAAAGTACTATGTGCCTTCTCTATTTCCATTTCTTCCTGTAATTCTGGTCTTCCTACGACCCTGGGGATCCAATCTTTTATAAATTCTCTCATATTTTTGCCTTCTTCATCTTCCTTAAGGCCCACTATCTTTATATTATTTCTTCTATTATAGTTTTCCATTATATCTATCTTCTGAGCTAACATCTCATGTGCCTCTTTAACTTTTTTATTAGATTCTTCTAATTTCTCTTTTAATTCCTCTACTTCCATTTCTACAATTGTTTCTCGTTCTTCAATATTTTCCACTCTTTTTCCTATCTCTGACATGACCATTTCTATTTTATTCATTTTTTCTTCTGCATTCTTAATTCTTCTTTTTATCTCATTAAATTCTTGTAATTGCCATTCTTTCACTGATTCCATATATTCTTTAAAAAAAGATACATCCATTGTCTTGGCTTTCTCTTCTTCTTCCATTTCTTTCTGTTCTTCTTCTTCTTCTTCTTCCTCTGGGTTGTTTCCTTGTTTTCTTTTTACCCTCTTCTTTCTTGTTGTTGTTATTGTCTGTGTTCTGCACCTGCTGCTGTGCTGCAGGTGTCTCTCTCAGCTGTGGAGATCGACTCCACAGCTGTTCCCCCCTCCCGTCAGTGTGTTTTTTTTTCATGCGCGGTTGCGCACTTTTACTCGGCTCTGTGAGCCATTTTTGTAGTCCCGAGCCCGGGACTTCCACTGACCTGAGGGAGCGGGCTTCTCTCTCTGCGGCAGGCCTCTTCGGACAGGTAAGGCCTTCACCTTCTTCTTCCGACATTCTTTCTTCCTCTTTTCTTCCCGTTGTTTTCGACTTTTCTCTCTTCGCTGCCATTTTCTTCTCACCTTTATTTTTACTTTATTGTAAATTTTAATCTTGTTCCTTTGTGCTTTGAGTGCTTTTTGGGAGAGGGCTGGAATTCCCTGACCGGCCACTACTCCATCACGTGACTCCTCCTCTATTTCAACACCTTTACAGCACCAGTGATTAGGACCAGACTGGAGTTTGAATCCCATGCTGTCTATAAGGAGTTTGCACGTTCTCCCTGTGTCTATGTGAGTTTTCTTCAGGGTCTCCAGTTTCTTCCCACTGTTCAAAAATGGACCAGGGGTGTAGGTTAATTGGGGGTAAATTGGGCGGTATGGGCAGTATGGGCTCATGGGCCGAAATGGCCAGTTGCCATGTCTAAATATATATATTTTTTAAAATCACTACCTGTCCCTCCACCTAGCTTTGCATCATCTATGAACTTAGCCACACACCATTTATTCTGCAATTCAACTCAGTAATGTTATAACATAAAAAGAAGTGGCTCCAACACTGATCTCTGTGGAACACCACTGGTAACTGGTAGCCAACCAGAATAGGATCCTTTTATTCCCACTCTGTTTCCTGATGATCACCTAATGCTCTACCCATGCTAGTATCCTTCCTGCAATTTCATGGGGTGTCAACTTGTGAAATAGCCTTACGTGCAGCATCTTTTTAAAGTCCAAATATAAAACATTCAGCTTGTCATTTCTTCAAATAAGTACAGGTTTGTCAGGCAGGATTTCCCATGTTGACTTTGGCCTATCTTGTCATGCACCTCATCCTTGAAAATTGACTCCATCAACTTTTCAATCTCCGATGTTAGACTAGCAGGTTTATCATTTCCTTTTTGCTGCCCTCCCTCCTTTTTTAAATAGTGAATGACCTTTGCAAATTTCAAGTCCTCCGGAAACGTGTCAGTATTTATTGATTCCTGGAAGATCATTGCGAATGCCTCCACAATCTCTAATATAATTTAACAGTATATTATATTAATAACTACTTCTTTCAGAACCCTAAGGTGCATTACACCTGGTCCAGGAGCTTTATCCATTCAGCTTCCCAACCACCTTCTCTCTGGTGATGGTGATTCATCTCATCTCTTCCCTGACACCTTGTGTGGTGTGCTATTGAACAGAAGCAAACTCACAAAGCATAAAGTCTGTTCTACAGGCTTTATTCCACTTAAACCTTCACCACACTTGGTGTGAGAATACTGGCACAAGCTCTGAGACTGACTCCGAAAGGGCTGGACGCAGCTTGTATCCCGGAGGGTGATTGACAGCCAACTGGGTGGAGCTTGTCCTCAGCTGATTGACAGCTCTGTTCTCCCATGTTCTTCTGCAGATACAGAGGTCACCCCCTGCAGTAGGCCAGTGGTGTACCATTACATTCACCCACTTCTTTAAAATTGTCCCGGGGGAGGGGAGGTTTGTAGTCTGTGATGTACCTGGGCCCCAACATATATACATAATTACAGGTTTAGACCATCCAGCGGCCATCGGAGACTCTGCGAATGTCACAGGGTTGGCTCATGGTCACAGGTCGGCAAGGGTAAGCAGGGGCTGGGGGCGGGGGCCAGAGAAGCAGGCGTGGTGCAGCACAGAGAGGTGACCAGGACTGAGGTGCAAGTGATGCGTTGGATGGGTGGGGGGGCAGGTTCGCCCTCATGGTTGAGTGAGTCCTTGGTGCTCAGGGGGGGTCAGGGGACTGTCAGGCCGGCATAATCCTGGGCTGGAGGATGTTGTGCTGTGGTGTGTGCTCCTGCTAGTGCTATGTCCTTGGTTGAGGTGGTGTCCTCCCTGCCACTGCAGAACCTAACATAGTCGTAGTTGTGGTTTGCATGTTGGAGGAACACCTGCTCAACCAGGGGTTTGGCTTGGTGGGCCCACACTTGTCTTCGTAGGAGCACCGGTCTTGAGGGTGCTAGCCATGCTGGGAGAGATGTTCCTGTTGCCGATTTCCTGGGGAACAATAACAGGCATTCGTGAGTGGTCTCCTTGATAGCCGTGCACAAGAGTGACCTAATGGCATGGAGTGCCTTGGGGAGAGCACTGTGCCAGTACTCTATGGACCATCCCTTTGAATTAAGGGCCAGGAGGACTGCCTTCCAGATTACCCCATTTTTGCATTCCACTTGCCCATTATCTCTTGGGTTGTAACTAGTCGTGTGACTAGTCGCGATACCCCTTGTTGTTAGGTACTGGCGTAGTTCCTCACTCATGAAACTAGACCCCCGGTCACTGTGGATAAATGCGGGTTAGCTGAACTTGGTGAAAATCTGTGTCTGAGCCCTGATCATAGTGGCCGTGGAGTTATCTGGGCATGGGATGGCGAAAGGGAACTGGGAGTACTCGTCTATGACTGTGATGAAATAGATGTTCTGATTTGTGAAAGGCAGGGGCCCCTTGAAGTCCATGCTGAGGCGCTCGAAGGGAGGGCAGAAGAAATGAGGTTTGCTATCTGCACCGACCAGGCACGTCTCAGTCGAGACTTGATGAAGTGACGTCCGGGTGGCAGAGGGACTTGTGCAGTGCCTGCAGCTGGTCATCAGGGAACGACACACAGGTCCGGGAGAGGGCATCAGGGGAGTCGTTAAACTTCCCCAGGCGATACTGGATGTTGTAGCTGATTTTGCCAACTCAAATCTCCAGCGCAGGATCTTGTTGTTCCTGATCTTGCCCCTGTGGGTGGTATTGAACATGAACGCTACTGCCCGCTGGTTGGTGAGGAGGGTGAACTCCTGCCAGCCAGATAGTGGCGTCAGTGGTGGACCACTTCCACAATTGCATGGGCCTCCTTTTCAGTGACAGAGTGCCCTAGTTTGGAACCATGGAAGGTCCTGAAGAAGAAGGCGACCAAGCCTGCCCCCTACCTCCCGGTTGAGGGTAGTGGCGAGGTCTACATTGGAGGCATCGCTCTCCACGTAAAAGGGGGAGTCTTCATCCACGGTGTATATTGTGGCATCAGCAATATCCTGCCTGATGCGTGTGAAGGCTGCCTGCGCCTTGGGTGGGAGAAGGAAAGTTGTGGCCTGGGCCAGTGGGTGGACCTTGTCCAAGAAAGGTGGAACCCACTGTGAGTAGTAAGAAAATAAGTTAAGGCACCTGCGGAGGACTTTGAGCATGGTGGTGGTGGGGGGGGGGGGGGGGGAGGGGCAGCTCCATTAATGGGTGCATCTGTTCTGGATCTGGGATGATGACACCATGTGCCATGATGTACCCCAGGATGGCGAGGCGGGTGGTGCTGAACACGCACTTCTCTGTTGTAAATGAGGTTCAGCATCTCGGCCATCTGGAGAAATTTCTCCAGGTTGGCTTGGTGATCTTGTTGGTCATGGCTGCAGATAGTGACATTATCCAGGTTCGGGAAAGTCGCCTTTAGTTTGTCCCGGTCTATCACATGATCCATCTCCTGCTGGAAGACGGAGACCCCATTCATGACCCCAAACGGAACTTGGCGGAACTGGTACAGACGCCCGTCCGCCTCGAAGGTGGTATAAAGCTTGTCACTTGGGTGGATGGGGAGTTGGTGATAGACCAACTTCAGGTCAATCATGGAGATAGCGGGCTATCTCTTTGACCATGTCGGCTATCCTCGGTAAGGGGTAGGCATCCAACTGGGAGTACCGGTTTATGGTCTGGCTGTAATCCATGACCATCCTTGGCTTGCTCCCCCCTTTGACCACCAGGACTTGGGCTCTCCATGGGCTGTTGCTGGGCTCTATGACACCTTCTGCCAGAAGCCGCCGCTTCTCTGTCCTGATGAAGTCTCTGTCCGCGGCGCAATAGCCCCTACTTCTGGCGGCTATCAGCTTGCTGTCTGACGAGAGAAGAGGGCGGGAGGCATGATGTGCAGCGTGGAGAGGCTGCAAGTTGGCTGGGGCTGGGTGGATGGTGCACTGTGGAGCGTAAGTGGGGGTATGGCCCCCCTGAAGGCGAGGGTGATGCTTTGCAGGTAGCATTGAAAGTCTAGCCCAGGAGGACTAGGATGCAGAATTTGGGCAAGACCAGGAGCCTTAACCCAGTGTATGTCTCCCCTCCACCCCCACAGTCAGATCAGCCAAGCAGCGCCTGAGGGTATTGATAGCCCGATCCTTGGTGACGGCGATAGGGAAGGTGGTGGAGTGGATTCTGAGCTTTAGGGAGTGGGCCACGCTTGGGTGAATGAAACTCTCGGTGATGCCACTGTCGATTAGGCACTTTGTAACCTGCCTGTTGATTTTGACGTCCATCATGGAGCACCCGAGGTCATGGGGGATGTCCCTGGTCAGGGTGGTGGCTGCTAGGACCATCTTGGGGTCTGAGTCATCGTTCCCCGGTGGTGGAGGCAGCATCTCTGCGGGTTTTGTGAGAGGTGAATGTCGACCAGTGATGCTCCCCATCTAAGTGGGGTGCGGAGGGTGGCGATCAGCGGTGTCTGGAGGCATGGGGTGCATCAGTAGGCTGGCCTAGTCAGTGCCAGTGTTGATCACGTCATCATCGTCATCTGTACCATCTTTGCTTCAGTATGCAGGGCTGCTGCCTCCAGGGTTTGGACTACCTCCACTGTTCTGGCCAGGGAGTAGATACACTCAGGAGCTTCTCCACGATAGCTTAAAAATTTTAAGTGGAATAAATTGTGGTGCGCTATCAAACAGAAGCAAACTCACAATACATAAAGTCTGTTCTACAGGCTTTATTCCACTTAAACTTTCACTACATTTGGTGTGAGAATACTGGTGCAAGCTCTGAGACTGACTCCGAAAGGGCCGGACCCGGAGGGTGAATGACAGTCAACCAGGTGCAGCTTGTCCATTCAGGTTGGCTGATTGACAGCCGGCCAGGTGTTGCCCTGTCCTCTTATATTCTTCTGCAGGTACAGAAGTCGCCCCCTGCAGGAGGCTGGTGGTGTACCACCACACCTTGAATGTCAGGTATTCTGCTAATGGCTTCCACAGTGAAGACTGATGCAAAATACTTATTCAGTTTCTCTGCTGACTCCTTGTCTCCCATTACAATATCTCAGGTGTCATGTTTCTATATCCATTCTAGCCACTTTTTGCTCTTAATATGCTTTTTAAAATTTTAGTATCCTTTTTGATTTTATTTGCCATCTTCCTTTCAAAGTTCATCTTTTTCTTCCTAATGACCATCTTAGTTGCTTTCTGTACACTTTTAAAAGCTTCACAGCCTTCTACTTTCCCTTTTTTTTTGCTTCAGTATATGCCCTTTATTTTACATTGGTTTTGACTTCCCTTGTCAGCCACAGTTGTGCAATTTTTCTATTCAGTTATTTCTTTTTTTGGAATATATCTATCCTGTACCTTTCTTATTTCTCGCAGAAACTCCAGCCATTGCTGCTCTGCCATCCTCCCTGCTGGTGTGCCTTTCCATTTCATCTCACACACCTCTTCAGTCATCTTTGTTACACTGGCCACTGAGACAGAGGTGCACCAAAGAAGAGGTACAAGGACCTCTTAAAGAAATCTCTTGGTGCCTGCCACATTGACCACCGCCAGTGGGCTGATCTCACCTCCAACCGTGCATCTTGGCACCTCACAGTTCGGCGGGCAGCAATCTCCTTTGAAGAAGACCGCAGAGCCCACCTCACTGACAAAAGACAAAGGAGGAAAAACCCAACATCCAACCCCAACCCACCAATTTTCCCTTGCAACCGCTGCAACCATGCCTGCCTGTCCCACATCGGACTTGTCAGTCACCAACGAGCCTGCAGCAGACGTGAACATACCCCTCCATAAATGTTCATCTGCGAAGCCAAGCCAAAGAAAGAATATGGACACATCTGATTTTAGTTTCTCTCTCTCTCAAACTGCAGGACAAAATTTTTCCCTATCATGATCACTGCCTCCGAAGGGTTCCCTTATCAACTCTGATTCGATGCACAATACCCATCCCGAATTGTCATTTCCCTGGCTGGCTCAACCACAAGTTGTTCTAAGAAGTCGTCCTGAAGGCATTTGATAAATTCCTTGGGATCCAGTACCAAACCTGGTTTTCCCAATCAACCTGCATACTGCAATCCCCATGACTAATTGCCCTTTTTGTATGTGTTTTCCATCTCCCTCTATAAATTGCATACCACCTCCTCACTACTGTTTGGAGGCATGTATACAACTCCCATCAGGGTATTTTTACCCTTACAGTTTCTTAATTCTATATTTTCTGATCCAATGTCTCCTCTCTCCAAAGATTTATTTCCAATTTTAACCTGTAGAACCTCTCTGCCTACCTTCCTCTCCATCCTATAGACTGTGTACCCATGGATATTTAGTTCCCAGCTATGGTCTTCTTTCAGGCACAGTTCAGTATTGCCAACTTCCAGCTGTACTCCAAGATCATCAATCTTATCACCTATACTGCGGGCATTAAAATACAAGACCTATATTGCTGCATTCATCACCCTTTTCAATTTTCTTTCCTCAGTACCCTGTTAAATCTTTAATCTTACGCTTGTAACGTTGCCCTATTGATTGCCTACCCCTCCTCACAATCTGACTACACAGTGTATCTACTTGTGCATCTTCTGCCCTGTTCACTGCCCTTTCACTCTGGTTTGCATCCTCAAGCCAAACATGTTTAAACTCTACCCAACAGCCTGAGCAAACCTGCCCATCAGGATACTGGTCCCTTTCCCGTTCAGGTGCAGCCTTTCTTTTGTTTACAGGTCATACTGTTCCCCAGAAGAGATACGAGTCTGAACCTCTACCCTACATCAAGTCTTCAGCCATGCGTTCATCTGGCGTAACTTCTTAGTCCTACCCTCAATGGCACATGACACAGGCAGTAATCCAGAGATTACCATCTTTGAGGACCTGCTTTTATACTTCCTTCCTAACTCTCCCTACTCCCTTTTTACTTATGTTATTGGTACCAATCTGGAAACAACTTCTGGCTGCTCACATCCCACTTGAGAATGCTGTGAACTCAAACTGAGAAATCCCTGACCTTGGCACCTGGAAAGCAACATACCGGGAGAGAGTTGTCTCCATTTTGTTCATGGAACCTGAAATCTGTTCCCCTACCTGTTGAAACACCAGCTCTCCTCTCCTCTCCCCTCCCCCACTACTTCCCTTCTGAGCTGAAGGGACAGACTCTGTGCCAAAGACGTGACCACTATAACTTGGCCCTGTTAGATCTTCCCCCCCCCACCTAGCAGTATCCAAAACAGTTGACTTATTGTTGAGGGAAACGGCCACAGACGCTGACTGCCTATTCCCCTTCCATCTAAAATTCACTCAGTAACCTGCCTCTTGTCACCTGGGTAAGGCTTTCTCCATATTGCTTCTGTCTATTATCCTGTCTGCCTCCTGACTATTCTGGAGTTCATCCATCTCTAGTTCTAGTTCACTAACACGGTCTGTGAGGATCTGCAGCCGGATGCACCTTTTGCAGGTGTAGTCATCAGGGACAATGTGCTCTCCCATATTTCCCACATCCTGCATCTGGAGCATATCACTACCCTAGTTGCTGTCTACTCTAGGTTACAACTCTTGGACAGGTAGAAGGTGATCACAGGAGGCTGAAGAACAGTTACAAGACTTCCTTGAGTCAATGAATCCATTATTCAAGAACTCAGATGAGCATCTGAATGATTATACCAGGGCTGTCACAGACTTCATCAAAACAGCTGTGGACAAGTGTGTCCCCGTTAAATCCTTCAGGGTTTTCCCCATCCAGAAGCCCTGGATGAACAATGACATCCAGAACCTGCTGATAGCCAGATCACAAGGCATTTAAGTCCAGAGATCCAGATTATTATATAATGAACTGGTATGATCTTCAGAAAGCCATCTCCTGGCAAAGTGGAGTTTCTGATTGAAAATGGATGCCTGGCAGCTATAGCAGGCTCCAAATGACATAACTTGCTGCAAACGCATATCCAGCACAGTATGAAACAGCAAAGCTTCACTCCCGGATGAAGTCATTGCCTTCTACGTCTGATTTAATGACAAGTATAAGAAAGAACCACCTCTGCATACCCTCATGTCCCCTGATGATCCTTTCCTGTCCTTATCCGAGGATAACTTATGGGCTAGTTTCAGGAGAATGAATCCGAGGAAGGCATCTGGTCTAACCAGAGTACCCCGCCGAGTATTAAAAACCTGCACTGACCAACTTGCTAGCATATTCACAGATATCTTCAACATCTCACTCGGGCAGGTGAGGTACCCATCTATTTCAAACAGGCATCAACTGTACTAGTGCCAAGAAGAGTGTAGTAACCTGCCTAAATGACTATCGTCCAGTAGCACTCACATCCACAGTGATGAAGGGCTTTGAAAGCCTGGTGTTGAAGCATATCAGCTCCTGTCTGAATGGCGACATGGGCCCATTGAAACAGGCCTACAACAGATGCCATCTCATTGGCTCTACACAAGGTTCTGAAACACCTGGACAGAAAAGATACATATATCAGGAGGCTCTTTATCGACTACTGTTCAGCGTTTAACACCATCATCCCCTCAAAACTGAACAGCAAACTCCTGGGAACTGAGACTCAATACGTATTGGGAAGAGTATCAGGTTCGATGGGTTCACAGAGAGATACTTTTATTAATACATGGGAAAAAAACAGAGGAGAACATTAAATGGTACTCGATCACTATTTCACTCTGCTCCCTCTGTGAGACACCAGCAGGGTGACATCGCCAAACTCCGTCTCAGCCCTGCAGACTTGAGTGGGTGCTCCTGCTTAGTGTTCTCCGATCCCTCCAGGACCGTAATGGCTTCTTGGACCGTTTTCCCGTTTGTCAGTCCCATGAGGGGCAAGACCATCCCTCTAAGGTCAGGTTGTGCAGTGATGACTAAATAGCCCACCAAGGCACCAGTCACCTTCGTGCTCCCTGGGAAGTGGTGCAAGTGGACACCCCCAAAGATCAGTGCCCACTTCCTAATAACCCGTGTCCCCATGCCAATGGTCTGCCATTGCGGCAGGCCATGTAGGCCCCATTGTAGGAAGGTAAGGAACCTGGCCAGGACTACAGCCACCAACCATTCTCATCGGATAGTGCCATCATTAACCCCCCCTTCTGGTGGCACCCACAAGGCATTGCCAATCATCTATTGGTCAGACAGACCACTCAGGACGCTCATTTCCTTATGAATGGGAAAGGAATTGGGAGCCCCCTCATCTCCCAACCAAAGCAGTGGCATGGTTAAGTGTATGCCTGATCACAGGTGATATTGGTCCCCTCGCTTGGTTAGCTACTTAGCAAAGTAATCCTGGGACTCACATCTCACAGGGACCACCTACATGCACACACTAGGTCCTCCCATTTTTAGCTACCTTCCCTTTGCAAGTGGAGGGTTATCAGGGTGCCTACGTGGCAGACCTAGGACTGTGTGGTCACTGGTCAGGTTTGTAAAGGCTTGGGCGCACAGGGAGGAGGAAGTGTGCTATGGGGCCCAGTTTCGTCAGGGTTATCACCATCCACACAAACCCATCCCACAAACATGTGTTGATCAACTCCCCCCGCTGAACCATGGCTCGGACTTTTCCTGAGTTAAACTATGAGCCAGACCGATGAGCTGCTTGCAGCTGCTGTGATTCAATCAGCTTGGAAGGTGCCTCCATGATTTAATTTCTAAGTTGGTCACTTGCCCTTGGGCAATCATCACTGCCTCTTGCAGTTTCCAACAGTGATCTTGCAGGGATTCCATCTCCCTATCTTTCTGAGCACCCTCATTATTTAACTTGGATATGATACCCCACTGGTACCTAAGCAGGAATATCAATAACCACAGGACACCCCCACAACTCCCCCGGCATTGGGAAAACCCAGTAACTCCAGGTGGGAGACCACGTGGGAGACTATCTTCTAGCTGTGGGGTCCAACCTGTTGACCCAATCATCTGGCATGGCATGGCTTGCCAGCCACTCTGCCAAATGGTTGGTCTACCTGCGGATTTTACAATCCAACCCTGAGGTCCCTTCCCTATCTGTGGGTCGCCTCCTGCTGCCCTCGTTGGTGAACTGATACATAAGCACACATGTACCCGACAGGACACCCACACACACACTTGTTAATACGATATCCCACTTTGTTAGAACGATCTTCCACTCCCACATGATTAAGACTCCACATATGTCCAACCGAAACTCTTTGATCCCTGCTTGCAGCACCAATTATTATGTTGGGAAAGAATATCAGGTTCAGTGGGCTCACGGAGATAAGTCTAGTCATATCATACATAACTTTAATTAACACACAGGAGACAAATGGGGGAGAATGTTAAACGGTACTTGATTAATATTTCATTTTAGCGACAATATAGACATTCACCTCAGACTTTAGTTGGATTCTGACAATGGTAAACCTATACTCAACACGCTCACACACTACAAACAGGGACTCTTACACACACACCCGGTTCCCTGACCAATAGGGTTGTGGCTCTCTGTGAGTATTGACCTAATGGCTCATCTTCAGTGTAGTGCACACCTGTAATGTTGTGCACTCTTTACAGGCAACACTTCCAGCGATATCCACAATAGTGACCTGGAAAGGAGTGATGTCTGGGATTTGGACCACTAGGCAGAGAGAAAGAATGTGCTGTGCATTGGTGTTATATACAGTGCTAATCTGTGCTTCAAGCCAATAATGACCTTAGGAGATTTAAATTAGCCAATGGCAAGGCATGCATTAATGGGTGGCCAGAGTCCAACCTTGATTACCAGGTGATGTGACTTCCAATATGTTTCAGACGGGGAGGATGTGTGGCCACTCGCAATACACACATTCAAGACAGGCAGGGAGGCCACATTTCCTCTACATACAAAAACACCCCACTGTGTAATTGGATCCTTGATTTTCTCACCTACAGACCACAAACAATGAATTTTGGTAAAAACATCTCCTCCACAAGCTCCATCAGTACTGGAGCACCACAGGGTTGCACCTTTAGCCTCCTGCTCTACTCACTATATACCTATGACTGTGGGGCTCGGTGCAACACCAACACCATCTACAAATTCACTGATGATACCACGATAGTGGGTTGTATCAAAAGGGGTGATGAGTCAACATACAGGAGGGAGGTTGAAAACGTGGTTGAATGGTGCACCACCAACAAACTTGCTCCAAAACCGAGGAGCTGATTGTAGACTTCAGGAAGAAAAAGCCAGAAGTATACAATCCAGTGATCGTTGGGGGATCAGAGGTGGAGAGGGTGAAGAAATGTAAGTTCTTGGGAGTCACTATCTCAGATGATCTTTCTTGAACCCAACACACCAATGGCATCATGAATAAAGTATGTCAGCACCTCTACTTCCTTAGGAGTTTGCGGAGGATTGGTATGACACCATAAATCCTGGAAAATTTCTGCAGATGTGTGATGGAAAGTGTGCTGACTGGCTGTATCACGTTCTGGTATGCTGACACCAATACCCCTGAGTGTAAAGCTATTCTAAAGGTAGTGGACACAGCCCAGGATATCATGGGTAAAACCCTCCCCACCATCGACAACATCTACATGGAAGGCTACCATTCGGAGAGCAGCAGAAATCATCAAAGACCCACACCACTCAGCACATGCTCTGTTCTCACTGCTGCCATCAGGAAAGAGGTCTAGGTGTCACAATACTTGCACCACCAGGTTCAGAAACAGCTGCCACCCCTCCACCATCAGATTTCTCAATGACAAGCATAATCAGGGACTCATACAAGGACTCTTACTTTTGCACTTTATTGATTTATTTCTCTCTTTCTCACTCTCTCTCTATTACACAGTCAGTTTTTTTACATGTACACATTGAGTCAGTTTTTTTTTGCAGTGGCCACATGGTAATTCTCCCTCGCCTACAGGAAAAGAATCTCAGGTTTGTATGTGATGTTGTGTATGTACTGTCAATAAATCTGAAATCTCAATGAAAAGATCTTACCTCTGCTTGCTGATGCCTCTCGAACCAAAGCCTTGAACTCACCACTCCCATACTGAGCCACTCACACACTTTCCGCTCCAACAAGGGCCATTCTGCTTGTGCCTGCTTTACTTTAATTTGTTTCTGCTAATGAATGAATAAGGGGGCATGTTTGGCATGTCGGTTAGTGCAACACTGTTACAGCGACAGTGATTGGGACTGCTCACCGTCTGTAAGGAATTTGTATGCTCTCCCTGTGTCTGTGAGGGCATTCCCTGGGGGCTTTAGTTTCCTCCCACCATTTGAAACACACTGGAAGTTATAGGTCAGTTAGGTGTAATTGGGGAACCTGGGTTCGTGGACTGAAAGGGCCTGTTACCGTGCTGTATGCCTGTATGTCTAAATGAAAAAGGACTCTCTGTATTGACCTCCAATTTGATGCTTTGCATCTACCATGCACCAAATGGATAAAGGTCCACTTCAGCAGTGTGAAACGAGTGGATTGATCCTTTAGTGTCCAGCCTGTGTTTACTACTATCATATTTGAATAACTACTTGTGCTAGAATGCCAATTTTCCAGTCTGCTCTTCTGGTTTACAATTGACAGAAGTCTATTGGTCGCTGGGTAATGCTGTTCAGCACCTGAGGAAGGTAACTTTTTGCTCACTGCAGATTTCCCTCAAGGAGTACAGTGTTGAAGACCAGGGGCAGCCAGGCCACAGGTAAAAGGGCAAAATGTGCTACGTGAGCTTGTCCCTATGTCAATGCTGACAAACATGAATCACTCCTGCACTGTGCTGGCGTCTTTGAGAGAGGAGAGCATTAATTAACAAACAAGAATTCAGTGCTGTCTGTCAGGAGTTTGTATGTTCACTCCGTGTCTGCATGGATTTTCCCCGGGGGCTACAGTTTTGTCCAACTATTCAAATTGTACAAGGGTTGTAGGTTAATTGGGTGTAATTGGGGGCCACAGAAGGGCCTATTCGTGTGCTGTATGTCCAAATTTAAAATCTAAATTTAAATTTAATTGCAAAAAATTTAAACCACATTAGAAAATTTAAAAAGAAATGCAAAGAACACTCAACCCCCTTCACTGAATCTGAGAAAAATGTTATGGACTGCAAAATCATGCTTAGAATCTCAATGGGGGGACAATTATTCCTTTCATCTGCAATAATTGGGATGGGCTCATTCACTGATGGCCAGGATGTACTTGAGGAGAAGTTAACAATCTTACTTTCCAGGTGGTTTGGGAAGCTTCCTGAGGAACCTAAGGCAGAATGTATGATCTTTGTTTCATATTCAAGTTATGTTCTGATTAAATTTTCATAATTAAAGTGAATACTTCATTAGACTTCCCTGCACTGAGGCAGCCAATCTCAACTATTTTCTTTTCAGCTATGCCCCTCTCCCACCCCACGAGGACTCTGGTCAAAGTTTATGGGCCACCTTCCCTGTGAAGCAGTCAAGTTTTAGTTTCACCTGTCCTCTCCCACCAACTACATGCAAGACATAAAAAATAATTAGGTTACGTGAGGTAAAAAGAAAAGAAGGCTGTAGGGGTCCCCATTGAGAATGGCTACTCTAAGCTAGGAAGTTTATGAAGATTAATTACATTTTTGTATTGAGGGCTAACATGTCAGGAGAAGCGGATATAACAGCAATGTTTAAGAAGAATGTGGACGAGCACATAATCAGGCAAGTACTAGAGGGGGGGTCAACAAATAATTGCTGGAGGAACTCAGCAACCAAGGAAAGAAAGAGTCAGTCAATATTTTGGAGGTGAACCCTTTATCAAGACTGATAGAATAGGTGAAATTACATATACTATGGGGGGAGGAAGCCGTGGAGGGGGATGGAGATCTTTGACTATAGGACAGAAGGTGTGCGAGGTGGAGAGATAGATAAAGGACAGGGGTGGGGAAAGAGCGCGGGAGAGAGAGAGAGAGAGAGAGAGAGGGAGAGAGAGTAAAAGGAGAGGCGGGGACAGTGTAATCAAATTGGGGTAGGAATGACCTGAAATTAGACAATACAATGTTCATTTAATAAAGGGATATGGGCCTCATGCAGGTAGATCGGATTATTTTAGTTTGGCAGCATGGTTAGCAAAGACATTGGGAGGCTGGTACCGTTTGATACAAGTAATTTGGAATAATAGATTCACATCCTCAAAAGATTTAGTGATGCATTTGTGCTTTTATTGTTGTTTTTCTAATATTACCTCACACATACTTAGGGTTACACGCCCTCTATCAAAACTATTACACACTGCCTCACCAAGTTTTTACAGGCTGTTTAACTCCACTCTGAATTTGCCAGGTTGCCGTTGCTGAGAGCTGTTTAGCAGTGCACCCTGGGTTCATTTCTATTGAACTTCTGCAGGCACCTTCTTTCTCCATCGAACTCACGCCACAATTGAAACCAAGCAAGTTGACAAGCCATCTTCATTTGTAGCTTTTGTGTATATAATTGTGGCAAGCTTATTCAATTTCAAGACAAGTTTACACAATTTTTCCAGTAATCAACAAAATGTCAGGAGAAGCAAACACTTGACTGAACGCTCCTTCGTGATGTTTGCTTTGAGTGAAACTGTAGAAGACAACATCTCCTTCTCCAAGCTAGTACAATTCTCCCAGTTAATTTGGATTTAAATGCTGTTGGCATTGAGTGTTGGTACTGGCCTACTCTCCCCCATATTATCATTAAAAACACTGGGTAGGTGTTTTTTTTTAAAGACAGCAAGGTTCTATGGTTATTCAATGTGCTGTTCCTCTACAGATCTGAAGTGATGCAGCAGTATAGAGTTTCTCCACAATGGGGCACCACTGCCTGTCTAAAATGTGAACACATTTCAATAAATAAGTTCTATTATTCTTACTAGTGAGTTTCTAGTCCAACTATTTGCTATCTATTTATTTATTTATTTATTGGGACAACTGAGTTACAGGGAAAGGGAATTTGGACTTTATTCCCTGGAGTGTAGAAGATTGAGGGGTGATTTGTTAGAGGTATTTAAAATTGTGAGGGGGATAGACAGAGTCAATAGGCTTTTTTCCACTGATGATACAGAGCACATGGGTTCAGAGTGAAAGGAAAAAAAGTTTAGGGGGAACTTCTTCACATAGAGAGTGGTGGGAGTGTGGAACAAGCTGCCCGCTGAGGTGGTGAATGTGGGCTCAATATTAAGATTTAAGAAGAATTTGGACAGGTACATGGATGGGAGAGATATGGAGGGCTATGGACTGGGTGCAGGTCAGTGGGACTAGGCCAAAAAAAATGGTTCAGCACAGATGTGAAGGACTGAAGGAGCCTGTTTCTGTGCTTCTAAAATAGAAACCATTGAATCAGAAATAAATTCAAAATGACTATGCATTTTAGGTTGTACAAGATATAAAAGATTATATTTGCATCAAGATAAAATTCCCTAAGAATGTTTTCAGGCCTCTAAATGAGGGCCTCAATCAACATCAGTTCAGTTGTGACTGATTATGGAAGCATCATGCTGAGATTGTTCTTTTGCTCCTTGAAGTTCTCTTGGCGTTGGAGAAGGAATTTGAAGTCCTCCTTCATGGAGAAACAGATGCATGAAACCCTACAGTCAGCACCAATCTTCTGATCATTTGATACTTATAAGCTGGTCCACATGCTCGATCCAAGGCACAAAAGAGGAGACTCTTGTGTAGACACCCGGGGTTTCCTTTACACCACAGCCATGCCCCCAGGAAGTCACACCAAACACGACCCAGCGACCCGCTCTTTCACACATCAGTGGTCCACCGCTGTCTCCTTGACAACTGTCCACTCGCTTGTGGTCCACCAGGTTTCCTGCACAGAGCATCCTGCCTGTGAACCTCTGCCTGTAGCGTCCCTCACACCTCCTTTTTGGAAGCAGGGGGATGGCAGCTTGCTGCAGTGTCTTTGAATATGCTCTTCCTGCAGCAGAGACAGATGCCAGAACAGTTCTTAGCTGAGATTTCTGAGATACCACTCTAGCAGTTTATTCAACTACAGAATATTCCAGGCAGGCAATGGTAAAAATGTACTTTCTATAAATAACAGGAGGTCATTTAGCCCATTGAGCCGATAAAGCAAGTAACATTTTGTACAGTCATGAGGAAGACATTTCATTTTGAACTCATAGTTTTCAATAATGAAGTCATCAATTTAAATAAATTTATTCAGTGATTAATGACAAACCACAGAGGTGCCAGCTCAGACAGTCCAAACACAGATGTGAAGATGCCTAAACTTCCAACGTCCCCGCAATGTTTGCACCTATATTAAACATAGACGACTAATGGCCTAGGACCGAAACGTTGATTACTTTTTACTTCCTACGGATGCTGCGTGACCCACTGAGTTTCTCCAGCACTTTTGTGCTTCTTCCCAGCTGGAATGGTATAAGATTAAAAAATGCACTTCAAATTGGCATCAGTCTCTTTGAAGGAGTGAAATATGGGTATAATGCTTGTTACAGGACAATTAACTGAAATTAGAACGCCTTAAATACAGTTGGCACCAGGCCACTTTCAGGCAATCAAGGTTTTAAAGGTTTAAAGGCAGTAATTAAAATTTAATTTAAAAAAAATGCATTGAACTCTTGTCAAAAAAGGAATGCCTCTAAAATGTTCTATATCACCATCCAGTGTATCTCAGTGTCTAGTTCATTTCAGTACCCAATTAGCCAGACATGGCTCAAGTTCTGTTTCAAAATGCCACATTTTGCATTGTTTTTACAGAATATATGCTGATTCCATATGATAATTATATCATTAAATGTGAATAAAACAATGAGTAAAAAGTACAGAAATGCTGGAGGAACTCAGCAGGTCTCTCAGTGTCCATAGGAGGTAAGGATATATGTGAAGTTTCGTGCCTAGGTATGGATGCTGCAAGATCTGCTGAGTTCCACCAGCATTTCACTGTTTTGCCTACTTGTCCATGTAGTTAAATTATAATGAGCTTGACCTTGACTTCCTTACTCTTATACTCAGTGCCCCCAACCAACATTGAATGCAAGCATGCCTTCAAGCCTTCTGTCTCACTCTATCTACTTACATGTCTGCTTTCATGGTTTAAGATTAATAAGTAAACTGTCAACAGTAACAACCTGCATTATAATTAGTTACTCTATAAACTTCCTAAGGTAACATATTCTGACATAAAGTGGGTGGAGTCACCAGAGTTTACAGGGAGAATGGTATGTCACAGAGTGTTCCTGGTTTTAGTATGACAGCTGCCTAGCAAAGAGTCTGAAGTCCAGGTAAAACACCTGAGAGGGTCTATCCATATTTTCATCATGAACCCAAATTTAAAAAAAAATATTTTGGATAATCTTTGTGAGGCCAGACAATGATACTCCTGTGTTGATCAGCTGGTGTTTATTAGAACTATCATCTCTGCTCTTTGGCCAGGTCTCCAAGTCAGCCTGGAAACCTCCAGCTCCAACATTTGGAGTTCCCACCCCTTCCTCTGTCAATGGATATGTTTGAAATGAACAGAATATCTGCCCCTCCTCCCAAACCCCGCCAAGTCAATCACAAGACTTCACAGCTTGGTTAGGACTTGCTGTATGGGGTTAAGGCAAAACTGTTCAAACAGACTCTTCTGGAAATTGTAGGGGAGTCCACTGGAATGGGCACTGATTTTCATCTCTTAATGTTAATTTAGTCTAAATAAGTTGAATGGATCAAGAAACACAAACTTGGGGTAAGGGGGGAAAAGATTTGAGGTCGACCAGTGTGGCGAGTGCGTGGAGTGGACTGGTGAAACAGAATCACTAACTATTTTAAGAGGTATCAGATGTGCCTTGAATTGTGTATTGAATAAGGCTTTGGATGAAATGCTTATAAAAGGGGGGTGGTGCCCACTGCTGATGCAGATGTAGTGGGGCGAATGGACTCATTCCATGTTCACATCTTTTTGTTTTTGAGCTTAGTTATGTCATTACCTATGAAAGGCGATGCCTCAAGAAAGCAGCTTCTATCATCATGGACCCTCACCACCCAGGCCATGCCCTCTTCTCACTGCTATCATCAGGAAGGAGTTACAGGAGCCTGAAGACACACACTCAGTGTTATAAAAACGGCTTCTCCCCTCCGCCATCAGATTTCTGAATAGGCAATGAACCTATGGACTCTATATGACTTTTTCACATTTTTTGCACTAATTATTTATTTTTTTAATCTTGTATTTACGGAGTTGTAATTTATAGGTACTTTTCACCTTGATCTGCATAATAATGCCACCGCAAACATCAGATTTCAAGCAACAAGTATCAAGACATGTTCATGACAATAAATCTGATTCTGATTCTGAAGCCATAACTTACCAATGAAAAGCAAGAAATAGAAAAACATGCTGTATTATATCTTATAAAGTGTTCAAAAATTCAAAAAGTGTTTGGAACACAGTCTTCAGATGATTAATTGTTTCAAGAAGATGGCATAAATTTAAGTCTTTTTAATCTTGGGGTGATTCGCTTACCATTAGTCTTCAGTGGTTTTCAAGCTTTTTCTTTCCACTCACATACCACCTTAAATAATCCAAGCCATTGTTGTTCTGTGATTAGTAAAGGATTAATGGGAGTGGGAAGGGACAGCTGCTCTAGATCCAATTGTTACTGAAACATTTTGCCTGAGAAAAATTGTCATTGGCCATTTTCCTTTGGAGTTATGAAACCATGCCCATAACGAGTCAATTAGGTAGGATTAAAACAGTGGTTTTCAAACTTTTTCTTTCCACCCACATCCCACCTTAAGCAATCCCTTACTAATGACAGAGCACCTATGGCATAGGTGGAAAGAAAGGGTTTAAAAACCACTGGTCTATCTGAATACCTACATTTCTGATGCTGGCTGACATCATTACTTGTGGCTTAACATTATGTTTTAGTTCAATGGGTGAATAATCACCTAAACACTTAAATCAATAAATTCATTAACTGTGAGGAAAATATCTGAATTCTAGACATATTTGTCCAGAAAGTCTATAACTATTTAGCCTCAGCAAATGGTACATTTTACTCTCCAAAGCTGCATATCGGAATGTTCCTGTGCAATAATCTTGATTACCTGTGTCACCCCATCCAGTAATGTAGCAGTTTGAACCTTTCCTTTGAGTACGTTCTCTCCTGTGCGGCAAACATGCTGGAAGGACATGGGCATTGAATTTGATGCAGTGTTCCTGCTCCCCTTCAAGCTTTACCAATGCAATGTCATAATCATTAGAATTAGGCTTGTAGTTCTTGTGGATAATAATGTTCTTCACTTCAAGATCTTCCTCATATTCCTCAGCTACTAATGTGTGGTAATCACCAACACGCACAATATAGTTTTTTGTGTTGTTGCCATATCTATCGAAGAGAAGGAAGAGACTTAGGAAGAAGATTTAATTAAATAGAACAAAAAAAACTCCAACTTAAGTGATGACAGTGACCTAGGGTTTACTTTTTCTTAAAAGAATGCCCTGTTAGCCTGCAATAAATGATCACTTGAATGCATCAAGCTTCAGAAGCACCCTAACTCTGCTACAAAGTGTATCCCGCCACTGATCAGAAATGATCAGAATAATAAGGTAACAAGCAACAAAGAAAGCACAATTAAATCTAGGTAGACAGTTGTAATGGAGGATTTAGACCATGCTTTTACTTATACAAGTTTAAGTATCAGAAACCTACGTTGAGAATAATGTATGAAGCCAACATAATCTAAATTCCACCATGGGGCCCAGAGATGCATATGAATGAATCAGCAGACATAATCTAATGTACACCATGAGGCCCAGAGATGCAGTTGTCTTTTGTTGGTGGCAGACTGTCAGGAGACCTTGAAGATAAGTAAACCATTTATTCAGGGTGAACCATTTATTCAGGGTGATGGGCTATGAGTAAACATTTTTTGGGTAATATAAGCCATGGTCCTGCTGCTGAAGTTTCAGACTCTCTGAGGGGTGGAAACGTCTCTCAGCAAGAAGAAGAACTTCTAGAGTCCAACCAACATCCCAATTGGGGGAGGTGGAGAAGCTGCTACCGGCGCCCCGACAACCTACTACAAGTGTAGGGTCGTTGCCTCGCTTCAGCAGTTGGGACCAGTCCAGGCGTTGATAAGTATAATTGGGAAGGGCTTGCATATTGTAGTTTGAAATCAGCTTTAGATTTAGTAATAAAGATTTGTATAAACTGAAGTGCTCTCGGTGTGTGTCTCTGTTTTCTTTCGGTAGCTCAAACACTGTGACCAATCTAAAACGAACAAAGTGAGAGGTACAAGTTTACCAGAACAACAGTGCTTCCTGTTCTCTATTTGTAATGAAGATAAACATTACTCTGAAGTATTCAAATGGAAGTGTGTATAAATGCAGAAATCTCCTTCCCTGCTTCTTTGATATTTCTTAATTTTGAATATTTGGGAAGAAAGTGGAATGATTGTTACATCCTTCAGTGGTTAAGCATCAGGTGAGTTAGTTAGAACATTAAACAAGGTGCAAGGCTTATCACTTAAAAAAATTAGCATTGTTAAAATTTGTGTCAAAATGAACACCATTATCAGTATCTCTATTAATGACTGGAAATTTTCCATTGCAATGACTTAAATTGATGGAACTGACAGCATCTTCAGAGATTTTTGCACAAGCAATCTAACATGGAAACCCCTGAAGTAGCTGTCAGTGTTTCAGCCTTTTCCAATAATCTATGTTGTTTAGCAATCTTCCCCACCACTCAAGGAAAGTCAGATGAATTTTCACAAATATCTCATATTTTCCAACTAATCTGAGTGTGAAATATTTTGAGTAAAGTCAGAATAATTCCCAACCATTAACAAAATATTTATTTGTTATGTGGATTGTAATTTTGCTCAGTATTTTCTGTCAGTGGTGAGATTTCTTTCTTCACTGCTGACTGCTGTGGTAAGTCAGTCTTGGGAGCAGACTGGGAGCTCTCTTTGTTGAGCACCTTGGCTCTGTCCACCGCGATAGCATGGATCTCCCAGTGGCCGCCCACTTCAATTCTCCATCCCATTCCTTTGTTGACGTGTCTGTCCGTGGTCTCATGCACTGCCAGACTGAGACCACCCGCAAATTGGAGGAACCAACACCTCATCTAATGACTAGACACCCTCCAACCAGGTGGCATTAACATCAACTTCTCGGGTTTTGGTGCCTGGTTTTGATCGTAATTGCTCATATAATAGGTTGGGGTTAGAATTACATTAAGTTCTAGTTTTTTTTAATTCCTTTTTATTGACATTATGGATCATATGTACTGTGGAACCCCATTATAAAGTGATGGTTCAGGTCCAGGAAAATCGGATCGTGAAAAACCCGGGGTGGCATCAAATCGGTGTTTCACTATTGAGTACAATATATACATACATGGATTGTGGCAGCAACCCCAGCACCCCCCTGCTCGCGGTAGCACTCTTCACAACCCACCCCCCGTCCACGGCAGCACTCACTATCCCCCACCCCGTTCTCGGCAACACACGTCAATGAGTTGAATTCCCCACCAAGGTAAGCATTACTGTACTTACCTTAATCATTTAGACGCGCCACTTCTAAACATCTGCTGCGCCACAGGGTGGTCATCCCTGGTACTGCATCTTTTAAAACAGGCTTGCTTAACGTCCTATCTCAAAGAATGGAACGTGGACGTTAAGGGGTTCAATGATCCATCACGTTATATCCCAATTCACGTTAAATCGGGCTGCTTTAAATCAGGGTTCCACTGTATCTTGTTTCCCATTGTGATTTTATATCATATGTATCTAATATTATTAATTTCTCAAAACCAATAAAAAGATTGAAAAAGAAAATTTAAATTTAAAATAAAGATTAAAATCTCTATACTGTGGCCCCTAGGGTGTAGTGTTTCAATAATATGCAAAACATGATATTCAATTTTTCACAAGTGCATGATTTTCAATATTGATTTCACACTACAAATTGATTAAAATATTGGCTAAAATAGGCCTGTCTCTCTCAATGTTCTGTCAATGGACGTGAAGCCAATTTCATGCTGCCGTGCCTACAGGCATTGACAATCCCTTTGAAGATATGCCTTTGAAGCAAATAACATTGGGAACAGTGAAGTATAGACAATGTCGATTGCTTGCTCCTTGAACCACTGACCATGAAATTCAGGTCATTATAAAAGGGTAATTTCAACCTATTTGTTAGTCTTGGTAAAGGCAGAGATCATAGTTGTTGACTGTTGAATGCCATCGGAAATATTCTTTTTTTTAGATTCTAAAAGTTTATTATTGTGTATTTCCTTCTGCCATAAGGCTGATAAATAATCACCATTACTGTAGTCGGAAGTTCCTTGAAGTAAGAGAAAGAGAAGCAAGGATCCCTTCAGGAGTCCCTCCTGCGTTCTCCCAGCCTCTGCAGCAACACAACTCCGGTTCGATCCATCAGGAACCTGAACTCCAGATCCAAACCATATTGGAGGTTTGATCATTTTGATCAAGAAGCCTTCAGCACCTGAGGCCCTCAGGAGCTCTTCTTCCCCTCACAGCACTCTCAAATTCCAGCTCGGATACTTAGTCCCCACAAACCACTTCCCAGCAGCCTGCAGCCCATGTTGGTCCCCCGACCACAAATCGCCCACACCCACTGTGGGTACCTCTGAGACCCTGGCTGGTCTGCCCTTGTGGTCACCTTCTCTGCCTCTCCTTCTCAACATGGGGATGATCTCTCCATTTCTGGTGCACTGCGCCAGTGCGCTGCCCCCCTGAGTCTGCAACCCCTCGTGACTGCTGCCCAGTACAGTACATCTTGGACGCAGACCTCTAAGTTGCAGGTTTTTAAATTTAAAAAAAACACCATCAGGTCCTCTATCAAGCTGGTTACACTCCACATGGAGCCATCAGAATTAGTTTCATGCAGTTGGACCCTGTGAAGCAATGCTGTGACTCCACTCCCTGCTCTGCCAGGTCCACACTCTTCTTCTTTGGCTTGGCTTCGCGGACGAAGATTAATGGAAGGGTAATGTCCACGTCAGCTGCAGGCTCGTTGGTGACTGACAAGTCCGATGCGGGACAGGCAGACATGGTTGCAGCGGTTGCAAGGGAAAATTGGTTGATTGGGGTTGGGTGTTGGGTTTTTCCTCCTTTGTCTTTTGTCAGTGAGGTGGACTCTGCTGTCTTCTTCAAAGGAGGTTGCTGCCCGCCGAACAGAGGCGCCAAGATGCACGGTTTGAGGCGATATCATCCCACTGGCGGTGGTCAATGTGGCAGGCACCAAGAGATTTCTTTAGACAGTCCTTGTACCTCTTCTTTGGTGCACCTCTGTCTCGGTGGCCAGTGGAGAGCTCGCCATATAACACGATCTTGGGAAGGCGATGGTCCTCCATTCTGGAGATGTGACCTACCCAGCGCAGTTTGATCTTCAGCAGCGTGGATTCAATGCTGTCGGCCTCTGCCATCTCGAGTACTTCGATGTTGGTGATGAAGTCGTTCCAATGAATGTTGAAGATGGAGCGGAGACAACGCTGGTGGAAGCATTCTAGGAGCCGTAGGTGATGCCGGTAGAGGACCCATGATTCGGAGCCGAACAGGAGTGTGGGTATGACAACGGCTCTGTATATACTAATCTTTGTGAGGTTTTTCAATTGGTTGTTTTTCCAGACTCTTTTGTGTAGTCTTCCAAAGGCGCTATTTGCCTTGGCGAGTCTGTTGTCTATCTTGTTGTCGATCCTTGCATCCGATGAAATGGTGCAGCCGAGATAGGTAAACTGGTTGACCATTTTGAGTTTTGTGTGCCCGATGGAGATGTGGGGGGGCTGGTAGTCATGGTGGGGAGCTGGCTGATGGAGGACCTCAGTTTTCTTCAGGCTGACTTCCATTTTGGCAGTTTCCGCAAAACAGGACGTCAAGCGCTGAAGAGCTGGCTCTGAATGGGCAACTAAAGCGGCATCGTCTGCAAAGAGTAGTTCACGGACAAGTTGCTCTTGTGTCTTGGTGTGAGCTTGCAGGCGCCTCAGATTGAAGAGACTGCCATCCGTGCGGTACCAGATGTAAACAGCGTCTTCATTGTTGAGGTCTACACTAGTGATAGGGTATCCTTCACAGCAGCTGCGCAGTGCTACGTCTTTAAGGATGTTGGCGAACCCAACATTGAACAGTAGTAAAAGAACTGGACAGGACATGAGAAAACATTGCTTGGAAATTGTATTATCTTTCCCTAAATAATCTGGTTAGAAACATTGCATACTTTATGAGCTGGTGAATGATTTCAAGAGATGAACAGTATACAAATGAACTTGGAGTCAATCCAAGGCACTCAAGTTATCAAATAATTATTTTGAATAAAAGGGTTTATGCTCTTTCAAGAAAAAAAATCTCTTAAAATACAATAAATTAGTCATATCACCAATAACCAATAAAACTATAATATTAATAATTAGGAGTCGAAAAACACATCACGTTAACTAAAACACTGAACAGCTACAATATTAAATGTTCCTGAGATTAGAACCTCAAAATTGGAATTGTGATTTTCAGGTCAGAAAAAGGATCCTCAAAATCTTCTTGAATAAATTCAACATTTCACATATCCTTGGCCTGTAGACGACCGCTACAAAGAAACACGCACACACAATGTGGCAGGTTAATCTCACTCCTTTATTAGGGCTGGAAAGGCTGCTTTTATACTGTTCAATTCTCCTCCGCCCTCCCCCCCCCACCCCGTTTTTTGCTGAGTCAGCCATATGAATAACAACAGCGGACAGGAACGTCCATGCATATGAATGCCCTTCTTCCCCAGCCTGTTTCTGCTGAATTAGCTGGGCAGCTTGACCAATGCCATTTTAGGGCTGTTGGTCTGATGCTGCCCCAGCTTCTACCCCCACCGGTTCGTTGTCCTGGGAGTCGCTTTAGCGATCTCTGTCCACATCTGCTGCCGCGTGATGTGTCGGCCCGATCTCCGCAATTGTGAGCCGCCACATGACCCCCCCACCCCCTGCAGAACTGGTCTTACAGACTATAAAGTATTTTGTGGTCTGCCTCTGCGTTGAGGTGTTAAGTGTCTCCACAGGTTCTGCTGGGCCTGTGTGACCGTGCTTGAGTCTATCCATAGTGAAGACCTTTGGTTTACCACCAGCTCGAAGGTGGCTCCATTGTTCTGGATGACTTGAAATGGACCTTTGTATGGCTTCTGCAGTGGTGAACGATGGGGTCCTCTGCGTACAAACATGTACTTGAGTTCTTTGGGGATGTTGGACTTGGCTTGTCCATGTCTGGAGGGTGGGATCAGAGCCAGGTTACTGAAAATCCCCTGTAACGTGAGTGGGGCTCCGTAGACGAGTTCAGCGGAGGATGCATGGATGTCTTCTTTCGGTGCTGTTCGGATGCCCAGCAGTGTCCACCTATTTGTGACCCTTGAATCTGGTCATGTTTTGAGATGCCTGTGGAAAAACTCCACCATGGCATTGGCTTGCAAGTGGTATGCCGTCATATGGTGTAGCTGTGCGCCCCATAGGTTGGCAATGTCAGTCCACAAACTGGAGGTGTACATGGCTGGCCTTGTCATTTCCCTGGAACTCGCAGGGGGACTGACATCGCCGGGCCTCGGTGCCCCATTTTTGGTGATAGAAGCACCATCTGTCACTGGACTCACTCCTGCCTCTCGTCTGCTGATCCTTGCTTTGGGACTGCTCTGGTCTGATTGTGGGACTTCTTTACAAGCCCCACGATAGCCGAGCACTTCTGTTTCTGTTTCTGCAGAATGTCTGCCGTGCTGCGACTTTCCAGGAATCGGTGAAATCAACATCCGCCAGGAGCAGTCAGATGTCTTCAGGCATCTGTTCCAGGAACGCCGGCTCGAACATGATGCCAGGCTGCTCATCTCCCAGGAGGGTCAGCATCTTGTTGATGAGTGCTGATGGGGATCTGTCTCCAAGCCCATCCAGGCGGAGCAAACGTGCTCCTCGTTCTCGCCGCAAGAGTCCGAACATCTCGGTTAATAGCTCTTCGAAGGCAGTGTAAGTGCTTTCCGATGGTGGCCTCTGGATAAAGTTGGCCACTTTGTCTGCAGTCTGCGGATCCAGGGCGCTTACCACATGGTAGTACTGGTGGTCTCTGATGTGATGCCCCAGATATGGAACTGAGCCTCCGCCTAGTCGAACCACACGCTGGGTTGAAATGTCCAGAAGTTCAGGAGCTTTAGGCCGACTGCACTGACTGCTGCTTCGTTCTCCTTCTTTAGGTTTAGATTCCTTTTAAACTGTCAGGGTCACCAATTGTAGCTGACCACTACAAAGAAACACACACACATACACACAGTGTGGCAGGTCAAGCTCATTCCTGTATTAGGGTTGGAAAGGTTGCTTTTATCCTGTTCAATTTCCCCCCCCCCCCCCCCCCCCCCCCCCCCCTGTTTTTGCTGATTGACTGAGTCACCCATATGAATAACAATAATGGGCGGGAACATCCATGCATATGACTGCCCTTCTTCCCCAGCCTGTTTCTGCTGAGTTAGTTGGGCAGCTTGACCAATGCCATTTCAGGGCTGTTGGTCTGATGCTGCCCCAGCTTCTACCCCCGCCGATTCGTTGTCCTGGGAGTCGCTTTAGCGACCTCTGTTAGTGTTTGCTGCTGCGCAATGTGCCGGCCCGATCTCCGCAATTGTGAGCCGCCACAGGCCATTAACCAGTTGAAATAGAGAAGGAACATCCTGGAGGCACTTCTCCCTCTAAGGTGTGCAAGTGTGCGCAAGCAAACATTTTGCAGCCAGCACACAAAGGAAATTAATGTGCGCACAAAAGCTAGTTACCTAAAATAATATAGTAATTCATAATTGTACATATTGAAAATAATCTCTTAGCTAACTGTTCCTGTTAACTAGTTATTAGTTAAGTAAGGAGTTAATTGTCCTTGTATTATATTAAAACATGCCAATACATTTTATTAGCCATGAGAGATTGGCTGTGCTAAAATTATCTGAAACCATTTCAAGTTTACATTTGCACAAGCATTCCGTGTGCACATACTTTCGTCACAGGGAAAAAAAAATGCACAAGATAAGATTTTTGCGCACACTGAATCCTCAAAATGAGAGGGAACATTGTCTGGAAGACACATATCTTTATGTCGGAGGTCAGGCAAAATTGTAGGAAGGAAGACACAACTCCTGCGACCCACCAGATATCTGGTCATGTACCACCTTCCCTGCAGAAGCAGAGTAGAAGCAAGTCAGGGTCAACAACAATAATAATAGAAGAGAACAGCCACCTCGATGCTGGAATCCAATCTCAAGGACATTGTGTCTACAGATGCACTCTCCATAGGTTCAAAGAGGAAAATGAAGGCCGCACAGTTAAATATCAAGGATGGATCTATCAGTATTTTCAGGTTCATGTGGTATAAAAATGAATTTGGTCGTCAATTAATTTTCTATATAATTGCCATTTTTAAAACATTCAGCAAGAACTCAGGAATGACTATTGTCCAAGATGGCAGCATCCATGCTCTGCAGCCTAGTCACAAGTATTGGTAAATGGGATGTCGTTCAAGTAGGTTAGTTTGTTCTGGAAGATTCCTGTGGCTCCCTTCATACCAGACATCATAATCATGTTGTGTGCCCTCCGGATGGTGGAAAGGCACTGAGACGAAAGGCGGTGAGTCATGTGCCAGAGAGCACTCAGACTCTTACCTGTTCTTAGATCTCAGTGTCTGAGGTTCGAATCAGTGGTGGATCTCATGAAGTTGATACTGGGGGAGTCAGGGAAAGCAGAATTACATAGCTTCAAGGGGAAGAGTTTAATCTCACTTTGGTTGAAATCAGTCATAGCCTGATCATTTTGTGGCACAGGTGTTGCTGTTTTCATATGGATTCTCACTGTGGAGATTGTGGACTTCAGGAGGACTCCACTGCACATAAACAGCTCGGTAGTGGAGAGAGTAGAGATCTCCAAGTTCCTCAGAGTCCACTTAAGAAGTGACCTATCCTAGACACACAACATCTCTTCACTTGTCAGGAAGGCTCAACGCCAACTGCACTTCCTGTCTGAGAAGACTGAGGCAACCAAGGCTACCGGCTACCATCCTATTGACTTTCTACATATGCTCTATCGAGCGCGTCCTGACGGGCTGCATCACAGGGTTGCTGTGGAGCACACATGTCAAACTCTGGCCCGCGGGCCAAATTATATTTGGCCCGCAAAATCATATTAAATATATATTAGAGTTGGCCCACTGGCCGCCGCGCCAGTATAGCACATGCACACTGAAGGTGAAAATGAAGATGCTGGAGATATGGAGGGATCTCAGAGTCCCGAATCCCGGGGATCGGAGCACCACACTCAGCCCGCCCGGCTCCCGGACACAGACGTGGCTGGAGTTGGGGACCATCCTCGCTGGGTCTGCACTTCAGCGGCAATGCCGGACCGAAAGTCTCATTGGCAATGCCTTCCCCCTCGCTCCGTGCGCGGCGGACCCTGCCTCCCATTCCTTTTGTTGGAGACGAGCCCGGTGCCGTGAGATCGCAGTTTAATCCCTCTCCAACCATGGGAGGGGGGTGGGAGCAACGCGCTCTTCTCAGCCAATTCCTCCACCGCCCCGGACGCCGGCGTTTCAACAGGGGGTTCGGATGCCTTCGTCAGGCGACCGACCTGTTGGTCCAAGACAAGGGGAGAGCATACAAACTCCACATAGACAGCACCTGAACTCGGGTGAACGTGGAGCTGCGACCCCACATTCCACATCAGGACTGTGTGTAAGATTGGGAGCAGTGAGATGGAAGCTTATTTTGTTCCTGTGATTTAAGCCTTTCTTGGTGGGGGCGGGGGGGGTCCTTCTCTGACCACTTGCCTAACAATTAACCTAATCAGATGTGGAGTTACCACAATACAACAGTTCTCAACCTTTTTCTTTCCACTCGCGTCCCTGTGCCATTGGTACTCTGTGATTAGTAGGGGATTGCTTAAGGTGGTCTGTGGGTGGGAAGAAAATGTTTGAAGACCACTGCTTTAATCATCCCTCATTGACTCGTCATGTGCACGGTTTCAGAACTCTAAAGGAAATGGGCCAATGACAATGACAATGAAAGAGTTTATCCAAAACTATTATTAAACATTTATTTTTAATAAGAAAAAGTTTAACATTACATATGTTGAAAGAAGAGAAAACATGCAGATGTTGTTGAAAATGTTCAATAAATATTTAGTTCGGCCCTCGACTTAGTCCAAGTTTTTAATTTTGGCCTTCCGGAAATTTGAGTTTGACACCCCTGCTGTAGAGCATGAGATTGGTGATCAATCCACAGGATCACCAGAGTGGCAGAGAGGATCACTGGGGACTCCCTCCCCCCACATTGGTAGGTTTAACCTAAAGAGGGCTTGCAAAATCAGTGAGAACCCCTACCACACCATACCCAGTGTCTTTTAGCTACTCCCATTGGGAAAGAGATGCAGGAGTATCAGAAACAGTACCACCAGGCTGAGAAACAGTTTCTTCCCGCAGGCAATGAGGATGCTGAAGGACTGACGATACAAACCCTTCATGTCTCATCTATTTATTTAACAATAATGTTTATTTACTTTAATATCTGTATAGAAGTACTGTGTTTGTTTGGATATGTGTTTGCCGTGTTTTGCACCAAGGACTGAAAACACTCTATCATCAGAGGATAAATGAACTTGAACTTGAACAATATGTCCGTGAATTACTCTTTGCAGATGATGCCGCTTTAGTTGCCCATTCAGAGCCAGCTCTTCAGGGCTTGATGTCCTGTTTTGCGGAAACTGCCAAAATGTTTGGCCTGGAAGTCAGCCTGAAGAAAACTGAGGGGAAATGAATGCATTTGCAACCAGCTGCCCCTCACTGCGGATGAGAACAACATTTCAATTTTGATGAAGCATCTGTCCATCATTGAAGATAGTTGGCCCTACATTGCCCTGAGGAACTTCTGCAATTAGTTAGTGAAAAAAAACACTGAAATGCTGGAGGATTCCAGCCAGTCTTTTCAGCATCCATAGGAGTCAAAGATATATTGCTGATGTTTCGGGCCTGTGTCCTTCTTCAAGGAATAAGCAAAATAAACAAGAAGCAGGATTCTCAGAAAGTCTCAGAATTCAGACAGTGCTGTTCGTTGGGGGGGGGGGGGGGGGGGGTGAGGAATCCAGACCAACGAAAAGTGTTAATTGGATATGATAAGGGATGAGATCTTAATTTATCCTTTTTAGAGGATGATTGTTTCACAATTCTAGGCCTTATCAATAATTCTTCTCCATGTGCCAGACACAGTTTGATTCAATTTAAAGTGGTACATAGTGTGCACTTTTCTAAAGTTAAACTATCTCAAATTTATCCTGATACCAATCCACTCAGTGATAAATGTGAAATTTTTGAAGCCTCTTTGATACACTCATCCCAAATTAGGACAATTTTGGATTGATATTTTTAAAACCTTTTTTTGGTATCTTCAGGATCAATCTCAAACCCTGTCCGTTAATAGCAATATTTGGTTTCTGCAAGGATGAGAATATAAACTTAACGTTAAATCAAAGACAAATGTAAGCATTTTCTACATTGCTGGTCAGAAGAGAGATCCTGTTGAAATGGAAAAATTATTTTCCACCTACCCATTTGCTATGGTTACAGAATAACACGACTTTTTGTGTTTAGAGAAAATCAGACATAATGTCAGGAAAATTAAGGTCACATTTGATAAGACATGGCGTCCACTTATGGTTTATTGCCACAATTTGAATAATGAAGGTGCATGGATGTGGTAGATTGGTATGCTTTGCTGGATCTCTGGAGATTCCAAGGTTACTAATAATATTAATTCAACCTTGTTTAGTAGGAGGGGTTAGAGCAACTGGGGTGTATTTTCATTTAGTTAGTCTTTATTTCCCTTTTTCTTTTATTTCGGGACAATAAATACTTACAAGTTTGATTGTGATTTCATGCACTACCATAATGTTCAATGTGATAATCAATATAAATAACTATTGTATTTGGTTCTTTATGAACCTATTATATATATGTATATGTTTTTGAATAAACAATAAACATATTTAAGGAGGGTCGAGAGATGGAATGGAGAGACAGAACTGGGGAAAGGTGATGGGGGAAGAAGCGAGGGGGGAGATGTAATGAAAGCCAGGGAAGTCGATGTTAATGCCATCAGGTTGGAGGGTGAACAGTCAGAAGATGAGGTGCTGTTCCTCCAATTTGCTGTGGTCTCCGTCTGGCAGAGCATGAGACCATGGACAGACATGTTGCAAGGGAATGGGATGGAGAATTGAAATCGGTGGCCATTGGGAGATCCACGCTATTGCGGTGGACAGAGCTGAGGTGCTCGACAAAGCCATCTCCCAGTCCACGTCCAGTCTCTCTGACGTAGAGGAGACCATGTTTCAATGAGTGGGTGAAGTCTGGGATGACTAATCTCCCTTGAAATAGCCACCTCTCTTAACCATGGAAGTGATTTGATTTTCCCTCAATACTGATCGTGTTCAGATTTATCGGTGCACCTTGGTAACTTTCATCTCATCTCTGAAATACAGCTATTTGGACCAAACAGGTTATAGCGATGCATGGGGATCAGCTTGGTCAGCTCTCTGTATCTTGGAAAGGAAACGTTGGGTGCATGTGCAGTCAGGCATTGCAGGCAGTGTAATTTACATAGCAAAGATATAAAGATACACATAATCAGCGTTTTTTAATAACTTGATGGAGGGCTCAATCCCAAAACATTAGTTTTGTATTTTTATCTTTCTTATATAAAGGACACTTCAACCACCGTGTCTGGAGATTTTTGCATTTTACAACTGGCGGAAGGTAATGGTTCCCTAAAATGCTTTCCAAAGAGAGGAAAAGATCATGAAAACCAAACACAATCCACAAGAGTATTGTCTGCAGGAAGGTTGTGTAAACTATGAAAGAGGGTTCTGAACATTTTACTCCAAATGTTGAAAAGAACAATCACTTTTTTGTAGGCGACAACATTGGAGGTTTATTTGCAAAATGACAAAATATGGAGGTTGGGCAAAATCAATATCGAAGTATGAAAGAGGAGGAGAAACAACTTATCAGATATGTCAGCGTGTATGACAGAATTTGAATCTGAAAACTGTCACCCCAAAACCAAGAGTCATCTTATACGCCAAGTATAAAATCCGAACCTTATTAACCTGTGGTGTAGTGCCCCCCACAGCATAAAACACTTGCATAACTCCTATGGTCGTTCTACTAAAAGTTTTTCTACTGAAATTTATGTTAGGGAAGCTGGATTAATAGCAATGTTATATTCAAACAATAAAAAATATATTATAAACCTGTTGAACAATCCTTAAAATTACAGCACAGTAAACCAAGCTAACAGTTGCCATTTGCAACAGCTGGCAAACAGTAAACAATCAGCCAGGGTCCCAGGGTGTGTTCTGTTTACATCAGGCCAATCACAGTAAAATTATATTCGACGGCCATGTTTGTTGCATTTTACGGTAAGTAATTCATAGTATTTTGCCAATACTTGAAATGAATTGGCTAAATTTTAAATAACCCAAGTGTTTAGTAATGTGCTTTAACCACATCACTCCACTGCTCAGTGGGATTGTGAATGAAAGACAATTGGAGCAGTAAGCTCTCAGCAATAAGTTCCAGACTTGGGGTAGTCTAGTGCGAGTAGAACTCAAAACATACATTTTCAGTGGAAATTCTGGGGTCATCATATACACCCAGTCACCTTATACACCGACATATTATATCACTGATATTTGCTAAGTGACCAAATAATATTGAAGGTGTGAAATGATAGTTGGAGAAAGGAGGGAAGGGACAGCAGCAATGCCCCCTACCACCACCCCCCCAGCTTTTTGTTTGGATGCCTGCTGGCATTCTTTCATACCTTTGAAAAGGGCTCAATCCCAAAACGTTGATTATGTATCTTTACCTTTGCTACATAAAGGATGCTTTTTGACCTTCTGAGTTTCTCCAGCATTTTGTGTTTTTGCTTCAGCCATAGTCTCCAGATTTTCATGATTTTTCTTTAATATTCAAGGTATATTTTATTTTATTAGCCCATGTGCCTAGCTTGAAAACTTTCTCTTCTGGTACCTGCAAAAGAATTACTCACACACCAAAGCGTTGAAAGACGAGATTGGTTTATTGCTCTAGCCGTTGCACTTATATGGGCCCTGGGCTCTTACATCAGGGCCCTGCATAATCGGAGCGCCGGCCTGGGATTGGCTGGCATTCCTGCCAGAGTTCCCCATTCTCCTGCCTTGCGGAAGTCATCTGGTATGGCGTCTGGTGTCACCTCCAGGTCAGTGCGGTCGCTGTGTTCGTTGGCCATTTTGTAGGCTGGTCCATGTCTCCATGCTACATGACACCCCCCCACCACGGAACCGACAACCAGGCCACTGTCCGTAGCCTTGGGCATTCTGCCTCTGTGCCATGGAGGAGGAGTGGAGACCAGCTCTTTACAGTCCATATATGCCAGTTTCAGGTGGTGGATGGTAAAAGTCTCCTCCTTACTGCCAATTTTGAGGATGAAGGTAGACCCATTGTATCTGACAACCCTGTAAGACCCTACATAGGGTCGTTGTAGGGGCGGCTGGTGTGCCCCCCCCCTTCTCTTAAATATGTACTGACAAGTCTTTAAGTTCCTGGGGACGTAAAGTTTGGGCTGGCTGTATGGTGGGGGTTGCCGCAGAACCAGGGACCCCAGTTTTCACTGCAAGTTCTCGAGGGTTGCCATGGGGTCTACCGGGCATTTATCAGGGAGCAGGAACTCCCTGTGAATTATCAAAGGTGCACCGTAGACTATCTCCACTGCCAAGGCACTAAAGTCCTCCTTCAGCATGGTATGAATTCCCAACAGGAGCCAAGGCAGTTCTTCCAACTAGTTGAGACCCTTGAGCCGGGCCATCAAGGCTGCCTTGAGGTGCCTGTGAAAGTGCTCCACCAACCCATTGGCCTGAGGGTGATACGCCATGGTGTAGTGGAGCTGTGTCTTCAAAAGGTTAGCCAGTGCTGCCCAGAGGTGAATTGTGCAAGATTACGTGCTCTGGAACCCCAAATCTGGATGAGTGTCCTGGTGCAGGTTTCTGTGATGATATCAGCCAGCGAGACTGCCTCCGGCCACCCTGTGGAGCAGTCAACCATGGTCAAGAGATATCTCTCCCCATGGGAAACTGGTAACAGCCCCACTATGTTGATGTGTACATGGCTGAACCAACATCGTGCTGGTTCAAAAGTTTGTGTGGGCGCTCTGGTGTGAACCTGTACTTTGGAGGACTTACAAGTTCATGCAGGTTTTGGCCCACTGGCTGACCTGTTTACGGAGGCCATGCCAGACAAACCTGCTAGCCACCATTTTGACCATGATGCAGATTACAGGGTGCTCCAGATTTTAGATGGCATCAAAAACTTGGTGCCTCCATGTGGCTGGAACAATGGGGCAGGGACTGCTGGTAGAGTCGTCGAACAGCAGGGTCAGGTGACCTGGGCAAACAGGGACGACTTCCACCTTGAGGCAGCTATCCTAAACACGGGGATCTCAGGGTCCTGCTACTGTGCTTTGGCGATGGCCATATAGTCGACCCTTGGGACAGGTGCCCATGGATCCGATACCTTGTGGAAGGTGAAGATCAGCAGCTTGTGATCAATGAAGACCTTGAATTGCCAGCTTTCCAAAAAGTAACAGAAATGTCTTACTGTCAGGTAAAGCATTAATAGCTCTCAGTCGAAAGTGCCATCTTTGAGTTCTGGCTGGGGGTGGGGGGGAGAAGTGCCTGCTGAAGAAGGGCAGGGGTTGCCACTGGCCCTTGGAGTTGTTCCAGCACACCCCCCTACCACTGTGCTGGAGGCGTCGACTATTGGGACGGTAGGTGCCTTCAGTCTGGGGTGGACCAGGAGGGTGGTGTTGGCCAGTGTGTCTTTGGCATTCTGGAATGCCCTGGAAGACTCATTATCCCAAGCAATGACTTTTGCTTTGCCTGACATCAGCATGAAGAGGGGGCGTATGATGAATGCCGCTGCCACAGTATGATTCTGTGGTAAAAGTTTATCATGCCAGCGAATTCTTCCAGCCCTTTTACCGTGCGAGGCTTAGTGAAATTCCCGGCCCCCTCGACCTTCTCGGGGAAAGGTATGGCCCTGTGCCTGTTAATCTTGTGATGGTGTCCAGACCAAATTGGCACTTTGTGGGGTTGATCGACAACCCAAACTCACTCAACCAGTGGGCAGTGAGGTCTTTGCAGCTGTGGATGAATGCAAATGGGGGTCTGGACCCAATGCATCCATCAGCCGCTGGAAACTTTGTGCCGCATTCTTTAGACCAAAGGTCAGGCAGAGGAATTCATACATGCCCAAGGGAGTTATGATTGCAGACTTGGGGACGTCCTGGGTGTGAACTGGGATTTGGTGGTACCCCGGATGAGATCCACCTTGGAGAACACCCGTGCAGATTGGCAGAAATGTCTTGGATATGGGGCATGGGATATCGGCCGGGCATAAAGGCTTTGTTGAGGTGGCGGTTGTCATCACTGGTGGTAGTAGCATAGCTGCCCTAGGGTATTAACTTGCCTCTCCACTGGCCTTGATCTCACTGGGCACTGTTTGTGGGGCTTGCTGATGTAGTCTAGCACAGGGCTGGTGTCCTTCTTTGCCCTCCAGTGCATGTCCGCCCAGGCCACGACCCTCTGAGGGTCACTGAAGTCCTCATCAGTGAGCAAGAGTTGGATATCCTCTGGCAGCTACTCCAGAAAGATCTGCTCAAAGAGCAGGCAAGGCTTGTGGCCCTCGGTTAGAGTGACCATCTCACGCATTAGGGTGGACAGGGCCCGGTCCCCCAATCCATCCATATGCAGTAATCGGACAGTGGAAATCTATCACCCTTGTCCCTCACTGCGTAGAAGTAGTGGGTGTCAGCAGCGGCAATGTGCAAAGCTTGAATTGAGCCTCGGCCTGCTCGATACCCGAAATGTTGGGAGCCTGAGTGAGATGCAATGATGGTCATTGGCTCCGCTTTATCCCTCATCTTCGGCTCCAACTGCCGGTTGAACCTGTCGGGGTCACCAAAGTAGCATTTGTGCTATGTGAGCATGGAGAAGAAGAACGGCACGCACACCAAAGCCTTGGAAAATGAGACTGGTTTATTGCCCTGGCCGTCGTGCTTAAACAGGCCCCAGGCATTGACATCAGGGCACCACGTCATCGGAGTGCCGGCCTCGGACTGGCCAGCCTTCCCGCCAGAGATTCTCATCTTCCCGCCTTGTGAAGGTCATCTGGGATGATGACTGGTGTCACCCCCAGATCTGTGAGGTTGCTGCATTTGTCGGCCATTTTGCGGGCCAGTCCATGTCTCCGTGTGCCAGCCGCTACAGTATATTCTTTTTATTTTCTTTTTTTTTTCTAATTTTATTTGCAGCACAGTAGAAGCCGATTCCAGCCATTTAAACCCATGCTGCCCAAATCAACCTACAACCCCATACACTTTGGAAGGTGGGAGGAAACTGGAGGACTTGGAGGAAATTCATGGAGACACAAAAAGAACGTACAAACTCCACACCCAAGTCACTGGTGCTGCAATAGCATCATGCTAACTGCCACACGAACCACTGAGCCAGGAGAATGAAATGGTGATATTACCTTGTGATCACCTCTCAGTGGAGAGCAACACTGTGATTCGATAACTGCAGAGCAACTAATGCTTTTTTTTCTGGTATATGTGCAATGGTTGTTTTACATTGTGGTTCATAAAATAGAATGTGATCATGGCTACCTCACCCCAAGTCTCATAATTCATAAAGCACAAGTTACACAGATAAATTTTAACATGGGATTTTCCTGGCACCAAGTCACAGAGAAATCCATGTGTATGTAGGACAATTTATGTCTCTGGCAGAATTAGGCAGAACCTAGAAACATGATTCATCAGTGCAATATCTTGTATCAGGGAATAACACGTGAAAGACAGGAGAGTAACAAATTTTCATTTGTTGATTATTATAATTTTGCTTGCATTTTTAAAAATCTTTTGTGTATTGCAAGCGTTAAAATTTTAAAGAACTAAGTTGGTAAATTGTGTAAAATATAAAGAATATAAAGGAAATGCAATATGGATACTCATTCAAGGGCTCAATGATGAACATGGCTTCCTCAAATGTTTTTAAGCAGCTTTTAGAGCATGCAACTGTTTTGGTAAAACAGAAGTTTTAACGTAGTACAGAGCTTCTGGAGATCCATCAATTGGAGAGTATTGCCATGTAAAATCTCTACTATTGCTCTTTAATGCCTAACATTTGACCTAAGGCCCTTGCTTAATTACCTCAATATGACAGGTCGTTGCAAGGTATTTTGAGTGCTGCTGTATCGATAATTAGCTTAGACCTTGAATTTATAAATGTTAAACATGTCAAAATGATTGTGGACATCAACTGTTTATTACTTCAGCACCTTTTTTTAATTCCTTTTTGGCGATCTGGCCCGAGTATTTCACATGCATTGCCCCTCCCTAATTACCATCAAGAAAATGGTGTTGTGGTTTTCGTAAAACACTGCAATCCTTCTGGTGAAGTTACTTCCATTGTCATGGAGTTCCCAAGTCCAGCTTGTCCATGCCAAACCATGTGCCCTCCTGCTTTTGTCCCACATACTCGCATTCGGCCCATACACCTCCAAATGCCTGCCATCTGTGCAGTTTTCCACGTGTTTTGTAAAATCAGTTAACACACCTGCCTCCACCACTTTGTCTGACTGCTCGTTCCACGTGCCCATCACCCTCTGAGTAACAGTCCCATTGTGCCCCTTATAAATCCTACCCCACCACCCCACTCCCCTCACTTTATAGTTATGCTCTCTCGTCTTCAATTCTCCTACTCTTAAGAAACATTATTTACCTTATCTATATCCCTTCTGATATTATGGCCAACATTTTAATTTTTAATTTAGACATTCAGCATGGAAATGGGCCATTTTGGCCCATGAGTCCATGCTGTCCAATTAACCTACACCCCCAGTTCTCATAGGCCAAAATGGTCTGTTTCCATGCTGTATGTCTAAATTAAAAATTAAAAGGTATAGACCAGTAACTTTCCTTTTCAATTCCTAAGATCGAAGGAAAACAGGGCTAGTTTCTTCTGTCTCTCATGATAACCCAACTTCACTAATCCTGGCAATTTCTTCGAACCTTACAAGAGGTTCGTAAACTTTCTCTGTACACTTTCTAGCTTTATATCCTTCCTACAGGTGGGTGACTAATATCTTGCACTTTGACACCAACTCATCAACCTAACCAGCCCCTTGAAATGAACTGCAAATGTTTATTATCTATGTATTTATTTTCTACTTTAATTTAAATCAATTAGCTTATCATTGCAGTTTCAATTTACAAAAACCTGCTCAGCTGCAGCAAGTATGAAATTTGGTGCATATGTACACTGTACAATGTGTATGACAATAAGTTCATTATCATTAATCATTGTATAACTTCAACGTTATGTCCCAACACTCTTATTCAATGTCCAGACCAATGAAGTCTCCCAAACACTGTCTTTATTATTCTCTCCACGAGTGCAGCCATATTTATAGAACCATGTACCAGGACTCCAAGGTCTCTCTACTCTGTAACACACTTTATGGCCCTACCATCAACACGGAGTCTTGGTTTGATTTACCCAAATACAGCACCCTGCATTTCTCTGAGTTTAACTGCATCTGCTATTCCATAGCCAGGTTCCCCATCTGCTCCTGGTCCTGACGCAAACCCAGGTAACCTTACTCATTATCTGCCGTGGCATGTATTTTCATGTCATCAGCAAATTTACTCACCAAATGTCCAAATCATTTATGCATATTACAAAAAGCAAGGTTCTCAGTACCTAATTCTGATGCACTCCACTGGCCATAGTCCTCCAATCTGAAAAAAAACTACCCTCTGCAATTATCCTCTGGAATTTCTGGCACACACAACAGGATCTTCCCCTCTCCTCCCTTCTCTGCCTTCGGCGGGGACCGCTCCCTCCCCACCAATTGCCCACCCGGCACATTCCACTGTGGCAGCAGGAGGTTCTGCACTTGCGCCCATACCTCCTTCCCCACCACAGTTCGAGGCCCAAAACAGGCCTTTAAAGTGAAGCAACACTTCACTTGTTTATCTGCGGAAGTGATTTACTGCATCCGGTGCTCCCTTTCTGGCCTTCTCTACATTGGGGAGACTGGGCACAGACTGGGAGATCACTTCGCTGAGCACCTTCGATCTGTCCGCATTGGTGACAGTGACCTCCTAGTGGCCAACCATTTCAGTTCTGTGCCTCACTTCATACTCTCATGTCTGTCCATGGTCTCATGTACTATCCCACGAAGACCACCCGTAAATTGGAAGAACAACACCTGATTTTCTTTCATGGCACTCTCCAGCTGAATGGCGTTAACATTGACTTTTCGAGTTTCTGCTAACCTACTCTCCATTCTCCCTCCCTTCCCTTCTCCCTGTCAGCTCCCCATCCTCTTCCCTCTCCATTCACCAAGCCATCCCTACGCCCCCCTCCTCACCGCTTACTGCTGTCCCCTCCTTCCCTTCCCCATCTATTACTTCCTGCTTTTAGGACTGTGCTCCTCCCCCCCCCCACCCCTCCATTTTGTTTGGAGCTTGCCAACATTTTCCATACCTTGATGAAGGGCTCAAGCCCCAAACGTTGGGTATGTATCTTTATCTTTGCTATATAAAGTATACTGTTGCGACCCGCTGAGTTTCTCCAGTGTTGTGTCTTGACTTCAACCACATTTTTTTGTTTTGCTTTTGTGTTTTACTCACTAGCTCCTGTGACTGTCGATTTATTTTATCCATTTGGCTTACTGGCCTCTTATCCCATGTGCCATAACCTTACCACTCTACCACATGGGACCTTGACTAAAATGGAAATAAATATTGTGAACTGCTTTGCCTTAGTTCATCTACGTTCTTTGTCACCTCCTCAAAAAGTTGTATCAAGTTCATAATACATGCAGAAATCCATGCTGGCTCTCCTTCATTTTCACTTGGCCATCTGAAGGATGATGGATTCTGGCTCTCAGAATCATGTAGTTACCTGGCTAATCCTCACAGTTGTTTTTAAATAATGGCACCACATTTGCCACCTTTATGTCCTCAGCAATGAGTTATAATTGTCTATCAAGGCTCCAACAATTTCCTATCTGTCTCTCCACAATATTCTGGCTTGCACCTGGTCTGGGCCCAGAGATTTATTCCCCCTGATATAGTGTAAGACTGCTCACACCTCTTCACTACTGATGCAGCCATATCCTGGGGTATCATTAGTTATCCCCCTCAGCTGCCACTCCTGCTTATTCTACTCCACAAAATAATCAACTGAGATAATTTAATAAATTTAATACATTTAGACATACAGCACAGTAACAGGCCCTTCCAACCCACTAGCCTGTGCCACCCAATTACACCTAATTTACCTACAACTCCATACGTTTTGAAGGGTGGGGAGGAAACCGGAGCACCTGGAGAAAGCCCACGCAGACACGGGGAGAATGTACAAACTCTATATAGACAGCGCTGGATAAAAACCCGAGTGGTTAGCACTATGCTAACCGTGCCACCCTTCCCTGCTGGATCCACACATAGATGCCCCTTCTGATCCTTAAGAGGACTTGGTCTTTTCCTTATGACCTCTTTAATTCCAATACAGTAAAATTCCCATTATCCGGAATCCTCAAGCAACCGGCAACAAAGAAAATTGCAGAAAATCAATAGGTAAAAAAATATGAAAATTTTAAATTGACATCTTCTGGCAACCCCACACAACACTCAAGCTCAAGCAACTGGCAAATTCAGTTAATCTGGCGTCTACCAATCCCCATAGGGGCAGATACCAGGGGTTTTACTTTATACATAAAATCCTTTTAGATTCTCCCATACATTGTCTGCCGAAGCCATCTCCCATCATTCTTTAGCCCTCCTTTGTTGAAGGAGAAGCTTCTCCACTGCTGTGACCACTGAGAAGGTCCCTTATACACAGGTGCCCACACCCACGATGACAGATGTGTGAGTTTGCATGCCAGAAGTCACAGCAACAGAAGGGAGTAAAATACGGGAGTCAGCAGACACTATGGTTGTAGCAAAACAGCAAAGTGTTGGAGGAACTCAGCAGGTCTCGCAACATTTACCTGAGGTAAAGAGACATCACCGACGTTCAAGGTAGATAATCCGTTGGCTGCTTCAGCAAAGTGTTCATCTGAGCCTGAACCCATGTCTGACATGATCTGGCATTTACACCAGCATTCCCCTGGCTCTGTTGGCTGCCCGTGCTTGGTGACCCTCCAACTGCTGATCCTTTATCTAAAACACACATTCGAAATGGAACCGAGAACATTACAGCTCTCTATAGACCCTTCAGCCTACGAATGAAAAGTCAGCAGATGTTGGAGGCAATACTCAAAAGTGCTGAAGAAACTCGGCAGGCCATGCAGAGTCCATAGGAAGTAGAGGCAGAGCTCTTCGTCAAGGAACAAGCAGGGGAAGTATGACAGGTCATAGGTGGGTACAGGTGAGAGGGTAGAAGAGAGAAAAGCTGAGGGGGAGTTAGTAGCTCTATGATAGGAGAGGGAATGGGAGGGGGTAGAGATCTGGAGGAAAGGAAACAGAGGGATAAGGAAAGAGAGAAACACATTGGAGGTGTTCAATGGAAATTGGAGGTCAATGTTAAGGCATTCTGGCTGTAGAGTGCCCAGACGGCATATAAGATGTTATAAAAACACAAAATGCTGGAGAAGCTCAGCAGGTCAAACAGTAATCAATGTTTTGGGCTTGAGGCCTTCATCAAGATCTGAGAAAATGCTGGAAGGCATCTGAACAAAAGAGTTGGGGGGAGAGGGTGGCAAAGGAGGGAGATGATAGGTGGAGAAAGGAGGGGGGGGACAACAGCGATGAGGGGGAGGAGGGATGGCTGGGTGGGTGAGGGGGAAGGGAGGGAGAACTGGAAAGGGGGAAGGGAAAGGAAAGGTGAGTAAGCTTAGCAGAAAGCCGAGAAGTCAATGTTAATGCCATCTGGCTGGAGAGTGCCCAGAAGGAAAATAAAGTGTTGTTCTTCCAATCTGCGGGTGGTCTGGGTGGGATAGTACATAAGGCTATGGACAGACATGTGAGTCTGGATGTGTGACTCAGAATTGAAATGGTTGGCTACTGGGAGGTGACTGTGGTTGCAGATGAAGTAGAGGTGCTGAGTGAAGTGATCTCCCAATCTGTGACCGGTCTCTAAAATGTTCAGAAGGCCACAAAGGGAGCACCAGATGCAGTAAATCAGTCCTGCGGATGCACAAGTGAAGTGTTACTTCACCTGAAAGGCCTGTTTGGGGCCCCGGACCATGGTGAGGGAGGAAGTGTTGGCACAAGTGTTGCACCTTCTGCAGACACAGGGGAAGATGCTGTGGGTGCGATGGGTGGGAAGGGTAAGTGCATGAGGGAATCACAAAGGGAGTGGTGCCAACAGAAGGCCTAGAGGGAAGGAGAATGAAAAATGTGTCCAGAGGTGGGATCCTGCAGTAAGTGCTAGAAATTTTGACGGATCCTATAGTAAGTGCCAGAAATTCCAGAAGTTATAAGATGTTCTTTCAATTTGTGGGTAGCCTCATTTTAGCAGTGCATGAGGGCATGGATAGATATGGCCTTATGTCTATGTAGAATTACATATTCACTGCCCTCCATTTCCCTCATCCTGCCATCAAAATGCCAGGCTGGGATGGTGGACTGGTCAGGCCAGTTACCGAAGTTCATTGCCTCAGTCTTCTTCTGGTTTACCCTGGTGCACGATGCAGACTCAAAATGGGTGCAGATGCTGATCAGTCTGCAGACCAACCATGTACCTGAACAGAAGACAGCGATGTTGTTCATGTACAGAAGATGCTGTGACCTGAGTGGCTCCAATGCCTGGCAACGTCATTCATTTTATGCCCTCGTCCTTCCTGATGGGGTCAGTAAAGACCATTATTTAGCACACAAACACACTTTTTCCTTTATTTGCCCCTGTGCTCCACAGTTTTCAATTTGTAATCAAACAATTCACGTTTTTAAAGTGCACATTCCATATTCTATTAAAGGTTACTTGTGTACATTTTGGTTTGACTATGTAGAAATTACAGCACTTTTTATACATAGTCCCCTCATTTCAGGACACCATAATATTTGGGACATTGCAATAGTATGTATATTAAAGTAGTCATGTTTAGTACTTTGTTGCATATCCCTTGCATTCAATGACTGTTTAAAGTCTGTGATTCATAGACATCACAAGGTGCTGACTATCTTCTCTTGTGATGCTCTGCTAGGACTCTACTGACTGCAGCCATCTTCAGCTCCTGCTTGTTTTGGGGACTTGTCCCCTGAGATTTTCTTTTCAGCATATGCAAGGCATGCTCAATTGGATTTAGATCAGGTGACTGTCTTGGCCATGCAAGAATTATTCGGTTTTTAGCTTTGGAAAGCTCTCTAGTTTCTTTCTTAGTATGTTTGAGGTGATTGACATCAAGCGTCTTCCAATGAGTTTGAAGGCACTTGCTCGAATTTGAGCAGGTAAGATGTTTCCATGCACCTCAGAATTCATTTTGCTATTGTCAACAGCAGTTGCATCATCAATAAAGACATGTGTGCCAGTACCTGTGGCAGCCATATATGGCCAGGCCATAACCCCATGTTTCACAGATGAGCTGAGTATGCTCTGGATTTTGGCCAGTTCCTTTGCGTCTCCACATTTTGCTCTTGCCATCACTTTGATATAGGTTAATCTGTCCACAAGATCTTTTTCCAGAATTCTACAGACTCTTTTAAATACTTCTTGGCAAACTGTAATCTGGCTATCCTGTGTCTGTGGCTTAACTAGTGGTTTGCATCTTGCATTGTAGCCTCTGTATTTCTGTTCATGAAGTCTTCTACAGTCAGTAGTCATAGTCACCTGCCCCCTGAAGAGTGTTTCTGATCTATCAGACAGGCGTTTGGGAATTTTTCTTCATTAGGATGAGAATTTGTCTGTCATCAGCACTGGAGGTCTTCCTTGGCCTACTTGTCCCTTTGCGATTACTGAGTTCACCAGTACGATCTTTCATGTTTGATTACAAATTTAAAACTGTGGAGCATAGTGGCAAATAAAGGAAAGAAGTGTCTTTTTTCCAAAACATTATGTAGGGCACTGTAATAGTGGAGAGAGCAGGCAACGCTGCGTAACTCCAGTCTTGATGGGGAAGCTATCTGTTTCCTACAGATTGAATTGGACTGAATTACAGATGTCCATGTAGAGCAGTTTCATTCAATTTGTCTTTCCCTTCCAAAAGCCCATTTTGGAGAGCACGTCCATCATGTATGTTTGTAATATCCAGTTGAAAGCCTTCTCCTGGTCTTAGCTGACTAGGCAGGTGTCCACCCCTGTCCTGCATGTAGTGGGTAGTATCCCTGAGTAGTGTGAGGCTGTCAGAGATTTTCCTGGCCAGAACCATACAGGTTTGGTTGGGTGGATCACCTGACTCAGAGCAGACTTGATTCAATTTGCTGATAGCTTTGGACAGTATCATGTATTCAACTTTTTAAAATAATCTGGGTCTCCGATTCCTGTTATCTTCCATCAACCCCTTCTGTATAAAGGTGAGGGTGATAATGCACTTCATTGTGGAATCTAACATACTACGTGCCATTGTATACTTCCTGCAGGTCTGAGCTCACCCACTCCCACAGAGTTGGGAGGCCATCGCTTCTGTGAGTTTTACTTGATCCAAAGGAAAGTACAGAGTCTATCAGGTTGCCCAGGGTAATTGGCCGGTCCAGACTCTCCTGCTTGCTGTTGTCTAAAACCTCTGTAATAGGGGATAGGAAGTTCTGGGAGGCCTTTCTATCTGTAGCTTTAGTGTCATACAGACTGACCTAAAAGGATCTGCTGATCCTCTGTATGCCTGAATGTGAGGATGTGATGAGCCATCCTCTTCCTTAAGGCTGTGGATCACAAATCTTCCTGTATGAACCTTTTGGAAGAAGAAACATGAGCACGTCACATCCTGCTCCACTGTGCGGACTCTGGATTAGAAGATGATCTTGGAGGACTCGGAGGTGAATAGCAAGGCTTTCTGGCTCTTCATCTCTCGGAGTTCCTCCCTCTCATCCACCCCTCTTGACTGTAGAAGGAGAAGTTTCTGCAGGTCAGTCTGGAATTGACTCTGTATCTGTCTTGCTCTCTGAACACCTTTGAGGATAAAGAACTTCTTAAAGGTCTCCTTCGTCACTTCCCATCAGGTCAGAGGGGAATCAAAGAAGGGTTTCACAGTTCTCCATCCTGCGTGCTCATTTAATTCCTCCATGTTCTCTGGGTCAGCAACTTCATGATCAGCTTCCATGTTCCCCTGCCCGCTCTTTCATCCTCCTGTAGGTGATAGAGGTGCAAAGGCGGCAGTGGTCAGTGAAGCACACCGGCAGAACATCAGTGGTTCTGACTGTGTCATTCTTCAACACGAAGACAACATCTATCCGGGACTAGGTTGAGCCATCCGATCAAACCACATGTGCCGGTCGGGGATATGCTCACCTTCCTGGGCCATTATGTCGAGTGCACAGAGACCTGCATGGATGTCAAAGGCACGTTTGGAATCTGGACCAGCAAATGCAAGTGAAGGTGAGGCTGAGAGAGGTCACCAAAAGGACCGTCATTCAACATTTCCCCCCCCCCACCCCTTTACCGTCTCCATCAGGAGTCAGGAGGAGCTGACCTGTCTGTTAGGTCGTCCAGCCTCCTCAATGATGCACTTGAAGTCACCGGCCAGAAGGACCAGACTGGACATTGCCAGCAATGGTGGAAGCTGCTGAAAAATGGCCATGAGGTGGGGGTAAGTGGAATAGTCACCCTGCCATTTTCGTCTGTGGTTTCAGCTCTGCCACTGACCACAAACTCAGTCATGACCCTTTGTGACAGTACAGATCTATCACCAATGTATATAGTGTATATAGTTACAGTATCTAGACTGTGCTTACAGCGATTGGCTGAGAGCTTAGCCACGCCTACTGTCTGGGCCTTAAAGGGTTGTGTCCCTGGCCAGGTCGGATCATTCCGGACTGGTCGGCCACCTGTGAAGAGCTCCTGTCTTTTGCTAATAAAAGTCATGGTTTGGATCAACAAGTCTTTGGTTCTTTCGACGAGCTCTACACCCTTACTACGATGGCCTGCGCAGTCTTTCCAATTGAAGGTAGGTGATGGAGCCACACTTTCCCCATCAATGAGCTGCTGCTACCAGCCTTTCTATTGCAAATCAGGGTGAGCTTGTGAGTATCTTGTGTGTGTGTGTGTGTGTGTGTGTGTGTGTGTGTGTGTGTGTGTGTGTGTGTGTGTGTGTGTGTGTGTGTGTGTGTGTGTGGGGGTGGGGAGGGGGGGTCTCTTTCTGCTGTAGCTGTATAGTGCATGTAATTAGTGAGATGCAAGTGTGAGTCTCCCACCTATAGAAAGCATAGAGTTGGACAAATGGCAGATTGTTGGTCATGACTGAGTTTGTGGTCAGTGGCAGAGCTGAAAACACAGACGTTAATGGCAGGGTGAATATTCCACTCCCCCCCCCCCCAATCCTCCCCACCTCATGGCCATCTTTCAGCAACTCCAACCATTGCTGGCAACATCCAGGCTGGTCCTTCTGGCCGGTGACTCCAAGTGCATCATTGATGTGGTAGGATGACCCAACAGTGCTGACAACAGGCAGGACACCTCCTCCTGACTGTGGGAGTGGTACTTTGGAAAGCTCCCATTGTGGCCTTCTTTACATCAGAGAAACAATTCAAAGATTGGGAGATCGCTACACTCAGCACCTAGTCTCTGTCCACAACAACAGCGACATCCCTGTAGCCAACCATTTCAATTCCGAGTCACACTCCCAAGCTCACATGCCTGACCATGGTCTTGTGTACCATCCTACCCTGACCACCCACAGACTGGAGGAACAACACCTTATTTTCCATCTGGGCTTTCTGCTAAGCTTGCTCGCCTTTTCTTTCCTCTCCCCCTTTCCCGTCTTTTCCCCTTACCCACCCAGACAACCCTCCTCCCCCTCATTGCTGCAGTCCCCTCCCTCCTCTCCCCACCTATCATGTCCTGTCTTTGCCACCCCCCCCCCCCCACTTTTTGTTTGGACGTCTGCCAGCATTCTCTCATAGAGATAGTACTTATAAACATCTGGATAGACAGGGTCTGATCAGGAGCACTCAACATGGATTTGTGGGAGGAAGGTCATGTTTGACCAATCTGATTGAATTTTTTGAAGAGGTGACTAGGAATGTGGATGAGGGTAGCGCAGTGGATGTTGTCTATATGGACTTCAGTAAGGCCTTCGATAAGGTACCACATGGAAGGTTAGTTAGGAAGGTGCAGTCTTTAGGTATAAATTTTAAGATAGTCAAATGGATTGAACATTGGCTGAAAGGGAGAGGCCAGAGAGTGGTAGTGGATAATTGTCTGTCAGGTTGGAGGCCGGTGACCAGTGATGTGCCTCAAGGATCTGTATTGGGCCCATTGTTGTTCGTTATATACATTAATGATCTAGATGATGGGGTGGTGAATTGGATTAGTAAATATGCAGACGATACTAAGATAGGTGGAATAGTGGATAATGAAGAAGGTTTTCAAGGATTGCAGAGGGATTTGGGCTGCTTAGAAAAGTGGGTTGAAAAATGGCAGATGGAATTTAATGCTGATAAGTGTGAGGTGCTTCATTTTGGTAAGAAGAATCAGAATAGGACATATGTGGTAAATGGGAGAGCATTGAGGAATACAGAAGAGCAGAAAGATTTAGGAGTAACGGTACATCGTTCCCTGAAGGTAGAAACTCACGTGAATAGGGTGGTGAAGAAGGCTTTTAGTATGCTGGCCTTTATCAATCATTGCATGGAATATAGGAGTTGGGAGGTGACGTTGAGATTGTATAAGATGTTGGTGCGGCCTAATTTGGAGTTCTGTGTGCAGTTCTGGTCGCCTAATTATAGGAAGGATATAAACAGAGTGGAGAGAGTGCAGAGAAGGTTTACCAGAATGTTACCTGGGTTTAAGCATCTAGAGTATAGGGAGAGATTGGACAGATTAGGTCTTTATTCTTTGGAGCGTAGAAGGTTGAGAGGGGATTTGATAGAAGTATTTAAGATTATGAAAGGGATAGACAGAGTGGATGTGGATAGACTATTTCCGTTAAGAGGAGGAAAGATTAAAACAAGAGGACATGAGTTAAGAATTAAGGGGCAGAGGTTTAGAGGTAACATGAGGGGGAACTTCTTTACTCAGAGAGTGGTAGCCGTGTGGAATGAGCTTCCGGGAGAAATAGTGGCGGCGGAGTCAATTGTATTATTTAAGAAAAGGTTGGACAGGTATATGGATGAGAAGAAGATGGAGGGTTATGGGCATTGTGCAGGGAGGTGGGACTAGAAAGGGGTGTTTGGTTCGGTGCGGACTAGAAGGGCCAAATGCCTGTTTCCGTGCTGTAATTGTTATGTTATGTTATGTTATATGTTATACCTTAATGAAGGGCTCAAGCCTGAAACGTCGGTGATGTATCTATACCTTTGCTACATAAAGGCCACTGTTTGAACTGCTGAGTTTCTCTAGCATTTTGTGTTTTTATTTAGGGTATCAGAAGTCACTCTCCACAGAACCCTTAGCCTTTCACCTCATCAAGGTTCACTCATCGTCTTCAGTGGAGCCTATCTGGGATCTGTGCTATTAGATCTCAGCCACAGAGAATGTTCTCGATCCACTCTCAGTGATGGTCCACTGCCTGTGTACATATTGTTATCCTCTCGACTGCCTCCTGTTGCATGATAACCCAAAAAGTTGTAGCCAAAACTTTTTCAGAAGCTTTCCTACCACCAAGAAGAGTTTTTCCAGTCTTTTGAGATCCATGGCAAAAATGCAATCAAGTTCTTGCTACCACTACCCTCAGAAATGTGATCTCCATCAAGCCATTCAAAGCCAATTGCAGCAAATTATACTAGACTACAATAGTCCTCCAGAAAGAATTATTATTATCGCCTTTTAATTATGTTGATTACATTAGTTCTATTGGAACACTGACCTTTTAAAGCAGTGAGCTGCCGTCAAGACCCAACAACTGCCAATGAGAGTTGCACCACACAGCAGTCTTCCTTCTCCATGGGGTGCTCTCAGTCGGATGGCAGCCTGCCAAGGCCATCCACCCCTGTGCAAGACAGGAAGCCAAACATTAAAATGTCATTAATTGCCAGGAGCCCAGCAAATAGGACAGAAAGGGCAGCACATCACCCACACCAAATGAAAAGTCTTACCTTTGCGGGTGGGTCAAGAGCTATCAGCTGTTGCTGCAGTGATAACTTACACTTGGAGTTAAATGCATGTTATAGTTATATTTTTTACTAAATTGAAGAACTGAATTCAAATACAGATATTGCTTGGCTTATTATTTTCCTTCCATCCAACCATCCAACTATTTACACTGCAGGAGCATTTTGCAATATGCTTAAATGCAATGTGGAAAACTGCCAAAATACCTTATTGTAATGAATTCTGCAACACATTTTAACAATTAGTTCTGATGCCACATCTCCAGCCATCTGGCTTTGGTCCTGATCAAGGATGCAAACTGTGTGAAGTTGTCATATTCTCCTGGTGATGGTGTGGGCTTCCCCCAAGTGCTTCTAAGCCATGAAAGCCATTGGCTTCTGTAAATTGGCCCTTGCATTAATGGAGATCAGAGTTTATAGTCGTGCGTGTGTGTGTGTGTGTGTGTGTGTGTGTGTGTGTGTGTGTGTGTGTGTGTGTGTGTGTGTGTGTGTGTGCACTTGTGTGTGTGTGTGTGTGTGTGTGTGTATTTATGTTTATATGTGTGTGTGTATATGTTTGTGTTTGTATGTGAGTTTATGTGTGTCCATGTGTATATCTGTGAATGTGTGAGTATGTGTGCATGTGTGTTTGTGGGTGTGTGGGTGTGTGTATGCTTGTGTGTGTGGGTATATGTGGGTATGTGTGTGTGTTTATGTGTGTATGCACATCTGTGTGTGTATTTGTGGGCATGAGTGTTTGTGTGTGTGAGAGAGAAAGAGCTAGTTAGACAGAGAAAATGGATTACAGGGAAATAAGAATGATGGGATTGCTCTGATATATGGCATCAACACTATGTTTTATGTTGAGAGAAAACTGAGAACGATTAAAAATAAAATTCATGACAATGGCTTAATTTATGGTCCTGACATGAAATATTTTTAATCTATTTGACATCAAAGGCACCTCCAGAGTATAAACAGGACATGTTATTCAAGCTGCACATCAATAACATAGCTTTTCTGATCGAATGATCATTCATTAAGCATTTGAAAACTGTTCAGCTCAATACTCAACATCATACTGAGTCTCTTCCAAATTCAGATCAAAGTAATCCAGCCAGCGTAATAACTCATCTTTGTATCTCTTTGAATTCTTCCAAAAGTTGCAACGAACTGTAAATATTTAACATATATGGTTTGTCACTGCATTAATTGAAGCCACAGAACATTAATTTTCATATATGTTTTGGCAATCTAAGTTAGCAACGTTAATTTATGGAAAATTATCCATGTAAAGCTTTCCTAGGGATATTTCCTCCATGCAATAATAGTTACCAACCTCAAAGAGTTTTTCCCACCAATGATCCGCTTTTGCCGTCGGTTTAGCAATCGGAAGCCACAGAGAGAATTCACGGACCCTAAAATGATTAAAAGTCATGATAAGCAAATTATTTGCTTTTAGATATATACTTACTGAAGTTTCGACTGTTGCCAGAAAAGCATTTAATTTCCATATTAAAACCAATGCTTGTTTGCAGGACTAGCAAGGTTATAACCCCTCAGTAGACATTTTTCAGACATTTTGAATGTTTTCCAAGTTACTTCCTTTTCACCTCATTCATCTGTTCAAATCTTTAATTGTCTCCTTGCACTTATTTTAGATCCAACTTGTAATTGGAAATCTTGGTTTAAATATACATTAATCTGATTCTTCAACTGAAGGCAATGTCCAATTAAGACAGACTGAGCAGAGGAAGCCTATGTTTCTGAGAACTAAGAAGAATGAGAGATGATTTCTCTGAAATGCAAACAATTCCCGAAGCTGATAGATGTCGTGTGCATCCATAAACCAAAGATCACAGTCTGCAATAAAGAGGACAACCATATGTAGAACTTAGATGAGGAAATACTTCTTCATTCAAAAAATTGTCTCAGAGTAACAGAAAAAATATTAATAAAATTGAAAGAGTGCAAAGAAGATTAACTAGGACAGTGGCTTTCAACCTTTTTCTTTCCAGTCACATACCACTTTAAGTATTCCCTGTGCCATAGGTACTCTGTGATTAGTCAGGGATTCCTTAAGCTGGGATGTGGGTGGAAAGAAAACATTTGAAAACCACTGTTTTAATCATCCCTCATTGACTCGTTATGTGCACAGTTTCATTACTCCAAAGGAAATGGGCCAATGACGATATTTCTCAAGCAAAATATTTCAGTAACAATTGGGTCTACAGCAGTGGCTCTCAACCTTCCCTCCCCACCCACAGACCACCTTAAGCAATCCCTTAAGTACCAATGGCATAGGGATTACTTACAAGGAGTAGAAAGAAAAAGATTGACAACCACTGAATGAGGATGTTGACAGGGCTTGAAGAACTGAGTTACAAGAAAAGGTTAAACAAGTTAGGTCTTTATTTCCTGGAGCGATAAAGAATAAGGGGAGATTTTATCGATTTTTTAAAACTTATGAAATAGAGTAAATGCAAATAGGCTTTTTCCACTGAGGTTAGGACCAGAGGACATGGGTTTAGGGTGAAGGGGGAAAAGTTTAAGGGGAACATTAGAGATATTTTCTTTCCCACAGAGATTAGAGGGAGTGTGGAGCGAGCTGCAAGCTGAAGGCTACAGCACAGTACAGACCCTTCGGCCCTCGATGTTGTGCCAATCCTTATATTCCTTAAAAAAGTACTAAACCCCTAGCCTGTAACCCTCTGAAGTTCAGAATATGCTTAATTTTAACATTTAATTTAAAAAAAATTAACAGGTACATGTATGGGAGGGAAATGGACTGGGTGAAGGTCAATGGAATGACAGAATGATACTTAGGCACAGACTAAAACGGCCAAAGGGACCTCTTTCTGTGCTGCAGTTCAATGGTCTGCAAGGGGCAATAAGCTGGGCAGTGCCTGTAGCATTCCAACTGAAAGCAGATCCTCTTTGGAATCATGGAAACTGAGGGATCACTCAAAACCATCCAGATAAAGCCTTGTCACAGATGCACAATCTTACTAAGCCATGGCTGACACTGCATTGTCAGTTAGGCACACATACAGAGTGGCGTCACTGGGGTTGGGGGTCACCCAGTGCGGTACTGATGGTGTCCACCATGGACCTCCTTTAATTATTACTTCATTCACAAAAAGGCTATTGGTATAGGATCACAATACTAATTACTACAATAATTTAGTGAAAAGGCCAGAAAATTTGACAAAAGCACCAACTATTAAAAATACCAGCAGCAATAAAAACAACAGGACGTACTTGCAGATAAAACCATGTGATTCGAAACATCATTGTAATTGGGTAATAATGACAGCTCTGGCCCGAGAGCATTAGAAGGTTCAAAAAGTAAATTAACATCGAGCTTTAGCCTAGTAGGTATATTGATAAATCTATTTTTATTGATATAACTAACTACAGGGATATTTTTATAATTAAAAAAATAATACATTTCTGCTAAAACACTGCACAAAAATGTTATAGACAGTCATTTTGGTGTCACCCAGTGCGGTCTGCACCCCCCACACCCACCATGATGCCAGTGCGCATATAACTAAACATGGCTGCCCTAAGTTTCTGCTGGAATTCATTTCATATCTACCAATAATTCTTTAAGTCCTCAAAATAAAGTGCCAGATTGCTGAAATTATTATTTTCTGCCACTTCTACAGTTGGGCCATCGATTTTCCAAGAAACACACAACAACAACAAAAAATAGATGATTTTAAATGTGAACTAAACAGTTTGCAAGTTGGATGAAGGCTTCATTTTCCAAATAGCTTTAAAGTGTTGAGGATGCCCAGGAAATAGATCACTGGGTAGTTTTGAAATTTGACCAAAGGAGGAGGCAGGTAAATATGTTTTCCTTGTATGGTTTTAGCTAGTAAAGGATCATATGTTCAGAACAAACAAGGAGGAGAGTTGCACATTTGTAACAGAGCCCGGCTAATTCTCCTCCTGTTGTTATAAATCAGATCAGATCAGATACCATTTACAGTCATGTAATAAAGCAGAAATCTAATATTGCACAAAATCGCCTTTAGCCTGCCGTAAGGCAGACAAAGGTTCACCATGAGCAGTGCCCGATGCCTTGTACAGTCAGAGAAAGGGAAGCAAGAGCGAATTGCCTCAGAGTGACGGAGTGTCCTTGGAAGTCCCCTCAGAGTCCATTCCTGACCGAATTTCTCCCATTCGCTTCATGGGGAGCACAGACAGAAACACATACACCTCACGAGCTGATGTTTCTGCCAGCAACTGGGTTGCTCTTATGCAGAGCACAGATCGACATCCTTCTACATTACTGACAGTTGTAGTATTGGAAGTGAATGGGAGCCTTGATTTAACCCAACCTGACAATTGAGAGAGGGGCAGATGAGAGGCAGAAAGACAATTGAGGTATGATTGGATTGTTCTTTTTTTAAACATCAGCCACATTGATATTCAGTAGGATTGATGTCAGATATTGATAACTTATTTTTTTTTTTAACTCTATTTTTGGACTGAGCGATTTCAAGCAACCTGATCCACCTGAATTCTCCATCACAAAGAAAAATCAGGTTTTTCACAGACTGCAAAAATGCAAGACTATCTGTGCAGCGTTATTAGTGTGCTCAGGCCAATAGGCTGGTAATTGTAAAGCCCTTTGTCCTAATCATTTCAATGAAGAACAAAGACGTCCTTCTCATTTCTCTGTTGCATACCATCAATCATTCAACACAAAAGCAAAATATTCTTTATTCGAGGAATATGAAAAAAGCAGAAAATGCTTAAGGTCAGGTACCATCTGTGTAGAGAAAAACAGATTGAGCATTCCATATCAAAGGGTCATGGATGAAACTTTAACACTATCAGCTATTTCGTTCTGAGCCAATGGATATAATCACTTAGACAAATCCTTTCACAGAGTGAAACACGATAGGCTACAGACACTGTGATTGTAGTAAACAGACTGAAATGCTGGAGGAACTCAGCCGGTCTTTTCAGCATCTATAGGAGACAAAGATATATTGCCAACGTTTTGGCCCTGAACCCTTCTTCAAGGAAAAATCAAAACAGGCAGAAGTAGGATATATCAGAAAGTCTCAGAATGCAAACAATGGGCGAGGAATCCAGACCAACAAAAGGTGCTAATTGGATGTAATAAAGGATGAGGTAAAATTGATCATGTCTGTGTGAAAGGAGACAGGCAATGGAAAGATGGGGGTTCCTTTCACAGGAACACTTTTTCCTGTCTTTTGTTTAATGATCCATGATCTACCATCTTGTGCCTGTGTGCTGTTTCTTCAGTTCAGGCAACAGGGCCCGGATGCATTTATCCCTGGGTTTCTTCAGAATCCTCATGTCTGATTAACAGTCATTGTGTTTCTGGAACTGCAGTGCTTCTTATCTCCTGAGCGCTCTGCCACCTGGTTGGAGCGTTGTTAAATGCAGCTCCAGTGGAACAGCTGCTTTTTAATCGCCAGCTGAAGCAATGAATCTACTTTTTCCCAAGACCAAACCGAACTAGGGAACAAGGGAGGAATGAGATGTGGGGTGCCGCAAATTTTTAATATCACTAAGATCGAAATGACAGCATCAATTCTGCAAGGTCTTGCAACATATGCCACAATGGAAAAAGAATTGTTTGAAATCAGGATGCATTAAATGCAGGGAAGATAGGTGGTCATCTTGATAATGTGCCTAATGGTAACCATATGATTATTGCATTCCGTGAGTTTCCCCTCACCCCCAACCCAGCAGCCAAGCAGATCAAAACCCTGTCAACTGGAATAAATCTGTAATTCCCAAATTAAAGAAATCAATCCATCTAAAGGTGCAGGAAATTACTCAACAGATCAAACAACCTTTGTAGAGAAGGGGGAAGAAAGTGAAAAATAGCAGGTCCTACTTCAGGTCAGATGTCTTCTGCATGTCTATTTAAATAAATGAAGGAAAACAAAACTCAAGTGGTCACACATCATCTGTAGAGCTCCTGAATCAAGGTGGACATGAAAAAGCAACTCGACTTCTTTCCACTGACTGTATTCCGAACCCACCGTTCATATCTCAGATTTCCAGCATCTCCCACGTTTTGTTTTTATATTTTTTTGAATAAACCGTATGTCACGAAAAGTCAAGCATATTCACCTGTGCTGCTGAGGCTTCCCGCATTTTTGGTACTGTAGTCACAGATCACACCTGCATCCTCATTATGTCGGCAGTTATGTATTCCAATGTCTTGTTTACTGCAGTCCTCCAGAGTGTGCTCACTCCCAGTGCATTTCACATTATCCATGTGTATTGGCCCCACACCATCTCCAAAATAAGCCTGTGGCCTTGCCTTGGCTATGCCCCTTGGAACAAAAACACACACAACACAAAGAAGACATCAGACTTTGATTAGCCCTGTATTATTGTTAACAGATTTTTAACATTGTTACTTTCCACGGAAGGCCCAAAATCTTTAAGTTATAATTACATTTCTGCATGGATTGGATGTTCTACACTGACTGAATAATATATGTCGGTGCTGACTGTAAAATACCAGATGCCACAGCATTTTCGGTGAATTTACGCCATGGAGTTCACATCAACGTGCCACATATCCAGAACACAGCTTTCAACTTCATCCATTTTCAATTACATTTTTACATGTATAAAATAAAACTCAAGTTTTCAAACATCCCACTGCAACCTTGTCACCGGCGAAGTGAACCTGTGCACTGTTTGTATAGTTTTCCCCCAGGGATCACATGATTCAAGAAAGGCAGAGATTGTGATTGACAACCATTATTATTGGTTCGGACAAGACAGGTAGGCCAAGAGGATGCTTCCTTCCTCTGCTTTTTATTTTTGTATGCTCATATCTATGACGTGTCCTTGGGCACAACAGGCGGAGCGGAGTGTTGAATGAGAGAGTGCAAGGGTGACATCATTTTACGAATGAGTTCATTCGAGAGCCTTATAAATAGAGGGAAGAAACCATCCCTCGAGCTAGTCGCACAGCTTCCACACTCCTGTATCATCTGCCTAACGGTAGGGGGAAAGAAGAGAAGGTGACTGGGGCAGGATGGGTCTTTTAATATGTTGGCTGCTTTCTCAAGGCACCGGCAAGTGGAGTCGAACTGAAGGAGGGGAGGTTGGTAGCACAACGGCCTAAGTTGCACTCACAACTCTCTGCAGTTCCGTGACCAAGCTGGGCTGCATCCGGGCAGAGTACTTTCAAGGGTGCATCTATAAAAATTGCTTAGAGACATTGGGGACATGTTTAATTTCTTTAGGTTTTTTAGGAAGTACCTGGCCAAATCATCAACCTGGATGAACCAAGGCAGAATGTCAGTGATACTTACAAATATAGATTTAAAGCTCTCTATCATCTCATGACACAGACCAGTGATCCTCCATACTTCCTTAAGTCAATGACCAACTTCTTTGATTTCGTGACATTAAGGGAGTGGTTGCTGTCCTGACATCATGCTTTAAGACTCTCTCTCCCTCTCCTGCTTTCCTGCATCTCTGTCTCAGTAATGTTTGAGATCTAGCTTACAACATTGATGTCAACTTACAACTTGTAGATGGAGTTAGAGCAGGATATGGCCAGATAATCAAGAGTGTATAAGATGTGTCGAAGACCAGGGGTAGGGGAATTTGTGGGCCATGCCCCCCCGAATGAGTTTTTGTGCCCGCCCCCACCTGAACACGAAAGGCAGGAGCAGCATACAAATGGCAGCTTGTGCCCCCCCACCCCCGCAGTTACCCTAACGCCCCCCCGATTATATTTGCTCTGACCTCGACTCTGCTGAAGGCAAAATCCTGAGGTGCACCATTGCTGTGGATTATTGTGGAGCCAATCCTCGCGGACTGTGCTCTGCCAGGACGGGAGGTCAAGGATTCAGATGCAGGAAAGGCTGGCGAGGCTGAGTTCTCAGAGTTTGGGACTATGGTGCTGCAAGCAGAGTAAAGGTCAGTATGTGGGAGATTGACGTAGGTGTCCTTGTACAGATAATCCAGGGCTGAGTGTATGGCCAGGGAGATAGTATCTGCTGCACTGAATGATGATAGATGCTGGAGACGCACTTTCTACAGTCTAACTGACATCACTTATCTTTAGAAGATCTATATGGACTTCAGTAAGGCCTTCGATAAGGTACCACATGGAAGGTTAGTTAGGAAGGTGCAATCTTTAGGTATAAATTTTAAGATAGTCAAATGGATTGAACATTGGCTGAAAGGGAGAGGCCAGAGAGTGGTAGTGGAAAATTGTCTGTCAGGTTGGAGGCCGGTGACCAGTGGTGTGCCTCAAGGATCTGTATTGGGCCCATTGTTGTTCGTTATATACATTAATGATCTAGATGATGGGGTGGTGAATTGGATTAGTAAATATGCAGACGATACTAAGATAGGTGGAATAGTGGATAATGAAGAAGGTTTTCAAGGATTGCAGAGGGATTTGGGCTGCTTAGAAAAGTGGGCTGAAAAATGGCAGATGGAATTTAATGCTGATAAGTGTGAGGTGCTTCATTTTGGTAAGAAGAATCAGAATAGGACATATGTGGTAAATGGGAGAGCATTGAGGAATACAGAAGAGCAGAAAGATTTAGGAGTAACGGTACATCGTTCCCTGAAGGTAGAAACTCACGTGAATAGGGTGGTGAAGAAGGCTTTTAGTATGCTGGCCTTTATCAATCATTGCATGGAATATAAGAGTTGGGAGGAGATGTTGAGATTGTATAAGACGTTGGTGAGGCCTAATTTGGAGTTCTGTGTGCAGTTCTGGTCGCCTAATTATAGGAAGGATATAAACAGAGTGGAGAGAGTGCAGAGAAGGTTTACCAGAATGTTGCCTGGGTTTAAGCATCTGGAGTATGGGGAGAGATTGGACAGATTGGGTCTTTATTCGTTGGAGCGTAGAAGGTTGAGAGGGGATTTGATAGAAGTATTTAAGATTATGAAAGGGATAGACAGAATGGATGTGGATAGACTATTTCCGTTAAGAGGAGGAAAGTTTAAAACAAGAGGACATGAGTTAAGAATTAAGGGGCAGAGGTTTAGAGGTAACATGAGGGGGAACTTCTTTACTCAGAGAGTGGTAGCTGTGTGGAATGATCTTCCGGGAGAAATAGTGGCGGCGGAGTCAATTGCATTATTTAAGAAAAGGTTGGACAGGTATATGGATGAGAAGAAGATGGAGGGTTATGGGCATTGTGCAGGGAGGTGGGACTAGAAAGGGGTGTTTGGTTCGGTGCGGACTAGAAGGGCCTAATGGCCTGTTTCCGTGCTGTAATTGTTATGTTATTGCTGGTGGGAGGACAGGAAACAAACAAAAAAAAATAGAGGAAGGTCACGGGATGCGGGGAGAGCAAGGGGAGGTGGATTCCGAGAGCTCCCAGGATTTTTGATTACAAACAAGGTCAAAACCTCAACGTCAAAAAAGGACGTTAGAAGAATTTTTTAATGCAAGTCTGCAAGCAAGAGTGCGAAAGAATCACCACCAAGGCGAGAGGGCATGCCTGGAAATGCCTCGTGGTGAGGAAAATGGTGGGGCTGCCCCAGGGCCTGAAATGGGAACCGCAGCTCCAAAGGAGGAACTTGCCAGACGAGGAGAACAGATCCTGGACAAATCCAACATCAATGCCCAGCAGGTATGGCGGGAAGTCCCTCTGGAAGCCCCTGGATTGAAGGAAAGGGCTGGGTCCCCCCCCCACTCCCACAGCAGGATCGCAAAGTCGGGCATGCTCGCAGCGTGTGCGAGGCCTGAAGTGAAGTCGGCATCGGGTGCGGGGCAGCAGCGGCAACCCCCGTGGGGAACAGACCTACCTGACAAAAGAGGAAGCTGCAAGAAACCGGCGTTGCTGCCGGCACTAAGGGAGAGAGTGAAACTTACCTCTGCCCTGGCAGCGGGCCAGGAGTGAGACTGCAAGTCTCAGCGGGAGTCCCAACAGCAGGCGACTTCAGAGGGAGCAGAGCAGCCTGTGAGTTCAGCGCTGGATCAGAGGAGGCAGGGAGCACTAGCAGCAGGGAAGAGGGGTCCAGCAGTCCAGAGGAGGAAGAGTCCAATGGCCAGGGAGACCCTGTGAAGCTATGAGCCCCAGGGGAAAAGTATTGTTAAGGAAAAGTAAGCAGGAAGGCTCAGAGCCCTCCCTGCAGAATGTAATTAACAAGCCATGGCAGATGGAGAGCAGGCTCTTCCTAGCTGTGGACAAAAGTGCCCAGGACATGGGGAAAAAATTGGATAGGGTCCAGTGCACCCTATCTGGGCTAATGGACAGGGTGTCCGAGACAGAAGAAAGAATAAATCCGAATGAAGATGATATCCACATTATGTCCAATCAAATGGAAAAGTTAATAAATAAAAGGGAGAGCATCTGGAAGAAGCTGGATGCCCTCGAGAATTATAGCAGGAGGAACAATAATAAAATAGTGGGGCTAAGGGAGGGGGTGGAAGGCCAGAACCCAGTGTGCGTCTTTCAAACTTGGATCCCTGAGGGGTTGGGTAAGGAGATACTGGGTGAAAGAATCTTCCCCAAACCTGGTCCCGGACAAAGGCCGCGCTCTGTTCTGGTGAGGCTGTTGCGGTACTAGGACAGGGAGAAAATATTAGGAGCGGCAGCGATCGAGGCAAAGAGAAGGGAATCCCCACTAGAGTTAGAGGGAAACAAAATCTTTTTCTACCCAGATATTAGCTCAGCACTGCTGAAGGCCAGGAAGACATTTGAACCGGCTAAGAGACTGCTCAAGCAGAAGAAATATGAATGTGTGTTGAGGTACCTGGCCATCCTGAAAATATCATTGCCAGAAGGAGCAAAGAAATTTTTTACAGATCCAGAAAAAGCCCAGGAATATGCCGCAGGCTTACCCACATTGGGGAGCACCACGGGAATGTAAAGGCTGGTCAGGGGACCACCTACAGCAGTTTTAATAAGTAACAAATTTGACCCATAGGGGGATGTAGACATGCTTTGGACTATAATAACATGGTGTTTTTTTATGTTATCTAAATTGTACAAATACAGAAGTTGAGGAAGAGGTTCGACCGAACAAATGAAAAGTTGTAATAGTAGTTTTTCCTGGTGAGCTCACAGGTTGGGGAAAGGAGTTGATGGGTGCCGATGGCACTACCTGTTGTATGAGGGGTTTGTTGGTAATCAATGAAGGTTATCAACAAAATAGAAGGGGAGAGGGAGGGAGGTAGTATGGGATTAAGGAGAAGTATGACTGTGAATGTTTTTTTGCATTTGGTTTCATGTTGTTTTGCTCAGTTATTTGAATTATTGTCTTTGTCTTCCCTTGTTTATTTATTTCCTTACTCTCGCGGCTCGGGTGGAACGGACCTAAGGTCAGATGGTAAGAGATTGGGGGTGCATGGTGGGGGGTCATAGAGAAAGAGCCTGGGGATAATGACTAAGAGCATAAAAGTAGTTTCTTTTAATGTTAATGGCTTAAACTGTCCAGTGAAATGGAAAAGGGTCTTGCCACACATTTAAAAAATGGGGGTGGATTTGGGCTTTCTCCAAGAGCCACACTTAACCAAGCGGGAACATCAAAAATTAAAAAGAGAGTGGGTAGGCCAGGTTATATCCTCTTCATTTGTCTCAAAAGCAAGGGGAGTGGCACTTTTAGTCAGGAAAAGTATTCCAGTGCAAGTGCAGAGGGGGACTGTTAACAAAATGGGTAGATTCATAATGGTGCATTGTCAAATATACTCAGATGGGTTCCCGCCTGAGTTCTATCAAGAATTTAAGGACTTATTAATGGCTCTGTATATGGAGGTGGTAGACCAGGTGAGGGAAACAAGGTCCCTGCTGGAATCTTTTGCAAAGTTGTGTTTCCCTAGAGAAAATAACTTACAATCTGAGAAACAAATACAGAACCTTTTGGAAGATTTGGCAGCCATAACTCCACTACATAGGTGCATGGAAGTGATTGTTCTACTGTTCCCTGCTGCAGCTCCCTCTCTCCTTGCCCCGATCCCGATCAAGGTAAGTCAAGAATGAGCACCGACCCAGAAGCCGTCTGTTGAGCCGTGATAGGCCCGGTTTCTTTTCTCGTTTCTTTTTATTATTTGCATTCTTATTCATTTCTTTAATGTTAGTGTTTGTTACTGTTATCAACATTGTAACATGAATGAATTGTTTAGTTTTATAGGTGGGGAGGGGGGTGGGCAATGACGCAGGCTTGTATATATAGTCATAGAGGAAAAGAATGTATAGGAGATTGTGAACTGCCAGTGTGGGCAGGTCGTGGTATATGACTACAAGCCTGTATGAAAAATTATAAATAAAATATTCAAAAAAAAAGAGAATGGAGGTCAGACAGAGCAAATCCCATCAATTTAGAGAAAGAGATCAAAAGTATTGAGTGCAACTGGGAAGCCGGAGAGTGATAGAAAGATCTCGAAGCATCCAAATGTGGAGGGGAGATTGACGGATTCAGGTGGGGATTTTGGGTGGGGCTGAAAGGGATCAGAAGGGCCAGGCCGGTGAGAGATCATGGGTTAATGTGGCTCTGGTAATATTCCATTCAGGTATGGTGTGTGAATGGGAGCGTACTTCTGTGGGGAGCGAGATAGTCTCATGTTGCTTTCAATTCTGAGCTGGTGAGCAGCTCCTCCTGGGCCAGAAGCAGGAATCAACAAAATCATCTCAGCAGTGCAGAGGAGGTTCACCAGGTTAATCCCAGAGATGAGGTGGTTAGCCTATGAGGAGAGGTTGAGTTGTCTGGGACTATACTCACTGGAATTTAGAAGAATGAGCAGGGATCTTATAGAAACATTAAATTATGAAAGGCATGGATAAGATAGAGGTAGGTAAGTTGTTTTCATTGGGTGGGGGAGATCAGAACTAGGGGACATAGCCTCGAGATTCAGGTTAGTAGATTTAGGACGGAGATGAAGAGAACCAGCTTTTTCCAGAGGGTAATGTATCTGTGGAATTTGCTGCCCATTCAAGCAGTTGAAGTGACCTCAGTATATATATTTAAGACATGGTTGGACAGGTTTCTACAAAGTAGGGGAATTAAGAGATATGATGAAAAGGCAGGTAAGTGGAGATGAGCCTATCATCAGATCAGCCGTGATCACATTGAATGGTGGAGCAGGCTTGACAGGCCGGATGGCCGACTCCTGCTCCTATTTCTTACGTTTTTATTTCAGTTCTAAGGTTTTCTGAAGAAACTTTCCAAGGTTAAAGGTAAAATGCAAATATGGTGAGATACTTTGGCTCCTTAAAATAGTTAAATGAGCCTCCTGTCACCTGAGAACACTTCAGCCCCCTGTCTCCCACATGCTCTCACCATTTTAATCTTCATTTACAGAGACCAAGCACAGACCAGGTGACACATCTGCAACGCACCTGTGCTCTGTCTGTAATGGTTATTTTGAGCTCCTACATGCAAACCATTTCATTCTTCCCATTCTCACACCCAACTGCCTGACCTTGACCTCTTCCACTGATAGGGTGAGGCCCAATGTAAACCAGAGGAACAATACCTCATATTCCGTTAGGATAGTCTGTAATCCATTGGTAGGAACACTGATTTTTACAATTTTTGGTAATGTTTTCCTTTTCCTCTCTCTCTCTCTCTCTCTCTCTCTCTCTCTCTCTCTCTCTCTCTCTCCTCTCTCTCTCTTTCTCTCTCTCTCTCTCTTTCCCTTCCTCGAAATCTGCCTCTAGCTACACCCCCACCCATCCTTTCCCTAGTTCCATCCACCTGCCACACGGGATCTCTGATTCCTGCCACTGACCACCACCTTCCCACTTGTTTCCAGCTGCCCACCAGCGTTGTTTTATCTGGCTCCTCTTATTTATCAGAGTGCAGCACTTGCACTTCTAATGCCTATATTTCACACCCTCAGCCTCCTTTCAACCGTTAACATTTCCCTTTCCCTTCCGTCCTTTTTTTCCTTTTTTTTCTGTCTGTTTCCACTGATCACCCCGCCTCCGTCTCCCAACTCCACCCCTTCTTCTACCCTGTCTGCTGTCCATCATCCCTCACCACACGGGCCCACCAGCTGTGTCTAATCTCTCCCCTCTCCCATTTAGGCTATTCTTCCTTTACACTCTCAGTCCTGATGAAGGTTTCCACTTGACCATCCCTTTCTCTCCACAGATGCTGCCTGTAAAAACACACCAAAATGCCAGAGGAACTCAGCCAGTCTTTTAAAAAGCAAAGGTACATTGCTGGCATTTGGGGCCTGAGCCCTTCAAGGAATAAGCAAGAATAAGCTTATTAGTTGATGAAAGGCTCAGGCCTGAATTGTCGGCAATATATCTTTGTCTCCTATGGAAGCTGAAAGACTGGCTGAGTTCCTCTGGCATTTTGGTGTGTTTTTACAGGCAGCATCTGTGGAGAGAAAGGGATGGTCAAGTGGAAACCTTCATCAGGACTGAGAGTGTAAAGGAATTTTGTGTTTCACATAGATGCTGCCTGAGTTCCTTCAGGAGTTCTTTTTTTATTCCATTTACTGAGCAAATTCTTCATTAGACTTGGAGCAACACTTGCTGAAAGTAAATATATTTTGACAATGCAGTGATATAAAAAAAAAATTTGTGAAAACTGCTCCTCTCAAATACTTCTTTGAGTAGCAGCCCCTGTTCCCTCTAAGCTGAGCATTTGTGCGCACGCTCACGTGTTTTGCAACCAGCACATAAAGGAAAATGAATGCACACAAAAGGTTAGTTACCTAAAATAATGTACTAATTAATAATTATACTTATTGAAAATAATCTCTTAGCTAATTGTTTCTGTTAACTAATTAGTCGGTTTTTTCAACTATCACATTTGCACATTGGCGGATAATAAATCACATTTGGACAGGGTTAAAAGCTCAGACAACAAAACCCATCATTACCAAATTACCAAAGGCAGGGGAGAGAAAAAAAATAACTGAGTGGCTTAAATAAGTCTGTTATCCTGTTGTTATTCTGTGCAGATTTATGTCAAATATTTTGTAAACCTACGTAAACTGTGCTTTGTGTGAAGATTTTAAAATTAAACCGCTGAATAGTTTGTCAACTCGCTTTGTAATTGAAGGAGTTTTGATTTAACCATTTCCAGCAACTTAAATAATAATCATCTGTGAATTGATGGGTGTTTATTGTTATTGATTTATTTCAACATTACCTCACATAAAAATAAGAAATACTCATTGATGCTTTATTTAGTGGAGCAACAAACTGAACAAAGTAGTTCAAAGTAGAGAATAAAATCTTAACTAAATACATTACTTTGTAGAATTCAATCATACTTGTATTATATAGTAAAAGATACCAACACAGTTTTATTCGCCATGAGAGATAGGCTACGTAAAATTATCTTGAAACCATTTCAGGTTTGCATTGGCACAAGCATTCAATGCGCACACACTTTTGTCACAGGAAAGAAATTTGCACAACATAAAATGTTTGCGCACACTGGTTAATAAAAATGAGAGGGAACAATGGTAGCTGTCATCTTTGTTTTCCCTGTAAACATGCAAATCCCTTTGAAACAGTAATGACAAGCTTAGAACCACAAGAAAAACAAGACATTCAATCTGAGGGAAAGTGTAAACAACTCCAGGTACCAGGCTGCCCACTTATTTTAGAACCCAGATCCAGGGTATTGCATTCAGGCGCACCCCTCATGGGTCTTATGCAGCCATTCTGAACAAGAGCCATACAGAGCCATTCCTGGAGGCCACAGCACATTTAAGAGGGGCCATGGACTGAAATCATGAAAATTTTTATTTGTTTATTTATGTAGTCGGTAGGAGAAAAGAACAGAAGAAACCAACTCAACTTCACTGCTTCACAGGGAAGGGGAGCAGAGTCATAAGGGGGCTCTAGTCAAGAGAATGGTTCAGAATGGCTGGTCTGGAGAGGCCCCTTTGTATTCTCATTAAGCCTAATCTCTACAGAAATTCTGTCATAAGAACTAGTACAGGAGATACAGGAGTATCAGAGCCAGTACCACCAGGCTGAGGAAAAGCTACTCCCCACAGAGAATGAGAATGCTGAATGTCCAAAGGAACTGCTCACACTGACCATTGGAGACTCTCATTTGCACAAGGCAATATTTATGTATTTATTTATTTTTATAGATATAATACTTGTCAAGCAGATGTATTGTTTGTCTGCACGTGTGATATGCCTGGTTGTGCATCTGTGAGTTTCTGCGCCGAGGACGGGAAAACACTGTATCATCAGGTTGTACTTGTACAATCAGATGGCAATAAATTTGACTTACATTGTGATTAACACTTCATTCAATATCTATAAAACCGCATCCTTCAAACTTGCAGTGCTAACACTCACTGCCTTAAGAATCCCTCATTCGTTGCCATCTTATCGAACCATCTCTCTGCACCCTCACCATTCCACCACCACTCCCCACACATAGCCATATGTCCCTAGCTCATATGAATTAAAAAAGCTTTCACTCCATCCATGTGCAAGTCACACCAGACTGAGAAAACAAATCATGGCAAGTATATTTGCCGCACCATTCAGTTCTGGTCTCCACCATCGGCAGATGGCCTGGGCACAAAAGCAAAGGGTAGGAAGGCTGGATGTAATTTTTCCATTAAAGAAATGCAGGCAATATGAAACCAGTCCCAGGACAGCAAAGGCCTTTTAAATAAGAAACTTTAAACTGATACTCTCGCTTCCAGAACGGCCAGACAAGAAGGTGACGGAGTTCAGACCACCTTAGAATCAGAGTAAATTCGCGTGAACTTTACTTTCCATCTGACACCATTACAGCTCAGCTTGCAAATTTTGAAATAGAGATTGGATGGAAAACTGACATCCTTCACCTTCATGGCAGGAAGTAAATCAAATGGTTTACTGGAAATCCAAAAACTGGAAATGGAATCAGAATCAGAATTTATTGTCATGAACATGTCACAAAATTCGTTGTTTTGAGGCAACATCACACTTTGGGTCATCGAGTATTCAGGAATCTGATGGCAGCAGGGAAGAAGTTGTCCTTGCGCTGCTGAGTGTTCATCTTTGGGCTTCATTTTCCCCAATGGAAGCAAAGTGAGGAAGAAATGGTGGAGGTCCTTGAGGATAGAGGCTGCTTTCTTAAGACACCGCTTCTTGTAGATGTCCTCGACGGAGTGAAGTCTGGTGCCCGTGATATTGCAGACCGAGTTAACAACCCTCTGGAGTTTTTTATTGTCCTGAACATTGGGACCTCTGAACCAGACTGATGCAACCAGCCAGAAAGCTCTCCACGGTACACCTGTAGAAGTTTACGAGAGTCTTCAGTGACACACCAAATCTCTTCAAACACCTCACTAAGTATAGCTGTTAGTGAGCCTTCTTCAATATTGCATCCACATGGAGGCTCCAGGACAGTTCCTCAGAGATTTTGAACCCAAGAATTGGAAGATTTTGACCCTCTCCACTCTGAGCCCTCGATGAAGACTAGGTCATTTTCTCCTGCTTCCTCCTGAAGTCCACAATCATCTCCTTGGCGGTGCTAATGTTGAGTGCAAATATATTGGTGTGACACCACTCAACGAGCTGATCTATTTTCCTCCTGTACTCTTCCTCCTTGCTGTTTGTGATCCTGCTGACAACTGTGGTGTAATTGGCAAATTTGTAGATAGCATTGGAATTGTCCTTGGTCACACAGTCATAGGTGTATAGTGAGTAGAGCAGTGGGCTAAGCACGCATCTTTGAAGTGTGGCTGTGTTGATCATCAGTGAGGAGGAGGTTTCCAGATTTAAGATTTATTGTCAGTGTAAATAAATGACATCACATACATCTCTGAGATTCTTTTATTCCTGTGGGCGAGGCAGAATGACTACTTATTGGTAGTGCAAAAAGACTGTACGCAGTGTAAACATGTAAACAAATAAAGAACTGGAAACAGATAATGAATGTAAACAAACTGACTGTACAACACAGAGAGAGTTAAAAAAAATCAATAAAGTGCGCAAGTAAGAATCCTTAAATGAGTCCCTGATTGAGTTGGTTGTTGAGGAGTCTGATGGTGGAGGGGTAGCAGCTGTTCCTGAACCTGGTGGTGTGAGTCTTGTGGCACCTACACCTCTTTCCTGATGGCAGCAGTGAGAACAGAGCACGTATCGGGTGGTGTGGGTCACTGATGTGGGTTACTGATGTGAGAGCTGTTGCTCTCTGATGACAGTGTTTCCTGTAGATGGTCTCAATAGTGGAGATGGTTTTGCCTGTGATGTCCTGGGCTGTATCCACTACCTTTCAGAGGGTTTTACGCTCAGGAGTATTGGTGTTTCCATACCAGACAGATACAGCCAGTCAGCACACCTTCCACCACAACTCTATAGAAATTTGCCAGGGTTTCTGGTGTCATACCAAACCTCTGCAAACTCCTGAGGAAGTAATATCAATCACATGCTTTCTTCCTGATGCCATCAGTGTGTGTCGGGTCCAGAAAAGATCCTCTAAAATAATGACTCCCAAGAACTTAAATTTGCTCACCCTCTCCACCTCTGAACCCCCAATGATCATTGGATTGATTACCTCTGGCTTTCCCTTCCTGAAGTCAACAAACTGATCCTCAGTTTTGAGGAGTACGAGGTTGTTGTTGGTGGTGCACCATTCAGCCAAGTTTTCAATCTCTCTCCGGTTTACTGACATATCACCTTTCTGAATACAACCCTCTACAGTGGTATCATCAGCGAATTTGTAGTTGGTGTTATTGTCATACCAGTTGTAGGTGTAAAGTGAGTAGAGCAGCGATCCAATTTGCGCTGACCGTAGCCTTCTGATGAGGAAGTCAAGGATCCAGTTGCAGAGGGGTTGCAGAGGCCCAGGGTTTGGAGCTTACGTTTTATACCTTCAAAAATGGATCTATCTATGGACTCTAGAGATCCTACTTATATTTGTGAAATGCTTCCGAGAGCATTTCCAGGCTGAGTTTCATAAGAGGCTGGCCATTGTAATGCTAAATAGGGTTTCATAAATGCTAAAATAATTCCAGCGCGTTTCAGTTTGTTTCTGGAGCAGCTGTGATTGTTCAATAGGAACTTAATTCTGTTCATAACCTGTGGAATTTCCTGGTGGAGCCTCTTTTCATCAGTTTTATTCAAACAAAAGAGGAACTCCTGAGTAGGAAGTGGGAGCTTTCCAGTATTACATTCGATATTATAGGATCTTTTATATATCATGAAATGACTAAGGAACTGACTGTGGACTTCAGGAGGGGGAAATCAGGTGAACGCAAACCCGTCCTCATCGAGGGGTCAGCAGTGGGAGACGTTAAGAACTACAAATTCCTTGGACAATATCTCTGAAGATCTATCCATGTTGATGTAATCACAAAGAAGGCTCACCAAGGACTCTTTCAAATCTCTGCAGATGTTCGAGGAGAGCATTTTGGCTGGTTACGTCACTGTTTGGTTAAGAGGTGCCAATGCAAGGGACAGGAAAAGACCGCAGAGAGCTGTGAACTTGGTCAGCACCATATTGGGCAATGGTCTTCACTCCATTAATGACATCTACAAGAGGCAGTGTTTCAAGAAAGCAGGCTCTACCCTCAAGGATCCCCACCACTCAAGACATGCCCTCTTCCCTCTGCTACCATCGGGAAAAAGGTACTGGAACCTAAAGACGAGCACTCAACAGCACAAGGTCAGCTTCTTCCCCTCTGCCATCAGATTCCTGAATATTCAATGAACCAAAAACACTGCCTTACTTTCTCTTCTTTTGCACTAATTTATTTCTAGTTAAATAAAACACAATTTATAGCAATTTTGCATCTGTGATGCTGCCACAAAACAATGAATATTGTGACATATACAAGACAATAAATTCTGATTCTCAGCTGGCTATGATGTTAGTTGTTTATGAATAGCCAGACACCAATGGCTATTCAGGAGCTTTTGAATTATTTGGCAATAAACCTGGTCTCATACGTTGTTCAGTTTTCAATTCTGTGCTATTCTTACTGTTTATGATTAATTTAATTTGAATTTAGACATACAGCATGGTAACAGGCCCTTCCGGCCCACAAGACTGTGCTGCCCAATGATTCTCGGATGATTATCATAGTGTGGACTTTCCACACCATTTCATACATGCACAAAGAAACAGGGAGAGTGGGCAGTTTAAGAGACAGCAAGTTTTTTAAAGAACTCAGTGCGTCCTCATGGGCACATGCAGCTTTCAGTGGGGAAAAGAGTGTGATTGAATGCAAGCGGTTGTGTGCAGTACACCTGAGGAACTTCAGACCAACTACACATTCCTTATAAAGGGCAAGAATTGATCATTTACATTATGGTGATTTTGGTCACAAAAATATTTTAATTTAAGCATCCAGCACAGTAACAAGCCCTTCCAGCCCACAAGACCATGCCACCCAAATATCCCAATTAACCTACGACCCCGTAGGTTTTGAAGCATGGGAGGAAACCAGGGCACACAGATATGGGGAGACGTACAAACCCTTACAGCCAGATTCGAACCTAGGTCATTGGCACTGTAAAAGATCAGCTACGCTAACCATGCCGTCCTAAAATATCGTAAGAACATATTCTAGAACATATGAATATAAGAAATCGAGGCAAAAGAAATTTTAAAATAATTGAGGGTAACTAACATGCCGGTTATATTTTGTTCTGAAGTTGAGGAGACCTGGTACGTCACATAAGACCCTTTGAAATTTTACGGGAGAGCATTCTGACAGGTTGCATCACTGTCTGGTATGGAGGTGCCAATGTACGGATCAGGAACAGGCTAGAGAGGGTGATGAACTCAGCCAGCGCCATCCCTCAATTCAGGATGTCTACAAGAGGTGGCATCTCAAGAAAGCAGCCTCTGTCATCAAGTACCACGCCCTCTTCTCACTGCTACCATCAGGAAGGAGGTACAGGAGCTTGAAGATGATCACCCAAGCATGCATAAACTGCTTCTTCCCCTCCGCCATCAGATTTCTGAATGGGCAATGTACCTATGGACACTACCTCACTTTTTCCCTTTTTTGCACTCGTTATTTGTTTTAATCTGGTATTTATGGAATAGTAATTTTGCATCTGTAATACACAATATTGCTGCTGCAAAACACGTGTCTGAACCAGAATCTGCTCTGATGAGTTAGGTTGTTATTTTAGTGATGTGGCATTTATTATCTTCTGGGAAAAGTTAAACTTACTTCTGCTATTGCTACTGACTTTCATTTTCTTTCAGTGCTGTTGTAGGCCATCAGTGGATTTAGTTCCACCTCATCTGTGACCTATCCCCCATATTATGGGGATGTTGGTGGATTGGATTTATCCATGACTTTTGCCAGGTTTGGTGTACTTTTCTTGTACATGTACTGCTTGTCCCCTCCAAATATAAGTAAAGATATAGCAGGATTGCTGCTGAGCTGGCTCCCTTCACCTTGTATATCTTGTCATTATATTGCGTTCGTGATTTTGTGGAAAATTCTGCGTGAGAGAATTGTATTTCCAGCATATTGTACCATCCATCTCTCAGCTGGTTTTTCTCTTTCTCCATGATGGTGGGTGGCGGGCTTCAGGTATCATCTGAATTAATTGTTTTGCATCTTGTAGATTTCATGGTTCTTTTGGAATTGATCAGAGAGATTTGGTCTCTCTAATTGGGCAGCATGGCCAGGGTAGCAGTTGCTGTTACAGCGCCAGCAATCGGGACTCGGGTTCGAACCCTGCACTGCCTGTAAGGAGTTTGTACGTGCTCCTCATGTCTGCGTGGGTTTCCTCTGGGGGGGGGGGGTCCAGTTTCCTCCCACCATTGAAAACATATCAGGGTTTGTAGGTCAGTTGGGTGTAATTAGGCGACATGGACTCGTGGACCAAAATGGCCTGTTACCGTTCTGTATGTCTAAATTCATAAATAAATATTCTGGGTTTAACTTCAGATCTATGTTTTTTTTTAGTTTGATTTGTTAGGTAGAGTAAATTTCACTTCTCCAATGCCTGTCACATCCAATTCAACCTTCTTTTATTGTTATAACTTGTAATATTGCATGAAATTGCCTTCTGTCTGCCATAGGATGGACAAAGAGTCATCATTTGCGTTGCCCGGCATCCCTTACAGTACAAGAGAAAGAGAAGCAAAAGAGACTCCCTTCAGAGTCACTGAATGTCTATGGATTCTCCTCCAGCGTTCCCATAGCCTCTGCAGCTGTACTGACTCCTGTTTGAATTATTCGCAACCCAAGCTCCAGATCAAAACCTCTGACACTATCAGGAAGCCTTCAGCATCTGAGGCCCTTTGGAAGCCTACTTGCCCTCAGCACCCTCACAGATTCTTGCTCCGCAAGTCTCCCATGGCCTATGTGGATGTAGTGCAACCACTGCATGTATGTATTGAATGAGCTGGCCCGCCCCTTGAACCTGTGACTCCTCCCTCCCGGAAATTCCTACACCCAAACTCCTCCTTCAGTACCAGCCTTGGAACCAGGCCATCAACTTGTGAGACGTGTTGATGTCTCAAGGTAATTAAAGCCTATTAATCACAGTCTAATGTGATTGGTTGGTAGTGCTACAATAGGTCTTTCAGCCACTGAGCCCTTGAAGGTTCTCTGGCATGATCACAGTCCCATAGGGTTGTCTTCTCTGCTTCTCCTAATTGGGGTGTGTGTAAGATTGGGGGGAGGGGCTGATCTTCCCGTTTCTGGTGCCCAGGGCCAGTCCACTGCTCCCCCGGAGTCTGCAACCCCTTGTGGCCACTGTCGAGCTCCGGTGCTTCTATCTTCGGCACAGACTCTGAGATTGCAGGATTTTAGATAAAAACACCATTGGCTCGTTTAACAGGCTTTTTAAAGCTTGTACAGAGCCATCAGCATTAGGGCTGGGCAGTTGAAGCCTTCAGAGCAGCGCTGTGTCTAAGCTCTCCCAGGTCCACACCAAATATTCTGTGCTGCTCTATGGTTCAATAATGAGTCTTCAAACCCCTTGTCTCTTCAATGATAGAGCTGTTCTGATTTTGAAAAATTCTCTTCTCTGTTTTCAATTTTCTCCATATATATCAGTTTCTTATTTTCATTTTTCCCAGTAGCAAACTTGTCATGATACTTTATTTGCAGGTTTACAAATTGTAAGGGTGTTTTTTTTTAAGATCTGTGAACTTCTGCACATCTTTGGCACAATCTTATATTGTTAAGTCAAGTTCAGGTTCAAGTCTGATTGCACACATACCACCTGATGAAAAAGGTGCAAAAACCTGGAGCACACAACCAAACATATCCCGAAAGGAGCAGCTGAAAGATGCTGCATTCAGGGTAGAAGGGGTCCTCAATGATTTTAGCACCCTCTTCAGTCAATGATCCCGGTAGATCACGTCAGTAGAGGGGAGGGAGACTCCAGTGATCCTTTCTGCCACTCTATGGTCCTGTGGATTGACCTCCGATCCATTTCTCTGCAGCAACCGTACCACACGGTGATGCTGCCGGCCAAGACACTCTTGTCAGAGCTCCTGTAGCTGGTAGCCTTGCCCACTTCAGTCACAGTTACGCCTTCCTGACAAACAAGGAGATGTTCCGTGTCCAATAGGTAGGTCACTATTTAAGAGGTGTCCGAGGAACTTGGTGCTCTCCACTCTCTCCACTACAGAGTTATTGATGTGTAGTGGAGGATGGTCATTTCTGGTCTTCCTGAAGTCCTTGATCATCTCCTTCATCTTTTCCACATTGATCTTTACTCATTTGTTGCCGTTTTATTTCATGTCATCCCAGATCCTTTGACCAAGGCTAAGTTAGAATTTGGATGTTTAGTGTTTTCATCTGTCAACTTGTGGTTGCCTGTGGTCCAGCCATTTCTTTAGCTTGAGAGGTTCACCTTCCCAGTCAAAGCTCTCTGTGTGCCATCTACATTGTTCCATTGACTTTCCAACCACCTCCTCTAATTCACATTCACAATGATCAGTCATCTCACCTGTTCCTTGCCAGACTTTGGAATTCCTGTTTCTGGATCTGATTGACTTGAGGATCACGATGAACTTTACAAACATCTCATCAGAATTTGTACTATCAGCTTCACTTTTGGAAAGATCGAATCTCTTCTCCCTTGTCTTTCAAAAGACCAAAGAATGCTAACTCACGCTTTTATGGAAATTTCCTGAACAGTTTCATATTGTCTCTGTGGGCAGAAACCGCACAGTGATCAAATCCATTCACCGTGCAGACAATCATCGCATGTGCTGATTTATTTTTAATTCAATGGTTACACGTTGGTGTAATGTAGCTGCTTTTTCTCAATATTCATTTAACCATTTCTTTCATGTTGCATCTTCTTCTTTCCAAAGCATTCATTTTTAATTAGATTTCTAGTCCCAGATCTGTGACACAATGCCTTTTCTTTCAGATTCTGTGCCACATGCAGACAGAGTAACACTGTACGGATCCTGTTCATGGAATAGAGTGCACCCATCAATCGTGCAATGAAGAAACTGTGGAGTAAATGCACACAGCAAGTTCCACAAATGGGCAATGTGGTCATGGCTATAAATAATCCATTTCAGCAGGGTTGATTGAAGAATGATTGCAGATCAGGAAATTAGTCATAATCGCACTTCCCTTCTTCAAAACTATACCATGAGGTCTCTAACATTCACCCAAGAAAGCAGACATGACCTCAGCTTAGCATCACATCCAAATGACAGCATTGTGCTCCCAGAATCTACTCATGTGGTAAAAGCTCTGTAATGACCTTTGAATGCACGACCTCCAGAGCATGGATGAGCGTTTGCCACGGAATCACAGCTGGCAGAAGCAGATGCTTATTTTCCAGGGATTCAATTAATGTTTTGCTGGAGGTATGTTAGAGTCCACATGGAAAATACAAGTTAAGGATTTTTAAAGCTCTCTCATTTTGATGCAGTGAATTTTAAATTTTAATTTTAAATTTAGACACGGAGCACAGTAACAGGCACTGGTCGTCCACAAGCCCATTTCGCCCAATTAACCTCCAACCCTCAAACATTTTGAAGGGTGCAAGGAAACCCATGCAGACACAGGGAGTACGTACAAACTCCTTACAGTGTCAGATTCAATCCCGGGTCACTGGCACTATAATGGTGTTGCCCTAACCGCTGTGCTAATGGTTGTTGTACCATTGTTTTAGTTTTTATCCATGTTTATCCATGTTTCAAAATGTGCATATTACTTTAGTCTCATTTTCCGCTGAAAGTTTAGAATAAAATCCTATGCCTTGGAAAATATTTGAGTTAAACAGGAAAGTCTGCAGACTCTGGGGTTGAGTACAATACACAAATGTGCTGGAGAAACTCAGCAGGTCACGCGGTCTCCACAGGAAATAAAGGGTGACCAACGACTCAGGACTGAGACCAAGGGCCTAGACCCAAAGCGTGGTCTCCACAGGAAGTAAAGGGTACCCAACGCTTTGGGTCTAGGCCCTTGGTCTCAGTCCTGAGTCGTTGGTCACCCTTTATTTCCTGTGGAGACCGCGTGACCTGCTGAGTTTCTCCAGCGCATCTGCACATTGCCTTTGAAGATATTCTCTGGCTATGATTGCTCAGAATCAGGACATATCGCCATGAACATGTCACGAAATTTGCTGTTTTGCAGCAGCATCATTTTTGTAAAGCACCTGACAAAAATTAAATTTAAAATAGTGCAAGAAAAACAAAAAGACAAAGGAGGGCAGTGTATGTGATGCATGGTTCATTCAGAAATCTGATGGAAGAGGGGAAGAAGCTTTTGTTGTGCTGCAGGGTGTTCGTCTTCAGACTCCTGTACCTTTTCCCCGATGGTAGCAGAGTGAAGAGGGCATGGTCTGGGTGGTGGGGATCCTTGAGGATAGAGGCTGCTTTCTTAAGACACCGCATCTTGTCGATCACAGTCTGGTGCCTGTGATGTTGCAGGCCACCTCTGGAGTTTATTCTTGTCTTGAACATTGGCAGCTCCATTCTAGAGAGTGATGCAACCATCCTGAATGCTCTTAATTTAATCAGATTAACCTGCTGTAAATGGCCAAAAGTTATCTTTCTTTTATCTTAAACAATGAGCTGGGAAAATGCTTTCACATCTTCTGAAAGGCTCCCTTGACATCAGTAGCAACTGGCTCTGATCTAGCGGCAACTTACTTGTGTCCCAGCTGATGGCAGACCACAGTGGCATCTTCATCAGTCCATCCATCATCACAAATGGTCCCCCACTGGCCATTGATAAAAATTTCAACTCGTCCTTCTTTCTTATTTTCACCATCCATCAGTCTGATGGGAAGACCTGGAAGTGAGCAAATGCATAAGCGGGTTAAACAGGAAGGTCTGTAGATGCTGTGGTTGCAGAGCAACACCCACAAAAGTGCTGGAGAAACTCAGCAGGTCAGGAGGTATCCGTAGGAAGTAAAGGCGAATGAACGTTTCAGGCCTGAGTGAGCAAGGAGTGAGCAAAAAGCAGGTAGGTGCCTAAATAAAAAAAAACAAGTGGGGAGGAGGGAAGAAGGGACAGGGGGAGGAGCACAAGATGTCAGGCAAGCTCTCTGAATGGAGAGGGAAATAAAGAGGGTAGGGAAATGGAAGGAAGGAGACAAAGGGATAAAAAGAGAGAGAGAAAGAGAGAGGCCCAACATAAATGGGAGAAGTTGACATTAATTCCATCTAGTTGGAGACTGCAGAGCCAGAATATTAGGGGTTGTTCCTTCAATTTGGATGCATGTATGAGATCATGGATAGACATATCAGTGTGGGAATGAGGGATGGAATTGAAGTGGTTGGCTACTGAGCAGTCCCCATTATTGCAGAGGCCAGAGCCGAGGTACTCATGAGACGATCTACAATCTGTCTGCAGTCTTCCTGATGTAGAGGAGTCACAATGAGGGCACCGGATGCAGTAGGCGACCCCTGCAGATTCACAAGTGAAGTGCTGCTTCACTGGGAAGGTCAGTTTGCAGCTCCAACTGGTGGTGAGCGAGGAGGTGTGAATAAAAGTGGAGCACCTCCTGCGGTCTCAGGGGCAAGTATGAAAAGGTAATAGGTGGGATGGGGTGTGGAGGTGGGATGGGAGTGTGGGGAAGTGGGATGGGGGTGTCGAGAAGAGGGGTGGGTATGTGCAGAAGTGGGTTGGGGTGTGGGGATGGTATGGGGTGTAGGAAAGTGGAATGGAGTGTGGGGAAGTGAGATTGGACTGTGGGGAAGTTGGATAGAGGTGAGGAAAGTGGGATGAGGATGTGGGGGTGGAATGCGGTGTGGGGAAGTGGAATGGGGTGTGGGGAAGTGGAACGGGGTGTGGGGAAGTGGAATGGGGTGTGGGGAAGTGGGGCGGGGTTTCAGGAAGTGGGATGGGAGTGTGGAGAACTTGGTTGGGGTTTGGGGAAGTGGGATGGGAGTGAGGGAAGTGGGTTGGGGTGTGGGGAAGTGGGTTGGGGTGTGGGGAAGTGGGATGGGAGTGAGAGAAGTGGGATTGGGGTGTGGAAAATGCAGATCTTCATGGTCATTTGGTAACGTTCATTTGATTTGAACTTTCACCAATTTGAAGCATCACATACACCTGTGGAAGATTTCATCAGTTTGTCTCAGGACAAGCAATCAGTGTAGAGACTGACCCTTGATTGCGTTGTTCCAAACACCATTAAATGAATGTCCTCTGAGAATACAAAGAATGATGATTAGGCTGCAACGCTATACACTCTGGGTAAGATAATGTGCACAGCAGACACGTGGTCTAGAGCTGTTGACACAAAAGAGCACACAAACACCAAAATGGATGAAGACGTGAACACCTTCATGGACATGATCATAAGTGCACTACCCATATCAGATTCAAAAATGGAGCTGATAAAGTCAGAGACAAATAAAGATGAAACACTGAGACAACTTGGATGGATGGCCCAACATGAAGCAGGACTGCTCACCTGACATTTCAGAGTACTGGAACTGCAGGGCGGAACTATCAGTGGTTGAAGACATCATCTACAAAGGAAGTAAAATCCTTATCCCAAAGAGTCTGAGAAAAGAGATGCTAAAAAGGATCCATGGAGGACATCTCATAATCAAAAAGTATAAGGAAAGAGCATGAGAGGTGATGTACTGGCCAAGAATCAACAATGATATAACAAATGAAGTGTCATGCCAGAAATATCAAGCAAACAATCCTGCAGAATCACTAAAGCCTCACCCAGCACCATACAGACCTTACCAGAAGGGAGGCACTGACCTATTCGAATGTCAAGGGAAGGACTATCTTATAGTCACAGACTATTACTCCCTGTATACAGAGGTGTGTAAACTGAATACCACCACTGCAGATGCTGCAATAGCAGGTTTGAAAGCCATATTCTCTAGACATGGCATGGCAAGCAAGGTTTTCACAGACAATGGACCCCAGTTTTCAATTTAATGTTCCAACATTTTGCCAAAGAGTGGAACTTGGTACACATCACGTCACGTCCTCATTTTCCATAGTCCAATGGTCTAGTGGAAAAATCAGTACAGACAGTGAAAAAACTGATGAACAAGGCAACAGACAGTGGAACGGACTTCTACCTGAGCATGCTAGTATACCACACAACACCACTTGAGTGTGGTATGTCACCAGCACAACTCCTTATGGGACGTAGGGTAAAATAAAACCTATCCATTCAGGAGAATCTCCTAAAAACAAAAGAGGGAGAGAAAATGAGGAAGTTCAAAGAACAGAAAGAAAAGCAAAAGTATTATTTGGACATAGGAACAAAAAACCTACTGGAACTCTACACTGGTTACCAAGTAAGACTAAAAGACAAAACAAACTTATGGACTCAGAAGGGAACTGTCCTTAGTGAAGTCCAAGCAAGATCATATACCATTCAGACAGATGAAGGTACTGTTCTGCAAAGAAATCATCAAGACCTTCAAATGGTACCAGCCACAGCAGATGGAAAGACGGATACTGTTGAGCAAACTGAATACACATCTGAGAAGACATCATCTGAGGCAACAACTTAAATTCAAGGACAATCAATCAAGACACGTGAAAATCCTCCTAAGAGACTCATTGAGCAAATTTAAAGACTCCTGTTCTTGGATGAAGTAGTACTATCTTACTCGCTCTTCAAGTTTTAGTGTTTGTAAATGTGAACACATAAAACAAGTTTAAAAAATGTTAACACTGGTGATAATAATGAAAATGTAAGTTTCTGATGTTAAAGTTAAAATTGCAGAGTTATACGAAGAAAACATGTTAGTTAAAAGTAAGTTACTTTTGTTTTAAGAAAGGGAGATGTAATGATATTGATTGTGGTTGCAAGCAATGTCTTGATATTTAATTAGTCTTGGCTGCAAGTAGGGGCTGACATAGCCAGAGACACAATATGCAGAGCTTTAATGGAGAGTTGAAGCCTCATAGCCTCATGGTGCTGTTCATAACAACTTTAAAGTAAAGAACCTTTTCCTTCATCCATGTGTTGTCTTAAGAACTCACACACACAAATACAAGATGAAACACCTCCTAAGGATGCAACAAGACCAGCTGAGTTCCTCCAGCATTTATGTCTTTTCAATAAAAGCATTTGCAGACTTTCATGTTTCACTCCAATAGTGAACATAAACAAATATTTTGGTCTGTCATCACAAGAAAAAAAACATCCCATGGATGCAAGGGAACCAAACGTATTAGAAAAAAAGAGAGGAAATTACGACCAGTTAAAAGTGCTGGAGAAATTAAAGTCAATAGATCCAGAACGCTTGTAATCAGCATCCCAGAGAACGAAAGGAGGTAACCGTGGAAATTATGATGTTGATTGCAGTGATATTTAACTAAATAATTTGTGGAATAGTTCCCTGCACAATAGAATCTCACAGATGTAATCTCACCATTATGAAAGGATAGTGAAACCAGTGAGGTACAGTGAAGAACATCTGTAACAAAGGGCTAGAATCAACTATTATAAAGGAAATGATAACTGGAGAATGTGCACATTGTTGAGGAATGGAGAATATTATCTGTGGTGAAATGTTTCCCCCATTGTAAATAATTATTGTTGGCTGCTGTATATATGGAGCTGGTCAGCCCACTGATGACTCATACCCTATGACTCCTCCGTGGTCCTGGCCCATAAAGGTTGAGCCACCTCTCCCTTCCCGCCATTCCTATACCTGGATCCAGGCCAGCAAGGTTAACCATATAACCATATACAGCACAGAACAGGCCAGTTTGGCCATACTAGTCCATGCCGGAACAAATCCCCACCCTCCTAGTTCCACTGACCAGCACCTGGCCCATACCCTTCCAATCCTCTTCCCTCCATGTAATTATCCAGTCTTTCCTTAAATGTAAATAACGTCCTTGCTTCAACCACCTCTGCTGGAAGCTTATTCCACATCCCTACCACGCTTTGCGTGAAGACATTTCCCCTCATGTTCCCCTTATAATTTTCGCCCTGCAATCTCAAATCATGGCTTCTGGTTTGAATATCCCCCATTCTTAATTGAAAAAGCCTATCCACATTAACTCTCTCTGTCCCTTTTAAAATCTTGAACACCTCCATCAAATCCCCCCTCAATCTTCTACGCTCCAGAGAAAAAAGCCCCAGTCTGCTCATCCTTTCTCTGTAACTCAAACCCTGACATCCTGTCAACATTCTTGTGAACCTTCTCTGCACTCTCTCTATTTTGTTTATATCCTTCCTATAATTTGGTGACCAAAACTGCACACAGTACTCCAAACTTGGCTTCACCAATGCTTTGTACAATTTCATCATAACATCACAACTCTTGAATTCAATACTCCGATTTATGAAGGCCAACATTCCAAATGCCTTCTTCTCCACTCTATCTACCTGAGTATCAACTTTAAGGGTACTATTTACCATAACTCCTTTGTAGCTCTGCACATCTCAATAGCCTACCATTCAATGTATATGATCTATTTAGATTTGCCTTTCCAAAATGCAACATTTCACACTTATCCGTATTAAATTTCATCAGCCATTTCTCAGCCCACACCTCTAGCTTTCCTATATCTCTTTTTAAGCTTCGGTAATCTTCCTCACTGTCCACAACACCACCAATCTTTGTATCATCCGCAAACTTACTTATCCAATTTACCACCCCTTCTTCCAGATCGTTAATATATATAACAAACAATAGTGGACCCAAGACCAATCCCTGAGGAACTCCACTAGTCACCGGCCTCCAATTTGACAAACAATTTTCTACCACTACTCTCTGACACCTCCCATCCAACCATTGTTGAATCCATTTCACTACCTCCTTATTTATACCTAATGCCTCCACCTTTTTTCCTAACCTCCTGTGGGGAACTTTGTCAAAAGCTTTACTAAAGTCTAAATAGACAACATCCACAGCCTTCCCTTCATCAATCTTTTTTGTAACCCCCTCGAAAAACTCTATAAAGTTTGTTAAGCATGATCTATCCTTGACAAAACCATGCTGACTATTACCTATCAATCCCTGTTCTTCCAAATATTTGTAAATGCCATCCCTCAGAACACTTTCCAACAACTTACCCACCACAGACGTCAGACTCACAGGTCTATAATTTCCAGGCTTACATTTGGACCCTTTCTTAAACAGCAGAACAACATGAGCCACCCTCCAATCCTCTGGCACTACCCCCATGACAAGTGACTTCCAAAATATCTCTGTTCATGGCCCCACTATCTGTACACTAGTCTCCCCGAGTGTCCTTGGGAATACTTTGTCCAGACCCAGAGATTTGTCCACCTTTATCTTTTTTAACACTGCCATCACTACCTCCTCGGTTATCCTTATATGATTCATGACCTCCCCACTATTTTTCTTTACTTCAACTGGTACAATATTTTTTTCCCTAGTGAATACCAAGACAAAGAAATCATTCAAAATTTCCCCCATTTCCTCTGACTTCTCACTCAGCCTACCCTCGCTATCTACAAGTGGTCCAATTTTATCCCTCACTAATCTTTTACTTTTAATGTACTTATAGAAACCCTTTGGATTTATTCTTACTCTGTCTGCCAAAGCCTCTTCGTGCCTCTTTTTGGCCTTTCTAATTTCTTTCTTAAGATTTTTTTTCTACACTCCTTGTAGTCCTCTTTTAATATCTCATCACCCTGCTGTTTATACCTCTTGTACACCTCCCTCTTTCTCCTAACCAAATTTCTAATATTCCTCGAAAACCAAGGCTCCCTATGACTTCCAGCCTTTCCTTTGATGCTCCCTGTACTCCATATCTACTCTACTCTCAAAATTTCTTCTTTGAATATTCTCCATTTTTCATTTACATCCTTTCCTGAAAAAATCATGTTCCACTCAATACTCCCCAAATCCATCCTCATTCCTTCGAAATTTGCTTTTCTCCAATCCAGAACCTCAACTTTAGCCCCTTCTTTGCTCTTCCTTAAAACTGCCCTAAAACTAATAGAGTTGTGATCACTAGACCCAATTTGTTCTCCAACATTCACCTCAGGCACCTGACCTATCTCGTTCCCTAACAGGAGATCCAGTATTACACCATCCCGAGTCGGTTCCTCCACGTATTGATTAAGAAAACTATCTTGCACACATTTGACAAACTCTAGCCCATCCAGCCCTCTTACTGTATGGGTATCCCAATCAATGTGAGGGAAATTAAAATCTCCCATGATCACTACCTTATGTTTATTACACATATATGCTATCTTCTTACAAATTTGTTCTTCCAATTTTCTTGGCCCATTTGGTGGTCTATAATACACTCCTATTAGTACATTAAAGCCTATCGTTCCCTCAGCCTTGTCTTGGTGGTTATTGGTAGTGCACTAACTTATCAAAGAATTATGAAAAGAAAATCTTATTAATGAACCTACTGGATTTTATTTTGAGAAGATTACTGGTAGAATTGATAAGGAGGAAATTGTGCATTTTCAGAAGTTTTTTAATCAGTCCTCACATAATAGCTAGAGGGTCATATCAAGGATATTGGATTAGGGTAACAGACTAATATAGGAATGAATGGAACTTTCACAGACAGTAACAACTGGCAGACTACCACAGGAATTTGTGATTGGGCTCTAATTTACTCATATTACTATCGACAATTTGGCTAAAGAAACTGCGTAAAGTATTTTTAGTCTGCAATGACATAAAATTGGTTGGCATTGTAAATTGTGTGCAGGTTACAAAGAAACTACAAGGCAATTTAGAAAAATGAAGTGAGTAGGCCAATGCATGGCTGATGCAGTATGACTTGGACAGATGTGAAATTACCCACTTCAATAGGAAAAAACGGAAAGGCTGAGCATCATTCAAATACTGTTTGATGGTGAAAATGTTAATGTACGAATGAACCTGGGTGTCCTTGTACACCAGTTACTGAAGGCAAACCTGCAAGCAGTTAGAAGGCAAATGATTTATTGATGGTCAGCTTTCAGTATAGGACAGAAATGTTTTGGTACCATTGTGTATACCCTTTGTGAAATGTCTGGACTATCGTGTGTGGATTTGGTTCCTTGCCTAAGAAAACCATGCACTTGACATTGAAGGAGTCAAATAAAAGTTTAACAGACTGTTTTTAGTAGTACAGAAGGATGAGAAGGCCCATATCAACTTTTAAATTTAGGCATTCATTTTCTTTGGCTTGGCTTCGCGGACGAAGATTTATGGAGGGGGTAAAAAGTCCACGTCAGCTGCAGGCTCGTTTGTGGCTGACAAGTCCGATGCGGGACAGGCAGACACGGTTGCAGCGGTTGCAGGGGAAAATGGTGCCTGCCACATTGACCACCGCCAGTGGGCTGATAACGCCTCAAACCGTGCATCTTGGCGCCTCACAGTTTGGTGGGCAGCAACCTCCTTTGAAGAAGACCGCAGAGCCCACCTCACTGACAAAAGGCAAAGGAGGAAAAACCCAACACCCAAATTTAGGCATAACAGCACAGTAACTGGTCCATCCATCCCATGAGCTCATGCCACCCAAAGACACTGATTAACCTACAAACCCTGTACATTGTTGGAGGAAGCCAGAGATCCCAGAGGAAATCCATGTGGAACATACAAACTCCTTACAATTAGCCCCTGATTTGAACTGAGTCTGATTGCATTACGCTAACTGCTATGCTAACCAACAGTGTAACATTCTGACAGGGCGAGGTAGATACTTCCCTGGGTGAGATGGAATCTAAAATGGGTGTTTAGTATTTCAGGATATGGGGTGAGGTATTAGGGTTAGGATTAGACTGAAATGAGGAGATTTTTCATCATTTTAATCATGTTGCGGCTGTGGAATTTACTGACACAGAGGCAGGCCAATGTCTACTTCCAGGCATATACCAGGTATCAATCAGTTTGGGAAGGGAGTTGGGATACAACTCTTAAATGGAGATTCAACTACAACATCTGGCACAGTTAACATCACCATTAGTACCATGGCATTACAGCGGCACTAACATGGTTCCAAATCCAGCGCTGCCTGTAAGAGTTTGCACGTACTTCCCGTGACCTGTGTGGGTTTACTTTGGGTGCTCTGGTTTCCTTCCACCCTCCAAAACATGTATGGGTTTGGAAGGTTAATGGGGTGTAGTTGTGCGGCACAGATCTCATGGGTCAGAAGGGACTTCCCCTGTGCATCCAGCTTCATTGAATCAATGAATCATCTGTAGTGGATCCTGCCATTCTCACTGAAGCATTAAAATGAAATAGAAAGGGATGTATACTCCAAAGGCCAACACCTTCTCGATTTTGGCTAATTTCACTGTTTTACATGGGGGCCCAAATGGCAGCCGCATGTGATTCCATCATTAAAAAAACTGCAATCTAACTTCTTGGTACTGGTATGTATCTGATGCCAGATGTGGTATGAATGGACATGCTCAGTCCAAATTTATATCTGGCACAAATTTGACTGGAAGGAATCTACAGCACTATTTATTTATTCTGGATAAAACTGAAAGTGGATCACCTAATACAGGCACAAACAAATCATATTTCTTAGTCCGTGTGTTCCTGATAAACCTTTGCAGGGACTTTCTTCTTATTATTTTCTTTGGCTTGGCTTCGTGGACGAAGATTTATGGAGGGGGTAAATGTCCACGTCAGCTGCAGGCTCGATTGTGGCTGACAAGTCCGATGCGGGACAGGCAGACACGGTTGCAGCGGTTGCAGGGGAAAATTGGTTGGTTGGGGTTGGGTGTTGGGTTTTTCCTCCTTTGTCTTTTGTCAGTGAGTAATAAACAGGCAATTCACAATGAATGGTTGCAATTTGTTACAGGGATATCTTCCAAAGTATGAGGCATTTCAGCAAGCACATTTTCACATTGTGAACTTCTCTTGCTCGTAGAAATTAAATGAGTGGATGAATTATTTTGGGAAGTGTGCTGAGGCAAAATACACATAGGATACTAATTCAATATGGTTGTGTCTAAACAACCTGCTGACTTTGCTTGTGTCCAATCTAAATTAACAGGAAAATGTGGGAAACTATTTTGAAATTATGTACCAGGAATTTCACAATCTGTTTAAAAACAGCTACTGAAGGTGAAGGTAAATATCCGCAACGTTTAAACTTGAGTGTTTGTATCAGCTGAATCCATTTGTCACAAATTGGCTGTTTCTCGTAAACAGAAAAGTGCCTGGACAAAGATATATTGGGAACAAGCAAGTGCTGAAGTTTCATTGGGTGGTGTGTGTTTTTAGGCATGAGGTGATCTGACTGCTTGTAGTGGATTCAAATAGTCACAGAGAATTTAAATCAGCCAAAATATGGATTATTTAAATGCCAGCCTGTTAAACGTGTGCAATTGGAATTGACTCAAGCCAATCTGTTACATGGCTTTTTTTGTGTGCTTGTTTTATGAACTATGTTCTTTACCCCCTCCCTTTGACAGGGTGGAGTCAAATTGACTTTAGAATGAAGGAAATTTTAAAAACATTATTGATGCTTTTTCCTTTTGTGGAGCCACAGTTCCATCTCCTCTGTGAGTGTACATCAGGCTCTAATCAGTACATTTTTTACAATCATTTACCTGTATGTGATGCAGTTCATAAATGGAAGCCCCTAATTATATTGTGCTATGAACAAAGAATCCTTGTGAGTGCTCAATGAATCTCGACGGATTTTGCCTGCCTTTTGTTTCCATTTTCACTTTTGTGCATTGTGGCAGTAAGGAACCGCACACATGCTTCTCCCATTCTTTCTGGGGAAGTTGCTCCCACCACCACTTTGACCAAGGGAAAAGAAGAAACCTCCAGTGGTGCTCAGTAAGAATGGTAGGATCCACTGCAGATGATTCATTGATTAACTGTAGTCCAGAATGAAGATGTTTACATCCTCTTCCTCTTATGGCAACTCAGGATAGCTGATACCAGCTCCCTGAAACACCAGCTCAGTGTTTGTCCCTGGAGACATTAGTAATTCAAGATTCCTTTATTGTCAATTTATTACAGAACATGTTATATTAAATGAAATTGCCTTCACCCAATGGAAGAAAAATCCATTCTGTCTTTCCCTATCTTCCAGCTACTCCTGTTGGGGAAGAGATACAGGAGGACCAGAGCCAGCACCACCAGGCTGAGAAACAGCTTCTTCCCACTGGCAGTGAGAATGCTGAACGACTACTAAAACAACTCTCATGACTCTAATATTTATTAATAATATTTCCTTTAATGCATGTTCATATGTCCTGTGTATATGCCCCATATGTGTGTATGTGTATTGTATCTGCATGCATGTTTTGCACTGTCCTGCACCGTGGCCAAAGAACGCTGCTTCGGCAGATTGTACTGGTACAACCGGATGGCAAATAAATGAACATGAACTATCACAGTTTGCAACTCAAAGATAGGTAAGGAGTTTGGAAAGGCCAGGGTTGGAATATAGAATTAAAACTGCTAACGAAATGTGATGAGACTGTAGTTGGGATCACTGCACTACTTCACTGGTATTTCCACCAGCAGGATCACAAAATACAATTGCCTGCAAAGTATCAGGTTTCCCTCGGATGGGATAATATCCAGCAATTATGGACATCATCGCAACTGGTGCCCAGCGGCACAATGACTAACGGGGCAACCTACAAAATGAACTGAATTAATCAACTGTAGATGATTGATGTCTATGGTTGACACTCTCAGTGTGAAGAATTCAAAATGCTCTGTGTTAGTTAAAAGGTGCTGCATCAGTGGGGCCAATATAAGCCATGGAACTGGGAAGAGGTATAGGCCTAATGTCCCCCTCAAACCTGCTCATCGTCTAATATAAACATATCTGTTCCTCAAACTGGTCCACTTTCCATCTAATCCTCATGCCCATTGATCTCAGCCTATTGATTTCACCATTCACAGACTGGATTGGAACTCGGATTCTAGAAAAGGGAGAGAGGGCAGTATATCCTGTTTCATTAATACTGGGTGGTACATGACATTGGAGTTATGTCGACCTCCTACTCTAATGCCTTAGAGAAAATCTTGATTAAATCCCAACCCTTCTATCTACACTAAGAGTTCTCATCAATGATTCTCACTGGAGTTTATATCCCTCCTGATGCCAATTACAAACAGGCACTTACGGGGCTGCATGATGTGGTCAGTAAACAAGAGACGGCCCAGGTCGATGCACTGCAAGACCTAGTCGGTGACTTTAACCAGACCTGTGTCAAGAAAACCCTGCCCAACTACCACCAGCATTTAACCTTCTCTACCAGAGGACCCAGCACACTCCATCACTGCTACACTAAGTTAAGGAAGGCCTACTGTTCTTTCCCAAGATCACACAATGGCAAGTCTGATCACCTGTCTGTACTCCTTCTACCTTCAAACAGAAAGAGCCTAAAAAGAGAGGCTCTAGATATCAGGACAGCTAGAAGATAGTCGCAGGAGGCTGAAGAAATGTCACAGGACTTCCTCAAGTCAGAGGATTGGGCGGTGTTCAAGGATTCGGCTGAATGATTACACCAGGGTTGTCAAAGTCTTTATCTAAACTGCTGTGGACGAATGTGTTCCCACCAAATCATCCAGGGTTTCCACAATCAAAAGCCCGGAAATCCATAATCAGGCATTTAAGTCTGGAGATCTAGATCAATATAGACGGAGCAGATATGACCTTCGGAAAGCTATTGCCCAGTCAAAGTGGAGTTTCTGGACAAAAATGGAAACAACAAGGGACATCTAACTGCTGAAGCAGGGCTTAAATGACGTAACCTGCCTCAAAACAAAATCCAAAGCAGTGTGAAATGGCAAAGCTTTACTCCCAGATGAACTCAATGCCTTTGGTGCCCAATTTGACCAAAAGAACAAGAAAGAACCACCATTGCACATTCCCATGTCCCCTGATGATCCTCTCCTTTCCAAAATCCAGAATGATGTGTGGGCTGCCTTCAGGCGAGTGAATCTGAGGAAGGCATATAGTCTGGACAGAGTATCCAAGCAGAGTATCAAATATCTATGCCCCGACCAACTTGTCAATATATTCACAGATACCTTCAACATCTCACTCTGGCAGGGTGTGGAACCCACCTACTTGAAATGGGCGTCTACTGTACTGGTGCCCAAGAAGAGTGTGATAACCTGCCTAAATGACTATAGACCAGTGGCACTCACATCCACAGTGATGAAGTGTTTCAAGAGGCTGGTGTTGAAGCATATCACTCCTGTCTGAGCAGCGACATGGATTTGTTGAAATTCATCTATCATAGCAACAGATCTACAGCAGATGCCATCTCCTTGGCTCTACACAAAGATGCATTCAACGAGATCCTTTTCATCAACTACAGTTTGACATTTCACATCATCCTCCCCTTAAAACTGATCAACAAACTGCAACACCCCTCTGTGTAATTGGATCATGGATTTCCTCATCTCCAGACCACAATCAGTGAAGATTGCTAAGAAAATCTCCATCAGTTCTGCAGCAACGCAGGGCTGTGTTCTTAGCCCCATTCTACTCACTTTACACATACGACTATGTGGCTTTGTATGACCATAACGCCATCTACAAATTCACTAAAAATATCACGGTGGTGTGTTGTATAAAGAAAGGTTATGAGTTTGCATATGGGAAACAGATTGAAAACTTGGGTGAATGGTGCACCGAAAACAATCTCATTCAATGTCACCAAAACCAAAATGCTGATTATTGACTTAAATAAGAGAATCTGCGGTGGAGACGATGAGCAAGTTTAGGTTCTTGGGAGTCACTATATTGCAGGATTTTTCATGGACACAACACACTAATGGCATCATGAAGAAAGCACGTCAGTGCCTCTACTTCCTCAGGAGTTTGCAGAGGTTTGTCATGACATAGGAAACCCTGACAAATTTCTACAGATGTGTGGTGGAAATTGTGCTGACTGGCTGCATCACAGTCTGGTATGGGGACACCAATGCCGCCGAGTGTAAAGCCCTCCAAAAGGTAGCGGACACAGCCCAAGACATCACAGGCAAAACCCTCCCCATTATTGAGGACATCTACCAGGAATGCTGTCATTGGATTATCAAGGATTCACCTCACCCAGCACACCCTCTGTTCTCACTGCCGCCATCAGGAAAGAGATGTAGGTGCCACAAGACTTGCCCCACCAGGTTCAGGAAGAGCTGCTACCCCTCCACCATCAGACTCCTCAACAACAAACTCAATCAGGGACTCATTTAAGGACTCTGACTTTCGCATTTTATTGATTTTTTTCTTTGTATTGCAGTCAGTTCATTTGTATTTCTTCATTTGTTTACATGTACACCAGTTGAGTCTTCTTTTTTTTTTTTGCACAGACATTAAGTGGTAATTCTGCCACGCCCGCAGGAGAAAGAATCTCAGGGTTGTATCTGATGTCATGTATGTTCTCTGACAATAAATCTGGACTCTGAATCTGAATGATATGCCATGTATCTCATCATACTGGATGATCTACAAAACTTTAAAATTTCACCTTAAAATCAGGGTCGTCCTACACAAAGGGTCTTACCTTGACAATGAAGTCTCAACACTGCCACCATCTTCAGGCCAGGGATGATAAAATCTCACACATGCCCCGTTAATTATTTGCAAAGTCTCAGCATTCCTGCGCAAATTCCATCTGCCTGGTTTGACTGATGTTGACTCTGTACAGGCTTTAAAGGGCCTGTCACAGGAGCCAACAGCGGTTTATTTTAAAATATCCGAATAAAACGTAAACGTTTAAATGATCATTTGTCATTATAATATTTTGATTTGATGTTAACAGCATTTTAGGTGGAAATTCCAGGGTTGTCCTATACATGAGTCATCCTATACAATGGCATGTACAGTATAACCTTCATGATGACATTTTTTCATCATCTAATTCCAAAATGAATTTCATAACCATATTTAGACATGAATTCTGGAGTGGAGAATTAAAATGGAGTTACAAGAAATTAACAGAAATTCATTTTTTTCTTTGGACATTTTGATTCAATTAAAATTAGAGCAGTGCGGTTAACATAGCAGTCAGCGCAACGCCATTACTGCACCAGCGGCCAGGGTTCAAATCCCGCACTGCCTATAAGGAATTTGTACATTCTCCCTATGTCTGTGTAGGTTTCTTCTGGGTGTTCCAGATCCCTCCCACCCAAAACATACTGGGGTTGTGGGGTGGATGGTCCTGTTACCATGCTGTAGGTCTAAATGAAAATAAAATCATGTTGTCGGATGTAAAATGCTAAGCTTTGCCAAGGCTCTGATAAGCAATGCTCACCAAAAGGGATCTCCGGGATGTCATTCGCAGCTTTGAGGGTGCAGATGACAGTTATATCCTCCTGGTGGCTGCAGTCATGTTGACCCCACTCACTTCTGGGACACAAAACCAGTGATGACTCCTGACCTGAACAACTGACATCATCCAAGTAAATAGGTCCAGAACCTTCTTCAAATGGTGCCACCCATGGCTTCTGTGAATATCTGCAGAGGTATGGGAAAGCACAATTGCATCAATGCAAACTGCTAAGAAATCAAGAATCTAAAGAATTTTATGCTCATTTTCAAATCCCTGGCCATTAGGAAATTGCATACACTGGAAACATATCCCAAAAATCTGTGCATGCATTCCACAAGATAGTTCAGATGTGTAAGGTTCTGAAGATAAATCCTATGGCATGATTTTATTCAACTGGTGCGGACTCGAAAGGCTAACATGGTCTGTTTCCGCTCCGTTAATGGTTATATGGTTATATGGTTATTACGCGGTAGAAGCTGATTCCAGCCATTTATACCCATGCTGCCCAATTGCACCCATATTAACCTACTACCCCAACACTAACCATGCTGCCACTAATGTCTATGAAAGAAAATTGGGTTTTCTTGTGTCATTTATACAGTAATGCATCAGTTGATTAAATCAATAAATTATTCTTCAATTTAGACCTACAAAGTCAATTTTTGATCAGTTGATTTGCTACAAATGGTCTCAGTGCAACACAGGTGCCAATGGTATAGAAGAACCATTTTCTGTACTTATACCTAAATGCTCCCCCACAGACTCCTCTTGCAAATGTAACAAAGTCAACCTGATTGTAGTGAAGAATGCATTGGTGTCAACAGTTGGTCACAAGCCATTAATAACCACTCAGAAAGGACAATGGAAGAAGGCTGGAACTTTTCGATGGCATCCCATTTACACGCTTGCACATCGGCCATCAAGAATTGGGAAGGGTGGAAACTAGCAAAAAACACATGAAAAGGAGGAAGGAATAGGACAAGATTTCATCAAGACCTGCTAAGCCTCTCTGCATTAACTCCATCTTCCTGGTCAAAATTCCATTGATAGTCTAGTGATCATAACTCTGTTAGTTTTAGGGTAGTTTTAGGGAAGAGCAGGGAGGGGCCTAAAGTTGAGGTTCTGGATTGGAGAAGAGCAAATTACGAAGGAATAAGAAGGGATTTGGGGAGTATTGAGTGGGACAGGATATTTTCAGGCAAGGATGTAAATGAAAAATGGAGGATATTCAAAAAAGAAATTTTGAGGGTACAGAGTAGTTATGTCCCAGTGAGGATCAAAGGAAAGGCTGGAAGTCACAGGGAGGCTTGGTTTTCGAGGAATATTGGAAATTTGGTTAGGAGAAAAAGGGAGGTGTACAAGAGGTATAAAGAGCAGGGAGCTGAGAATTTGAATGAGGACTACAAGGAGTGTAGAAGGAATCTTAAGAAAGAAAATAGAAAGGCCAAAAAAAGGCATGAAGAGGCTTTGGCAGACAGAGTAAAAATAAATCCAAAGGGTTTCTATAGGTACATTAAAAGTAAAAGATTAGTGAGAGATAAAATTGGACCCATTGTAGATAGCGAGGGTAGGCTGAGTGAGAAGTCAGAGGAAATGGGGGAAATTTTGAATGATTTCTTTGCCTCGGTATTCACTAGGGAAAAAAATATTGAACCAGTTGAAGTAAAGAAAAATAGTGGGGAGGTCATGAAGCATATAAGGATAACCGAGGAGGTAGTGATGGCTGTGTTCAAAAAGGTACAGGTGGATAAATCTCCGGGACCGGACAAAATATTCCCAAGGACACTCAGGGAGACTAGTGTACAGATAGTGGGGTCATTAACAGAGATATTTAGGATGTCACTGGCCACGGGTGTAGTGCCAAAGGATTGGAGGGTGGCGCATGTGGTTCAGCTGTTTAAGAAAGGGTCCAAATGTAAACCTGGGAATTATAGGCCCGTGAGTCTGACGTCTGTGGTGGGCAAGTTGATGGAAAGTGTTCTGAGGGATGGTATTTACAAATATTTGGAGATACAGGGATTGTTAGGGAGTAATCAGCATGATTTTGTCAGGGGTAGATCATGCTTGACAAACCTGATTGAGTTTTTCGAGGGGGTTATAAAAAAGGTTGATGAAGGAAAAGCTGTGGATGTTGTCTATTTAGACTTTAGTAAAGCTTTTGACAAAGTTCCCCACAGGAGGTTAGGAAAAAAGGTGGAGGCATTAGGTATAAATAAGGAGGTAGTGAAATGGATTCAGCAATGGTTGGATGGGAGGTGTCAGAGAGTAGTGGTAGAAAATTGTTTATCCAATCGGAGGCCAGTGACTAGTGGAGTTCCTCAGGGATTGGTCCTGGGTCCACTATTGTTTGTTATATATATTAAAGATTTGGAAGTAGGGGTGGAGAAATGGATAAGCAAGTTTGCGGATGATACAAAGATTGGTGGTGTTGTGGACTGTGAGGAAGATTACCGTAGCTTAAAAGGTGATTGAGGAAGGCTGGAGGTGTGGGCTGAGAAATGGCTGATGGAATTTAATACAGATAAGTGTGAGGTGTTACATTTTGGAAAGGCAAATCTAAATAGGTCATATGCATTAAATGGTAGGCTATTGAGATGTGCAGAGCAACAAAGGGATTTAAGAGTTATGGTAAATAGTACCCTCAAGGCTGATACTCAGGTAGATGGTGTGGTGAAGAAGGCATTTGGAATGTTGGACTTCATAAATCGGAGTATTGAATTCAAGAGTAGGGAGGTTATGATGAAATTGTACAAGGCATTGGTGAGGCCAAATTTGGAGTACTGTGTACAGTTTTGGTCACTAAATTATAGGAAAGATATAAACAAAATAGAGAGAGTGCAGAGAAAGTTCACGAGAATGTTGACAGGATTTCAAGGTTTGAGTTACAGGGAAAGATTGTGCAGACTGGGGCTTTTTTCTCTGGAGCGTAGAAGATTGAGGGGGGACTTGATAGAGGTGTTTAAGATTTTAAAAGGGACAGACAGAGTAAATGTGGATAGGCTTTTTCAATTAAGAGTGGGGGTGATTCAAACTAGAGGGCATGGTTTAAGATTGAAGGGGGAAAATTATAAGGGGAACATGAGGGGAAATTTCTTTACGCAAAGGGTGGTGGGGATGTGGAATGAGTTTCCGACAGACATGGTCGAGGCGGGATCTTTGGTTACATTTAAGGAAAGACTGGATAGTTATATGGATAGGAGAGGACTGGAGGGGTATGGACCGGGTGCTGGTCAGTAGGACTAGGAGGGTGGGGATTTGTTACAGCATGGACTAGTAGAGCCAAACTGGCCTGTTCTGTGCTGTAAGTGGTTATATATGGTTATATTCACCATGACCAATTGTCAACAATTTCATTCAATCTTTGAATGAAAGAAGTACTCCTCACTTGAATCCACAAACAACCATACAACCATAGAACTTTGCAGCACAGATGCAGGACCCTTTGGCTTTCCTAGTCTGTGCTGAACCATTTTTTTGCCTAGTCCCACTGACCTGCACCCACTGCACAGCCCTCCATACCTCTCCCATCCATGTACCTGTCCAAATTCTTCCTAAAACTTAAAAGTGAGCCCACATTCACCACTTGAGATGATAGCTCATTCCACACTCCCACTACTCTTGGTGTGAAGAAGTTCCCCCTAAAATTTTGCCCTTTCATCCTTAACACATGTGCTCTGGTTTGTATCTCACCAACCCTCAGTGGAAAAAACTTGTCTGCATTTTCTCTATCTATCCCTCTCATAATTTTAAATATTTTTATTAAATCTCCCCTCATTCTTCTACACTCGAGGGAATAGAGTCCTACTCTGTTTAACTTTTCTCTATAACTCAGTTTGTGAAGTCAAGGGCAACATCCTAGTAAATATTCTCTGCAAATTTTCAATCTTATTGTTACCTTTCCTGTAGTTAAGTGACATTTGGCCTCACCAATGTCTTGTACAACTTAACCATAACATCCCAACTCCTATACTCAATACTTTGATTTATGAAGGCCAATATGCCAAAGCTCCCTTTATAACCCTATCCACCTGTGATGCCTCTTTCAGTGAATTATCTATCTGTATTCCCAGATCCTTCTGTTATACCACATTCCTCAGTGTCATTCCATTTTCCATGCATGTCCTTTCTTGGTTTGTCCTTCAAAAATGCAACTCCTCACATGTGTCTGCATTAAATTCCATCTGCCATTTTCAACCCATTTTTCCAGCTGGTCCAGATCCCTCGACAAGCTTTGAAAACTTTTGCTGTCCAAGACACCTCCAATCTTAGTCTCATCTGCAAATGTGCTAATCCAATATACCACATTGTCATTCAGATCAGATGACAAACAACAATGGTCCCAGCACCAATCCATGAGAAACATCAGCCTGAGAAGCAATCATCCACCACTACTCTCTGGCTCCTCCTGTCCAGCCATTGTCGAATTCAGTTCACTGTTTCACCATGAATACCTAGAGTCTGAACCTTCCTGACTAACCTCCCATGTAGGACGTTATCAAAAGCCTTACTATAGTCCATGTAGACAACAATATCCATAGACTTTCCCTCATCAACTCTCCTGGTAAACTCTTCAAATATTTCTACAAGATTTGTTAAACATGAACTACCACACACAAGCCATGTTGACTATCTCTAATCAGTTCCTGGCTATCCAAATAATTGTATATCTGATCTCATAGACTACCTTCCAATTATTTACATACTACTGACATCAGGCTCACCATCTTATAATTTCCAGGGCTACTTTTGGAGCCTTTTTTAACAACGGAACAACCCGAGCTACTCTCCATTCCTCTGGCACCATGCCCATGGCTAAGGACATTTTAAATATTTCTGGCAGAGCCCCTGCAATTTCTACATTGGCCTTCCTCAAATTTGAAGGGAATATTTTGTTAAGGCCCTGGAGATTTATCCACTCTTATTTGCTTTAAGACACCAAGCACTTCCTCCTCTTTAATCTGTACAGGCTCCATGGCCTCACTGCTTGTTTTCTTTACTTCCCATGACTCTGTGCCTGTATCCTGAGTGAATACTGATGAACAAAAAACATTTAATATCTATCTCCCCCATCTCCTTAGGCTCCATACAAAGCCGAACACTCTGATCTTTAAGGGGACCAATGTTGTCCCTTACTATCCTTTTGCTCTTAATAGAACTGTAGAAACCCTTAGGATTATCATTCACATTGTGTGCCAAAGTAACCTCATTTTTTTAGGCTTCCTGATTTCTTTCTTGAGATTTTTCTTGCATTTTTTATACTCCTGTAGAGCTCGTCGAAAGAACCAAAGACTTGTTGATCCAAACCAAGGCTCTTATTAGCAAAAGACCGGAGCTCTTCACAGGTGGCCGACCAGTCCGGAATGATCCGACCTGGCTAGGGACACAACCCTTTAAGGCGCAAACAATAGGTGTGGCTTAGCTCTCAGCCAATCGCTGTAAGCACAGTCTAGATACAGTAACTATATACACTATGTACATTGGTGATAGATCTGTACTATCACAACTCCTCAAGTATCTCATTTGCTCAATGTTGCCTATACCTGCTACACACCTCTCTCTTCTTCTAAATCAGATCCCAAATATGCCTCAAAAATTAGATTCCTCATTCCTGCTAACCTTGCCTTTAATCCTGACAGGAAAACACAAACTCTGTATTTTCAAAATTTCACCTTTGAAGGTCCTCTGCTTACCTCACACATCCTTGCCCAAAAATCACTTATCCCAATCCACGCATTCTAGATCCTTTCTTATTTCCACAAAATTGGCCTTTCTACAATTTAGAACCTTAAACCGAGGCCCAGACCTATCCTTCTCCACAATTAACTTGAAACTAATGGCATAATAATTACTGGACCCAAAACATTCTCCTACAAATACATCTGTCACCTGCCCTGCCTTGTTCCCTAATAAAAAATCCAGTATCACACACTCACTAGTGAGTACTTCAATAAATTTATTTAGAAAACTTTCCTGAACACATTCAGCCCTAACAATATGGGAGTCCCAGAAAATATGAGGAAAATTAAAATCTCCTACTATCACAACCTTATGTTTCCTGTAGCTGTCTGCTATCTCTCTACAGATTTTCTCCTCAAATTCTTGCTGACTATTGGGTGGTCTATAATACAACCCCATGAGTATGGTCATATCTTTCCTGTTCCTCAGCTCCACCCACATAGCTTCAGTAGACAAGCCCTCTGGTCTGTCTTGCCTGAGCGCAGCTGATATTTTTCCTGATGAGCAATGCCACTCCTCCCCCTTTCATCCTCCCCGCTCTATCACATCTAAAGCCACAGAAGACCAGAACATTGATCTGCCAGTCCTGCCCCTCCTCCACCAAGTTTCACTAATGGCCACAATGTCATAATTTCACATGCCAATCCACGTCCTAAGATCCTCTGCCTTTCCTACAACATGCCTTGCATTGAAATAAATGCCCCTGAGTTAAAGTACCCAAAGTTTTATTCTAATACTTCCTTTGGCAGTTCAATCCATATACCCACAAATTAAATTAAATGTTTAAATTTAGACGTACAGCACAGTAACAGGCCCTTCCAGCCCATGAGCTTGGGTACCCCAAATACTCCAATTAACCTACAATACCTGAACGTTATAAAAGGTGGGGGGTGGGGGTGGCGAAACCAGAGCACCCGGAGGAAACCCACGCAGACCCTCCTTACAGACAGTGCCAGATTCGAACCTAGATCACTGGTGGTGTAATAGTGTCATGCTAAACCGCTACGTTAACTGTGCCGACCTCCATATGCCCCTTTTAAATCTTTCCTCTCTCATCCTAAATCTATGCCCCTCATATTCATCATTGATATGGATGAGAATATTTACCTTATCTGTCTTTACTTTGCATTTTAATAAAGGTAACATCAAATTCTTTTGAATCAGAGAATAATAATAATGAACTTATTTCCATGTGCATTATATATAATGTACCAAATTCTTTCTTGCTGAACAGATGTTTTCAAAAAATTATTTTAAAATAGGCAACAAATATAAATGCAAAAATATATAATCCACAATTATCCAAGTGAATTTTAAAGAGACGTGTATATAATATAAAAAATATTCTGTAATCCCTTTCTGCTAGATTAGTGGTTTTCAACCTTTTTCTTTCCACTCATATTCCACCTTAAGTATTCCCTAGGCCATCGGTGCTCTGTGATTAGTAAGGTATTGCTTAGGGTGGTTTGTGGGTGGAAAGAAAATGGTTGAAAACCACTATTTTAATCGTATCTAAATGACTCAAGTGCACAGTTTCAGAACTCCAAAGGAAATGGGCCAATGCCAATTTTTCTCAAGCAAAGTATTTCAGTAACAACTTGGTCTAGAGCAGTGGTTCTCGACCTTCTCTTCCCATTCACACACCTCCTTAAGCAATCTCTTACTAATTACAGAGCACCGATGGCACGGGGATTGCTTAAAGTGGGATGTGAGTGGAAAAAGGTTGACAACCACTGGGTTAGATGCTTACTCACAGGACAGCCTGCTCAACACAGAAATCTCATCACAATCCCATACATTTGGGAGGTTGGGAGGAAACAAGAGCACCCAAGGTAAACCCTCACAGGTACAGCGAGAGCGTACAAATTCCTTAGAGACGGCGCTGGATTGGAACCCAGGTCTCTGGCTCTGTATACTAACTGTACCAGGATAATGAGTTACTCAAGAACTGTAGTTCAGCAAACCAGAATCTACTAGATCAGTTCTTCAGCTTTAAAAAAAAACTTTAAAAAAAATTCTTTCCACTAAAATATGCAAGTTCACATTTCTCAACTAATCATTTACTTAGAACATTTGGTATTCTTCTCAAAGGTTATTTTAACACATAGCTTTGTACAGTCAGCAAAGCTGGGATATTTACATGGTCCCCTCAAATCCTGTCTGGAATTCTGCTACAGGTACATAACCTTTTATCCGAAACCCTTGGGAGCGGACACTTTTCGGAATTCAGAATGTTTCGGATAATACAACAATAGTAACGGTGGTACGTTAAGTTATTGCGGTGATTTCAGATTCACACAAAACAAAAACACACTCCAACCAGAATGGGGGCACTGGATGCAGGAGTAGGTTTTGCGGTGACGATGGTTGGGGGGGGGAAGGAGGGGGGAGTTGCAGCAGCGATGGATGAGGGGGGTTGGTAAATGTAGTGAAATAAAGATAGACCATAAAATTGCTAATGTACTTTTTTTATTTTTAAGTAAAACATACAGTAAAACTTCAAACATAAACTGGCTCAAACTAAGCTAAACACCTGAAAATATGGTGAGCATCATCTTCAGGTTGGAGTCTTTTTAAAGACTTCTTCCAGTGTCATCGGGCTCCCGGGCAGGAGCAGGGAACCTCGCGCACCCGGGCAGGAGCAGGAACCGGCGGTGGCAGTTGGGAGGTGTTGAGGATTGGTGGCAATCTGCATCAAAGAAGTCACCTCGGGCTTCCGGGCAGAAGCGGGGATTTCAGGCTCCCGGTACGTCTGACAGGTAGGAGCACTGAGATGAGGGACTGGATGGGGGTGGGTCGTGTCGGGTCATGTCTTGTCCCAAACGCGAACTTTGTTGTGCAGGCGACATCCATGGAAAAAGTGCTTGGATTTCGGAGGTTTTTGGTTTGCAAAATTTCAGACAAAAGATTATGCACCTGTACTAACAAACAGCCAACTTGTAAATAAAAGCATTGAGCATGTTCAGAAAGAGAGTCAACATTTCAGGTCCGGGACCCTACATCAGAATTGATCTCCCGTTGAGTTAATTAGAACAAACAAATAATACAACATCTCCGATGCTATACACCCAAGTGCTGGTGAAATTCAGCAGGTCACACGCCATCTTTAGGAAGTGAAGGCCTGGGCTCCTCGTCAATGTATGAGCAAAAAGCAAACACACAACTGAATTAAAAGATGGGAAAGGAGGGGAGGAAGGAGGAATAGACAGGGGGAAGAGCACAGGCTATCTGGTAAGAGGTTTCAATTGGATATACCATATATTTTGGTGTATAAGTCGACTTTCAGAGAAGATGGATCCCTATTTTCAGGCTCATTTTCATGGTTTTATCATATATTGGGTGTAAAAGTTGAACCCCCCCACCCTCAAAATTTCTGCAAGGAACGAGCCAGAAACTGGTGTCCGGGCCTCCCAGCAACAAGACAAATTTTGTTACAACACCACAATCTGTAAATTAAGCAAGCAAGTGAAAAAAAAGTTTTTAAAAATCTTTGCCTCTGGCCAGGAAGATGCCAAATGGTGCTGGGTCCAAGTCTTCAGCATCAGCTGCAACTGGAGTCAGCGATGGCGACTCCATTCTCAACATCGGGTACAGTGCTGTCTGCATCGAAGAAGTCACCTCACTGTCCAAGGGTGCTCAGTGCAGGAACCATGGCTATGTGTCGGCTCCCATCAAGAGCAGGGATCTCAGCCTACCAGGCAGGAATGGGTGCCTCGGGCTCTACAACTGTAAAATGGCTGGGTGGGTTATGGCAGCGCCCAGCAGTGGGGAGGTGTTGGGGAGCGGCGGCACTGGCAGTGGGGAGGTGCTTCGGGTCGTCTTAAATGCCAGATCTACATCAAGCTGTTTTTTTGAGTTGAATTTAAGGTCTCATTTTTGCATCTGGCATACGTCGACCCCTGATTTTTGAATGCTTTTTGAAGGTTTAAAGACTCGACAAATACGCCGAAATATACAGTGGGTACCTCTTCCCTGTTTTTTTTTTAAACAGCATATATCTTACCTGGGTCCTCCTACTGTCCCTTCCTCCCTCCTCCCCTCCCTTTTTTATTCAGGTGCCTGCCTGCTTTTTGCTCATACCTTGATGAAGGCCCAAAAGGCTGGTAACTCCTTAGTTTGTATAGATGCTGCGTGACCTGCTAGGTTTCTCCAGCACTCTTGTGCATTGCACTACAAGGACAGTGTCTGCAGACTTTCCTGTTCAACATCTTCCGTGTGGTGTTGCAATTTCTTTTTCATTGAAACATTAACTTTCTCTTCCCATAGATGCTTTCTAACCTTTCAATATATTCTACTTTTATTTCAGATGTTGATATTCTATATTTTAAAGAATTAAAACATCAAAATGAGTTTGTTATTTCTGCTTTACGTTTTCCATCTCTTAACCCATCTGTAAATCCATGATACTACATTGCTGTCAATTCAATCTTGTGTAGCACTGTAGTAAATGCCTTGTGCAAATTCAACTTTTCTTCTTCTATGGTTTTGTAATCCTCAATGACAATTTATGGACCCTAAAATGATCACCTGCTAACCATAATTAGCTGCTTTGATTATAATTCATTGTGTCACCTTATCTGTTAACTTTCTTTAATATTCATAGTTCTTTCAAATCCAGCATTCCTGTTGAGTGATTCCCCACTTGAAGGATTTGACTATTATTTTATGCAGTTAAGTAAATGCTGATTTCACACTGAATTAATTAGAATAAGAAATAATGTCACATCCTCAGTGTGGTTTTAATTAGGCATCTAACTTTCAGCATTCTGGATTCTTTAATTTGATGAAAATGCTGCCGATGTAAAGTTCTGGGAGTACCTGAATCCCAATTGCCTGCAAACAACTTGGGCATTGTGTTCCGTCCACCCATCATCACAGACAGTGCCCCATTGGCCACTATAATACACTTCAAGCCGACCTTCGTGGCTACCCTCTCCTCCAACCAGGCGTAGTGCACCGTCTGAAGAAGACAAAGGGCCTGAGTGAGAATACATGATTAACAATAAAACGGCGAAACAGTCTGTTGGACTTATTATCATTATAGAAACTAAAAACATTATTTTATAACATGTACAAGCAGTCAAGGATAACTGTTTATGCATCATTTTTAACAATGAGGTCTATCAATAAATGCACTCAGTGCTTGCAGTTTTAAAACGGCATTTTTTTTCTCCTGTGTAGTCAGGCTTGTTCCAATTGATCCATTTCATTTGTAGTGTGACAGATCTAAAATTGGCCATTGGAAACAGATGTTGCAAATGTAAGGGAGCTATCTATTACACTCAAGAACTTTCATTGCCTAATGCATGGACAAGAGATGCTTTTATGTATTTGATTAATGCAAAACACTTTCATCTTTCCCTCTCCACACTCAAGTCGCAAGAAGTCAATTGAGAGCAACATCAACCCTACAGGGCTTTTCATATTCGAGCATCGTTAGAAATAATTTCAGACTCTGCACTTGGAATCAAAATACATTGCATGGTAATTCATCCCAAATACTGCTTTGGGATGTTTCCTTTCAGAACTCTGTACCAATTTATCACAATTTACCCTCTTCTTTCAGAAGTGAAAAATCTAAGAACAAAATGCGGTCTGTAAAACATTGCCCTGAAAATAAACATTTCTTCCGAGGTACAGAACATTAAGATGTCAGGACATTGTTTATCCTCCCATCATAACCTCAGGGATCTATTGCCATGCCGAAGGATATTTAGTTTGCTCTATATCTGGGCACAATGCATAATAGAATTTAATTCACAGCATATAACAATCTACATGCTGAAAGCTGCTTTGAAAAATGCTTGGCCACTTATTGTTCTAAATCAGGGGTTTTCAAACTGCCTCCCGAAAGTCACATGCCACCTGAAACAATCCCTATGCCATAGGTGCTCTGTGATTAGTAAGGGATTGCTTAAGGTGCTATGTGGGTGGAAAGAAAAAAGTTTGAAAACCACTGTTTTAATCATACTTAATTGACGGTTAATGTACACGGTTTCATAACTCCAAACGAAATGGGCCAATGACAATTTTTTTTCAAGCAAAATATTTCAGGGTCTAGAGCAGTGATTCCCAACCTTCCCTTCCCTCTCACCTACAATCTTAAGCAATCCTTTCCCAATCACAGAGCACTTATGGCATAGGGATTGGTGAAGGTGGAATGTGAGTTTAGAGGCAGATTGAAAATTACTGTTCTAAATTTAACTACAGCTGCATTACTTAAATAGAATACTTACCCTTAAGAGGATTGCAGGATACACCTGCATCTTCATTGTGCCCACAGTTGTGCTCTCCCCACAAACTCTTGCGACACTGGTCTATAGAAAGTTCATTGCCTGTACACTGCACGTCATCCAGCAATATTGGACCAGAGCCTTCTCCAAAATATGCCAGTGTCTGTGCCTTGGCTGGAGTACTGTGGTGGTAAAGATAAATAGCAAATACATATTCAGAACTTGTGATATGCTTTCATTATTATTCTTACTTGAACCAGCAGTTGTTTTGAGAGCTATTCCTATAATCCAAACAGAGTGCTACAGAGATAAAATTGCTGCTACTACTTTTTAATCTTTCCTCGACACCAACTTGGAGATTTTCGATCTAGTTCTTGACTTGTGTCAGCAGGAAACCATTTGTGGAAAAATTTGATTCCACTGTGTCCTATTCCACAAGAAAGAATTATCTGGTGATGAGGAAGGGAAATAATGTCCTGCAAAGTTTGATTTACTTGTCCCGCTCCTGTTGAGACAACAGCTTGTTTTGGTATTATTGTTTGAAGCTTTCTGAAGAATCCAATCAGTTCTGGTGATTGAACAGAACCAAGAGTAGATGCTTGCATCACAAGTGGACTCGACGATGCTGGACACAAGGCCTTTGTCTCTTTTTAGAAAAAAAAACAAAAATAAGTATTGCACAATGATTAGATATAAGCATTCACATTTTAATTCACTTTCGATGTTATCTTATAAAGTGTGGCCAGAAATTCTTTCAGCAAAATAGATCAGTGCAAGGCTCCTGTAATTTCTAAGCCACAGAATCTACGTTACCATGTCAGAATCAGAATAAGAATTTATAGTAATGAACCTGTCACAAAATTTGTTGTTTTCCGGCAGCATTACTGTGGTGGAACACCACCAGCCTACTTCAGGGGGAAACCTCTGTACCTGCAGGAGTGTAAGGGGTCAGGACAACACCTGGCCAGCTGCCAATCAGTCGGCCTGAATGGATCAAGCCCCACCCGGTCGGGTGTCTATCATCCTCCGGGATATAAGCCTGTGCTGGCCTCCCGAGCCTCACACTGAGTTGCTGCAGCCACAGCCAGCCTGGTTCTGTGGAAGTCTCTGTGGATTAAAGTCTGTTGTTCAGTCTTTACCTTGTGTGTGTCTGATTCTGTCTAACAGCGCACCACAATTTAATCCACAAAATTTTCCCACGGCTGCCATGGAAAAAATCCTGAGCGCAGGGAGCCTCGAGGACGACCCATGCCACCCGGAAGCCCAGACATGCTTCGAGATCTGGCAGCACGTGGTCGAGGCAATCATCGAGGCACACGAGGGTGACATCCTGGGCTCCGATCAAAAGCAGTTGGTCTGACTCCGGTCAAAGCTGGGTCCCTGTGCATTCCAGGTAACCAAAGGCTGTTCCATGTACAAGAGCACAATGGACACTCTCGAGAACTTGTACAAGCCCCCCATGAATGTGGTCTGTGCAAGGTACCTCCTCAACCCCCGAGTCCAGCAACCCGGGGAGACGGCTGGGTCTTACCTGGGACACTTGCGAAAGTTGGCCCAACCGTGTCTGGCTGAACCCGGGGTAGATGTAGAGGAGGTTGGAGGCTGATCCGGGAAGCCTTCATCCGAGGGCTATGCTCGAGGGCCATCCGGCAGAAGCTGCTGGAAGACATCATCCATGCCCTAACCAGGACTGTGGAAGTGGTCCAAACCCTGGAAGCAGCAGCCCTGCATGTCAAAGTCTTCGATTCCGGGTTCCCCCAGGCTCCCTCATGGCCCTCTCACACTGCAGCTGAAGTCACAGGCCAAGCTGGGGAGGAAAATGTTGCTGCAGCAGGCGCCGGATGCTCCTATAAGTATTGTGGGTCCTAGTGTGGGTCAGATTGATGATTGCGCCAAAATTACCCAGCTAGGAACCAATATTGTTCCCGATGCGGCAAGAAAGGCCACTTTGCAAAAGTGTGCCTCTCTAAACCTGCCGGCAGCTCAATGGCCCTTTATGACCTCCCTACTTTCCTCCGCGGACACCCCCCCTCATGCACGTGCGGCACCATTGTCCTCGTGACGACTTCTGCCTTCCCCGACTTTGACCACGCAACATCTGGCCCCGCCAGCAACAGTCGCAGCATGTGCCCCAAGCATCTGCACCAGCCCTCGCCCTCGCTGCTCGCTGTGAACTACAGTGACGTCACCTCCGGCTCATGGTGTGATGTCACTTCTGGCTGACGTAATGACGTCACAATGATATCACTTCCCCTGGCACAGCAGACACGGCTGGGGAAGGAGGCCAGCCATACAGCAGCTCCCCATGTGCTGCCACCATATTGGGCAAGGCAGCGCCCAACATGGAGGGCCTCCGACGACATTGAGAATGACGTGGTCAACACGGGCGATGATCAGGCCGCCCTACCAACGCTCCCTACACCTCCAGAGGCCATCGGCTACAACATGCTGCACCTCACGACTGATGTCGACATAGTCAACACGACGATGACCAGGCCGCCCTCTGGATAGCGATGACTCTGACTCCAAGATGGTCCTGGCCGCCACCACACTGACCAGGGACATTCCCCACGATTTCAGGCGCTCGATGCTGGACGTGCGAGTCAACGGGCAGGTAACAAAGTGCCTGTTGGACAGTGGCAGCACCAAGAGCTTCATTCACCTGAGTGTGGCCCACTCCCTGAGGTTAAAGGTCCACCCCACCACCTGCTCGATCTCCCTCGCCACCAAGGATAAGACTGTTGGTACCCTCGGGTGCTGCTTGGTCGATATAACAGTGGGGGACGAGACTTACGCAGGACTCAGGCTCCTGGTCATGCCCAAACTCTGCGCACCACTCCTCCTGGGCCTGGATTTCCAGTGGCAACTGCAGAGTGTCACCCTTGCCTTTGGGGGGCCCCAACCTCCAATCACATTACACAGCATGCCAACCTACCAGCCCCGGCCAACCTGCGGCCTCTCCACACTGCGCATCACCCCATTGGCACTCTTTCCACATCTTGTGCTAGGCTGCAAACCGATCGCCACCAGAAGTAGGCGCTATTGCGCTGCAGACAGGGACTTCATCAAGGCAGAGGTGCAGCGACACCTGATGGAAGGCGTTATAGAGCCCAGTAACAGCCCTTGGAGAGCCCAAATCCTGGTGGTCAAATGGAGAAGTAAGCTGAGGATGGTCGTGGATTATAGCTGGATGCCTACCCCCGGCTGAGGATCGCCGACATGGTCAATGAGATTGCCTGCTACCAGGTTTTCTCATTAACCTGAAGTCGGCGTATCACCAAATCCCTATCCACTCGAAGGAAAAGCCCTACACCGCCTTTGAGGTGGATGGGAGCCTGTACCAGTTCCGCCGGGTTCCTTTTGGGGTAACGAACGGGGTCTCCGTCTTCCAGCGGGAGATAGATCACATGGTAGACCGGCACAAGCTGAAGGCAACATTCCCATATCTATATAACATCATTATCTGCAGCCGTGACCAGCAGGACCACGATGTTAACCTGGAAAAATTCGTCCAGATGGCCGCGGAGCTGAACCTCACTTACAACAAGGAGAAGTGGGTGTTCAGCACCACCTGCCTCGCCATCTTGGGGTACATTATGGCCCATGGAGTCGTCGGCCCAGATCCGGAAAGGAAGCACCCATTAATGGAGTTATCCCTCCGCCACCACCCCCCCCACCCCCACGCTACAGGTGCCTGGGCCTGTTCTCTTATTACTCGCAGTGAGTCCCTCACTTCTCGGCCAAGGTTCGCCCACTGGCCCAAGCCACAACTTTTCCCCTCCCACCTGAAGCGCAGTCAGCCTTCACCTGCATCAGGCAAGACATCGTGGATGCCACAATGCAGGCTGTGGATGAGGACTCCCCCTTCCAGGTGGAGAGCGATGCCTCCAAGGTGGCCCTTGCTGCTACCCTCAAACAAGGGGAGGGAGGGGGGGGGGTGCCCCGTCACCTTCTTCTCCAGGACCGTCCATGGCTCCGAGCTAGGGCACTCCGCCATTGAGAAGGAGGCCCAGGCAATTGTAGAAGTGGTCTGCCACTACCTGGCCGGCAGGAGATTCACGCTCCTCACGGATCAGCGGGCCATGGCGTTCATGTTTAACACTACCCACAAGAGCAAGAAAAAGAACGACAAGATTCTGCGCTGGAGAGTCGAGCTGGCAACCTACAGCTACGACATCCAGTACCACCCCGGAAAGTTTAACGACTCCCCTGATGCCCTCTCTCACACCTGCACGTCTATACATGACGACAGGTTGCAGGCATTGCATGAGTCCCTCTGCCATCCGGGCGTCTCCCAGTTGTAACATTTTGTTAAGTCCCAAAATCTGCCGTACACCATCAGGGATGTCAGGGACATGACCGAGGCCTGTTGGTTCTGTGCGGAGTGTAAACCCCGTTTTCTACCTGCCCTCCACCACCCACCCCCCCCACCAGGCCCACGTTGTAAAGGCTTCTCACCCTTTTAAACGTTTTGGCATGGACTTCAAAGGGTCCCTGCCTTCCACGAACCGAAACGTCTACTTCCTCACAGTAGTGGACAAGTACTCACGCTTCCCTTTCGCCATCCCTTGTCAGGACAACTCCACGGCCACCACCATCAGGGCTTTGGAGCAGATTTTCACCATGTTTGACTACCCCGCCTTCATCCACAGCGACTGAGATTCTAGTTTTAAGAATGACGAGCTGCGCCAGTACCTGACAGCGAGAGATATTGCAACTAGTCACATGAAAAGCTATAACCCAAGAGGCAATGGGCAAGTGGAAAGCGAGAATGGGTGGTCTGGAAGCCAGTCCTCCAAAAGTGTGGGCCGTTGAGTTCTGGCAGGATGCCTTGCCCTAGGCGCTCCATGCCATTCGGTCACTGTTGTGCACGGCTACCAATGAGACCCCTCATGAACGTCTGTTTTCATTCCCCAGGAGGTCGGCGACTGGAATGTCACTCCCAGCATGGCTCACGTCCCCAGAACCAGTGCTTCTGTGTAAGCAAGTATGGACACTCAAGGACGAAGCCCTGGTGGAGCAGGTTTTCCTCCTTCATGCAAACCATAACTACGCTTACATTAGGTTTGGCAGTGGCAGGAGGGACACCGTCGCAACAAGGGACCTAACACCAGCAGGAGCACCCACCACACCACATCACCCTCCCACCCAGGACAATGCTGACGGGGCATACATCCCCATCCCCATGCAGCTATGGGGCACGCAGGGCCTCCTTGACCACCAGTGGTCTGCTTCAGCCTTAGGAGATGAACCAGCCCCCCCCACCTATCCAATACGACCCACATACATCGACCCCGCAACCCCCCTCCATGCGGCACCACACCACCCATACACACACCCCTACTGCCAAACCCCCACTTCCCCTCTGACCAGTGGCCAGGAGCCAGTCCTACGACGGTCACAGAGACCCCAGGGGCCGCCGAATCATCTCAACCTGTAAATATTGTATGTACATAGTGGGTGTGATTCCTTGTTACTGCCCCACCCCTCTGGGATAATTTTAAAGAAGGGGGTGAATGTGGTGGTACACCACCGGCCTACTGCAGGGGGAAACCTCTGTACCTGCAGGAGTGTAAGCGGACAGGACAACACCTGGCCAGCTGCCAATCAGTCGGCCTGAATGGATCAAGCCCCACCTGGTCGGGTGTCAATCACCCTCCGGGATATAAGCCTGCGCTGGCCGGCCTCCCGAGGCCTCACACTGAGTTGCTGGAGCAACACCCAGCCTGGGTCTGTGGAGGTCTTTGTGGATTAAAGCCTGTTGTTCAGTCTTTACCTTGTGTGTGTCTGATTCTGTCTAACAGCTCACCACAATTACAGATGCAAATATTGCTATAAATTACATTTAAAATAAGTAAATTAGTGAAAAAAATAAGAGAAAGTGAGGTTTATTGTCCATTCAGAAATCCGATGGCAGATGGCAAGAAGCTGTCCTTGTGCCGCTGGCTGTTTGTCTCCTTCCTAATGGCAGCAGAGTGAAGAGGGCATGACCTGGGTGGTGAGGGTCCTTGAGAACAGAGGCTGCTTTCTTAAGACTCCGCCTCTTGTAGGTGTCCTTGATGGAGTGGAGACTGATGCCCGTGATGGCACTGGCTGAGTTCACAACTCTCTGTAGTTTTCTCTTGTCCTGTACATTGGCACCTCCATAACCAGACAGTGATGCAACAAGTCCAAATGTTCTCAACAAAGCTGACTCGATGGGCCAAATGGCCTGCACTGTTCCTTTTTCTTGTGATCTACACCTGTAGAGATCTGCAAGAGTCTTCGGTGACCTACCGAATATCCTCAAACACCTCACAAAGTATAGCCGCTGGTGAGCCTCCTTCATAATTGCATCGACATGGAGGCTCCAGGACAGATCCAAATGGTGGATTCCAAAATCAAGTCAAGAACTTCATTATTGTGGTAACTGTGCCACAGAATGATCATGCAGGTTTGCCTTGATTTAATCTCAGTCCAGTTACTCCATATTATCCTGGTCGTGATGGGAAATGAGATCACTGCAAATTTTAGGGTTAAGATTTCAAGAAATATGAGCAACTTGGAATACAATTCCCTGAAACAGTAACTTACCACCCATGTGGTCCCTCTATCATAGCCTCCAGGCGATCTGTAAGGCATACAAGGTGCCTTGTGAATTTGTTTGCTGCCATCATGTGGCATTACTGATATAAGAGGAGAAATATTTCATGATTATCATGACTGGAGAATTCCAGTTTTAAATTATTCACTAATTTTGTTCAGGAAATGGCTAATAGGTTCAACGGGTTGAAAGAGAATCAAGGCTGGACACATGTTATCAACAAACAGTGGTCTTTATTTACACACAGGGAAATTCACAAAAGGGCACCCGTTCACACAGACCAATCCAGAATAATACATAAATAACTACATATCGGGTGCAAGTAAAACACAGCTAAGCATTCTGAAATCCTGATTGGGAAGGCAAGGGTTAAACACACAATACCCATCCACCCATAGGCACAACACACCAATGAAAAGTAAATTAATTACAACTAACAAGTAGTAATCCAGTATCGACCACAGCTCGGTATCTGGAACAGGTCCATCGCATTCAGCCTTCCGGTGCCTGCTTGTGACCAGCAACCTGGGCTCCAGTGATGGTCCTGAGGTAGCAGTTGAAGTGCAGAGAGAGCAAGACTCCACTTCCTCGGCTTTTTCAGTTCAGGGCCTGTCCACATGATCTGCAAGGACCAATTGTGCATCAGACTCACCCGTAGCCAGATCTAACCACTGATTGGCACCTGGGGAACCATCAGTTGCAGGGATCAATCATACATCAGCCTTATAAGTGAGCAAATCTTGACTAAGGTCAGCTCCAACTAGGTTCCAGCCAGAGACTCTGCAGTCCACATTCTGACCAGGTTCCAGACAGAGATGTCACATGACCCTCTGCAATCCACACTTTTTTTCTTTGATGAACTCCAGATCAGGTTAATGTATGTGCAATGTGGATTTAGAGTGTTCTTAGGCAGAAACATATTAGTGAGGTTCAAATTGCATTGTGAATTGAAACAACAAATCATTGAGTGGTTTAGGTTTAAATATCTTGCGAGTCTGCAGGATGCTGTAACTAGTCATGCTATTTTGTGACAGGTTATATTATATTTTATATTGTATATACCAGCCCCCCCCCCCCCCCCACATCTCTATCGGGCACACAAAACTCAAAACGGTCAACCAGTTTACCTCTCTCAGCTGCACCATTTCATCAGATGCAAAGATCGACAACAAGATAGACAACAAACTCGCCAAGGCAAATAGTGCCTTTGGAAGACTACACAAAAGAGTCTGGAAAAACAACCAACTTAGAAACCTCACAAAGATTAGCGTTTTCAGAGCCGTTGTCATACCCACACTCCTGTTCGGCTCCGAATCATGGGTCCTCTACCGGCATCACCTACGGCTCCCCATCCTCAACATTCATTGGAGTGACTTCATCCCTAACATCGAAGTACTCGAGATGGCAGAGGCCGACAGCATCGAATCCATGCTGCTGAAGATCAAACTGCTCTGGGTAGGCCACGTCTCTAGAATGGAGGACCATCGCCTTCCCAAGATCATGTTATATGGCGAGCTCTCCACTGGCCACCGTGACAGAGGTGCACCAAAGAAGAGGTACAAGGACTGCCTCAAGAAATCTCTTGGTGCCTGCCACATTGACCACCGCCAGTGGGCTGATATCGCCTCAAACCGTGCATCTTGGCGCCTCACAGTTCGGCGGGCAGCAACCTCCTTTGAAGAAGACCGCAGAGCCCACCTCATTGACAAAAGACAAAGGAGAAAAGTCCAACGCCCAACCCCAACCAACTAATTTTCCCCTGCAACAGCTGCAACCGTGTCTGCCTGTCCCGCATCAGACTTGTCAGCCACAAACAAGCCTGCAGCTGACATGGACATTACCCCTCCATAAATCTTCGTCCTCGAAGCCAAGCCAAAGAAAGAAAGATATATTTTATAGGAGATAAATTGTGGCAGGTATTTTAGTGTAGGTCACATACAAACACTTCAAAACACATCTCATTTAAAATGCCAGAGCTCTGCTCAAGCCAGACAGTTCAGGCTCCGGGTGCCTTTGCAAAAACTTTGAAGAATGCCTATAAGGATTTCACCAGTAGGTGTTAATTGGACATGCTGTGGAGTAATGGATTATTCTTTTGGAAAGCAACAGATGAACAAACTCAGAAGATTAGTCCAGAGCCGCAGTCAGTTGCCTGTTCGAAGGGTCATGTAGTTTTCTCTGAGTGAGAGAGAGAGAATTCAGTTCTACAGTTCAGCAGAAGCAACTGGGACTGGAACATGACAAGCTAGCAAGCTTGTGGAAAACCCCCATTTTGAAGATGGTCATGAGTTCTTAGTTCAGCCTGGTCAAAGCCTTTGTGGTCCATACAAGAGGAGATAGCTGGCTGTATAATGTTTCACTTGAATTAAGGGAAACAGAAAAGGAACTCGGTGGTGTCCTGAAAGAAAGATGTTATCATCTGGAAAAGATTTATTTTTTTATTTTTTTTATCTTTCACACTATAAACCATATTGACCAAGATACATACAGATATTTTTCTTCTTAAATATATACAGTGTCATTTTCTCCCCCTTTTCCCCCCTCCCTTCCCTCCCTCCCTCACTCCCTTTCCCATTTATTTAAAGTTCAATCTATAAGATACATTAAACCCGTTAAACAATGTTGTCACTTAATAAAAATAAACAAGAAATGTTACTGAGTCATTTCTTTTCGTTATCTTCTACGTCTGTCATTTTAGTGGTGGAAGTCCACGGTAGGATTTCTCTATTGTGTTTCATGTATGGCTCCCATATTTGTTCAAATATTGTAATGTTATTTCTTAAATTATATGTTATTTTTTCTAATGGAATACATTTATTCATTTCTATGTACCATTGTTGTATTCTCAAGTTGTCTTCTAATTTCCAGGTTGAGATAATACATTTTTTTCCTTCAGCTAGGGCTATCATAACAAATCTTTTTTGTGCTCCATCCAAATCGAGTCCAAATTCTTTGTTTCTTATATTACTTAGGAGGAAGATCTCTGGGTTTTTTGGTATATTGCTTTTTGTGATTATATTTAATATCTAATTTAGATCTTCCCAAAATTTTTTCACTTTCTCACATGTCCAAATTGCATGAATTGTTGTTCCCATTTCCTTTTTACAGCGAAAACATCTGTCTGATACTGTTGGGTCCCATTTATTTAACTTTTGAGGTGTGATGTATAGCCTGTATATCCAGTTATATTGTATCATGCGTAACCTCATGTTTATTGTATTTCTCATATTTCTGGAGCATAGCTTTTCCCATGTTTCATTCTTTATCTTTATGTTTAAATCTTGTTCCCATTTTTGTTTAGGTTTACCATTTGTTTCCTCATTCTCCTTTTCTTGCAGTTTGATGTACATGTTTGTTACAAATTTTTAAATTATCATTGTGTCTGTAATCACATATTCAAAATTGCTTCCTTCTGGTAACCTCAGACTGTTTCCCAATTTGTCCTTCAAGTAGGTTTTCAGTTGGTAGTATACAAACATTGTATCGTGAGTTATATTATATTTATCCTTCATTTGTTCAAAGGATAATAATTTATTTCCTGAAAAACAATTTTCTATTCTATTGATCCCTTTTCTCTCCCATTCTCTAAAGGAAAGGTTATCTATTGTACAAGGGATTAGCTGATTTTGCATCAATATTAGTTTTGGTAGTTGGTAATTTGTTTTATTCCTTTCTACATGAATCTTCTTCCAAATGTTAAGCAGATGATGCAATGCCAGTGAATTACTACGTTATACCAATTTTTCATCACATTTATATAGTATATGTTCAGGTATCTTCTCCCCTATTTTATCTAGTTCTAATCTGGTCCAATCTGGTTTTTCCCTTGTTTGATAAAAATCTGATAGGTATCTTAATTGTGAGGCTCTATAATAATTTTTGAGGTTTGGTAGTTGTAATTTATCTGTTAATTTATCTAGTGCTATCCTCAGTTTCCCCCCTTTCCATAAAAATTTCCTTATTATTTTCTTTAACTCCTTGAAGAATTTCTATGTTAGGCATATTGGTAATGACTGAAATAGGCATTGTATCCTTGGGAAAATGTTCATTTTAATAGAGTTTATCCTTCCTATCAGTGTTAGTGGTAAGTCTTTCCAATGCTCTAAGTCGTCTTGTAATTTTTTCATTAATGGATGGTAATTGAGTTTATATAGATGGCCGAGGTTTTTATTTAGTTGTATACCTAGGTCGACAGCATCGAGTCCACGCTGCTGAAGATCCAGCTGCGCTGGATGGGTCACATCTCCAGAATGGAGGACCATCGCCTTCCCAAGATCGTGTTATATGGCGAGCTCTCCACTGGCCACCGTGACAGAGGTACACCAAAGAAAAGGTACAAGGACTGCCTAAAGAAATCTCTTGGTGCCTGCCACATTGACCACCGCCAGTGGGCTGATAACGCCTCAAACCGTGCATCTTGGCGCCTCACAGTTTGGCGGGCAGCAACCTCCTTTGAAGAAGACCGCAGAGCCCACCTCACTGACAAAAGGCAAAGGAGGAAAAACCCAACACCCAACCCCAACCAACCAATTTTCCCCTGCAACCGCTGCAACCGTGTCTGCCTGTCCCACATCGGACTTGTCAGCCACAAACGAGCCTGCAGCTGACGTGGACTTTTTACCCCCTCCATAAATCTTCGTCCGCGAAGCCAAGCCAAAGAAGACAAAAGAAGATACCTAGGTATCGCATTGCTTGCATTTGCCATCTAAATGGCGATTCTTTCTTAAACTTTAAGAAATCCGCATTATTCATTGGCATTGCTTCACTTTTATTTGCGTTGATCTTGTACCCCGACACTTCTCCATATTCCTTCAATTTCCTATGTAATTCTTTTATTGATATTTCTGGTTCTGTTAAGTATATTATAACGTCTTCTGCAAATAGACTGATTTTATATTCCTTCTCTTTTATTTTTATCCCTTTTATTTTATTTTCTGTTCTTATCAGTTCTGCTAGTGGTTCTATAGCTAACGCGAACAGTGAGGGAGATAGTGGACATCCCTGCCTTGTTGATCTGCTTAAGTTAAATTGTTTTGATATATATCCATTTACTGTCACTTTCGCCAGTGTCCCCTTATATAATGCTTTAATCCAATTAATATATTTCTCTGGTAGGCTGAATTTTTGTAGTACTTTGAATAAATAATTCCATTCTACTCTGTCAAAGGACTTCTCTGCGTCTAAAGCAACCGCTACTGTTGGAGTTTTATTTCCTTCTACTGCATGAATTAAGTTAATAAATTTACAGATATTATCTGTTGTTTGTCTTTTTTTAATAAATCCAGTTTGGTCTAGATTTACTATTTTTGGTATATAGTTGGCTAATCTGTTTGCTAATAGTTTAGCTATTATCTTATAATCTGTGTTAAGTAAAGATATTGGTCTATATGACGCTGGTGCAAGTGGATCTTTCCCTGTCTTTGGTATTACTGTAATTATTGCTGTTTTGCATGAATCTGGTATGCTTTGTGTTTTATCAATCTAGTTGATTACTTCCAGAAGGGGAGGAATTAATAAGTCTTTAAATGTTTTATAGAATTCTATTAGGAATCCACCCTCTCCTGGTGTTTTATTGTTCGATAGTTTTTTTATTATCTCCTGTAATTCTTTTATTTCAAATGGTTTTATTAATTTATTTTGATCCTCTGTTTGTAATTTCGGTAGTGCAATTTTAGTTAGAAATTCATCTATTTTGTCTTCTTTCCCTTCGTTTTCAGTTTGATATAGTTGCTCGTAGAATTCCTTGAAGTTTTCATTGATCTCCATTGGATTATATGTAATTTGTTTGTCCTTTTTACTTAATGCCAATACCATTCTTTTAGTTTGTTCTGTCTTAAGCTGCCACGTTAGAATTTTGTGCATTTTTTCTCCTAGCTCATAATATTTCTGTTTTGTCTTCATTATGTTCTTCTCCACCTTATATGTTTGTAGTATTTCATATTTTATTTTTTTATCTGCCAATTCTCTTCTTTTAGTTGTATCTTCCTTTATTGCTCATTCTTTTTCTGTATTTGTTATTTCCCTTTCCAACTGTTCTGTTTCCCAATTGTAGTCCTTCTTCATCTTAGTTACATAACTTATTATTTGCCCTCTGATGAACGCTTTCATTGCGTCCCATGGTATAAACTTATCTTTCACTGATTCCGTATTTATTTCAAAGTACATTTTAATTTGTCGTTCAATTAATTCTCTAAAATCCTGTCTTTTAAGTAGCATGGAGTTTAATCTCCAACTATATATTCTTGGTGGGATGTCCTCTAGCTCTATTGCCAATAACAGGGGTGAGTGGTCCGATAATAATCTACCTTTATATTCCATTTTCCTAACTCTCCCTTGAATGTGGGCTGATAACAGGAATAGGTCTATCCTTGAGTATGCTTTATGTCTGCCCGAATAATATGAATATTCCTTTTCCTTTGGGTGTTGTTTCCTCCAAAAATCCAAAAGTTGCATTTCTTGCATCGATTTAATTATAAATTTGGTTACTTTGTTCTTTCTGTTAGTTTTTTTTTCCAGTTTTATCCATGTTTGAGTCCAAATTAAGGTTAAAATCCCCTCCTATTAGTATGTTCCCTTGCGTGTCTGCTATCTTCAAAAAGATATTTTGCATAAATTTTTGATCTTCTTCATTAGGTGAATATACATTGAGTAAATTCCAAAATTCTGAATATATCTGACATTTTATCATTACATATCTCCCTGCTGGATCTATTATTTCCTCTTCTATTTTGATTGGTACATTTTTATTGATTAATATAGCTACTCCTCTGGATTTTGAATTATATGATGCTGTTGTTACATGTCCTATCCAATCTCTCTTTAATTTCTTGTGTTCCACTTCAGTTAGATGTGTTTCTTGTATGAATGCTATATCAATTTTTTCTTTTTTCAGTAAATTTAACAGTTTCTTCCTTTTGATTTGGTTATGTATTCCATTAATATTTAAAGCCATATAGTTCAACATAGCCATTTCATACTTTGTTTATCTTTCCTTTCCGTTTCCTCATAACCACCTTCCCTTCTTATCCATTTCTGCTTTCTTTTTTTGAACACATTATAAGACAACATTTCTAAAACATAAAATATTTCCACTATTCTCATATCTAAAATTCCTTTAACCCCAATAGTCCCTCCCCTTTCTGAGTTGCTGCTTGTCCCTTGTCGGGCAACCACATCTCCCCTCTCCATTTGGATTTGCGAATTCACTCTCAAGCGTCAACTTATTTCGCAGTGACTGTAATTCTTCCCCACCCAGCCCCCCCAGAAAAGATTTTAATCTTCATATATAACAAAGGTCACTCTCTTAATTCCCTCCTTACTTCCTTTCTTCCCTTTCTTTCCCTTCTTAGTTTGTACCTATACTCTATTTTTTATATATATACATACACACATACATATAGTTTGTTGTCATTTTTGTTCTTGTTACATCTCTTCATCTCTCTGTCTGTTTTGTAGTTGTTCTGCAAATTTTCGTGCTTCTTCCGGATTCGAGAATAGTCTGTTTTGCTGCCCCGGAATAACTATTTTAAGTACTGCTGGGTATTTTAACATAAATTTATAACCTTTTTTCCATAGGGTCGTTTTTACTGCATTAAACTCCTTCCTCCTCTTCAGGAGTTCAAAACTTATATCTGGATAGAAAAAAAAAATTTGACCCTTGTTTTTTGTCTTCTCTTATTTTCTTCATTGCCTTCTCCAATATATTTTCTCTTGTTGTATATCTTAGGAATTTTACTAGAATGGATCTTGGTTTTTGTTGTGGTTGTGGTTTAGGGGCTAATGTTCTGTGTGCCCTTTCTATTTCCATTTCTTCCTGTAATTCTGGTCTTCCTAGGACCCTGGGGATCCATTCATTTATAAATTCTTTCATATTTTTGCCTTCTTCATCTTCCTTAAGGCCCACTATCTTTATATTATTTCTTCTATTATAATTTTCCATTATATCTATCTTCTGAGCTAACAGCTCTTGTGTCTCTTTAACTTTTTTATCAGATTCTTCTAATTTCTTTTTTAAGTCATCTACTTCTATTTCTATGGCTGTTTCTCATTCTTCCACCTTGTCTACTCTTTTTCCTATATCTGTCATGATCATCTCTAATCTATTCACTTTTTCTTCTGTACTTTTTATTCTTCTTTTTATTTCACTGAATTCTTGTGATTGCCATTCTTTTACTGTTTCCATATATTCTTTAAAAAAAATATATATCCATGTACTTACCCTTCCCTTCATCTTCCATTTCTCTGTGTTCTTCCTCTTCTTCTTTTGAGTCCACTCCAGGATCTGTGTCCTTTACCTCTGTCTCTTCTGGTTTTCTTGTTAGGTTGTTTGTTTTATTTTGTTGGGTATTTTTGGTCTTATTTTTATTAGAAATGTCTTGATGTTGGTCTTCTTCCTCTGGATTGGTCATCTGTTGTTTCTTTGATTTCTTATTTTTACTCTCTTCTTTCTTGCTCTCATTATTTTCTATGTTTTCCTCTTCCTGTTGTGTTGTAGTTGTCAGCTTCAGCTGTGGAGATCGACTCCTCAGCTGGTCCCCCCTCCCGTTAGTGTTATTTTTGTCTTGCGCACTTTTGTTTGGCTCCGTGAGCCATTTTTGTAGTCCCGAGTTTGGGGCTTCGACTGACCTCAGGGAGCGGGCTTCTCTCTCCACGGTGGGCCTCCTCGTACAGGTAAGGCCTTCACCTTCTTCTTCCGACGTCTTTCCTTCTTATTTTCTTCCCGTTGTTTTTGGTTTTTCTTTCTTCGCTGCCATTTTCTCCACACTTTTACTTTCACTTTGTTTTGGTTTTTATGTTTGTGCCTTTGCTTTTTCTCTATCTTTTTTTTACTTTTCTGGAGAGGGCTGGAGTTCCCCTACCGGCCACTACTCCATCACGTGACTCCTCCCCTGGAAAACCTTGATGGGGCAAGTTTCTTCGGCAAGAAACTGAAGTGGCTGATCGGAAGGGATCAGTTGTGGGTGTCCAACAAGCAACAAATCTCTCTCTGAAAACCAACAAGAACCGTCCTGAGTGGTAACCATTTACCTTTCAAGCACCAAACCCTGGTGAAATTCATAAATGTTAAATTCTATGTACAGTATAAGAATTGCCTGATACCGGTGAGAGGAGAGATTGGACTGTGAATCAAAGAACTTTTTTTGAACTTATATACACGTTACATACCTGTGCGCTTAGAATTAGATGGGGGTTAAGTTAATATTAATAAGTTAAAGTTTGATCCTGTTTTCATGTTTAAAGATAATTAAAAGCAACTTTTGTTTAAGTAACCATTTGTCTTGGTGAATTTCTAGTGCTGCTGGGTTTCAGGGTACTCTGGGCTCATAAAATATGCTTTGGCAACTGATTAGAAAGAACATAAGATTTCAAGATTATTTCCAATAATTCCAAATTTATCTGATTATGAAATGTATTGCTTTGGTTGATTTCAAACATGTTGTTTCATATTTACATAAACTTAAAGACAAAGTTCAGATTTATTGTCAGAATCCATACATTTAAAAAAATATTTTATTTAAATTCCACACATATTAATCCAAATACAACAAATATCAATCATATAACACATAACTAAAATACATGCTTTAAAAAAAAAGCCCATAGCCCACACCCTCCCCTCAAAGAATAATCCCGGGAAGAAAGAACTAAATAATAAAAGACAGAAAATTAAAGAAAAATTAGAAATAAAGATAAGAAAATACCAGGTTATTAAAATTCCCAGTTTCAGTGAACCTTGACAAACCATACATCAATTAATTAACTCCAAAAAGCTGATAAGTTTCTTTGAGGTCTTAGGGATGTCTTTTATAAATTAATACCTACAATTTGTAAACAAGGGCACCAAATTGTCAAGAAGGAATTATGTCTGTTTCTTAAATTATATGTATACAACTACAAATTTCAACATGCCATCTATCCAATCCCAAATATATATCTGATTTCCATGTTACTGCTGTACATTTTCTTGCAACTGTTCAAGCAATTTTCACAATTCTTTTTGAAACAAATTAAATTTCATTTTTGGTATCATTCCTGATATAATACCTAATAAGAAAAGTATAGGATCTTGAGGGAATTAACTCCCATAACCCATTCTAAAAATGCTCCCAGTTCCATCCAAAATGCTTTTAATTTAGAACATAAACATATAACCATATAACAATTTACAGTACGGAAACAGGCCATATCGGCCCTTCTAGTCTGCACCGATTTACGTGAAACTCCACTAGTTCCACCTACCCACTCCCTTGACCATAACCCTCTAACCGCCTCACATCCATGTACTCATCTAACCTCTTCTTAAATGACAGAATTGACCCTTCTGCAACCACCTCTTCCACTCAGCCACCACTCTCTGAGTGAAGAAGCATCCTCTTATATTACTCCTAATATACCCTAACCCTTAACTTATACATGAACAAGTGGAGTGTAAAAAAAAACCTATCTCTTGATTACATCTAAAACTTTTATCTAATACATCTGATTTCCATCTTTGTAATTTCTGTGGGGTAAAATATAATTAATGCAAAAAATTGTATTGTACTAATCTTTATCTAATGTTTATTGCATTTGTCATACTATTGTGAGAGAATTCTGAATAGTTTTTCTCCAAATATTCATATTTAAATCCATTTCCCATCTCTGCCTAGATCTGTGAATTCCTTGTTTTTGTATTCCTTTCTGCAATAATGCATACATAGCCAAAATGAATTTTTTAACAGATTTATTACAAATCAAAATTTCTATTTCACTCCTTTCAGGCAATAAAATTGTTGGACCTAATGTATCATGTTAAAAACTCCTTTATTTAATAATAACAAAATATTGTATTATTCTGTATTGTATATTTATTTTTAATTCATCAAATGTCATTAAATTTCCTTCTTGAAACAGTATTACTTTCTTAATTCCTTTGGTAGACCAAATATCAAACAACTAATTATTCATTGTAAATGGTATAAGTCTATTTTGTGGCAAAGGCACTTTATATTATTCTTCATTCCCATTTCATCATTTATCTTATCCCATATTGTAATTAAATGTTTCAGCACTGTTGCAACCCTATCTCCAGCTTTTCATCTCATGTTCCATTGCAACATAAAATTTCCTATTTACACATATTCTTCAAACATCGTCTCTCCTGTTTTATCCATCTCTATCCTAATCCATGCTGGATTTGTACCACTTTATAATAATTTTTAACATTGGTTGTTGTAAACCTCCCAATTCAAATTTCCTTGTTAATTTTTCGAACGAAACCCTCACCATTTTACCCTTCAATAGAAAGTTTCTTATAATTTTATTAAATGCTTGGAAAAATATCTATGGAACAAATATAGGTAATGATTGAAAAAGATATTGTAGCCTTGGAAAAATATTAATCTTTACACAGTTAACTCTACCTAATAAATTTATGGGTAAATCCATCCACTCTTTTAAGTTCTCACCAATTTTCCTAAGTAAAGGATTATCATTCAGATTGAATATATTATTTAAATTATTATCTATTCAAATCCCTCGATACTTTATTCCATTCTTTGACCATTTAAATTGTGTTTTTTTTTAATTGCCCCTAGTATAAGGCATAATCTCACTTTTATCCCAATTCACTTTATAACCTCGAGATGGCAGAGGCCGACAGCATCGAATCCACGCTGCTGAAGATCAGACTGTGCTGGGTAGGTCACGTCTCCAGAATGGAGGACCATCGTCTTCCCAAGATCATGTTATATGGCGAGCTCTCCACTGGCCACCGAGACAGAGGTGCACCAAAGAAGAGGTACAAGGACTGCCTAAAGAAATCTCTTGGTGCCTGCCACATTGACCACCGCCAGTGGGCTGATATCACCTCCAACCATGCATCTTGGCGCCTCTCAGTTCGGCGGGCAGCAACCTCCTTTGAAGAAGACCGCAGAGCCCACCTCACTGACAAAAGACAAAGGAGGAAAAACCCAACACCCAACCCCAACCAACCAATTTTCCCTTGCAACCACTGCAACCGTGTCTTCCTGTCCTGCATTGGACTTGTCAGCCACAAACGAGCCTGCAGCTGACGTGGACATTACCCCTCCATAAATCTTCGTCCACGAAGCCAAGCCAAAGAAGAAAGAAAGAAAAAACCATTTTCAAATTAATTTTACATTTCTCTCTACTAACTCTAAACCCTTTCATTTCAGCATCTGGCCTAATCCATTCTACTAATGGATATACTGTAAGATAAACAAAGCTGGGTCAATGGACATCCTTGTCTACTACATCTAGTTAATTGAAAAGAATCAGAAACTTGTCCATTTGTTATTACTTTGGCCCTCACTCCATTATACAAGGTTTTAATCCAATTTATACATGTTTGTCCCAAACCATATATTTAAAGCATTTTAAACAAAAAATCCCATTCTCATCTATCAAACTCTTTTTCAGCATCTAAGACCACTACTCTACTTAAATCTCCTTTTTTCAGTGCTAAATGAGTAATATTTAAGAACCTGATAATAATATCAGCTGACTTCCTTCCCTTAACATAACTTGTTTGATCCATATTTATTAACTTTGGTAAATATTTTGCTCACTCTTTCACTAATATTTTTGATAATATTTTAACATCAGCATTTAATAAAGATATTGGCATATCCGAAGATGGTTTTAAAGGATCCCTGTCTTCTTTTTGAATTACAATTATAATTGCTATTTTAAAAGATTCTGGTAAAGCATGTGTTTCATGTGGCTGTCTTAACACTTCCATAAATGGAAAAATTAATATATCTTTAAACTCTTTGTAAAATTGATACAGGAAGACATTGTCTCCTCGAGATTTATTACTTCTTAAAGAACTCAATGCTTCCCTAATCTTAATTAGAGTGAAGGAAGCATCCAATTCCCTCTTATCTTCCAAATTCAATTTAGGTAAACCAATTTGAGATTAAAAATTATCTATTTTCTTGTCATCTTGAAAAGATTCTGACTAGTACAATTTAGTATAAAATTGCTTAAAATTTCCATTAATTTTTTGCAGTTTATAAGAAAATACATTAGCATCATTCTTAATTGCAATAATTGTTCTCGATACTTGCTCTGTCTTTAATTGCCAAGCAAGAACCTTGTGTGGCCTTTCACCCAAGTCGTAATATCTCTACTTTTTTTACACCATTGCTTTCTCTGTTCTATATGTTTGTAAAGTATTATATTGCCATTTTTAATGAGATCATTTTTCCTCACTAATTTACCTCTGTAGATCTTTTTCCAAACCTCCTATATCAACTTCCCTCAAATAATCCATATAACCATATAACCTTATAATAGTTTATGGCCCAACAAGTCCACGCCAGTTTAATCAAACAATTCCGCTAGCTCCCCCTGCCTATTCTCTGCCCATAACCCTCTAACCCCCTCTTATCCATGTATATATCCAGCCTACTGGCAGTGGTCAATGTGGCAGGCACCAAGAGATATCTTTAAGCAGTCCTTGTACCTCTTCTTTGGTACACCTCTGTCACGGTGGCCAGTGGAGAGCTCACCATATAACACGATCTTGGGAAGGCGATGGTCCTCCATTCTGGAGATGTGACCCACCCAGCGCAGTTGGGTCTTCAGCAGCATGGATTCAATGCTTGCAGACTCTGCCACCTTGAGTACTTCGATGTTGGTGATGAAGTCACTCCAATGAATGTTGAGGATGGAGCGGAGACAGCGCTGATGGAAGCATTCTAGGAGCTGTAGGTGATGCCGGTAGAGGACCCATGATTCAGAGCCGAACAGGAGTGTGGGTATGACAACGGCTCTGTATACGCTAATCTTTGTGAGGTTTCTAAGTTGGTTGTTTTTCCAGACTCTTTTGTGTAGTCTTCCAAAGGCATTATTTACCTTGGCGAGTCTGTTGTCTATCTCGTTGTCGATCCTTGCATCAGATGAAATTGTGCAGCCGAGGTAGGTAAACTGGTTGACCGTTTTGAGTTCTGTGTGCCCGATGGAGATGTTGGGGGGCTGGTAGTCATGGTGGGGAGCTGGCTGATGGAGGACCTCAGTTTTCTTCAGGCTGACTTCCAGGCCACACATTTTGGCAGTTTCCACAAAACAGGACGTCATGCGCTGGAGAGCTGGCTCTGAATGTGCAACTAAAGCAGCATCGTCTGCAAAGAGTAGTTCACGGACAAGTTGCTCTTGTGTCTTGGTGTGAGCTTACAGGTGCCTCAGATTGAAGAAGCTGCCATCCGAGCCGTACCGAATGTAAACGCATCTTCATTGTTGAGGTCTTTCATGGCTTGTTTCAGCATCATGCTGAAGAAGATAGTAAAGAGGGTTGGTGCAAGGACGCAGCCTTGCTTCACGCCGTTGTCAATGGAGAAGGGTTCGGAGAGCTCATTGCTGTATCTGACCCGACCTTGTTGGTTTTCATGCCGTTGGATAACCATGTTGAGGAACTTGGGGGGCATCCGAGGCGCTCTAGTATTTGCCAAAGCCTTTTCCTGCTCACGGTGTTGAAGGCTTTGATGAAGTCAACAAAGGTGATGTAGAGTCCTTGTTTTGTTCTCTGTACTTTTCTTGGAGCTGTCTGAGGGCAAAGACCATGTCAGTAGTTCCTCTGTTTGCGTGAAAGCCACACTGTGATTCTGGGAGGACATTTTCGGTGACACTAGGTATTAGTCTATTAAGGAGAATCCTAGCGAAGATTTTGCCTGCAATGGAGAGCAGCGTGATTCCCCTGTAGTTTGAGCAGTCTGATTTCTCGCTTTTGTTTTTGTACAGGGTGATAATGATGGCATCACAAAGGTCCTGAGGCAGCTTTCCTTGGTCCCAGCAGAGCATGGAAAACTTATGCAGTTTGGCATGCAGAGTTTTGCCACCAGCCTTCCAGACCTCTTGGGGGGGGGGGGGGGGGGGGAGAATTCCATCCATACCTGCTGCTTTGCCACTTCTCAGTTGTTCAGTTGCCTTATATCTCTCTTCCTGGGTAAGGACCTCATCCAGCTCTAGACTGTTGAGGTTGAGGGAGCTGGAGCAGGGCGGATTCTTGGACTGAGCGGTTGACACTGAAAAGAGATTGGAAGTGTTCTGACCATTGATTGAGGATGGAGATCTTGTCGCTGAGGAGGACTTCACCGTCTGAGCTGTGCAGAGGGCTTTGGACTTGGGGTGAGGGGCCGTACACAGCCTTTAGTGTCTCATAAAAACCCCTGAAGTCGCCAATGTCGGCGCTAAGCTGAGTTCGTTTGGCGAGGCTAGTCCACCACTCATTTTGGATCTCCTGGAATTTGCGCTGAAGATAGCTGCATGCGAGACGGAAGGCTCGTTTTTCCTCTGGCCAGGAAGGCTTTGCAAGGTGAGCCTGGTGGGCAGTTCACTTTTTTGCCAGCAGCTCCTGGATTTCCTGGTTGTTTTCGTCAAACCAATCCTTGTTTTTCCTGGAGGAGAAGCCCAGTACATCTTCAGTGGATTGCAGTATGGCAATTTTCAGCTGATCCCAGAAGGTTTCAGGAGACGTGTCCGTGAGGCAGTTTGCATCCTCGAGCTTTGCTTGGAGGTTTGCCTGGAAGTTTCCTCTCACTTCATCTGACTGCAAGTTTCCAACATTGAACCTCTTTTTGGGGGCTCCACTGTTTTTGAACTTTGGCTTGAAGTGAAGGTTGAGCTTGCAGAGAACAAGCCGGTGGTCAGTGTGGCATTCCGCGCTGGGCATGACCCTGGTGTGGAGCACATCTCGTTTGTCTCATCCTCGCACCAGAACGTAGTCCAGGAGGTGCCAGTGTTTGGATCGGGGATGCATCCAGGTAGTCTTCAGGCTGTCTCTCTGCTGGAAAAGGGTGTTAGTAATGACAAGCCGCTGTTCTGCGCAGAGCTCCAACAGGAGGCGCCCGTTGTCATTGCACTTGCCGACACCATGCTTGCCCAGGATTCCTGGCCAGGTTTCTGAGTCTTTGCCGACGCGAGCGTTGAAGTCGCCAAGGATGACAACCTTGTCGGCCGTAGGGGTGCGTTGGATGAGGTTGCGCAGATCAGTGTTGAACTTGTCCTTTTCTGCTGGTTCCGCCTGATGGGTTGGAGCATAGACACTGATGAGAGTGATGTGTCGCTTGTTTTGAAGGGGGAGTCGCATGGACATGATCCGGTCAGAGTGGCCTGTCGGAAGGTTTTCGAGTTTGGAGGCAATGGAGTTCTTGACCATGAAGCCAACACCAGATAGGCTTGTATTAAATATCAGAATATTAAAGGGTAGAGATTTTCTTGGTTACTGCAGTCTCTCCAGCTCTGAGTATTATATACAAAGATACAAACATATGAATTGACAGCAGTAGTAGGTGACATGGCTTACGCCTGCTCAGCTACTCAGTAAGATTATGCATGATCTGAATGTAACCTTCGCGTTACATTCCTGCCTTCGCACTCGATGACCTTTCATTCCTTTCTTTATCAAACATTTATCTATTTGAGTATTAAAAATATTCAAAGGCTCTAAACCTGAGTCGGCCCCTCCTGGGCCAGTCATCATCGGAACTGAAACTGGTGTACAGACTTGGAATGGATTGGAGCATTTACCACAACGAGTAAGTGAGGTTCATTAGATTATTTTCTGATGGAGGCTTTGAAGACATCTTTTGAAAATTTCCTCTGTCGTCAATGGTTTTTCTGTTCAGGGTTCTCCTGATGATATCCTCTTTCTTTCAGGTCACCACAGAGTTCCTTTCTATTTCCCCTATTCCAAGGGAAACACTGGACTGCCAGTCATCTCCATTAACCAAGCCGTCTTCCAAAGCTTGTCAGCTTGTTCCTCTGGAACCGATGTCTGTGTCTCTCTCACACCCTCCAACCTTTTTTTTCTCCTCTCTACCTGTCTTCCAGACAGTCAGTTCTGCCACTGTATGTTGTTACATTTGTTGCCTTTTGCAAATAACAGTCCATCATGAATCTCTCATATAGCTCCAGCAAAAATTCTGCTTTAAAGTGTTTGTGTGTGATCTGCTCTAACAAACCTTTCCCAGTTTATCTCCCAAACACCTCTATGTACTCTGTCACATTGGCGCTTTAGTAGTGTTTCGCTAACTGCTATACTAGCTGTGTCTTCTTTCCCTTTCATCCTCTCTTCCCTTTCTCTCTGACATCCCTCACCAAGAAAAGACAGAAAAACCAAAAGGAATCAGTTGTGGATGTCCTGGAACAAGAAAAACTCTCTCTGAAAACCAACAAGAACCGTTCTGAGTGGTAACCATTTACCTGTTAAGCACCAAAGCCTGGTGAACTTTATTAATGCTAACTTCCGTGGACAGTACAAGCGTTGCCTGCAACCAGTGAGATTGGATTGTAAACCAAAGAACTTTACTGAACTTACACACACATTACACATACGTGCGCTTCTCTCACCAAGGCAACGCCAGGGCGACGTCCGAGACGTCTCCAGACAAGATAACAACCAATTTGCCCGGAAGTCGTGGGGACATCGCCGTGACGTCTCCGGCAGTCACCGATAGGTTACCATGGGTCTCCACAAGGTTGTGGAGACGTCGCTGTGACTTCTCCCTGTCTATATATACCTAGATCTACAACTAGATCTCACCATTGACATCTGCAATGAGGCTGTTATGCTGTTGAAGCAGGATCCCTACCTGGAGGATGAGCAGAAGGAGGCCTTGGCCCTCATGCTGATAGCTCTGGCCATGAACAAGGCAAAGGCCAGGGCTAGGGCCAGAAAGGGTGTCAGGAAGGCAAAGACAGTGTGGGTACTAGAGTGGCTCCTACAACGGCAACACCATGGCTGGTTTAAGAAGCTGATGAAACACCTGGAAGAAGGGGATGTGAGGTCCTTCAAGAATTTCCTGAGGGTGGATCCAGAGATGTTCAGGAAGCTGGTGGCTCATCTTACTCCCAGGATCCAGAAGCAAGACACTAACTTCAGGAAGACCCTGCCCCCTGCTTTGAAGATTGCTATCACTCTGAAGGTTCCTTGCTACAGGAAACTCCTACGGCTCCAAACACCATTGTCAGTATTGTCCCAGAGGTGTGCCAAGCCATCTATGATGAGTATCATGAGGAGGCCATCAAGTATCCATCTACACCAGAGGAGTGGAAAGAAGTGGCCAAGGGTTTTTCTGAGAAGTGGAACTTCCATCATGTCTATGGTGCACTGGATGGGAAGCACGTCAGAATTCTTGAACCTCCAGGGTCAGGCAGGATCTACCACAACTACAAAGGCTACTTTTCCATCATCATGCTGGTGTTGGTAGATGCTGCCTATAAGTTCATGTACCTCAACGTGGGGACTCCTGGGGCTGACTAAGATGCTGGCATCTTCAGGGACTGCAGTTTGTTCAAGGCACTGGATGAAGGTCAAGCCAACCTGCACCTCCTGAACCCTTTCCTGGTGGAGATCAAGATGTCCCCTACTTCTTGGTTGGTGATGATGCATTCGCCCTGAGGACATGGATGATGAAGCCCTACTCCAAGCACCAGATGACCCATTGTAGAGCTCTTTGAAAGAACCAAAGACTTGTTGATCCAAATCAAGGCTTTTATTAGCAAAAGACAGGAGCTCTTCACAGGTGGCCGACCAGTCCGGAATGATCCGACTTGGCTAGGGACACAACCCTTTAAGGCCCAGACAGTAGGCATGGCTAAGCTCTCAGCCAATCGCTGTAAGCACAGTCATTACACTCTAGATACTGTAACTATATACATTGGTGATAGATCTGTACTATCACACCCATGCAGAGAGAATCTTCAACTACAGGCTGTCCAAGTCCAGGCTTATTGTGGAGAACAGCTTTGGCATCTTGGCAAACAGGTGTGCAGCACTTTTTTTTTCTTCCTGCCACATAGACAGTCATATTTTCCAGATTCTAAACACAGCCAATACAATGGCTTTAATTTTACTTCTATTTCTTTCATTCCAGATTCAGATGCTTCCACTCCATGATGATGAGGTGCCCACTGACGGTTGAAAAGGTGGTCCTTGCTGTCTGTACACTCCACAACATGATGACAGACATCAGACTCTCAGCTGACAGAGAGGACACACACACACATGAAGTTGCCCCTGGAGAGTGGAGACAGCATACCAACCAGTTGGAGGGGATGCAGAGAAGAGGAAGTAACATGCCATCTGTTGCCAAGAACCAGAGAGAGTACCTGACCCAGTACTACTCTGGGGTTGGAGTTGTCCCCTGGCAAGACAAGATGGTGAAGCCTCTTCCAAGGCAGTACAAGGAGCAGCAGCAGCAGGAACAAGTACCAGATGATGAAGGCCTTGACCAGGATGTACCTATGACTTGGACCAGGAGTGAAGGCATCTCAATGATGCAAGCACGCACTCAGTCACGTGGTCTCTAAGTCAAGCAGCATCGCGAAGATGTCACCGCAACGTCTCCTCAGTCTCCAGTAGGTCTTGGAGACATCGCAGAGACGACTCCCCAGTGGCGGACAAAATTAGTCTTCACAAAATCACCACAACTGATGGAGACATCGCGGAGACATCTCCAAGACCTGCTGGAGGCTGGAAAAAGTCTCCAAAAAAACGTCGAACATGTTTGAATTTCCTACAACTCCCCGGAGGCCCGGCTAGTCTCCAGGAGACGTCACGGAGACTCAAGTCGCCACCAGGTCACCACCTAGTCTCCAAGCCAATGAGATAGGCCCTTTAGAATGAGAAGGGGGTTAAGTAGGTTAAGTGAGTCATTAGAGATAAATTAAAATTTGATTCTCTTTTCATGTTCAAAGATAATTAAAAGCAACTTTTGTTTAAGTAACCATTTGTTGTGGTGCATATCTATTGCTGCTGGGTTTTGGGGTCCTTTGGACTTGTAACACCAGCGACTCGGGTTTGAAACCACTGCTGTCTGCAAGGAGTTTATCTGTTCTCCCCGTGACCTATGTGGATTTTCTCCAGGTGCTCCTACCCTCTAAAATGTGTGTGTTGGCAAGTTAATTGGGTATATTTGGGTTGTACGAGTTTCATGACCAGGAAGGGCCATACTGGGCTGTATAGTTAAAATATATATATATTAAAATAAAGTAGGAGAATGAGGAAGGAGAGGGCGAGGGAAAAGATGTAGACACCAGAGAAGAGAAGAACTAGATTGCACAAGAATGAGGATAAAGGAGTGATGATAGGAAGAACTCAGAGGACTTGAGGACAGAATGCTGGGATGATGAAACCCAAGTCTGAGAAGGTGGATATGGGAAGGAAGAATGGACAAGGGCATGTGAATCTGTTTCAACACATATGTTGAACCATAGAACCATTGAACATTACAGCACACCAACAGGCCCTTCCAGCTCTTCTCATCTGTGCTGAACCATTTTTTTTTGCCTCGTCCCACTGAGCTGCACCCAGTCCATAGCCCTCCATACCTCTCCCATCCATGTACCTGGCCAGATTCTTCTTAAATGTTAAAACTGAGCCCACATTCACAATTTCAGCTGGCAGCTCATTCCACATTTCCACCTCTCTCTGTGTGAAGTTCTCCTTCCTGTTCCTCTAATGGCCTGTTACCGTGCTATATGCTAAATTTTAATTTTATCCCTTTCACTCTTAACCCATGTCCTCTGGTTTGTATCGCACCTACAGTGTTGAATAAAGAGCCCTCAGTGAAATAAGTCCATCTACATTTACTCTGTCTATCCCCCTCATAATTTTAAATACTTCTATCAAATCTCCCCTCATTCTTCGATGCTCCAGAAAATAAAATCCTATGCTATTTAACCTTTCCCTGTAACTCAGTTCCTGAAGTCCAGGCAACAAGCTAGTAAATCTTCTCTGCACTCTTCCTATCTTATTGATATCCTTCATGTAGTTAGGTGACCAACACTCCATGCAATATTTCAAATTTGATCTCACCAATGTCTTATTGTATACAACTTTACTGTAACGTCCCAACTCCTATACTCAATACTTTGATTTATGAAGGTCAATATGCCAAAAGCTCTTGTTACAACCATCATTTTCAGGGAATTATGTATCTGCATTCCAGATCCTTCTGTTCTACTGTGCTCCTCAGTTCCCTGCCATTTACTGTGTATGTCCTTTCTTGGTTTATCCTTCCAAAATGCAACCCCTCACACTTGTCTGCATTAAATTCCTTCTGCCATTTTTCAGTCTATTTTTCCAGCTGGTCCAGATTCTTCTGGAAACTTTGAAAACATTCTTTGCTGTCCACAATGCCTGTAATCATAGTGCCATCTGGAAACTTGCTGATCCAATTTGCAACTGTTACGAATCCAAAGGACCCCAAAACCCAGTAGCAATAGACATTCACCAAGACAAGTAGTTACTTAAATAAAAGTTGTTTTTAATTATTTTTAAACATGAAAACAGAATCAAATTTTAACTTATCTCTATTAACTTAACTACCCAACTTAACTTACTTCTAATTCTAAGCACACGTGTATGTGATGTGTGTGTAAATTTAAGAAAAGTTCTTTGGTTCACAGTTCAATCGCACTTCTCATTCCTCCAAGTTCATTGGTTGCAGGCAATTCTTATACTGTGCACAAAACTTAACATGTATAAAGTTCACCAGGCTTTGGTGCTTGAAAGGTAAATGTTTACCATTCAGGAAGGTTCTTGTAGGGTTTGCAGAGAGAGATGTGTTGTTCCAGGATTTCCACGAGTGAGGTACCACCATTAGTCACCTCAATGTCTTGCTGATGAAACTTGCCTCATCAGGCTTCTCCAGATGATAACCTCTTTCTTTCAGGCTATCACAAAGTTCCTTTCTGTTCCCCTTATTCCAAGAGAAACATCAGACAGATAACACTTCCAGCTATTAGTCGCTCTGGAGTTTGTTTCAGTTCCAACTAGCTTTTCCTGCTTGTTTCAGCTGTCTGTCTGTCTGTCTGTCTCCTTGTCTCTCTCTCCAACTGCCAGAAAGTCCATGTGATTCTTTCACTTGCAAAACCCCTGACCTTCTCCAGCAAACAATAGGAGTTACTCTTCTTGGTCAAGCTGTTGTCTTTAGGTAAACAAAAACCCAGGAGGGACCTTTTTGTGCACTCTGTCAAAACCCTTGCAAAGAGCTTTTAGCAGCCAGAGCGTCTCCTGCTTGTTGCTTTAATGACATCATTTCAATTAGCACCTACTTGCGAAATGTGCACAACATTCTCCATAGTTTCTGTAAAGTTACTGAATATGAATTCTTCAATATTTCAAATATGACCTATTTTAAAGTGTATGTATGTATGAGACCTCTAATTTTACCAATTTATCTCCCAAATATTGCATTACAGCAACATTATCATTTATATGTTTGAATTGTGTGAGGAAAAGTTATATGTGCAAGGAGAGTCAGTGCAAACTGATTATCTTTGTGCAGGGAATAGAAGGAGAATGTGAATTAGAAGTTTAAGGGGTGAAGAAGAGTTGTTTCACTGCATAGGTAATGAAGTAGTGTTGAATAAATATGTAACATGATAAATTTGCAATGTAACAGCAAGGTTGAAGCATTTGCTCTTGTTCAAATGCTTCATGAATATACCAAACTACTTCTGTGCCAATCTTCTGAACACAGAAACTCAATAAGAAAATTAGCTTGTTCATGATTCTTTATTGTCAGGTACATCAATGCACAAATTCTTTTATCCCGTTGCTTGTCCTAGAAAGCACACAAAGAAGTGCCTTGAATCCAGTGCCCATACCAAGAAGCAAAAAGGGAGATGCTCGAGAGTGTACGTGGATCTTGCCACTCCCTCTGAGGCCACCACCTCCTGCACTCCCATAACCTTCGTAGTGGCAAGGCTTCTTGTCCATACATGAACCCACGTTCCTGGAAGCCAAGTCCTTGGCCCTTGGTCTCGGAACCCCCAGCATGATTTTGAAACTGTCACCTCTCTTGATGCCCTTGTTATCAGCACCCTCATGCTTCCCGGTCCTGATACCTGGTTTGCACAAGTCTGTTTCCAGTAGCCCACAGCCTGGTATAAGGCTATTGACCGGCGAGTCCCACGCTGGTCCACTGCTGCCATCTCCTACCCTGAAGGGACTTCTTCCAGGCTTCTCCTTTATGCCAGGAAGGTTTTCTTCCCACGATGGTGCCCTCTGCCAGTCCATGGCCTCCCCAGTGCCTGCAACCCCTTGTGGTCTGAGTTGCTGAGCATGAATTTCCGTAGCTTCCTAGATGTATAAAGTAACCTCTAGCCCCTCTCTATAGACAATTTATTCAGTAAGTGGCCATCAGCTTAAGACCAGGCAGTAGGACCCCGTAAACGAGTGTTGGAAGATGTGTCTCTGCTCACAACTCTTCCTGGGCCACATCATTGACAGGGCTGCCATTACTGCAGCTGCAGCAGTTCCGACATCAATTCAAATAGTTAACATAATAGAGAAAATGTACGATGATTACATTAGACAATTACATAAGTAAAGTATTAATCATAGTTTCCACCTTCAGTTGCAGTTTATTTGAAGCAGTTAGTCAGCATTTACCAGCTTTGATCTATGTAGGACCATAGACAATATCAATATCAGATTGAGGATAGGAAACCAGATAAATAAAGAAGTCCACATCAGGTCAGAGCCAGCAAATGTGGTTGAAAATCATTGTCTTTTCCATAGGGACCACTCCCTCTGCAACACCCCCACCCACGTTCCTTCCCACCAGTTGTCTACTTGGTACCTGCTCCTGTGACTGCAGGAAGTGCTACCCTTGTGCTTACATCTCCTCTTTCACCACCATTCTGGGCCCCAAACAGTCCTTCCAAGCAAAATTTCACCTGTGAACCTGCAGGAGTCGTCTACTGCATCTGGCGCTCCCTCTACATCAGTAAACTGGATGCATACTTACTGGGAGATCTTTTTGTTGAGCATCTTGACTGTGTCCACTGCAACATCAAGGAAATCCCAGTGGCCAACCAATTTAATTCCATACTCCATTCCCACACTGACATGGCCACCTCACCTTAGAGGACAACACCTTATATTCCATCTCGGTAGTCTCCAACCAGACGGCATTAATATCGAGTTCTCCAATTTTCATTAACTTCCTTCCTGTCGATCCCACCCCCTTTCCCTTCCTTCTCCTATTGGAGAGTTACCCTTCTTAGCCTTTTTCTCTATCATTTTCCCAGTTTCTTTCTCTTCTACCCTCCCATCTGTATCTACCTAATAACTCCTACCTGATCACCAGTATTCCTCCCACTTTCCCTTTCTCCCTCCACTCCTCTCCTCCTCACCCCCTCCAACCTTTTTTTCAGCCCGCTACCTGTTTTCCACATTCCCAACAAAGGTCCCAGGCCTGTGAATGCTGCATGACCTGCTGAGTTTCTCTAGCAATGGTCTCAACCCCAGCATCTGCAGATTTCCTTGTTTAACTCAATATTAAAAGAAGGCTATCTGAGGGGTGTACATCTAATGCAAAGAGGCAGGGACAGTGAAAAAATTTGCGCAGATCCTGTATTTCGAACAAGGCTTAAAAGGAACTAGGTACAAATAATTAAGAGCAACATTTAACTTAGAAATTACTGCATTAATCTGAGACTAAATTATGTCAGTTTTCAGTCTCAATTTTCAGACCTTGCAAAATTAAAAATAAAATGTAAAAATTTATTGGGCAACACGGTTAGCGTAGAGGTTAACACAATGCTGTTACAGAGCCAGCGTCAGGATGGGGTTTGAATCCCATGCTGTCTATAAGAAGTTTGTACGTTCTCCCCATGTCTGCACAGGTTTTGCTCAAGGGCTCCAGTTTCCTCCCACCATTCAGAACGTACCAGGGGTTGTAAGTCATTGAGGTGCATTTAAGCAGAACAAGCTTGTGCACTGAAATGGGCTGTTACCATGCTGCATGCCTACATTTAAATTTAAAACACAAAGCTAGAGGAACTCAACAGATCAAACAGTGTACTTTATCTTCTTTGGCTTGGCTTCGCGGACGAAAATTTATGGAGGGGTAATGTCCACGTCAGCTGCAGGCTCGTTTGTGGCTGACAAGTCCGATGCGGGACAGGCAGACACGGTTGCAGCAGTTGCAGGGGAAAATTGGTTGGTTGGGGTTGGGTGTTGGGTTTTTCCTCCTTTGTCTTTTGTCAGTGAGGTGGGCTCTGCGGTCTTCTTCAAAGGAGGTTGCTGCCCGCCGAACTGTGAGGCACCAAGATGCACGGTTTGAAGCGATATCAGCCCACTGGCGGTGGTCAATGTGGCAGGCACCAAGAGATTTCTTTAGGCAGTCCTTGTACCTCTTCTTTGGTGCACCTCTGTCACGGTGGCCAGTGGAGAGCTCGCCATATAACACGATCTTGGGAAGGCGATGGACCTCCATTCTGGAGACATGACCTGCCCAGCGCAGTTTGATCTTCAGCAGCGTGGATTCGATGCTGTCGGCCTCTGCCATCTCGAGTACTTCGATGTTAGGGATGAAGTCGCTCCAATGAATGTTAAGGATGGAGTGGAGACAACGTTGGTGGAAGCGTTCTAGGAGCCATAGGTGATGCCGGTAGAGGACCCATGATTCGGAGCCGAACAGGAGTGTGGGTATGACAACGGCTCTGTATATGCTAATCTTTGTGAGGTTTTTCAGTTGGTTGTTTTTCCAGACTCTTTTGTGTAGTCTTCCAAAGGCGCTATTATATTATATAACAAAGATAATGTACGTCACTAACATTTTGGGCTTGAGCCCTTCATCAAGCCATGAGCAAAATGTAGGGTGGCACCTGATCAAAATAGTGGTGGGGAGGGGCAGGGGAGGAGCCCAGACCCGCAGGCAGGAGGTCATAGGTGGATAAGGGAGGGAGGGCACACCAGCAGATAGTGGGAGGAAGGGTGGGCCTGTGAATGGAGGAGGAAGGGGGATGGAGAGCTAGAGGAAAGAAGACAGAGGGATGGGGAAGCAAGGGAGAATGGGGAGTGGGCTAGCAGGAACTGGAGAAGTCAAAGTTAATGCCATCCGGTTGGACAGTGCCCAGACCGAAAATTAAGTGTTGCTCTTCCAATTTACGAGCTTCACAGAAATTGTTGGTTACCGAAGTCAGGGTAAGATCAACACTTCCAAAACAACCTGAAGGAATTTGGACTCCTACTGCTTCTCAACTCTCCTAGTATCCTGGGGCTCTCTCTATGCCCTTTCTTCACCCTCGCAGTCATGTTCATTTTCCTGAGGAAGCCCTGTCAGGGCAGTCTTGTTTGGAAGCCAATTGTCTCAGCACATCCAAAAATACTTCAGCACAAGCTTGCAGTCCTTCAGAATTTTAACTGACTCTTGCAAAGCTTCAGAAACAATTATGATTGGACTAGGAGTGAAAAGACATTATCCAGTAAATTATTCTCTTCAAATGGTGCTGTTAGTTTTACTGAGGTGCCGTTTGCTAAGGGGCAATGAGGTGTTTCATTCAAATTAATATCATGCTTATCTGTGCTGGGGTGAAACTAGGCTGAATGCTGTGGTAGAAAACGACGGTGCTGATCTGATATAAACTTACTGTTGCAGAGTCTTTGGCTTGGCTTCGCGGACGAAAGATTTATGGAGGGGGTAAAAAGTCCACGTCAGCTGCAGGCTCGTTTGTGGCTGACCAGTCCGATGCGGGACAGGCAGACACGATTGCAGCGGTTGCAAGGGAAAATTGGTTGGTTGGGGTTGGGTGTTGGGTTTTTCCTCCTTTGCCTTTTGTCAGTGAGGTGGGCTCTGCGGTCTTCTTCAAAGGAGGCTGCTGCCCGCCAAACTGTGAGGCGCCAAGATGCACGGTTTGAGGCGTTATCAGCCCACTGGCGGTGGTCAATGTGGCAGGCACCAAGAGATTTCTTTAGGCAGTCCTTGTACCTTTTCTTTGGTGCACCTCTGTCACGGTGGCCAGTGGAGAGCTCGCCATATAATACGATCTTGGGAAGGCGATGGTCCTCCATTCTGGAGACGTGACCCATCCAGCGCAGCTGGATCTTCAGCAGCGTGGACTCGATGCTGTCGACCTCTGCCATCTCGAGTACCTCGACGTTAGGGGTGTGAGCGCTCCAATGGATGTTGAGGATGGAGCGGAGACAACGCTGGTGGAAGCGTTCTAGGAGCCGTAGGTGGTGCCGGTAGAGGACCCATGATTCGGAGCCGAACAGGAGTGTGGGTATGACAACGGCTCTGTATACGCTTATCTTTGTGAGGTTTTTCAGTTGGTTGTTTTTCCAGACTCTTTTGTGTAGTCTTCCAAAGGCGCTATTTGCCTTGGCGAGTCTGTTGTCTATCTCATTGTCGATCCTTGCATCTGATGAAATGGTGCAGCCGAGATAGGTAAACTGGTTGACCGTTTTGAGTTTTGTGTGCCCGATGGAGATGTGGGGGGGCTGGTAGTCATGGTGGGGAGCTGGCTGATGGAGGACCTCAGTTTTCTTCAGGCTGTTGCAGAGTGATTTATCTCATAATGCTAAAATATCTCGACTGATGCAATGCTGCACTTTTGAAGGTCTTTTTTTTTTGTTGCCTGAAGCATTAAACAAAGTCTGTCAGATAAGCAGAAAGATCCCATGATGTTATGTCAAAAAGAGCAATCAATTTATCACTAGTGCCCTGACTAATATTAATCCTCACTTCCATTTCCATAATCTGGCATGTGTTAAGATAAGCAAACGAACAACAGAGATTTATTGCCATCAACTTTGTGAACAGATATGAAAGAAAATAAATGAAACAATGTAAATATCTTTTATATGCAAAATCTGCAATGAATCGTGTTCAGAATTACATGCTTAGAAGTCTTATTATTCACAGTTCTGGTCACCCAACTACGCTGGAAAGGTTGCAGAAAAGATTCACAAGTTTGTTACCAAAACTTGTACGCTTGAACTATAAGGATGGGTGAGGCAGGTTGGGACTTTTCTCCCAGGAGCATGGGAGGCTAAGGGAGGACTTTATACATGTTTAGAAAATCACGAGGAATCTAAACCTCGGTTAAAGATCAAAAGGGAGAAAAGGTGAAAGAGACCTGAGCTGTTAAAGTGGACCCAAAGTTGCTCCAAAGCAAAAATGAATACAGCTGCACAAATAAACTTTTAATGACTTTGCAAAGCATGAGAAGTCTGTTACATCAAGAAGCACTTCCACAAGCAGCAAACTTACTACAAAGGAGACTAACCTCATGGTTTACAATATCACCTCATCGAAAGTTTTTAACCTCTACTTTTCTAGAAATCTACACTGCCTGCTCCATATAAGTACATATACCTTGAAATTCTCTCAGGAGTCATCAGTTTGTCTCACACCACCCTACCAAATAAGGAGTTTCTTATCAACTCCCTAGCTGATATCAAGAAAGAAATGGAGCCAAAAATTCAGCAACCCCCCCCCCCCCAACTTTTCCTTTCCAGGAGACTATTTTAAACCTTACATTTTTATTATATTTTAAAATCTACTTTCTCAGACGGTGATTTTCTTCACTCAGAGGGTAGTAGGTGTCTGGAATGAATGGCCAGAAATTGGTGATTGAACAGACCACTGGTTTACTGAAGAAAGAGGAGAATTCTGCAGTGTGTAACTGAGAAAGACTCAAGATGAGTGGAACTATGCAGCATAAGGCTCAGATGGAATATAAGGTGTTGCTCCTCCAATTTGACGTCAGTCTTAGTCCGGCAGCGCATGAGGCCATGGGACAGGGAACTGAAATGGTTGGCCACAGGGAAATCCACACTTTAGCAGAGGACAGAGTGAAGGTGCTGAACGAAGTGATCTCCCAGTCTGCATCCAGTCTATCCGCTGGGGAGGACGCCACGACAGGAGCACCATGTGACCCCTGCAGTTTCACTTGGAAGGGCTGTTTGAGCTCTTGGATTGGCTGATCCACTCAGCTGCAGTCGAAGGTCCAGCAAACAATCACCAAACAATATCAAAATGACAGATTAAACTCCAGAATTCATTCATGTGGGACTTTGCAACAAAGTGATTGCAACACAGAGGAAATTAATGTTTATGCAGTGATCCATTTCAGAAGAGTCTGTAACATTGGATATTTGCACAGCATTTCAAAGGAAATATACAAGGTGACTTGTGAAGCAATTCTGCCAGCAATGTGGCCCCTGTATTAATTAAACATGATTTGCAATCATTTAACAGCACTGAAATCCTAATGAATGATCTGTTTTAAACTTCAGTCGCGTTGCAATTTATGTTACTCGTATTGCTCAATATTGCAAACTCTTCAATGATTCCATCACGGCAAAAAATGCTAACCTTTTGTCTTTGAATGGTCATTAGGAGACATTGGACATGAATTATGCAGCTTCACCAGAGAACATAATTGAAAGGGGGAGCGGTTGGAGGGCTCACAGGAGAGGAGTTACTGGAAGAGGGAAGAAAGAAGAAAGAATGAATGGATTCTGCCAGGAAGCCGCAGCAGACCAGGATGTTTGGCGAGCAATTCTCCTTCCTGCAGCTCAGCGAAGAGCAAAGTGAGGGATAATCTTTGTAATTGACTCAGGTTGTTGGCGAAATCCACCTGTCTACTTCCATACTTTTCTGTGGTCCCAGCTTCCCTTGTATTTAAGATATCATATGCCATGCCTACCCTGTAGTGGAATGAAAGGGTCTCCACTGTCTCAATGCTTTTACAGGAACAACATGGTTGGCGCAGTGGTTAGCACAACACTTTCACAGCGCCAGCGATGGGGACCAGGGTTCGAATCCCACACTGTCTGTAAGGAGTTTGTATGTTCTCCCCGTATCTGTGTGGGTTTTCCCCAGGGGCCCAGGTTTCCTCCCACTTTTCGAAATGTACCAGGGGTGTAGATTAATTGGGTGTAAATTGGGCACCAAGGCCTCATGGGCCGAAATGTCCTGCTACTGTGATGTATGTGTAAATCTAAATTTAACATTTAAAAGAAAGCTAAGACCCTGTCTTTATCACATGGCGATAACACAGAAATCCAAACCAATGCCATTGAGTGACAAGGACAATTTGCTTTTTCAAATGGATCATGAACTTGGTTTACACACGATGTAAAGGTAAAGGTAAAAGATAAAGGTTCCATTATTGTTACATTATACTACATTTAGAATGTAAAATACATGAAATTCTTTAACTTTGTCTACCGTAAAGAAGACAGAGAGTTGCCACTTTGTCAAGCGCCGATCACGGAAGTGAGGCTCCAGTGAGGAACGAACCAGCAACCCCTAGTGCTCTAACCTCTGAGCTATCAGAGCCTCATCAGTATGAACCTCAAGTACCCGGTTAACGTAACGGCTAACGCAACTCTATTACAGTGCCAGCAACCTGAGCTTGAATCTGGAACTGTCTGTAAGGAGTTTGCACATTCTCCCCATGACCTGTGTGGGCTTTCTCCAGGTCTGCTGGGGGTTTTTTCCCCAACCTCCAAAAACTTAACGAGTTGGTAGGTTAATTGGGAGGAATAGGTTTCAATGGCTGGAATCAGCTTTCTGTATTGTAAATAAATGTAAAATAAATTTAATTCAAATTTAATACAGTAAAATCCTGTTATCCGGAATTCAAGCAACCTTCATAAAAATAAATAGGTAAAAAATACTAAAGTTTAAAATTGGCACCCCCTAGCAGACAATTCACCAATCCACGCCACACGCAATCTCAAGTAACTGGCATCTACCAATCCCCATAGCTGCTGGATACCAGGGGTTTTATGGTATCAGGGTGAGGAGGGAAATGTGATTGAACAGACCACTGGTTTACTGAAGAAAGAGGAGAATCCTGCAGTGTGTAACTGAGAAAGACTCAAGATGAGTGGAACTATGCAGCATAAGGCATCGAGTTGGACCACATGTTAAAGCTCAATGGCATCATTTCCTGTTTTCAGGTGTAATGCGAAGGAGCAGGTGAACAAGGGAGAAAGAAGAAGCAAAAGATGAACACAAATAAAAGGAAATGATCGAAGATCAACATTGAACGAAGAAGGGAAGATGGTTTTTCTTTCTGACAGGGATTTACAAAGAGGATTAATTTGACAGCAGTAACATGAATAAAAATACAGGAACTGCAGATGGTGGAAACAATGAGAAGCTGGAAGGAGCAAACAGCTAAGGCAGTATCCAAGGAAGGAAATGGACAGCCTCCATTTCAGGCCTGGACCCTTTTTCGAGATTCAAGCTTTACACTGAGCTCATCCTTCTTACTGTGTGTTGTGTATCATACAAGAGAAAAATCAAAATAAAACACTAAACAAAATTTGTTCTTAAACAAGAAAGTCTGCAGACACTGGGGCTAAGTGTGATATACAAGAGTGCTGGAGAAATTCAGAAGTTCGCACGACTTCTATAGGAAGTGAAGGGTAACCAACGTTTCAGGCTTGAGCCCTTTGTCAAGGTATGAGCCAAAAATAGGCAGATGTCTGATCAAAAGGGTGGGGGGTGGGGGGGAGAGGAGAGGAGAGGAGAGGTGGAGGAAGGGGCAAGAGGTGGAACACAGGTTAATAGGTAAGTGGTTATCGGTGGATACAGGTGGGGGGTTTGGAGAGAAAAACGTTGAGGTGATAGGTAGGAGGTAGCTCTGACAGGACAGAGAAGGGAAGGGGTGAGGAGATGGAGGAAAGGATTCAGATGGAAATGGAAAGAGAAAGATGAGTTGTAGGAGGGACTTTAATAGAATCTGGAGAAGTTGATGTTAATGCCACCTGTTTGAAGAGTGACCAGGTGAAATAAAAGGTGTTGTTCCTCCAATTTGTGAGTAGCTTCGGTTTGGTAGTGCATAGGCCCACGGATTTGTGTGGGAAAGGTGTGTGGAATTAAAATGGTTGGTCAATAGAAGGTAAAAACATACCTAAATGCTGGAGGAACTCAGCCGGTCTTTTCAGCATCCATAGGAGGCAAAGATATATTGCCGACATTTTGGGCCTGAACTTTACTTCAAGGAATAAGCAGAATGTCAATGGGAGGTTCTTGCTGTTGCACTGGACATAGCCAAGGTGCTCATCGAAATGATCTCCCCATCTATGTTCAGTCTCATCAATGTAAAGGGCTGTTTTGGAACCTTGGTGGTGCTGAGAGAGGAGGTGTAGACCCAAATATAGGATTTCTTGTGGTCACAGAAGTAGATCCCAAGGGGTTATTAGTGGGAAGAGATAAGTGGATGAGGGATGGGTCCCTGGAGAAAGTGGAGAGAGGAAAAGAGGGGAGGATGGGTCTGGAGGTGTATCACATTGTAACTGGCAGAAATTGTGGAGGATATGTTAGATGTGGAAGCTGGTGGGATGGTCAGTGAAGTCGGACTTGCTCTTGGGGTGGATGGAGCCGGAGCAGATGTGCGGCAAACAGAGGAGATGAGGGTAAGAGCTGAGTTAATGGTGGTAGAGGGGAAGCCTCTGGAGTGAAAAACCTCATCCTGGGAGCAGATGTGACAGGCATAGGAAAAGAAAGGAAAAGAATCCTTACAGGAGACAGGCTGTGTAGAGGTGTGGTCATGGCCACTGTGGGAGTTGGCAGGTTTATAGAAAATGTGTAGATAATTTGTCTCCTGATATGGAGACAGAGAGATTGAGAGAGAGAGGGCCTACCTGTTCGCTAAAGCTCCTCCCCGTGTCACTTCCTCCCTCCTCTCCACTTTTTCCTTCCCCCTCCCGACCTTTTTTATTCCAGCACCTGCCTGTGTTTTGCTCATATGTTGACGAAGGACTCAGGCCTAAACTCTTGGTTCCCCTTTATTTCCCTTGGCAGCTGTGTTACCTGCTGAGTTTCCCCAGCACACCTGTGTATTGCACAAAAAATTCCTCAATTAAGGAAAGGTTTATTACAAGCTATTGCTCAAGTTCAATTAACTCTTTCGTTTACAGGTCTTTGATTTACAAGGCAATTTTTCAAAACAGCATGATATTCTTCTTCATAAAACATGTCTATAATATATTTTGCACAGCTTTTTTAAATTTGCAATGTTTCACTTACTGAGACATTCAGAGTATTGTAATATAAATTCAAGATCAGTTTTGTCCATCCTCTTAATTCCTGTTTCCCAAATGTTTTATCTATTTTCATTTCACCTTGAGTCATCATAGAGTTACAGAGCATGGAAACAGGCCCTCCGGCCCAACATGCCCATGCCAACCAAAATGCCTTGCCGATCTCATCCCATTTGCCTGCATTTAGCCTGCATTCCTTGAAACCTTTCCTACCCATGTATGCATCCAAATATCTTTTAAGTGTAATTGTACACACCTCTACCACTTCCTTTGGCAATTTATTCTGTGTGGTCTCCATAAAATGTTCCCTTCTCACCTTAGGCCGATGCCCTCATGTTTTAGACTCCCCTAGCCTTGGAAAAAGACAGTGACCATCCACTTATCTCTGCCCCTCATGATTTCAGGAACCTCTGGACTGGTCCCCCTTTGTCTTCAAAAAGGCTGCTGATCTTCCGCTTCTGGAAGAGGCCACGGAGAATTGTAGAATAAAGACACGACCTCTGCTGGAGCCAGCACATAGAGGCAATCGTGAAGACAGCACTCAATGCCGATTCTTTCCAAGGAGTCTGAGATTTGGCATTACCATCAGCTACTCGGTACACTGTGGAAATTATACTGACTGGTTACTTCACAGAACGAAACACCAACGTTTTCAGATGCTGTACTTACAGTAAAAACACACCAAAATGCTGGAGGAAGTCAGCTGGTCTCACAGCGTCCATAGGAAGTACAGATATATTACTGACATTTCGGGCCTGTGTCCTTCTTCATCAGAACCTGGTTTGGGCAGTTCGATTGCCCAGGAACACAGAAGGCTACAGATGGTAATAAACGTAGTCTGGTTTAGGCAGTTCGATTGTCCAGGAACATAGAAGGCCACAGAAGGTAATAAACATAGCTAGGTCTGTCTCCCATCCATTCAAGACATGGATGTGAGGGACTGCCACATCATAAAGGACCATCATCACTTAATTCAAAACCTCGTCTCACCACCACCTTCAGGCAGAAGGTTCGGAATCCTGAAGACCAGCACCTCTAGGTTCAAGAGCAGTTTCTTTCCAACAACTATCATGCTCTAGAATTTCTCTGTCTAACATTGATTAAGGATGCTCTGATACCACAAATAACTGACTGCACTTCTGCAAAGTCCCTTTTTTTATGCACTAGGAAAATGTGAATATTTATTATCTATTATTTTTGTAATCATTGTTTCTTTTTTAATTCAATTACGTATACTATTCCAGTTGGTTGTTAGTTGCTTCTGTAATTTTTTTTAACAAGTACCTGTCTGGTTGCAGTAAGTAAGAAGTTTGTTGCACATGTGCACTGCGTATTACACCAAACTTGTTATCATTATCAGTACAGCACTGAAAGAGCCCCTTCAACCCATTGTATCTGTGCTGTCACGTGCCCAAAAGAAATGCTGCTTTCATGTGCTAGTTATCATAAGACCATAAGACATAGGAGCAGAAATAGGCCTTTCAGCCCATCAAGTCTGATCATGAACTGATCCATTTAATCATGAGTTGATCCATTTTTCCACACAGCCCCACTGACTGGCCTTCTCCCCATAACCTTTGATGCTCTGGCTAATCAAGAAACTATCAATCTCTGCCTTAAATATAGCCAAGGATTGGCCTCCACAATCACCTATGGCAACAAATTCCATAGATTCACCACCCTCTGGCTAAAAATATTCCTACACATCTTTGTTCTGAGCAGATGCCCTTCAATCTTGAAATAGTGCCCTCTTCTCCTAGACCCTCCCACCATGGGAAATAACCTTTTTATATCTACTCTGTCCATGCCTTTCAACATTCAAAATGTCCCCTCTCATTCTTGTAAATTCCAACATACAGGCCATGACCTATTAAACATTCCTTTGACTCCCTGCAGATCCAAGTATCTATGTAGAAGCCTCTTAAACACACGATTGCATCTGCTTTGACAGCTGATCTTGGCAGCTCTTTTCACGCAGCTAACGCTCTCTATGTAAAAAACGTAGCCTGCTCATCTCCTTTAAACATTCAATCACAGCAAGCAGATCTGGTTTTCAAAGGCATTGTCGCAGCACACATTCCTTTTCACCTGGTGGCTCTGGAGTGGGGTTGGCTGGTAAAACAGGGTAGTTTGGCATCAGTGGAGAAGCAATAGTGAAGGGGAAAGTGCCTTCATCCAGAGAGAAGCTTGCAGGTTTATGCATCCTGGACCCACTGCCTCTCCCCCAGGGCATGGCCCCCATAATCTCAATTGAACTGGTGTAACACACTTCCTCAGCCACGATGGCAACAGTATGAGCTTGGATAAAGTTGACACAATTAGGGCAGCACGGTTAACCTAGTCATCAGTGCGACGTTATTACCACGCCAGCGGCCCAGGTTCAAATGTGGTTCTGCCTGTGAGGAGCTTGTACGTTCTCCCTGTGTCTGAGTAGGTTTCCACTGGATGCTCCAGTTTCCTCCAAACTTTAAATCCAACCAGGTTTTAGGTTAATTTGGATGTAATTGGGGGGCACAGGTTTAAATGTCTGGAATACCACCTGCCGCACCTTGAAGTGATGTAGGGTCACTTTTAAGCAATGATAGGTAGTATTGATATAAGGGCTGGAGAAGCTCAGCAGGTCATGTAGTTTTTACAGGAAGTAAAGGGTAGCCAACTTTCCGGCAAGGTATCATTCCCAGTACATCACTGATTTGGCATTAGGTCTGGCAGATTGAGCTGCAATTATACAGCAAAGGTAAAAGGCAGAGTCAATCTGGCTGACAGCGAGTAGTTCATTAGGGAATACCTGACCGGCAGGCACTTGGGGTTTAGCCCATCTCAGATGTCTATGCTTGCTCCCATAAATGCAGAAGTCTGAAATGAGCTGTAGATGAAATGAGCTGGTGGTGAAATAATGATGCATCCTCGACTGTTATTCACCATTTCATTGGGTGGATGATGCACTGATGCTGGAATGAGAGATGATTTGATTCAAAAGTACATAATCTATAGCTTTGACAGGACAGAGTGGGATGGCTGATGGTCTTTCAAAATAGGACTTGAACGTCCATGAATAAGAAAAAAAGTATGTTCAAAGGGTACTGAGTCTGGAACTCTACAGGAGGGTGTGGATGCTCAGTTACTGAATGTAGCCAAGTCAGTTACTGAGAGATGTTCAGATATTAAGGGAGAAGAGATTAGTGTTGGGGAGTGGCATTGTGATAAAAGACCAGCCCCCCACACTGATTCCACTGCCCCACTCTCAGCTGTCTCTAGTCACCTTGTGCGGTGAGCAAGCTGGTCCTTGGGTTTGTCCTCAGTTTGAACAGTCTGAAGTCTACCACCCTGCTTCCCACCTCCCACCCATACCCCTCCCCCCAAAAACAGTCTGGCCCCAGACCACAGCAAAAGATAGTGGTGATTAGTAAGAGATTACTTAAGGTGGTATGTGAGTGGAAAGGAAAAGCTTGAAATATACTACTATAAATTGCTATAGAATAATACTTGCAGTAGATCTTTCCACAATCTTTTATAAATTGTACATGTACGTTTTATTAAATTGCACGCAAATTTTCACACACTCTTTTATAAATTGTGTGCATGTGTGTTTTATTCCCGCTACGATTTTCCCACGCTCTTCTATTAATTGTGGCCAGACTTGTCTCTCTTGAACCTGACACTTTCTCAACACAACTATGCCCAGTGTGGCGACTGGTAGTGGGCCACCAATAGAGTCTCCCAACAGCCTGCCATCAGCCATTTTTTGGGAAAAATTGTGTCGATCATGCCATCAAATACGGTACGTTTATACATGACACTAGATGCCGACGCTGTTGTGTTACATGTCCTGCCTCTTTTGCCTTTCAGAATGTCAGCTTTCTGTGTAAAATGATACACTGACCCAGCCTTAAGCCGGCTTTGTTTGGTTCGGTGTAAACGACCAAAGTGGGCTTAATGCCGGGTCTTCCTTTCAGCAATATCGTGGAATTTCTGTGTATACATCATAATTGACGCACATCAGAAAAACTTCAGAATGAGAATTATAGGCTGCAGCAATCTATCGTGCACTGTCTGTAAGGAGTTTGCATGTTCTCCCCATCTCTGCATGGGTTTTCCTCTTTCTTCCCACTGTTCAAAATGTACTGGGGGTGTAGGTCATGGGCTAAAATGGCCTGTAACCATGCTGTATGTCTAAATATAATTTTTTTTTTTAAATTATGTTTGGCAGGGTTTAGGATGGGGTGGTTGAGGGTGAGAGGGAGGAAGGAATGAACCAGAAGATAAAAGTTGAAGTTCAGAGGGAGAAAGATGAAATTGGATAAAATAAATTAGTCTACAGAGTCAGAAGGTACAGTCTTTATAATGACACAGATAAAAGATTGGAAGCTCAGATTAAACTAGAGCTGGTATATTGAAGGTTATTTAATATGGCCTGTTAATTTAAATTATATTAAAAGCCTGAAAAGTCTGTGAATCGAACAAAACTAATTCTGAATTCACTCAACGAGGGGAAATATAAAAAAAATGAGAGGACATGAGAGATTAGATATTAACTGTTAATACCAGAAATTTAAAGGGGATGATGAAAGAACATCAGTAAAAATATTAGGAGAATATGAAATGCAAAATTGCTTATTAAAGGATATTCACAAAAGCTAAGAGGGAGTTAGATAAGGAAAAAGAAGTGAAATTTATCAGAACTTACAAGATATAAGTAAGTGAATGGGGCTTGATCCATTGTGGAACAAATACCAACCTTCATTTTGAAATGAGACTCAATGGATTATGGTGCTCTGACTACAGTTACTGTAATTACTATTATAGTTAACTGTAATGGGAACCTCCAAGGTGTTCCTTCTGTGCTTTCATCTTGAGAGAGATAACCCATGCCCAAGGAGCAGGAGATGAGTACACACTCCGTTTCAGTCATGAACCAAACGGTTTGGAGGTGAATATATCTGGCAGCCAATATTCTTGCACAATCTTATTGTTTTTGACCAAAGTTGATGACTAACCTCCAAAAAATGGAGTTGAGAGGGCAGAAAGATGGTGGCGCCGCCACAGATGGGAGGAGAGGTGATACGTCTTCGAGTGCTGCTCCACAGCGTCCTACTGCCCGGTCGTTACACCCAATAGCCCTGTATAGCTTTAAATCGCCTGTGGAATGGAGCCAGAGTTGGTTTTCCTTTTAACACACATCGGAGAACCCACGGTGATCCGTGCCCACGCTTGGCAGCCCAGACCACGAGGCTCCTGAGCACCGGGAAGCAGCAGATGGGTGCAGGGCACCAGAGCTGGAGAACACCACCCACCAAAAAGAAGTCTGACAGAAGCCCTGACAGAGTAGGAGACCAAATCAATGAACCATCAAGGGGATCAACAACCAAAGGACTCATGTCAGACTCGGGTTTGCTGGTAATTGTCTTGTGGAAACCAGAAAGCCCAGAAGTGCCTCTACTTCCTGCAAAAGCTGAGAAAAGTTCATCTCCCACCCTCCATCCTCACTATATTCTACAGAGGATGTATCGAGAGCATCCTGTGCAACTGCAGCACCGCCTGGTTGGAAACTGTACCACCTCAGATCACAAGACCCTACAGAGGATAGTGAAGTCAGCGGGTAAGATCACTGGGGGCCCTCTTCCTACCATGAAGGACCGCTACGACACTCGATACACACGGAAAGGAATAAACATTGTGAAGGACTCCACATACTCCTCATGTAAACTTTTCTCCTTTCTGCCATTTGGTAGGAGGTACCGTAGCACTCGGGCCCTTATGTCCAGATTTGGCAACAGTTTTTTCACCCAAGCCATCAGGCTCCTGAATTCCCAGAACATATGTGGATAATGTACCGTGGACTTATATTGTGTTTGTCTTAACTTCTATTTTAACGCGGCATTACATTTGTCTTCTTCACCACTGTCTCAACAAGCAAGTTCACCTTCAGGCGATCCTGCACGAGGATGCCCAAGTCCTTTGGCATCTGGGTCTTTTCAATTTTCTCTCCATTTAAAAAATTGTCTGCCCATTTTTCTAGCAAAGTGCATGACCATACACTTTCCGACATTGTATTCCATTTACCACTTCTCTGCCCTTTCTCCTAATCTGTCTAAGTCCTTCTGCTGCCTCTTTGTTTCCCCAACACTACTTTGTTCCCCACCTACCTTCATATCATTTGAAAACTTGGCCACAAAGCCATCTATTCCATAATCCAAATGCTTGAAAACAAGCATCCCCAACACCGACCCCAGTGTAACACCACTCGTAAATGGCAGCCAAACAATATGATCCCTGTATTCCAACTCTTTGCTTCCTGCCAATCAGCCAATGTTCTACCCATGTTGGTCAAGTAGAAGAATGCAATGGGTGTTGTATGAGTTAATGCGAGTTTATTGTCATACAATGTACAGGTACACCAAGGGAAAATGAAAAGCTATATGTGTTAGTAAATCCACAGGCGACTATGCCAGAAGTAGATAGCATTCATGAAAGAAAACAAAAGATGCGAAACATGTAAGTCTGCAGACACTATAATTGTGGTAAAAACATACATAAAATGGAAGGTGTCAAGGATAGATGAGTTTGGAAACCAGAGAATGGAGAAAAACCATTGCAGGCCATTCAGAATAAGTTAGAAAATATATAGGGATGGAAGCTAGAGGGGAGAATCCACTTGGTGTTCTCATTGATAGGAAAGTAGTTCGATATTTAATGCATTCCTCTAGGTGATGTTCAGTAAGTCCATGCCTTTATGTTAAACGTATCCTGATCATCCTCGCAAAGATGATGTGACATTTCCCACTGGAGTTAAACAAGAAAGTCTGCAGACGCTGTGATTGAAGTTGACACAAAATTGCTGGAGTAACTCAACAAGTCACAGAGCGTATTTTATGTAGCAAATAGGTCTCACAGAACTCCCTTTGGAGAGAGGAGGAGAACATCTTCAGAGTAGGCCTCCCTTGAAGAGGCGTCATGGTTGGCGTAGCGGTTAGACCAATGCCTTTACAGCGCCAGTGATCGGGACAGGGGTTTGAATCCCGCGTTGTCTGTAAGGAATTTGTACGCTCTCCCTGTGTCTGCGTGGGCTTTCCCCAGGGGCTCCAGTTTCCTCTCACTGTCCGAAATGTACCGAGGAGTGTAGGTTAATTATGTGTAAATTGGCTGATGGGCCGATATGGCCTGTTACCATGCTGTATGTCTAAATTTTTTTTTAATGGATTTAAACAAAAATGTCTCCACATACTACCTCTGTAGTTTGCACAAAATTGCTGGAAAAATTCAGCAGGTCATAATTTGACAAAGGGCTCGTCTAAATGACATTTCCTACTGTATCAAGAAGCTTACGTGGGAGGTCCTTATGGACCCAATACCTGTTGCCCACTTTTCACTTGGAAAGATCCAATTTGTGGACCAAAACAATTTCACATTACTGTGGAGAAGCAAAGTTCCTCTTTTTCATCTCAATGACCATTGTAAACTTTTGGATTTCTGAGGACTATCTGGATTCTAACCAGAAGACTGCAGAACTGTTCATCAGGGAACTCCCGAATCTTGGAGAACCTCCAATTTCCTAACTGGTCAACATTTCCCTTTGTTTCCCAACTAATGGCAGGGGAATGCAGAGCAGAAGTAACAAGCTTGCTTTATATCATAGGGCGGTGCTGTGTTCAGTTTTGATGATGTATCCAACTGGTCACATTGATATGCCCCCAGATAGCACATCTCTTTAGGTTTCAAATTTCCACAGAGAAAGATTGTATTGACTTTCAGAATGACTTCATCCCTCTATTTCTCAATTCATTGAGGAATCAGTAGAATTGAAATTGCTGCACATTTCCTATCAGCTGATATCCGGGGGTGCGTGGAAGTTGTTCATAGATCAGTTGTGTACATTTGGATGACGCATTCCTGACAAGGAAATGTAATTCTGTTAACACAATGAGAAGTGTTATGGACATGAGACTTCTTCCAGCAGTCAGAACAAAGTAGCATTTATAAATTTTAGTGGGAAGAAGCATTTCTAATAACCATATTCATGGGAGTAGATTAACCCTTTTGAAGCATCACTGACAATCAACATATAAACACTTTGACTCTCCTCTCTCTGACAGATTTCCAATTTTTCCGCAGTTCCCTTTTGACACCTGGATGGAGCCTCATGGCTGGAAATCAGCTAACTGCTGAAGGTGGAAAGCGAAAACAAAGCCAGGAGGGTTGGAAATACTCAACAGGCCGGGGAGAATTTGTGGGAAGTGAAAGAGAGTCAACATTGAAGGTCGAAGACCAATGTGACTCCGCTTAACTTCCCACAGATGAGACCTGACCTGCTGAGAATTCCCAACATTCCTGGCTTTGTTCACAGTTTCATGGCTTCCAGTCACCCTCTGTGTACTTATCCTCTTAGATATCGAAGCGAAGAATGTGTAGCCGTGAGCTGTTATCTGGCACAGTTAATACTCATTAGGGATTTCATAGTGCATTTGTCATGATCATTCATTCATGTACCTTGCTGTTCGGTGTGGGTGATCATGTCTCTCCACCCGTCACGATCTCTGACCCTCTGAATTGTAGTTGTTATCTCCCCTGTTCTCCTTCGATGAAGGCGCACTCTTTAAGCTGAGACTGTAGTCGATGTTGAGGTCATGATTATGCAAGGGGAAAAACACTGAAGTGGTTTCCGTTGCCTTCTTCAGTTGCAGTGTCCATACTGGACGGGTAACCCTGGCCCATTGATCAGCAGATTCATCTTCCCAGCATTTTTACTTTTACAATCATAAATTCCTGTTTGTAGAATCTGCTTGTAAAAACCATCTGCAATCCATGGCTTCACGTGACCCTGATGGGGAGGCTAAAAAGGTGCCATACCTTGCCCAAGGGTGACCTGTCAGCTATCGGCCGGAAGGAGTGCCTTACACCTCCTTTTGCTGAGCCATTGCTCGACACCATTTGTAACATTATCAGCTGGTCATTTGGAAGGCAGGACAAATGATCCAGTGACATGAGTTCAAACCCTACCAAGGCTGCTGAGGAATTTGAATTTAGTTAAATAAATCTGCATTATAAAACTGGCATCATAAAAATATGGGCTAGTTGTAAAGACCCAAATGCAGGAAAGAAATTGCTAATGAACCTGTTCTATATTTAATTTCAAAGTCATATCAGTGTCATTGATTCTTAACTGCCGTGGCCTTGTAAACCCACTCTCTTCTTCTGGGAATTAGAGATGGGCAATGAACACTATCCTTGTGGAAATGGAGCCAGTTCCTGTGCCCTTATCACAGAGATGTGAACTTTCTGCAGCTGAGGACCCAGAACAGGTGTCAAGATCAGTCGTGAGGGCTAAACAACTGTGCAGAATCGCACTCCACCAAACACAGAACATCCTGGTACCCCTATATAATGATATCCAAGGTACAAAAGTTGCATGATTGTCTACACTTTGTAAAGCCAATCCTCCATTCATGTAAAACACCGAGTGCTCTGTTGCAACAAAACAGGACACCCCAAATACAAATGACAAGGTACTATTTAAAAAAAAAATACTCTCAAGATATTTTCCTCATTCTCACCTGCCCGATTTTGGGAACTCAAAGCTGAGCAACCTTATAACCAGCAATTGAAACCTCCACAACTGTCCAAACTACAGAGAGAGGGTTTTGTTGGCCTGAATTCACTGAACAGAGAGTGGTTTCACATCGTGATTCAGGCACAGGAAGGTGTTTCTTCCCCATAAAGTTGATTACAATTTACTTCTCCATCTCTTTAATTGAAAATTGCTTCCATTAAAAACAATCTGAATGTGATTAATTTGAATGAATGAAAGAATTAACCGACTCCTTATACAGTAATTGAAAAGGTAGTTTTATGTGAGAATGTAATGTCTTTAACAGCCTTGGTTTACCATAATGAACTTAGATTATCATGTGATTATTATAATTACTTATCTTCATCAATCTAATTGAGGCCCCATTAAAGTTGGGTTAAAGTTATATCATCCAAAAGTTGAATGGACATTCTTCACCTCTCCCAGTAGTCTGTTTATACCTAATGCTCAACCTACATTTCCTTCATATTACCATTTAGTTATTAAACATCTGTTAACTATTATGGTAGTAGCTAGCCCAGGAAAGAGATTAAACTGAAAATGCCTTGTGTGCTTTCACCAAGACGTGACCGATGTTGGAGACAAGATAAAATTAACGATGATGGTTCGGAGCTGCGTGCCTTTATCTAGAAAGTATTGAATGTAAAAGATGATTCTACAGTTGTATTTATTGATTATTCGTTATTTTAAATAACAATGAGGATGTCAAAGGATGAGACTTATAAGACACATCAGTGGGGGGGGGGGGGGGGGGGGGTTTAAAAGAGTGAAATGATACAAAACTGATCACTAGCCCTGAAAGGGTTAATGGTGGTTCTTGTTAAATTACTGCTCCAGAAAAAACTGATGGCACAAATGTGAATTCAGTTTCTTTTATATTAGCATCTGTCAGACTATGTACTAAATATGGATGAGAGGGCCAGCTAAAGGAGATTTAACGCTGCTGGTCAAGGATATGATCAACTCGCCAGGCAGATCAGAAAAGCCTAAGCTATGCTCATTTGAATTTGAGATCAAAGGAATAGGAGAGGGCGGCATGCGTTAGTGTAACGCTGTTGCAGCGCCTGCGGCCTGGTTTCGATTCTGGCGGTGTTTGTCAGGAGTGAGTACATTCTCCCCATGTCTGCGTGGGCTTCCTTTGGGTGCTCCAGTTTCCTCCCAACCTTCAAAATGTATGTGGGTTGTAGGTATTTGGGTGGCACAGGCTCATGGGCTGATGACCATGCTGTTCGCCTAAATTAATTAAATTTCAGCTCCTCATTTATTCTGCCCTTGTTAGATAATCGTTGTTATACATCTCAACTCTGTTAATCAGTCTTTGATCAGATCCATCAATATTTTTATAAAAATCTGTCAGAATTGGGTTGGAAAATTACACTTTACTCAGCATCGTTAGTCTTTCAAGAAAACAAGTTGTATATTTCCATTAAGATGTGTAAAAAAAATTGCTTCGTTATTTCACAAATGAAAATAGGCCAAAATTACAAGGGCATCTAAGTGGTGCAATTGAACTTGTCCTTCCCTTCATTTAACCAGTTATGATAAAGCTTGCCTTTGTTCTAACAAGTTGCTCCTGCAGATATGTCAATGCAAAATTAATCTCTGCCCTTACATTACTACCTTGGGATGAAAATTAACCGCTTTTACATAAAAATAATGTTACAGTGTTTGATATTCATTACCCTAATGTATCATTGAATAAGAGAAATGGCTTCATCACTTAGAAGAAGAATATGCAAGATTTATGGAAACATAGAAGGGTAAAGTCAAGGTTCCAGGTTGCTTTATTGTCAGGTATATAAAGACACAACAGTTTCCTGTTGTTTTCCCTGAAAGGCAGGTACTACGAGCCCAGCACCCCAACAAGAGGAGAAAGAGAAGCAGAGGAGCATTCTTTATGAGATTTTGAATGTCCATGGATCCCGCCACCTCCTGTGATGTCACCATGTCCTGCACTTCTATAATGACTAGGCCCTTCCAAGCTGCTGTGTAAAATGGGGTTAACCTGGCAATTTGCCTGGTTAGCGTCCCACTCATGTGGTCCAAAGCTGACCAGTTCCCTGATCTACCTCAGAGGTAGTCAGGAAGCCAGAACGTGTCCATTGGTGGCTGGAACAGCAAAATAGTCAACCCAGTTACTCCTGTGACATCAGCGCTTGTGGTTATGACAGCTCAACTTTCGTGGCAGTGGGACAGGTGATTGGCAGGGTGGGTGTTGATTGACAGTGGGGTGTTGATTGACAGCGACTGATGGGGGAGGATGACTGACTAGGGGAATGGTGATTGACAGTGGGGAGGGGGGTGAATGACGGTCGGTGTGGGGGAAGGGGAGACTTACCGATAATTCCCCTGAGTGCGTGACATATCATTTACTGCGTCATTGCAAGGGCAGGATCCCTTTAAATCACCAGGTTGGCAATTTAATGGGTCAATCCCCCTGCAGCTTAAAAGGTGCTAGAAGCACCTTTGTCTCACTAATCACACTTGGGTCCCAGGAGGGTTACCAGGTGCTGCATCTTAAAAGTGTCTTCTGTGGCTGTATAGCCCCTGTCTGATCCAGCAATGAACCTAAGCTCCAGACATCCAAGTCATCTGGTTTTGACCACCAATATTTTTTAAAAGTTGTTCATGCCTGAGGCCCTTTGGGAGAGTTGTTAACTATTAGCTCAAGGATATTGGTCCTGATACCTCAAGTCAAGTCAAATCACCTTTATTTGTTGTTCATACCATGCTTGCACGGTAAAGAGGAGATATTGTCTTTCCAGGATCATGGAGCAGATTTTCCCATGGTGGGAGGGTCCATGACAAGCAGCCACAACTTCAGGATTGAAGGGTGTTTGCTTGGAACAGAGATGTGTGCGGAGGAATTTCTTTAGGCAGAGGGCGATGAATCAGTTGAATTTCCTGCTACAGGCTGTTGTGGAGACCAAGTCATTGGGTGGATTTAAGGCAGAAATTGATAGGTTCTTGATTAGCCAGGGCATCAAAGGTTATGAGGAGAAGGCCAGACAGTGGGCTGAGTGGGAGAATGGATCAGTTCATGGTTTAATGGTGGGACAGACTCGATGGGCTGAATAGCCTACTTCTGCTCCTAAATCTTCGGGTTCAACACCTGGGGCTGAATATGATCCTTCACGACCTTGCCATTCTGACCTTGATCTAAGCTTCCAGCCATAGGCATGCTCCATCACTAAGATCATGTTTTCACTTGACATAATTCTTCATATCTCCAGTCTTCCCAAAGCTGGTCTGTAACTGAAAGACTCATCCACACTGTTCTGACTTCTTCTCTTTATTATTCCCCATGCTTCCTTGGCTGGCCTTCCTCCTTCCAGCCTTTACAAACTAAGGCACAGCCAAAATTCTGTTGTCCATGTCCTAACTTGCCGCCAAGATGGATCCTGGTCCAACAACTCATCAAGTTGTTCATCCTTGTTTTCATTGCTCTCTAAGGTCTGCATTTCTGTGACATCATGGACAGCTCTGTGCTCTTCCAGTTCTCATCCTTTCCCTGCTAATTATTCCACCATTAGTGGGCCCTAAGGTCTGGAATCCATAAATCTTTCCCATTATCCAACTTTTTCTCCTGAAGAACTCCTTCAAATCAACTCAATTGACCAATGGTTCAATCCTCCATTCAAATATCTGGTTCTGTGAATTGCTGAGATTTGTTTTTTTAGCTCCCTCCTCCGAGTCACTGAAGAAAAATTTATAATGCCAAAGGTTTTATCAAAAAAAAATAATAAATCGAGTTTAATTTACAAAATACCCGAAGGGTTCAAAAATCTGGCTGAGGATCGCAAAGCGAGGGTCATGGATTCGAAATGAGAGTTGGTTATTTATATCTCTTTCCTCAGAGAATGATGTGTGTGTGTTTTTTAGTAATTTTGCGGGAGGGTCAATCATTTGGGTTCATTCAAAAGGGAGATGGACAGATTTTTGGTGATTAAGAATATCAAGATAACAGATGATCATGCAAGAAAATGGGGGTGAGGAGCTGTGATCCTGAAGGATGGTGGAGCAGGTTCAGAGGGCCAAATGCCCTACTCTTATTCAAAGTTCTTATGTTTCTTTGTTCCGATTATACATGCAAATTATTGTTGCATAAGTAAATTAGAGAACCACTTACTATCAATTGTTACTGCCAGTGCCTTCTAACCTCAGGACAATACATATTAGTACACAAATTAGTCTAGGGAGACTTGAACAATAAAATTATTGTAGCAAATATTTTAATTTGCATCCATTAAGGTTCATTAAATTAGCTGTTGTTCACAAAGATATTGTTCTTTTTATTTTAAGTTACAAAAGAATCATGTTTCTGTAACTAATATTATCATAGACAGTTGCCTGTGACATTGTAAAGTATGGTTGGAACCATAGGTTGCTATTATATCTCCCCTATGGAGGCTCTGGTAGTGATCTTTCAAGAATCACTGGATTCTGGAATGGTTCTGGAGGACTGTAAAATTGAAAATGTCCCTCCACTCTCGGAAGGGAGCGAAACAAAAGACAAGAAATCATAAGATGGTTAATCTGACTTCGGTGGTTGGCAAAGTGTTGCCATCTATTGCTAACGATGAGGTTTCAGGGCACTTTGAGGCAAAGTCAACATGGTTTCCTTCAGGGGAAATCTTGCTTGATAAATCTGTTGGGATTCTTTGACGAAATAACAGGAAGGAGAGACAAAACAGAGTCAGTAGATGTTGTTCACTTGGTTTACCAGAAGGCATTTGGCAAGGTCCCGCACATGAGGCTGCAAAACAAGATAAGAGCCCATGGCATTACAGGCAAGATATTAGCATGGATAGAAAATTGGTGGACTGGCAAGAGGCAGAAAGTGGGGATAACAGGGTCCTTTCTAGCTGCCTGCTGGTGACCAGTGGTGTTCCACAGGGCTTACTTCTGGGACCACCTATGTTCACTTTATAGGTTAATGCTTTGGATGATGGAATTGATCAAGTGTGCAGACAATACAAAGATAGGAGAAGGGGCAGTAGTGTTGAAGGACCATAGAATCTGCAGAAGGACAGGTTATAAGATCAGACAAGGAAATGGCAGATGCAATACACTGTAGAAAAGTGTGTGATCATGCACTTTGGTGGAAGAAATAAAAGTAGGGACTATTTTCTAATGAGCAATGAGTTTAGAAATCAGAGGTGAAGAGGGAGTTGGAAGTCCTCATGCAAGATTTTCTAAAGATTAGCTTGCAGGTGGAGTCAGTGGTAAGGAAGGTATTCATTTTGAGAGGGACAGAATATGAAAGCAGAGATGTAATGTTGAGGATTTATAAGGCACTGGACAGACTGTACTTGGAGTATAGTGAGCAGTTTGGGGCTCCTTATCTTGAAGAGGGTCAATAGGAGGTTCATGAGAATGATTCCTGGAATGACAGGAATCATTATGAGGTCCATTTGATGGCTCTGGGACTGTACTTGTTGGAGTTTGGAAGAATGAAGAGGGATCTCATTGGGCCTTTTTAAAGTTAAAAAAAGTGAATGAAAAGGTGGATTTTCTCTGTCTTTACATTGTTTAACTTACCTTGTTGAAAGCTCCGAGGGCCAATTCAGGAGGCGAACTCCAGTCACCTTGGGGGATAAAGACAGAGGTGAGAGACTCTCTCCACCTCCTCCCTGAAGGCAATGCCACTGAAAGCGGATAAGAAGGGGCTCCCTAATAAGGTTGTAATGACGTCATCAGCCTGTGACCCAGGAGCTGGACACAGGAAAGGCCTTGATAAGAGTCAATATAGAGGGGACATTTCCCATGATGGCAGAGTCCGGGACCAGAGGCCACAGCCTCAGAAATTAAAAAGAAAATCCTTCAGAACAGAGATGAGGAGGAATTTCTTTACCCAGAGGGTGGTGAACCTATGGAATTCATTGCTGCGAATGGCTGTGGAGGCTGTTATTCAGAAGATTTAAGACAGAGGTGGGTAGGTTCTTGTTAGGAAGGGAATCAAGGGGTATGGCGGCAAGGCAGGAAGGAGCATGGGGATGTAAAGGATAGTGAGTCAGCCATGATAGAATGATGGAGAAAACTTAATGAGCCGAATGGCCAGATTTCACTCCTATATCTTATTTTCTTATTGTCCTGCATCTTCTACCACTGAGAGTAGCAACTGGAGATCTGCTAGGATATCATTATTATCAGTTTAACAGGAAACTGCAGATGCTGCAATTGTAGATTAATATACAAAAGTGCTGGAGAGGTTTAAGATACATAACCAACATTTCAGGCCTGAGCTCTTCATCAAGGTATGAGCAAAAAGCAGGCAGATGCCTGAATAACACAGTGAGGGGAGGGACAGAGGGAGCACAGGCCCACAATTAAGAGGTCATAGCTGGATATGGGTGGGAGGGCACAAGAGTAAAGTGCTGGGAAGTGATAAAAGGAGCGGAAAGGGGGTGTGGAGCTGGATGAAAGGAGACACAGGGATGGGGAGAGAGAGAGAGAGAGAGAGAGAGAGAGAGATAAAGGGGAGGTGCCTAGTGGAAACTGGAGAAGTCATTGTTAATGTCATCTAGTTGGGGAGTGCCCAGACAAAATATTAGGTTTTGCTCCTCTAATTTGCAGTAGCCTCAATTTGGAAAACCCTGAGACCATGGACAGATATGTTGGCATGGGATAGGGGTGGAGTAACGAAATAGTTGGCCACTGGGAGGTCCTTGGGGGCAGAATGAAGGTGTTCAATGAAACAATCTCCTGGACTACATCCAGTCTCATTGATGTAGAGGATGTGGTGATATGTAATTACACCACTAGGTCACCAGGGGTCATCCTGGTGACCTTGTATATAAAGCAGTTCTAGCCTTCCAGGTTCATCTTGCAGAGAGACAAGACCTCTTAGTGTACATATTAGTTTATTAAATTGTACTGACAACAACCACACCAGCAGTATGAGTATAAGACAGTTTTAATAAACTAATATGTGCACTAAAGGCTAAGTGCAAGGGCAAAGTTGATTGTGGTATAGGGGAAGCTACTTTTTTACGATGATGGAAGACATCTCGGATGATCTGCAATGGAAGACCTCATCCTGGCAGCAGAGGTGACGGAGACAGAGAAATTGAGAGAAAGGAATAGACTTCTTACAGGAGGATAGGGAGTGAAGAGGTCACTGTCGGAGTTGGTGGGTTTGAGGAAAATATCTCTGGAGTGTTTTTCTCCCAAGATGGAGACACAGAGATCAAGAAAGGGGAATGTTTTGCCAGAGATGGACCAAGTAAATTAGAAGTCGGGCTAAAAGTTAGCAGCAAAGTGGATAAAGTTGAAAAGCTCATCATCGGTGCATGAGGCAGCACCAAAGTAGTCATCGATGTATTGGAGGAAGAGTTGAGGGGCCTTGCCTGTGTAGGGTTGTAACATGGATTGTTCCACGTGGCCAACAAAAAGGCAGGTATAGCTGGGCATTTCCCTCGAGTTACTCTCCCTGTCTCTATTCATCTGTCTCCCTTCCTCCAGCTTCCAACCCCCTTCTCTCTTCGTTCAGAGCACCATCACAGCCCCCCCACTTCCCCGATCACTTCCCAGTGGGCCTAAGCTCCTGCCCCTGCCCCTCCTGCCACCATTTTAGTCATACCTTAACAAAGGGCCTAGGCATCAGTTATGTATCTGTGCCATAAAGAACACTGCATGACCTGCTGAGTTTCTCCAGCACGTGTCATTATCATCACCAAGTTTGACTCAATCTTCAGTTAATAACTATTTTATTCCAATCTATTATCTTCTGTTTATAAACTGAGTCCACACAAAACTACTTAAGAGTGACAGCAATCAGTCTTTATTAATTGTTTAAAGTTATATTACACTTGTTAAAGCTGCATTAAATGCCCTGGTGGTAGCGTTATCTGGAAAAGGTTCTTAATAACTGCGTTAATTTAGGCCAAAATGTTTGGCCTGGAAGTCAGCCTGAAGAAAACTGAGGTCCTCCATCAGCCAGCTCCCCACCATGACTACCAGCCCCCCCACATCTCCATCGGGCACACAAAACTCAAAACGGTCAACCAGTTTACCTATCTCGGCTGCACCATTTCATCAGATGCAAGGATCGACAATGAGATAGACAACAGACTCGCCAAGGCAAATAGTGCCTTTGGAAGACTACACAAAAGAGTCTGAAAAAACAACCAACTGAAAAACCTCACAAAGATAAGCGTATACAGAGCCGTTGTCATACCCACACTCCTGTTCGGCTCCGAATCACGGGTCCTCTACCGGCATCACCTACGGCTCCTAGAACGCTTCCACCAGCGTTGTCTCCGCTCCATCCTCAACATCCATTGGAGCGCTTTCATCCCTAACGTCGAAGTACTCGAGATGGCAGAGGTCGACAGCATCGAGTCCACGCTGCTGAAGATCCAGCTGCGCTGGATGGGTCACGTCTCCAGAATGGAGGACCATCGCCTTCCCAAGATCGTGTTATATGGCGAGCTCTCCACTGGCCACCGTGACAGAGGTGCACCAAAGAAAAGGTACAAGGACTGCCTAAAGAAATCTCTTGGTGCCTGCCACATTGACCACCGCCAGTGGGCTGATATCGCCTCAAACCGTGCATCTTAGCGCCTCACAGTTTGGCGGGCAGCAACCTCCTTTGAAGAAGACCGCAGAGCCCACCTCACTGACAAAAGGCAAAGGAGGAAAAACCCAACACCCAACCCCAACCAACCAATTTTCCCCTGCAGCCGCTGCAACCATGTCTGCCTGTCCCGCATCGGACTTGTCAGCCACAAACGAGCCTGCAGCTGACATGGACTTTTACCCCCTCCATAAATCTTCGTCCGCGAAGCCAAGCCAAAGAATTTAGCATCATACAGTGTGAAATGTCAACCAGTCAAATTTGTCCTGCTGCTCAGCTCCCATAGGTAAAAATAGCACAGTGTGAGCAGACGTGATTTGATGTGAAAATACTTTGGTATTTGATTCTGTCTGCCATCTGTAATTAAGCCCCATCTAACAAAAACAGCTGTATGAGAAAATAATACTTCTCATGTAAAAAGTGTAAGGTGCTACAAAGGAGAACTATTAAAGGATGCTTGACCGCAAATAAAAAGATCTTGGATGAAGAGAAGCTTGGTCAAATAGGAATATTGAAAGATTATCAATGTGGTTAGCGCAAAGCTATAACAGTGCCAGAAATGGGGGATCGAATGGTGCTCTGTCTGTAAGGAATTGGAACCTTCTACCTGTGACCTGCATGAGTTTTCCCTGGGTTTCCTCCCATCTTTCAAAATATATGGTGGTTAATTGGGTTTTTGGATGGCACGAGCTCATTGGCTGTATGTATATGTCTATGTCTAAATAGAAAGGTGGAAAGATTTCGAGACAGAAGCCTTTAAATTGGGGCTTTGGTTTCACCCACATGCTGAACAATAAACCTGATCATCTGTAGTGCATTTGGTTTCTTTAAGATTTTATTTTACCACTGGTTTCATTTCCCTGGACATATACAGGCTGAAATGCATTTTGGAAAATGAAAACATCCAAAATGGAAAATAAAATTGGTAGAGAAAGAGTTAAGATTCAGATGACAGCTCAGATATCAGATCTCAGACATCAGACTATACACAGGCAGCACAGATGTGATATTTCATCTTCTCAATGTCTGCATTTTGAATAATTACTGTACCAGGAATGCTGTGTGTAACAGCAACCAATGCTCTGTTCTAGTACAAAGGGCATTCACTCTCAAAACTATGATTCATTTCTGATGAATAACATAACTGAAAAGTTAAAATTCAATTGAAATTGAATATTAAAATTCTTCAGATGATTTGAATTCCATACTAAATATTATTTAGTGATTTTGGATGCAACAGTGGTGTGTCCTGATTGATTCTGGTGAGTCAGTTTCTGAACAAGGTATTTACATTTTTTAAATCTAAAGTTACAGCACAGTGTAGAGCGCGGCGAAAGAACCAAAGACTTGTTAATCTAAACCAAGGCTTTTATTAACTAAAAGACTGGAGCATATCACATGTAGGTCGACCAGTCCAGAATGACCTGGTCTGGCTAGGAGCAATCCTTTAAGACCTGCCAGTAGGCGTGGCTACGCTCTCAGCCAATCACAGTCATCCTACACTACAATCTGTACATATACACATTGGTGATAGAATCTGTACTATCACACACGGTAACAGAAAATTCTGGCCTAAGAGCCTGTGCCATCCAAATTCACCCAATTAACCTACAACACCCCTGTATGTTTTGAAGGGGTGGAGGAAAGCAGAGGAACCCAACGCAGACACAGGGAGCAAGTACAGACTGCATTGGATTTGAACCCCGGTCACTGGCTTTGTAGTGATGCATTTCCAAGATATCTGAACTGGAAAATGATTAGCAAAATAAAGTTTACAGAATTAATTACATAAGCACTGTCTAAAGTCAAAGAGATAAGTTCTTCTCATCTCCTTTTCTGCTTTATTTTACCAAAATGTATTTCAAAAACTTTTTTCCATCCTTGATATCTGTGTTTCAGTTGAATGAAATAACAAGCTTTAAAGTGACTGGTGGAGTTCCGTAAGGATCTGTTCTGGGACCTTGCTCTTTGTGATTTTTATAAATGACCTAGATGAAGAAGCAGAAGGATGGGTCAGTAAGTTTGTGAATGATATATAGGTTGGAGAAGTTGTGGATGGAGCTGAAAGTTGTCAGAGGTTACAAAAGGGTATAGATTAAAAACAGAGTTGGGCAGAAAAGCAGCAGATGGAGTTCAATTCAGATAAATTTGAGGTGCTGCATTTTGGAAGGACAAACCAAAAATTTAAGTACAGATTTAATGGTCAGTCACTTAAGAGTGTGAATGAACTGAGGGATCTTGGGGACCAAATCCATAAATCTCTCAAAGGCTGCCGTAGAGGTTTATAGGATAGTTAAGAAGGCCTATGGGATGTTGGGCTTCATTAATAGGGAGATTGAGTTCAGGAGTTGAGAAGTCATGTTGCAACTCTACAAATTTCTGGTGAGACCACACTTATTGTGTTCAGTTTGGTCATCTCATTATAGGAAGGATGTGGAAACTATGGAGAGGGTGGAGAGGAGATTTAGCAGGATGTTGCTCAGATTGGAAAACAAGTTGTATGAGGCAAAGTTAGCAGAGCTGAGACTATTCTCCTTGGAGCGAAGAAGGATGAGAGGGGGCTTAATAGAGGTCTACAAGATTATGAGAGGCATAGATAGGGTGATCCGCCAGCACCATTTTCCCAGGGCAGGATCAGAATACACCAGAGGATGTGAGTACAAAGTGAAGGGAGACATCAAGGGTAAGTTTTTGTTTTTTTTTTGTTTTGTTTTTTTTTTTTTACACAGAATTTTGGGGACCTGGAAAGCCTTGGCATGAATGGTGGTGGAGGCTGAAACATTGGGGGCATTTAAGAGACTCTTAGACACATGGATGAAAAAAAAATAGAAGGTTACGGGGTAGGGAGGGTTTAGTAAATTTTAAGGAATGTATATGTCAGCACAATATCGAGGGCCAAATATTTTTCACAACCACTGAAACAGCATAGAAGCCATAGGAAATCAAGATAAAAAAGTCCAGAGTATTATCAATAGGAAGGAATGTACAAGTGAGATTTAACTGGTTGCAGTTTTCTAATCTGAAAATGTACAATGAATAAAAGGTCTTGTCCAGTAATTCTCAACAGGGGCTATACGCCCTCTTCCCCCAAACTCCCATTCTCTGGGGGCCATGACACATTTAAGAGGGGTCACAAACAGAAATCATAAAATATTTTAAGTGAGATCAAGGGCATTTAAGGCCAGGGAGTGAGATCTCTACAAGAAGTCTAGGAACAACCTTCAGAAAGCCATTTCTGAAGCAATTCGAGAGGAAGCTCGAGGCAGAGACAGATACATGTCAGCTATGGCAGGGAGTTCAGGCCATTAGAGCCTACAAAGCAAAGGCGAACACTATAGATGGCTGTGATGCTTCAATACACACGATGAGTTGAACACCTTCTATGTCCACTCGACAGTGCCTGAAAAGGCTGAGGACTCTGTGATATTTGTCACTGAGGCTGATGTCAAATCATCATTCATGAGGGTGAAGATTTGCAAGGTGTAAGGCCCTGACAGTGTACTTAGCAGGGTACTGAAAATCTGTGCCAACCAACGAGCTGGAGCGTTCACAGACATTTTCAACCTCTTATTGCTGCAGTCAGAGGTTCCCATCTGCTTCAAAAGGACATCAATCATCCCAGACACCAAGAAGAGAAGTGTGAGCTGCCTTAACGAAGATCACCCAACAACAAAATAGAAATTTACCAAGACAAATGGTTCCTTAAACAAAAGTTAGTTTTAATTTTCTTCCAACATAAAAATAGGATCAAACTTTAACTTATTACTATTAACGGTGCATGTGTATGTAATTTGTGTATAAGTTCAGGAAAATTATTTGATTCACAGTCCAATCTTACTTTTCACTCCTCCAAGTTCACTGGTATCAGGTAATTCTTATCCTTTGCACAGAATTTAATGTTTATGAATTTTCACCAGTCTCTGGTGCTTAAAGGCAAATGGTTACTGCTCTTGTACAGGATTCTTGTTGGTTTCAGAGACAAATGTGTTGCTCGTTGGACACACACAAACTGATTCCCCCTGATTAGCCACTTCAGTCTCTTGCCGAAGAAATTAGCTGCATCATGGGTTTTCCAAATGATAACCTCTTCTTCCAGGTCAGGACAGAGTTCCTCTTGTTTCTCTTATTTCAGGAGAAACTCTCTAGCCAATCCTTTCCTCTTGAAAGGACTACAAAGGTTTTGAACAGGCTGAACTCAGAACTCATAACCCGTCTTCAAAGTAGGGTTTCAGCAAGTTGCTAGCTTTCCATGACTGCAGAACTCAGTTCTCTCTCTCTCTCTCTCTCTTTCCCTCTAAGAGAAGATTCCTCTTTGTTTTTTTCCTCTCTCTCTGCTTGCAAAACTACATGACCCTTCTTAGAACAGCAAACTGCAAACAGACAGATTGCCAGCACTGAAATCACCTTCTGAGCTTGTTCATCTATTGCTTTAAAGACAATAGTCCATTTATTCCATAGCATGTCCAATTAACACTTACTTGTGAATTCTCTCCATAGGCATTCTTCAAAGTTTCTGTAAAGTCACTGTGGATGTGACATCTCCCCTTATGCATAGCTCTTGCATTTCAAATGAGATCTCTTTTGTGAAGTGTTTCTCTGTTTGTGAAGTGACCTACACAATAAACCCCCCACAATCTATCTCTTTTAAAAACATATTTATGTATAATATAAAATATAACCCATCACAAAGCTATATACAGCAATTTATTTCCTGACATGGAAATAGATCAACTCTCCTCCTCATTGTCAAATTTCTAGAATTTATGACCCAACCACACATTTGCATTATATTCACACAAGAATCACAGCAATTCAAGAAGACGTCACCTCTTTCCCAAGAGCAATTCTGAGTTCATGTTGAACAGTGGCTTTATCAGGAACATACACGTTCCATGAAAGTGTCAATAATACCAGCTAGTATCACGTAAATTCCATGTTGCATGAAAAACAGCAAATGCAATTCCTGAGAAGACAGTTTTCTACAGGAGCTCTATCAAGAGTGTCCTGGCCGGCTACATCTTAGTATGGTATGGTTGCTGCAGAGAATTGGATCAGAGATCAATCCACACGATTATAAGAGTGGCAGAGAAGATTACTGGGAACTCAATATTATCTACAGGTATCATCTGAAGAAGGCATGCAAAATTGTTGAGGACCCCTACCCAGCACACAGCATCTTTTCATTACTCACATCGAGAAAGAGATATAGGAGTATCAGACCCACTCAGTGCCACCAGGCTGAGGGACATCTTCCCACAAGCAGTGAGAATGCTGAGTGACCAAATGAACTGCTCATTCAAACACTCTGAACCTCTACTATTTATTAAACAATATTTACTTATTTTATATATATATATATATATATATATTTGTTCTCCCTGTGCATCATTTGTCTGTATGTGTGTGTTTGAATGTTTTGCACTAAGAACCAGAAAACACTGCTTCGTCATGTTGTACCTGTGCAATAGGATGATAAATAAACTTGCACATTGATATATAGTATAAAGCTTAAGAGTCAGGTACCATCATTGTCTTTAACCAGAGGGGTGGAATGACCCCAGTTAGCAAACAAATAAAGAATACTCTCATTCATTTCTTTAAGCACAAAAAGGAGTTGACTTTCTTTACTATATTCTCTGCAGTCACAATACTGCATCCTTCAACTCCCCAAACCCCACCCAGCTAAACTCCTTTGACCTTCCCATTGACTCACTGCCACACGGGTGATCCTGACTCTCTCATTCTCCTCCTCCTGCATCTGGATCCATCACCCGTATACTGACGCTGAACACACCCGTGCATGCGTGCTATTACCCTCATGAGTCACATCTCTTACATCATTAGTGACGACCACACTGCTCCTGACGAAGGTAAGTGCATTGCCACGACAGTGGTCTGGTACAGGTACACCATCCTTTATCTGGACACCTAAAATCCAGAAAGCTCCAAAATCCGGCAAGTGGGAAGAGAAACGGCAGCGCGAGTCAGGCAGGCGAGGGAGAGAGACCAGCAGTGTGAATCGGGCAGGCGGGAGACCAGCAGCGCAAATCGGGTGGGCAGGAAGCCATCAGTGTGAATTGGGTGGGCAAGGGGGAGGGGGAGACCGACAGTGCGAATTGGGCAGGCGAGAGGGAGAGACCGGCAGCATGACTGGAAGGAGTGGGAGTGGATACGCAGCATAATCCAGGTGGGCTTAAATCTGGTTTTCCAAAATCCAAAATTCAGAACATACTGTCCTTCAAGGGTTCCGGATAAAGGATTGCGTACCTATACTTTGAAATTAATCCCAGAATTAAGATAGACTTGTGTAATGGCTTTGAATTGAATCCTCTTTATACTTTGAATTATAATCAAGCTACAGGAGTGAAATAATACTAACCTTCTACCCAACTGCCTGCAGACAACTTCAGCATCTGCTTCATCCCATTCGTCATCACACACAGTTCCCCATTGCCCAGAATGATAGACTTCCACCCGGCCTTCATATTCAGAGCTACCACCAACCAGTCGGATTGGAACAAATGCAGATGCTAAAGTTAAATCAAAAAATGCACAGTTAAACATGCTCTGTTGTGGTTCACAAAGGAAACAAATCTTGTTTGTGAGATTTACCTCCACAAGCACACGAAATTAGGTAAGCTTCTTTAACATTGTGCTTTTGTCAGTAATAAGTGAATTATTTACTTGACTATAAAGTTGACAGTTAAATTGCCCCACACCTTAATTTTTCTTTTTAAAATATTTTATTGATTTTAATAAAGTGCAAAAAAGGTGCAATTCAATAAGATGACATGGACAGTCACACAAAATTAATAAGGCGTTCAGTATAACAAAAATGTACATGAATTGTAAATGATATCCATAATTCATGTTCTAAATGATATATATATATTTTATGGGAAAAAACTCTCATAACACAAAAAAAGAAAGAAAATAGTAAAGAAAAGTCAAAACCCTTGTCTAACTACCTTGCCAGATTCTACATATGATTAGTATTAAAAGAAAAATGAATGTTAAAAAAGTAAATAAAAGAATGTTGAAAAGATATGTCAGACAATTTAACTGCATTTGGAGTAAAATTATAAAGAAAGATAGTGAGTCATAAATTAGCCCCATAAATTCTGGAATTTTATATCTAAATTATTAATTGAATAACATACTTTTTCCATATTCAAACAGGAGATGATGTCCTGCAACCACTGATCATGAGTAGTTGGGGCAGCATCCTCCCATTTAGTAAAATCGTTCCCCTCAACAAAAGAGTGGCAAAAGAGATAGTGCGACTCTGAACCGGAGATAAAGAAGAAATCATTTCTTCCCATTATACCGAAGATGGCCACCAAAGGATTTGGAATTAAATCTATGTTAAAAATTGTAGACAAAGTGTGGAAAACCTCTCTCCAGTATTTTTCTAGACGAGGACGTCCAGAACATATGAATAGTGACGCTTCTCTGCTCTTACACCTGCTACACCGGGGGCTCGTATCAGAATAAAAATGAGACAATTTAGCCTTAGACAAATGTGCTCTGTGTACCACTTTAAATTGTAATAGATGTTGAGCACATAACGAAGAGCTATTACCAACTTAAGAATTGTGTCCCAATCCACATTCGATATAGTCAAATTTCAATCCAGTTCCAAGGTCTTTCAATGAACTAAATCTGATTTAAACATAACAATTTCTCGTAAATACATCTTAATTTTTCAAAGATTACTTTTTACTAAATTTTACATTTAATTGTGAATAAAAATTTCATGCAAAATTAATAGTTAAAAAATTTAACATATTAACACCCACCACTGAAGCTGTTCGATTTAAATTGAATTTAAATTGTGAAGTGGATGAGCAAAGAAGGCTTGTCCAACTCAGTAATTTGAGTGGATATACCTGGAAATGTGTTCTAATTCCCAGCACTGCTATCACCCACTATCAGGGGGAATTGGACATAAATTTTGAGAGATAGTCTAGATCTTACTTATATTTTGATTATTAGAATTATTACAGCACCAAATAATATTCTCTGAAAAGCATTTATTGGAATAGATCATTGGATGTGCTCCCAAGTGGAACATTACCTGTGGGGGGATAACAAGTCACCACAGCCACACGTTTGTAGATGCAGCTGGCATGCTGCCTAATCTCCTTTGCACACTCGAATAAGCTGTGTTCATCACCTTGACAATGGACATTAGTCCATGGGGCAAGAGCTAGTGCCAATCCAGAAAGGGGGGTCTGGCCAGCTTTACCACCTTCACTGAATGGAATAAAAAACAAAAAAGTTACAAATATATGAACAATCTCTCAAGCAACATCATCGAAATCAGCCATACTCAACCTTTATTTTTGGCTCTGGCCCCTTTAGGACTTGCTTTGAAGTTTATGGGCCCCCTTCCATGTGAAGCAGTAAAGTTTAATTGGTTTCTTCTGTGCTTCTCTCTTATCAACAACACAAAAAAAATTAAAAATTTTATAATTTCAGTCCTTGCCTGTTCCCCCCCCCCCGCTAAATGTGCTATGTCCCCAAGATGTGCCGTTGAGAATGGCTGATCTAAATAGATTTGTGCAGACTGCCATATTATCTTAATAAGGATATAATGAATTTGCATACACATTTCAGTCTATTTTAGACTAAACATTGGAGCATTATTCCCTAATTCCATGCCTCATTTGGCATGAGAAGGCCAAATATTCCAAATTTGCCAAGAGTTACCTGGCTTTGTTACGGCTGGGTTACAAGGAGTTAACAGAGATCAGCTGATGTACCTGCCAGCCCAATACTAGGGCCTCCACTAAGCTCTATGCTTGGAACATGGTGAAGAATTGAGTTCCTTATGAGTAGGGCAAAGATGAGAGCCAAGAGCCATGTAGAGTGGGATCATGCAGTCCCGATAATCACCATGTAAAGAATATAATAGGGCATTCAATTATGAACATGTGCACATTCTCACAAGGCCTTGGTGATTTTTTTTGTTAGTGTATGGTCAATTGGAACAGTAAATAATGGACTGTGTGGTATGCTGTGAGTAGAGTCATAGGCACTCCAATCAAGGACAGATTCACATTTCAGAAGCTCTTTGTTCTTCCCATGGGTGCCAACTTCCTCACTGTACCTAATGGTCATCTAAGTTTGTGATTTTCATTGGGGTGGGTCATTGAATATTGACAGCTTGGCAATGTTGAGGAGTCTGTGCATGTCACAGACATCAGTAAGTTGCTGAACTCCCTGTCCACTTTCCACCCAGCTCTGTGGAAGCTCTGCAACTGTTGGTCGATGGTCATCAGGTTAATGGTCATACTGCCTCCTGCACCTCATCTACAACCAATCAATAAATCTATAGCACAAATTTCTTTCTTTGGCTTGGCTTCGCGGACGAAGATTTATGGAGGGGGTAAATGTCCACGTCAGCTGCAGGCTCGTTTGTGGCTGACAAGTCCGATGCGGGACAGGCAGACACGGTTGCAGCGGTTGCAGGGAAAAATTGGTTGGTTGGGGTTGGGTGTTGGGTTTTTCCTCCTTTGTCTTTTGTCAGTGAGGTGGGCTCTGCAGTCTTCTTCAAAGGAGGTTGCTGCCCGCTGAACTGTGAGGCGCCAAGATGCACGGTTTGAGGCGATATCAGCCCACTGGCGGTGGTCAATGGGGCAGGCACCAAGAGATTTCTTTAGGCAGTCCTTGTACCTCTTCTTTGGTGCACCTCTGTCACGGTGGCCAGTGGAGAGCTCGCCATATAACACGATCTTGGGAAGGCGATGGTCCTCCATTCTGGAGACGTGACCCACCCAGCGCAGCTGGATCTTCAGCAGCGTGGACTCGATGCTGTAGGCCTCTGCCATCTCGAGTACTTTGACGTTATGGATGAAGGCGCTCCAATGAATGTTGGGGATGGAGCGGAGACAACGCTGGTGGAAGCGTTCTAGGAGCTGTAGGTGATGCCGGTAGAGGACCCATGATTCGGAGCCGAACAGGAGTGTGGGTATGACAACGGCTCTGTATACGCTTATCTTTGTGAGGTTTTTCAGTTGGTTGTTTTTCCAGACTCTTTTGTGTAGTCTTCCAAAGGCGCTATTTGCCTTGGCGAGTCTGTTGTCTATCTCATTGTCGATCCTTGCATCTGATGAAATGGTGCAGCCGAGATAGGTAAACTGGTTGACCGTTTTGAGTTTTGTGTGCCCGATGGAGATGTGGGGGGGCTGGTAGTCATGGTGGGGAGCTGGCTGATGGAGGACCTCAGTTTTCTTCAGGCTGACTTCCAGGCCAAACATTTTGGCAGTTTCCGCAAAACAGGACGTCAAGCGCTGAAGAGCTGGCTCTGAATGGGCAACTAAAGCGGCATCGTCTGCAAAGAGTAGTTCACGGATAAGTTTCTCTTGTGTCTTGGTGTGAGCTTGCAGGCGCCTCAGATTGAAGAGACTGCCATCCGTGCGGTACCGGATGTAAACAGCGTCTTCATTGTTGAGGTCTTTCATGGCTTGGTTCAGCATCATGCTGAAGAAGATTGAAAAGAGGGTTGGTGCGAGAACACAGCCTTGCTTCACGCCATTGTTAATGGAGAAGGGTTCAGAGAGCTCATTGCTGTATCTGACCCGACCTTGTTGGTTTTCGTGCAGTTGGATAACCATGTTGAGGAACTTTGGGGGGCATCCGATCCGCTCTAGTATTTGCCAAAGCCCTTTCCTGCTCACGGTGTCGAAGGCTTTGGTGAGGTCAACAAAGGTGATGTAGAGTTATATGTATGTCTCCTCCTTTCCCAGGAAAAGGTCATCCCGATATCACCTTCACATTGTAGTGTGCGATATTGATTACATATTCAGATGCCAAGCTCCAAGATACTGTCTACTTATCCAATAAAACACACAGGACAATGTGTCATAGTTCAATCGTCTTCAAAACAAAGTTTTCTAACCAGCCTTAAATATATTTACTGAGGTTGCCTCCTCTGCTTCAATGGGCAGCGAATTCCATAAATTCACCACCCTCTGGGAAAAGCAGTTCCTCATCATCTCCATCCTAAATCTACTACTGTGGATCTTGAGGTCATATCCCCTTGTTCTATTCTCTCCCACCAATGGGAACAACACCTCCCTCCATATTTGCCTTTCATAATTATATATGTTTCTGTAAGTTTCCACTCATTCTTCTAAATTCCAGTGAGTACAGTCCCAGATGAGTCAATCTCTCCTTATCGGCTTATCTCCTCACCTCTGGAATCAACCTGATGAACCTCCTTTGCATTGCCTAATGAAGATCAATACACTAGATGCTTTAACCACCCAATCAGTTTGAGAGAGCTATGTACCTGATCTTTCTGTTCCACCACATTGTTAAGAATCCTACCATTAACTATGTACTCCACCATCTAGTTCGACCTTCCAAAGTACATCACTTCACACATATCAGAATGAACCCCATCTGCCACTTCTCCATCCAAATCCACATCCTTTCTATCTCCTGTTGAAATCTATGACAACCTTCTACACTATCCACAGTACTTCCAACCTTTATATCATCTGCAAACTTACTGCTACCCTCTTCTTTCTGCAGGCAAAACAATTCTGAATCCACGCAACCCAAGTTCCTTGGATCCCACGGCTCATGACGTTCTGAATGAGCCTACCATGGGGGACCTTGTCAAATGGCTTACTAAAATCAATATACACCACATCTACTATTCAATACTTCATCAATATCCTTTGTCATCTCCTCGAAAAACAGGCTTGTTTGACATGATCTGCCCCTCACAAAGCCATGCTTACTCTCCTTGAGAAGACAAAGCTTGTCTAAATTCTGTCCCTCAGAATCTTCTTGAATAGTTTGCCCAGCACTGATGCAAGACATACTGATCTATAATTCTCTTGATTCTCCGTCTTTCCTTTCTTAAACATATTTGTCATTCTCCACTCTTCCAGAACCTCTCCTGAAGCCAGGGGGGATGCAAAGATCATGCATAAGCTCTTCCCTTGCTTCATGAAATAACATGCGCTATGGGAGGCACAGTTGTCATAGTGGTTTGTGGAACGCTGCTCCAGCGCCAGCGATTGGGACTGGAGTTCAAATCCTGTGCTGTCTGTAAAGAGTTTGTACGTTCTCCCCATGTCTGCATGGGTTTTCCCCATGGGCTCTGGTTTCCTTCCACCATTTTAAATGTACTGGGGGTGTAGGTTAATTGGGTGTAAATTGAGCGGCACGGGCACGGGAGCCAAAATTTCCTGTTACTGTGCTGTTCGTCTAAATTTTTAAAATTAAATTTTTTAAAATTACGTTTATTATAAATGTTTTTTAAAAATTGTTAAATAAATATCTGGTCCTTACCCAGGGGACTCATCTATCTCAGTATTTTTAAGAAGATCCAGCATATCCTCTTTCATAACCTCCTCACGATCCTGTCTACACTGACCTCACATTGACCATGGTCCCTCTCCCATGTGAATGCTGAAGCAAGGTATTCATTTAGGATCTCCCCTACCTCCAGGCACATGTTCCCCCCCTTTATCCCTAATCGGTCCTAGTCTCATTCTCGGCATTATTTTGTTCTTCGTGTATGTGTTGAACATCAAAAGGGTTTTCCTTAATTTTACTTGCCCTTCCAGCTCTCCTAAATATTTTTGAAACTCCTTTGTTGCTATCTTATAATTTTCATGAGCCCTTCCTGACTTTTGCTTCCTTCCACTGACTAGTTATCCCACCTCTCTTATCAATCCTTTATCCTATCCCAGTGGGGGGAAAAAAAACCTATCCAGGATCTCACACACGTGGTTCCTAAACATCCTCCACATTTCTTCTGTGCAGTTCCCTGAGAACATTATTCCCATTTACTCACCCAAGTTTATGCCTTATCCATCCCAAATTAAACACTCTTCCATTTTGTCTGGTCCTGTCCTTATCCATAGCTATGATGGAATTGTGGTCACTATATCCAAAACATTCACCTACAAGAGGTCTATCACCTGATTAGGTTCATTACCCAGTAGGAGATCCAGAAAAGCCTCTCCTCTAGTTGATTTGTCCACATATGTTGTCAGGAATCTTTTTTTTGACATACCTGACAAATTCTGCCCCAGCTGAAGCTTTTGCACCATGAAGGTGCAGTCACTATTAGGGAAGTTGAAGGATCCCTTAACACTGTTATTTCTGCACCATTCCAAAATCTGCCTACTTATCTGCTCCTATTTGGGGGCCTATAAACTACTTCCAGTTGAGTGACCACTCCCTTCTTGTTTCTGGCTTTCACCCACAATCACTAGATATACAATCCCTCCACTACATCTTCCCTTTCTGCAACTGTTACACTACCCATGATTAGAAATGCCAGCACCCCTCCTCCTCTCTTCATCCTTCCCTGCCCCGTTTGAAACATCTAAACCCAGGAACATGCATCAGCCAATCTTGTCCTTGTGCCATCCAAATCTCTGTAATGGCCACAACATTGTAATTCCACGAATAGATCCATGGTCTGAGTTCAAATGTGGCATGTATATTATAACAGTTGGCGCAGTGCTATTACAACACCAGTGACCCGGGTTCGAATCCGGTGCTGTCTGCAAGGAGTTTGTACATTCTCGCTCTGCGAGAATAGGTGCTCCAGTCTTCTCCCACCCTTCAAAAATGTACGGAATATTTGGGCAAGCATAGGATCGTGGCCTGAAAGGGCTTGTTACTCTCCTGTATGTTAATTTTAAAAAAATCATTAGCCTTATTACTTAGTACTTCTTGCATTCAAGTACACACATTTCAATTCATCCAACTTGCTACATTCATGCTCCATCCATTGCCTGACCTTCCTCACAGTCTCAGTACGTATCCTTTCCTTTCACCAGCTACTTCATCATCCTGTCGAAATCTGAAATCACAGAGCATACTTGATTGTCCTATTGGTCCCTTGTTGTTCTTGATAGAAGGATAGACCGTCCGTGGACAACACACTCACTCTCCAATTAGAAACATAGTGGTCTTGGCGAGTGCTTCCTCATGGATATGCCTCGTATGTTCTACAAGCTTGTGTGCAGAGCAGACAAGTTTAAACACTAACTCACTGAAGCTGCACTCTTATTCTTGGTGTCAATCTCATAATCAAAATGTTGAAATGCATGGCTCTAAGCAAGGTGCTAAGGAACAAAAGATACAGATTTACTTCAGCCTGATCATCAAATGAATATCATTTAACACATCTAATAACCTTAATTGTTGTCAGCATGCTCTTTCCTTCCATCCCCAGTGCTAGCAAGGTTCTGCCAGACAGACAACTTTTTGATGAATATGACAGATGGATAGATTTGGGCATCCCCATCAATCAGAGAAGTGGAGTGTAAAAAAAATTGGTTGGTAACAGTGACTTATAACATAATCCAACACAAATCTTCAAATGTAATACATGTATTATTTTATTATTTATTGTATATACTTCTACATGTATTATTATAATGTAATATAATCGGGAAAGGGATACAGAAGTATTACAGCCAGTTCGAGTAGGCTAAGGAAGAGCCTCTTCAAGTCAAGCCAAGTACATAGCGTTCTCTGCCCCCCCCTCCCCAGTGCAAAACATGCAGGCACACACACCCAGACATAAACATGCATGAAGGCAAGCAATACGTATGCAGGACAAGCATTTCATTCATATAAATAAATAAATATTGCTTTGTGCAAATGAGAGTCTTGGAGGGTTTGTCAGAACAGTTCCATTGGTCGTTCAACATTCTCACTGCCCGTGGGGAGAAGCTGTTCCTCAGCCTGGTAGAGCTGGCTCTGATACTCCTGTATCTCTTCCCCTGATGGGAACGGCTGAAAGATACTGTGTGCAGGGTGGAAGGGCTCCTCAATGATTTTGCGCATTATCTTCAGATGATGATCCTGGTAGATGGGAGGGAGGGAGGGAGACTCCAGTGATCCTCTCTGCCACCCTTATGGCCCTGTGGATTGACCTCCGATCCATGTCTCTGCAGCCACCGTACCACACTGTGATGTAGCCGGCAGGATGCTCTTGATAGAGTTCCTGTAGAAGGTTAACATGATGATGCTGGTAGCCTTGCCCACTTTAGTCTTCTCAGGGAGTGCAGTCACTGTTGCACCTTCCTGACAAGTGAGGAGATGCTGAGCATCCACGATACGTCATTAGTTAAGTGAACTCCAAGGAACTTGGTGCTCTCCACTCTCTCTACTAAAGAGTTGTTGATAGATGGCAATTCCTGGTTCTCCTGAAGTCCATGATCTTCTCCTTTGCCTTGTCCACATTAGGGTTGACGTCAGAATGAGTCTAATCTGGGGGTATTAGAGTAACCGCGGAGCTGGCACAATCTCATGTTCGAAATCTAGTTAAGTGTGGTGGGGGGGTGGGTTGGTGGTGCTGCCTCCCTACCATGAACCACCTCCGTGCACTCTGCCCCCTCCCTCCTCCCTCCAACGTAACAGTCAAACACGCTGTTTATATCATGAAAGCTAGCAGACTAGCGATGTTAGTGTGTAAGTAGGGATCGCAGTACCTTATCTGGAGGGCAATGCTCATGGGTGCCCCCAGTGATGCTGGCCCTGGCCCACTTTTGGACTCAGGTAATCTCATTTCGTGAGATTTTCCACCTCTCCTCTGTGGCGCGGCTCATCGTTGTGGCCGACGAGGCCAATTACTGACGTGTCATCTGCAAACTCGATGACGCTGTTGGAGCTGGATCTGGCGTCACAGTCATGGGTCAGCAGGGTGAACAGGACCAGGCAGTGAGATGACTGAATGACTCATGAACTGATAGAAAACTCCCAGTGACTATTATTTATTAATAATATTTATTTCTGATACATGTATAGAGGAATGTTAATAGGTCCTGTGTACATGTATTGTTTGACTGAATGCATGTTGTCTTTCTGTGTGTTTGCACTGTTTTTGCCACATGGACCAGAGAATGCTGTTTCACCAAAATCACTGACAAAAGGCAAAGGAGGAAAAACCCAACACCCAACCCCAACCAACCAATTTTCCCTTGCAACCGCTGCAATCGTGTCTGCCTGTCCCGCATCGGACTGGTCAGCCACAAACGAGCCTGCAGCTGACGTGGACTTTTTTACCCCCTCCATAAATCTTCGTCCGCGAAGCCAAGCCAAAGAAGAAAGAAAGAAAGAAGACTTTTACAATCACATGATAAATAAACAAACTTGAGGTAAATTGCTTAATTACTTTGGCAGCATACCATTTAATTACAATATAGTAAGCATGCAATCTTATACATTTAAATACATTGAGATAGCTTTTAATGCATTACTGCAGTAACAGTTATTGCGAGCTCCTGTTTTAGTAAAATGAGATTATCATTGTAAGGGATAGTATAGACAGGAGGGACTGAATGGTCACAGTTAACATTTAATATTTCACACAAGCACCATCACAACACAAGTCACAGCCCAGTGACAATTCGATACATTGGAAGAACTGAGGGAAGGTTTGCCACAGTCTGCTCCAGATTCGATACATTTACAAAGACACTGAGATTTTGCAAAGGGATTCTGGCTGCTGGAGAGAAAACAGCTTGTTGAAGCAGCTCTTGTGGCCAGCCATTCTGTGGAATTCAGAGCAAAGCATGCTCTGTGAATGACTGGGCCTTTTTGGTGGATTGACTTGTGTCAGGAGAGTCTTTTGGGAAGCTAACAGTGAAGGATACTTTGAAAGACTGATACCAGGGTCTTGGAAGCTTTGTGGAGGCCGCCCAATTTGAGTCTTGCCTGCAAAAGGACCAGGAGTGTTGTGACCACAGCTTGTGTGGATGGACATTTCTTCAAAGAGAATGCAAGGAGAATTCATGAGTCTGTAGCAGCTTCAACTCCAGTTCATCATTAATTCTGGGCATCTAATTTCAAAGGCCTGCACTTCAACACTGAATTTAAAAAATCTGAACTATGAAGTAATTTTCTAGAATTTGGCCCGGATTGTAATGGTTTGCGTATAGCGTGTGTGTGCACACAAACATGTACACCTGCACATAGTTGGGGATAGATTTAGTGTAAAGGATAGCTTAAAAGTCAAGATTATAGTTTAAGAGTTAGAAATAAAATTAGAGTTTTAAAATTAAACACTGCCTGGTTCATTGTCTATTGCGCTTGTTACGTGCAGTTCATAACACAGTGCTTTATAAATACAAGTTATTGGTTTTACACAAATCTTCTATGATTCAATTATTTTTGACAGTGTGTGAGAACTAGACTAAGTTGAGTTAAAAAGGAAAGTCTACAGACATCGGGATAGAATTGGAATGCCCCAAAGTGCTGGAGAAACTCAGCAGGTCACGCCGCATTTATAGGAAGTTATAGGACGTGTCGGGCCTGAGCTGTACTGTACCAAGTTATCTGGATTGGGTTTGTATTTACTTTGCCAACATTGTCCACTATTAGCCAAAGCAAAAGGAAAATCAACCTAGAAGCTATTTAGTGCAAAGAATCATTTGTGCAGGCCAGATAAGGAATTTAAACAAAATCCAATTTACTCCACACCTAGTTGGGATGCCATGTTCTGAGACCTCCACGCATTTGTTCTGTTTGCTAACAAAGGCTGTGCATTCACAATGATTTCAAAAGATGACATGTGTATCCTGCACAAGGCGTGGTCACTCACACATTAATTAGACAAGTGAAGTCTGCCCCTGGTGCTCCAGCATTCATTCTCTTCCATCCCTTGGATACACGATGAGGTTAAGTAGCTCATGTGAATTACCTCTAGTGTTGATAAATGTCTTTGATGGCCATGTGTGAGAGAGAGGCTACAAAGGAAGCAAAAACGGGGCTGATGAGCCTACTCTCACAAAGATGATCTGGATGCATTAAGGTTCAAGATTCCTTTGATTGCTACAATATACATATATGTTTAACATTTGCCTGCAGTAAGACAGACAAAGAGTCACCATTAGGGTTGCCTGGCACCCCTTACAGTACGAGAGAAAGAGAAGCCAAAGAGAGTCCCTTTAGAGTAGCGTTTCCCAAACTGGGTTCCGTGGAAAAGCACAGGGGTTTCCACAGAAGAAATGGGTACTAATAGCTAAAACTTGTAAAAAAAATGTTTTATTTTAATTTCAATTTAAATTTAAATTTTTTTTTAAGTTGTGTTTCAAAATAGTTGTCTCGACGCTAACAAAACAAAATGATGTCTTCTTGAGACCTGACGTCAGCAGCGTGGACATCAGCGCAGATGTTAGTCCTCAAAACACCATTTTCAACCAATGAAGCTCGGATTTCCTTTGGCGCGAGGCTGGCCACATTTAAAAAATTTTAACTGCCTCCCCCTCCCCTTGCTCATCCCCTAAGTGAGGAGCCACAAAGGCGGCCTGGGTCGTGGTGGGGAGCGAGGGGCATTGCAGGTGCCATAATTGCGGCAGGGAGTGAGGTGGTCTAGGCTGCGGCAGGAATTGAGGAGCAGCAGAGGCGGCTTGGGCCGCAGCGGAGAGTGAGGTGCGGCGGGGTTAGCCAGGTCAGTGGTGGGAGCAAGGGGCACTGGGGGTAGCCTGGGCCCGTGGCAGGGCAAGGTGGGGGGGTGGAGGGCCTTACTAAAGCTCACCCTAGGGCCAAGTTAATCCTCTACTTGTGAGTTTATGTACATTATTTATATGCTTGCATGTGCTTGATATTTATTTATGTGCTTGTGCACATATACCAGGTCCTAAAAGATGATTGGTGTACTGCAATTTCCAAGAGCTCTCCAAAAGGGTTCCATGAGTTAAAAAGTTTGGGACACTGAGTGTCCGTGGATTCACCTCCAAGGCTCCTGCAGCCTCTGCACTCACATGGACTCCCATTCGATTCATCGTCAACCTGAGCTCCAGATCCAAACCTCCAACACAATCAAGAAGCCTTCAGGACCCCTTCTTGCCCTCAGCTCCCTCTTAAATCCTGCCTCAGATATCTGGTTCCCATTGGCCAGTTTCCAGCAGCCTGCAGCCCATCTGGGTCCCCCAACTGCAAGCCACCTGTGCGAGTACCTCAGCCACTGAGCCCCTTGATTGTCTGCTGCTGTGGTCATTGTCCAGTAGGGTCTTTCAGCTGCTGCACCACTTGCTGGCCTGTTGCCATGGTGATCTTCCTGTAGGTTTATCTCCCACGCTTTTGCTTCTCAATGTTGGGGGGGGGTGGGGGTGGGGGGTGTATTCTTCCCTTTTTTGGTGCCTTGAACTGGTCCACTGCTGCCCGGAATCTGAAAGCTCCCACCCCACCGTGGCCACTGCTACGTACAGGTACTGTCATCGTGGGCAGAGACCTCACAGTTGCAGAATTGTACTTACAAGCACCATCCACTCCTTTAACAGGTTGTCTCAAGCCTGTCTGTAGCCACTGGAAACTGGGGCCGGGCAGTTGGATCCTTTGGAGCAGCACTGTCTCTTCATTCTCAGGGGCCCGCACAGTGACTGCGCTGCCGTTAGACCAGCTCTGGCAGTGCCACCATTTTTTATTGAGCAAAGATTCAGCAAGATTCAATGAAAACTTGACATTGTCCATTTGACAGGAAGAATTTAAAAGAAATATTTTGTCAAAAATATTTTGGTGAGGGTTCAGAATCAGATTTATTGTCATGAACATGTGTTAGGGAATTGGCAGTGTTGTGCATTAAGGTGTAAAAATTCCTATAAATTAGATGTCTGTAAATTCACTATTTAAAAATAAATAGTGCAAAAGAAGAGAAAAAAAAGTGAGGACGTGTCTGTGGTTCATTGTCTAGTCAGAAATCTAATGACGGAAGGGAAGAAGCTGTTTTTGTACCATTGGGTATTTGTCTTCAGGATCCTGTACCTCCTTCCTGATGGTAGCAGTGAGAAGAGGGTAGGGTCCTTGATGATAGAAGCTGCTTTCTTGCGACACCACCTTCTTGATGGTGCTACCCGAGTTTACAATCGTCTGTAGCCTTTTCCTGTCCAGTGCATTGGCACCTCCGTACCAGACAGTGATACTTTCCACAGAATTCTAGTAGAAATTTGCAGGAGTCTTTGGTGACATACTAAATCTCAAGCTCATCACAAGGTGTAGCCGCTGTCAAGCCTTCTTCATAATTGCATTGACATGGAGGGCCCAGGATAGAGATGAAATGGCCTGTCACCATCCTGTATGGATTTCTAAAGAAATATTGACACCCACAAATTTGAAGACCCTTACCCTCTCCACTGCTGACCCCTTGATGAGGATTGGTTTGCTTGAGATGCAGAGAGATCATGTGTGACTTCATACATGATATGCAAATGGATAGTTATTAAAGCAGGCAAGGGTAAATGAATTGATACATTTTAGAATGGTGTTGCCTCAAATATCCATGATATTGATGAGACCACATCTGGAAGAGCATTGGTCTTCTTATTAAATGTTGATTAGAGTCCACTGGGATTTAGAGGAGTGAAAGAGAATTATATTAAGATGCAAGATCCTGACAATTCTCAACAGGGTGGATATGGAGAAAAACATTTCCCTTTGTGAAAGTCTTGTGTTGGCGGTCATTATTTAAAAAATAACAGCCACCCATTCATGACAGAGATTAAACCATTTTTTGCTCTCTCGGAATCAACTTTGCACACTTTTCCCACAAATGACAGTTTAAGCAAAGCCCTTGAATAATATTTAAAACAGAGCAAATAGATTCGTGATGAGCAAGAAAGCGAGAGGTTACTGTGGATATGTGAGAGTTACATCAGCAGCCTGCTCATCTTTGCTTACATGTTCATATCATAGATTTCAATCTTCTTTTGGCTACAGCTGTGAAATATATGCAGAATCCAGAAAGACTTTGGCCTATTATGTTTCATATATAACTCGGACTTGAATTTTTCAATTTGAACTGACAATAACTGATGTAATACCCTGAAGATTTGCTATTACATGGTGTTTGACCCTGGGACTATATTTTATAATAACGGCTATCCATTTTGTTTGAAGGATGTTCAAGAAACCGAGCACAAAATATTCATCACATTTGCCAGTGAACATAAAGTAGGCTATGTTAATCAGCAAGAAAACCAGCTGACTAGAAGGAAAGAAAGCACAAAGTAAAAGTGGACCACCTTGATGGTGTGGATTTATTATTTTCATCAATAATTTCATTGCAATTGATTATAGAAGCCAAAAGTTAATCTATTTGCCAATAGTTTTTATTTAATAATTGAAAATGCTGAATTTTGTCACGTCGAGGGGCAGGACGGTTGGTGTAGCGATCCTTGCAATGCTGTTAAAGCGCCAGAGATCGGGACCGGGGTTTGAATCCTGCACTGTCTGTGAGGAGTTTGTACGTTCTCCCCATGTCTGTATGGGTTTTCCCCATGGGCTCCGGTTTCCTTCCACTGTTTGAAATGTACTGAGGTTATTGGGCAATTGGATGTCATTGGGCAGCATGGGCTCATGGGCCGATAGGGCCTGTTACTGTGCTGCATGTCTAAATTATATTTTTTTTAAATTAAATGTTAATAGGAAGAGCACCCACAAGGTGAACAAAGAGTACAAGACCTTCTCCCAGCTGAGGCAGAAAGGAAATTTTGCAGCTCTCTGGGATAATAGTCAAAAAGACTCCCAAGTTCAAAACTTCCAACATTCAAATCCTACCCGTGTCCAAGATGCCGACAGACAACTGAGGCGTCCCGATCATCCCAGTTCTTGCTGCAGATCACTCCCCACACTCCATTCACGTACACTTCAACTCTACCTTCTCCAAGACTTTGACCTCCTTGCAACCTGATTAAACCTGATAAAATAAAACACTGGTTAATGTTGGGACCAACAAATATTAGCAGCAAACGTCGATGGTTATTGTGGAGACAGAAATGAGAACTGTTGGCATTTGTCGGTCAAAACAAAATTCAGCTTTGAAGCCACAAGAATACAGGCCATTCCTGATTGTAATTGCGATAATTAGGATTTTACCTGCAATGCCAGACAGGAGGAATCATAATGTTTCCAAGTTAATTATTAGCTTGCGTATCTGAAGCATATTTTTAAAAGGAAGAGCACAGCGTACAGTTGTTCCTCTTCAACTTCCAGTAAAGACCATTGTAGTGTGTAGGGATATTGGAATACTCTCAACATCATACTAATGAAGAAATGATATGTAATTGACAAATGTCTGGTTGCGGCTTGAAATGTTTCGCAAGCTATTCAAAAGAAGGAAATGAAGTTAAAGGAGACTGAATATCGAAATTTCATCACATGGTGTCATTTTTCTGTATGTTATGTAACAGAATTGCTTTGGAAAGCCTATCAACTTACAAAACATGGTTAGCAGAGTGGTTAGTGCAATGCTTTAAAAGCACCAGCGATCGGGTCCGGGACTCACATCTGGCACTGTCCGAAAGGAGTTTGTATGTTCTCTCCCCGTGTCTGCGTGGCTTTTCCCCCAGGGTCTCCGGTTTCCTCCCACCATTTGAAACATACTGGTTGAAGGATAATTGCAATATTTGGGCAGCATGGGCTTGTGGGTTGGAAGGGTCTGTTACCATGCTGGATCTCGAAAATTAAAGTTTACAACTTTCCTATTTGTACTCAGATATAACAGGTTGACCCAGATACGAACAGCAGCATCAGAATCCAATGCCATTTACATGATTATCAGTGTTACATGCATGGCCCACTAATTACCAAGGATGCTTGTGGGAAAACAAGCCTGATAATACATGCAAGGCCAATTTTGATGGGACTTAAAGGGCCCTGATAAACAAACTTCAGTCTGTAAATGAAGTATTTGGACCTGGTTGATTCACTTTAAGTAAAAGAGATGATTGTGCCTCATGAGGTTTCACCCTCAATTAAGAACATAAGAGGTGGGATCGAAATGGAAAGATGTGATTTCCAAAGGTATTCGAAGTCACTTCCAATCTTTACTGCTATTTTATGCTAATCCCTATGGTATGCCAGTCAGTACAGAGGATGCACTTGGACAAGTCTTTCACCCTGTTCATAGCAAAATGGATGGAGAGGATTCAGGTGAGTTTTACATTTCCAAATAAAGATGTCTTAAGGTTAAGTTTATTATAGATATTAATCATTGTATCAATACAATTAATTCTGATTTTTTTTCTGTTGAACAAATTACCTTAAATTTCTGTCACACTCCACCAAAACTTGAAAGGTACTGCTTAAAAGCTATGAGTTTTTTTTGTTATGCTGTGTACTGACTTGGCCTATGATATTCTGAGCCTCATTAGTTGGGGAATTGAGTTTGGGAATCATGAGGTGATATTGCAGCTCTATAAATCTCTGGTGAGGCCACACTTGGAAGATTGTGTCATTTCTGGTCATCTCATGACAGGAAGGATGTGGAAGCTCTGGAAAGGGTCCAGAAGTGTTTTACCAGGATGTTGCCTGGATTGGAAAATGTGTCTCTATGAGGCAGGGTAGCAGAGCTAGGGCTTTTCTTCTTGGAGTGAAGGATGAGAGGAGACTTAATAGAAGTCTACAAGATTATGAGAGGCCTATATTAGGTGGACAGCCAGCACCTTTTTCCCAGGGCAGGAGTAGCAAACACCAGAGGACACCTGTACAAAGTGAAGGGCGGAAAGTTTAAGGGAGACATCAGCAGTACTTGCATTTTTGTTTTTACACAGATGCCTGGAATGCGTTGGCAGGTGCAGTGTGGAGGCTGGAACAATGGGGACATTTCAGACACTAATAGGCACATGGATGAAAGAAAAATAGAGGGTTTTGAGGTAGAGAGGGTTTACTCTTTTTGGGTCGGTATATACAGGCACAACAAAGTCTGTAATGTCCTATGAAATAGAAGCAGGTGTAGGCCATCCGGTCCATCGAGCCTGCTCCACCATTCTGCTAACAGGCTCATCTCCACCTACCTTTCCCACATGGCCCTCAATTCCAACAAAATGGTCTTACATGTATTTACTGAGATAGCCTCCACTGCTTCAATAGGCAGTGAATTCAACAGATGCACCATCTCTGGGAAAAGTAGTTCCTCCTCCTCCTCTCCAACCTGAATCTTACTCAATCACAACTCCTAACTCTCAAAATCAAATCACAACTGTAAGGTAAAACATCATGAGATGGGAATGTGTAAGGAGTTACAGGGAGTGTTTGGGAGATGGACAGGGCTGTAACAAGATGTGGATGCATCCTTGTACTTACAAGATAAGAGAGACATTGATGGATTGAGAGGCAGGAAGCTAGCAGGGAAAGGATAGCAACAGTTTTAGTAATTGGACAAGTAATGATATGATGATGTTCTAAGCACGTATCCAAGGGTATAAAAAATCACCATTTTGCTGATAACGGCAGAATGCATTCTCCGACTAACATGTTTAGTCGCAAGTGTTACAATCCGGTAATAAAGAACAAAGAACCCTGATTTCGACTCAGCCTGGTGTTTGTCTCACTCATTCATGAACAAAGCAGACCTAACACAACCCTCATCTGACTCCCCCAGTGCCATACATGAAAGTGCAGGAGAAATGCATCAGGGCACACAGCATCCATAGGAAGGAAGAGGTAGTCAATGTTTTGGGCTTGAACCCTTCTTCCTCTGGACGCTGCATGACCTGCTGAGTTACCCCAGTACTTTTGTGAACTGCACTCAACCCCAGCATCTGCAGATTTTCTCTGATCATCCAATGACCATTTCAAAACCCATTGTGACTCAATTCCCACAGCTGCCAATCCTGAAGCCTCCCCTATGCCACAACCTGTCCCTCAAGTTCCTAATGCAGGGCTCCCAACTAATGCTCCAAATTTTACTCCACCAGCTGCCCCTCCCTGATTTTCTCACCTTCCCGCATGATTTGAGAGAAGGCTCTCAGCATTATACTAACATTAGAAGCTACACACGACACCCTGCACCTCCCATCCAATAGAAGTTTGCAGTATTGAGGTGGCAAAAAATTATTCATTTGCCTCATTACATTTAACACGTCTTTCTCGATTGCTTAGAATTACTTGGCCTATGAATTTTACAACTTCCACTTATGATCGGCATTTTACTCCTTTGGACATCTTATTATGTTTCATACTCAATAAAGGTTTTTTGAAAACAATATCTGGAATTCAAGCAACCAGCAGACTCGGGCAATCAGCAAAAAAATCGTGGAAATTAAATCGGTAAAAAAATACGAAAGTTTAAAATCGGCGCCCCTGAGCAGCCAGTTCACCAATCCATGCAACACGCAGTCTCAAGCGACTGGAAAATTTTCTTATCCAGCATCTACCAATCCCCGTAGGTATTGGATACTGGGGTACTTTTTACTGTATTGTTACTATTGCTATACAGAAAAAGTGGGGTTTCTCTACATCATGTGGCTCACCCACACAACAGGTGAACGGGCTCATGGGGGCTGCAGGCAAGACCGCGGTAGATCAGACTGTGGGAGCTGGCCTCTGATGTCATAAGGGTCCCTGGAGTCGCAAACATCATCAGGTTCCGAGGGATTTAAACGCGTGAGAGAGTTCTATTAAACTCAGCTGGTTCAACTCACTTTCTACTCTGTGGTGCCAAGGACGACTACATTGGTGACCCCAATGATCCAAACGTTATTTGGACCCAATAATGACAGCCCTAAGCACGCAGAATGTAGTTTCACTGAAACTGCTGAGTTTCTGGAACTTGCAGCCACAGGTTTGAACAGGCCGAAACCCAATTCCAGGTCAGGCAAATCATCTCAGATGCCACAAAGTACTATGTGGTCGGTTCACTTAACCAGGAAACAGCAGGCTAAATTATTTGACTTCCTATACCAGCCACGGGTTGTGGTCAGGTTTGAAACCATCAAGGCACTTCTGGCTTTTCGCCCCAACTGCGACTGCGGGCCAACAGCCTTAATGAATGAGATGCTGGCACTACCTGACGGCCTAAAGCCATGTTTACTGTTTGAATAGGTCTTCTTCAAGCAGATGCCAGATGATCTCCGCCTCCTCTTTGCTGACGGCGATTTCAGTGCCCCACACAAAATAGCAGCCCACGCAGATACACCAAGCAGTGTGGTGGGGCCTCTATCGACCAAGTTGCTGCGTCACGCCCTAAGGCCAGGGCCTTCACCACGTCATTAACAAAGCCAGTGACAGACAGTAGGGAACTACCTCAGTCCGGACTATTGGTGTTTTTACCATCAAAAGTGGGGTTCACACCATTGCCACCCACCCAGTTCTTATCCAGGAAATGCCGGGGCTGGCCATCGCTAATTGCTACAGTGGTTGACCACCATGATAGCCTCCTTTACTTACAGGATTGTCACTCTGGGCAAAAGTTCCTCATAGACATAGGGGCAGAGGTTAGCATCTTGCCTTCCTCAAGCCACAACACCCATGCTGGGAAGTCAGGACCAGTGTTTACTGCTGCCAAGAACAGCAGTATTCAAACGCAAATAATCTCACTACCATTCGGTTCCAGTCATTTATGCTGGCAGCAGTGTCGCAGCCTTTTATTGGGTGCAGATTTCCTCCAGGCACACTGCCTCCTTGTGGACCTCAAGGGACAGCGCTTCGTGAATGCTTCTCACTCAGCTAAGGTAAGTTACCAGCCCCACACTTGGACGCAACAAATTTGTCAGAGTACTAGTGAATTTCCTGACCATTACTCTGCCGCAGTTCTCCACAGACACCCCTAAGTATGGTACATAGCACCACATTCCTACTCAAGGACCGCCGCTACAAGCCTGGGCATGTAGGCTCCCATTCAACAAACTCCACCTCGCCAAGGAGTTCAGGAAAATGGAAGAGATGGGGAGCATCTGGCACCAAGACAGCCCATGGGCCTCTCCGCTGCACATGGTACCCAAGTCAGCTGGAGGATGGAGGCCACACGGCGACTACAGAAGATTCAACAACGGCCAACCACTACCCATGCCCCACATTCAGGACTTTACGGCCATTTTGCATGGGCCACACATCTCCAAGGCTGACCTGATCCACAGTTATCACCAGATTCCCATCCACCCCAGCAAAGTCCCTCACCCTGTTCCGCCTATTCAAGTTCCTGCAGATGCCTTTCTGACTCAAGAATGTGGGACAGACATTCCAGTGGCTTATGGACTCAGTAGGGTGTAGCTTGGATTTCGTCTTCATCTACTGAGATGATATTCTGATCTCCAGCTACTCGCACCAAGAGCATTTGAAGCACCTGCGCAAACTCTGCTGCTGTTGGAGTAAAATCAGCCTGGCCATCAACCCCACAAAGTGCCAGTTTGGGCTGTCGGCCATTGATTTCTTGGGCATAGCATCGACCAGCATGGAGTGGTTCCCTTGCCAGCAAAAGTCAAGGTCATACGCCAGTTTTCTAGGCCTAGTATAGTCAAGGGCCTACAGGAGTTTGTGGGCATAATCAACCTTTACCACTGAATCCTACTGTCAGCGGTCCGAATCATGCAACACCTGTTCAGCCTGATGTCCGGCAAGGCCAAGCAAATCACTTGGGACACAGAGTCAGCAGCGGCCAACATCACATCAGACAGTGGGTTGCAGTTCTCGTCCAGCCATAGGGTCAGCACTGGCACAGCAACTTGGGACCCAACTGCACCACACCGTGGCCTACCATCTGCAGTCCAACAGCCTGGTAGAGCAGTTCCACTGGCCCTGAAGTCAGCCCTAATGGCATCCCTCTGTGATGATGTAATGGGGGGGATGTATTTTACTGACTGCTTCTCATGTATGGAGTTGCTTGCTATTGGCTATGACTATAGAGATGCTCCTCCCTACTGGTATAACAGATGGAGATGCTTTCCCACTGATCAGTAAGTGGTGGCTAAGAGTCTGTTAATAAAAGCCTTTTATTAGTATAACACTTGTCTGGTCCATGTCTATGGCATATCAGCCTCCGAGACCCGGATTAGGTGAACGATGCTTTTTGGCATCTGCATGGCTCCCAAAAGAAGACGTGGCTACGTCTTCGGCAGAATTGGTTCCAGGCAAGTTTGTGCCAACGGCCCGTGGCACAGAGGAGACACCCACAACAGTGCTCACTAGACTCTGAGAGAAGGTAGGAACAGTAGCTCCTGTCCTAACATTGTGCTATAGCCCGACACCTTCCTCTGTCCCCAAGGTCCTCCATGACTATGCCTTCATCTTTGTTCGCAGGAGCACGCACCGAACTCAACTCCAGGGCTCGTACAAGGTGATAGGTCAGAACAGAACCACGTGCATCTTCAAAGTGAGCAGCCACCTTCACCATTGACCGCCTCAAGCTGGTGCAGCTAGACCTGGAACACCCTGCGACTGTGCCACCCCCATGCCGACGAGGTCGGCCACCCAAACAGACCGAAGAAGTGTTGGCCGTAGACTCCACACCTCCTAACACCATTTCTGGAGGGGTGGGGAGTTCATGTGGCAGCTCGCCCACTCAGTCGGCGAATCAGCTCACGGAGTTGCGAGCAACTCCGCAGCAGATCAGACTGTGAGAGCTTCGGGTGCAGGGCCAGCCCACAGCCGGGCAGCTGATATCATAAAGGTCCTGGGTGTTGCAGGCATCATTGGGTTTAAGCGTACATGAGAGTTCTATTAAAGTCAGTTGGTTCAACTCATTTCAACTGCGTGGTTCTTTCACTCACTGCGTGTCCTAGTGCAACTATAACATAAGAAAAGGGGTTGTCGTTCATGACTTACAAGGGGAGTTTTCCCAGTGCCTGTGCTCAGGTGTCCAGATCTTCCAGTATGGGGAACATCAGTTACATCGGGGAACATCCATGCTCTCAAAAGAACTGCCTGGAAACAATTTCCAGTAGTTGGTCCTGATGCAAAACCACATTGGTGTGAATGTGGCAAGATAATGAAATGAGAAAAGCTGGCAGAACCGAAGTTTCAGATACCAGCAATGAAGAACATAAATGAAGCAGTGTATATTTTGACTAGCTAAGACAACTGGCTCAATCTGCAACTGGAAAACAAAACAAAAACCTTCAGTCGCTAGAAAGAGAAATAAAAATAGAAAATGTGGGAAAGACTCCGAATGTCAGGCAGTTACTGTGGAAAGAGAAACAAGGTTAACAGTTCAGGTCAATGATGTGAGACAAAAACTCAGGTTTTTCACAAAAGATACTCCCTGATCTGCTGAATATTTTTAGCATTAACTGTTTTTATTCCTCAATCTACTCTGGACTCGTACATTGTAACAAGTGGTAAATTGTGCCTGTTTTAAATCCCACAGAAAGCCCTCTTCACTGCAAATCATTTGTAATCTATCATTTTAATTTTATAATTTTATTTACAACACAGCAGAAACCGACCTTAGCCATTTTAAACCATGCCATCTATTTACTCCTGAGTTAACGTACAATCCTGTACATTTTGAAGGGTGGGAGGAAACCAGAGCCCCTGGGGAAAACCACACAGATACGGGGGAAACGTACATACAGACACTGTGGGAGTCGAACCTGGGTCGCTGGTGCTGTAACTGCGTCACACTAACCACTACACCAACTGCCTTTACATAGCTATCTACTTTGATTCTAGATGAATAACGCCCTGAGAACTCAGTGTTCCTCTGCATCTTTGTGTGTACTCCCTTCTCCATCCTCCCCTTTGTGTAATGAAGAGTTGGTTTCTGTGCATTCCCCTCCCTAAGCTACATTCTCTTTCTGTGTCTCAAGAATCTTCTTAAAATTAACTCTTTGGGTTGGCCTTTACTCAGCCTTCCTGTCACTTCTTTCTGCCATTTTTAGGTTTTTTTTTTTTAAGTGCAGGTTGGGTGTTGATATTAAAGTTGCCACATGGATTTAAGGTTTCATTGTTCTCTGGGGAATAGTTAGAGATATTGGTTGAGGAGATTGAGGAAGTAGATCTGGTGGTAAGTAGGTACACAACACTGGCCACACACTAATAATACCCAGCATCTGAGCACTAACTTTCACTTCACTCCTCCAACCATGCTTTGCAGAAGAGGAAGATACATCTGAGCATGAGGAAGTACTGGCAGGATGACTGAACACTAGTGATTAGTGTAGCGACCAGTGTAACACTATTACAGCATCAGTGACCCGGGTTCGAATCCTGCGCTGACTGTAAGGACTTAATACCTTCTCCCCGTTTCTGTGTGGATTTCTTCCGAGCGCTCCAGATTCCTCCCACTGTTCATAACATGCAGGGGTTGTTGGTAAATTGGGGTATTTGGGTGGCACGGGCCCGTGGGCCAGAAGGGTGCGTGCCTAAACATTTTTTTGAAAATTTAAGAAAGAAGGGGCAATGGGAATTGTGAATATCTCACTCAGCCATTCTCACGGGCTACTGCAAATTTAAGGGGGGGGGGGCATGGAATGAAATCATAAAATATTTTTTATGTTTTTTATCTAGTCTAAAGGAGAGAAGTATGGAAGAAACCAACTAAACCTGACTGCTTCACAGGGAAGGGGGCCCATAAACTTTGAGCAGAATCCTAAGGCGGCCAGAGCCAAAAAAAAAAAGGTTGTGAATGGCTGGTCTAGCTTACTCCAAGTAGGAGATCATGCTGTTCTGTACTTGAACTGACCTGTCTCACTTAGAAATAATTACAAACCCGTGAATATACATGATGCAGCACCTATTATCTAACCAAAATCTGCTATTGACCAGATAGAAACATTAGTATCATCCAGGAGAGAGGTTATTTACATCACAAACATTCTAACAGTTGTTAAAGTATTCATGATGAAGAACTGAAGCATCACTTAACCAAGAGGAAAGCACAATATTTGTAATATCAGCTAAATGAGCACGTGTATGATTATTGATAATAGGAATGAAATAGCATTGCCCAGTTGGAATATTCACTGGAAAAGCAAACACTGAGATAGTCATGTTTCTGCTTCCCCTCCAACAGTTACATCTCTGACTATGTTCCTTGCTAACTCTATCTATCTTCCCATGAAATCAGAATAATGGAAAATAAGAATCAGAATCAAAATTTATTCTCGTGAACATGCATTCATGGAATTTGCGGTAGCATTATTGTGCATTAAAGGCGCAAAATTGCTATAGATTACATTTCCACATACACTTCCATATATGCCGGTGTACAATATGACTTGTCTATAAGGCACCCCCCTCCCCACCCTGAATAAGACGTGTGTGAGTGTGTGTGTGTGTGTGTGTGTGTGTGTGTGTGTGTGTGTGTGTGTGTGTGTGTGTGTGTGTGTGTGTGTGTGTGTGTGTGTGCTCATGCGTACACATATTTAATATACTACTGTAATTGAATTCATAATCTTTTAAAAGCAAATTACCCAGTCAAGATTTAAATGTTATTAATCTAGTGGCTCACCAGAGGCTTAATCAAACCGGTTTGGGTGGATCCGAGTGGCGTCATGACGTCACAATGCGATGACATCATTTGGAATGTGCGGGGTTTTAAAAAGCTGCGGGTGGTTGTTTAAGTAAATTACTTTTACTGAATTTCGACCCGACTGCGTCTGATCATTTTCTCGCTCTTCATTTTGCACTGCAACACAGTTGGTCTGTTGGTGACCCTGACGGGTCCAAACGGATTTTGGGCCGAACATGGACAAAGCAGCAGTTTTGCTCAAACTGCCTGTCTTTTGGACCACTCAACCTAAAGTTTGGTTCGGGCAGGCTGAGGTGTAGTTCCACGTTCGCAAGGTAGAAGTGGATGCCACTAAGTACTACCATTTGGCAAGCGCCCTCATCGGCGTCAAGGCCAGTGGATTTCCTTCAGGTCCCACTAGCTCTCAGCAAGTATGAAGCCCAAAAAGCTCTCCTTCTCCAGATTTATGGTCTCTCACAACGCGAGCAAGTTGAACAGCTTCTCCCTATTGATGGTCTGGAGGGGCACACCCTTTTGGAGTTAATGAACGACATGTGGGCACTGGCAGATGGCCATAGGCCTTGCTTGCTCTTTGAGCAGTTGTTTTTAGAGCATATGCCAGAAGACTCATGTTGGCTGACAAGGACTTTGATAACCCTCAAACAGTGGTCGGCCATGCAGACATCCTATGGCTGTTAAACAGCAAGGTGCAAGGCCCACAGAAATTAGTGCTGCATCACACCCAAAGGGCTAGGTTCCATGAGTACCAGCAACGAGGGTGCATGACAATGGCTATGGCAGCTGGCCACCATAACAGCCTACTCTACATCTGGGATGAACTCTCCCAGTACAAATTTCTAGTCGACATGGGTGCGGAGGTTAGTGTCCTTCCTTTTTTGGGCTTGACAAACATACCAGGAGCATGGGTCCGGTGCTCTCTGTGATGAATAACAGTCCAATTCGTAAGTAGAGCACAAAGAATATACCCCCAAAATTTGGCGAATATAAGTTCATTCTTGCTGCTGTGTCCCAGCCGTTGCTGGGTGCCAACTTCCTCAGAGCCCACTCATTGATGGTGGACTTAAAAGGGTGCCGGTTAGTGAACACAATAACGTTCCAGACTTTCCACCTTGGAAAACCCAAACGACCCGCTCCGCACCTAGATGCCATGGAGTACTCAAACCATGAATTCACCAAACTTCTTGCAGAGTTTCCGGATATTGTCACTCCCCAGTTCTCCACTGCCACCATGGCGTCACTCACCAGATCCTCACCAAAGGACTTCCTCTACACGACTGAGGCCGACAAGTTAAGGCTTGTAAAACAAGAGTTCCACTAAATGGAGGAACTTGGAGTTATACACAGGTCTGATAGCCGTTGGGCTTCCCTGCTACATCCATGGGAGGCTGGAGACCTTGTAGAGATTAATGGCATCTCAACAACACTACCACTGCAGACCGCTACCCTGTGCTCCATATACAGGACTTTACAGCTAATCTTCATGGGGCCAGGATATTTCTAAAATTTACTTTGAGCATGGGTACCTGTAAACCTGGAGAATGTGCCCAAGACACCCATCATAACACCATTTGGCCTCTTTAGATTTTTAAGAATGCCTTTTGGGATCAAAATTGCTGCACAAACATTCCTGCGACTGATGGACATGTGACATGGACTTCCTTTTCGTTTACTTGGACAACATACTCATTGCCAGCCACCCCCACAAAGACCACCTGCAGCATCTGCTGTAACTCTGCCGCCACCTATAGGAGTTTGGGAACCCTGACATTCAGGCAGTCCTCTATCGAGTTCTTGGGACATCAGATAAGTGTCTTTCCATTGCCTAGCAAATTGCAAATTTCCAGGATCTCAGTTTGTTGTACCCCATTGACAAGTATACTATTCAAGGCCTGAGGTGGTCAATCTTCAACAGCCACAACCATTTTATTTTTCACTTGAGATTATTAAGACTTGATTCCCTTTGATGTCCAGTGAAGGTCAGATGATAATACCCATGAACTTGAACTTGCAGATGGTGAATAATGTAACTAATGGGGAATTTAGGGGAAGATTGTGTATTCGAGCTCATTTAAATGTGGGGATTACAAGACTGAAGAGCAAACATGCTTTTAAAAAGCTGGAGGGATAAGCAACACCAATTAGATGAGGAAGGTTAAATAAAGAGGGAAGGGGCAAGGTCGCAAGGCAGCCATGTTTCTGAACAGCCAAGACCTTTGATATGCCTGTGGCATGTTGCAAGAACAGATGATAAAGAGCCACAGAATAGAAGGAATTGACCTGATTAAAAATTAAGGAATTTTTAAAAAAAATTGTTCTGGATATTGTTAAGGAATTGCATCGCTGTGGAATGCACATGCATTTATAAGAAAACCAACATACTATTGGAAGAAACAAGGGCAGATCAACAGCTCCAGGCAATGACACCAAAAATCTGTTTGGAAAGAAAATACACATCCAAATACCATTTGCAAATTATGCAAATGAGCTCCTGCCAAACACACATTCCATTGGGACTGCATCAAAAAGTATTTCACTATCTGCTCCTGTAAAGGCTGTCTTGGTTTCCTTTATAAATTTATTTCATATTACATAATACCACAATGCATTCAAGATGAAGGCAGATTCTAACTGAAATAATTACCAACAAGAAGTTGCTCAATCAGCGTCTCCTAAGAAAAATTTTCATAAAGCCTCAGATGGTGAGACTCATCCTTCTTGAAAAATTACCTTTGCAATCTCAACCTGCTGATCAAAGTTCAACGTTCTCTCTTATAAATGACATCACATACAACCCTGAGATTCTTTTTTAGAACGACAGAACATCAGAGCACAGAAATAAAGCCCTTCATCCATTCTTTTGCCAGGTCCGATTGTCCTGCACCCAGCCCATAGCCCGCCATACCTCTCCCATCCATGTACCTGTCCAAATTCTCTTTAAGGATTAAAATTGAGCCTGCATTCACCACCTCAGCTAGAAGCTCATTTCACAATCCCACCGCTCCCTGGATGAAGAAATTCCCACTAAACTTTTCCCCTTTCATCCTTAACCAATATCCGCTGGTTTGTATCAAACCTACCCTCAGTGGAAAAAGTCAACCTATATTTACATTAACTCATTTATTTTTTGTGGTGAGCCAGTGTAAAACAACTACTCACGAAAAGATGGGTGTACAAAAGAGAGAAATATAAACAAACTGAATGTGCAACACAAACAAAAAAAAACATTCAGTCATAAAATGACAAATCTTGCTGAAACAATAAACACAATGCTGGAGAAACTCAGCAGGTGAAATAGTGTCCTTTATATAGCAAAGATAACATACATTTCAGGCTGGAGCCCTTGATCAAGGAATGATGCTTCATCAATCTTGCTAAAAGCCTGGTTCCCCCCCCCCCCCACCTCTCAATTTCCCACACTTCCTGATTAATGTAAATCTCTATCCATATGAACCTTAATTTTTTATTGAATGGGTTGAAGACCCTCCTATTTACTGTGGAGGGAAGGGTATGGTGCTAATCATTTTGTAAACTAGGACAGGAAATGTTCTCTATAAGCACTAGTTTGTAACTCACCTTCTAGGACAGGAAATGTTCTCTCTGAGCACTAGGTTGTAACTCACCTTCTAGGACAGGAAATGTTCTCTCTAAGCACTAGTTTGTAACTCACCTTCTAGGACAGGAAATGTTCTCTCTGAGCACTAGGTTGTAACTCACCTTCTAGGACAGGAAATGTTCTCTCTAAGCACTAGTTTGTAACTCACCTTCTAGGACAGGAAATGTTCTCTCTAAGCACTAGGTTGTAACTCACCTTCTAGGACAGGAAATGTTCTCTCTGAGCACTAGGTTGTAACTCACCTTCTAGGACAGGAAATGTTCTCTCTAAGCACTAGGATGTAACTCACATTCTAGGACAGGAAATGTTCTCTCTAAGCACTAGTTTGTAACTCACCTTCTAGGACAGGAAATGTTCTCTCTGAGCACTAGGTTGTAGCTCACCTTCTAGGACAGGAAATGTTCTCTCTAAGCACTAGGTTGTAACTCACATTCTAGGACAGGAAATGTTCTCTCTGAGCACTAGTTTGTAACTCACATTCTAGGACAGGAAATGTTCTCTCTGAGCACTAGTTTGTAACTCACCTTCTAGGACAGGAAATGTTCTCTCTGAGCACTAGTTTGTAACTCACCTTCTAGGACAGGAAATGTTCTCTCTGAGCACTAGTTTGTAACTCACCTTCTAGGACAGGAAATGTTCTCTCTGAGCACTAGTTTGTAACTCACCTTCTAGGACAGGAAATGTTCTCTCTAAGCACTAGTTTGCAACTCACCTTCTAGGACAGGAAATGTTCTCTCTGAGCACTAGTTTGCAACTCACTTTGAAACATCTGAACCTCCTTCCTTGACTCCTCTCCTGTGATGGCCAGGAATTCATTATGAAATACTAACGGCACACGAGCGAGTAATATCAGTCCCTGTCGGGATTCAGTGGTTTTGCTACCTTGGTAGAAGTGCCGCATTGTACGCACCCTGTCTGTCGCAGCAATAAGCCCAGTCGATCCTTCCTCGGCGGTTCCTGACGAAGCACCAAGGCTTCAGCCGCCCGTCGGGGTTGCGGCAGAAGTTGTGATTTCCCAGACCTTTGTTCGGGAACCTCTCGACGAAACTGGGCACGGCGCTCCACGGCAGGCACCTGCGGCCGGACTCGCTGGAGCCGAGCGCACGCCGCGAGGTGGCCGGGCTGCGCAGGCAGCCGCCGGGCAGGTTGGGGGGACGGGCGCTGCCAACGATAGAGAGCAGAGCCGCGGCGGCGACGAAGCTGCCCGCGGTCCTCATGGCGAGCGCTGTCTGCCCGCATCCATCGCCCGAGCTCACGGACAAGGACAGGGCGGTTCTCTCCGCGCTCAACCCCACATCCACTGACTTCAACCCCCGTGAGGTGGGAGAGAAGGTGGGGGGGGGGGTGGTTGTGGTGTTGGGGGAGGGATAATACAGATGCGAGAGGGGAACTCAGCCCAACACCGGGGTGAGGGGGTGGTGAACATATAACGCTTGTGACCTGTGCATCCATTCTGGCGGGGGCAGCGGGAGAGAGGGGAGGGGGAATGTGAGAGGGGACTGAGCCCGACATCAGGGACGGGTCTCGGCCCGAAGCTCTCCCTCCACCACAGATGCCCGACGAAGTCCTCCCCACCTCACTCGCGGTCTGCTGCAGATCCCAGCATCTTCGCTCTCTGCTGTCTCCCCGGTCCGAGCGGTGGGTGGGATACGGTGGTCGGGGCCGCTGCAGACGGTGAGAGATGTAAAAGCAAATGCTGGAGAAACTCAGTGTATTCGACCTATGGGTACCTAACAACCAAGGTTGCGGGCTGGAGCCCTTCATCAAGGTACGAGCAAGGTGTGGCCATCGCTCGTCCCGTCCTTTCGAGGCTAAAGAAAGCATGAACCTTGTACCACATTTAATCCAGGCTGGCTCCTTCATTATATTTGACACGGTGTTCTGTCAAGATTAAAATCTACTGACAAGGGGAGGGGGAGGGGGTCCGAATTTGCCAGTTGCTACATACGCCGGAGGAGTGGATTTCAGTCTCGGGGGTGGAGGAGGTGGGGCGGGGGGGAAGGGGGGGGGCTCTCCTCACGATATTGCGGGTGCTGTGATCTCTCTCCCGCCCCCCCCCCACCACCCCCTCCCCCCTCGCCTGTCCAGGGAGCCGCACAACCCGGGTGTGTGAGCACCGCCTGCAGCAACCAGACAGAAACAATCCCTGCCCTCCTTGAGAGCGGTGGCAAATCTCGCCTCGCTTCCAACTCCGAGCACCGGTCCAGCAGCAGTTAACACCTTACTAGTGCCATAAAGCAATGCCATTTGCAAACTGACAAAAGCTCAGGGTCCATTTCTTTCAAGCCTTCTTTGTTGTCGGTGTTCAAAGGGCGGGGTGTTTCTCCACCCCCCTCTTCTCCCTCTGCTCGTCAGTACATCAAACACATGCCAACCTGGATGACCCTGATCTCCAGCACTGGCCGCAGGTGAGCGCCGTCTCCAGCAAGGTTAACAGGCAGGGAACGGTGCAGAACTCTACTCCGCTAAATTATTTTACTAGCGTACGCTCATATTTTTTTTTTGCCTTGAAAATGTCTCGGTGATTCATGCAAAGGCAGTCAAGGGGTTAAACATTTCCAAACAACATATTCCACTTTCTTCGTGGTCCAAAATATCCCTCCTACTTTTCGTCCTCTCGCCCAGTGTGCGGGAAGGTGGTGAGATGGGAGCAGCAGGACACGGCAACATTTCCTTCCCTTGTACCTGCTCCAAGGTGGGTGGGGGTCGCCCTCCTCCTCCAGGCGAGCACCCGCTCAGGGGCCCTGAGGTGTGCCAGTCGCAGGCCAACATCTGGTTGATCTAGATATTTGTTGCTGCAGATGTTTCATGAAAGAAAACTCTCTTTTGGGACCCTTCACTTCAGATTAGATATATGTAATGAAACAAAAATATTACACTATGTAGTGATATGTTTTCTCCTTGTACATTATTCCCTACTTGTGTGCTGTTGAGGCTGGCCCGCCCACTAGTAACTCATCTCCGATGTCTCCGCCCCTTATGACCTGGCCATAAAGGTCGACCTCCCTCCTCCTGTACCTAGATCTGGGCCAGCCAAAGTCTCGTGTTTATTAAAGTCTATCATTCCACAGCTCTCGATTTCGTGGTTATTGATGGAGCCTATCACACGAAATTGCCTTTAGTCTGCCCAGCACCCCTTGCAGTTAGAGAAAGAGAAGGAAAAGAGAGTCCCTCCAGAGCCAGTGATTGGCCTCCAGCTCTCCCACACTCTCTGCAGCTGCACCGACCTCTGTTTGATCCATTGGCAACCCGAGCTCTGATGCGATCAGGAAGCCTTCAGCGCCCCAGGGCCTTCAGGAGCCATTCTTTCCTTCTCAAATCCCAGTTCCCATACCTGGTTCCCATGAGCCAGACTCCAGCAGCTGGCAATCGGTGTGAGTCCTTTGGCCACAAGTTGCCAACAGTAGCCGGCAAATTTTTGGGGGTCCTTCAGCCGCTGAACACCTCACTGGTCCGCTGCTGTGATCACTGCCCTGTAGGGTCGTCTCCTCTGCTTCTCCTTCTCAAAGGCATGGTGGGGAATTCTGGTGTCCTGCACCCCCAGAGTTTGCAACCCCTCGTGCCCGCTGCCAATACAGGGGCCGCCAACTTGGGTGTCGATGCCATGTTTGCAGGATTTTAATTATAAATACTGTCTGTTCCTTTATCCAGCTGTTTGAAGCCTCTACAGAGCTGGACTGGTGGGAGGACCTTTCAGGGAAGCACTCTCTCTCTGCTTCCTACTCTCCCCAGATCCACAGCACCGTCAATGTTGCCATTACAGCAGCGCCGCCATTTTTTTTTATCTGCACATTGGTTTGAGGTTCAATCTGTTTCCACATTAGTAGATAAAGGCTATTGTTTTCTGTCTCTGGACAGCGAGCCATACAAAGAGTTGTGACTCAATACTTGAGAAATTCTGGTCTTAGACCCTCCCTTTCTTGAGTACAGATAGACAATTGAACTTCAGTATTGTGATTCAGTTAACTAATTGTTGAAATAGGATTGATTGCATGCTCCATTACGAAAACAATGGTCATGCTGCATTTTATCACAATTTGTCCACCTTTGTTGTGTATCCATGAATGCCTTGCCTCTACAGCCAACCATCTTAATAATTACATTCTCAATTCATCTACTCTCCAATGCATTTGAGAGGGGTTCAGAATTTTTATTTAATTACTTCTTTATGGTAATGGTCCCATTGTATCAATGGTACAATCGGGAATATATGTCTTCAATGTTTTCTCAGCAGAGTAGATGGTTATTTTTGCCCTTAATATCAACAGAAGAATGTGAAGGGGAAGAACTAGTTGCTGTTTCATTTTTATTACTCCTCCTCCTGCCCTTTCTTCCCTCCTCAGCCTTTTAATTCAGGCCCCTGCCTACTTTTCACTCATACCTTGAGCTCAGGCTCAAAACATCGATTATACATCTTTCTGGACTCTGCAAGAACTGCTGAGATCCTTCAGCACGTCTACAATCACAGCTTCTTCAGGCTTTCATGTTTAACACCACTGTTCCCTGGTTTGAAGTCAGCAATCAGACATTTGCTTCAAGTCAAAACAGCATATTATATAAATATATATATCTTTCTTCTTTCTTTCTTCGGCTTGGCTTCGCGGACGAAGATTTATGGAGGGGTATGTCCACGTCTGCTGCAGGCTTGTTGATGACTGACAAGTCTGATGCGGGACAGGCAGGCATGGTTGCAGCAGTTGCAAGGGAAAATTGGTTGGTTGGGGTTGGGTGTTGGATTTTTCCTCCTTTGTCTTTTGTCAGTGAGGTAGGCTCTGCGGTCTTCTTCAAAGGAGGTGGCTGCTCGCCGAACTGTGAGGCGCCAAGATGCACGGTTGGTGCCTGCCACATTTGACCGCCGCCAGTGGGCTGATATCGCCTCCAACCGTGCATATATATATACATATAATTTACACAAAACTGCTTGAGAAACTCAGCGTTCTTTATGTAGAAAGGACAAAGATACATAACCAATGTTTCAGGCCTTTCCTGGGCACAACACATGAATGTCATCGTGATCAAAGTACCTTCTCAGGAATTTGCGTAGGTTTGGTATGACATTGAAAATCTTGGCAAACCTCCCCGAGATGTGGAGTGGAAAGTGTGCCGACCAGCTGCATCATGGTCTGGTTTGGGGACACCAATGCCTGAGTGGAAAGCCCTGCAAAGGTCAGTGGACACAGCTCAGGACATCACAGGCAAAACTCTCCCCACCACTGAGGAAATCACTGGCTTCAGAGAGCAGCAGCAATTATCAAGGATCCACACCACCCAGCGCACGCTCTGTTCCCGCTGCTGCCATCAGGAAAGAGGTGCAGGTGCCACAAGACTCACAGCACCAGGTTCAGGAACAGCTGCTACCCCTCCACCATCAGTCTCATTCAGAGATTAAATTAAGGACTTAATTTGCACAATATTTATTATTGAATATTTATTTTTTGTAATGCATTGTCAGTTTGTTTGCAAATCTTTCATTCTTTACATTTCTTTCTTTTTATGCATATCGTTTATTGAGTACAGTTTTTTTGCGCTACTGATAAGTAGCTATTCTGCCTGGCCCACAGGATAAAGAATCTCAGGGTTTTATGTGGCATCATGAAAGTACTCTGATAATAAATCTGAATTTTGATAAATCTTCGCTGAATTTTGAGCCCTTTATCAAAGTATGAGCAAAAACCAGGCAGTCACCTGAATTAGATGGTGGGGGGAGGGACAGGGGAGGAGCACAGGCAACAGGTCATAGGTGTATGTAGGTAAGAGGGCACAAGAGATAAAAGCTGAGAAGAGATGGGGAGGGGATAGCTCTCTGAATGGAGAGGAATGGGGGTGGAGAGCTGGAGAAGAAAGGGATGACGAGGGGAGGGAGAGAGGGGCCTAAAAGGAATTGAAGAAGTTGATATAAATACTATCTGGGTGGAGAAGACCCAGACGGAAGTTAGGGTGCTGCTCCTCCAATTTATGAGTGGCATCAGCTCTGCAGTAGATGAAGCCATGCTCAATACATCAGCACAGAAGTGGAGTGGGGAAATGAAACAGTTGGCCACTGGGAGATCCTCACTATTGTTGCGGTCAGAGTGAAGGCACTCATTGAGGTGATCTCCCAGTCTGCGTTCAGTCATTATGAAGTGGAGGAGACCACAATGGGAGTAGATGTCCCCTGCAGATTCACATGTGAAGTGTTTCCCCCACCTGGAGTTACTGACAGGGGCTCCAAATGGTGGTGAGGGGGGGCATATAGTTCATGTTCTCCTGAGATTCCAATGTGCTTTCCTGCCAATTACGAAATGTTGTCTTGATTATGATCTTTGATCAGAAGAACCAATTTGCACACAAGAATGGGCAGTTGGTGTGGCGGTTAGTGCAACGCCTTGACAGTGCCAGCTGTCTGTAAGATGTTTGAACTTTCTCCCCATGTCTCTGGGGGCTCTGGTTTCCTCCCACTGTTCAAAATGTACCGGGGTGGGGGTTTAAGTTGATTGGGTGTAAGTTCGCTGGCATGGAGGGTGAGGGTGGCTTTTATAAATTCAAGATGTTTCATCCCATGAATTATATCATATGAAGAGATTCTTCTTTGGCTTGGCTTCGCAGTCGAAGATTTATGGAGGGGGTAAATGTCCACGTTTGTGGCTGACAAGTCCGATGCGGGACAGGCAGACATGGTTGCAGCGGTCAAACTGTTGGGTTTCGATTGTCAACATCAGAGTTTTATTAATTTTGCAAACACAAATTTTCACTTAGGCTGCAGACAGCAAATAATTGCAGTGAATGTTTGGTCATGAAGGTGGAGTGAAGAGACTCATTGTGGAGATGTAACATTGGGACAATCTGAAGAAAATCCAAATTACTTTGCCCAGGAGCATGCAATATTATCACAATTCAACCAAGAAAGAAATTCAATGACTCAACCCATTTAGGGAGTTTTGGAACCAGCCTATTGGTCCGAAATGATTTTTAATTTTTTTTTTTAATTAGACATCAGCATGGTAACAGGCCATTTCGGCCTTCGAGTCCTGCCCTGTTTAATCTGTACCCCCGGTACATTTTGAACGGTCGTAGGAAACTGGAGTCCCCGGGGGAAAACCCACGGAAACCTGGGGAGAACGTACAAACTCCTTATAGACAGCGCGGGTTTCGAACCCCAGTCCCAATTGGTGGTGCTGTAATGGCATTTTTCAAACCATTACACCAACCGTGTATCCCATAAAATGAAACCATGAAAATACCAGAAGGAGGAAAAGGAACAACAGACACAGAAAATGCCAGTGGGTGAAGACTAAATGCACTATTTATTTTTGCATGTAAGTTTAATAAACCTCACGATAAACTATATAAGGAGCTATTTGGATTGGCACATGCATTCCACAACCATGCTGTAAACATTAGCTCCACCCTGGTGGATATGAACAGATGCTGCTGAAGTATGGAATGTGAAGGTCGAAATGTGCCTGCTTGCATCGTGTGTTGTGTATGGGCCTTGTCTCTCTGACCATCAATGCAAACAATAGCTGACAATTATAAATAAAGAATTCAAACGCTCCAGAACCAGATTAAATTCCTTTCAGCAATTTTTTATTTAATATTTCCTTGTCTTCCCTGATTATTTTTTCTGCTAGAACTCAACTTGCACAATATAATTATACTTGTGGATCAGTGCCAGAATGAGACAGCCTGCAGGGTAGAGAACTGACTTTAAAATATTATAGCAGAGAAACAGTTTGATTTCAGTCATAAATTATCTTAAAGTACTTGCAATGCGAGCCTAGACCTGATTACACAGTCCTAACAATTTACACAGCACTCAATTAAAACACGCTGATTGTAGCGGATAATTTTTTTAATCTCCACCTTTCATCACTTCTTCACCATGAGTCCTCACTGATATTCTTCACTACCTTTCCGAAGTTTCTGGGTTTCAGGGATGAAGCCATAACTTTAAATGGCACTGGACATGTAGACTATGGTGGATCCAAGTCTTCAAATGTGGTACTTCATTGTGGAAAACTGTAGGAAGTTTCAACATTAAATCATTTGGGCCATGTTGTAAACAGGGATGGGTGACCACCACTATGAGTTTTTCAAAACAAAAAAAATCCATTGAAGTGGAGACGGATAAAATATGATGAAACAGAGGGCTTTTTTTTGAGATAGTGACATATTCTAATGGGCCCATAGCAAATGCAAATGACTTCCCTTGATTGACAAATTATTGTCAAAGTACCAACAGGTTCAGGGAAGCTGAGAGAAATTTGAATCGAACAGAAATTCATTGAACAATTAACTGTTTTATGAGTTTTAGGTAGCTGAGGCAAAACAAAGTGCAACTCTTTGGGGAATAATGGGTGAATATTTAAAGGAGAGGAAGGTCAAGGGCCATGGGAATGTGTGTGCAGCAAGACTATTTTTCTAATCTTCCTTTCAGAGCTGGCATAGAAGTAATAGGCAGAATGGTCTCCTGCTGTGAAGCAAATTCATTTTATTCTAATTTCCTTCCGCACCAATTTCCAGTCAGGTCAGCAGAATAGGGATTAGAATCCTTGTCTGATATTCCTGCTCGTTGACACTGGAGCCTTGTACCCATTGCAGCAAGCCACTGTCCACCTGATGATCACCCCTGCTGAGGTTAGCTAAAATCAGGTCATTTCTTGTGGTGCACAGTTCATCCACTCATTAAATTGATTGACAGTTCCAGGTAAACATTAGAGCAGACCTGGAGCTCAAATATTTTGCAGGCACCATGTTTTCTTTAAAGCTAGAGAAGGTTATGACTGATATTAAATAAACATTTTATATTTCTGGCTACTGCTGGCAGACTTGGCCACTCAGAACTAAAGAGAGCTATTTCCAACCATTGACAGCTGTTATATGGAGGTGTCATTATCCCCTTTTTTTAGATGATTCCTGGTGCGCATAGAGATAGGAAAATAGGAACAGAAATAAGTTAAAGTTTAATTGTCATTCAATTGTACCAGGGCTACCCAAAGAAAAAGCATTCTCCAGTCCATGGTGCAGAACAGTGCAAAACGCGCTAACAGACCTAAAACACGTACAAACAATACATATTCACACTGCATACATGTATTAAAATAAATATTGTGAATAAAGTTATGGGGATTTGTTTTAACAGTCATTCAGCATTCTCACTGTCCATGGAAAGAAACCATCTCTTGGTCCTGGTGGTTCTGGCTATGATGCTTTTGCAACTCCAGCATCAGATTCCTCAACAACAAACTCAATCAGAGATTCATTCAAGGACTCGTACATTTATACTGTAATGCACAGTTTGTTGACCTCTCTTTATTTGTTTACATATGTACGTATCTCCTTGAATGCAGTTTTTTACACTACCAATAAGTGGTCATTCTGCCTCACCTGTAGGAAGAAGAATCTCAGGGTTGCACGTGATGTCAGAAGTAAGTCATAAAAGTCTACAGACCCGGTGGTAGAAGTAAAAACGCAATGCTGGAGAAACTCAGCAGGTTCAGTGTACTTTATATAGCAAAGATTTTTTTTTAAATGCATAATCAATATTTCAGGCTTAAACCCTTCATCAAGGTATGGAAAAATGCTGGCAGACTTCCGAATAAAAGTGTAAGGGAAGTGGGGGTGGGGGGGAACATGATTGCAAAGGCAGGAGGTAATGGGTGGAGAAAGGAGGGAGGGCAAAGCGGCAAACAGGGGGAAGAGGGATGGCTCCGAAAATAGATGGAAGGGGGTGGAGAGCTGAGGGAAAAAAGGCAGGGAGAAGGGAAGGGAGGGAGAACAGAGAGCAGGTTAGCAGAAACCGGAGAAGTTTTGTGGGTTTTTTGGGTTACTGGTGCCATCATATACCCCATCTCACCATGCTCCTCCATCCACTGTACTGTGTTTCCAAGAAAAAAAGCCATATTGCAACAACAAACTGTGTTTGAAATAGTAAAACAGGGCATTGAGCAGGCACTTGCACTGGCCCTCTTTGAAATGCAAGTCTCTGCCACAAAAACAGTAGCTGAGTGGAACCTCTGGCAAAAGAGGCGAGATTGCCGAATCCCACTCGGCTTCTGGGCCAAGTCCCTCCCCAAAGTTGCCTCCGCAACTCCCCATTTGAGCATCAGCTGCTCACCTGCTACCTCGTGATGTCAGTCACAGAACACCAGATGGCAGAATATTCAGTCACACATTGGCCGCACCTCCCCATCATGCAATGGGTTAAATATGCAGAAGGAAGGCCTTGCCCAGCAGTCCTCCATAGTTAAGTGGAAGTGATACATAGAGGACCATGTAGAGGCCAGTTCCGAAAGGGTGAGCCACTTACATGAACAGCTCATATCCCTGCCAGAAAGCGATGGCCTCTCACCCAAATTACCCACAGTATAGACTTCCCCATGGCATGGGGCCAACTGTTCAGCACCCTAGACCCCAGACAGCAGCAAGAAGCTTGGTTTACTGACGACTCCAGCCGGTGGAACTGCGGCAAACAGCGGTAGAAGGCGGCAGTGCTTGGGTAAAACACATACACATGAGGGGGCAGAGAGGTCCACCAAACTGGATTAGCTGGCAGCTGTGACATTCACCCTAAAAGAAACTATTGGACCTTTCTGCATGTATGGCAATGACCTCCTACCTACCTCCCCCTTACACATTACATCCAGTAACCACCTCCCCCCCCCCCAGTGAGGTGGGTGTTTCAACGACGGTTTTTTCCTCCCTACGATTTGAGAAACACTGGAATCAAGACTCCCCAGCCAGTGAACAGGGGTGGAAAATGTTGGCACAGATGTTTTGATGACCACTGTCCAAACTGTCAGTAGGTCACGGTGAGTGTGAGCAAGAATGGTACCCAGGAACGGCAGTGTCCATAGCCGAGGGTGCAGCAAAGCTGGGGGTTCCCTGACCACTCAATGGATATGCAGACACCATGCCTACCCCGGCTCCACATGGGACAGAACAGTTCTTACTTTCCAGGATATGTTGTGCCTTATATCCACCACCTTGACGATCTTGGGGAGCACCCAGCCTACCATGGACACAGGGTCAGAAGGGCAATCAGGATCAGAGTTTATTGTCATGAACAAGTCATGAAATTCGGTTTTCTGCATCGCACTACAAACATTCATATTACGAACCATCTTACAACATTTCTAGAAAATAATAATAATAATGGAGCATGAAAAGTAAGGCAGTGTCTTGGTTCATTGATTATTCAGGAATCTGATGGCAGCAGGGAAGAAGCTGACTTTGTGCCATTGAGTGCTCATCTTTAGGCTCCTGTACCTTTCCTCCGATGGTAGCAGAATGAAGAGGGCCTGGCCTGGGTGGTGAGGGTCTTTGAGGATAGAGGCTGCTTTTTTAAGACACCCCCTCATGTAGATATCCTCGATGGAGTGAAGTCTGGTGCCTGTGATGTTGCAGGCTGAGTTAACGTACCTCTGGAGTTTTTTCTTGTCCTGAGATTTGACACCTCCGTACCAGGCAGTGATGCAACCAGCCAGCAGGAGACCTGTAGAAGATTTTGAGAGACTTCTCAAATCTCCTCGAGAACCTCACAAATCACTGAGGTGAGAAAGTTCTGCATGATCGCTTTACCCCAGTATGGCATTTTCCGCCTGCAAAGTAATCCGAATGACCAGTGTACTGAAGACACTGGCCAATGAGATGCTGTGGCACTGCGACATACAGAGGATGTTCTGACTCAAGTGGCAGCAGAGCAGATGGCCATCTGAATGGTTACCTTCAGAATTGGATGGCCCTGGACTACCTGAGGGTGGTTGGGAAGAAATGCTGAACTTACATTCCCAACATATTGGGGAAAATCACTAATTTGGCTGAGCACATCTGAGAGTTAGTGGGTAAAACTGAAAAATCAAGGGACCAGTTCCTGCATCATGGCTCTTCCTGGGAAAGCTGGTAGTCCTTTGGGGCTCTGGTGAGTTGGTGGGCCATTGCATTCATTAAATCACTATATCCCTCTCATGGTGTTGGGGTCTTGTCTTTATCCAGAAAGTTCCAAGTCTGTATTGATGTACTGTATGTAATTGGCAAGCGTTGTGACTTCAAGGGGTGGAATGTTGTGTGGATTGAGGAGGCTCATATGACCTCTCCATCTGGAATCTGGTGGGAATGTGGATTGTGGAAGGGCATGTAGCCTCTCCATATGGAACCTAATTTGAAGTTACTTCACCTGCCAATTAAGGTCAAGCCCTGCCCACATGTCAGTGCACAACTGGTCATGGGTCCCTATAATTGCCTCATTGAGACCAGGGCAGACTCTCCAGTTGATGACACTATAAAGACCACCACTTGTAAGCCATCTGTCTCTTTTCTTCTTGGATGAACCCTAGCTCCACTCCAGGTTGGGGAACCGCAGGCAACGCTGTTGGTTAGATGTGTGCAGACAAAGCGTTGGGAGCTCTAGTATTGTGTGTCTTGAAATTACTGACCTTAGTTAAGAGCCATGCTTGCTAGAAATATCAAGGGGTGGCGGGTATTGTATGTTGTACTTGACCATATAGTTTTCTACGTGTGTGTGCACGTGCATGTGTGTGTGTGTGTGTGTGTGTGTGTGTGTGTGTCTTTTATCTGTGCTGCAACTCTCCTACATGTGTAAATAAAAACTTCTGTTCAAACACCTTGTGTTCTGATTCATTGCCCTTGGGACCCATCAAACCGGCTTCACATACACAACACTGTCTTGTCAACGTTGGGACTCAGGTTGTTAGTCTTACACCACTTCATGAGATTTTCCACCTCTTCTCTGTAGTGCAACTCATCGCTGTTAATAAGGCCAACTACTGTTGTGTCATCTGCCAACTTAATGACTGTTGGAGCTGGATCTGGTGATGCAGAATAGATCAGTTGCAAGAACAGGAGTGGACTGAGCACACAGCCCTAAGGTGCGCCAGTGCTCAGCAATGATGGTGCTTGACATTCTGCAACTGACCTGGGCAGACTGTGGTCCTTTTGTTAGGAAGTTCAGGATCCAATTACAGAGAGGGGTGTTGAGTCCCAGCCACTCTCATCTGTTCTACTATTATATGATACCCTGCTTGATATTTGACTAAATTCTAATTAATTGTTTTTGTGCTATATCAATTAATATATTTGGTAAACAAATATTCAAGTTAAAATTAACACCTGACATAATACCAGCTGTTATTTGCAGAAGAGAATTTCAAATACTTCTCTCCACTTTTTGAAAAAGTTTCCCACATCCACTCCTAAGGAAGCCTTGCTCTAATTATTTAGACTATGCCCTTTTGTTCTGGAATTTTGGACAAGCAGAAATATGTTCTTTCTACCTACTAGGACAGTTAAATGTTTGAAGTTTCAGCAAATCACACTGGCTTCCTGATCTCCCAGGAATACACATCAATATTTGCAACCCTTCCTTATAATTTGACCTTTAGAGTCCAAATATAATTCCAGCAGGTCCTGCCTCATCCTCTCTAGCCCAACACAAAGTGTGACACTTGAACTCTTCACTGTATTCTGCGGTCTAACTGTAAGTTAACATCTCCCCTCAGGCGAGAAACGCAAAGACTGCAGATGCTGGAATCTTGATCAAACTGAAGCAGGAGCTACATGAAATGAAGCTCGCAACCACCATGTTAGGGGTTTCAACGACTGTCTATTTCAAACTTTGCGTGCGCCCATTTAAGGGCAGTGTGGGGTCCGCCCCCACATGGGTGGTTACATCATCATGCTTGCCTGAGGTGCGCATTTTGTTCTGTCCCCCGACAGCACCATCTCCTCACGGCTGCCGGCACGGAGGTACAAGTGGGGCCGATTCGCCACGAGTATGTGCACCGCCACAAAACAAAGAATTACTGGAGGAACCTGGCAGGTCATGATACCATCCATGGGTGGAAATGGTCAGTTAACATTTTAGCTTGTCATAAATAGTCCAGACCTGAAACAATTCTAACCATGGATACTGTCTGACCTGCTGGATTCCTCCACCATTTATTTGTCTTCTCTCCGAACATGTTCTGCTCCTCTAAATTTAACATCCAGCATTCCAGAAGAATATAAGGCATAGGAGCAGAATTAAGTCCTCTCCAACATTCAATCATGAGCTGATCTATTTTCCCACTCAGCCCTGCTACCCAGCCTTCTCCTCATTATCTTTGATGGCTGGATGATCAAGAACCTATCAATTTCTGCCTTAAATACACCAATGACGTGGCCTTGACAACTGTCTGTAGCAACAAATTCCACAGATTCATCACCATCCTCTATATCCTTCAATCCTGAAGTTAGTTCGTGGCCACACACCCATGCATGTTTTGCATAGGGCCAGTCACAGCTGGTGACTGACTAGAGGTGACTCTCAGGAATTCAAATGTGCCTGCGCAGGCTGACAAGGAGTGAGCCGGGACAGCGTCACGTCACATGCGGGAAGTGGCAAATGGGATGATATTGGGATGGAGAGTGAGGCTTGATTGGAGTCATGCTCCAAGGCACAACTTGGCTTGCTGTATTTAGTGGACTTTTACCCTTTATTTTTGCACCGTGATTTAACAGTTTCTACAGTTGTGCCCTTTTGTCCTAGACTTTCTACATCTTTCTACATCTACTATGTCCATGCCTTTCGACATGCAAATAGCTAAAATGAGATTACTCCCCTCCCCGATTCTCCTAATTTGATTCAGCTCTATACACTATAATCACATTTTAATACATGCAAAAAGATTGATGGTTTGTTTGCCTCTCCAATGGCTCTATTTGGAAAATAGTTTATTCTATCTTTTTTTAAATACAAATATGAGGTCAATGTTTTGTCCACAAATTCTTTATTCCACCATTTATTTCTGACTGTTGAATATGTTAACATTTCTTTGCAATATAATACAATATAATACAATATAATATAATATAATATAATATAATATAACGAGATAGACAACAGACTCGCCAAGGCAAATAGCGCCTTTGGAAGACTACACAAAAGAGTCTGGAAAAACAACCAACTGAAAAACCTCACAAAGATTAGCGTATACAGAGCCGTTGTCATACCCACACTACTGTTCGGCTCCGAATCATGGGTCCTCTACCGGCATCACCTACGGCTCCTAGAACGCTTCCACCAACGTTGTCTCCGCTCCATCCTCAACATTCATTGGAGCGACTTCATCTCCAACATCGAAGTACTCGAGATGGCAGAGGCCGACAGCATCGAATCCATGCTGCTGAAGATCCAACTGCGCTGGGTAGGTCACGTCTCCAGAATGGAGGACCATCGCCTTCCCAAGATCGTGTTCTATGGTGAACTCTCCACTGGCCACCGAGACAGAGGTGCACCAAAGAGGAGGTACAAGGACTGCCTAAAGAAATCTCTTGGTGCCTGCCACATTGACCACCGCCAGTGGGCTGATATCGCCTCAAACCGTGCATCTTGGCGCCTCACAGTTCGGCGGGCAGCCACCTCCTTTGAAGAAGACCGCAGAGCCCACCTCACTGACAAAAGACAAAGGAGGAAAAACCCAACACCCAACCCCAACCAACCAATTTTCCGCTGCAAACGTGTCTGCCTGTCCCGCATCGGACTTGTCAGCCACAAACGAGCCTGCAGCTGACGTAGACATTACCCCTCCATAAATCTTCATCCGCGAAGCCAAGCCAAAGAAGAAGAATACATCCATCTGCACTTCTTAAAATGATGTCTATCCTTTTATCATTGAAGATACCACAGAAACATAGAACACTAAATCAGACAAACAGGCACTTACAGCCCTTCAGTCTGTGCCAAACTATTATTGTGCCAGGTTCCATTGTCCTGCACCCAGTCCATTGCCCTCTAAACCTCTCCCATCCATGTCCCTGTCCAAATTCTTCTTAAATGTTAAAATTGAGCCCACATTCACCACTTCAGCTAGCAGTTCATTCCACATTTCCATCCCTCTATGTGATGGGAAGAAGTTCCCCCTCACGTTCCCCATAAGCCTTTCCCCTTTCACCCTTAACCCGTGTCCTCTAGTTTGTATCTCACTTACCTTCAGTGGGAAAAGCCTTCTTGCACTTATTATTTTTGTACACCTCTATCAAATCTCCCCTCATTCTTTTATGCTCCAGAAAATAAAGACCTAACCTATTTAACCTTTCCAGAAGTCTGGCCAATAAACTAGAAAATCGTTTCTGCACTCTTTCAATCTTAGTGATATATTTCCTGTAGTTAGGTGATCAAAACTCCACACAATATTTCAAATTTGGCCTCACCAATATTGGATCAGATTTCAAATTTATTGTCAGAGTACATACATGACCACTGAGATTACATTACATACAACACTGAGATTCCTTTTTCCTGCGGGTGCGGATGAATTACCCTTAATTGGTAGTGCACAGATAAACTGTACACAGGGTAAACATGTAAGCAAATATAAACAAACCAACTGTGCAATCCAGAGAGAACAAAGAAAATCAATTAATAAAGTGCACAAGAAAGTCCTTAAATGAGTCCCTGATTGAGTTTGCTGTTGAGTGGTCTGATGGTGGAGGGGTAGCAGCTGTTCCTGAACTTAGTGGTGTGAGCCTTGTGGCACCTGTACCTCTTTCCTGATGGCAGCAGTGAGAACAGAGCAAGTGCTGGGTGCTGTGGGTCTTTGATGATTTCTGCTGCCCTCCGATGGCTTTACTCTCAGGGGTATTGGTCTCCCCATACCAGACTGTGGTGCAGCCAGTTAGCACATTTCCCACCACGTCTATGTAGAAATTTGCCAGGGTTTCTGGTATCATACCAAACCTTCACAAACTCCAGGTGAAGTAGAGGTACTGACGTGCTTTCTTCACAATGCCATTTGTGTGTTGGGTCTAGGAAAGATCCTCTGAGACTCCCAAGAACCTAAATTTTCTTACCCTTTCCACTTCTGATCCCTCAATGGTCACTGGATGGTACACCTCTGGCTTTCCTTTCCTGAAGTCAACAATCAACTCATTGACATTGAGTACAAGGTTATTGTTGTACAACTTTACTTTGTATCTTAAACAACTTTATCATAACATCCCAACTCCTACATGCAATACTTTGATTTATGAAGGGCAATATGTCAAAAGCCTCTCTTTACAACCTGATCTACCTGTAACACCGCCTTCAGGGAATTATGTATCTGTATTCCCAGATCCCTCCATTCTATCGCACACCTCAGTGCCCTAACATTTTTTGCGAATTACCTTTCTTGGTTTGTCTTTCCAAATGCAACTGTAGAGCGTGTCGAAAGAACCAAAGACTTGTTGATCCAAACCAAGGCTTTTATTAACTAAAAGACTGGAGCATATCACAAGTAGGTCGACCAGTCCAGAATGACCTGGTCTGGCTAGGAGCAATCCTTTAAGACCTGCCAGTAGGTGTGGCTATACTCTCAGCCAATCACAGTCATCCTACACTACAATCTATACATATGTACATATACACATTGATGATAGAATCTGTACTATCACAGCAACATCTCACACTGGTCTGCATTAAATTCCATCTGCCCTTTTTCAGCACACTTCACCAGCTCATCCTGATCCCTCTGCAAGCTTTAAAAACATTCCCATCTGTCCCAACGCCTCTAATCTTTGTGTCATCAGCAAACTTGCTGATCCAATTTACCACATTATCACCCAGATCATTGATATTGTTCAGGACTCTTCCCAAACTTTTTAACTCACAGAACTCTTTTGGGGAGTACTTGGAAATTGCGGAACCCCAATTATCAATTACAGTTTAAAAGTCCTCGTATATACACAAACATAATACAAAAATAAATATACTCACCAGTAGTGGATTAACTACCACCCGGGCCCTAGGCGAGCTTTAGTAAGGCCCCCCTCTGATATTGCCAGGTCTACACCAGGTGCCCCTCGCTCACCACCACAGGCCTGGCTACCCCCACAGCCTCTTACTCCCCACTGCAGCCTGGGCAGCCCCTTGATCCCCACCACGTGCCAGCTAACCCCATCACCCCTCGCTTCCCACCATGGCCCAGGCCGCCTCTGCCACGTCAGACACCGCTGACCATGCACCCCTCCCGTTGTTCACTTACCGCAGGCGACAGGTTGAACACTGGCATTTCGGAGCCACCTCCTTGCACACACTGAAAATCTTTATGCCGCTGCCACTATCTCCCAGAAACCACTGCCCGCATCAGCCCGGCAAAAGCGTGGTACTGACTCTGGCCCACAGTCACCAGCTTCACCTGCGCTGATCGCAATTTCTTCTGCGAAACTTCTTCGACTTTCCATGGAACCCCTGGGTTCTGTGCAACCCTGTTTGGGAAATGGTGATGTAGATGATAAGAACAATGGTCCCAGCACTGATCCTTGAGGCACAGCACTAGTCACAGGTCCACAGTTTGAGAAAAAAAATCCTCCACTGCTACTATCTTGCTTCACTCATACAGCCAATGTCGAATCCGTTTACTACCTCACCATGAATAGTGAGCATCTGAACCTTCTTAACTAACCACCCATGGGGGACCTTGTCAAAGGTCTTACTAAAGTCCACATAGACAATATCCTTGGCCTTTCCTTCAGCAATCTTCATAGTAACTTCTTTGAAGAAAATTATGATTGATTAAACACGACTTACTATGCAAAAAGTCATATTAACTATCCATAATCAGTTCCTGGCTATCCAATTAATGGTAACTGATCTCTTAGAACACCTTTCAATAATTTACCTACTACTGACATCAGGTCATCAGCCTATAATTTTCTGGGTTATTGTGGAAGATTTTTTAGTCAACAAAACAAGGTGAGCTACCCTCTAATCCTCCGGCACCACACCTATGACTAAGAACTTCTTAAATAATTCAGCCAGAGTCCCTGCAATTTCTGCACTTGCCTCCTTCAAGATCTGATGGAATATCTTGCCAGTCCCTGGGGATTTACCACCCTTATCTATAACATTTTTAATTTAAAAAAAATTAGACATACAGCACGGTAACAGGCCATTTCAGTCCATGAGTCCGTGCTACCCAATTTACGCCCAATTAACCTACACCTCAGGTACATTTCGAACAGTGGGAAGAAACTGGAGCACCCAGGGAAAACCTATGCAGACACGGGGAGAATATACAAACTCCTTACAGACAGTATGGGATTCGAACCCAAGTCCCAATTGCAGGCGCTGTAAAGACGTTGCACAAACTGCTTCATCAACAGTGTTTTAAGACAGCAAGCACCTCCTCCTCTTTAACATGTTTAGGTTCCATGACCTCACTGCTTGTTTTCTTTACTTCCTTAGACTGTGCCCATTTCCTGATTAAATGCTGATGCAAAAAAAAACCCATTTAAGATCTCTTTCAATCCACTCTGATCTTCAAGGGGACCAATTTTGTCCCTTACTATCCTTTTGGTCTTAATATACTTGGAGAAACTCTTAGGAATTTCCTTAGCATTGTTGACAAAACAATCTCATGTCTTCTTTTAGCTTTCCTGATTTCCTTCTTGAGGATTTTCCTTGCATTTTTTATACTCCTCAATGATGTCATTTGCTGTGTGTTACCTATACCTGCTACACATCCCTCTCTTCTTCCTAACCAGATCCCCAATATTCCTTGAAAACCAAGGTTCCCTATTCCTGATAACATTGCCTTTAAACCTGATAGGAATATACAAACTCTCAAAATTTCACCTCTCCATTTACCTTGCACATCCTTGCCTGAAAACAATTTATCCCAATTCACGCATTCTAGATCCTTTCTCATTTCCTCAGAATTGGCCTTTCTCCAATTTAGAATCTCAACCCGAGGCCCAGACCTATCTTTCTCCATAATTAACTTGAAACTAATGGCATTACGATCACTGGACACAAATGTCCTGTCACCTGTCCTGTCTTGTTCCCCAATAGGAGATCCAGAATTGCATTCTTTCTAGTTGGTACATTGATATATTGATTTATAAAACTTCTGTGAAACATTTGACAAGCTCCAAGCCATCCAGATCTTTTTTTAGTATGGGAATCCCAGTCAATATGTGGAAAGTTAAGATGTATTGCAAACTTATGTTTCCTGCAGCTGTCTGCTATCTCTCTATGGATTTGCTCCTCCAATTCTCACTGATTATTTGTACATTCTATAACACAACCCCATGAGGGTAGATATACCTTTCCCATTACTCAGCTTCATATAACCTCAATAGACTAGCTCTCTGGTCTGTCCTGTCTGAGCACGGCTGTGATACTTTCCCTGATGAGCAATGCCACTCCTCCCCCTTTCATTCCCCCCATTCTATTACCTCTGAAGCAATGAAAGCCTGGAACATTGAGCTGCCAGTCCTGCCCCTCCTGCAACCAAATTTCACTGATGGCCACAACGTCATAATTCCACATCCAAGTCCACACTTTAAGCTCGTCTGCCTTTCCTACAATACTCCTTGCATTGAAATAGATGCACCTGAGAACGTTTCCACCATGTACAACCCTTCCAATGTTACATGCAATTTTCACATCATCTTTTTTCTCTTCCACTCCTCTATCTACTCCAGCACTTTGGTTCCAATTCCCCTCCAAATTGAGTTTAGACCCTCCAGAGCAGCACTTGCAAACCTTCCCTCAAGAATATTAGTCCCCTTCCAATTCAGATGCACAAACCATCTTGTTGGAATATATCCCATCTTCCCTGGAAGAGAGCCAAATGATCCAGAAATCTACCCCATGTCTTTAGCCATGTGTTAATCCTGAAATCACAACCCTTAAGGTCCTGTCCTTCAACCTAGTGCCTAACTACCTGAACTCTCCTTGCAGGACCTCCTCACCTTTCATACACACGTCACTGGTCTCTAGATGGACGACGATATCTGGCTGCTCACCCTCCCTCCTGAGAATGCCGTGAACTTGATTTGAGATATCTCAGACCCTGGCACCAGGAAGGCAACATACCATCTGGGATTCTCGATCCCTTCTGCAGAACCTCTTATCTGTCCCCATAACTATGGAATCCCCTGTCACTACAGCTCGCATCTTCTCCTCTCTACCCTTCTTAGCCCCAGGACCAGATACTGTGCCAGAGAGCTGATCACCATGGTTTGTCCCTGGTAGGTTGTTCCCCTCCCAAAAGTATCTGAAATTGTATACAGAACATTTCCCATTATCCAAAAAGTATTTAACCGAGAATCTCAGTTACCTGGAAAAAACTTTTGGCGGCAACATGATGTCACAATTTGGAAAATAAATTCACCCAAAATGCTCATGTAGGGCTCTGATGCTCTGTTGATGCCAATTTTGTAACAACAGAGCTCAGAACTTGCCAGGAAGAGAGATGCGCCTCAGAGAAATAGACTGGAATCTTGAGCCATCATTGAGTGACTGGAGGAAGTCGGCAGGTCAGGCAGTGCAAGGAGAGATTGTCCTTGTTTCAGGTAACTCCCATCCCTCTCTCTTTCCATTTCTTCTTTACCTTCCACTATACTTGGTTCCAGACAGAGTCAGCATCAGAACAAATCTAATCGAGGGGCAATTATAGGGTAACCGCGGGGAGACACTGAATTTTCAGCAGTGTTGGAACTGGGGTGGGATGGTGGCGGCAGCGTCAGATGGGGGAAGTGGGGTAGTGGCAGTGGCAGCAGCGTCGGACCAGGGTAGGGGGGTGACAGTGTTGGACTGGGAGGGAAACACGATAACTCATTTTGGGGAGCATGGCCCTTGGATCTGCACCCAACCCCCCCCCCCCCCCCATGATGCTGATCCCTGGTTCTCTGCTGTTCTGGCATTGTCAAGAAGAGCATCCTCCCAGGCAGGAGTGAGGACCTCAGGCCCCTAGGCAGGATCAGTGACAGCAGTGGTGAGGTGTCAGGGACTGGCAAAGGTGGCAAGAGTGGGGACATCGGGCTCCCGGGCAGGAATGGTGACATCGGTGGGGAGGTGTTGGGGATCGGTAATCGCCGATACAAGTATTCTGCTGATGTGGCAGGGCTGCTTAAAGCCATTTCCCATTTATCCAAAATATGCAGTTAATCAATACACATCCAGTTCCCAGCGTTTCAGATAATCAGAAATGTACTATATATGTTTTTTAGGGGAACAGCCACAGAGGTATCCTGCACTGAGTGGCTGTTCCTTTACCCTCTCCTGACTGTTACCCATCTACCATCCTCCTGCCTCCTAGGTGTGATAGTTTCCCTGTAACTCGTGTGTATCACCTGCCATACACCTGCACCTGCATGCCAAATTAATCCGGAATCATCGAACTCCAGCTCCAATTTCTTAACTCGGTTTGTCAAGAGCTGCAGCTGGATGCACTTCTCGCAGATGAAGTCATCAAGGATATTGCTGGCTCCCCTGATAACCCACATTCTGCAGGAGGAGCATTCCCCTGCCTTGGCTGCTATTCCCATTGTCTATGACAAGATGAAAAATATATAAGATAAATAAAACCTGCCCTTACATGTGCCTACCTGCTGAATCCTTTTTGTTCCTCAAATAGGGTGGCCCTTTCTCATTTTAACTCCTGCACAACCACCTCACCCTCTTCTTGTCAAAGCCTCTTGAACCAAAGCATTACCACCCTGACTCAGACCACTCCATCAATGATTGCTCCCTCGAAGATCACTTCACTACACAGTCGCTCACTTTTATAGAGATGCTCAACTCTTTTTTAAAATCTGACTCACTTTTGATATTGCTTATCAATGTGTCATTTTAATACACCTGTAAACACAGATTTCTACCCAAACATCAAAGTCATTAAAAATTATATTGAATCGGTCTAACCTAATTGGTTACAACCTGCTATGTTCCACATTCCTCAATATCATGCCACACAGACAATTTCCTAATTCAATGTTTTTTTTTAATTTTATTTTACAGAAATAATAATATCAATAATTATCCTTTAATTACCTGAACTTATCTTTTGTCCACTATTTCTCTTGTTATCAGGTCACTTATAGACGCAAGGCATCAAGATGATATACCTAGCAGGATACTGAAAATCTGCACCAACCAACTAACCGAAGTGTTCATGGACATTTTCATCCTTTCATTGTGACAGTCAGAGGTTCCCACAGTTCAAAGGGGCATCAATCATCCTGGTACCCAAGAAGAGTAGTGTGGTCTGCCTCAATGACTACTACCCAGTAGTACTAACTTCTACTGTGATGTAACACTTCAGGAAGCTGGTCATGGCCAGAATTAACATGTACTTAAATAAAGATCTGGACCCACTGCAATTTGCCCACCATCACAATCGCTCTACAGCAGATGCAATATCACTGGCTCTCCACTCAGCTCTGGATCATCTTGAAAACAGCAATTGATACATTCAGCTGCTCTTCATCGACTACAGCTCAGCCTTCAATACCATTATTCCCTCAGTGGTGGTCAAGAAGCTACAAACTCTAGGCCTTTGTACCTCCCTCTGCAACTGGATCCTTGACTTTCTCATTGGAAGACGTATGAATTGGAAAGAACGTCTCCTTATCACCGATTAACAACACAGGTTCACCTCAAGGATGTGTGGTTAGCCTTCTGCTCTACTTATTATGCACCCATGTCTGTGTGGCCAGGCACAATTCCAATGCCATCTACAAGTTTGCCGATGACACCACAGTTTTTGGCAGAATTACAAATGGCAAAGAGTAAGTGTACAGGAGGGAGATAGATCAGCTCGTTGAATGGTGTCACGACAACAACCTTGCACTCAATGTCAACAAAACTAAGGAGATTATTGTGGACTTCAGGAGGAAGTCAGGGGAACACAACCCAGTCCTCTTCGAGGGGTCAGAAGTGGAGAGGGTGAAGAACTTCAAATTCCTGGGTGTAAACATCTCTGAGGATCTGTCCTGGAGCCTCCACATTGGCTCACCAGCTGCTATACTTTTTGAGGTGTCTTTTTGTTTTCAAACTTTATTTAAAATATAGTGGAAAAAAAAATAATCAAGAAAAGATTTTACAATAATACCCCTCCCACCCTACCACCCCTACAGCCAACTCCCTTAAGGGAAGCAAAAAAAATATGTAGATTATATATATATATATATATATATATATATATATATAAAGAAAAAATAAATAATGCATATTAATAACATTTCAAAGTATATCTAAATGCATATATTTCAAATACAGAGACCACTTACTAACAAAAGAAGAATTATCATGTAAATTATAAGTAATTTTTTCCATGACAATATATACTTTCAATTCATTATGCCAACATAATATTTTAATCTCAGTATCATTTTTCCAAATACTAGCAACATATTTACACGCTACTGATAACACCAAACGTACAAGAAGAATTTGAATTTTGTCCAATCCCATTCCCCTTAATGAATACAAATTTCCTAACAAAAAAATCAATGGATCTAACAATAATATAAAATTATATAATTTTTCCAAAACTACTTTGATTCCTTGCCAAAATTATTGAACTTTAACGCAAGTCCAAACAGCATGTAAAAAAGTTCCAGTAGATAAACCACATCTAAAACAAGAATCCGAATTACTAAACCCATTTTTTTTAGCTTTTCCGGGGTCAAATATAATTGATGTAAAAAATTATAATTAACCATTTCATCTCTTACATTAGTCAATTTAATTACATTGTCCTGACACATATTCGTCCAACTATCTTCGGGAAAAATAAATACTAAATCACTCTCCCATTTAAGTTTAGATTTCTCCCAATCTGACTTATCCATACTATCTTGTAACAAATTATACATCACTGAAACATAACCCTTTTTCAGTATAGAGGAAATCAAAGATTCAAATCTTGACAAAGTAGGTAAAATCATCTCTTTACCATAATTATCTTTTATCAAACCTCTAAGTTGATTAATACACAAACAAAGAATTTACAGGTATAACAAATCTTTCTCTCAATTGATTAAAAGAAAGAAATTGCCACTCTACAAAATAATCTTGTATTGTCTTTATACCTTTAGAATCCCAAATCTTTAAATGATTATTAAACATTGAAAAAAGAATAAGCTGATTATTATACAATGGAGTTAAAATTGATAATTTATCTTTTGACCCTAACACCCTATTTTTTTAATCCAAATCTTTAACAAATGTTTAAATATCAGCATATCATATTGCTGTAACAAAATCAAATTCCAACAAAATATAAATTCATATATCTCAACCCTAGAAATACATGCCATCTCCACTTTTGCTCAGCTTGGAGGCTGATCTAAATTTGTCAATCTACTAACAAACTTCAACTGGGCCACTTCATAATAGTTTTGAAAATGTGGTAATTGTAATCCGCCCAATGCATACTTCCATGTAAGTTTATGCAATGCCACTCGAGCTAATTTACCTTTACATAAAAACTCTTGCAGTGCTTTATTCAAATCTTGACAAAAGCCCTTAGAAAGTAAACAATGTATTGACCGAAATAAATATTGAATTTGAGGAAAAATATTCATTTTAATACAATTAACCTGACCAATCAACATTAATGGAAGATCTTTCCATTTAATTAAATCTGCTTTGATCCGTCTTAATATATGTACCTAATTTAATTGATATAATTATTGATAATTAATATCCATAAACACACCTAAATATTTAATTTTATTTGTCCACCTTAATTTTGTAATAGTTTTAAATTCAGAATAATCTCACACTTCAACTGGTAAAATTTCACTTTTATCTCAATTAACTTTATATCCAGATAATTCTCAAAATTTCAACAAACACTCTTGCAATTGTTTCAACGACTGTTCCGGTTCCGTCAAATATACCAACACATCATCCATAAATAAATTAATTTTATATTCTTCATTCTTAACCCTCATCCCTTTAATTTCTTCATTTTGTCTAATAGCCTGAGCTAATGGTTTAATAACCAATGCAAATAAGGCTGGTGACAATGGGCAGCCTTGTCAAGTTGAACTAGTCAGTTTAAATGGTGAAGAAATCTGTCCATTTGTCACCACCCTAGCAATTGGGTTCATATATAAAGTCTTAACCCAATCAACAAAAAAAGGGAGGAATTTAAATTTCTCTAACACTTTAAATAAAAAATCCCACTCAACCCTATCAAAAGCTTTTTCTGGATCTAATGCAACTATCATAGGATGGTTAGGTTTCTTTCGATATGCGTTGACCAAGGTAATTAATTGAAATATATTGTCTGATGCATTTCTATTCTTAATAAAACCAGGTTCATCAATGTGTACCAATTTGGGTAAATATTTATCAAGTCTATTAGCTAATATTTTTGCTATAATTTTATAACCCTTATTCTTTGGAGCGTAGAAGGTTGAGAGGGGATTTGATAGAAGTATTTAAGATTATGAAAGGGATAGACAGAATGGATGTGGATAGACTATTTCTGTTAAGAGGAGGAAAGTTTAAAACAAGAGGACATGAGTTAAGAATTAAGGGGCAGAGGTTTAGAGGTAACATGAGGGGGAACTTCTTTACTCAGAGAGTGGTAGCTGTGTGGAATGATCTTCCGGGAGAAATAGTGGTGGCGGAGTCAATTGTATTATTTAAGAAAAGGTTGGACAGGTATATGGATGAGAAGAAGATGGAGGGTTATGGGCATTGTGCAGGGAGGTGGGACTAGAAAGGGGTGTTTGGTTCGGTGCAGACTAGAAGGGCCTAATGGCCTGTTTCCGTGCTGTAATTGTTATGTTATGTTATAATCTACATTTAATAAAGAAATAGGTCTATATGAAGACATTTTTAATGGATCTCTATCTTTTTTTGAAATGACAGTTATTAAAGCACTTGAACATGATTCTGGTAACTCCTGATCTTCAGTAACTTGATTCAACACTTCTCCATATTCATTAGAAAAATCATCATAAAAGAGTTAATAAAATTCCACGAGGAATCCATCATCCCCTGGGGACTTTCCATTTGGCATTTCCTGAATAGCTTCCTTAATTTCAAAATCCATAAATGGAGATTCCAATTCCTGAACATAATTTCCATCTAATACCGGTAACTTTAATTTAGATAAGTAAGAATCAATTAAACCATTATCCTGTTTTCCCTCAGAAGAACATAATTTCAAATAAAATGAATAAAACTGGTCATTGATTTCCTGAGGTTTGTAAGTAACTTTTGAATTCTTCTTAACAGCATTAATAGTCCAAGATGTCTGTTCAGCTTTCAACTGCCAAGCAAGTACCTTATGAGCTCTTTCCCCCAACTCATAATAACATTGTTTAGATCGATTAAGCACTCAAACTGATAAGGTTGTAAAGTATTATAACATAATTTCAACCTCGCTAATGCAACTTTTTTTTTCTTCTGTTACACCTTTCTGAAAATCTTTCTCTAACTCAGCAATCTTATTTTCTAACTCTAAACTTTCTGCCAAATATTGTTTCTTAACTTTTGTAAAATAATTAATAATCTGCCCTCTCAAAAATTCTTTTAAAGCATCCCATACTACAAAATGACTATCCACAGATTTAACATTGTCAGTCAAAAGTAAAGAAATATTCTCTTTAACAAAAGTAACAAACTGTTTTTTTCAATAACATTGCATTAAACCTCCATCTAAATGACGGACATACTACCTCTGAACTTTCACAAGAAAAAAGTAATAATGCATGACCTGATATAACTCTAGTTTTATATTCAGCTTGTAGTACTCTACCTTGAAAATGTGCTTATACCAAAAATAAATCAATTCTAGAAAATGAATCATGTCTTGAAGAATAAAAAGATAAATCTTTCTCTGTAGGATTAACTTTTCTCCAAATGTCCACCAAATTGAAATCTTTCATTAACACATTAATTTGTATTGCCATCTTTGATTTCCTTATACTTTTTGGATATCTGTCCAATAACGGGTCAAGAACACAATTAAAATCACTCCCAATTAAAACATTTTCATTAGTTTGAGTTAACAAATAAAAAAAGCTTCTGATATAAACTGCTCACATCTATATTTGGGTCATAAAGATTCAGCAAAAATTTTACAGTTCACTCTTAATACTCTGCCAGCATAACACTCTGAAGATTCCAATTCAAAGGGTAAATTTTTATGAATCAAAATCGCTATTCCTCTTGCCTTAGAACTAAAAGCAGAAGAAAAAACATGACCAACCCAATCTCTTTTCAATTTCAAATGTTCTTTTTCAGTCAAATGTGTTTCTTGTAAAAAAGCAATATCAATTTTCATTTTTTTATAAGCCAATATTCTCTTTCTCTTAATTGGATTATTTAATCCCTGAAGATTAAAAGTTGAAAATTCAATTTAGACATCCTTTTTAACTACTAATATATTTACACTCTATAAAATAATGCTCCCCTCTATAATTCTTAGAAATCCCCCTCTCCTTCAAAAGCAAAAACAAAAAAAAAAAACACCACCCAAAGGTAATAATACCCTAAAAATCTGGTGTGGTAAACCCACTAGCGGCAGATGACTATCAAAGTTTTCAATGTCATTCACCACCCCCCCCCCAGCCAGATACATATTTATTATTTAATTAAACACAATAAAATATAGTCCATATATTCAGCCCAATGATTCCATGCCCAACGACTGCTCCGGATCTTCAAACATCAAGAAGACTTTGTGTCAACTCTTCTTTCTTTCCATTCTTTCCTTACTTACCATTCTTTCCATACCCATGTCCATTTCCATTTCAATTTACCCTCCTCTTAGGAGTCAACGGATGAGAATGCCCATTTCCTCACAGTTCCGGCAAAGAATTAGCAAAAACAAAAACATCATGATCATTCTCAAAAAATTGAGATTGGAAGTTTCCATAAAAACCTTCAAAATTGCAGGATAACGAAAAGCAAACTTATAGTCTTTTCGCCACAAAACATCTTTGGCCCTATTAAATTCTCGTCATCTTCTAATAACCTCTTGCTCAAATCGGCATTAAAAAATACACTCTGTTATTTTGAACCATTAATGGAGACTGATTCTGCTATCCTTTCTGTACCGCCATATGTAGAATCATTTCTCTATCTTGATATTTTAAACAACGAGCCAAGACTGCTCTCGGTGTTTGTCCTGGAAGTGGTTTTCTTCTCAGAGCTCTATGAGCCTGATCCAATACCAAACTTTCAGGAAAAAACTTTACCCAGCACCTCTGGGATTCAATGCTTAAAAAATTTTATAGGATCGGAACCTTCAATGTCCTCTGGAAGACCAACTATTTTCACATTATTCCTTCAGCTTTGATTTTCCAATGAATCAATCTTCTTCAATAAGTCTCTTTTTTGAATCCCCCAATCTACAAAAGAACCTTCCACTTTTTCTCTATTACGTTCCACCTGGTTTTGACACTCAGAAAAGGCTGTTTCAATTTTCTTTAAATTATCTTGCACAGTATCAACTGATTTTATACATCTATTAATATCACTCTTAACTAGAGTCATTTCCTGTTTCACAGTTGACATTTAATCACACAGGGTATTCATTCTTATTTTCATCTGCATAAATCCTTGATTCACCTGGGTTGATATTTGTTTTGACATTTTATGCATTTGACAAGCAATCCCTTCCAAAATAGTAAACACTGAATCCATTCCAGCTTCCACCTCCACTTTTTGAGGTCTACCTCCTTTAACTACAGGCTGCTCCTCCTGGACAAATTCCAATAAGGTAAGTTCCTCTTCTTCCTCAGTCATCGTAGATCCTTTAACTCAGGGGTGTCAAACTCAAATTCACGGAGGGCCAAAATTAAAAACTTGGACTAAGTCGAGGGCCGAACTAAATATTTATTGAAAATTTTCAACAACATCTGCATGTTTTCTCTTCTTTCAACATATGTAATGTTAAACTTTTTCTTATTAAAATAAATGTTTAATAATAGTTTTGGATAAACTCTTTCCAGAAGCATTAACAAATGAGAAATAAAATATTCAATAAATAATATTTCTCTATAGAGGATTTGTCATATGTTGCTAGTGTGCTGTCGAATAGTAAAATCTGAGGGTTATTGAGAATGTGGGAGAATAACATGATTCCTGAAACAATCAAATGGGTGACTGATTGTGGGCGTGAACTCTAGCAGGGTTATTTGCCATGCCCTTTTTCCATTGGTACAGATATCCTTTGATTTACACACTTTTCAAGTTTTATGCCTAATGAGCTTGTATCCAGGTGCAGGACCATTTTTAACCAGGAATATATTTATCACTGTGACATGAAACTATTGGAAGATCGTTTTATCCTGAGATTAAAGTTCATAATCCTTACTCAGGCCTGTGTGCGGGAGGGCGGGGTTTGCGGGCGATCGGGTTGGACAATGACTGTGCGGGGGCATCGGCTCTCGCTGCAGGGCGGCATCTCGGCGGATCAACGGCCCTGTCACCGTGAGTCGCGGATCGGCCTGCGGCAGGGAGGGGGAGTGGGCAACGATCCTGGCGAGGTCAGGCCCGAGGCCTCCGGTTCCGGGCGCTGGGAAGCGACCTTGGCTTCCCCTGACACCGGCCAGGCCCCAAAACCAGAGTCCACGGTGAGACCCTGCAACGTAAACAGAGGAGGTGGGGGCGATTAGCAGGCTGACGCCATTACATTCTGGGATTTATTGTATTACTGTGTATGTGCTATACTGGCGCGGCGGCCAGCGGGCCACCTCTAATACATTTTTGAAATGATCTTGCGGGCAAAATATAATTATATCACGGGTCAAATTTGGCCCGCGGGCCAGAGTTTGACATGTGTCCTTTAATTGAATGGCTGCGGGTCTGGACACCCGGCGCCGGCACCTCCCCCACAGCCCATACTTTGTCGAGCAATTCTTGGACCCGGGATGGCCAACGCAAGCCAGGCAAAGATGCCAGACGTGCAGGAGCGTCCTCCGACGCTACACTGTGCACCCCTGGGCCACCCAGCGAGTTCGCAGGTTCACGGGTCTCCTTGTCAGCTGTGCCCTCCAAGCTCACGGCCTCACGTGAACATGGGTCAGCAACGGCCGATCTCACCGAAGTGCCAGCGCCATCTTGCAGAGGCAGGATCAGCGCCGAGGTCAAACTCGAACGGGCTGGAGTCCTCTGAGGCTTGGAGACTCCCAACAACGATTCTGTGGATTAAGCTATGCAGGTAGGCCTCAATTCTTCTGCACTTTTGTATGGTAAATTTTTTCTGAAGTTGAGGTTTAAATTTTTTTATATTTGATGCCATCATAAATCACTGTTATTTAAACAGCTATAAGTATTATTTTTAACCACTTTTATGCTTTTTAAAACTGGGTATATAGTAATCCAGCTGGGAAAAGGTGGAGTACATGCCTTTCTTCTACGCCATCTTGTCACTCCCCCACTTTTTGAGGTGTCTGATGCAGTTCAGAATGTCACCAAAGACTCTCAAAAACTTCTACAGGTGTACCATGGTTGCATCACTGCCTGGAACGGAGGTGCCAACTCTCAGTACAAGAATAAACTCCAGAGGGTTGTTAACTTGGCCTGCGACATCACAGGCACCAGACTTCACTCCTCCGAGGACATCAACATGAGGCGGTGTCTTCAAAAAGCAGCTTCTATCTTTAAAGACCACCCAGGCCATGCCATCTTCACTCTGCTACCCTCAGGTTAAAAAGTACAGGAGCCTAAAGACGACTACTCAGCGGCACGAGGACAGCTTCTTCCCCGCTGCCGTCAGGTTCCTGAATAATCGATGTACCAAAGACACGGCCTTACTTTTTGAACACTAATTATTGTTATTATTATTTTATTTTTTATAATAATGTCGTAAGATGGTTATAATATGAATGTTTCCACTAAGATGCTGCTGCAAACACCGAGATTCATGACTTGTTCATGACAATAAATCCTGATTCTGATTCGGATGGATGTCCTTATACGACATTGGTGAACTCTTTGCCAGTGAAACATGGAAGCCTGCAATTGCTGTGATTGTAGTAAAAACACAGAAATGCTGGGAGAACTCAGCAGGTCTTGCTCAAATGGACCTCAAATTTGGATTTAAATACACCTTGAAGAGGGGCACAGAACCCGAAACGTCGGTTATACAGTATATTGTAGCAGGAACCCCACGTGAACAACAGAATCACGCACAGCAACAGCAGTTTGGCAAGCGCATTACCAGAGTGCATAGTCTCCAATGACGTCCCAGTCCTCCAGCAACAAGCCAGGCACCAGCAATTAGGAAAAGTGCGCTAATAAGAGCCCACGCTTTTTATGGCACCCGACACCCAAGACTGGAAAGTGACGTCACTACCGCATCCCAGAAGGCTCAACGTGAAATGTGCAGAGGGAACTATAAAAGCTGTGGTTAAGCACAATAAAGGGACTGACTCCTGACTCCATTGTCTCCAGTGTCATTTATTGCCACTTGCTTAAGAGAGTGCCGTCTGATAGGCCACTACATAATTTGGTGACCTCGACGGGCCTCAGCTACATTGAGTCCCACATGTTTGACATGGACAAGCAACCGATAACTTCGAAGGTGGAGGTTGATGTGCCTCGCTGGCTGCAGCACCGGTGGTGATTAATGCAGTAGCAGTCCCCCTGCCTCCATTCTGGTTGGATCAGCCACGTAGCTGGCGGCAGTTGGCTGAAACGCAATTTGTGCTTCGGAACGTTATATCTGAGGACACGAGATATTGACACGTTGTGAGTGCATTAGACACTATGACTGTAGCAAGGGTGAGTTCATTCATCAATAACCCACTGGTGGACCAGATGTACACTAGATTCCGGGACTTTCTACTGAAAACATTTGAACTCTCTCATCATGAACGGGCTATAAGGATTTTGATTACTCAAGAACTGGGGGACCATAGTCCATCTCAGTTAATGCAAAAGCTGGTACACTAGCCACAGGCCATATGATTGCTTTCTTTTCGAGGCACTGTTTTTATCGAAATTACCAGTGTATGTGGCAGCAGGTGTGGCGCACATGAGTTCTGCAGAGCTGGATTTGATAGCAAGAGAAGCCGACTGATTTTATGGTCTTCCACAGGCCAACAGAATGCAGGTGTAGCCCATCTGTGCGGCTGAGTAGTCCGAGACCCCCCTGAAACGCCAAGACCACCGGCATGTGCAGCAGTACAGCGACCACATCCTGATCAAGGAAACAAGAGTTCTGGATACTGTTTTTATCATTGCCGATGGTGTCGCTCTGCCTATAGATGTAAGAGCCCTTGCATTTACCCAGGTCCACCACCACATCAGGGAAATGGACCTGCCAACCGCCGTTAGTGGCTTCGGTGGTTGGCACAGAACAAAGTCTACTTTATTTACATGACGTGATTTCGGGGGTGGATTACTTGATAGATACGGGGGCTGAGTTCAGTATTGTTCCTCCGACACAGTTGGAGATGACACAAGGAGCACATATGCCACTGTTTTCAGCTGTTAATGGTACCACGATTCCTACTTTCGGAATGAGGAAGGTCACGATACATACGGGTTCAGCAGTATTCTACTGGAAATGCATGGTGGCCTCAGTAGGTTTTCCCCTGTTAGGCGTGGATTTTTTGAAAGAGCATGGTCACTTGGATGATATACATAAATGCTGACTGATAAACACGGCTAACTTACAAAGTTTGCCCGTTAAAATAATGCGTCGTTCTTTCCAACCGGTAAGAGTTCAGGTGATTCAACAGAATGCATATGCCTCGATAGTTAAATTGTTCCCGGGACCGTTGATGACTAATTTTCAGGATAATGAGTTTATATTGATACAACTGGTCCACCTGTTTATGCTAGGGGTCGTAAACTTACAAAAGACAAGCTTACAATTGCAAGAGCAGAATTCGCAGTAATGGAGGAATTAGGGGTGGTATGCAGGTCCAAAAGTCCATGGGCTTCACCCCTTTATATGGTGCTTAAAAGCTGCGGTGGTTGGCGGCAATGTGGGGACTACAGGCAGTTGAACCATCCCTGAATGCTATCCAATCCCTCATATTCAGGATTTCTCAGCACGATTGGCTAACGCTACTATATTTTCCAAAGTAGATTTAGTAAAGGGATACTATCAGATTTCAGTTCACCCTGGGGATGTTCCAAAGATGGCTATTATAACCCCCTTTGGAGTCTTTGAATTTATCAGAATGCCGTTTGGTCTGAAGAATGCACAGACCAAACATTTCAAAAATTGATGGACTTTGTCACTAGGGACTTAGAAAGAACCTCCATATATTTGGATGACATCCTCATAGCGAGCCCCGATGAGGAATCGCATAAACGACACCTCCGTCTCCTGTTCGCTAGATTACAGGATTTTGGCCTTTAGTCAACCTCACAAAATGCCAATTTGGTACAGCTGCTATTGATTTTCTCAGCCACAGGATATCTCATACTGGAACTATACCATTGCCAGACAAAGTGATTGCCATACGCAAGTTTCCCCGGCCTCTTACTTGGAAGGATTTGCAATGATTTATAGGAATGGTTACCTTTTACCATCATTTTATTAGAGGAGCGGCAGCCATGATGCGCCCACTGTTTGACCTATTAAATAGAAAAAGATCAAATATATTGCATTGGGATGAGGAAGCAGACATGGCTTTCGAAAGAACCAAGGATTCTTTGGCATCTGCGGCAAGTCTTGCCCACCCAGATCATGAAGCACCCCTCTCGCTAACTACAGACGCATCCGACCATGCAATTGGTGCAATGTTGCAACAACACATAGAAGGACAATGGGTGCCACTTGCATTTTATAGCAGACATCTTCAACCTACAGAGAGGAGATATAGCACATTCGACTGAGAATTACTGTCGTTGTATTTGGCAGTGCGCCATTTCAGATACATGCTGGAGGGTCGAGTGTTTATGGCCTTTACTGATCATAAACCCCTCGTGCAGGCCATGAGTATGATATCTGACCCATGGTCCGCGAGGCAGCAACGCCAATGGTCATTCATCTCTGAGTTCACTACTGACATTCAGTACGTGGCCGGTTTTTCCAATCCGGTGGCAGATGCCCTATCGAGACCAATTGTCTCTGCAGTCCAAGGTGGAATCAACACGGCACAGTTGGCGGAAGACCAGCAGCGGGATGAGGAGGTACAAGCCTACAAAACCACCATTACAAATCTCCAGGTTGAGGAAATCACTACTGAGGCAAACGGTCCCACACTCATTTGCAACATTTCCACAGGACACCCTAGACCCATTCTACCGGTTAGCTGGCACAGGAAGATCTTCAATGATATACATAATCTTTCGCATCCTTCCATTAGATCTTCCATTAAACTAGTATCAAATCGTTATGTGTGGCACGGTCGAAAGAGAGATGTCACCCTGTGGCGCAAAACTTGCCTTTAATGCCAAAGGGCTAAAATTCACAGACACACGCGTGTACCATCTGAAAGATTCTCCATGGTGGATGCAAAATTTCAGCACGTCCACATGGATGTAGTTGAACCTTTGCCGGTCTGTCAGGGGATGAGATATTTATTTACTGTTGTTGACCATTTTAGTCATTGGCTGGAAGCAATCCCTATGCAGGCAGCAGACATGAAGACATGTGCATGGACGTTTACTTTTAATTCGTTTGCACGATTTGGAGTACCTAGCATATCACTTCAGATAGAGGTACGCAGTTTACTTCCCACCTGTGGACACTAATTTCAAACTTCTGTGGAAGCAAATTACACGACACAACTGCCCAAAATCCTCAGTCAAATGGACTTGTGGAACTGTTCCATAGGCATTTAAAGTTGGCACTTAAGGTGAGACTGCAGGGGCAGAACTGGATGGACAAATTACCGTGGGTGCTTTTGGGAATATGTACAGCACCAAAGGAAGGATTGCCAGTTTCGACTGCTGAGATGATCTATGGAACTCCACTATCCATTCCAGGTGATATACATTTCAGTAGAGACATAAATCAAACAGCTGACTTGGATATTTTACGTCTTGTGAGAGATAGCAATAGGACAAAACAACCCTATCCCATGGTTTTTCACGGGAGCTCCAAACATCAGGTGCCACACAACCTACTGACTGCGGAATTTGTGATGGTTAGGAAAGGTCAGAAAGGTTTAGCATTTCAATGCCCATATGAGGGGCCCTTTAGGGTAATCAGGCGAGTATTTACATTGGACATAGGGGGCCAAGAGTGTATGCTCACAATTGAATGACTGAAACTGGCACACACCGACCTTTCAAGACTGATCTCGTCACCACTGAAATGTCCCAGAGGATGCCTCAGGCTGAACTACCAGCAGGAACCTGCATCTGGCAGCCACGATTTTGGGGTGGGTGGTCCACGCGAACCACAGAATTCCGCACAGCCACAGCATTTCAGCAAGCACATTACCAGAGCGCCTAGCCTCCAACAACGTCCCAGTCCTCCAGCTACAAGCCAGGCACCAGCAATTAGGAAAAGTGCGCAAATAAGAGCCCACGCTTTTTATGGCACCCGACACCCGAGGCTGGAAAGTGACGTCACTACCGCATCCCAGAAGGCTCAGCGTGAAATGCACAGAGGAAACTATAAAAGCTGTGGTTAAGCACAATAAAGGAACTGATTCTTGACTATACTGTCTCCAGTGTCATTTATTGCCACTTGCGTAAGGTAGTGCCGTCTGATAGACCACAATATCCTTACCTCCTATGGAGGCTGCGAGACCTGCTGAGTTCCTCCAGCATTGCTGTGTTTTTATGCTAATCAATGCTCCTTGCTCCTATGAGCTGACAATCTTCCAGATGTTCACTCATTTTATCCTTAATTATAGAGGCTGATATCTTGTCTCACAACACAGATACCGAAATCAGGAGCACTCATCAAATAAGTGGTATGTTTATCAAGCGAAAACATTTAAAGATGCAACCTGCTCCTCATGAGAGACATTTTACAATGAAAATTTACCATGGCACTGTATTTTAGGTATTTTTGTTTTATCTTATGTCTTTTAATTTAGCAGTACATTTCATTTCACTGGAAAATAAGAATTTATATGAAATGTATAATCACATTTTTTAGCTCTGAGTTTTTTGATCAATGAGGAAGTAAAATACAAGAAGATTGTGCATTAATTACCATAGATTGCTTCTTAGAGCAGTGTTTCTCAACCTTCTACTTTCCTCTCACATACCACTTTAAGTAATCCCTATGCCATTGGTACTCTGGGATTAGTAAGGGATTGCTTAAGGTGGGATGTGGGTGGGAAGGGAAAGTTGAGACCCAATTGTTACTGAAATATTTTGCTTGAGAAATCTTGTCATTGGCCCATTTCTTTTGGAATTATGAAACCGTGCACATAACGAGTCTATTAGATATGATTAAAACAGTGGTTTTCCAACTTTTTCTTTCCACCCACATACCACCTTAAGCAATCCCTTACTAATCACAGAGCTCCGATGGCATAAGGCATACTTAAAGTGGTGTGTGAGTAGAAAGAAACAGGTTAAGAACCACTGACTTAGAGGCTTGAGTTAAATAGCTTCAAGCAAATAAACTAATACTTTGGCTAATGGATTGTGGCATGTAATATTGTATGGGCCATGCACAATTATATCCTATCTCTTTGATTCCTTTCTTCCAGCTCCCCACCTCTCTCTCTCTCTCTCTCTCTCTCTCTTTACATATCCTGAACCAGAAACCCTGGATGAAGAATGAAATTTGGAACCTCCTGAGACCCAGATCACAGGGTTTTAAGTCCAGAGATCCAGAACATTACATAAGTTGCTGGTATGACCTTCAAAAAGCTGTCTCCTGGAGATCCAGGCAAAAAAAGGAAACAATGAAGGATACTTATCAGCTGTGACATAACCTGCTCAAAACTAAATCCAATGCAGTAAGAGGCAGCAAAGCTTCACCCAAGCGAACTCAATGCTTTCAACGTCTGGTCTGACCTTCAGAACAAGAAACAGCCACTGCGCAACCCCATGTCCCCTGACGATCCTCTCCTGTCTTTTTTTGAGGATGATGTGCGCGCTGCCTTCAGTAGAGTGAATCCAAGGAAAGCATCCGGCCCGGACAGAGTACGTGTCCAAATACTGAAAACCTGTGCTGACCAACTTGCCAATGTATTCATGGATAGCTTCAACATCTCACACTAAAAGGCGTGGCACCCACCTGTTTCAAACAGGCCTCATTCATACCAGTGCCCAAGAAATGTGTGTAACCTGCCTAAATGACTATCGACCAGTGGCACTCATATCCGCAGTGAGGAAATGTTTTGAGAGGTTGGTGTTAAAGCATATCAGCTCCTATCTGAGCAGTGACATGGATCTGTTCCAACTTGCCTACTGCAGCAACAGGTCTATGGTGGATGTCATCTCACTGGCTCTACACAAAGCCCTTACTAATCACAGAGCTCCAATGGCATAAGGCATTCTTAAAGTGGTGTGTGAACAGCAAGGAAGCATACATCAGGATGCTCTCCATCGACTACAGTTTAGCAATTAACACCATCATCCCCTCAAAACTGATCAGCAAACTCCAAACCCTGGGTCTCAACACCCCACTGTGTAATTGGAGATCATGGATTTCATCACCTTCAGACCACAATAAGTGCAGATTGAAAAGAATATCTCCTCCACAGTCTCCACCAATATCGGAGCACCCTGCTCTACTCATTATACACTTATGACTGTGTGGCTCGGTATGACAACAACACCATCTACAAATTCACTGATGATGCCATGGTAGAGGGTTGTATCAAAAAGGGCGAAGAGTCAACATACATGAAGGAGATTGAAAACTTGGCAACAACCTTGCACTCAATGACATCAAAACCAAGGAGATGATTGTGGACATCAGGAGGGGAAATCCAGAGGTGTACGATCCAGTGATCATTGAGGGACCAAAAATAGAGAGGGAGAGAAAATGTAAATTCCTGGAAGTCACTATTTCCTGAACCCAACACATGACAGTCATTGAGAAGAAAGTACGGCAGCACATCAACTCTCTCAGGAGTTTGCAGAGATTTGGTATGACATCAAACACCTTGGCAACCTTCTGCAGATGTATAATGGAAAGTGTGCTGATCGGCTACATCATGGCCTGGAATGGGCATGAATACCCCTGAGCGTAAAGCCCTGCAAAACATAGTAGACGCAGCCATCCACACCACCCAGGGCACACTCTGTTCTCACTGCTGCCATCAGGAAAGAGGTATAGGGGCCATAAGACTGGTTCCATCAGGTTCTTCCCCTCCACCATCAGACCCCTCAATCAGGGGCTTATTTGAGAATTCTCACTTTGCACATTATTTACTATTGAATAGTTATTTTCTGTACCATACAGTTTGCTGCATTTCCTTCTTGTTTACATTTCTCACTTTCACATATATATAATAATATCTTTTCTTGAGTACGAATTTTTTTGCGTGACCAGTAAGTAGAAACTCTGTCTGGCCTGCAGGAAATGGGATCTCAGAGTGTGTGATGTGTATGTTCTCTGACCTAAATCTGAACTTTGAACTCTGGTTCCTTTCCTGCAGCTCTTCATACACAGAGCCACCCCTTCCCCGATCAATTGTCCATCTGTTGGCCTGTGCTTCTCTCCCTGGGCTTTCTCCTCGACATTTCTAATCAGGCACCTGCCTGCTTTCTGTGCACACCTTGACAAAGGGCTTAGGCCCAAAACATTGGTTATACTTGTATATCTTTGCATCCTAATGATGCTGTGGAACCTGCTGAGTTCCTCCAGCATTTCTATGTATTAACTACAATCACAACATTTGCAAACTTTCTTGTTTCACTATGGAAACATTTTGCTTTATCCAATCAAGGTCTGAGTCCTGTTAAACCTGTATAATTAGATGTTCATGATATAGACCATACATTTTGCATTCAAGTCGAGTCATGAAACCCCCCCAAAAAATCTCTCAAAAAATGGGGGTTGACTTATATGCCAGATATACTTTTGAGACTTTAATCCAATCTGTGCTGATCTGATATATAAGTCAAAGCAGATTCGGCGTATATCGACCCTTGGTAAACCAAAAAAATAACCCGACTGTGACAGATTTTCATTGAGATTTTTATGGAAAACAACACAATTAGAAACTTTCAAAATCGCTGTCGTCGTCTAAAAACAACACGCATTTAGAACCCTTCAAAATCACCCTCGCTGTCATCGTCTGAAGCCAAGATGGCAGCAAGTACATCCATACTCTCACTGTTTAAACAGTCATCATGTGGGTCCCAATCTGTATCAGCTTCATCGTCATCATCCTACAATAAATAATTTTCCCTGCCATTAATTGCACAAGAGATATAGTACTTTTATCACAAACTTTAACTTTGTCCCATGCCTTGAGCACAAAGTTACACAGCATATCAAGTGATGCAGCATGCATTGCCCTTCCTTTTGTAAACCGCCTGGCCGCCTGTTCCACACATTGTCTATCCATAGTTTTACATCATTTTCGTCCATTCATCCTTTTTCATGAAAATGTACAAAATTACCTGCAGGGAATTTCATTTTCGGTTTAATTTTGCATTTGAAGATTGCCATGGGTCTTTGTCCTGTCGGCCATGCACGATAACACCACAGTAAACCTGGTCCTTTCAAGGCCTGTACTTCTGGTTTGCACAGTTTTAACACCTTTCCATTCCACTTGTTCTATTGCCTATCATGTTGAAATTCATGGGGGTTGTGACCATGTTTCCGATATTTGCCAATGCAAATTTCCGTATAATAAACTGGTGAAAACTTATAACTTTATGGTCAAGATCGTTTGGTAGTTTCTGTGTAATTTTTTGTTTTTTGTCATAGTACCATATTTTTCCTGTTCATGAAACAATTGCACCAGCCAACTGTAGCCTCAAAATCTTTACTGAGGTCTGGGTGCTACTTGGCCCACTGCAATGCAAATGCTCTTATTTTATTTCGGGTGACTATGTAGCAATCTTGCCTCTGTTCACGTACCCATTCTGCAATCTGATTTTCCAACTCTAGCCAACAAGTGATTTCTTTTCTCAAAGAACATTGCCTCTTTGGACTGTTCCTTAAAGTCTCTTCTTCTTCCTCCCATCTCTTACCAACTTCTCATCTACATCAAATTTTCTTGCAGCAGCGCAGTTGTTGGTTTTCTTGGCCATTCCTGTCACTTCCAATTTAAATCTCGCTTCATATTTTGTTGAGTCGATGGACCCTTCATGATAGCAATCCCTCCAGCCAATCCCCAGCAGATCAATCCACATGAGCTTTGGGAGTCGACACATATGCAATGGGCAACTCAGGCACTCCGAAAATTGGGGTCAACTTATACACCCGATATACCATAAAATCATTAAAATGAAGCTGAGGCCAGTCGACTTGTACACCGAAATATATGGTATTTTCCTCTTTTATTCATGATCCATTGAAATTGATGAATGATATCATTTAGAACAGACATCTTCAGCAAATGAGAATTCATTCATGTGGATATAACATCTATTCCAATATTGATCCTTTAAAAATCTCGAGTGGCCATTGAACCATGGCATATCAGTCTATGATGTGAACCCTCTTGATTCGATGGATTTAATTTGTAAGTGGCCAAGGAGATCTGATTTGTGAGCTGTTGTGCTCTGCAAATCCCATGTCAGCTCAAGTCAGGAATTTATCATAATTTGGGGCTAATTGTCTTGTGGCTACTTATTTACGGGCTGGACAGAGAATGGGAATCAGAAGAGGAATTCATTAAGATAGCCAATGAAAAAAAATTCAGATAGTCATTTCTGTGTAACTAGTTTAATTTCAATAGATTACACAGCCAGTAACCAGGCTTCGAGTCGCACGCTGTCTGGGAGAAGCTTATATGTTCTCCCCATGTTTGCGTGGGTTTTCCAATTTCCTCCAACCATTCGAAAAGTACCAGGATTATAGGTTAATTTGGATGCATTTGGCCAGCATGGGTTTAAAGGCCAGAATTGGTTTCTACCATGCAGTAAATAGTATTTTTTTAAATTAAAAAGTATATTTCAAAGTTCGGGATGTTTGTAGTTTATTGATAGAACTAACCATCCTGATGAATAGGATTTGAGAAAGCATTCTCTGATGAACAGTAGTAAAACACAAAAGTCTACAGGTTCCGTAATTGAAGAATAAACACAATGCTGGAAAATCTCAGCAGGTCAAACAGTGAAGTTTATACAGCAAAAATAAAGATACCAGTTCGTTGTTTTACGCATATTAAATGTAAGGTCCTTTCTCTTGCATGAATTGGCAATGATGAGGCTCATCCGTCAAATACGCCACCATCATTTGATACTGAAAGTCAATGATTGAAGGTGGGGTAACCATAGTTCTAATGGGGAAGTGATACGGTTTGAATAGAAATACTAGTGAAGCCAAACGTGATAAGGAATCCCTTTTGCTTTACTTTAAAATGAAAGCTAAACTAATAGCTGAATAATTGTTGAGGCATGTTTGGTTCTCTCTTTCTTAACTTTGGCTTGGCTTCACGGATGAAGATTTATGGAGGGGCAATGTCCACATCAGCCGTAGGCTCGTTTGTGGCTGACAAGTCCGATGCGGAACAGGCAGACAAGGTTGCAGTGGTTGCAAGGGAAAATTGGTTGGTTGGGTTTGGGTGTTGGGTTTTTCCTCCTTTGTCTTTTGTCAGTGAGGTGGGCTCTGCGGTCTTCTTCAAAGGAGGTTGCTGCCCGCCGAACTGTGAGGTGCCAAGATGCACGGTTTGAGGTGATGTCAGCCCACTGGCGGTGGTCAATGTGGCAGGCACCAAGAGATTTCTTTAGGCAGTCCTTGTACCTTTTCTTTGGTGCACCTCTGTCACGGTGGCCAGTGGAGAGCTTGCCATATAACACGATCTTGCCTCATATTACTTAGTTCCTCTTTAGCATCCATTAAAATTGTCAGCAAAATCTTTATTATGCATGCTCCATGTTTTGGGAACTAGCTTGAGGTATTGACTACTTGACAAGCTATTTGTTTATTTGGGACTTCCGTGTCATTAACAATAAAGGTAATTGTTTTACTTAAATGGTAACTGTTCACTGAGTGCCTGCAATTATCACCTTCTTTAATTCTGTCTCCTAGACTAGCAGCAGCAGTCAGAATGTGAATATTTCTGCAATGGTCGGGTGATGACAGTACTATAAATATAGCACCTCATCATTAATCATGCTGCCCAAGTTCCTTAAAGTATTTGGCAATGCAGTGAGCATTGAGAACCATAGCAGAAATAACATCTCACATGACAATTATATGGATCCCCATTTAATCTGTTTCTTTTCCACGGTGCCTGCTTAGGAGATGAGATTTGGGAAGATTGCGAGGGAGAACAAATCAATGTTCTTTAAATGTGTAGCTTTAAAGTTAAGCTTAGAAGGCTGATACTGCCTCACTTCATTGAAGGAAGACATGTTTCATTTAAATAGTGCTTCAATTCAACGTTGTTCACAATCTGGAACAGGCCTTGACCTCAACATCTTGATCAGAACAAGGGTACTGTTAATGATGAGAACAGGCATTGGCTGTTCATGTTTTAGACATATAGCATGGTAACAGGCCATTTCGGTCAACAAGCCTGTGCCGCCCAATTTACACCCACTTAACCTATACCTCCGGTACATTTCAAATGATGGGAGGAAACCAGAGTCCCCAGGGAAAATGCACACAGACACGGGGAGAACGTTCAAACTCCTTACAGACAGCGTGGGATTCGAACCTCAGTCGAGTCTGTGACAGAATATATATATATGTTTTTGGGAGATAAATTAGGGTAGTTTTTTTTTAGTGTAGGTCACATACAAACACTTTAAAATGGATCTTATTTTGAAGACTGGAGCTCTGCTCATGCTAGATATGTTGGAGCCAATAGCCTTTGCAAAAGCTTTGGTGAGTGCCCAAGATACTTCATTAATGGATTGTTGTTTACAAAAAGGCAACAGATGAAAGAACTTGTCAGAGCCAAAGATTGTCTTGAGGGGAACTTGCTGTTCTAAGAGGGTCATGTGGTTTTGCAAGCAGAGAGAGTCAAACAGATCAGTTCTACAGTTATACAGTCAACAGCAGCAGCTGGGACTGGAACAGGACAAGCTGGCAAGTTTTTGGAAACCCCATTTGGAAGATGGGTTATGAGTGCTTAGTTCAGCCTGATCAAAGCCCTTGTGGTTCATGCAAGAGGAGAGGACTGGCTGCCTAATGTTTCACTTGAAATAAGAGAAACTAAAAGGAACTTTGTGATGACCTGAAAGAAAGAGGTTATCATCTGGAGAGCCATGAGGGGGCAAGTTTCTTCAGCAAGACACTGAAGTGGTTGATTAAAAAGGAATCAGTTGTGGGTGTCAGGAAACAACAAATCTCTCTCTGAAAACCAACAAGAACCTTCCTGAGAGGTAACTATTTACCTTTCAAGCACCAAAGCCTGGTGAACTTTATAAATGTTAAATTCTGTGCATAGTATAAGAATTGCCTGCAACCAGTGAACTTGGAGGAATGAGAGGAGAGATTGGACTGTGAATCCAAGAACTTTTCTGACTATGCGCTTAGAATTAGAAGGGGGCTAAGTTAGGTTAGTTAAGTCAATAGTGATAATTTAAAGTGTGATTCTGTTTTCATGTTTAAAGATAATTAAAAGTAACTTCTTTTCAGTAAATATTTGTCTTGGTGAATATCTATTGCTGCTGAGCTTTGGGGTCCTCTGGGCTCATAACAAAGGACTGTTGCTGAGATTGTGAGTAGCACTGAAAGTAAAGGTCTCAGCATACCAAATACACCTTCTCTGATTTCTCTTCTCCCCAATACCACAATCTCCTCTGTCAAAGAGGCTGCCAGTGGTGTAAATATCCACAACTTCTGTCTCCATATAATCTGGCTTTGTTCCTTTATTTCTAATTTTCATGAACATCAAACTGCCCAATTCTGTGGTGCCCAATTCAGAGAGAGATTTGTTGTTTCCTGACACCCACAACTGATTCCTTTTTTAATCAGCCACTTCAGTGTCTTGCTGAAGAAACTTACCCCCTCATGGATCTCTGGATGATAACCTCTTTCTTTCAGGTCATCACAAAGTTCCCTTAGGACTTTCTGGCAACGTCGCTATCTGCTCCTTGAAGCTTCCAAGAGCTTGGCACTGGTCTCTCCATGTAACTTCACTGCTAGTCACAATCAAAATGAAGAACTTCCCAAAAGACCCTCCTGGCATAGGTCAATCCACCTAATTCTCTGAATTCCACAAAAATGGCTGGCCACAGGGGCTGCTTCAATAAGACGTTTTCTCTTCAGCAGTCAGAATGGTTCTCCTTTGCAACATCACCTCACAATATCTTTAAAAATGTATTGAATCTGGAACAGCCTTCCCTCAGTTTTTCCAATGTATCAAATTATCGCTGGCCTGTGACTTGTGTTATGCCTGTGTGAACTGTTAAATGTTAACTTTAACCATTCAGTCCTTCCTATCTATGCTATCCCTTACAATGAAAATCCCATTCTACTAAAACAGGATCTTGTAATTATAGACCATTTATGAAGGTGTTTTCCAATGTGAGGATAGAGAATCTCCACCTTTATATTCAGACTTTTTGCTTTATAAAAATCTAATGAAACTGCCTACTTTTCTTGCACTATTATTTTTTTTTAATATTTATTGCTGTAAGATGGATCATAATATGAATGCTTGCAATATAATGCTATCGCAAAACACCGAATTTCATGACTTGTTCACGACAATAAGTTCTGATTCTGGGAACCAGGTATTGGAAGTGGTTTACATTATTAACAGTGTTCTCCACATTAAAAATTTTGGAAGAAGTTAGTGGGAGTGCATGAAAGCACATTGCGAGATGCAATGCTTTATGCAACATGTGAAAGGGTTAGCATTAGGATACAAAGCCAGTGCATTGGAGATCTTGATGGAAGAAGAGAAGATAATTCCTGTGTGCCTAGAGCAGAAAACCCTCCAAAGCCAGGGTGGCAGCAGAAATGAGAGTCAATAGCCCCTTTTCCCACTTGCATGTAGTCCCAGGAATTAATGGCCAAATGGCTGAAAAATGGTCAAGTGGCCATCAGCCAAGTGTGAAATTGAGAATTCCATTTGGACACTTCCGATTGAAGCTAGAACAGTCCTATCACCGAGATGGCTCTTTGTGAATTGAAAGTGTGCAATGTCCCAGTTAAGTGTTGCCAAGTGTGAACAGCAAAAACGCCATTCCTAACCAGGACACTGAATGGCTGATTTACTGGGATGTAAGGGTAAAAGGGGCTAATGCAAGGAGCAGGCTTAGAGAAGAGTACTGCAATACAGGAAAAAGTTGATGATTTCACCCAGCATTAGTCTCCATAAGTGTCTTCAATTGGTAAATTCAACCATCTTTCAAACATTTAATTTTCGTCCAATTAGCAATTTCTGCATTCCTAATCCTCCTTTTCTCTTCTGAATATTTCTTTTGCCAGCAAAAGTGAATGGTAGTGGTTGCCCACACCTTACAATCGGCTCTCCCCCCCCTTCACAAAGCACTTCTTGTCCCTCTAATCTTTTTAACATCGAGAAACTTGAGTCATCTCAGACAGTTGAAAGAGGAAGAAACAGGTGGGAGGAGTTGCAGATAGTGTAGAAGGTTGTCATAGGCTACAAGTAGAATGTAGACTGGGTGCAGAATTGGGCAGAGAAATGGCAGATGGAGTTTAATCCGGAAAATTGTGTGTGGTGATATACTTTCAAAGATTGAACCTGCAGAGTAGAAGGTTAATAATGGATTTTTTTAGCAGTGAGGACCAGAGAAATTTTGGGGTCCAAGTCCACAGATCCCTCGAAGATGCTGTGAAGGTTGATAGGGTGGTTAAGAAGAAACATGGTGTGTTGGCTTTCATTAGTTGGGGAACTGAGTTCAAGCTAATGTTGCAGCTCTATAAAATTCTGGTTAGACCACACAGAGTATTATGTTCAGTTCTAGTTGCCTCATTTTAGAGAAGATTCAGAGGAGATTTTATCAGGGTTCTGTCTGAATTAGATAATATGTTTTATGAGGAACAACTTAGAGAGTGAAGGTTTTTCTCTTTGGAGCAATGTAGGATGAGAGGGTATATGGAGCATGGATAGGGTGGACAGTGAGCACTTTTGTTCCAGGGTGGCAGTGGCCAATACCAGAAGACATCTGTTTAAGGTGAATGGAGTAAAGTTTAAGGGAAATATCAGAGGTATACCTAATACACAGAGGGTGGGTGGGTGTCTGGAATGTATTGCTGAGTGCAGTGGCTGAGGCTGATATGATAGGGATATTTAAGGTGTAAGAAAAATGAGGGGTTATGGAATGTGAGGGAGGGACAGGTTAGATTCATGGTGGAGTGGCACAACATTGTGTGCTGAAAAGCTTGTATTGTGCTGTACTGTTGTGTATCCTTTGAAAATAACATCCTTAAACCTCTACCCACCAGCTCTGATATTAACATGCCGCTAAAATGAGAGAAGACACAATGGCAGGATGTGGAAAAAGCAGAGCAGGAACCAGGAAAAAGGGGAAAGATGGTCCACGTACCAAGGGATCAGAGAACAAGGTCACACAATAGGTTTTTATTAATCCAAAGATTAATATGCAATTATACAAAACTACAAGCTTGCTTCATTCAAGTTTATGTTCTAATTTATTGTCAAATGCAACGAAAATGCAGGGATTGGAGATTGTGGCCAGACTCATATATAGAAAGATACACCACAGAAGTATAGAGTTAAAAATAGAGATCAATTGGTATGGAGTAGGCTATTGCTATTTTGAGGTTTTCATTTTTTAAAATTTAGACATACAGCATAGTAACAGCCTCTTCCAGCCCACACCCAATTACATCCAATTAACCTAAAACACACATACATTTTGAAGGATGGGAGGAAACCCACACAACCACTGTGAGAATGTACAAACTCCTTAGCGGCAATGCTGGATTTGAATCTCAGTCGTTGGCGCTGTAACAGTGTTGCACTAACCACTGCACTAACCGTAGTCAAGAGGTTCATTCCGAGAGTCTGAGAATGGTGGGAAATAAACTGATGATGCATGATCTTCCACTTCCAAATGTTGCATAAATTATAAGGAGCATGGAGGTGTCCAATCCTAGTCTGGCTGAGGTCTCCCTGCAGAGCTTGGAGCTTGCGCTTTCAAACATGGAATGGTTGGCTAGTTCCAAAGGCACACTTGCTTTTTCCACCATGGTGGAATGTCCAATATATGTTATTACAATTTCTAGGCAGAGGTGGCACAAACAAACCCTGGCAAATCTGCAGTAAGTAGAAGCTTGGAGTTCTGTCATTGTGATTCAGGAAACTACTGGTTAAAGCAGTCATTCTCAACCTTTTTTTGACAATGGCTCCCTTAGGTCTCTGCTCAGTTTCCTTATGAAGCAGCCATTTAGTTGGTTTCTCTCCTATCAACTGCATAAAAATCATATTATGATTTCAGTCCGTGCCCTTCCCCCCTCCCAAATGTGATGTGGCCCCCAGGGAGAGAATGGCTGGTTTAAAGGACCTCGCAGGAGCCAAACTATCTGTTTGCAAACTGCTGACTTGAAATCCTGGAATCTACTGCTTTCGTTCTCAGATACTTCCCTGCCCAGGGATGCTTGTGGCTGTCCTCCTGGGCTATCTAGAGCCTATACATTAGGAGAGCAGTTTCATTTTCCCCTCCGTGCCGAAGACAGTGAAGAAGCTTGAACTTAAAAAATAATTAGACAACCAGAAGAGTCGGATTGTTGAGTTGTGAATGTGTTACATCATGACTGCTTTGTGAATGTTTGATTGGAACTGATGTCCCATATTCTTCATGCTGGTGGTTTCTTCAACAATAGATGGCTTTGGTTATGCAGCTCACAGGCCTCTCTGGCTTCATTCCTCATTGGATTGTACACCTTCTGGTGTTTCGCCCTCAAATTTCCTGTTGTCGGAAAGAGAACAGTCAATGATTGATGGCAGAATAAAACTCAGGAATGTTGGGGAGTTGATGGACAGGTCTGGTTCAGATGATCTTGTATAACTTGAGCAAAACAATTACAGTGCGACTCTTCTACTTGTCCAAACCTAACTCTGCAATTTGAAGTGCGTTTATTTCTGATGTTTTCCACGTAACAATGACTGTCTTCATCTCGTTAGGGATGCTACTGATTTGCTGAGAATTCCTGCACTTTCTCGGTTGGTGCTAGTTCAAGCTCAAATTCAAGTTTGTTTATTATTATCATCTAATTATATAAGTACAGCAAAGCAGCATTCTTCAGTAAAAACATGCGAACATATATATAGACATAGCTCACATATTTACAAGGGATTTACATGCAGTAGGTATATAAAAAGAAATAAATATTTAAAAATAAATGATGGAGTCTTGGAAGGATTGTATGAGCAGTTCATCAATCATTCAGCAATCTCACCACCCGTGGGAAGAAGCTGTTCCTCAACCTGGTGGTTCTGGTTCTGATACTCCTGTAGTCTCTTTTCTGACGGGAGTAGCTGGGGATCTTAAGGCAACGGGAATCTTATTTTGCATTATTGTTGTCCAGCTTTGCATGCCTTTTTTAAAATTTATACCAGGGCCTTCCTGCCCGCGAGCCTGTGCCACCCAAATACTCCAATTAACCTACAACCCTGCATGTTTCGAAAGGTGGGAAGAAACTGGAGCACTCGGTGAAAACCCACGCAGACACTGGGAGAACATACAAACTCCTTACATACAGCACTGGATTCAAACCCAGGTCATCCATGTCTGATTTTAAGCTGGAGTTGAGAACATTGTCACCAGTATATGGTCAATTTTTTATTTGTACATTGGGAATTGAAGATTGCCACAGATTCACAAACCACGATTATGGTTGTTTAACAGGAAATTATCCTGTCTGTAATCACACTCTAGCTACATATTGATCTGCACTTAATTAACTAGTGGTATCTCCTTGTGTGAAGGAGTGAGATACATAGATCTGCCATAACGCAGTATAAAAATGTGCTGGAGAAACTCAGCAGGTCACACAGCATCCACAGGATGTAAAAAGTAACCAACGTTTCAGGCCTAGGCCATTCATCGGGACTTGAAAACACAGGGAGAAGCCTGGCTGAAAAGATGGAGGAGAGGAGAGGATGAAAGAGGAGCACAAGACTAACAGGTAGGAGGTAATAGAAGGATCCAGGTGTGAGGATAGAAGAGAAGAAAAAACTGAGAATGGGGAAGAGAAGGGAGGGAAGGAGTGGGAAGCTGGAGGAAAGGTGACAGAGGGATATGGAAAGAGAGAGAGAGAGAAAGACACACACACACACACACACACACACACACACACACACACACACACACACACACGGAAGTGGCTTAATGGACAATGGAGAAATTGGTTAATACTGTCAAGATGTCAATTTGCGGGTGACCTCGGTTTAGCAGTACATGAGGCCATGAACCATGTCAGCGTGGCAGTGGTGTGTGGAATCAAAATGGTTGGCCATTGGGAATTGTAGTCCCTGTGCCATAAAGAATCTTCCTGGCCACTTGCCTAAGTTTCAGTTGCACTTGACAATTTCAGTTACTTTTAGTCCAATAAAGCAAAAATATCCCAAGCATTTCTTGTTGAAGTTGAGCTGAGAAATTCTTACTAAAAGTACTACGACCCTGAATTGGAATATTTGGGAGATAAATTGGTAAAATTAGAGTAGGTTACATTCATACACACACTTTACAACAGATCTTATTTGAAATATTGAAGAATTCATATTCAGTAACATTACAGAAACGATGGAGAATGCTGTGCACATTTCACAAGTAGGTGCTAATTGAAATGACATCATTAAAGCAACAAGCAGGAGACACTCTAGCTGTTAAAAGCTCTTTGCAAGGGTTTTGACAGAGTGCACAGAAAGGTCACTCCTGGGTTTTTATTTACCTAAAGACAACAGCTTGACCAAGAAGACTAACTACTATTGTTTGCTGGAGAAGGTCAGGGGTTTTGCAAATGAGAGCCACATGGGCTTTCTGGCAGTTAGAGAGAGTGAGAGAGAGAGCTGAACAGTGCAAGCCAAGAAGCTTGTTGGAACTGAAACAGAAAACTCCAGAGTGGTGGATGGCTGGAAGTGTGATCTGTCTGATGTTTCTCTTGAAATAAGTAGAACAGAAAGGAACTCTGTGGTAGCCTGAAAGAAAGAGGTTATCATCTGGAGAACTCTGATGGGGCAGGTTTCATCAGCAAGACATTGAGATGACTAATGGTGGTACCTCAGTTGTGGAAATCCTAGAACAACAAATCTCTCTCTGCAAACCCTACAAGAACCTTCCTGAGCAGTAAAGATTTTCCTTTTGAGTACCAAAGCCTGGTGAACTTTATACATGTTAAATTCTGTGCACAGTATAAGAATTGCATGCGACCAGTGAACTTGGAAGAATGAAAAGTGAGATTGAACTGTGAATCAAAGAACTTTTAAGTTTTAAGTTTACACACACATTACATACATGTCCACTTAGTATTAGAAGGGGGTTAAGTTGAGTTAGTTAAAGTTTGATAAGTTAAAGTTTGATTCTGTTTTCATGTTTAAAGATCATTTAAAAAGCTTTTGTTTAAGTAACTACTTGTCTTGGTGAATGTGTATTGCTGCTGGGCTTTCGAGTCCTTTGGTCTCGTAACATTTTATGGGGACTTGTCCAGTTGATCGAACATGAGTTTTGTGGGTTATTAGTCAATTGTTTTTGTTTTTTTCTTCCAAGCTAAATTAAAGCTTGAATGTGAAAAACAGCAGCAATGGATGTTGATAAATTGTTGTCGGAACCATCACTTGCAGAGCTGCAGAGCAAGAGAAAAGGGGAACTGATGCTTATTTCTAAGGCATTAAAACTGACTGAAGTTAAACATTGGATGAGGAAAGTATAAATAAGTGAAATATTATATAGGTGAGGGTAAATTTGTTCAGAAAGACTTAGAAGATTTTCCAGAGGATGAATCTGGTGAATTGCAACTGGAATTGGAGAAATTGAGGATGGAAGAATAAAGAGAAAAATGGAGGGTGCAAGAGGAAAGAGAGAAATATAATTTGGAGTTGCAGAGACAACAGTATGAGGCAGATCAAGCTGAGAAGCAAAGGGAAGAGGCTGAAAGGCAAAGAGAAGAAGCTAAAAAGCAAAGAGAAGAGGCAGAGGAAGCTGAAAAGCAGGATGCATGAGTTAGAGTTAGTTGAAAGACAGTATCAATTAGAGAGGATTAAAATTGAGAGGAAGGAAAGTAAGAGAGCTGAGGCTGTAATTCCTGGTAAGAGGTTTTTGGCTAGTAGAGAGGTAATTCTAGTGCTTCCTTTTGATGAGGGAGAGATATAGATACCTATTTTCAGCTTTTTGAAAAGGTTGCTGAGAGCTGAAAATGGCCAAAAGAAAAGTGGTCTTTAATGCTCCAAAATGTATTGAAGGGAAAAACACAAAGTGAATACTTTAGTTCAATTACGCAGCAAGTGGCAAATTATGATACTGTTAAACAAGCAGTATTGAAAGCTTATGAGTTGGTTCCAGAAGCATTTAGACAAAAATTTAGGAGTTTGATAAAAACATGGAATCAATCTTATATGGATTTTGCTCTGAAGAAATCTGGGGCACCTCAAAAGGAATAAATAATGATTTTGAGAAATTGAGAGAATTGATGGTAATTGAGGAAATTGAAAGGTGTGTCCTAAAGGAGATGAAATTATAACTGGATGAGAGAGACTTGGCTACATGGCATCAAACAGCTAGATTAGCAGATGAATTTGCACTGATTCACAAAAGTACATCACAGAATGGTAGGGATTTTCAGAAAGTTAATATGGAACAGATTAATAAGCTTGTTCAGAGGATTAATATGGAGCAGGATAGTAAGCCTGAAATTACATCTGGAGAGAGTGTTAAGAGAAAATATTAAATGAAGGTTGGAAAGGACAGAACTTCTAGATTTGTATGTCATTTTTTGTAAGAAACCTGGTCATGTTATTGTGAATTGTCGAGTATTGAAAAACAAAAGAGAAAAGAAGATTTTAACATAACATAACATAACAATTACAGCACGGAAACAGGCCATTAGGCCCTTCTAGTCCGCACCGAACCAAACACCCCTTTCTCGTCCCACCTCCCCGCACAATGCCTATAACCCTCCATCTTCTTCTCATCCATATACCTGTCCAACCTTTTCTTAAATAATACAATTGACTCCGCCGCCACTATTTCTCCTGGAAGATCATTCCACACGGCTACCACTCTCTGAGTAAAGAAGTTCCCCCTCATGTTACCTCTAAACCTCTGCCCCTTAATTCTTAACTCATGTCCTCTTGTCTTAATCTTTCCTCCTCTTAACGGAAATAGTCTATCCACATCCACTCTGTCTATCCCTTTCATAATCTTAAATACTTCTATCAAATCCCCTCTCAACCTTCTACGCTCCAAAGAATAAAGACCTAATCTGTCCAATCTCTCCCTATACTCTAGATGCTTAAACCCAGGTAACATTCTGGTAAATCTTCTCTGCACTCTCTCCACTCTGTTTATATCCTTCCTATAATTAGGCGACCAGAACTGCACACAGAACTCCAAATTAGGCCGCACCAAGGTCTTATACAATCTCAACATCACCTCCAAACTCCTATATTCCATGCAATGATTGATAAAGGCCAGCATACTAAAAGCCTTCTTCACCACCCTATTCACGTGAGTTTCTACCTTCAGGGAACGATGTACCGTCACTCCTAAATCTTTCTGCTCTTCTGTATTCCTCAATGCTCTCCCATTTACCACGTATGTCCTATTCTGATTCTTCTTACCAAAATGAAGCACCTCACACTTATCAGCATTAAATTCCATCTGCCATTTTTCAGCCCACTTTTCTAAGCAGCCCAAATCCCTCTGCAATCCTTGAAAACCTTCTTCATTATCCACTATTCCACCTATCTTAGTATCGTCTGCATATTTACTAATCCAATTCACCACCCCATCATCTAGATCATTAATATATATAACGAACAACAATGGGCCCAATACAGATCCTTGAGGCACACCACTGGTCACCGGCCTCCAACCTGACCGACAATTATCCACTACCACTCTCTGGCCTCTCCCTTTCAGCCAATGTTCAATCCATTTGACTATCTTAAAATTTATACCTAAAGACTGCACCTTCCTAACTAACCTTCCATGTGGCACCTTATCGAAGGCCTTACTGAAGTCCATATAGACAACATCCACTGTGCTACCCTCATCCACATTCCTAGTCACCTCTTCAAAAAATTCAATCAGATTGGCCAAACATGACCTTCCTCCCACAAATCCATGTTGAGTGCTCCTGATCAGACCCTGTCTATCCAGATGTTTATAAGTACTATCTCTAAGAATTTTCTCCATTAATTTACCTACCACAGGCGTCAAACTTACAGGCCGATAGTTGCCAGGCTTCCTCCTTGAACCCTTTTTAAATAACGGAACCACATGCGCAATGCGCCAATCCTCCGGCACTATCCCCATATCTAATGACATTTGGAAAATTACCACCAGAGCCTCAGCTATTTCCTCCTTCACTTCTCTCAATGTCCTGGGGAAGATCCCGTCTGGTCCCGGAGACTTATCCACCTTTATATTCTTCAAAAGCCTTAAAACTACACCTTTTGTAATCTCTATATTCCCCATATTTACCCAATTTGCTTTTTTTATCTCACATCTCCCAATATCCTTCTCTTTAGTGAATACCGAAGAAAAGAGACTGTTCAATATCTCCCCCATTTCTCTAGGCTCCACACACAGTTTTCCGCTCTGATTTTCTAAGGGACCAATTTTGTCTCTAGCTTTCCTCTTACCATTAACATATTTGTAGAACTCTTTTGGATTAGTTTTCACCCTGCTTGCCATAGTTTTCTCGTACCTTCTTTTAGCTTTCCTAATTCCTCTCTTAAGATTCCTCTTACATTCAATGTAGCTTTCAAACATCTCCTTAACTCCATGCTTCTTATATCTAATATACGCCTCCCTTTTTCTTCGAACCAAGTTTCCAATATCCTTTCAAAACCATGGCTCTCTCAAACCTTTTGCCCCTCCTTTTAACCTAACAGGAACATAAAGCTTTTGCACTCTCAAAATCTGATCTTTAAAAGACTTCCATCTCTCTACTACATCCTGCCCATCAAACAAATTGTCCCAATGCACACCCTGCAAGTCCTTTCGCATCTCCTCAAATCTAGCTTTTCCCCAATCAAAAACTTCAATCAGAATCATATATTCAAACAGTTTAATTTAGGCAGAGCAGATAAATCTGATAAGGGTGTCAAGGATGTTTTCAAATCTTTTATTTCAGAGGGTTTTGTTTCAGTAAAGGAGGGAGAATCACAGGTTCCAGTTAAAATTCTTAGGGATACTGGTTCTGCACAATCATTGTTAGTACAAGGAATTTTATCTCTGGATCAAAGAACTGACACAGGGGCGACAATTTTGAGAAAAGGTGTTGGAGATGAGGTGGAGTCAATATTTCTTAACAATATAGTGCTAAATTCAGAATTAGTTAAGGGACATGTTATGGTAGGAGTAATTTCAAAGTTACCCATGCAGGGGGTCTCATTTTTATTAGGGAATGATTTGGCAGAGGATAAAGTTGGGTCAGTTTTGAGATTAACAAGTAGGCCTTGGAAGGATGAGGTGGAAGAGAATTGTGAGATATATCCTGAGGGTGCAGTAACAAGGTTGGTGTCTAAAATATTATTCAGAGATGAAGAAGAACCAGTTGACAGAGATTTGCCAGGTGCTTCTGAAATGGTTTTGAAAGAGCAGGGTAATTGTGAGAGTAAAGATTGCTCTTTGTCAAGGAAGGAGTTAATTCGGCAGCAGAGAGCAGATACAAGTTTTGTTGACTTAACAGACAAAGCAGTAACTGAAAGAAATGGCTTGTGGTGATTACTTGAAGGGTGAATTGTTGAAACCTTATTATGAGATAATGGTAGTGGAGAACTGTGATAGAACTGATCTATCACCAATGTATATATAACCATATAACCATATAACCACTTACAGCACAGAACAGGCCAGTTCGTCCCTACTAGTCCATGCCGTAGCAAATCCCCACCCTTCTAGTCCCACTGACCAGCACCCAGTCCATACCCCTCTAGTCCCCTCCTATCCATGTAACGATCCAGTCTTTCCTTAAATGTAACCAATGATCCCGCCTCGACCACGTCTGCCGGAAGCTCATTCCACATCCCCACACCCTCTGCGTAAAGAAATTTCCCCTCATGTTCCCCTTATAATTTTCCCCCTTCAATAGTGTATATAGTTACAGTATCTAGACTGTGCTTACAGCAATTGGAAGAGATCTAAGCGACGCCTACTGTCTGGGCCTTAAAGGGTTGTGTCCCTAACCAGGTCGGATCATTCCGGACTGGTCGGCCACCTGTAAAGAGCTCCTGTCTTTTGCTAATAAAAGCCTTGGTTTGGATCAACAAGTCTTTGATTCTTTTGACGAGCTCTACAATTTTATTAACAAAAAGAAAAAAGAAATTTTTTTTGAAAGGGATGGAGCATCTGACTCGGCCAGAAAAACTTGATATTGACCCATAGTCAGCTACAGCCTTCAAAGCCTTTAAGTTCTGGCTGCGGAACTTTGAAAACTTCCTGAGATTCATTCAGGTAGAGGAGGATAACCAGCATCTAACAGCATTGCTGCCTGTGGTGTCCTTGAGAGTCTACGAGAACATCCAGGATGAGACCACTTACACCGCAGCCATAAAGGTACTGAAAGAACTGTATGATCAACCGGTGAACAGAGTTCATACCCTGCTCATGCTTGCGTCGAGGAAGCAACAGCCCGGCAAGTCCAGCAGGGCATATTTACAAGTATTAAAGGCATTGGGCAAGGACTGTAACTGTGTGGACAAAACTGCTGCCGAGATCACAAACGATCTCGTCCGGGATGCCTATGTGGCCGGGCTCCGATCGAACGAAGTGAGGCTGCGCTTGCTCGAGCAAGGGGTAGAAAAACTAGAGGACGTGGCCCGGATTGCAATCACAATGGAGGATGCAGCCTTAAAGTCCAACGAGTTCTCTAGGGACTGGACCCCTCGTTCTGATGTGAGTAGAGTGCCCTTCTACCCTACCACCCCCCGAGATACTGACAGCCTGTCGGCTGCTGCTACACTGCCCCCTGTGAACCCAAGATGTTATTTCTGCGGGAGGAACAAGCACAGCAGGTTCCAGTGCCCAGCAAGAAAAGCCAGGTGCCAGAAGTGCCTTAAAAACGGCCACTTTGCTGCAGTCTGTAAGTCTAAAATGGCCACCAGCAAACACAGTGCCTCGTGTGAAGCCCAACCACCACTATCCCATTCAAACTCTTCTTCCCCAGAGCTCTCGTCCAATGAGAGTGAGGGTTCCCCTGCTCGGCAACTCCTGACGTCACGGAGACGCCGAACCCGGAAGGAGCAGCCCACCCTCGCCACCATGGTGTTGGCCTGCCTCTTGCCCCCGTGCGGAACACTCGACCCGGCCTCGGTCCCGACTGTGGCTAACGCTGCTGCTACCGCCGCCACAGACACCCCCGGGGCCAACGCTACCACTGCTTCTGCTGCCACAGACACCCCCGGGGCCGACGCTAACGCCGCTGCTGCCCAATCCCCGTCTGCCGCTGCCTACGCCGTCACCGATGTGGCTACCACGACTGACTGGGGACCCGCTGCGGCCAATCAGGTACTCACCCTAGCGTCCATCACTGACAACCGCCGGGGCCCGACCTGCGCGACCGACGACCTACCCACCCCCAACCGCAAGCAACTACAAACCCCACTACTTACCTTTCATCTGCCGACGCCGCCACAACAGCACTTCCGGGAGGTCCTCCAATCTGCTCCTCGAGCGTTGACTACGTCATCCCGTTGCGTGACGTCATCCCGTTGTGTGACATCATCGCGCAAAACTCCCCTGTCAACTGCTTCAATAACACTAAACCAGCAATGCTCTCATCCCCTCACCAGAGCAATGGAACTGATTAAAGTGCATGGACACTACACCAATTGCTTATTTGACTCTGGGTCAACTGACAGTTTTATCCAGCCAGATCTGGCCCTCCATTGGGGACTTGACATTATCCCCACTACCCAGAGGATCTCATTAGCGACGAGGTCGCACTCGACTGGGATAAAGGGGTATTGCATCGCCACACTGGAAGTACAGGGCGTAATGGTCACCCACTTCAAATTATTCATCCTTCCCCAATTGTGCGCCCCAGTGTTGCTGGGATTAGACTTCCAGTGTCAGTTCCGAATGGTGTCCCTACACTTTGGGGGACCCCACGCCCCCCTCTCGGTCTGCCATCGCCCCACCCCCGAAGCACCCGAGCAACCTGCCCCCGTGCCCCGGGGCCAATCCTGCGGCCTTTCCACACTCCAGATTGCCCCGCCAGCACTCTTCGCAAACCTTATCCCTGGCTGGAAGCCTGTGGCCACCAAAAGTTGCCAATATAGTTACGAAAACAGGCAACTCATTAGGAGTGAGGTGCGTAGATTGCTGGATGAGGGCATCATCGAACCCAGTTCAAGTCCCTGGAGAGCCCAGGCGGTGGTTGTCAAGGACGGGGAAAAGCTACGGATGGTGGTCGACTATAGCCAGACCATTAACCGCTTCACGCTCCTGGATGCATACCCCCTGCCATGCATCACGGATGTGGTGAACCAGATCGCCCAATACCGCATATTCTCCACCATTGACCTACGTTCGGCCTTCCACCAGCTCCCGATCCGCTGTGAGGACCGACCATTCACTGCCTTCGAAGCGAATGGGCGGCTGTATCAATTTCTCAGGGTACCATTTGGGGTCACGAATGGTGTCACGGTCTTCCAGCGGGAAATGGACTGGATGGTGGACCAGAACGGGCTAACTGCTACCTTCCTGTATCTGGACAATATCACCATCTGCGGCCATAACACGCAGGACCACAACGCCAACCTAGACAAATTTCTTCAATCTGCCTGTCGGCTGAACCTGACTTACAATTTGGACAAGTGTGTCTTCCGGACCACATGACTCGTGATTCTAGGTTGCGTGGTGGAGAACGGGATAGTCATGCCAGATCCTGACCACATGGGTCCCCTAATGGACTTACCCCCCCCATACCCAGAAAGCGCTCAAATGCTGCCTGGGCCTTTTCTCATATTACGCCCAATGGGTTCCACACTACGCTGACAAGGCACGTCCTCTTATCAAGACCACCTCCTTTCCCCTCTCGACCGAAGTCAGAGCGGCTTTCGATTAAATCAAATCCGACATCGCCGCTGCGATGCTGCACGCGATCGATGAGTCTGTCCCGTTTCAAGTCAAGAGTGATGCATCCGACTTTGCCCTGGCAGCCACCTTGAACCAGGCCGGTCGGCCTGTAGCCTTCTTCTCCAGAACCCTCCAGTGTCCAGAGAGTAGACACTCCTCGATCGAGAAGGAGGCCCAGGCCATTGTTGAAGCAGTGCGTCGTTGGAGACATTACCTCGCTGGGAGGTGTTTTACACTGTTGACTGATCAACGCGCAGTCTCCTTCATGTTTAGCAACACCCAGTGTGGTAAGATAAAAAACGACAAAATCGACAGATGGAGAATCGAACTCTCCACCTTTAACTATGACATCCTGTACCGGCCTGGTAAGCTCAACGACCCGCCTGACGCGCTCTCCAGGGGGACGTGCGCCAGCATACAGATGGACAGACTACAGAAACTCCATGAGGCGCTCTGTCATCCAGGGGTCACTATGTTTGCCCACTTTGTGAAGGCGTGCAACCTACCCTACACAGTCGAGGAGATCCGCTCCCTGACCCGAGCCTGTTCGGTGTGCGCTGAATGCAAGCCCCACTTCTTCCGTCCGGATATCTCCCACGTTATCAAAGCCACCCGCCCCTTTGAGCATCTTAGCGTAGACTTTAAGAGGCCCCTACCATTGACCAACCATAATAACTACATCCTTACGGCCATCGACGAGTACTCCCGCTTCCCGTTCGCTGTGCCCTGCCCAGACACCACTGCCACCTCAGTGATACAGGCCCTTCACAGTATTTTTGCCATTTTTGGGTACCCCAATTCCATCCACAGTGATAGGGGGTCCTCATTCATGAGCGCAGAGCTGCAACAGTACCTTCTGGAGTGTGGTATCACTTCAAGCAGGACCATGAGCTATAACCCACACGGTAACGGCCAGGTCAAGAGGGAGAATGCCACCATATGGAGAGCAGTTACACTGGCTCTCCGGTCTAAAGGTCTCCCCACCTCTCACTGGCAGGAGGTTCTCACTAGTGCCTTACACTCCATCCACTCTCTCCTATGTACCGCTACAAATGCCACCCCCACGAAAGGATGTTCCTTTTCCCGAGGAAATCCGAATCAGGAACCACTGTACTGGCATGGCTCACCGTCCCTGGCCCCGTCCTTTTGCGATGCCATGTCCGGCACTCAAAGAATGACCCCTTGGTCGACCGAGTGACTCTACTCCACGCGAACCCGCATTACGCCTACGTTGAGTTCCCAGACGGGCGGGAGGACACTGTTTCGGTGCGGGACCTAGCTCAGGACATGGTAGACCCAGCAGACCCCCCAACCCAACCTTCCCCAACTCTTTATTCCCCAGGCCCCGTGCCGCAACAGAAGGACCAACAGCTCCCCAACAACCCGGGCCACCCTGCCGACAACATGACTGGGGAATTGAGCGAAGGAGTGGTCGCACCCGACGAGCCCACTGGCGACACCACTCCAACAACCCCAATTCCGGCACCACGGCGGTCACGCCGGATGGTCAGACCCCCTGACTGCTACAGTCCTTAATCTACCCCTTCCTTTAATTCTCTCCCTCGTTTTTTTTGTTTTTTTTTCCAGGGTCATTTCTCCAAGAAGGGGTGAATGTGATAGTACAGATCTATCACCAATATATATAGTGTATATAGTTACAATATCTAGACTGTGCTTACAGCGATTGGCTGAGAGCTAAGCCATGCCTACTGTCTGGGCCTTAAAGGGTTGTGTCCCAGCCAGGTCAGATCATTCCAGACTGGTCGGCCACCTGTGAAGAGCTCCTGTCTTTTGCTAATAAAAGCCTTGGTTTGGATCAACAAGTCCTTGATTCTTTCGACGAGCTCTACAAGAACAATCTGCATCAGAGATGTTGGCTGTTGACAGCATTGAGGAAGTAATAGATCATAAGATTATGGAATCAAAATTTTGTGAGGGTAACCTTAAGAAACCATGGTTCCTGTGCACCTGTCTACCTCTGCAATTTTGAAAAAATTTGGAGGAAAAGTTAGGTCAACTTAAGTCACAAGAACAGATGCAGTCGAAGGAATTAATTTTAAAATACACAAATCTGTTTCCTGATGTTCCAAAAAGGACATCAGCAATTTATCACGATGTGAATGTTGGAGAAGCAAGTCCCATTAAACAACATCCATACAGAATAAACATTCAGAAAATGAAAATCATGGATCAGGAGGTAGAATATATGTTGAGAAATTATATTATTAGACCTTCAAACTCAGATTGGAGTTCTCCTTGTATTCTGGTACCAAAACCCAATGGAACTGTTAGGTTTTGTACAGATTACAGGAAGGTTAATTCATTAACTAAAACAGATGATTATCCTATTCCGAGAATAGATGACTGCATTGATAAAATTGGAAAAGCTAAATGTCTTACTAAGTTGGATTTGTTGAAGGGTTACTTGTGTGTGCCTTTAACTGAGAGAGGAAGGAATATTTCAGCTTTTGTTACTCCATCCAGTTTATATGAGTATAATGTATTACCTTTCGGCATGAAAAATGCCCCTGCAATATTACAAAGAATGATTAATTCATTAATCCAAGGGTTAACACATGCAGATGCCTATATTGATGACTTTGCCACAAAAAGTGACACATGGGAAGAACATTTGAAGGAATTGGACCAATTGTTTGCAAGATTATCCAAAGCAAACTTAACTGTTAACTTAGCAAAAAGTGAATTTGTAAATGCCACTGTGACAATCTTGGGTCATGTAGTTGGTCATGGCAAAGTTATACCTATTCAAGCAAAAGTGAATGCAATTTCTGAATTTCCTATTCCCAATGGCAAGAAAGCAGTGAGAAGGTTTTTTTTAGGAATGGCAGGATAATATAGGAAGTTTGCAGAAATTGTGCTGAGGTTGCTCTTCCTTTAATCAACCTTTTGAAGAAAGGAAAGAAATTTGTGTGAACTAAAGAGTGTCAGACAGCTTTAGAAAATTTAAAGGATGTGCTATGCGATTGTCCTGTGTTAAAATCTCCTGATTTTGATAAACCTTTTTCTGTAGCAGTGGATGCAAGTCAGGGAGCAGCAGGTTCAGTTTTATTGCAAAAACATAATGAAACTGACCACCCAGTTGCCTGCTTTTCAAAAAATTAATTGTTCATCAAAGGAACTATTCCACTATTGAAAAAGAATTGTTGTCTATCATGTTTGCTCTGCAGAATTTTGATGTACATCTCAGTACCTCTCAGGAACCAATTGATGATATTTACTGACCTTGGTATAATCATCTCCTCGACAATCTCCATCAGTACCAGAGTACTGTACATTTGTTGCACACCTATGACTGTGGCTTTGTATGACTAAACCACCATCTACAACAGTGGTTCTCAACCTTTTTCTTTCCACTCACATATCACTTTAAGTGATCCCTACGCCATCAGTGCCTGTGATTAGTGAGAGATTGCTTAAGGTGGTATGTGAGTTGGAAGGAAGGTTGAGAATCACTGCTCTAGACCCAATTGTTACTGAAATATTTGGCTTGAGAAAAGTTGTGATTAGTCCATTTCCTTTGGAGTTATGAAACCATGCACATAATGAGTCAACTAGTCAACAATGGTTTTCAAACTTTATCTTTCCACCTACATACCACCTTAAGCAATCCATTACTAATCACAGAGCACCTATGGCAGAGGGAATACTTCAAGTGGTATGTGAGTGGAAAGAAAAAGGTTGAGAACCACTGCCCTAGGCCCCACTTCAATTTTTCAAAAAAATGTACGCCCCACCATTAGCAGAAAAAAGTTATATATTCAAAATAATTTTTAATTAAATCATTTACTGCAAGTGTATTTCAATCCAATAAGGGTACACTGGAACGCATATTTCATATTCAACTACTACTTCAATATGTCAACCATCTCAAATCTTTGGCTTGGCTTCATGGACGAAGATTTATGGAGGGGTATGTCCATGTCTGCTGCAGGCTCGTTGGTGACTGACAAGTCTGATGCGGGACAGGCAGGCACGGTTGCAGCGGTTGCAAGGGAAAATTGGTTGGTTGGGGTTGGGTGTTGGACTTTTCCTCCTTCGTCTTTTGTTAGTGAGGTGGGCTCTGCGGTCTTCTTCAAAGAAGGTTGCTGCCCACCGAACTGTGAGGCGCCAAGATGCACGGTTGGAGGCGATATCAGCCAACTGGTGGTGGTCAATGTGGCAGGCACCAAGAGATTTCTTTAAGCAGTCCTTGTACCTCTTCTTTGGTGCACCTCTGTCTCGGTGGCCAGTGGAGAGCTCGCCATATAACACGATCTTGGGAAGGCGATGGTCCTCCACTCTGGAGACGTGACCCACCCAGCACAGTTGGGTCTTCAGCAGCATGGATTCAATGCTTGCGGACTCTGCCAGCTCGAGTACTTCGATGTTGGTGATGAAGTCACTCCAATGAATGTTGAGGATGGAGCGGAGACAGCGCTGATGGAAGCGTTCTAGGAGCCGTAGGTGATGACGGTAGAGGACCCGTGATTCGGAGCCAAACAGGAGCGTGGGTATGACAACGGCTCTGTACATGCTGATCTTTGTGTGTTTCTTCAGGTGGTTGTTTTTCCAGACGCTGGCTCAGATTTTTTTGATTTGGGGGACTAAATTTGTTAGTTTCAACCTTAAATCTCCACATTTCGTAATTTACAGTCAATTTCTCTTAGCTGGTAGCAAATCACTAGCAGCACTGAAGCCACATTCTACTAAATAAGACAACGGAAAATGTATCTATTGTTCCCTTGCTAAAGTAGTTGAGTTTGAGTATTTCTTTTTGATCTTGTTAGTCACATCATGATTCCTTTCACTTTGAACAGAGTTTTCACAGATTCATCACGTTGCAACTCTGATAACTCCTCTTGGTATTGCATTGGAACTTCAGATAAGACCGTCAGCAATGGTGAGTTAACCAACAGGGAACATCCATTGCCTTTAAATCATAAAACCTATAATTGAAGTCAGTAGCCAACATTTTCAAGTGGACAATAATGACAATTGTAGCAGCATTAGTTACCTAACACTTACTCAACCAATAGAATTGACCGAAATTTCTTGCAGAAATATTCCTTTGGCATAATTCTAGAAGTGTCATGAATCCAAATATCTTTGTTTTTGCATCAATGAGCATCATATTTGCTACTTGGAGTTGCTTGTTCAATCTACTTAGTTTCTCAAAAAATGTCCATCAAGTAACTCACATAAGCTTTGTCATCTGCTGTTAGCAAGAGCTTCATTTCGGGTTTGTCCTTCACTGAGGAGATCAAACAGTTCCATAAACCTTTTGAAGTAGTTTCCTTTTGACAACCACCTTACTTCAGTCTGAAGCAATAATCTAACATGTTCTGCATTTTTATCGACACAAAACTGTTTAAACGGACATTCACCTTTGGCATTAGCTTTGATGGCATTGATACACTTGAATCCAGTATCTCGTGTAGAACATGGGAAACTTTATTGGCAACTAAGTTTTCTCAGTGGATAACACAATGCACAACCAACATGTTTGGATTTTCTCCTTCATTAATTTTAAACATCCTGTTTTTTTTTACCCATCATAGCAGGTGCACCATCTGCAGCACAAGATACAATGTTTCCTTTTGGTATTTCATTTTCATCCAAATAATTTCTCAGCTTGCTGTAGGATTCAACTGCTCACAAAACATCTCTTCTTGAAACTCTTCCTAATCAATATATATATTTCACATATGCCAATAACAGAATCCCACTGATATGTACAGTAGATTCATCCAGTTATATTGAGAACTTTCGTGATTTCAACTTCTCTATAAGCTGTTTTTTAACATCTTTACCCATATCATCTATTCTGTTGCAGACATTGCTCTGACATCTTTGTCATCCTTTTGCAGAACTGTTTTGAGAAACAATGATATTGTGGGTTTAATCAGTTCCTCCCCAATCGTATGTTTCTTCCTATGTTTTGCTATCAGCAGAGAAATTTCATCGCTAGTTTCAAGGGTACAATTCAGGCCTGTAGTTTGTGCAGTGAATAATGAAGTGATTTTTGATCTATTTTCAAACTTCCCTTTCAGTGATTTGAAATATTCCAATTTCGAATTGATATGGTTGGGATGTTTTACCCTCAAATGAGCTTCAAGATGGCCTGCTTTCATTGATTCATTTGTCAAAGTATGTTAGCATAATAGGCAAAAAGGTGCACGTTCATCGTGTACAGCAGGTATAAACCCAAACTTCAAGAACTCCACTGAATATTGATGAACCTTTTGCTTGCCTCATCTGCTCATTTAGAATATACAACAGTGCAAGCTCCCTGAAACAGATTAATCAAAATTTTATTATGTCTTAGAATTGAAAAATGTAATAAAAGTAATGATCAAATCAAAGGAAGAATTCTGACCCTAAAAAAAAAAGAAAAAAAATGAATAAAAAAATTAGCATGGTTTCTGGCATTTTTTTCTTGCAGAGTGTGCATCAAAACTGTACTAGCCTCCTGCTTTACTTTCTGGGGTCCCTATTTTTTTACGATTTTGGTGTCCCCCTCAGGCTGGCACCTGGAATGGACCCCCCAACCTCCCCTCCCTCCATCAATACGCTAGTGCACAAAGATACATACAATGGTCTCACTCACTACTGAACTGAAAAAGTAAAGGGGCATAGACAGAGACATTATCATTGAGATAATTTGGTATATTTGTCACCAATGTGATCATTTGGAATGGATGATAATAAGATGGGTCAGAAAAAATATAATTATAATGTTAACCAAAGATAACAACAGTTAAAATAAGAGAAACAACAGAGAAACATCAAAGAGCAAAATCACGTTCTGAAAATAAATACTTGGAAGTTGCCTTGCACTGAGAGTGTTGCCCAAGTCACATCTTGCACCAACATAACCAATTTATTTTTTCAAACTAACTTTTTTAGTTATTTCCCAAATATTCCTGCACCCCACTAAAATACTCTTAAGCTCCACACTGCACCACAATATTCCCACACCCCACTGATGGGGGGAAAACCCCACCTTGAGAATCTATGCGCCAAATAGAAAATGAATGTAACAAAGCATAATGATCAAAATATTTGGGGTGCAAAGAGTCTATGAACATTTTCCTTTTGTAAATAACATTGTGAATAAAGTCTTATTTTTGATTTAAAATAATTATGTGTTCAAAATTCTCTGAGTTTTGCTGGCAACCTGATGTTGTTATAGTAAAAGAGGCAAAGATCTCTCAGTAAGATTGTCTTTGTGCAATATGTAGCTCTGGGGTGGAGTAAGGCGCAGACATTGGGAAAGCTGATAACCTTCAGAAAGAATGGGTAAAGTGATATCGATAGCCAGGACATTGAACCCAAAGTGAGAGCAGGTGCACTCATAAATACTTGGTTCTCACATTTCATTGGTTTGTGATAGTCATGTGTCTAACAATATTGTAACATTCCCATGGCTTTGCCATAGAGAGTAAAAGAACAGACCTTGTGCAATAAGTGCCCATCAAGATGAATGATTTATCAGAATATTTATTGAACTTTTTAATAGGCAGAAGTTGTATTCTAGTAACTACTCTTTACTAACAGGATAATTACAATCTCAGCTTTTCAGTTCCAGGACAAAAGACAATTTGCAAGTTAAAAAAAAATGGCAGCACTGCCAAAGCTACTATAACAGCAGCACTGCCGCTGGTGATGACCTGCGAGACCGCAGACACAGTACAGCTCCAAAGGGTTCTAATACCAGCAAAGTCTGATTTGTTCAGGCTTTAAACAGCCTGTTAAAGGAGACAACAGTGTTTGTATGTAAAATCTTGCAACAATAGCATCTATGCCCAAGATGGCAGCACCTTGCTTGGCAATGGCCATGAGGCCAGCAGACTCCAGCGGAGCAGCAGACCAGTGTTGGGCACCAGAAATGGGGATAAAACCTCCCCCACCCTCCAATGAAGAGAAGCAGAGGAGACAACCGTACGGGACAGTGATCACGGTAATGGACAAGCGACAGCTTGCAGGGCGATGGAGACTGGCTCATCGGAGCCAGGTATTAGAGCCGGGATTCAAGAGGGCCTCGGGCACTGAAAGCTTTCTTATGGTGTCAGAGTCGGACCAGGAGCTTGAGTTGCCGATGAATTAAACTAGAGTCTTTGTGGCTGCAGAAATGTGGGAGACGAATTCACGGTCACTCACTGTCTCTGAAGGAACTCTCTTTTGCTTCTCTTTCTCCTCTTGTTGGGAGTTCCAGGCTCATGCTAATTCTTTGTTTGGCTTACAGCAGACAAATGCTTAAGTCATGTATGCTAAATGCATGCTACATTTTTAATGTATTATTATGCAACAACAAAAGGAACCTTGAAGATATCTCAAATTGCCCCACAAGATAAGATCTAAATTATTGATGCCATCCATAATTCTACTCCATATTTTTATGATGCAATTCACACACTTCATGAATGTCAATTCTCCCTTTCTTAAAGTAGGAACAATGTATGTTCTTCTTTGGCTTGGCTTCGTGGATGAAGATTTATGGAGGGGTAATGTCCATGTCAGCTGCAGGCTCGTTTGTGGCTGACAAGTCCAATGTGGGACAGGCAGGCACGGTTGCAGCGGTTGCAAGGGAAAATTGGTTGGTTGGGGTTGGATGTTGGGTTTTTCCTCCTTTGTCTTTTGTCAGTGAGGTGGGTATAATGGCAAAAAACACAATGTTGCATAGAGGAAAATGAGGAGTCAATTACCCCTTTCACACGCTGTTAAAAGGCAGGAATTAACTGCTGTGTGATTGCGGGATGGGGGTCATTTTCTTCCTTTATATTACCCGCCAGCGTAGGTAGTATCAGAGCCAATGCATTTAGCATTAGCTCCTGTTAAAAGGCGCACTGACCCGACTTTTCTTGCTTCAGTGTGAACAACCTAGGCTGGCTTTAAATTAAATTACATGCCAATTAAATGGGATTGCTGTGTCAAAGGGGTAGGCTCTTCTGGTTGAAACTATGCTTCTGCCCTGAAGCAAAATTTTGACCCAAAGTTTTGATGGTTTATTTTCCTCAATGGATGTTGCCTGACCTGCTGAATCCCTCCAGCTGTTCATTTTTCATTCTAAATTTTATAATCTGCAGTCTCTTACATAAAAGATAATGTCCAAAAAATTATGTGGTATAAAAAATTATAAAATCATAAATATGTAGCAGAGAAAAAGGCCATTCAGCCTGTTTCACCTGTGTTGCTCTCTTGAGAGGCAAATTCAGAACTTATGGTCATGAACAAGACATGAAATTCAGTGTTTTGTGGCAGCATCAGAGAGCAAACATTCACATTATAACCATCTTACAACATTACTATAATTTCTTTTGAATATTTGATTTAAAATTTTACAAAAAAACCACAGTACATTGACTTAATAAGTTATACATATATAAAAAAATACATGTGGTATTCACATGTGGTATCCACTCTCCCTCCCCACAACCCACCTCCCACTAAACACCCCAAAGAAAGACGAGATTATCAAATTCTTATTCATTGCCGTGGATTCGAGTACCATCCAGAATGAGTTATTGAGAGTTTAGATTTTTAAACCAGCTTGTTATAAATATGGGCTCCATATTTTCAAATTTCAAATATTTTCAAATATTTATCAAGTAGATTGTTATTTTTTTACAGAGGAATACAAGGTCTCATTTCAGAGACCTTTGCATCCCTAAATCTATATCAGATTTCCAAGTAATAGCTACATATTTCCCCACAACAGCAAAGCCAATCATAAAAATTCAATTTAGTTAACCTTGAATTTAAACTATACATTTTAATGTTTCCTAATAAAAATAACATTGAATCTAATGGAAGGTTAACCTTTAACACTTTTACTAAAAATAGTCTAATTTGTATCCAAAAGGCCAAACTTTAATACACTGCCCAGTTGAATGAAAAAATAATAATCTATTTCTTTATGACATCTGAAGAAATCAAATTAAATCTTTTTAATTTTTGAGATATTGAATATAACTGAAGCAGAAAGTTATATTGAACCAATCTACATCTTAAATTAATAATTTTACCCTATTACGAGCCCAAAAGGACCCCAAATCCCAGCAGCAATAGATATTCACCAAGACATGTTTTTTAAAACAAAAGTTATTTTTAATCAACTTCCAACATGAAAATAGAATCAAACTTTAACAACTCTATACTAACCCAAATTACCCCCTTCTAATTCTAAGCGCACGTGTATGTAATAGGTGTGTGTGGATTTAAGAAAAGTTCTTTGGTTCACAGTTGAATTTCACTTCTCCTTCTTCCAAGTTCTCTGGTTGCAGGCAATCACCATACTGTGCACAGAATTTAACATGTATAAAGTTCACCAGGCTTGGTGCTTGAAAGGTAAATGTTTACCACTCAGGAAGGTTCTTGTAGGGTTTGCAGAGAGAGATATTTGTTGCTTCAGGATTTCCACAACTGAGGTACCACCACTAGTCCTCTCAGGGTCTCGCTGATGAAACTTTTCCCATCAAGGTCTTCCAGATGGTAACCTCTTCAAGCTACCACAGAGTTCCATTCCTTCCTCTATTTCAAGAGAAACATCAGACATATAGCACTTCCAGCCATCCGCCACTCTGGAAATGGCTTTCATCAGTTTCAAACGGATGGCACTTTTCAGTGACTTGTCAGTGTCCCGCACACTGAATGACTGTCTGAGCTGTTAACTCGACTCTCTCTCTTTTCCAACTGAAACTCCAAAGAGAGCATGTCTTGCAAAACCTCCACCTTCTCCAGCAAACAACAGGAGTTCTTTCTTCTTCTGAGGTTGTTATCTTAGGTAAATAATCCAGGAGTGACCTTTCTGTGCACTCTGGCAAAATTCTAGAAAAGACCTTCCGCTAGCCATCGTGTCTCCAGTTCCAAACAATGGTCATTCATTTTATGACATCAGTTCAATTAACATCCACTTGTGAAAGATGCTTACATTCTCCAGAGATCAGTATTTCTTCAGTCTTTCAAATAAGATCTGTTTTAGAATGTGTGAATGTATGTGACCTGCTCTAAATCTTATAAATTCTCCCCAAATATTAATATTGTTGCAACTCATATTGTCCATACAAAACACTCTCCAATCATTTTGATCGATTATTCTACCTAAATCATTCTCGCACTTTAATCTTGATTTATGAATATCTAATTTAGGCATTTTTCTATGAAGCAATTTTTACAATTAATGAATTTATTAATACCCCCTTTTGTAATCCAAATTTATAACTCAGATAGTTTAGGTAATCTTAAACTTTGGCCTAATTCAACAATTAAAAAAGCTTTGACTTGATAATAACAAAAAAGGTATTATTTGAAACATTATATTTCTCTTTCATTCATTGAAAAGATATAAAATAACCAGCTTCAAAACAATCTTCTATCACTCTAATCCCCATTTGACTCTATAGCTTTAAAAACTGATTATTCATAGTAAAATGGAAAAGTTTATTTTGATATAATTGTGTTTTATGAAAAATATTACCTTTCCCACCTGTTAGAAACAGAAGTACCTTCACAGAAATTGCTCGAGACAAAAATTGAGAACAAAGAACATTTATTATACAGCAATGCAAAGTTGGGTGCTTCCCCTTACCCTGGGAATACACACACACACTGGGGCTCACCCAACTTTTATACAATTTATTTCAGGATAGGAATACCCTCCCCCTTACATTCTTCTGCCTCCTGGATGGGTTTGGCATTAGGCAATCCTGCCTGCTTACGTGCTGTTTCTGTGAACTTGGAGGACCAGGGGGTATCCTGTCGGTGTCTCATCATGTCATTATCCTCATTGTCCTTATTCACAAACCTGTCTTTGTTCTAATTTACACCTTCCCAACTCTCAGGTACAACCTCTTCATATAGACCCTTATCTTATTCAGACTAACTCCACTTCCAACATTCTATTATCTATTGTCTATCCTTATCTCATTCATACGGTGAACTGGCTGATTCTGTCTAAAGGCTAGAAGATTCTTATCTTACTCAGACTGACTCTGCACCCTACATTCTAATATCCATTTCTTATCCTGTTCATACTGGCTTTATTCATTTACCCATATATCTATATTAGTTTCCTCATCTTCATATTTTTATATCAGTGTTACTGATCTCTTACAATCCTCACTTTTCTTTTAGATCAGTATTACTGATCTCTCAACTGAAATGTATTACTTGCAAACTTGATCTTTTTCCCAGCTGGTCAGTAAACGAACTGCAGTCTCAGTATCATTAAACAGAATTGGGGAAACATACATCCTTTGGGTTATAGTGTTCTGACGAGGGGTTCGATGAATTAAATACTGCACACAAGTCTTTAAGCAGGGGAGCACCATAATGGTCAGAATAGCGAGTCCAGCTGCTATGAGGGCTGTGGGTATCAGAATCCAGTTACCAATAAAAAGTCTAGTTCATCCCACACCGGACCAAGGTTGCCACGTCTGAACCTGGGCATGGGAAGATTTTCGAACTCCTGAAGAAGTGTCTTTAACCGCCTGACCGTTGTGAGCATTGTCCTTAACCAGTCTTTCACAAACGCTAATTTGTACGTTTTTCTCGTAATTAACAAATCCTCAACATATTATATCAACTGACAATTCTCTCTCCGAGGAGCCTCATCTAGTATTTGTTCTAAGACCTGGCCGAATAAATTTGGTGATTCTGTAAAGCCCTGGGGAAGGACCGTCCACCGGTATTGATTCTTGCGTCCAGTAAAAGGATTTTCCCGTTCAAAGGCAAGCATGTCTCTGCTCTCTGTTGCTAACGGACAGGTCCAGAAAGCATCTTTGAGGTCAATCACACTAAACCATTTACTATGGGGATCGATTTTACCCATTATTGTATAGGGATTAGGTACAACCAAGTGACGGGTGAGAATAATTTTGTTCAGCTCCCTCAAGTCCTCCACTAATCGGTAGGTACCGTCTGGTTTTTGGACAGGTAAAATTGGGGTATTAAAAGGTGACATACCATCTTTCACCAACTGGTCAATTACTGGCTGCAGCCCCTTTCGGCCAGCCATAGGAATTGGATTCTGTTTTCGTCTAATTACTTGTTCAGAATCTTTTAAAGTAACTTGCAGGGGAGGAATATCTAACACTCCTCTATTGCCTCTTTCTGCCCATACTCCAGGATTTATTAGTTCTCGATCTTCCTCGCTTAATACATACAATTGAACCCTGATACCTGATTCCTGTGGTCTGGTGCCGATAGCCAATTGGTCCTGTAAATCTCATATTAACAAACAAACTCCAGCTTGGGGAACTAGTAAAATATCCTCTGTTATTATCTTTTCTCCCACTTGTATTCTTACATCTCTTAATACAGGGACTGTAAAGTCTCTTCCTCCTATTCCCGAAATCATCACTGTCCCTATCTTAACACCCTCGGGTGGTTGTAAAATACTAGACTGGGCTGCCCCAGAATCTACTAAAAAGGTCATCTTGTCACTGTGGGGTTCTATGCTTAAATTTACCAATGGTTCTCCATGCAGCCTCATGGTGTGTATTGACTGAGAACCGTGATCCCCCCCTATTCATAATCTTCTTCCATCTGTCGGACTCTGGCTTTACCCTACCCTTAATTTAGTCTATGTGTCGTCTGAGTCCAGCGTTTTCGTTAAATGAAGTGATAGGAGAATCAGTTTATTACACAGCATAAGAATAAAGCTTAACAGAGCTCTGGTTCAGTCGTTAGTTCATAGGTCACCTGCACAGTGAGCTATTCCCCAAGACTGACCTCTACTGCCCAGTCTCTACAGTTTATATAGCTCAACCTTATCATACAGAACAAAAGTTGGCTTCCTTTGCTAGATTTCTTGCATAAGATTTATCACAAGTAATTTCCTGCTCTGCAGTTATCTGGGGTGTAGAGCTCCCATCTTTTTTTAATCCTCAAGGTCAGAATATCCTGTTGTTTTGATCAGAAATCAATTCATACCCCAGGTATTTCTAATTATTTCTTTGTTCTCATCTGGCCATATTCTTCTGTTCTACTAAACACCTCCTTCTGTTTTAGCTTCTTACTGATTCCATTCTCTTTGTTTCTGACAGTCTGTCAGGATTCTTCTTGTTTGTGCTATCAACACATCCTCCTTAACATTCCTACTAAATTGTTTCATACATATCCTCTCTTTTGTATTTTGGGAGGAGGCAATTCTAAACCTTCTATAATCAGCCAACTTTGCTACATACTGTGGCTCCCCTTACTTACATTACTCTTTCCCTTCACCATTAGGTAAATATTAAATTGTTACATAGTACTGAATTCATGTATACAAACTGAATAGCACATAAGCATATATTCTACATATTTTCTATGATTAGTTAACCCCTATATTCCAACACATCAGTGCGTAAGGTCACATCTCCCTGGCTTGCATTGGGCATTCTCTCTTAAAATGTCCCTCCTTTTACAATGGTAGCAAACTAATGCTCCTGTTTCCCAATTCCTACCGGGATTACCACGAGGTCCCGGGAACAGTCGTCATCCCCGGAATTCCCCTCTACCCTTGCCCCTGCTCTGGTCTCTCCTCTCCCACTCTTGGAGCTCCTCCCAATGTCCAGGAGCTGGCACACAGCCCTTACCCTTTCCTTGCTGTCCCTCCACGACTTCCTTGACATCCTGCATCAAAATCTTAGCCTTTCCTTTCTGTTTATTGGGCATTCTCTCTTAAAATTACGCACCTCCGGACTAGTCAGGGGCACATTTACAAAACCCAGACCCCCTCCCATGGGAACTTCCCGTAAAGGTCTCATCCAGTTAGTTTCTGGCTTATTATGTCTAGGTTCCTGCTCTCTGGGAAATGAATCAAAGGGTTCTGCCCTTTCTTCCCGGAGGGTCTCACACTGCTCTGAATTAAAGTCATCTCTCTCTCTTGTCAATAGAGGTGGTAATCGAGTACTTTGTGAAGGGTCATCATACCACCCCTACTTTCTTCTCCTTTCTTTAGCTGTGGGGGAGGAGGGGAAGGTGCAAAAGGGTAGAGCATAGGAGGGGGGGGGGGGGAAAGATAGGAGCCAGCATAGGAGGAGCATAAGGTGGAGGAAGGGAATGTAACACATCCCATCCTTGTGTTTCAGGGACAAAATGTTCCTTATCTTTCTTGTCCTTGCATTCCTTTTCATTCAAAACCAGTTGATCAAACGATCCCCTGAGCCAGCAGGCTGCATATTCCCTGCTCTCAAGATTATCTCTTTAGTTTTGATAGAGCCAGATATTCAATGCTTGACACATCCAGTCATCCTCAGATCCGAGCTTTGGCCAATATACTGAACTCCCTTTAATCGGACTTTTAACCCATTCCAAATAGGAATACCTGACCATGGTCAGTTTGTCTTTCCCACGGGTTCTCCCTGCACCCCAATCAGATAACATTAATCCTAACGGACTTTGCTTGGTTATCTGATCCTCCCATCCTTCATTAGGACTCTCTTCCTTACTACTCACACCTCCCATACTAACAGGTAAGTAAAATTTCTCTTACCGAGATCCAGTAGCTAGTTCTAGCGCGCTTCCTTAATGTCCTCTCATTGTTTGTTCTCAATGCCTCTTCTCGGATATCATTCGCTTCATCCACTGACCAGTCACCCTTCGTCCGTGAGTCCAGCTGAATCAGCTGGGGTGCACCTACCCCCGAAGTCGGGCACTCTGTCAGTGGAGGGAGTGGGATCCCGGACGATCCCCCATTTGTTAGAAACAGAAGTACCTTCATAGAAATTGCTCGAGACAAAAATTGAGAACAAAGAACATTTATTATACAACAATGCAAAGTTGGGTGCTTCCCCTTACCCTGGGAATACACACATACACTGGGGCTCACCCAACTTTTATACAGTTTATTTCAGTATAGGAATACCCTCCCCCTTACATTCTTCTGCCTCCTGGATAGGTTTGGCATTAGGCAATCCTGCCTGCCTACGTGTTGTTTCTGTGAACTTGGAGGACCAGGGGGTATCCTGTCGGTGTCTCATCATGTCATTATCCTCATTGTCCTTATTCACAAACCTGTCTTTGTTCTAATTTACACCTTCCCAACTCTCAGGGCTACAACCTCTTCATATGTAGAACTTGCTAATACTGTCTAGGGCTTACTAATTACATATGCAAAACCTGCTAATTCAATCTAGGGCTAGAAAACCCTTATCTTATTCAGACTAACTCTACTTCCTACATTCTATTGTCTATTGTCTATCCTTATCTCATTCATATGGTGAACTGGCTGATTCTGTCTAAAGGCTAGAAGATTCTTATCTTACTCAGACTGACTCTGCTTCCTACATTCTAATATCCATTTCTTATCCTGTTCATACTGGCTTTATTCATTTACCCATATATCTATATTAGTTTCCTCATCTTCATATTTTTATATCAGTTTTACTCATCTCTCACACACCTATCTCATAATCTATTCTATTCCACAATTCAATTAAATGTTTCAATATAGGTGGATCATTATAACCAATCAATAATTTAGTATTCCACATAAATAATTTCTAATACAGATTTTCACCTATTTTAGCTAATTCTATATTAACCCATGTTAACGATTTATCTAAGTCAACCATTCCATTAATAAATTTCAGTAAAGCAGTTTCATAATAATTTTGAAAATGTGGAAATTGCAAACATCCTAATTCAAATTCCCAAGTTAATTTCTCTTAAGATACTCTTGTGGTGGCACACATCTCTGTGAAAAAACCAGCCCTGGCGGGACAGCTGCAGAACATGATCCCGTCATGGCTTGCTCTTGCCTCATGGCTTAGGCCACAGCTCACACCCTGGGCAACGTGATGACATCACCGCCGCATGGGGCAGAACTCCCATTGGCCTTAAAGGGGTGTGCGCAAAATTCAAATAAACAGTTCAACCCCCATCAAGTTCAATGGTATGTTTCTGTGTTGTAATAGCTGCTACACTCTTATCATTTTGCCTTTCCACAAAAATTCCTAATTATTAAATTTAAATCCTTAAAAAATTTTGAGGTATACTATAAAGAATGGATTGAAAAATATATTGAATCCTTGGAAAAATATTTATCTTAATACAATTCACTCTGCAGAGTGAATTATTTAAATATTCTTTAATTTTATTAAATAATGGTAAATAATTCAATTTATATAAATTATTTAATTTTTTATCAATTTTAATACACAAATATTTAATTCCATTATATAACTATTTAAATTGAACAATTTTTTTAAATTGAGCGTAATCTCCCTTAACCAAAGGCATAATTTCACTTCTATTCCAAATAATCTTATAATCTGCTATTTCACCGTATTCCTTTAATCTCATATGCAATGAACACTAAAAAAAGTCAGGATCTGTCAAATAAATCAACATGTTATCAGCAAATAAATTAGTCTTAAATTCAGAATTAACCTTAATCCCTTTAATAGTAATATCTTGCCTTATTAATTGTGCCAAAGGCTCAATAGCTAAAACAAATAAAGCCAGAGATAAAGGACATCCTTGTCTAGTTGATCTATTTAACGAAAAAGCAGAAGATATTTGTCCATTTTTCAGCACTTTAACATAAGGATATTTATATAAAGTGTTAATCAAATTTATACTATCTTCTTCAGCATGATGCTGAAACAAGTCATGAAAGACCTCAACAATGAAGACGCTGTTTACATCTGGTACCTCACGGATGGCAGTCTCTTCAATCTGAGGCACCTGCAAGCTCACACCAAGACACAAGAGCAACTTGTCCGTGAACTACTCTTTGCAGACGATGCCGCTTTAGTTGCCCATTCAGAGCCAGCTCTCCAGAGCATGACGTCCTGTTTTGCAGAAACTGCCAAAATGTTTGGCCTGGAAGTCAGCCTGAAGAAAACTGAGGTCGTCCATCAGCCAGCTTCCCACCATGACTACCAGCCACCCCCCCCACCCCCCCGCCACATCTCCATCGGGCACACAGAACTCAAAACGGTCAACCAGTTTACCTACCTCAGCTGCACCATTTCATCTGATGCAAGGATCGACAAAGAGATAGACCACAGACACGCCAAGGCAAATAGTGCCTTTGGAAGACTACACAAAAGAGTCTGGAAACACAACCACCTGAAGAAAGACACAAAGATCAGCGTGTACAGAGCCATTGTCATACCCATGCTCCTGATGGGCTCCGAATCATGGGTCCTCTACCGGCATCACCTACGGCTCCTAGAATGCTTCCATCAGTGCTGTCTCTGCTCCATCCTCAACATTCATTGGAATGACTTCATCACCAACATCGAAGTACTCGAACTGGCAGAGTCTGCAAGCATCGAATCAATGCTGCTGAAGACCCAACTGCGCTGGGTGGGTCACGTCTCCAGAATGGAGGACCATTGCCTTCCCAAGATCGTGTTATATGGCGAGCTCTCCACTGGCCACCAAGACAGAGGTGCACCAAAGAAGAGGTACAAGGACTGCTTAAAGAAATCTCTTGGTGCCTGCCACATTGACCACTGCCAGTGGGCTGAAATCGCCTCCAACCATGCATCTTGGCGCCTCACAGTTCGGCGGGCAGCAACCTCCTTTGAAGAAGACCGCAGAGCCCACCTCACTGACAAAAGACAAAGGAGGAAAAACCCAACACCTAACCCCAACCAACCAATTTTCCCTTGCAACCGCTGCAACCGTGCCTGCCTGTCCCACATCAGACTTGTCAGTCACCAACGACCCTGCAGCAGACGTGGACATACCCCTCTATAAATCTTTGTCCGTGAAGCCAAGCCAAAGAATAAAAAAGAAAAAAATAATCAAATTAATAAATACTGATTCAAATACAAATTTTTCTTACACTTCAAATAAAAATTTCCACTCTAATCTACCAAACGCCTTTTCAGAATCCAATGATAAAATCATTGCTAAATCAGATTTTATCTGAGAAGCATGAATTAAACAAATCAATTTAGCAATATTGTCTGCAGAATATCATTTTTAACAAATCCAGATGGATCTAAATGGATTAAGTTTGGTAAATATTTAGCCAATCTGTTAGCTAAAATTTTAGCTACAATATTTAATAATGAAATTGGTCTATAACAGGGGTCTCAAGCTTGCAGCCTGCGGGCTAACTGCGGCCCTCGGGATGATAGTTTGTGGGCCCGCCTTAATACGAAAGTTTAATGTTAGTGCGGCCTGCGAGTTTGATATTATTGGCACTTTTCAGTTTTGTGTGCGGAGCTGATCGAACCTACCAATCATGGTGGGGTATATTGTTCTTGGGGGCGGGACATCGGCTGGGCTTATTGCGAATATAAGCATATTTGTGTGCATTTTCTATTTGTCATTATATGCACGCGGCACATGCGCAATTTCCGCGGCCGCTCCCGCTTCACGCGCTTCGGCGTCCAGTCTGAACCCGGAAGTTTTTGCTCACTGAAACTTCAACGCAACAGTCACACCATTTGAATCTGAATCTGAATAATAATAATTACATTTCTCCAGTCAGCAACTATATGTGGTTTCTTCAGTCTTCTATATCTGCTGTATTATTATTATTTTCATTATTATTATTTTCATTTTATTTATTTATTACTGATTGATTTTATTTCTTTTCTTATGTATTGTTAATTTATTTATTTTTTCATCTTATTTTGTGTTAAAAAATAAAAATAAAGACATTTGATAACATTGGAATGTTTTTGTAAGAGCTTTTCTTGTGGAAAACCTGATGCGGCCCAGCCTCACCCAGACTCTACCTCCAGCGGCCCCCGGGTAAATTGAGTTTGAGACCCCTGGTCTATAAGATTCAGTCTTCAGCAGATCTCAATCTTTCTTAGGTATTTCTGTTATAATTACATCAGAAAAAGACTCTGGTAAAGAATGAATTTCTTTTGCTTGCGTCAATACCTCCATTGATGGAGGCATTAATAAATCTTTAATATCTTCTAGAATTCAGAGGGAAAATCATCTTCACCTAGAGACTTACCATTCTGCATAGAATTAAGTGCATTATTAGCGTCTTTAACTGTAAATGGGGTATCCAATTCCTTACTATCTTGGCAATTTAAAGAAGGAAGATGAATTTGAGATAAAATATATTTTTATTTGTTTCATAATTATTAAATTGTGACATATATAAATTAGCATAAAATCTCTAAAAGAATCATTTATATCTTGAGGTTTATAAGTAATTTTTGAATTTATTTTAATAGCATTAATAGTTCTGTTTTCAATTGCCAAGTTAATACCTTACAAGATCTCTCCCCAGTTCACAGTATTTCTTGTTTAGTTCTCTGAATTAACTTCTCTATTCCATAGTCTCCTTTGAATTATAATACATTTTTTATTTATCAAATCTATCTTTTTCTTTTCAAACGGACCTTTCTCAAAATTTTCTATTTCTTTCTCCAATTTATCTACTTGAAGATAATTTTTAATTTTACTAGAAAAACATTATTTATCCTCTCAAATAAGCTTCTAAAGCATCCCATAAAACAAATTTATTATCCATTGAATCAGTATTGTTATGAGCCCAAAGATCCTCAAAACCCAGCTGCAATAGATATTCACCACGACAAATGGTTACGTAAGCAAAAGTTGTTTTTAATTATCTTAAAACATGAAAACAGAATCAAACTTTAACTTATCACTATTAACTTAACTACCCAAGTTAACCCCCTTCTAATTCTAAGCACATGTGTATGTAATGTGTGTGTAAATTTAAGAAAAGTTCTTTGGTTCACAGTTCAATCTCACTTCTCATTTTTCCAGGTTATCTGGTTGCAGGCAATTCTTATACTGTGCACAGGATTTAACATGTATAAAGTTCACCAGGCTTTGGTGCTTGAAAGGTAAATGTTTACCACTGAGGAAGGTAGATTTGCAGAGAGAGAGATGTGTGTTCTAGGATTTCCACAACTGAGGTACCACCATTAGTCACCTCAATGTCTTGCTGATGGGAGGAGTCACGTGATGGAGTAGTGGCCGGACGGTGAACTCCAGCCCTCTCCAGAAAAGTCGGGAAAAACAAGAGAAAATACAAAGGCACAGAAATAAAAGTTAAAGAAAAGTGAGTATAAAGGTGGAAAGAAGATGGCGACAAAAAAAGAAAAATCAAAATCAACGGTAAGAAGAAAGGAAGAGAAGACAACGGAGGAAGAAGGAGAAGGCCTTACCTGTCCGAAGAGGCCCGCTGTGGAGAGAGAAGCCCGCTTCCTCAGGTCGGTAGAAATAGGACTACAAAAATGGCTCGCAGAGCCGAGTAAAAGTGCGCAACCGCGCATGAAAAAAAACACACCGTCGGGAGGGGGGACCAGCTGGGGAGTCGATCTCCACAGCCGGCAACGACAGCTGCAGAACACCTGCAGCAAGAAGAGACCACAGAAGACAATGAAAACAAGAAAGAAGAGAAGAAAAGGGCAACAAAGAAACAACAGATGGCCAACCCAGAGGAAGAAGAAGAGGAAGAGTACAGTGAAATAGAAGAAGGGAAAGGCAAGGTAAAGGATATACTTTCTCTTGTTAGAGGATACATGGAGTCATTTAAAGAATGACAAACACAGGAATTTAATGATTTAAGAAGAAGAATAAACAACACAGAAGAGAAAGTGAATAAAATAGATATGACCTTAACAGAAATGGGAAAGAAAATGGACAAGATGGAAGAGCGGGCAGTAGCAGCAGAAATGGAGGTAGAAGACTTAAAAAAGAAATTGGAGGAATCTAATAAAAAAACTAAAGAGACACAAGAACTACTAGCTCAAAAAATAGATAAATGGAAAATTATAACAGAAGAAATAACATAAAGATAGTGGGCCTTAAGGAAGATGAAGAAGGCAAGAATATGAGGGAGTTTATAAAAGATTGGATCCCTAAGACCCTAGGATGTCCAGAACTACAGCAAGAAATGGAAATAGAAAGGGCACATAGAGCATTGGCCTCTAAACCACAACCACAACAAAAACCAAGATCTATTTTAGTAAAATTCCTAAGATATACTACAAGAGAAAAGGTACTGGAGAAGACAATGGAAAAAGTAAGAGAGGGCAACAAACCACTGGAGTATAAAGGGCAAAAAATCTTCATTTATCCAGATATAAGTTTTGAACTCCTAAAGAAGAGAAAAGAGTTCAATACAGTAAAGGCGATTTTATGGAAGAAAGGGTATAAATTTATACTAAAGCATCCAGCGGTATTGAAAATATTTATTCCAGGACAACAAAACAGACTATTCTCGGATCCAGAAGAAGCACGAAAATTTGCAGAACAATTACAAAAATAGACTGAGGGCTGAAGACGGGTAATGAGAGCAAAAATGATCACGATTGATATGTATGTGGGTAAAGACAAAAATAGACTGAGGGATGAAGACGGGTAATGAGAGTAAAAATGATCACGATTGATATGTATGCGGGTAAAGAGGTATAAGAGTGAATAGAGACAATGTGCATACGTGAATGTATCTGTACTTAGAGGAAAATATAGATAGTATAGACAAGAATTAATAAGGGAAGGTAATGGAATGGAGAGAATAAGGAGGGAATTAAAAGAGTGACCTTTGTGACATATGAAAAGTGAAATCTTTTCTGGGGGGGGGCTGGGTGGGGGGAAATAGCAGTCACTGCAAAATCAGTTGACGCTTGCGAGTGGATTCGCAAACCCAAATGGAGAGGGGAGATGTGGTTGTCCGACAAGGGATAAAGGACAACTCAGGAGGGGAAGGAGAGATTGGGGATAAAGAAGATATAAATAGGAGAATAAGGAAAATGTTGGATGTTGTAGGAATGTTGTCTTATAAAGAGTTGAAAATAAGAAAACAGAAATGGAAAAGGAGGAAAGGTAATGATGGAAAAACGGAAAGAGAAGATAAACAAAATATAAAATGGCTACGCTGAACTATATGACTTTAAATATTAATGGAATACATAACCAAATTAAAAGGAAGAAACTACTAAATTTACTGAAAAAGGAAAAAATTGATATAGCATTTATCCAAGAAACACACTTAACTGAATTGGAGCACAAGAAATTAAAGAGAGATTGGGTAGGACATGTAACAGCAGCATCATATAATTCAAAAGCAAGAGGAGTGGCTATATTAATTAGTAAAAATGTGCCATTTAAAATAAAAGAGGAAATAATAGATCCAGCAGGGAGATATGTTATGATAAAATGTCAGATATATTCGGAGTTTTGGAATCTACTTAATGTATATTCACCTAACGAAGAAGATCAAAAGTTTATGCAAGATATCTTTTTGAAGGTAGCTAATACGCAAAGGAACATACTAATAGGAGGGGATTTCAACCTGAATTTGGATCCAAATATGGATAAAACGGGGAAAAAAATTAACAGGAAGAACAAAGTAACCAAATTTATAATTAAATCAATGCAAGAAATGAAACTTTTGGATATATGGAGGAAACAAAACCCAAAAGAAAAGGAATACTCATACTACTCGGCTAGACATAAAACATACTCAAGAATAGACCTATTTTTGTTATCAGCTAGTATGCAGGATAGAGTAAGAAAAACAGAATATAAAGCGAGAATGCTATCGGACCATTCACCATTAATATTGACAGTAAAGCTAGAGGACATCCCTCCAAGAATGTATAGATGGAGATTAAACCCCATGCTACTTAAAAGACAGGATTTTAGAGAATTTATTGAAAAACAATTAAAAATGTATTGTGAAATAAATACGGAATCAGTGGAAGATAAGTTTATACTATGGGATGCAATGAAAGCATTCATTAGAGGGCAAATAATAAGTTATGTAACCAAGATGAAGAAGGACTATAATCAGGAAACAGAGAAGTTGGAAAGGGAAATAGTAAACATAGAAAAAAAATTAGCAATGAAGGAAGATACAACTAAAAGAAGAGAATTGGCGGATAAAAAAATAAAATATGAAACATTACAAACATATAAGGTAGAGAAGAATATAATGAAGACAAAACAGAAATATTATGAACTAGGTGAAAAAACGCACAAAATCCTAGCATGGCAGCTTAAGACAGAGCAAGCTAAGAAAATGGTATTGGCATCAAGGAAAAAAGACAAACAAATTACATATAATCCAAAAGAAATTAAGGAAAACTTTAGAGAATTCTATGAACAATTATACCGAACTGAAAACGAAGGGAAAGAAGGGAAAATAGATGAATTTTTGACTAAAATTGAACTACCAAAACTACAAATAGAGGAACAAAATAAATTAACAGAACCATTTGGAACAGTAGAAATACAAGAGATAATAAAAAAATTACCAAATAATAAGACACCAGGAGAGGATGGATTTACAATAGAATTCTACAAAACATTTAAAGACTTATTAATACCGCCCCTCCTGGATGTAATCAACCAGATTGATGAGACACAAAACTTACCAGATTCATGTAAAACAGCAATAATTACAGTAATACTAAAACAAGGGAAAGATCCACTCTCACCAGCATCATATAGACCAATATCTTTGCTAAACACAGATTATAAGATAATAGCTAAACTATTAGCAAACAGATTAGCAGAACAGGTACCGAAAATGGTAAATTTAGACCAAACTGTATTTATCAAAAAAAGATGCACAACAGACAATATTTGTAAATTTATTAACTTAATTCATGCAGTAGAAGGAAATAAAGCACCTACAGTAGCAGTTGCTTTAGACGCAGAGAAGGCCTTCGACAGAGTAGAATGGAATTATTTGTTCAAAGTATTGCAAAAATTCAGTTTACCGGAGAAGTATATTAATTGGATTAAAGCATTATATAAGGGACCGTTAGCGAAAGTGACAGTAAATGGACATGTATCAAAGCAATTTAACTTAAGCAGGTCAACGCGGCAGGGATGCCCACTATCACCTTTATTGTTTGCGCTAGCTATAGAACCACTAGCAGAATTGATAAGAATAGATAATAATATAAAAGGAATAAAAATAAAAGACAGGGAATATAAAATCAGTCTATTTGCGGATGATGTTATAGTGTACTTAACAGAACCAGAACTATCAATAAAAGAATTATATAAGAAATTGAAGGAATATGGAGAAGTGTCGGGTTACAAGATAAACGTAAATAAAAGTGAAGCAATGCCTATGAATAATGCGGATTTCTCAAAATTTAAGAAGGAATCTCCATTCAGATGGCAAATGCAAGCAATAAGATACCTAGGTGTACAAATAAACAAAAATCTAGGCCAATTATATAAACTCAATTACAATCCACTAATGAAAAAATTACAGGACGATTTAGAACATTGGAAAGATCTACCACTAACACTGATAGGAAGGATAAACTGTATTAAAATGAACATTTTTCCAAGGATATTATACTTATTTCAGGCATTGCCAATACAACTGACAGAAAAATTCTTCAAAGAGTTAAAGAAAATAATAAGGAAATTTTTATGGAGAGGGGGGAAACCGAGGATAGCACTAGATAAATTAACAGAATGGTATAAACAAGGAGGCTTACAATTGCCAAACTTCAAAAATTATTATAGAGCTGCACAATTAAGATACCTATCAGATTTTTATCAAACAAGGGAAAAACCAGACTGGACGAGATTAGAATTAGATAAAATAGGGGGAAAGATACCTGAACACATATTATATAAATGGGACGAAAAATTGGTACAACATAAAACTTCTCCAGTATTACATCATCTCCTCAATATTTGGAAGAAGATTCATGTAGAAAGAAATAAAACAAATTATCAATTACCAAAACTAATATTGACGCAAAATAAGCTACTCCCTTTTACAATAGATAACCTTTCCTTTAGAGAATGGGAAAAAAAAGGGATTAAAAGAATAGAAAATTGTTTTTCAGGAAGTAGATTCTTATCCTTTGAACAAATGAGAGATAAGTACAATATAACTGGAGATACAGCGCTGGCATATTACCAACTGAGATCCTACTTGAAAGATAAATTAGGAAGCAATTTGAGTTTACCAGAGGGAAGTAACCTTGAATATGTGATTACAGATACAATGTTAATCAAAAGATTTATAACAAATATGTATATTAAACTGCAAGAAAAGGAGAATGAGGAAACAAATGGTAAAACTAAACAAAAATGGGAACAAGATTTAAATATAAAGATAAAAAAGGAAACATGGGATAAATTATGTTCTGGAACGATGAGAAATACAATAAATATGAGGCTACGTATGATACAATATAATTGGATACACAGGCTATACATGACACCTCAAAAGTTAAATAAATGGGACCCAACAGTATCTGACAGATGTTTTCGATGTAAAAAAGAAATGGGAACAACAATTCATGCAATCTGGACATGTGAGAGAGTAGAAAAATTTTGGGATGATCTCAATCAGATATTAAATAAAATAACAGAAAACAATATACCAAAGAATCCAGAGATCTTTCTCCTAAGTAACAAAAAAAACAAAGAATTTGGAATCGATTTGGAGGATGCACAAAAAAGATTTGTTAAGATAGCCCTAGCCGTAGCAAAAAAATGTATTATGTCAACCTGGAAATTGGAAGATAATTTGAAAATACAACAATGGTATATAGAAATGAATAAATGTATTCCATTAGAAAAAATAACATATAGTTTAAGAAATAATATTGAAATATACGAACAAGTATGGGAGCCTTACATTAAATACAATAGCGAAAACCTACCGGGGACAAACATTACCTAAGTTGATGGAAGGAGAAGGAAAGAAAAGAATGGACTCAGTAGAATTTCTGGTGTATTTTTGTTGAAAGACAACATTGTCTGACTGGTTTAATGCAACCTAGATTGTATACCTAAAATGGATGAGAGGGGGGGGGGGGGTGGGGGGTGGCTTGGGAGGAGGGGGGGGAGAAAAAAGCACTGTATATGTGTGAAAAAGAAAAAGTGTATATCATGGCTAATGTGATTTATGGTGTGAAAAATAAAAAATTTAAAAAAAAAGTCTTGCTGATGAAACTTGCCCCATTAAGGTCGTCCAGATGATAACCTCTTTCTTTCAGGCTATCACAGAGTTCCTTTCTGTTCTGCCTATTCCAAGAGAAACATCAGGCAGATAGCACTTCCAGCCACTCTGGAACTTCTCTTTCAGTTCCAACAAGCTTCTTCTGGCTGACACTGTTCAGTCTCTCCCTCACTCTGAGATTTCAACTGCCAGCCACATGTCCTTCTCTCTCTCACTTGCAACCCCCCCCCCCACCCCAACCACCTTCCCCAGCAAACAATAGGAGTTAGTCTTTTGCTCCATCTGTTGTTTTAGGGAAACAAACCTCTCAATGACCTTTGAGTGAGCATTTTGCATAGAGGTCAAAAGTCTTGCAAAAAGGTCCAAAGGTTGTTCTTCCAAGACAATGGTCTATTTATTTCATGACATTATTTCAATTAGCACCTACTTGTGAAATGTGCATAGCATTCTCCATAGTTTCTGTTAAGTCATTGAATATGAATTCTTCAGTATTTCAAATAAGATCTGTTTTAAAGTGTGTATGTGTAATCTAATCTAATTTTACCAATTTATCTCCCAAAAAATCTTCAAATATTCCATCACAGTATTAATATTCAAATATTCCTGAATTTGATTTAACATATATTACAAAAATCAACATTTCTTAACAATGAAGGATTAAATCTCCATCTATAAACTGGAGTCCTCCCTTCAAATCCTGATCATGAAATCAATAAAGGTGAATGATCTGATAAAATCCTAGCCTTATAATTTGCATGAAGTACTTGTCTTTGTAATTGAGCCAAAACTAAAAATAAATCTATTCTTGAATAAGAATGAAACCTAAAAAAATAAAATGAATAATCTTTTTCCTTCGGGTACAACCTTCTCCAAATGTCAAATAAATTCAAATCTTTCATAAGTGCTAAAATTATTTTTGCAGTTTTAGTTTTTGTTATTGATTTTTTAGATTTATCTAATAATAGATCTAAACAACAATTAAAATCACCACCAATTATCACATTTTCATATGCTTCTGCAAGATTAAGAAAAGAATCTTGAATAAATTTCTCATCGTCTACATTAGGAGCGTAAACATTCATAGGAGTCCAAAATTCAGTATAAATTTGACAATTAACTAAAACAAACCTCCCTGCAGAATTAATAACAGTAGATTAAATTCAAAAGGTAATTTCTTATTAATTAAAATAATAACTCATCCTGGGTGAGGACCTCATCCAGCTCTAGCCTTAGGGGCTGTTGAGGGAGCTGGAGCAGGGCGGAATCTTGGACTGAGCGGTTGGCAGTGAAAAGAGATTGGAAGTGTTCTGACCATCGGTTGAGGATGGAGATCTTGTCGCAGAGGAGGACTTTGCCGTCTGAGCTGCGCAGCGGGCTTTGGACTTGGGGTGAGGGGCCGTACACAGAGCCTCGTAGAAACCCCTGAAGTCGCCAATGTCCGCGCTGAGCTGGGTTCGTTTGGCGAGGCTAGTCCACCACTCATTTTGGATCTCCCGGAGTTTGCGCTGAAGATGGCTGCATGCGCGACGGAAGGCTTGTTTCTTCTCTGGACAGGACGGCTTTGTAAGGTGAGCCTGGTAGGCAGCTCGCTTCTTTGCCAGCAGCTCCTGGATTTCCTGGCTGTTTTCATCGAACCAGTCCTTGTTTTTCCTGGAGGTGAAGCCCAGTACCTCTTCAGTGGATTGCAGTATGGTAATCTTCAACTGATCCCAGAGGGTTTCAGGGGACGGGTCCGTGAGGCGGGTTGCATCATCGAGCTTTGCTTTGAGGTTTGCCTGCAATCGAACAACTGAAAAGTGGCAAAGCAGCAGGTATGGATGGAATCCCCCCAGAGGTCTGGAAGGCTGGTGGCAAAACTCTGCATGCCAAACTGCATGAGTTTTTCAAGCTTTGTTGGGACCAAGGAAAACTGCCTCAGGACCTTCGTGATGCCACCATCATCACCCTGTTCAAAAACAAAGGCGAAAAATCAGACTGCTCAAACTACAGGGGAATCACGCTGCTCTCCATTGCAGGCAAAATCTTCGCTAGGATTCTACTAAATAGAATAATACCTAGTGTCGCTGAGAATATTCTCCCAGAATCACAGTGCGGCTTTCGCACAAACAGAGGAACTACTGACATGGTCTTTGCCCTCAGACAGCTCCAAGAAAAGTGCAGAGAACAAAACAAAGGACTCTACATCAGCTTTGTTGACCTCACCAAAGCCTTCGACACCGTGAGCAGGAAAGGGCTTTGGCAAATACTAGAGCGCATCGGATGTCTCCCAAAGTTCCTCAACATGATTATCCAACTGCACGAAAACCAACAAGGTCGGGTCAGATACAGCAATGAGCTCTCTGAACCTTCTCCATTAACAATGGCGTGAAGCAAGGCTGTGTTCTCGCACCAACCCTCTTTTCAATCTTCTTCAGCATGATGCTGAACCAAGCCATGAAAGACCTCAACAATGAAGACGCTGTTTACATCCGGTACCGCACGGATGGCAGTCTCTTCAATCTGAGGCGCCTGCAAGCTCACACCAAGACACAAGAGAAACTTGTCCGTGAACTACTCTTTGCAGACGATGCCGCTTTAGTTGCCCATTCAGAGCCAGCTCTTCAGCGCTTGATGTCCTGCTTTGCGGAAACTGCCAAAATGTTTGGCCTGGAAGTCAGCCTGAAGAAAACAGGTCCTCCATCAGCCAGCTCCCCACCATGACTACCAGCCCCCCCACATCTCCATCGGGCACACAAAACTCAAAACGGTCAACCAGTTTACCTATCTCGGCTGCACCATTTCATCAGATGCAAGGATCGACAATGAGATAGACAACAGACTCGCCAAGGCAAATAGCGCCTTTGGAAGACTACACAAAAGAGTCTGGAAAAACAACCAAATGAAAAACCTCACAAAGATAAGCGTATACAGAGCCGTTGTCATACCCACACTCCTGTTCAGCTCCGAATCATGGATCCTCTACCGGCATCACCTACGGCTCCTAGAACACTTCCACCAGCGTTGTCTCCGCTCCATCCTCAACATCCATTGGAGCGCTTTCATCCCTAACGTCGAAGTACTCGAGATGGCAGAGGTCGACAGCATCGAGTCCACGCTGCTGAAGATCCAGCTGCGCTGGGTGGGTCACATCTCCAGAATGGAGGACCATCGCCTTCCCAAGATCGTGTTATATGGCGAGCTCTCCACTAGCCACCGTGACAGAGGTGCACCAAAGAAAAGGTACAAGGACTGCCTAAAGAAATCTCTTGGTGCCTGCCACATTGACCACCGCCAGTAGGCTGATATCGCCTTAAACCGTGCATCTTGGCGCCTCACAGTTTGGCGGGCAGCAACCTCCTTTGAAGAAGACCGCAGAGCCCACCTCACTGACAAAAGGCAAAGGAGGAAAAACCCAATACCCAACCCCAACCAACCGATTTTCCCCTGCAGCCACTGCAACCGTGTCTGCCTGTCCCGCATCAGACTTGTCAGCCACAAACGAGCCTGCAGCTGACGTGGACTTTTACCCCCTCCATAAATCTTCGTCCGCGAAGCCAAGCCAAAGAAGAAAATAACAACTCCTCTTTCTTTAGAATTAAAAATGAAACTATGATTTGACCAACCCATTCCCTTTTTAATTTTTGAAGTTCTTTTTCAATTAAATGAGTCTCCCGTAAAAAAGCAATATCGACTCTCAATTATTTAATCTAAGCCAAAACTTTCCTTTTCTTAATTGGATTATTGAGCCCATTCACATTATAAATTACAAAATTTAAATTATCCACCACCATTTTTTACATCTAAAATACACAACCCTCATCCCCTGCCCTGGGAGGTCCAGCTCGACAGCAGTCTCCTAAGGTAAATAACATCTCTTAATAGAAAGAAAAGGAGGAAACCCCTAAAAAATAGAAAAAAAAAACCCAAAAGAAATACAGAGAAATAAAACCAGTGCTACCTCCCTCTACTAGTTGCACTCAACTTCAGAAGGGGAAGACAAAAATCTGCACCCACTCCCTCCCTGGACAGAATACATAAATAACTTTATTTATCAGTCCATCAGGTATGATAAGCTTCTTCAAGATCTTTATTCACTTGATCATCATCGATCTCAATCTCAATTGATTTTCAATGTTCCATCATTCGAAGTTCATCTCGTGATTTATCTTGACTCATTTTAGATTGCTGAGAAGAATAACTTTGGCTGCCATTTTGGTAATTATTAGGCAATATACAAGCAAACATCAATGTTTCATCTTCATCAATAAAAAATCATGACTGAAACTCTCCATAAGTGCAGCTGTGTACTGAAAAGCAAATTTATATCCTTTCTTCCACAAACTGATTTTGCTGAATTAAATCTTTCCTTCTTTTAACAATAGTTTGATTCAAGTCTGCATTTTAAAAAATTCTGTTATTTCCAATCATCAATAATTCTTGTTGTTTCCTGGCATTTTGTATTGCCAATCTTAATATCATTTCTTTATCTTGATAATACAAACATCTAATTAAGATAGAGCATGGCGTTTGTCCAGGAAATGGTTTCTTTCTGATAGCTCTATGAGCTCTATCCAATTCCAAACCATTTGGAAAATTTTCAGAACCCAAAACGTCAGGTATCCATTTTTGAAAAAATTGCACTGGGTTAGAACCTTCAAAATCTTCAGGCAGTCCAACAATTTTAACATTATTCCTTCGGCTTTGATCCTCCAACACATTAATTTTTTGTAAAAGATGGAACAATTTGAGAAGTTTCAATTTTACCTTGAATACTCTGTTGAGGTTGGGGCCCATATTTATATTGAACCAATTCTTCTCCCTCTAATTCTTGTTAGGGCTATTCTTGTATTCTTATTTCTTCCTCTTCTTCCTCTGTGGATGTAGTGTCTGGTTTTATTTGCCTATGGGACTTTTTCTTGGCCCTGGTCTCTACCAGCAATGCTGGTCAACAAGGGATCAACAGGTTCCGTAGTCTGATATAACATAGCTGTTTCTGTAGTAGCGTGAATGCGCAGAGCCCCGCATAGGTGCAGTTGTTCCTGTGAAGTCAGTTCAGGAATTCTCTTCCTCACTCCGGCGCCATCTTCATTGGCTCCCCGGAGAAGTGGCGCTGGAATGAGATGCACCTTTGCCGTCGCTTGTCGGGTCGTCCGCTGCGAGAGAGGAATCAAGCCAGCAGGCTCCGTCACAAAGGTAGGCCCCATTTTTTCAATTGTGTCAACCTCTTTTGTAATTGTTTTTTTCCACAACTTGAGCTTTAGATTTTTTCATAGCCATGATTAGAAAGGTTTAAGAGAAGTTTTAATTACAGTAATTTTTTAAAAATTTCAATTCGGGTTTTAATTAATTCTGTCAGGAGAGGTATTTTTCCACATCTCCAACCTTTACTATCATACCATGCCACTCTCCACCTCCCCGCCCCCCGCAACATCACCATAAATTTTAAAAAATAGAAATAATAATGCACGAAAAGTAAGACAGTGTCTTTGGTTCATTGATTATTCAGCAATAATCGGGGAAGAAACTGTCCCTGTGCCACTGAGTGCTCATCTTTAGGCTCCTGTACCTTTTCCCCAATGGTAGCAGAGTGAAGAGGGCATGGTCTGGGTGATGGGAGTCTTTGAAAATAGAGGCTGCTTTTTTAAGACACCGCCTCATGTAGATGTTCTCGATGGAGTGAAGGCTGGCGCCTATGGATGTTGCAGGCCAAGTTAACATTGGAGTATAAAAGAATGAGAGGGGATCTCATAGAAACATTTCAAATGCTGAAAGGATTGGACAAAATAGAAGTGAATAAGATGCTTCCTTTGGTGGGTGACTCCAGGACAAGAGGGTGTAGTCTTAGAATGAGAAGATACCCATTTAAAACAGAGAGGAGGAGAAATTTATTTAGCCAGAGGGTTGTGGATTTGTGGAAGTCATTGCCACGTACAGCTGTGGAGGCCCGACCATTGGGGGAGTTTAAGGAAGAGATTGAGAAGTAGGTAATTAGTCAGGGCATCAAGGGACATGGGGAAAAGGCCGGAAATTGGACTACATGTGAGAATGTTTTAGCTCAGGGCAGAGTTGTGGAGCAGATCGGGCCTTTATCTTGTGATCTTGTGAACGACCTTCTGGAGTTTATTCTTGTCCTGAAAGTCGGTGCCTCCATACCAGGTCGTGATGCAACCAGCCAGAATGCTCTCCACGGTACATTGTTCTCAATACCATATTCTTGCATTTTGCGTATGATTCAGTAACTCCACTTACCTCAATAGCTGTTTAACTTCCTTTAAACATGACTTGTGGAATCATTTTCTATCAGAGCAGTGTACAAGATCACGCTAACTCTGCACATAAGAAAAACAAAATCTCATTTCATTTTCAGATCTTTTGTTAATGGTTTTTATGTGGATATTGACTCACTTTCCAAAGAGAATAGTTTGTCCCTATCTGCTCCATTATCAGGTTCAAGTTTATCTGTCATCCAATTGTACCAGTGCAACCTGACGAAGCACTGTTCTGTGGTCCACGGTGCAGAACAGTGCAAACACACGTGCAGACATAATGCACAGACATAGTACATATATGAAAATAAATATAAATAAATAGAGTCAGGGGGCATTGTTTTAGCAGCCATTCAACCGTCTCACTGTTTGTGGGTAGAAGCTGATCTGGCTCTCACACCTCTGTATCTTTTTCCTGATGGGAGTTGCTGGAAGATGCATATGGGGTAGTAGGGGTCATCTCTGATTTTGTGACTCCTCTTTCAACAACGATCCCTCTAAATCACATCAAATGGGTGGGGGGGGGGGGGGGGAAGAAGGAAAGGGAGACCTCAGATACTACCTTATAGAAAGGATGTGAAAGTCCAGATTACAGAAGGCATTCCAGAACGATGGGGTTATTTCTGTGAATAGAACAGAGACATTCTTCCTTTTGGACCAAAATGGGCTGACAGATGATATAATGAGAGTCAGCATAAGTAAAGAGCAAAGTGCTGGCTTGCAGAGCTATCCCCGCTAACTTTCCTTGTAACTTACTCCCCTCACGTTCTCATCAACTACCCCGGCTTCTACACAATATGGAAAAAAAATCATGGTCCCCAATTAATTACAAGCCTGCATGTCATTAGGATGAGGGAGGAAATTGGAACATGTGAAGAAAACCAATGCCATCAGTAGTGTAGATAAAAGCTCTCACATGACTGGAGGGAGAACAAACGCTTTTATTAGCTTTCAACAATGGGTAGGGTTCACAAGTAGGCTTCAGAGGGGGTTCTGGATTTAGGCGGGAAACCAGGGTTATATATGGGTAAACAGGGGTGGAGCTGGGAGGCGAGGCCAGTCCTCAATGCAGCACTCTCTCAGTGAATCCCATTTTACTGCACCATCACAGGGAGAATATACATACTTGATCA